>NC_141687.1:1375924874-1377225020 GCF_964263255.1 Lissotriton vulgaris | reverse complement strand
AGTGACCGATAGACTGTGTAAGCAGGCAGGGATTGTAGCAATTGTTCTGGGCATTTCCTGGAGTCAATCACGGTCCTCTCCCCCTGCATTGCATTTCCATCCGTCGTGGGGCAGAGAACTCCATTGAAGTAAGGGTGTGGTCCCATTCAAGTATGGACTGCGCATCCGCAGCTGCATCCAGTTCAGATTTCGTGCAGGGCAGTCAGAGGGTCTTCCATATAGCGACCCCCTTAACACTTGCGGGGGGTGCCAGCCCAGCGCGCAGCCACACTGAGGATCGCGTAGCTGAACACGCCATATGTTCCCAAGAAAGTCTGCCACAAAAGAAGAAGACTTGAGGCGGCACTCAAGGTTTGTGGTGACTTCAATCCTTTATTTTCAACCATGGGCATTGACGCGTTTCGGGGGTTTACTTTCCTTTTTCAAAATGCCCCCCTGGTTGGTAATTCGCCACTGTTGCTAGTAGTCCCGATTTTAAAAGAGTGTGTCCTTCCCACCGCCTGAAGTAGTGTGGGCTGCCTCAAAGACACGGTCTGGAATCGCCTCTGTTCCCACAAGTGAACAACATTTCCCAGCATGCAGCGTCCATCTCATGCTGGCGGCGACCCCATCCATCGGTGCATTTTGTCAGGTGAGTGACCGATAGACTGTGTAAGCAGGCAGGGATTGTAGCAATTGTTCTGGGCATTTCCTGGAGTCAATCACGGTCCTCTCCCCCTATTCACTGAAAAAACCATAGGTTATAGACCATATATAGTTAGGAATTAGCATTTACAAAACCTTGAAAATTCAATTAAAAAACCATAGGTTAGAGACCATATATAGTTAGGGATTAGCATTTACAAAACCTTATTTTACTCACACAAAACCATTGAAATTCGCATATATAGTTAATTGCACTAATATATATCGCGCACCCGCAATCCACTGCTGATGATGTCACATATTACATCATTCATGACATGGTCAGTGACATCACTGATGACATGTATTATTCTTTTAAATGAAAAATATATTTTATATGTTTTTAATATAATTTTTTTATGCATCTGCCAAACCCTGACCTCTTAATAGTGCACTGTGGTGGAAATGATTTGGGCACTATGACTGGGGTTGGTCTGGAAATGCTTTTAAAGGACACCTTTCATCAATTGATGACACTTTTTCCCCAAACTTCCTTGGTATTTTCCAATATATACCAAAGACAGAAATGAAACTGGTCCAACCAATTTTGTCCATAATTTGAGAAATCACGGAAACATGTGAATAAATCTGTTTCTGCTTACATGAGAGACTATGGAATGGGTTCAATAATCAACAATAACTTGCGTTTCAACATGCAAGACATCTACAGAGGAGATGGTGTGCACTTGTCAGATGAGTGGAATTGAATATTCCTCCTGAATTTAAGACTGTGCATTGTAACCTACTTGAAGGAACCTAAATCAGCCACAGAACACAATAGCTCTTTTCAGAGCTACCCTACCTCTGATCATTTTAAACATTTATCTTTTTCTAAGTTTTTTCACCATTTTTCACCAAAGTACGCTCCCCGGTACACTTACCGGTGAGCGTACCGGGCGCTCCCCACGCAAATATAGTTTTTTTTTGCCTATATGAGCGTCCTAAGCCCCCCTCAGAAAACCTAGAGGGTCAGGAAGTGTCTACCGTGCCCCCTTCTACCCATTCCGAACATTGTTTGCCCTCCATCTTGTGTCTCAATTCTACCGAAACACAAAATGGAGGACTCCCGTAACGCTGCCGGTACGCGTACCGGTGCGCGAACCGGTAAGCGCTCGATAAAAAAAGGTGGGAAAGTAATTTACAGAAAAACCACTCGAGACACTTTCATCAAATATAGAATAGGCCCTACTACATAGCACTCCCTACCATTTACCCAAATTTGATGGAATTCCATTGAGACATTTATGCTGTAGGCCTGACTAAATATCCTGAGGTAAATTACATGACAAAAACACATATGAAGTGTTAGAATTGACAACCAATTAAAATGTTACTTTCATTTTCTACTATTATATCATGACATTTGATTGGTTATTTACCTGAATATATATAAAGAAAGAGAGAGAAACATAGCCATTTTGACTACTACTTCCTGAAGTACATTTGAAGAGCACTTTCACTGACAACTTAAACTTCTTTTTGAAAGGTAAGAAGTTATTTAAAAAATTTGAAATGAGAACTATGTTATGGTAATTTGTGAAAAAGTTTTCAGATAGTTATATACTGTCCCTCTGTAAGAGTTAGAGATTGAGATAGGCTTCTCTGTTATAATTATGGATTGAGTTAGGCTTCTATGGTATAATTATGAATTTACTTAGTCTTCATCACAGGCACTTTTTTATAGTTCTACTTCCTGCCTGAATCCATACAGTGCCCAAAGATAACTTCACTGTTAAAAATACACAAGTACCTGTCTGAACTTTAACCCAACAGTAACCTATCTCTATTGATATATTTATTTTTTAGGCAATTTACAGCAAGAAAATGGAAGAACAACAGAAATAAAATAAAATTTCCTTTCAAATTAAGATTGAAAACAATCCAAATGAAGAAAATGATGAAATTGACTTTTTGGATGACACATTAGACGAAGAATTTATTGAATGTGTAGAAGAATATGAATCATGGAATGAAAAGGAGGACATACCTGATGAATTGATGTTACAAATTCTTTTAGATTTTGACAAATCTGAACAATAAATTTATATTTTTAAAGTTAAAAATGTTTGAGACATTATTCTTTTTTATTTGAAAATTATGAAATAGTACCCAAAAAGATATAATAAAAAGTGAGACTTAAAATATACTGTGCAACTTTTTTGTGTTACATAGTAAGTTTGCTCATAGTTACTTCCTTTCTCCAACTACATTATCTCCAATGTGTATTTAACATCTCTTTATCATCTCCTGCCTCCATATTGTTTTTGCTTTCCTGACAGACTATGGTATGAATTCCATATACCACAAAAACTTCTGAAACAACTTGCAAGATATCTAAAAAGGAGACGGTGTTTATTTATTTTTAGACTCTGCATTGGTACCTACATATTGCTACGTAAATTAAAAAAAAACTAAAAAAAACAACAAAAAGAACAATCAATAAACATACAATATTTGAAAATGCTATCATTCTTTTTTCTCCATATGACGCTCCCCGGACCGCTTCCCGGTGCGCGTACCGGGCGCTCCCCTCGCAAAAAAAAGAAAAAAAAAATGTTTTTGCCCCGCAGGGCCCTTTTAAAGCCCCCACATCATACCTAGGGGGTCAGGGAGGATCTACTCTGCCCCCTTATGGTCATTTCCCCCTTTGTTTTGGCCACCTCTTGTGTCTCGATCCTACCGAGACACAAGATGGCGGCCGCTCCGGACTGTTTAGAATGTTTACAGACACCGGGGAGCCAATCAGCTTTCCGCTCGCAAGTCACGTACCGCGCCCGGAGCGCTCCCCGGTGCGCGTACCGGAGCGCGCTTACAGATATATATATTTTTTTTAAACCTAAATTACTCAAAATCCTCTATTGCACATATCTTGAGACCTAGCAAAGGCACATCGGGCTACCAGTCCCCAAAATTTTGCCAAGTTCCATAGAAATCCATTCAGCCGTTCGAGCTAAAAGTGAGTCCAACCGCCCTATGGAAAACTCAATGATAAAAACACGGTTTGGGACCCCCTTTTTTCTCGGCCCCCACTTCACGAAACACCCCCAAACTTTCAGGGGATGCTCAGAAACAAAATGTGCCATTTTCATGAAAATTTCAGCCAATTCCGTCCTTCAACCCTATTATTGAACCTTATTCACTTCTCTTTGCCACATTGGAGGAAGGTTCTACATAGCACACGGAGGGTGCATTCTGCTTTTAAAGGCATTTCCGAGGTTGCGCCGCTGGTGGGAGCTTCTCCGCATTCGGCGGACAGCCTGCACGCTCCCAGCGCGCGCTTGACCTTCAACTACCTGCCGCCTTCACCGGGGGACTGCGAGGACCAGCAGGCTTCACACCTTACAGCTGGTGCCTCTTCCCCCGGCGGCCACGCCCCCCATCAGCCGGTATTTACCTTTCGCGACACCCGCTCCGCGGGTGCCGCTCACTTCTCTTTGCCACATTGGAGGAAGGTTCTACATAGCACACGGAGAGTGCATTCTGCTTTTAAAGGCATTTCCGAGGTCGCGCCGCTGGTGGGAGCTTCTCCACATTCGGCGGACAGCCTGCACGCTCCCAGCGCGTGCTTGACCTTCAACTACCTGCCGCCTTCACCGGGGGACCGCGAGGACCAGCAGGCTTCACACCTTACAGCTGGTGCCTCTTCCCCCGGCGGCCACGCCCCCCATCAGCCGGTATTTACCTTTCGCGACACCCGCTCCGCGGGTGCCGCTCACTTCTCTTTGCCACATTGGAGGAAGGTTCTACATAGCACACGGAGGGTGCATTCTGCTTTTAAAGGCATTTCGGAGGTCGCGCCGCTGGTGGGAGCTTCTCCGCATTTGGCGGAAAGCCTGCACGCTCCCAGCGCGCGCTTGACCTTCAACTACCTGCCGCCTTCACCGGGGGACTGCGAGGACCAGCAGGCTTCACACCTTACAGCTGGTGCCTCTTCCCCCGGCGGCCACTCTCCCTGCACGGACGTATTAATTCGAACAGTCCTCCCCGCAACGCGGGACGCGCGCGGGACGAAGCGCGAGGCTAAGCCTGGGCCAAGGGCGGGCCCGTTTAAGCCCGTGCAAGACTGGACTGGGCCACCCCATTTAGGTCTGCCTTTTACCCCTTTTACCTTTTTATCTTTGCTGTTATTGTGTGTATCCCTAAATAAGCCCTCGCAGCTCGCTTTTAGCCTTTACAGTACCTCCTTACCGCAACGAACTACTCTGTATCATGTCTCCGAGAACCACCAGGAATACAGTTAAGAAGCAGGCCCAGGCTGCTGCGGAGGTTATTGGGCCAATAGAACAATTCATAACTAAAGCCAATGAGGCCATTGAGCAGGGCATTACCCTATTGGAACGGAGAGTTTCACAGGACCTGGCTATCGCCAGACGCTCATCTATGGGCTTACTGGCCAGTGCAATAACTCCCCAGCGTCCTGTTGAGCTATCCCCTCCCCAGACAGTCCATGCAGAGATGCATACTGTCCCCCGTACAGTGGACCTATCTGCGTCTTTAGATCTTTCCGAATCTCATCTTTCACTTGAAAAATCCCCAGTTATTTTTGCTACCCAAACTGATGTTGCCCCGTCCCCAACTACAGCTAGGGGTGCACGCGAAGGTGCAATCCCCAAAAAAAAGAAGAAGAGGGAAACTACCAAGTCTCATCATACTACCAACTCCCCCCCCACAACTATCCCTGCAACTCCTTCCGCTCCTTATCCCCCCCACAAACTATTAATCTTACCATAACTCCCCACCAACCTCCCTCCCCGTTCTTTGTACACACAGAGGATCTTATTACAGATAACTTGAATGCTAGTTGCATCAGCTCTAGTAGCTATGACAGCGAGGGTGGTATGGTTGACAATGGTAATTTAACAACTAACACCTGTAGTAACGATAGTTTACTGCTCAGTAAAATTGGAGACCTAATTAAGTCCTATTTAGAGCCTATTGATAAGACACTGCACTTGGTCCACTCCCAATTAAGCCAACTATCCTTAGCCCTGAACTCAAGTAAGGGTAACATCAAGGATTCCAACTTGGCTCATGGAAGGCACACTACTCTTAGCACAAACACTTCTAAGCCAGGTACGACTGTACCGAATCCCCACACTACCAAACAAAAGGTCACACAGAAACCTATTCAAAAACAGCCACTAGCACCTACAACCAAGCCACAAGCACCTCCCAAATCATCTAATCCCATCCAACCCACTCTTCAACCAACTCTAAGTCACTGTCATCTATTCAACCAAAACCTCTTCCTGTCCCTCCTACCCCTGCCCTTCCTACACCCGCCCCTACCCATCCCAAAAATTCTGTTGGATTTAACACCATCCCGAAAAATCGAAAGAGAAGGGGCCATCCTATCCATCTCCCACCTGAGGCTTTCCCCTATGTAGTAATAATGACAGATGTCCCGGAACTCCCCCCAAATCAGGATGAACCAGTTTGGTCATTAAAAAACAAAGTTATATACTGGTTGTCCAATAATAGACCTTTACCAACCTGTTTCGACAACAGAGTTACCACTGTGCGCAGAGTGCCCTGGCTAGGCAATGAACCCAAAAACATCGAGGGTGACTGCGTCATAATGAACTTCGCCGATCCTAATACAGTTGAGCATATATGCTCCTGGGGAGACCATATTTCCACTGAAGGGATCGCCACCCACAATCTGTCATATTTCTACCCTCCGACTCCCCGACATAATGCCGGTCCTCCGTGGAGTTGGACGAGAGTGGGGAACTGGGGTGGAAATAGGGATCGAGGCCATTGGACAGGTTACGGTTTCAGCAATCCACCACCTGGTCACTTTACCAATTGGGGAGGCCCACCGCTATCCAACAGATACGATTGTTTGGATATGGTAGACTGACCATCAATCTCATTTACAGAAACCAATACCACCAACAATGTACCGATTCACTCCAAACATGTCTCTAAGAATACTTGGATAACAGGTTCCACCCGGCCTTCTCTGTCTGGCATCCATACTGAGCCTTCCACTCCCCTGTTAACTCCATCTACTCCCCTGTCAACTCCATCCTCTCAGCCGACATCCCCTATATATCAAGATCTCTGTCACATTCAGTCAACCCTCCCCGAGGAGACACACACGAGTCAACAACATATCACCCCAACCTTCTGTGATTCATCATTAATTCCCTTCCCTCCAGTCCCAATTGTTCAGTCCCATACTTCTCCTCCTTTTGTTGATCCACAGATCCCAAATCCCACCCTTCCATCAACCTGGGATCTTACAGTCCTCTTTTGGAATGTAGCAGGCCTTAGATCCAAGACTCATCTCCAGTCTTGGCTCGACTTGGTTAATAGGCATAAGTTAATCTGCCTCCAGGAAACCACATTCAGGGCTTCAAAACGTTTCATTTTCCTGCCAGCCCGTCTACACACGGAAGACCAAAGGGTGGTTTAGCTATGTATATCTCTAATCAAATTCCATTTACGACCATAGAAGTTCCCTCAGTATCTACAATTCTCCAAATCCTTAAGCTAGTCCCCGACAAAAGTTCCTGTTATTATTTCATCAACATGTACAATAACTCTACACCTGCCGACTGCGTAAAATCACTGTTAGAAACGACATCTTATTTGCATGACCAGAAAGCAAAGAATCCGCAGCTACAATGTTATGTTGTGTGGGGTGGGGATTTTAATGTTTACCTATGTAACAGCTATAAAAAAGGTATCTGCGGGCTTCAAGACGAGCATGATGTCCCCATTGCCCACTTTGCTCACTCCAGTATTGGGACTACCCTAAACAACAGTCTTTTTGCACTAGAACTTGAATTTGCGAATTAATTGGTGAGTCCTGTTGTCGAATTCAAGCCGACCTTTCATGGTAGAGGTCTTTCCACTATCATTGATTTTATTCTGTGTTCACAAACTTTAAATAACCAACTGAAAGACTTTATAACTGGCACCGATCCCTCCAGTGATCACTACTCCAATAGTATTACTATAACATTCAATTCAGCCTCTCCAGTTCATTCTAAGACTAGCCTCCTAACGCAGCATTCTTTGGAGATGAGTAAAACCAACAGCTATACTGTAAAATGGTCAAAGATCAACCCCTCTGAGGTTACCAGCAAGATTATCCAAAAAACCCTTCCCCTAATCTACAACTGTTTAGAGGAGACCTCATCTCCCCAGATGATTCTTTCTAGTTTCGTTAAAATCTTAGAAGCTATTCAGCAGGAGCTCACTCGCCAACATAAGTTTCATGATAAGGAATCCAGGGGGTGGTTTGACTCCCACTGCCGTAAAGCCCTCTGCGCACTAAAACGTGCTCTACACAGCCAAGGCAGGGACATGTCCTTAATAGCCTTACTAAGAAGGAATTACAAGTTGGCCCAAAAAACCCGCAAACGGGAAATAAAAAACAATCTCTGGGCCCAACTGCACCAGAGCACACTAAGTAAGGACAGTACTCTGTTTTGGCGAACAGTTAAGGCCCCTTTTTTAGTGGATGCGACTGCTGTTCGCCACCTAGATGTGGCAGTGCCTGCTGAAAAATGGGTAGCTCATTACTCACAGATTTTTGGGGACTCCACTACAACAACCGAGGCCTCCAGCTTTGGGGAGGCAGTCCTCACAAGGGTTAACACTTATCCCATTGACCTCCACTTCGACCTCGTGGAGGTGACTGCTGCGTTGACTTCCTCAAAGACCGGGAAAGCTCCCGGCACTGACGGTGTCCCACTTGACATCTTTGTGAGTAACCTAGCCCTATGGTTTCCAATTGTTATGCAAGTTATGTCCGCAGTTTCACAGATTGGCCTTATCGAATCTTGGTCTACTTCTGTGCTCCTACCCATTTTCAAAAAGGGGGAACATGACAACCCAGCCTGCTACAGACCCATTTCCCTCTTGGATTCTCTGGGCAAGGTCGCTGGGAGACTAATCTTGGAACGTCTCCAGGACTGGGCCACAGAGAAAAAGATCATAACCGACCTACAGTTCGGTTTCCAGGAGGGATTGGGTACTGTAGAACAGGTCCTTAACCTGACATTGATTATGGGCAAATATGCTTGGGCCAAAGGCGGTAACCTTTACCTGGTCTATGTGGACCTAAGCTCCGCATTTGACTGCGTAATCCATTCTAAGATGTGGGAGATTTTAAGGAACCTGGGCGTAGACCCTGCTCTCCTGAAATTTCTTCGAGAGCTTTACTCGGATGCAACAGCATGTGTGAGGTATGGCATCAATGGTGAGCTTTCGGAATCATTTGGCATTGCAAAAGGCGTCAGACAGGGGTGCGTCCTTGCTCCATTTTTATTTAATATTTATACAAATGGATTGGAACAAGCGATGCTGGTGGATAACAAAGACCTCCCCTGCATAAACACCCGGCCAGTCCCCGCATTACTATACGCTGACAATGCCGTCATTTTAGCAAGAACACCTAATCAGCTCCAGCTCCAACTGGACAAGTACTGCCAATATATGCTCTCTCTTGGACTAAAAGTAAATAAATCCAAGACTTTTGTTATGCATATTGGCAAGAAAGCCCAGAAATGCAAACCTCTTTATATCGAAAACACTAGGCTAGAAAATGCTAAAACATATCCTTATTTAGGGATCCTTATAGACAATCATATGTCCTGGAGACCTGCCACCTCCAGCAAGAAATTGCAGTTTCAACGCACAACATCGGCGCTGACTTCTTTTTCAAGGAAGTTGGGCAAGCCCGCCCCTGCCGTGATTTTGAAAATCTACCAAGCAAAATGTTTGAGTGTGGCCACTTATGGAGCGGGTGTATGGGGCTACATGCCCGCTACAGAGCTTCAAATAATCGAAAACGATTTTTTGAAATATATATTAGCCCTCCCCCGAAGTGCTCCTAACTACGGTACCCATATTGAGCTCGGTTGGGAGTATCTATCTGACACCATTAGATACCAACCGATCCTCCTTTGGCATCGTATATGGACTCAGGAGCAATGTCTCCTTACTAGGTCACTAATAACTGATTGCCTCACATTGACCTATTGGAAAAAGATTCCCTGGCTATTATATGTTTTTAATTTCCTGAATGATCTGAATTGTTCGGCATTTTTCACTGACCCTGTCTAATTAACGGCTATACCGAGAAAAACCCTGAAGAATTTGTGTCGCCCATTTAAGAGACCTACGTATGTGTTCTGAAATTGGTAAAAAATCAAACACTCATTTTTTAACGATACAATCCTCCTTTGGCATGCAACCTTATCTGTCTTTTTACCTGCCAAATCATGATAGATATGTTTTAACTAGATTTCGGTTTGATTCATTTTATCGTCTTATTTCGTTCCCTGAGCCCTCTGATTGGTCACGTGAACTAGCTAGTTGTCCCTGTGATGGCTGTTCTTCCCAGTCTACCTTGCATGTAACTTTATTTTGTAGCTTTTACAAGACCCCACGTAAACGCTGGCTGGTCCCTCTCCTCTGACAATTAGGTCTGAGAAGATGTAGACCTGCTCTTTTGGCACTTCAGTTCTTAGATACTCCGTTTGTTGCCAAATCTGTAGCTTGCTTCCTTAAAGCCTGTCTGAAAACTCATTCTCAACTATTGGTTACTGCATCGTAAGACTCGTCACTACATCGTAAGACTCTATTCTGATCACGTGAACAACCTGTTATCTCATTGCTGTATAGTGTGATATTGTGTAGACGATTTTAATGATTAATCCATTGTTTTATGTATCTTCTAGTCAAAAATGCTCAAATGAAAACTTTTTATAAATTGCTGTAAATACTTTTCTATAATGTACTTTTATGATTGAAAATTCAATCGAAATAAAGTTTCTTTTGACTTTGACTTTGAACCTTATTCAACATTGAATTTTCAGAAATCCCTATTCAGAAAAATCCTAACTATATATACCTACTGGCGACCGCCATTAGGTAATAAATATATATATATTTATTTACTTAAAAAAGATAAGTTTCAGGCCTTATATAGTTAGGAATTAGCATTTAAAAAACCTTGCAAATTCACCTAAAAACCCATAGGTTTCAGGCCTTATATAGTTAGGAATTAGCATTTTAAAAACCTTGCAAATTCATTAAAAAAAACATAGGTTTCAGGCCTTATATAGTTAGGAATTAGAATTTAAAAAAACATTGAAATTGGTCCTATATAGTTAGTTGTACCCACAATCCACTGCTGATGATGTCACATATTACATCATTCATGACATTGTCAGTGACATCACTGATGACATCCCTGATGACATCTCAAATGACATCACTGATGACATCACTGATGACATCTCATTTGACATCACTGATCACATCACTGATGATATCGTTCATGTGATAATACGATGCACCTCCTCACACTCTAATATAACCTTTGATACACCCAGTGTTAAATACAGACTTACAATTCTTGAAACCATTGACACACCAATACCAGTTACTACATACGCACTCACTGATTCCTAGGTCTACACACACATTCACTAATTCACCCATAGAATCACTCATACATACAGTCACTCATCAATGCAACACTATCATATGCACTCATACACCTATACAGACACTGACACACTGCCACTCATCCATGGAGTTGAATGGGAGACTGAGTGTGTGTGTGGGTGGCTGGGAGGCGTGTGACTCTGTGCACAGATGTATGAGCAGTTGATTCACTAGGTGTATGAGTTAAAGAGTGCATGTGGAAACAGCTGTGTGGGCGGTTGACTGTGTGCATGGGTGTGTTGGCGAGTGAAGGGATATCTCAGTGCTACATGTCCAAGTAAGTACATATGTAAAACACAGTGCATGTGAGAGTTGGCATATATAAATGACAAAAATGAGAGCCAGTGAATGTGTGAGTGGCTGTATGGATCATTGTGTACTTGTAGCAGTGATTGTATAAGAGAGTAAGTATGTGTTAGTATATGTTTGAATAAGTAAGGTGTTGTGTGTATACCTGTATAGTTGAGGAAATGGAAGTGTGCTTGATTCTTTGCATGACTGACTAGGTGTGTGAGTAACTCCATGGATGAGTGGCAGTGTGTGAGTGTCTGTATAGGTGTATGAGTGCATGTGATAGTGTTGTATTGATGAGTGACTGTATGTATGAGTGATTCTATGGGTGAATTAGTGAATGTGTGTGTAGACCTAGGAATCAGTGAGTGTGTATGTAGTAACTGGTATTGGTGTGTCAATGGCTTCAAGAATGGTAGTCTGTATTTAACACTGGGTGTATCAAAGGTTATATTAGAGTGTGAGGAGGTGCATAGTATTATCACATGACTGATATCATCAGTGATGTGATCAGTGATGTCAAATGAGATGTCATCAGTGATGTCATTTGAGATGTCATCAGTGATGTCATCAGTGATGTCACTGACCATGTCATGAATGATGTAATATGTGACATCATCATCAGTGGATTGCGGTGCGCGAAATATAGTTAGCACAACTAACTATATAGGAGCAATTTAAATGGTTTTTTAAATGCTAATTCCTAACTATATAAGGCCTGAAACCTATGGTTTTTTAAGTGAATTTGCAAGGTTTTTAAAATGCTAATTCCAAACTGTATAAGGCCTGAAACCTATGGTATTTTAAGTGAATTTGCAAGGTTTTTTAAATGCTAATTCCTAACTATATAAGGCCTGAAACCTATGGTTTTTTAAGTGAATTTGCAAGATTTTTTAAATGCTAATTCCTAACTATATAAGGCTTGAAACCTATGTTTTTTTCAGTGAATTTGCAAGGTTTTTTAAATGCTAATTCCTAACTATATCAGGCGTGAAACCTATATTTTTTTTTCAATAAATTTCAAAGGTTTTGTAAATGCTAATTCTATTAGCGGATAACGTTTATATATGTATTATCCTTCTAGGACCACCTGAGCAGCCATCATGTTTCTCAGGAGAAGTGAGGCACAAGAGAGCACAAATCAAGAGTGGAAAACGTGAAAAGGGGGCAGGGTTGAGACCCCCTGACCCCCTAGCCCTTCTCAGGGGGTCCCAGAAGGACCACCAAGTGCAAAAAATATATATATATTTTTTTTAAATTGCGTGGTACCCGCACGGTACACATACCGTACGCGTATGGTGCGCGTACCCCGCTATTTTCTTTTTTTTTTGCCCTTGGGGTTCCTTTTAGGACCCCCTGAGTAGGGCTAGAGGGTTGGGGGGTCTCTACCCTGCCCCCTTTTCGTGTTTTCCACTCTTGTGCCTCAGTTCTCCTGAAAAACAAGATGATGGCCAACACTTCCTGGTTTGGACAGTTTGGAATGTTGACAGTCGACTGCCAGCCAATCAGCACTGCTCGCTGGCTCAAGCCTACAGTACGGTCCAGCAGGTTCCTAAAATGAGACAGAGATGAGACTGAATCAGGTCAGAGATCACATCATTACGCATGGTAAAATTGCTTGTTCGCACCTGTGCACCTAGGGTGATGCACCCCACCCCACCTGCAGCACCGCACTCTACACATGTAGGGTAGCACTGCTCGCTGGTTCAGGCCTAAAGAACGGTCCAGCAGGTCATTAAAATGAGACAGAGATGTGACTGAATGAGGTCAGAGATCACATCATTACGGACAGCCACATCGCTTGTTCGTACTTGCACACCCAGGCTGATACAACTAACCTCTCCCACAGTATGGCTTGAGATTAGATTACTAGCAATGTGAACATCACTTGCCTGCACCTGTGCACCCAGGCTGCTGCACCCTAGCCCCTTCCCCCCGCACTGTGCTCAATTGGAGGTCCTGCGCACCGAGGCTTCACTGCTCACCTGCCACCATTGGTGTGTCCAACAACGTGCCAGTGAAAGCTCTGAGTTCGGGCTACTTTTGTAGGGTGAGAGAGCAGGTCTCCGGTTTGGGACGGTGTCTTGATACCACAATGGAAGGTGTCAGAATGCCGAGGGCATCATTAAAGGGTGGGCATTCGCCCTGCCCATTTACGGAGAAATTCATTCAGTGTCTGAAAAGGGAGAAATAATTTAATGGTGGAAACATCTGGAGGTAAATGAAGGTTTATTTCAAGCTAAATAGAAAGCACCAGTTGAGTGCATCCTTCGTTTTTGAAGTACGATCTACCAACTGTTAGTGGTAATCATGGTTCAAAGAGGAATTGGAGTGCACGACAATATACAAGGTTAAATAATAATATGTTATACCAAGGTTCACATACAAAGGAACAGAGCGCATGCTAGAAGCATAATGTGAGCGTGTAATGCAGTGGCGGAAGCCTGTGTGCATGTACACTTATTAATCAGCTCACTACAGTGCCCTAAAAGTCAACGCCACATGTCTGTAGGGCAGCGCTGCCTGCTGGCTCAGGCCTACAGTGCTCCCCAGCAGGTCCTTAAAATGAGACAGACATATGACTGAATGAGGTCAGAGGTCACATCATTATGCACAGCAGCATCACTTTTTTGAACCTGCGCACCCAGGCTCATGCAGCCCACCCCTCCTGCAGCACCTCGCTCAATTGGAGCCGCTCTGCACCCAGGCCACACGGCTCACCTGCTGTCATTGTTGTGTGCACAAACACTACGGGTAGCAGTTTTCACAATTCAATTGCAGTGCTGATTGCAGGATGGTGTACACCTCATGGGTTCTTTTGGAAAAACGACGGGCAGTAGGGTTCACTATTTAGACCCAGTGTTGATTGGCAGCATGGTGTGCACCTCATGGATCCCTTTTTTTAATTGCACATTGTGATATGCAAGGTGGATGCGGCCATATCACCTGAGGCAGTGTGGAAGAACTGGGACATGTGGCGTCGTCGTTATCCTATTTTGTATGTACGTAAAGGGGGCTGTACTTGCGTATGCCAGGCCAGCATAGGGGTGTGAATATTTGTTCCGGGGATCTGGGCGTTGTTTCGTTCCTGCCTGGTCAGGAAGTGTACTTATGTGGGTTTCTTTTGCAGTTTTGACGTTGCAGAATGCGCAATTTACATTAATGTAGTAAGTATCGGGAGGGCGGAAACTATTGTTAATGAGATGCTGTTTGAAAAGATTGAATGGCGAACATCACATGTCGTTGTCAAGGTTGTGGATATGCACAGACATGCATGTCAATGGTGTGCGGTATTATTGAAAGTGTTGCTATCGTGAAGCGTACACATGTGAATGTGCTTGGATGGAGGGAGGATCAGCAGTGAGGCTACGTCATACACAGTGATAACGCTCATTGTAGTCAAGCAATGTATGTCAAAAGTGAATCTGAAAGTTTCACATATAACACACTACTATATTGATAAAGCCTGACAACAGAGCTTACAGCAATACAAATCTACACATTACTGTTCACTGTTAGTCACATGTGATCTAGGATGTGCACTCTGCCCGTATCTGATTATAGTTCTTAGAGCCACCAATACCCAGGACGAAAGGCAGCACAATAATGTGCACACATACACACACACTAGGGGCATTGGGTAACACACATTTGTTTTTTTTTTTGCTGCAACATTTGAGATGCATGGCCATCACACATGGAAGGCTAATGTACAGGTCATGAATGTTGATCAAGATGATCGATGCATGTTGTGTGTAGTATAAGATATGTGTATAGGCAAAAAACTTTTCAAAAAAGCTGTTTAAGGTGAATAGGTGTCTCTCATCAAATGCTATAGAGAGAATTACTAAAATGGGTGGGTTAGTCCAACTGTTACAATGGGAAATGTTATGAAGCAATCAAATGCTTTTTTTGAAGGTCACATAGCAATCACGCACCGAGCATGCAAGGAGGCCGCACCCGACGTGATTTTGAGAAAATATATTTATCATAATATAAGTTTATTACCGTTAGAAATATATAAATGTTTAAAATATTTGAGATTATTGCTTGCTGTCATATACTGTTTAAAGTTATTTAGATATACTTTTGAGACACAAAAAAAACGAGGGAATGGCATACCCTGTATGACACCATACGTCTGTGACGTAGCACAGGGCCTGGCAGCAAAGCACTGGTCGCATACGCAATGCGCAGTGTGCGGGACTCCATACGTACATGATGTAATGCGAGGCTTGGTATTGCGTACCCGTCGAATACCAAAGTAGCAGCTGGGGCAACTTCATGCATATACGATGTTACGCAGGACGTGGTGTCACGAACCCGTTGGATACGAAATGCGCATCATTTACGAGTTTAGCATTATGGTGGATCAGATTCACGTGGTGATGGAGCTTGGTACGCTACCGGTATGGAAGTGCAGATTGCTAAAAAAATAAAAGAGATACATATTTTTGGGGGAAGATATAAAACATGACATGATTTTTCAAGTTAAACAAAAAAAGTATAATAAACTTCCAAAATATTTTAAAATATAATAGAAATATTATAGGTTTTATAAACATTTAAATATGAAATTAACATTTAAAAAACCTTTGAAATTCACTGAAAAAACCATAGGTTTTACAGATGTTATCGTTAGGAATTAGCATTTAAAAAACCTTCGAAATTCACAAAATAAAACAAAGGTTTCAGGGCCGTTATAGTTAGTTGAACATTTGACTCATAAAACCAGAGAAATTCGCCTGATATAGTTAGTTGCGCTAACGATAACTCGCGCACCCGCAATGCACTGGTGATGATGTCACATATTACATCACTCAGGACATAGTCAGTAACATTACTGATGACATATTAAATGACATCACTGATGACATCATCCATGTGAAAATCTGATGCATATACTGATGCCCTTATATCAAGTTTGATAAACACACTCTAAAATACAGACTACTATTTTTGAACCATACACACAACAATGCCAGATAGTATATACCAACCACTATTTCCTAGGTCTATACACACATCCAGTTACTTATACATGCAGTTACTCATCAATACAGTACTATCATATGCATTCATACACCTATACATAGAGTAACACTCTGCTACTCATCCATAGAGTTACTCACACACCTAGTCAGTCATGTAAAGAATCAATCACTTACCAATTTTCTCATGTACACAGTTATACACACCAACTCTAATTTATACAAACACTACATCACTTATTGATGCAGATACTAAAACATACTTACTGTCTTATGCAGTCACTGATAGAAGCAGACTCTCATTTATACACACACTCTTCAAAATACCTTCCTCTCATGTATAGTCATTTATATATTCAAACACTCACATATACTGCCTCAAAACATATGTAGTTACTCACACATATACCACTGAGACATGTATTCACACACCAACACACCCATACACACACTAACTCACCAATACAGCCCTTCCCAGATGCACTTTTGAATTCTTACAACCAGTGAATCACCCACTTAGACATCTATGCACAGAGTCACACATCCTCCCTCCCACCCACCCACACAGACACTCAGGCGCCCATACAGGTACTCATAGAGCAAATCAATAACCCATATAGACACTCATGTAGCTACTCACCAACCCATGCAGCCGCTTACACACCAACTGAGAGACTAATACAGACTTTCACACAGTTTAGTCACTAACCCATGCATTTAGTAGGACACGTTCAATCACTCACTTATACAGTCAGTCACGCACCTACTAAATAATCTATTCAGGCACTTGTAAATCTACTCATTCTTCAGTACACCTTGACATTGATATATATGAAACATATTTAAACTTTCCAGAAACACACATTCACTGGATGGTGTCATCAGTGATGTCATTAGTGATGACATTTGAGATGTTGTCAGTAATGTCATCAGTGATGTTACTGACCATGTCATGAGTGATGTAATATGTGACATCATCACTAGTGCATTGCGGGCACGCGAGTTATAGTTAGCTGCACTAACTATAACAGGTGAATTTTTCTGGTGTTATATGAGTCAAATGTTCAACTAACTATAACGTCGCTGAAACCTGTTTTTTTAATGAATATATATTTATATATGTTAGTTATTTTCCTGGGGAGAGGTCTCAGTGGAGAGGCCAGTACTTGTTATACCTACTATGGAACAGTAAGCTCTTACATGTGAAGTGAGTGCCTTCTTCCCACTACTATGCATACCCCTGAGCCTGGGCAAAGGTGTGCGTGGGAGGCAGCGTCTCTTTGCACCTTACTATACACACTGGTTACCTTCAAGCCAGGTGTCAGTAAAGATGCCAGTGTCTCTCAGTACTCTTCGATACACAGTGTGGAGAGGTGTCCTTGAGATTGCAGTGTCTCTTTACACCCTATTATGCACTGTTGTCAAACTGTGGAAAGGTCGCATTGGGGAGTCTACTTTCTCCGCCCACCCTACTAATGGGGACTATAAGGCATAAGTACTGTAATAAAAGAAAGTGTAAATTATTCCTCTAAATAAAGTTTATGATCCTGCAAGACTCCTGCGGGATTGTAACAAAAGTAGTGACTGAACTGTTTCTAATAATAATACATGGACTTAAAGTTAATATTGTGTATCAATGTGTACTATCTGCCAATGTTTGTCTCATGCAGATAAAACATGTGGTTTTTCATAAATGTAAGTGTTTTATATTCCCCACAAATATATAATGGAATGCACTTCATTAAACTAAACACACTGCTACTATTTTGCTGTATATACTTGCAAGAGTCTCAAAAGAGATTGTAAAGAGGGAACAAATGGATACATAGTGCAGGCAACATAGATCATAAACATAGATGACATCTCTCAAAAGTGCCTTATTTGTTAACAGTTTTCAACAACTATAGCTTTTTGAGTTATCAAACATTTTGATATGTTTTTGGTGTTTACAGGTTTTTTTGAAGGGTACAACAAAACATACAACTTAGAACCTTATAAATATAAAAGAGAAAAACTTACAAAAAATATTGCAAAAAATCTACTACTACAGAGTAGACTCTTGTAATCTTGGGCAAGCTCATCCTGGACAGGTCTGCTTGTCTATGATTTAAAAATGATCTTCTTTCACAAGCAACAACGTAGAGTGATTATTATCCACCTGTTCAGTTAGAACCTGCTCAGGCACAGTATCTCCAGGAGCTGGAATGATGTTGAAGCCCTTGTAGAGTTGTCTAGCTCCACAGCATGAGCAAATGTGGCTTGTCCAAACCTTTGAGGATGCACAGAACTCATGTGTCTCTGCATGCCTGTGGTACTTGTGCTTTATTGTTCATGCCTGCTCCACCGGCTGAACTCTTTGCTGCAAAGTTTACAGGTAATGTACTTCACAGAAACTTTTTTACCACCTGGTCTCATTTCAAAGAATTGCCACACCAAGGATCCCTTGGGTGACTGTGATGGATGCGCTGGTGCATAAAGCCCTTGACTGCTTAAAGAGAAAAGTCTCCCTCTCGACCTAAAATCCTTTTTCACTTACATTGATTCAAATGCAAAAAGTGAGCACCAAGAAAGTTCCAAATACTCAAATAATTAACAAAAAGACATTATTTTATTCAATTTCTTTTATCAATTTCTTTTATCATACTACTTTTTTTAATACATTTTTAACTGTATGTTAAACAACTCAACACCAATTATTTCAAATAATGATATACTCATATCTCAATAGAGAAAACAATAAAGCATTAAATACAAAATAAAGAATATCTCCAGGTAGAGAAGCACAAACTGAATTCACACACCACCATTCATACCACATTCTCACAAGCCCAGACAAACCGTCACACACATTACATATATCTGGGGAACTTAGCTACAGAATGACATTGTAGTTTAGGTGACCAAGTACAACAACTGCATATAGCAGGATCTAAACAGGGCAGTGGTCAATGCGTTTTGGTGGCTGAAAAGCGATGAATTGCCACCCTACTCAGGACGTGCCAGATATAGAGCCTTAAATAGAGCCGCTCAACCCGGGGAAGAAAAACACAACCTGAAAACGACTATGGATAATATGATGCCGCTTCTCATGTAGGTTGTACTTTCCTTTCTGAAGGAGAAATCGCACAGAGAGTTCACTTCTCTGATTAAAATACATTATGTATCAAAGTTCTTAAGTACTCGCCGAGCGATGTCACTTGTGAGGTGCAAAATTGCTCTTCACAGCATCTTATGAGTCTCCATTTATATCACGAGTCCTTTAGACATAAACGTCCACTTTAACTATAAACTAAATGTATGTCTCACACCTTCCAAGTTAACTCCTGCTCCCCAAGCACTGGGCAGTGAGCTTTATCCTATATTGCTCTTAACAGTGGATCGTAGTTCGCAAACAAATTGACAACACGTCTTCAGGTCGGCCCTTGACTGTTCATCTGACTCCTATGAAGACATGTTTATACTGAAAGGGAAATATATAGGAGAGTAAGCCAAATATATTTACTCTTATCAAAGTCCACAATAGTGAAAACATTTAAGGAATCTTCATCTTCTAAAAAAAAACATCCATATGAACTAATCACAGTCCATCTTTAGGGTGGGGTTCCTTTCCTGTACCTCTCCCAAATGTCTTGCAGGTGTCTTGTGAGACCGTAAAGAAAATACCTCCTTTATACTTTCTATAGAACAGGACACAATTCATTTTTCCACCTTACGTCAAATGTTCTATTTTGTTCAAAATTACAGTAAAACACAGGAGTTAACTAAGTTCTAAATGTATGATCTCACAAGTGGTTTGGGAGAGCCGAACAGGAAGCAGAGCCCCCTCGGAGTCCATGCAGGGGATTGTGTATCCACCTCCTGTCAGCGTCTTGTGGGATCCATCACTTTTAAATATCCAACCTTGTTTTTATTCACTACTCTATTATAGATTAGCATTAAATATTAACTGAAAACACAATAAAGAACCATGTACAATGGATAACAATGAAATTCAGAACTTTACTATCTTGCAAGTGTCCCATGAGCATCTCAAAATGCTCTCTTGCGAGTAAATATACCTCAAATGATGATTGCTGGTGATATGACTTGATATCAGAGTTACAATAACTAAGCAAATAAACAATTTCTATTGAATATTGATCTATTTAATATTCACACATTTTACACATATTTTTCAAACTGTGAACCCTATACTGTTATATTACAATAAAAACTCTTTTACTAAAATATTGTCTGAACACAACATATATTATGAAGTCATTGTACCATACATATTCTAACAAAATAATAATTTACTTTAAGAAATAGAGAAATCCTCTGAAAAAACCAAAGGGTACAGCAACAATATAGTGAGGTGAATTTCTCAATGACAACGTTAACGTTTTAAATTAAACTAGCAGCCCGCCCCAGCGTTGCCTGGGGCAGAAGGGGGCTGGGGGCAGCATTTCAGGCTTGCGTGCACTCCCGTCCCAGCCCCCGCCCGCCACGACATTGTCTGTGTCCCCGACAATGTCGTGGCGGGCGGGGGCCGGGGCAGGAGTGCACGCAAGCCTGAAATGCTGACCCCAGAGCCTGAGCCTTACCTCAGCCGCATTTGTTCAGGGCCAACCTCCCGCACCGGTTCCCTCCCTCCCGCCCCGACATTTCCCGTGTCCCAGAGCCTTACCTGAGCCGCTGCTCCTCCCCGCGCTCCTCACTTCACCGCCGCTCCTCCTTGTCATGACGCGCCTGAGCTACCGCTCCTCCCCGCTCTCCTCACTTCACCGCCGCTCCTTCTCGTCATCACATACGTTGCGGCCAGCACTACGTCGCAGCCAGCGCAGCGTCGCGGCCAGCGCTACTTTCAGGGCACTACTTTTTTTTTAAAGTTATATTTTTAAATTTACGTTTTTTATTTTTATTTTCTATAGCCTATGTCCATCTGCACACCCTGAGGATTACAACAATGTATTGGGTGTGTGGATTGGCGCTGTGGTTCCTGAGTTTACCTTGCTAAAAGGTTTGTGTTCTCTCTTTATAATAGTAGTATAGATTAAAACACAGGCACAGCAGTTATAGTTAGTAAAACTGACTATAACATGCACTCTCACTTTTTACTACAAGACTGCATTCAGGTCCAAATTTGCAGAGAAAATTGTGTTTTACTATTCATTTCCAGAAAGCTAACGGAAAGAAGAGGAAGTATCTGCATAATAATATATGTCTGATTTGTATATTTTGTAATGCAATTGTTCTTGAAACATTGAAAATTAGAATCATGATGTTCAGATCTGTATAAGCGGGATGTTTATTATATGTCAGGGCCATATCTAATTATTGTGTCTGCTTGCGCCTTCAGACTTAGCATAGTTTATTATCACTTGATACTCTTTTTACAATTAACTTCTGTTTGCAATTAAACATGTCCTTGGTACATTTGCAGGTTTCATTTATAATATGTGAATGTAATGATGTTACTCAATGTTGGCTACATAGTAATTTTGTAAAATAATATTTATGATTGTTCCTGATACCAAATAAACTCAATGACAGAAACGGTTTTAACATAAGTAACATATTCTCAGATAAGTTGAATTTTTGTAATTGAAAGCCAGTTTATCAAGGTTTTGCATCACTTTTGTGCCAAATAAGGGGATGCAAAGCTAACACAAAAACGAAGTGAGATTTAACAAGCCACACAAGGCCACCTTGCCTGGCTCTGCATGGCTTAATAAATCTTGAGTAATGCAAGACAGCATAATTTTGCTACCTTGCCTTTCTCTGGAAGGTGTTCCAAAAGTGGCGCATGGGTGTTCCCACACTTCAACTAATAAATACTGGCACATTCCCAGATTTATCATTAGTGGTAACCCTGGAAATCCATCAAAATGCTATGCCTACCAAGGTGTGGCATAATGGGTAGAAATATCTTTATTTCTCCTCAAATTTTCTTCTTTCTATTTGTGCTGCACTCTGAGGCACACAGAGAGAAAGGAAATGCTTCTGAAAATTGCTATTGTGCAGGGAGGTGTCCCTTCCTGCACATACAAAATCCTGCCTACAACATAGGCAAACTTACCCTATGATGCAATAGTGCCTGTATGGACGATAAGCACCAAAAGTGCCCCAGCACTAGGAAAAGGCAGGAATACACAGTATAATGTTAAAACTGTGCATTCCTGCCCTTTTCTTTTCACGCAGCACAAAAACAAGGTGGCTTGTTGCATTGCGCTGCATGAAAAAATTATAAATATGGGGCTTAATCCATAAAAAGAACTAAAAAATAGTGAATACAAATGCATTATTTTTTAGTGGTAGAGTTCAATGAGTGGAATCTACAGAAGGAGAAATGTTTGACTATGTGAGAGATACAGATGGGACAGATTTACTAACACTTTGTTATGGCGCAAAGTATAGAATTGGAATATTCTCTTGTTGGAACTGGCCCTCTCTGCAGGGTCATCCCCAAACTCTTTGTCTTAACACCTCCTATTTTTCTAAATTTGTTTTTGTTGGCTTTAGGACGTTGTGCAATTTTCCACTGCTAACCACTCCTAAATTGCTTGTGCTCACTCCCTAAAACTGAGCGGTGTGGTGAGCAAAAGAATGATGGAGTTAACCCAGATCCTTTTGACTGGGGGTGAATATCCGCATTGTCCAGCATTCCATCCATCAATTGCTTCTTTTGCATATTTTGCCCTAACTGGGAAGGGTATGCCCAGACATGGGTCCCGTGCTCACTGCACCACTGGATTCAAACTAGCCTAGCTGATGATGGGTGATGCCCTAAAACCAGACCCAGGATGCTTGTTTCTGGTCCAGGTAGGACCTGGCTTGGCAGTTTGGGCTGGACTGTTCCCACAAGGAACAGGATCAAGACTGATTTGCATATGGCTGGGTCCAAACTGGAGTGGTGTGGTGAGCAACAGAATGATGGATTTAACCTAGATCCTTGTAACTGGGGTTGAATGTTTGCATTGCCAGTATTCCGTCCATCAATTGTTTGTTTTGCATATGTCACCCTAAATGGGAAGGGTATGCCCAGACATGGGTCCCGTGCTCACTACACCAGTAGATTTAAACTAGCCTGGCTGATGAAGGGTGATGACCTGAAACCGGTTCCAGGATGCTTGTTCCGGTCAAATAAGGGCCTGGCTTGGAAGTTCAGGCTGGACTGTTCCGACAAGGAACAGGGTCAATACTGATTTGCATATGGCTGGGTCCAAACTGGGGAGGTGTGGTGAGCAAAAGAATGATGGATTTAACCCAGATCCTTGTGACTGGGGGTGAATGTCTGCATTGTCCAGCATTCTGTACATCAATTGTTTCTTTTGCATATGTCGCCCTAACTGGGAAGGGTATGCCCAGACGTGGGTCCCGTGCGCACTACACCACTGGAATAAAAAACTAGCCTGGCTGATGAAGGTTGATGCTTTGAAACCGGTCTCAGGATGCTTGTTTTTGTTCCAGGGATGACCTGGCTTGGCAGTTCGGGCTGGACTGTTCCCACAAGGAACAGGGTCAAGACTGATTTGCCCATGGCTGGGTCCAAACTGGGGTTGTGTGCTGAGCAAAAGAATGATGGATTTAAACCAGATCCTTGTGATTTGGGTGACTGTCTGCATTGTCCAGCATTCCATCCATCAATTGTTTATTTTGCACACTCACTAAAGCATGGCAAAACTAGCTTACACCTATTTGGCATATTTAATTTACGTATATGCCACTTGTAGAATATTGCACCATATACCCGGAATCTTAAATTTAACGCTACTAGTGGGCCTTCAGCACACTTTCTACAGCCCACTTAATTTGCCCTTTAAAACATGTCTCAGAGCTGTCATTGCAGCTAACAACAACATTTTAATTTGTCAATTCAACGTGACACTATAACCCTCTTGCCCATGGATGCCAGTTAATGGTCACCAAGGGTTGCAAATGTAACCTCGTGCTTTTCATTTGCGAACCCTTGAAAAACCCTCTGACCCCTGGCTCTGAGTTATCATGTGGGACAAATACCAAAAATAAAAGCAAATGCAGCTCTTCAATAGGTTTGTTTGCATTCTTTAGGTAAACAGCCCCCTCCCCTTCAGCCGTTTAGTATCAAGTCAGAGATTGAAGAGGATGCATGGATTCAGAAAGGTTGGGGTTTATTAGCCCCTTGCTTTTCACTTAGCCCCTAAGATGCCTCCTATCAGCCAATAAGGTACATGGGGAAGGACAGGAGAGTATGACAATTTTCCTTACTCCTTAAGTCACCGGTAGGTGCAGACAGAGGAAAGCCAATGAAATTCAATTTTGCTGCTGAAAATATTACCACAAGCAAGCTAGTTTTTAAAGGGCTGACCTGCTGGCATAGAGTCTGTTGAACAATGCCAGTGCTTACTGCATAAAGGTAAGTGCTGTTTGGGAGACCCAACTCTATTAATCAAACTGCTGCTGTGGCTTATGCGTAGTGTGAGTTTGCAACCTTTCCCAGAGAAAAATACCAATCACCATTTTACGTTTTACATTCTTCAAAGGCTGGGGAATGTTTTTTTAGTAGACCTTTATATAAAATTGTCCTTAAACGCCTTGAATATGGACTTTATGTCTTTTGTTTATTTATCAGTCAGGAGTCCTTAGGGCAGCTGAGGAACACATTTTAAAGTGATATCATATTACAATGCCTATATAAAGCATATACAGGTTTTGAGTTTTTCTCATTTTTGTACCAGCCGGACATTAAAATGATGGTCACGCTGGTATGCAGGTAGCTCTACTGTAGTTTGACAGTTTCACCAGCATGCTGTCCAGTAGTGTAGCGAGGATGCCAGGGGCCCTCATCCAAGCAAGGAAAATAGCCTCTTTGACAGCTGTTTGGGGTACTTACATCCAGCAATTATAAGGGTTCATTGGCCCCAGTGCCACTACACCTGCTCCACTAATGTCAGCTACTCCCCTTATGCTGTCCTATTAACAAAAGAACACATTGTGTGCAAACGATGACCAAATATAGGTGGAAATGTGACTGAGTTTGGGTTTATATTGTGCAGCATCTGCTTACATTGGCCAGATGCATTCTGGGAAAGGGCAACATTAAGCAAATCCATGGACAAGCACAAGCACCCAAGGTAGCCATCACCGAATAGTGATGTGCCCTGTGTTATGCTGTACAATGGTGATTTTGAATTATCAGTTATAGCTAGTTATAGCACTGGTTTGCACAAAGAGCACTGATACTGCAAAACATCTACATTGGATTTTAGACAGCGTGGTACCTTTAAAATGTTTTTCATATTAAAAATGATTGTAAAATTATTACTTTAATACTAATATCAATATGGCCTGTTAACAAAGGTTAATTGGCTGTTAACTGAAGTATACACCAAATTTACCTTTTCTATGCCTTCCAGGAATTCAAAAAGTGATTCCTTGAAAGGGAAAGCCCATTTAAAATGGAGGAGATCTTTTCCACTCTGCCATGAGTGCAGAGATATCCACTGCGTAAATCCACTGAAAGGGTGGAAACGGACTATTTTGAGGTGGGTGTTTTTCTGAACACAACATATATTATAAAGTAATTGTACTGCATATATACTCACAAAAATAATTAATTTACATTAAAAAAACACCTAGCAATTCACTGAAAAAAGCAAAGGTTAAAGCAACGTTATAGTTAGGTGAATTTCACAGTGTTAATGTTAACGTTTCAAATTAAATAAAAAGAGAGACATCCAGCAGGTATAGTTAGTAACACTGACTATAACTTGCACCCTCAAATGTTTGCTACAAGACTACATTCAGGTCCAAATTTGAGGAGAACATTGTGCTTTACTATACATTTCCATACAACTAACTGAATGAAGAGGAAATATCTGCATATTATTATATGTCTAATCAGTGTATTTTGTAATGCAATTGTTCTCGAAACATTGAAAATTAGATTTGTGATGTTGGGATCTGTAAAAGCGATATATTTATTATATGTCAGGGCCATTTCTAATTATTGTGTCTGCTTAAGCCTTCAGACTCAATACAGTTTATTATTGCTTGCTACTCTTCTTATGATTAACTTCTCTTTGTAATTAATCATGTCCTTGATACATTTGCAGGTTTAGTTTATATTATGTGAATGTAATGATGTTACTCAATGCTGGCTATAAAGTATTTTTGTACACTAGTATTTATGATTGTTCTTGATACCAAATATACCTAATGACAAAGAGGGTTTTATATAAGTACCACATTCTCAGATAAATGGAAATTTTTATTGAGAACCAGATTTATCCAGGTTTTGCATCGTGTTTGTGCCATGCAAGGGCGTGCAAAGGTAACGCAAAACCAAAGTGAGATTTATCAAGCCACACAAGGCCACCGTGTGTTGCCCTGCATGGCTTAATAAATCTTGAGTAATGCAAGAGCGTACAATTCTGCCTTGCCTAACTCTGCCCAAGAGAGGCGGTCCATCAGTGGAGCGTGGGTGTTCCTACATTTCCACCAATGAACTTTAGGCCATTCCCAGATTTACCATTAGAGTTGAACCAGGGAAAGCCTCAAAATGCTATGCCTAACCAGGTGAGGCATAACGAGGAGAAATATCTTTATTTCTTCTCATATTTTCCTCTTTCTACATCTGCAGCACGCATAGAGGTGTCCATTCCTGCACATACAAAATCCTGCCTACAACATAGACAACCTTGCACCATGATGCAAGGGTTTCTGCATTGGTGATAGGCAGCCAAAAGTGCCCAAAAACTAGGAAAGGGCAGTAATAAGCAGTATAAAGTTAAAACTGCACATTCCTGCACTTTCCCTTTCATGCAGCACAGCAAGAAGGCACGTTGCATTGCGCTACATGAAAACATTATAAATATAGGGCTTAATCCATTAAAAAGACTAAAACCCAGTGAATACAAATACATACCTTTTCAGTGGTGTTCAATAAGTGGAATCTACAGAAGTAGAAATCTTTGACTATGTGAGAGATACAGAGGGGACAGATTTACTAACACTTTCCTATGGCGAAAAGTATAGATTTGGAATATACTCTTGTTGGACCTGACCCTCTCTGCAGGGCCGTCCCCAATCAGTATACCTTCACCCCTCCAATGTTTTTGAATTTGTTTTTTTTTTGGCATTAGAACGTTGTGCAATTTTCCACTGCCAACAAGTACTAAAGTGCTTGTGCTCACTCAAACAAAACATAAAATTAGCTTACACTTAATTGGCATATGTAATTTACTTATAAACCCCTTCTAGAATGTTGTTACCATATACCTGGGACCTGTAAACTAAATGCTACTAATGGATCCTCAGCACTCTGTCTACCGCCCACATAATTAGTCCTTTAAAAAATGTCTCAGACCTGCCATTGCAACTTACCAGAAAGTTTTAAAGTTCCAATTCAACTTGGCACTATAACCCTCTTGCCCATGGGTGCCAATTAGGGGTCACTAAGGGTTGCATGTAACCTCATGCTTTCCATTCGCTACCACTGGTAAAACTCTGTGACCCCAGGCTCTGAGTTATCATGTTGGACAAATGACAAAAATAAAAGCAAATGCCGTTCTTCAAGAGATGGATTTACATTTTTTAGGTAAACAACTCCCTCCCCTTCAGCTGTTTAGTATCAAGTCAGAGGCTGAAGAGGATGTCCTGGTTGAGAAAAGGTGGGGTTAAATAGCCCCTTACATTTCCCTAAGCCCCTCAGATGCCTCCTATCAGCCAATGAAGGTCATGGGGAAGAACAGGAGAGAATGACAATTTTCCTTTCTCCATGCGTTACCAGGACATGCAGACAGAGGAAAGCCAATGAAATGCAAGCTCCTGCTGAATACATTACCCTGAGCAAGCTAGTTTTAAAAGGGCAGTAGGGCTGGAATGGAGTCTGATGAACAATGCCGGTGCTTACTGCATAAAGGTAAGTGCTGTTTGGGAGACCCAGCTCTATTAATCAAACTGCTACTGCGGCTCATGCATAGTCTGAGTTTGCAACCTTTTCCAGAGAAAAATACCCATCACCGTTTCACGTTTTACATTCTTCAAAGACCTGGAAACGGTTCATTAGGAGACCTTTAAATGAAATTGTCCTTATACGTTTTGAATATGGACTTAATGTCTTTTGTTTAATTATCAGTCAGGAGTCCTTAGGGCAGCTGAGGAACACATTTTAAAATGAGAATGTGTTACAATGCTTGTTTAAAATATGTACAGGTTTTTAAATTTTCTAATTTTTTTTAACAAACGGACATTAAAATGATGGTTATGCTTTGTATAAAGCCCTGTGGCAGCCCTAGGGTAGTTTCATATTTTCACCTGCATTCTGTCCAGTAGTGTAGCGAGGATGCCAGAGCCCTGATTCAAGCAAGGAAAATAGCCTCTTTGAACGCTGTTTGGAGTACTTACATGCAGCAATTATCAGGGTTCAATGGCCCCAGTGCCACTACACATGCTCCACCAATGTTAGCCACACCCCTTATGCTGTCCTATTATTATACACACAAGATGATGGACGGAATGTCGCACAATGGCAAAACATTCAACCCCAGTCACAGATCTGGGTTTAATCCATTGTTATTGTGCTCACCAAGCGACCCCAGTTCAGACATGGACATATGCAAATCAGTCTTGACCCTGTGCCTCAAGGGAACAGTCCAGCCCGAACTGCCAAGCCATGTCTTTCCTGGACCAGAATCGAGCATCCTAGGACCGGTTTCTGGCTATCAGCCATCTTCAGCCAGGTTAGCTTGACTCCAGTGGCTTAGTGAGCAAGGGACCCATGTCTGGGCATACCCTTGGCGATAAAAGATTTCCCTATCATTAACCTATCATTAACCTTTCAAGCAGGGTTCTATCAGTTATAGAGGAAGAAGTACTGCAGAAGGGTTTCAGTTTTGCTCCCACTACCTTCTACCCTTTATTCAATCTGGAAAGTGATTTAAAGAATTTCTTTAGAAAAGTTAGATTGAACCATTTCTTTGAAAACCGTAACTATAACCCCCCTGAGAGTGTAACGGGCTTCAAACCGAAGTCAACGTTCTTTCCAAATCTCAACCAATTAGATAAAAAAGTAGAAGTGTTTGAACATATAGTAGAAATGGAAATTAAATCTCTTTATGATAGAACAGCTAGGAATAAAATTGACCATAATTTAACAAAAGAACAGAAATCAGCCATCATTGACCTTCAGAATAGCGATCAAATTACCATCAAACCGGCAGATAAAGGGGGGGGAGTAGTGGTTTTTAATACAAAGCACTACGAACAAAACATTAGAAATCTACTTAACGTAGAGGAACATTATAAGAGAGCCAAATTGACCGATTTAAACTCATTAAAACTAGAAGTGGCACAACTGTTACAGAAAGGGAGGGAAGATGGACACATAAGCGAGAATGAATTCAAATTTCTTTACAATAATCATCCCACAATTCCTGCAATATATGGACTCCCAAAAATACACAAACAGCTGGACAATCCACCAATGAGACCTATTATCAGTGGCATAGGTTCTATATTAGAACCTTTAAGCCGTTACGTAGATTTCTTCCTTCAGCCGATCGTCAAAAAACAAAGATCCTATCTTAAGGACACGACCCATGCAATCAGAACATTCGAAGGTAGGGGGTTCAACAAGGCGACCCAATTTCTGGTCGCCTTGGATATTGAGGCCCTCTACACTAATATTCCGCAAAATGACACAATCCAAGTAATAGCATCAATATTAGAACAAGAAGATCTCAGAGGAGGAAATGACCAATTTATAATGTCATGTATTTACTTGATCCTTAAGAGAAATTATTTCTTATTTAAGGAGGACCTCTATCTACAGGTTAAGGGGACCAGCATGGGGGCCACATGTGCCCCCAGTCTGGCCTGCCTGTACGTCAGTAATTTCGAGGACAAAAATATATTCAACGAGTTAGCCCCTTTTTTTGAAAACATTTCCTGCTGGCACCGCTACATTGATGATATCATCTTCATCTGGAGCGGTGCCAGCGAGACTCTTCTGAACTTTTTGGAGTGGCTCAATTTGGGGGACCCCAACCTTAGGTTTACAGGTCAACATAGTAACCAGCAAGTTACCTTCCTAGATGTGACCATCAAGGAAGAGAAAGGGTCTCTTAAGGTAGAATTGTTTACGAAACCTACTGACAAGAATACCCTCCTACTATATTCCAGTAACCACCCCAAGTCCCAAAAGGACAATGTACCATTTGGAGAATTCTTGCGACTCCGCAGAAATTGTACCAATTTGGACGATTTCTACAAACATGCGGAGAACACTAAACAAAAACTAGCAAATAGAGGTTACCCCAAAAGACTGATAAAAAATGCTCTTAAACGTGCACGATTCTATGATCGTGATAGCCTTTTGAATCCAGAAAGAAAGTCTAAAAATAATCTTGCACCTAATAGAATAGTATTCGTTACTCAATTTTCGCATCTGAGCAATCAGATCAAAAACATAATAAATAGGAACTGGAAAATTTTGAATCAAAACAGAGAAAACCAACTAAGTAAACCCCTCTTCTCATTTCGACGCAATAAGACCATCAAAAATAGCCTAGTTCACACCTACCCTGCCGTAAAAGAACAACAATTAACACTGTCAGGCAACCTTGCCTCGGGGAACTACAAATGTGGAACTTGTTCCATCTGCCCCCACTGTATTGTAGGCAACAATCTCAACTACAATGACAAGGTTCTAAAACCCAGGACCTTCAACAATTGCCGCAGCCAGAATGTTGTGTACCTCCTACTGTGCCCATGTAATTTAGGGTACGTGGGGGAAACCAGTAGAGAGCTGCGAACGAGAGTTCTGGAGCATAAATCAGCGATCCGCACCTCCAAATTCAATGCGCCACTAACTGACCATTACAAAGAGAAGCAACACTCTTGTGATGAGATTAGATGGTTCATATTGGAAAAAGTAAGACAAAACAGAAGAGGTGGCGATATAGATAGACTTAGGAAAAGAAGAGAACAATGGTACTTCTGTTTCTTAGAAACAATAGATAAGGGACTCAACACGAGAGAAGACTGGGCACGATGCTTATAAATAATAACAATCCAGTCAATCAGGCAGCTTCTTCTCCTTCATAGAGCACAGCCCCAAACACCAAAATGGCCCGTTTTCCACTATAATAGGGAAGGTGTGTGCAGTCTACACTCTGACCATTCCTCCTAATACTTCGGGAAATATAGAGTATAAGTAGTAATTCATCTTATAGGCTCTTCTCACCACACCGTTTGTGTTGTTTTTTTAGCGCTACAGTAAGTATTCCCAGCTACCATAAGACCAACAGTACCGGAGGTAACAGCATTTGCCCTCGAGAAAAATTATTTTTTTTCTCCCAACAACCCCGTACCGTAAAAAGATAGGGCATATTAGGTATAAATATATCAGAATACCTCTAACAGCGTAAAAATCTACATCCTAGTACCGAACGGAATAAATACAATCTCTCGGCATTATTCCCCCTGGCGGCGCGTAACCGCCACATTCGGGACACACACGTTTCCGCATGCGGACTTAAGAGGGAACGTCTTTAATTTCCCATGAGATACACGCCCACACAGGTCGCATCCTACAATGAGATAGGCTGTCTGGCTAGCCGCCTATGCAAATAGACTCCCTCTACAACAGCCAGCTGCTATTGGCTGACATTACAACCGGCCGTTCTCCAATCACAAAAGAGCAGGGTGTATTTGAGAAAAGGCGGGACAACACCAGCTACCTCTCATTTGCAACCAGACACCCACAGCGAAGTTACGCTACTGCTCTACCAGGTAAGATTTAGCCCCATAGGAAATTTTTAAACAGGCAGGACTTTTTCAAACGAGATTTAAATATAACTTGAACTTAATCTCTGTTCTTCCAGGGGATATTCTTACTGAAAAACCAAAAATACCCCAGCGAATAACTAAGAAAAGGCAGCATACCGCGCCTCTGAGAAATAAATCTTAAGATTGAGCTATCCCCCAGAACTGGTAAGAAACAGGGAACGATTAAAAAATTTTACGCCTTTATGTTTTTATTTAAAATTAGTATCCAAACATAACTATATAAACTTTTAGTTTTAAACAATTTACTTTTCTCTTTATTTAAGAGCGATTTCCTCAGGTCAACTGCATGTACCTGATCAGAAGCGCGACACAACGTATGCCATTAATAGAGGTCGTCTAGTCGCACTAAAGTATACACTTTTCTGATGGACCCGAACTAATAGTAAATATAGTAATAAACCACAGGTATGTTCATTGCAAAACTTATGGAGAACCTAAAAAATTCAGAATATACGTTAACCCAAACTTAACTAAGTGAAATATATGCTTCCTCTTATAGATGGTTTTTTAATTTCAAGAACCACAGCCACTATAATTTGCAGAACAGTTCACGTAAAGGACACCCACAGGTATGCCATAGAGAACAAGCTCAAAGAGTAGACATATGGTTATGACGTATTCCAATGCTTACACCTGCTAGCCTCTCAATATGCTTTGTCTACCCCAAAAAGCAGCCCATATTCTCAAACAAATAGCCTAGTTTGAACTAACATAGTCCAATATCTTGTCTAAACAACCAACATGCATCTGGACACTCTACTTTAACTAAGGAGGGTCTAAATTCAAGATAGTAATTGTTCTGCCCTGGAACATATCTAGTAGGCTACCAATTCAACAAAGCAGTTTGGAATCTGAATGTAGAGAGATCCTCCATGTATTGAGATATTAGGCATGTATATAGTTACTCTCCATATAACAAGGCGTGCTTAGATAATAGTATAAACTCTCCATCCAGACAGAGTTACCCTGTTTGTAAATTAGAGATCTAATCCCATGTATATCTATCTTAGGAGATCGATGAAGATCCATCTGTGAGACAGACAACGAAAAACAACAGTCTTGACAAAGGTGGTACTTATCCACACGCTCAACCACCGAAACGCGTCGACGCAATTCTATGTATAATTCACGCACCTCTCCCAGATGTATATAAGATTGTAAGGTTATAACACCAGGGTTGTTTGAAAAGTGTATTGTGAATTTACGCTCTGTAAAATCCCAAATCCCACGTTTTACAATTTAGTTTTGTCTGTCTTGTAATTTTTGTGCAGGTCACAAAATCTCATATTTGTTTTTAATTTGTTTTTGGATATTATTTAGAAGTGTACTGTATGCTATTTTTATACTATAATAAACTGTTGCATATTTTTAATATTGATGTTGTTTATATTCTTAATGTGAGTGATATAAAACTGTTCAGTGTTATAGCTAACCTTTAGCTAATTGTGTATACAACGCAAGGGAATCTATCTGTCTTGTTTCAGGTTTAATACCCTAATTCCCTTGTTCTTCTCAAGGGGTTCCTCTCTATTCTCATACGATGGGCATACCCTTCCCACATAGGGTGAACAGCAAAACACACAAGATGATGAACGGAATGTTGCACAATGGCAAAACATTCACCCCCAGTCACAGATCCAGGTTTAATCCATTGTTATTTTGCTCACCAAGCCACCCCAGTTCAGACATGGCCATATGCAAATCAGTCTTGACCCTGTGCCTCATGGTAACAGTCCAGCCCGAACTGCCAAGCCATGTCTTTCCTGGACCAGCATCGTAGGACCAGTTTCTGGCCAGTAGCTTAGTGAGCAAGGGACCCAAGTCTGGGCATACCCTTCCCACATAGGGTGAACAGCAAAATAAATTATTTAAAGCACACATTGTGTGCAAATGATGACCAAATGTAGGTGGAAATGTGACTGAGTTTGTGTTTATTTTGTGCAGAATCTGCTTACTTTGGCTATTAGCATTCTGGGAAAGGACAACATGAAGAAAATCCATGGACAAGCACCCAAGGTAGCCACCTCTTGTGACTTTTCACCTAATAGTGATGTGCCCTGTGTTATGCTGTACAATGTTGATTTTGATCTCTCAGTTATAGCTAGTTATAGCACTGGCTTCACAAAGTGCACTGATACTGCAAAACATCTATATTGGGTTTTAGACAGCTTAGTGCCTTTAAAATGTTTTTCATATTAACATTGATCATACAATTATTTCTGTAACTAATATCCATATGGCCTGTTAACAAAGGCTAATTGGCTGGTAACTGAAATATACAACCAAATATACCTTTTCAATGCCTTCCAGGAATTCACAAAGTGATTCCTGGAAGGAGAAAGCCCATATACAATGGACAAAATCTTTTCCACTCTACGATGAGTGCAGAGACAACACTGTCTAAATCCACTGAAATGTTGGGAAAATGTCCATTTCAAGGTGGGTGTTTGCCTTGACTGTCAGGAAACATGCCAAACATGGAATTGTGTTGGCATTCCCATACTAAGATCAGACATTTTACTATCCTGGATATGGTTGAAAGTTGACTCGAATAGAAAGGATCAGCCCCACATTTAATGTGGTGTCAAGGGAGGGGTTTCACGACCGATAAAAACGTGTTTCCTCTGAGAACAAAACCAATTCTACTGAACAGAGTTCTCTACCACAGCGAATTCTGTGAAGATGGGCTCAAAATAAAGTTACGAATCATGATTTTCAATGGAATTCACATGGAAACAATGCGCAAGGTGTAACTTCCTTTTTGTTTATTGTTCCTCAGTGAAGTACTCAAAGAATACACCTTTTAGACAATGACACAAATTCATGTATGGTCAACAAAAGCACCCCAAATACTCAGCCCAATCTTCTTTTTTTTAGAACCCTTAACAGAAAATAAACTAATTTCTAAATTAAACAAATGATAAATTTTGGCCCGCCATACCTCAAATGCTGGGGGGTCATTTTGAAGCCACTTAGAAGCAATGCACAACCGAGCAGAAGTCATTGCAACAAAAATCAAATAGCGATATTTATACAGTCGAGTACCTTTATCAATTTCCGACTCCATCCCTAATAACATTATGGCGGGGGTAATCTGCATCGGACTATCACTAATTATGGACATAAACTTCTCTATATCCATTATAAATCTGGACAGTTTGCAGCAGCTAAAAAAGATATGTAAGCTATCAGCATCATCTATCTGACAGCGGAAACATTTACCATTTTAAACTCCCCCCCCACTTAAGCATACGAGCCAGGGTATAATACAGGTAAACACGGTCTTAAAAAATTGCCTTTTCAGATTAGCAGATATTAACACAACCCTAGATCTGACAATAGCGTCTTCAATAGAAATGTTCTACTCTCCTAAAATGTTAGACCATTTAGCATTATGTTTCCCTAGATCATCAGATCTGTAAGATAATATTAACTTATACAACACCCCTATCTTTTCATGCCGCCTTACTGCCTCCACAAGAAGATTGGGTACAAACAAAAATTTCATGCGCAATAAATAATCCCAAATGTAAAGAAATTTGAAAAACTGAAGATTCAATAAATTATACATTCTCTCTAATTCCTCAAAAGACAAAAGGAGCCCCCCCTTTGCATACAAATCCCCTTAGTCTTATGATACCTTTCTTCTTCCATACAAGGGCTACATTGTCCCAAAAAATAGGGGGAAGAATCTTCTCAGCATTCATAGGTATGTAATAAGATACCTTCTCCAATGAACAACGTTTGCGAATTTGATTCCATACTCTAAAAGCACCTTCCAAAACTTTAAATCTTGTTCTCTTGAAATAGCTCCCTTCAATTTCTTTAAATCAGCATTGTCATGCTTCAGATCTTAGCAAAATCTCAAAAATTGACGTGGCCTCTGCTACATTCACCGTTTCTTCCCCAGTCAATAAAATCCGCATTTTTAACAAAAAACATACATTCTAATATAAGGCAAAATCTGGTATGGCCAAACCACCTCTCTCCACTGGAAGGGTCATAAACCTGCTAGCTGGCCTTGGTTTACCCGGGCCCAGATAAACTTCGAACACAGAGATTGAAGATGTTGCAGCTGAGCGCTTGTCACTTCCAAGGGAATTGATCTAAATATATATAAAGCCTTAGGTAAGACATTTATTTTAATAATATTACTTCTACCTATTAAAGTAAAGTGTAGCTGAGCCCATTTATCAAGGGAGTCCTTAACGCTTTGTATCAGCGCATTCCAGTTAGCATTACCCACTTCTGACATCGAGGTTCTTATTTTAATCCCAAGATAAGTCACCTCTTTTAACACTCTAATATCCTGCGGCACAATGCTTTCTGAACAGAGCGTTTGAGTTTTGGTCACGTTAAGCTTATATCCAAATACCTGGCCAAATAGCATTGCTAATTGTTTGATCTAGTGAATTGCGAGCATTGGATCGGCTGATGTCACTGCAATATCGTCAGCGTAAGCGAAAACAGAAAATGGAATGTGTTAGACCTAGGGAACCCCAAGTCACATAAGGTAGCTTGGCACTAAGTGGGAAGGCCTTTCTCCAGGGAACATGTGCTAAGTTTGCGTCACACCCATCACTAACAAAACATCCACCCCCCCCCCCCAAATAAGGACACTACACCAAGTTTTGAAAAATACGAGCTGTTTTATAAAATTCTTATGTAGGACTTTCTCTGTCGTTTGTAATTTAACAATTAATTCCACTGTACATCTTTAAATTTTCCACAACATCTCCTGTAACACTATGAATCCTCAGCTCAACCACCTTGTAGCATTTTAACATCCCACAATGATTACATTAGGATGCACTGTCTTGATACTTTAGATTAATACCTCCCCTCTCCAAGGACGGCACTTACAAGTGACGGCCTGCTTGTACCCGGTTTCCAAGCACCAACGATTTAGCATCTATATCTGAATTCCCCCTATAGGCGAATCCTAGGCATTAAATGAGATACAGGTTAAATGGCATTCCATTTGGCAACTTGAACCAGGGTTACGAAACATCAATGGGATTGAGGATCTCCCCTCCCCTCGCCTCAGTTACTGAAGCGCTTGATAACTGTCTTATCCCTGGCGATGAAGAACAAGAGCCCTTCACAAGGGCTTTCCACAGTGGACCGCCAAGGTGTTCAAGTTATCAATACACTGCTCGCATTATAAATGCCCATCAATGTTTGTCTCTCCAGTTCAGCCCCGCAGCTCTAGCTCAGTTCTCACGGGCTCTGCCTCATCCAGCCTGTTTAGCGAGGGAAGGCTGGCATCTAATTTCAAACTTCCCCGCCTTCCCTTCAGAATCTCCTTACTTGCGGACAGCAGCGCTCGACTTCCCGCTTCTCCTCAGAGTCTCACCAGGACTCAGCGAGCGAACCTCATCACCAACTTTGGGAGGTCCGGGTGGAACTGCTGGGTCCGCGTCACGCCGTCTCCTCACTAAAGAGACCTCCGTCACCAGGCGCACGCTGGGCCTGCGCAGGGGTGCAGCGTCTGAGGCGCGGGGCCGGCCTCCTCCTCTCGCTGGCGGCGATGTTCTTGGCAGGTTCCGCCCACCAGCGCCGAAGCTCCGCGGTCACTCCGCCCCCTCCCTGACGCTTCCATACTCCACACAGTGAGTCTGCACAAGGGAGCAGCGTCTGACAAGATCCGGCTCTTTGGCCTCATGTTAGCCCCGTAGTGCAAACAAGGAACGGATTCTCTGACACTACCAGGGTCACGATCAGGACTTCTCCACCTCGCTCAGCAGCGGTGCCCTCCCACTCAGAAGCGGGTCAAGGAGAGGATGGGGTCCACGTCCACTACCACCTGAACTTAACCGGTGGGGGCCAACTACGGGCAATGTCAAGTATAGACCCAGGTAAAGTCTGGACCGCTTATTCCTTCCAATCCAGGCCTTGATTCTCACAAAGCTCAGGAATCGGGTAATTACTCCCACGCCAGATATAGTGGTCAGGAAGTCCCAACTCAGCAGGGCCCGGTCTATAGGAAAGGGGCAGTGACAGCAGAAAGGTAGCAACCCTCACACAGAAAGTCAACCCTCTAAGCTTCCTAACCCTCTTAACCCACAGCCTGCACTTCGACTGGTTCAGTGGCTACACAAAATGGCTACCCTGCCCCTGGCCTTTTATAGTCTGACCACTAAGGTTCCAGTAGGGTCCAGAAGATTCTGGAAGGTCTTTACACTACCCTATGGGTCTTTCTCAAGGGATGGCAGTTGTGGCAGTTGATGGCCACCATTTTAGATACCTCCTGGTTTCCAGTCAGAAAAGGCTCCTGGGCCTTTGGTAAAAAAAAACTATGAGGGCAAAAAGAGCATCTATCCCCCAGGTCAACACCACAAAAATATCCAGTGGTCATAAAAATTAAGAGGTATGAGGGGCAGAAAGGGGACACAAATAAATAATAAATTGGAGGGACTACCCAAAGGCAGTCAGGTCTAACAGAATGTCATTAACATAAAAGGGTTTAATGCGAGGATTTATATTCAGCTGCTCAATCAAGGGATTAATATATAAGGCAAATAAAAGTGGGGAGCAGGGGCATCCTTGCCTGGTACCTCTAGTAATTTTCACAACCTCTGATGATAACCCCATAGCAGTAATTCTACCAATCGGTTCAGTATATAATACCTGGAGGACAGTCAAAAATCCCTGTCCAAAGACAATACGACACAACACTTGCCATAGATACCCACACTCCATCCAATCAAATGCTTTCTCTGCATCCCATAAAATTAATCCTAAATCTCGCTTTTCCATGTATGCCACATCGAACAAAGTAATTACTTTATTTACATGGGTAGTAGTCCCACGAGAAGGTATAAACCCATGTTGATTTGCAGACATTAGAGAGCTAATTACCTTGGATAAACAATTTGCCAATATCTTAAAGTAAATTTTACTATCGCAATTCAACAAAGACATTGGGCAATATGATCCAACTAATTCCGGGTCTTTACCCTTCTTACAAAAAAACACTATGGACGCTTCAGCCCATGACTTAGGAGCATGTCCCTTCTGCGCAGCCTGGAAAGTATTCAGCATTTCTTCCTTTAAATAATGAAAAAAACTTTTGTAAACCTCTGTCGGAATCTTATCAGGGCCAGCCGCTTTTCCTAAAGCAAGATTATTAACCCCCATTTCTAGTTCTGACATTTAGATAGGGCTATCCAGCTGTTCTGGTGCTTGAGGATCTAAGAGTGATATTCCCTCCTCCAAAAATACACTGTCATTAGCCACGATCTGATCCTGTTGTGTATAGAAATTGGTGTAAAACTGATGAAAGATAGACAAAATCTGCTGTGGATCCTGATATGCTCACCCATTCTTATCCTTCAAAGACGATATCAACCGGGAAGACTGTTTTAGGGTTTAGGGCAGAGCAGGGGTGTTCGGGCAGTGTAGGGGGTCATGAAGTGGGTCATTTTTTAGGGTTTAAGGCAGAGGAGTGGTCTTCGGGCAATGTAGGGGGTCGTCCTGGGGTGGGGTTTCAGGGTTTAGGGCCGTGCAGAGGTGTTCGGGCAGTGTAGGGGGTTGTGCTGGGGGTGGTGTTTCAGGGTTTAGGGAAAAGCAGCGGTGTTCGGGCAGGGTAGGGGGTCATGCTAGGGGTAATGTGTTAGGGTTTAGGGCAGAGCAGCGGTGTTCAGGGAGTATAGGGAGTCATGAATGGGGTAGTTTGTAGGGTTCAATGCAGAGGAGCGGCGTTCGGGCAGTATAGGTGGTCTTTCTCACGGTAGTGTTTAGGGAAGTGCATCGGTGTTCGTGCAGTGTAGGGGGTCATGCTGGGGCAGTGTTTTAGGGTTTAGGGCAGTGCAGTGATGTTCAGGTAGTGTAGGGTGTCGTGCTGAAGGGTAGTTTTCAGGTTTAGGGTAGTGCAGTGGTGTTCTGGTAGTGTAGGGAGTCTTGCTGGGAGTATTGTTTTAGGGTTTAGCGTAGTGTAGTGGTGTTTGAGTTGTGTAGGGGTTATGCTTGGGGTAGTGTTTATAGTTTAGGGTAGTGCTCCGGTGTTTGGGTAGAGTATTTGGTACTGCTTGGGGTAGTGTTTTAGGGTTTTCGGTAGTGCAGTGGTGTTTTGTTAGTGTAGGGGGTACTGCGTTGGGTAGTGTTTCAGGGTTTAGGGTAGTGCTGTGGTGTTCAGGTAGTGTAAGGGTTGTGCTGGAGTAGTGTTTTAAGGTTTAGGGCAGTGCAGTGGTGTTCATGTGGTGTAGGGGGTCATGCTGGGGGTAGTGGTTTAGGGTTTAGGGTAGTGCAGTGGTGTTCAGGTAGTGTAGGGGGTGGTGCTGAGGGTGGATTTAGGGTTTAGGGTAGTGTAATGCTGTTAGGGTAGTGTAGGGGGCTGTGCTGGGGGTCAATTTAGTATTTAGGGTAGTGCAGGGGTGTTTACGTAGTGTAGTTGGTCGTGCTGGGGGTAGATTTAGGGTTTAGGATAGTGCAGTGGTCTTTGGGTAGTGTAGGGGGTCATGCTGGGGTTGTGTTTTAGGGTTTAGGGTAGTGCAGTGGTGTTTGGGTAGTGTAGGGTATCGTGCTGGGAGAGTGTTTTAGGGTTTAGGGTAGTGCAGAGGTATGTGGGTAGTGTAGGGGTCGTGCCGGGGGAGGTGTTTTAGTGTTGAGGGTAGTGCAGTGATCTTTGGATAGTGTAAGGGGTCGGTCTGGGGTAATGTGTTAGGGTTAGGTTAGTGCAGTGGTGTTCGGGCAGTGTAGGGGTCATGCTGGGGTGATGTTTCAGGGTTTGGGGCAGTGCAGTGGTGTTCGGGCAGTGTATGTAGGGGGTCGTGCTGGGGGTGTTGTCTTAGGGTTTGGGGCAGTGAAGTGGTGTTTGGGCTGTGTTTAGGGGGTCGTGCTGCGGGTGATGTTTCAGGGTTTAGGGCAGCGCAGAGTTATTCGGGCAGTGTATGGGGTCATTGCGGGGTCTGGTGTTTCAGGGTATAGGGCAGAGCAGCGGTGTTCGGAGAGTGTAGGGGGCTTGATGGGGTAGTGTTTCAGGGTTTAGGGTAGCGTAGTGGTGTTAGGGCAGTGTAGGAGGTCGTGCTGGGTGTGGTGTTTTCGGGATTAGGGTAGTCAGAGGTGTTCAGGCAGTGTAGAGGGTCGTGCTTGGGGTGGTGTTTCATGGTTTAGGGCAGTGCAGTGGTGTTCAGGCAGTTAATTTAATGGGTCATGTTGGGGGTTGTGTTTTAGGGTTTAGGGCAATGCAGCGGTGTTCGGGCATTGTACAGGGTCATGCTGAGGGTGGTGTTTCAAGGTTTAGGGCAGTGCTGCAGTGTTCAGGCAGTGTAGGGGGTAATGCTGGGGATGGTGTTTCAGGGTTTTGGTCAGTGCAGTGGTGTTTGGGCAGTATAGGGGTCATGCTGGGGGTGGTGTTTCAGGGTCTAGGGCAGTGTAGTGGTGTTCTGGCAATGTAGGGGGTCCTGCTGGGTGTGGTGTTTCAGGGTTTAGGGCAGTGCAGCGGTATTCGGGCAGTGCAGGGGATCGTGCTGGGGGTGGTGTTTCAGGGTTTAGTGCAGTGCAGTGGTGTTCGGGTAGTGTAGGGGGTCGTGCTGAGGGTAGATTTAGGGTTTAGGGTGGAGTAGTGGTGTTTGGGTAGTGTAGGGGCTCATGCTGGTGTAGTGTTTTAGGGTTTAGGGTAGTGCAGTGGTGTTTGTGTAGTGTAGGGTTTAGTGTGTTAGGGTTTAGGGTAGTGCAGTGGTCTTTGGGTAGTGTAGGTGGTCAGGTGGGGGTAGTGTTTTAGTTTTTAGGGTAGTGAAGTGGTCTTTGGGTAGTGTATGGGTCGTGATGGGGGTAGTGTTTTAGGGTTTAGGGTAGTGGAGTGGTCTTTGGGTAGTGTATGGGTCATGCTGGGTGTAGTGTTTTAGGGTTTAGGGTTGTGCAGTTGTGTTTGGGTAGTGTAGGGAGTCGTGCTGGGAGTAGTGTTTTAGGGTTTAGGGTAGTGCAGTGGTGTTTGGGCAGTGTAGGGGGTCATGATGGGGGTAGTAGTTTAGGGTAGTCCAGTGGTGCTTGGGTAGTGTAGGAGGTACTGCTGGTGGTAGTGTTGTAGGGTTTATGGTAGTGGAGTGGTCTTTGGGTAGTGTAGTTTTTGTCCTGGTTCTAGTGTTTGCAGTGGTGTTTGGGTATTGTAGGGGGTCGGTCTAGGGTAGTGTTTTAGGGTAGTGCAGTGGTGTTTGGGTAGTATAGTGAGTCGTGCTGGGGGGTGATGTTTCACAGTTTAAGGCAGTGCAGTGGTAATAGGGCATTGTATGTAGGGGGTTGTGCTGGGGGTGGTTTTTAGAATTTAAGGGCAGTGCAGTGGTGTTTGGGCAGTGTATAGGGTCATGCTGGGGGTGGTGTTTCAGGGTTTAGGGTAGTGCAGAGCTGTTTGGGCAGTGTAGCGTCTCGTTTTGGGGGTGGTGTTTCAGTGTATAGTGCAGAGCAGCAATGTTTGGGCAGTGTAGGTGTTGTGCTTGGGGTAGTGTCTCAGGGTTTAGGGCAGAGCAGCGTTGTTCGGGCAGTGTGCTGGGTGGTGCTGGGGGTAGTGTTTTAGGGTTTAGGGCAGAGCAGTGGTATTCGGGCAGTGTAGGTGGTCTTGCTGGGGGTAGAGTATAGGTGTTTAGGGCAGTGCAACGGTGTTCGGGCAGCATAGGGGGTCGTGCTGGGGGTAGTGTTTAGGGTTTAGGGCAGTGCAGCGGTGTTTGGGCAGTGTAGGGGGTTGTGGTAGGGGTGGTGTTTAAGGTTTTAGAGCAGTGCAGCGATGTTCCGGCATTGTAGGGAGTCATACTGGGGGTAGTGTTATTGGGTTTAGGGCAATGCAGCCGTGTTGGGGTAGTGTAGGGGTTCGATCTGGGGAAGTGTTTTAGGGTTTAGGGCAGGGCAGTGGTGTTCACGTATTAAAGCAGAGCATGCTGGGGGTAGCGTTTTAGGGTTTAGGCCAGTGCAGTGTTGTTCCGGTAGTGTAGGGAGTCATGCTGGGAGTCGTGTTTAGGGTTTATGGTAATGCATTGATGTTTGGGTAGTGTAGGGGGTCATTCTGAGGTTAGTGGTTTAGGGTGTAGGGTAGTGCAGAGCTGTTCGGGCAGTGTAGCGTCTCGTTTTGGGGGTGTTTGGGTAGTGTAGGGGGTAGTGCTGGGGGTAGTGCTTTACGGTTTAGGGTAGTGCAGTGATGTTTGGGTAGTGTAGGGGGTACTGTTGTGGGTAGTGCATTTGGGTTTAGGGCAGTGCAGTGGTGTTTGGGTAGTATAGGGGGTCATGCTGGGGGTAGTGGTTTATGGTGTAGGGTAGTGCAGTGGTGTTTGGGTATTATAGGGGGCACTACAGGGGGTAGTCTGTTTGGGTTTAGGGTAGTGCAGTGGTGTTTGGGTAGTATAGGGGGTCCTGCGGAGGGTAGTGTTTTAGTGTTTAGGGTAGTACAGTGGTCTTCAGGTAGTGTAGGGGTCAGTCTGTGATAGTGTTTTAGGGTTCAGGGTAGTGCATTGATGTTCGGGCACTGTAGGGAGTCGTGCTTGGGGTGGTGTTTCAGGGTTTAGGGCAGTGCAGTGGAATTCAGGCAGTTTATTTAGGGGGTCATGATGTGGTGGTGTTTTAGGGTTTAGGGCAATGCAGCTGTGTTCGTGCAGTGCACAGGGTCATGCTGAGGGTGGTGTTCGGGCAGTGTGTGTGGTCGTGCTTCTGGTGGTGTTTCAATTCAATTCAATTTACTTTATTCGATTTTCACCTTTTAAAAATCATAAAAGCAGTTCATACAAAAATTTCACTTTACAAATACATATAATAAATAATTATAAAAAAGTATTAAATCAGGGTTGGGGTGATTAATCGATAATTCAGAAGTTCATGATAAATTCCGTAATTTCAAAACACTTTTTAAAAACATCGACATGGAACTAATACATAGAGGGTTTCCTAGTTGTTGGCGATTTAGATAAGCCGGCCTACATTGCCTCCATGCCCCACCTCTCAAATATTGTCTCAACCATCTAGCACGCTCTTTTTTATACAGTTTGCATAATAGTACAAGATGGAAGGTGGACTGGGTGGATACATTGTCACATGGGCATGGGGCCAAAGTTCTATTCCAATCATTTTTCTCCGGATATGAAACCAGGTGGTGAAAAATGTTAAACCTGAATCTAGTCAGGACAAAGCGTTCAAACCCCAGAGTAACGATGGTTAAGTATGGTTGTATTTTATAAGTAGTCAGCAGCGGCTGATGGTCGAGCACAGGTCTTTTACTGACTTCGTTCCCAAGCCTTAAGATGTTAAAGTGTTCCATACATAGATTTTTTAAGGCTTTCTTAGGGATTTTCCCAATTAGTTCAGGTTTATAATACCATTCTGGCCTTTTGATGTCCGTCAGGGCTTTCCTCACATACTCAAGCCATTTGATTCTTTTTGCATTGGCTAGTGCCATGACGTCCTTGATTACTTCTCGATTTAGGCCCAATTCTGGCTTCACCCAAATTCTCCTCCAAAGAAGAATTGGCTGGATTTTAATCAGGTCTGTCAGGTATTCAATTCCTAATTCCATATGACAGTTGTAATTTGATATACTTTTTGGAAGGGACAGGAGGTATCGAAAGAAGTTATTTTCGATGATCTGGAGTGCCGTAACGTCATGGTATCCCCATATCCCTGCTCCGTACAGAGCAATACTTCTACACTTGGCCACATATATACTGAGCATTATTTCTGGTTGTTTTCTGCCCAATTTGCTAGCAAAGTGCTTTATCGCCACAACCGAGCGTTTAAAGGCTAACGATCTATTTTTCACCTCGGGCCCCAAGCCCCTGTTGCCTCGATTGTGACTCCTAGGTATGGGAATGTTTTTGTAGCTTGTAATTGGGTGCCTGCCACATTGAGTTGCTTACATCTGGCTCCACCTTTGCCAGATCCCATCACAAAGGACTTTTTAGCATTCAGTTTGAGGCCCCTATCCTCCATGTAGGTTTAGTATTTGTTTAATACTTTTTGGGCGCCAACCTTTGTTCTTGCCATCAACACAGCATCGTCCGCATACAAAAGGGAACTGATCTGCCTATTCCCAGCCTTTGGAGAGTCAATGTTGCTGGCACCCAATTCCTTCTCCAAGTTGTTAGTATATAATGAGAAAAGGAATGGGGCCAGCACACATCCTTGCCTCACCCCCTTCTGTATGCGGAAAGACCTTGTACATTCCCCCCCAGCCCGTACCTTACTGTGGCAGAAGCATTCGAGTATAATTGTCTCAAAAAGAGAACAATCGATGGGTCCACTTTCATCTCCTCTAATGTTATCCATAATTTGTTGTGTATGACACAATCAAACGCCAGCGAAAGGTTGACGAAGATTGCGTAGAAGCATCCCTCTTTAGCTCTAGTGTATTTCCCCTGTAGTAGGACAAAATTTAAAACTTGCTCCACAGTGCCCATCCCTAGCCGAAATCCATATTGTACTGGGGTCAAGATGTTCTGTTCTTCTGCCAAGTCCTGTAGTCTAGTCAAGACCACTCTTCCTGCAATTTTCACTATGGAATCTAGTAATGATATCGGTCTATAATTTGATGGGCTTTCCCTATCCCCCTTTTTATGTATTGGGATGATCAGTGATTCTGCCCAAGTTTTAACAAAACCTATTTCACAGCAGGCCCCCATTACTCGTAGACAGACAGGTGCCCAGAGATCTGCGTTCATTTTATAAAGATCACTTGGGATCCCATCTGGTACCGGGGCTTTATTATTCTGAGTGGACTTTATAGCTGTCACAACCTCCTCTAATTTAAACTCTATTGGGATAGGGTGGTGCTTACTCTGTAATTGGGACTCATTTTGGGCATTGCAATATAGGTTTGAGAAAAACTCCACCCAAGAATTTTCATCAATTCCGATTTCCATTTTAGCTGCCACTTTATTGTTAATGAATGGTGAGTTGACTACCTGCCAAAATAACTTTGGGTCTCTACTTTCCGCTGCATCCATTAAGTCTCGCCAAGCCTTTTTCTTGATAGCCTTCTTTCTTTGATCTCTTGCTACCTTATATGCTTTTCTTAGTGTTCTAATCATGTCATGATCCCTTATTGATTCTTTTAGAGCCTTTTTTAGGGCTTTGTATGCCTTGGTGCATTGGGTGTCAGACCATCCCTTGGGAGTATTGTTCTTTTTTTAACACTTCCTGGTCTGAACTCCCTGTATACTCCCCGTGATATTGTTAAATCCTCCAATATTTCGCCACTTGTAGGATTATCCTCTAAACATACAAGTAGTGAAGGGAGAGCATCTTTCACGATTTTTTGCAAGATTTTTTCGGGGTCTACCATACTCCATTTTAAAGCAATACCATTTTGGCGTGCGACCACTAGATTTTGAGTCCATGCCAGGGTCTCAGTTAGTTAGGGTGTTTTTATTCCCGGTGTATTAAGGAGAATTTTTAATGGTAGGTGATCACTCAAACCCATAGCAAGGGTCTCAAAGTTCATCACCCTACTCCAAACCTATTTGGGAGGATAATAAAGTCAATAATTGAGTGGAGTCCCCTTGCCATAAAAGTGGGGGTGAACTTAACCTTAGGGTAGCATAACCTATTAGCAAACCCAAGATCAAACTTGGCCATAATGTCATTTAGGATTTCCCCTTTTGTATGATGTTCAAAGTGACTGCTATCCCCATGTTCCCCCTCCTCATAGTCCTGGAAGCCACATGTTTCCCTAGTACATATATTCACATTAAAATCCCCTACCCAAACCCAGATTAAATCCTTCCCTTTTAAGGGTTTTACCTCCCTCATTTCTTTTGTCACTTTCAGTAGTTCTTCCCTGAAATGTGCATTCTCAATATTATAATAAAAATTAACCACTATCAGCACATTTCTACAATTTAAGTGGATAGTGACCAATTGAAAGTAGGGTGACGTTGATCTGCCTACGCTGGTACTGGTATTAAAACGGTTGGACACATATACGCATAGGCCCCCTTTGTACCTACCATGACTGGAGGTTACTGCAGGGACATGAAAAGTTTTAAAACCATCTATGTGCACTTCCATTAAAACCCACGTTTCCTGGACACAGAGTACATCTACGTTGGTAACAAACTCTCCCCAAAGTGTTTCTGACACTTTATTAGCAATCCCGCACACATTCCACGTTACTACACTTATTTGATGTTCATTTAAACTTATATCTTTTGTTTTAGATGTATTTTTGTCTTTGGTTATAGTGTACGAATTCAGTTTTACCAAATCATCCTTCCTTATCGCCCTATCTGTTAAGATGACATTACCCTTACCCGTAATATGATTTACCATTTTGCTATTATGATTCAACCCTATTTCACTAACTGTAGTTGTATTCCACCTACTTCCTACTCTCTGTTCAGATATGGGTCTCTTATACACAACGTCCTTTTCCCTCCCCTGTTTGCCGATTGACTTAATTGTTGGTTTATCAAGTCAATCATTTAGATCTAAACCTGAGAGTGGTTCAAAGAGGTTGTGTAGGGGAATGTTCCAGTAATGGATTGGGTTTGTAGGATGATAGTTATAATCAAGGCGATAATCAGGTCTATTGGGATAATGAGGCAGGGTGGAAAATGGCGGGTCGTTGTACCTATGCCTACTTAGGCTGGGGTGCTGTCTATAGTTAGCAGGTGCGTGGGAGTTGGGGTGACCCCATTTTGAGAGGTGGGCGCGGGGCTTCATCATAGCTTCAGGGTAAAAATAACTCAAATTTCGGGTGGTTACACTCCCCTCCTGCCTTCCCGTAAACCAGTCAGAGATATGGGTGACCACCCTGTGATCCCTGAAGTTTATGATGATCACATCACCTTCGATTTCTTTTGGTCTCACACCCACCCAGTCACAACGTCTAACAGAGACTATCTCCCCATTTAAATGTGGTGGTAGTGGTCTGTTAATCCGCAGCCAATGTATAACTTTATTTTTTAAGCTGGTATCTGGCTCTATGCTACCCGCTGGTACCCTGGGAACCCCAGTCATAATAATAACATAATTCATTGACTCTGGGGGTAGATCAACATTTCCTTTATATTTTGTTTTGGGCTGGTTTTGCAATGGTGCGTTTGTTCTCCTCACATCTGCAGCTGCGGGGACCTTCTTAGGCATGGTCTTAGTTTTTCCCTCCTGTGATGCTTGTGTGTCCACTGGTCTTGTGCTTTTATCATTATGAGTGAGGGTTTTTTTAGGCTGGTCCTTACTGCGGGTCAAGATATTCTGTACTGGTTGTGTCTCTGATTGGCCATTAACCTTCAAATTACTTCGTCCTGCTTCGTTGGATGTTTGTACTTCCAGGATACGGTCCATAGTTTCTCCCAACCTTTTGACCCTCTCTAAAATAGGGAGCATAAAGGATCTTAGGAGACGTTCAATATCCTCGATAAGCCCTCCATGCGTCTGTTTTTATAGGGACACACTCAACTCCACTTGTGGCTTACTTGGTGCCTCTTTCATAGCAGCCTTATTGATTTTATCTGGGGGGTTCTTTGTTAGCAATGGTGTTTTTATACTTGTGGACCTTTTTCTGCCCCCTGCATTTCTCCTCTTTTTCCTTGGTGGTGAGTGGCATGCTTCATAGCTTCTCTTACTCTGTATTTTACCTTCAGATGGATTAGCTATTTGTATTAAATGTGGTTCCCCTTGTGCCCCCTCCTCCATAGATGAAATGAGTACCGGGGAAGAGTGACATGTGCTAGACGGCACGTCTACATCCGGGAGTGTTGGGGAATTCAGAACAATCACATCGTCAGGTTCCAGTAATATCTGGGTGGTATTAGTGGCACTTACGAGCTCCTTATGAGTTGCTTCAGGTGGGCCTTCTTTAAAAATCAGGGGGATATCATTAGTGTTGAACAAGTCTATGTCTGACTCTCCCACTGTTGGTATGTTGTTTTTTAATGGTGGGGAAGGTACCTCAGTTGTTACAGGTAGTAGGGGTTTCTGCTTTAGTAGTTCGATAGAGAGGCGGCGCTCTGCACTCCTTCCTGCCAACTCTATCTCTCTATCTATATCCCTTTTTGCCCGTGCGAAGTATTTATCTAGGGCACCCAGTATGCTAATTCCAATGGTCGTAGGTAGGGAAGAGTTCAGTTCGGCCGCTGACATACTGCCAGCCCAATGTGGGTATAATGATATAATGAGGAGTGCCCAGCAGTCCTGCAGTACCCCTGCTCTCCAAAGGGGCTTTTTTTATGTAGTAAACAAGTTATGCAGGCACTTCTCTATGGCAGGCGCAGTAATTAGTTACCTGGAAATAATTGCAGGTTCGACGTTAGAGGGTGTGCCCAGCCGGCCGCTTCCGGCCTCGGACGGCCACAGACGGCCCGCCCTTTGCCCGGGCTTAGCCACGGGCGCTCCCGTGCAGCGTGTAGTTGGACCTTTTATGATTATTTAATAAGGCGACCAGAGGGCGGGGCTACCAGGGGGCGCAGACCAGATGACCCAGGTCAGGCAGGGACTCCTGGGAAATGGAGTCCCTGCAGCGCACCACCCCTGGCACGATGTATCCTCTGCCCCAGGCACAGTCAGCAGGATCCCAAAACGGCAAACAGCAAGCCGCGCTGCGGCACCCGCGGAGCGGGTGCTGCAAGTCGTAGAGGCGAAGACAGCAGCAATGTCCCAGGTAGGGTCTCCTCGTGTAGGGACTCCTCGGCGTTTTTTACTTTAAGAATCCCGCCTGCTTCAGGAAGTGCTGGGAGATTTGTAGAATGTGCCGTCCAGGGGGCGGGGCTACCAGGGGGCGCAGACCAGATGATCCAGGTCAGGCAGGGACTCCTGGGAAATGGAGTCCCTGCAGCGCACCACCCCTGGTATGATGAATCCTCTGCCCCAGGCACAGTCAGCAGGATCCCAAAACGGCAAACAACAAGCCGCGCTCCGGCACCCGCGGAGCCGGTGCTGCAAGTCGTAGAGGCGAAGACAGCAGCAATGTCCCAGGTAGGGTCTCCTCGTGTAGGGACTCCTCAGCGTTTTTTACTTTAAGACTCCCACGTGGTCAGTCCAGTATCTCCTCGCTCGTGTCTTCACTCGGATTGCCAAGGTGTTTCAGTGTTTCGGTCAGTGCAGCGGTGTTCGGGCAGTGTAGGGGGTTCGTGCTGGGGGTGGTGTTTCAGGGTTTAGGGCAGTGCAGTGGGAGTTCAGGCAATGTAGGGGGTCTTGCTGGGGGTGGTGTTTCAGGCTTTAGGGCAGTGCAGCAGTATTCAGGCAATGCAGGGGATCGTGCTTGGTGTGGTGTTTCAGGGTTTAGGGCAGTGCAGTGGTGTTCGGGCAGTGTAGGGTGTAGTGCTGGGGTGGTGTGTCAGGCTTTAGGGCAGTGCAGCGTTGTTCAGGCTGGACTGTTCCCATGAGGCACAGGGTCAAGACTGATTTGCATATGGCCATGTCTGAACTGGAGTGGTGTGGTGAGCAAAATAACGGTGGATTAAACCCAGATCTGTGACTGGGGGTGAATGTTTTGCCATTGTGCAACATTCCGTCCATCAATTGTTGTTTTTGCATTTGTCACAACGAGTGGGACGGGAATGCTCAGGCGTGAGTCCCGTGCTCTCCATTCCACTGAAATCAAGCTATCCTGGCTGATGAAGGCTTATAGCCAGAAACCGGTCATAGGATGCTTGATTCCGGTCCAGGGAAGAAATGGCTTGGCAGTTCGGGCTGGACTGTTCCCATGAGGCACAGGGTCAAGACTGATTTGCATATGGCCATGTCCGAACTGGGGTGGTGTGGTGAGCAAACTAACGGTGGATTAAACCCAGATCTGTGACTGGGGGGACATTTTCCGCCATTGTGCAACATTTCGTCCATCAATTGTTGTTTTTGCAATGTGGGGAAAGGTAGCGTCCAAAGGGGTATCACTCACAGAAAGAACTCCAATATGTTTTCACAAATGCCTTGCCAGATGCCAGCTGACGGACTGAATCACAAAATGGTTTTTCAATACTTATGTAGTGTGAGCTATGAACAGTTCAGACCCAGGCTTGCAGAGGGACAGCTGCGGCCAGTCGGCTCGACTCCTGGATGCAGTTCTACAAACCGCCCGCGTCATTGTGTCTATCCCTGCCCTGTTCCCTCGTACGTCACACCACGCTGATTACGTTCCAACGTTGGCCCTACATAGCTACCTGTCACAGGAGTACTCACTGTTTGTGTGCAGGACAGTGGTCTAGTTCTCAACATCTCACGGCCACTCCCTTAGTGCAAGTTTGCACACAAACCACACTCATCCGGCACATGCGACAGAGGCCATGTGACCAAGCAAATATAATAGATCGTCAACGTCACATCCTTTATTGCCGGCCCTGACTAGCATGTGAACGGTGCACGGGTCTCAACCATAAAGAGTCCACAAAAAGTTACACATAAGGTTAGTCGCGCCCTCAGCTATATGGCTGTCGGTGGCCTAGCATCCCCTTGGCGTGGACTTCATATGCATAGGGTTACTACCACCCCAAACTCATGTGGCCATCAGGAGCCTACCACCATGTGCCACAAATTTGATTTGGTGTAGTGGCAACAAACCCTGGGGTGCTCTCCACCATTGACGAATCACGACTCAGCAACATGTGTGAGCTATGCCAGGCCGCAGAGAAGCTCAAGTGGTCTCCACCATTCGAGACTCAGGAACATCTGTCACATCCACGAAGAAGCTGATGTGGTCCCCGCCATTCAGGACTCAGTGACATCTCTTGTGGAAAAAGATTATTTTTCGTAGTTTATGTCCCATCATACACCCTCTCAGTCACGTCCCCGAGCCCACCATGTCGGAAAACAAGCAAACGAGAAACACGAGTAAACCCGATCACGCGCACACAAAGTTGCACATGCACTCTCCTTCCTCTAAAATTCAAAGGTACATTCTTATGGTTAGGGTGATGCCGAGAAACAACTTCCTCACTCAAACTGTACATTCCTATGGTTAAGCCGATTCCGACAAGACCCACCATTTGTAACCGTTTCCCTATAATCGGGCCGATTCCGAGAAATAGGCCCCGTTCTGCTAAACCACGACAACCAATTCCGAGAGCCCCCATTTGCTGAAAGACACGACACCAGACATCCTGTCAACGACCAGTTCTCCTTTTTCTCCCTCTCTCTCTCACTCTTATCTAAGGAACCAGCCTAGGATTATTTCTCAATGCTCTGCTTCTGCTGTGACTTCCTCATGATTATAGACACAGTCACGCTTCTTCCTGTCATGACTTTTGTATGATTTCGACACAATAACGCTATTATGATTTTTGTACAATTGTGACACAGCTATCCGAGTTTTACTGACTTCTGTATTGTTGCAAACACAGCTATCCGAGTATTGCTCAAGGGAAGCTCCTTCCTCTTTTCTGTGTATAAATACCATGTCCTCTTTGATGAAAGTTAGAGATTCTTCTGATCCTCCTCAGGTGACGGAGCTCTCCCTTAACTCGAGTTACTGAATAAAGATCCTTTATTCGAACCACCACCGACTCTGCTCTTCATACTTGACCTTATTGATATTATAGAAATTCTAATCAAGGTAAATTACTAAAATATTTACCACAACAAATTGGTGCCCGATAGGGACTTCCCTTTCTCCCCACACGCCGGTGATGCGGACATAAACCGGTCTCTTCAAGACATCGACGGACTTCAAAAGAGTGCACGCTGCAGGGTGTTCCTGCATGAACTCCTTTGTGTCTGAGAGAGGCTGTACCGAGGTCTGAGCATCCATACGAGGCGGTGAGGATGACAGCGGAAGTCTCGACCCAGAGCCCGAAACCTGTGAAGATCGCCGAGTCCGAGGTCTTCAGAATCCCGCCAAGTCCCCCGATCAAGAGCGCAGCGCAACTAGTACACTGTCCAGATCTTCAAGATCTTCAAGTTCTCTGCACCTCGGTGAGTACTGCTGGGAGTGTATCAAGACGTGTTTTGATTTTTAAGAGCACGGTCAAGACGGGTTCTGATTTTTCAGAGCACGGTCAAGACGGGTTCTAGGTTTCTAGAAAAAGGTATGTTTGTATTCTGATACTCAGGATATATCAAGTTATCAAGTGTAAGTTTTTGTTGTTTGTTGTTTGTTGTTGTCACAATGCCTTCGTTTTCGAAGTTGTGTAAACTAAGTACCCAGAGGGGATTACTGGAACAAGATGTACCAGTTCCCCCAAAGGATACTCCTGGTTTCCTTATGTACACCAAGTATGGCATAGGTGTCGTTTTATATTTGGATTTATGGAAAGAGTACACTCAAGATTTAGAAACTGCAATTAGATTGCCCAAGAGTGGCACATGGGATTTGAATTGTATCATGGCAGTTGAAAATAAATGTTGGGAAAAGAAAGCTAGACCCTCGATGTTAGAGAGTATTGAATTATGGCGAAAGGAAGCACATCAAAGGGAACAGAAAGAGAAAAGGAAAGTAGAGAAAGCAAATAGATTGTCAGAAGAAAGTAAGATGAGAAAGTTACGAGAACAGAATGCGGATATTAATTTTGAACAAATAAAGAGGTAGGCCTCTGCCTCCGTGACAGGAATGTATCCCGTCCTTTCACATAAGACAGAGTCCGATGATAACCCTAGTACTCCCACAGCACCCCCATGTCATAAGAATCCTTCTGCTCCCAAAGACTTTATTACCACCTACTTAATGGAACCTCCTCCTGCTTATACCAATATAATAACGGCTAGAAGAATAGTCACCCAGACCAAAACCCTCTCCGACACCCAAGCAGGGATCCAAACATGTTAGAATGTGATTACGACCCGACCCCAGGGGAAGGTTCACAAGCAGATATCTCCCTTTGTCTACGAGAAGCCCTAGAAGGTATATAAGAGGTACCGAATGTTGCAAATTGCCTAAACAAGATTTTTGAAACTCTCTGAACAGGAGAACATTTAGAAGCCCTACAGAAAGCTATCAAAAATAGACCCATAGCGCATAGAAAATTCCTCTCACGATTCATGATCACCTGTTTTATCAGAATGACAGCCAATGCAGGAAAAAGAGTTCCTGATGATTTGTTACAACTAGATTAAGCAGTGGTTACAGGTAGTTATAATAAGATAAAAGAAATAGATCTCTTTATTCCACTCTTTACAAGCAAGGTTTTTGACTTCCACCGAAAAAACACCCCTACTCAGGAAATAGAGAACGAGAGTACAGACGGAGAAGAGGAAAATCCTTTCCAAGGAACAGTACGCTCCCATTTCCCTCGTTTCCAGAATAGTAGTCAAATAAGGATTAAAAATAAGAAATTGTCAGCTCCTTCAGATAGGTTGTTCCAAAGAACACAAGACGCTCTAGATGATTGGATGGACGACGAACCTCCACTCACTACTCAAGAAAAAGAACTAGCCCGATCAAGCACCCATTGGGTATCTCAATACTCTATATATGGCCCTGATATAGTCGCTCAAATGTTTTTATCGATCCCTCTAACATCCCAAAGGCTAGCAAGCATCTATGTGGTTCAACACCTCATTACAATGTACGAAGATACTGGTTGCCTGCCCAAAAAGTTACATTCTCTCTTACAACACTGCTTAGAAGGGAGGTGGGTGGCCAGGGGACAATAATTCCTTAATATCTTCCTCGACCTACGACAGCGATATGTTCAATACTTTTCAGACAGTTCTGACGCAAATCCCCATCACTATGACCAAGGACAGTTCCCCCTCCGAGAAGTACATCCCGTTGTAGATTCTGGAGGAAAGCTACAACAAACATTTGTCTACACACCCCTGACAAAAATAGAAATACTAGAAATGAAGAAAATAGTCCCTTCTCACGAAAAAGATCCTTCGGGTTTTCATAGGGAACTCAAGGATATTCTTCAAATGGGTTCCTTTACCTATAAAGATCTCAACATTCTCTTCAAAGTCCTACTACCTCAAGGGACATACAACAAACTAAAAGGAAAAGATTGGGAGGTAGAAGGGAAAAAGATAGTATGGACAGCTTTAGAGACAGAAGAAAGTACTTGTGCTGCTGGACAAGGCCTGGGACCTCTAGTCCTAGAACTCCCTCGCCTTCTCCCGAAAATACTCTCCCAGTTGCTGACCACTAAGAAAGAAGATTGGGATGCTACCTCTGCATGCAAACAGAAACCAGATGAGGATATAGGGTACTACTACACCAGGTAAGAGAAATGTTTTCTCATCAACAGAGGCCTCTCCTCAGCTGAAGACGCCTATAGTAGATTATTTGTCTCCAAATTCGTAGAAAATGCTTTGCCTTCGATCAGAAATAGAGTACTAAAGGTTGAGAGTACTTGGCAAGCAAGTTCCCCCTCACAAGCACTTCAGATGCTCCAATATCACCAAAACAGGATTCGAGACGAACAAGAACAAGAAAAGAAAAGAACGAAGGATACTAAAATGAAGGTATTGGTAGCACAGACTAATACAATCCAACAGACCCCTAAACAAGCTCAAGCGTCACAAGAAAAAGTTACTTGCAATTATTGCAAAAGGTTAGGTCACTTTGTGCGTGACTGTCCAGTATTACAGCATAATATTGCCACTGGGAAGACCCAACCCCGTAACTATCCCCCACAACCCTCTGTTCCCACATCAGCTCCTCCGACTGATGCTAAACCTGCCACCCAACTCTTTCAGTACCCAGTGTCATCTTATCCTTAATTCCCCTCAATTTTATGAGACAGCTGGGAGGAACACAACAGTCGTCCACTGATCCCGGTCGACCAAAAGGGTCCCTATGTAAATGCTAACTTCTTAGGTAAGGAAACAAAATTTCTAATAGACACCGGGGCCAGTAGGACGACAGTACAGCACAACGAAGTTCCCAAGGTACCCCTCTCTGGCTCGAATAGTATTTCCTTGGGTTTCTCAGGTACACCAGTCATCAATAAGGTTTCTGAACCAGTATCACTTCAAGTTGGTCCTCTCACAACATCCACTGATTTGGTACTTACTAAGTCATGTCCCGAAAACTTACTCGGCATCCAGACGTAAAGGAACTGGGTGCTGTGATGTGCTGTTCCCCGGAAGGAATACGACTATTTCTCCGAGATTTCAAAGGTCATTTCACCACACGAGAATTAGACATCAGACTAAAAGACATTCCTGCTACATTATCGGTGACAGATCCGACTGACGTAGGGTTCATGGACATCACACCACACATGGTCACATTGAAAGAAGGTGTTGTCCCACCTCATGTCCGACAATACAAGTTACCTCCAGATGCAGAACAAGCCCTCATCCATATTATCGATGACTTAATACAGAAAGGAGTAGTCAGAGAAGTACCTTCCAACATATGTAATTCACCAGTCTTACCAGTAAGAAAGAAAACAGATGGCGGTGCACCACCCGTTTACCGACTAGTGGTCGACCTACGTGAATTAAACAAGTGTGTGGTACCACAATACCCAGTGGTCTCTGACATCAGTACCCTGCTAACAGCTATAGATCCTGAAGCCACACATTTTACTGTAATTGACCTGAAGAACGCTTTCTTTAGTGTACCCATTCACCAAGACAGTCAGTACCTATTCGGATTCTCACTACAAGGTCGTAGCTTCTGTTTCACAAGAGCTCCTCAAGGGTACACAGAAAGTCCCAGTATCTACAGTCAGGCATTTAAAAGACAGTTAGATGACAATGTTATGCCCTTCAAATACAACATTGTTACAATATGTCGATGACCTACTGATCACTGCACGCTCTGAACCAGAATGTGAACAAGCATCACGGATTGTCCTAATGTTCCTTGCACAACATGGCCACAAGGTGTCACCCTCGAAATTACAATTGTGTTTACAGCAGGTGGCCTTCCTAGGACACCTACTGTGAAAGGAGGGTAGGGCACTCACACCTGAAAGAATTCAACTCATTTTTAACATTCCTGTCCCTAAGACACAGAACGAAGTCTGTGCCTTTATTGGCCTCACGTCCTACTGTAGACAGTGGATTCCTCAATTTGCATACTTGGCCAAACCCCTGATACAGCTAACGACCAGGATCTCTTCCCCATTGCCATAGACACCTGATCATACTTTTGCTTTCGAAACTCTTAAACAAGCATTATGTTCTGCACCAGTCCTAGCTACACCCGATTATGCCAAACCTTTTGTCCTCTTTGTCACAGAACGGGAAGGTACAGCCTTGTCAGTGCTCACACAAACACAAGCCAACAAACATCGTCCCTGTGCTTATTTTTCTGGCACTCTTGACCCTGTTGCACAAGGTTTACCTGCCTGTCTAAAATCTGTCGCAGCCACAGCTCTAGCAATATGACAAAGTGATTCCATAGTACTAGGACACTCTCTCGAAGTACAAGTTCCACATGCAGTAGAACTACTCTTGAATAGGACCCAGACACAACACTTGACCATAGCCCGCCTCACAGGTTACGAAGTCACTCTGTTCCAACCCCACATCATCAAAAGATGCAATATCATCAACCCAGCTACATTACTGCCTACTATTCCAGTTGACAATCAGATTCACGACTGCTTAGAAGTAGTCGAACTAGTCACAAAACCCCAGTCTGATCTTACAGATGTCCCTCTAAGTACACCAGAACACACACTGTTTGTAGACGGTTCCTGTATGCACCTCCAATCAGGCGAACTTTCAGCAGCCTACGCTGTCACTACAGAAAACACAGTCCTCTTAGCAGCTAGGATATCCGTCCATTCAGCACAAGCAGCAGAGCTAATAGCTCTCACATAAGCATGTGAGTGGTCTAAAGGAAAACGAGTCAACATCTACACCGATTCACAGTACGTATCCAGGGTCGTCCACAATTTTGGCATTCTGTGGAGAGATATAGGTTTCCTAACCTCTCATGGAACAAAGATCCAACATGGAGATCTTATCCTCCAGCTACTAGAAGCAGTACACAGACCCACAGAAGTAGCTATACTAAAATGCAAAGCACATACCAAAGTCATAGACTCTATCACTAGAGGCAATGCTCTGGCGGACGCCACAGCTAAACGTGCTGCTCAGACAGGAACACTAAACACTGAAAACATCACTAGAACTATCTGTCCAGTTATCGATCCCACCAAAGATAGAGTAGACATCCAAAACCAAGCCACAGAGACCGAAAAGAGAAAATGGGAGGAAGAGGGAGGTACACACACAGATCAAGGTTGGGTAACAAAAGCCAAGTCCAAATAAGTCCCTGACATAATGGTTCCCATAATGATAGAAACTGCCCATGGCCCTGCCCACCTAGGAGAAAAAGGAATGATAGACAGTCTGAATTTGATATGGCACAACAAGCATCTGCGTGCAGCAACCAAACAAAAAGTACGAACCTGTATGATTTGTTGTCAATTCAATCACGGGAAAAGTGTATCAGTTGAACAAGGAGGGTTCCATCCTCCAGATCACCCCTTAGAAGTCCTCCAAATGGATTATATCCAGATGGAAAGATGTTCAGGATACAAGTATGTCCTCGTAGTGGTCTGCTGTACCTTAACCCGATGGACTGAAGCTTACCCTGTCCCAGACTATGGTGCCCAAATGACAGCTAAACAATTGGTTAGAGAATTTTTCCCAAGATACGGGTTGCCCAGAGTCATCTACTCTGACAATGGACAACCCTTCTCCTCTAAGTTAATGGAAGCAGTTTCCCTACTGTTAGGTTACACCTGGAAATTTCATTGTGTCAGACATCCCCAAGCAGCAGGCCTGGTGGAGCCGCACAACCAGACATTAAAAACCAAATTGGCCAAAATATGCGCTGACAAGCAAATAGACTGGGTGACAGCTCTTCTAGCTGTCCTGTTCTACATGCGAATGGTGGTACTTTCTCGGACGGGCCTGTCACCCTATGAGATCACATATGGGAGACCTCCAAATATCTGGGGTGTCCCATCTCCTAAAAAGCTAACTGACATTGATGCAAATGTACTGACAGATTACTTGGCTTCTTTGATGTCTGCACTACGTTCTTGCCGTTCACAGGTGGCTGCAGCCTTTCCAGACAAGACCACGCCCAACGAGCACTCCCTTTAACCTGGCCAATGGGTGCTCGTCAGAAATTTTGACCGAACCAGCCCTCTGGAAAGAAGGTGGGCGTCTCCCAAGCTGGTGCTGCTTACAACGAGGACCGCCATCAAAGTCGAAGGACGGAAAGGATGGAGGTCCATGTGAGCAACTGCAAGCCCTTCCACGGACCAAATCCTTCGGACACTGTTGCTGATCCCAAGACCAGAGACACTAAACCATCAGACTTTAAAGATACTGAAACGACAGACTTTATTTCACCCCTTCCAGAACTTTTGCCCAACGAAGAGTACAAATCGCGACTGCGATCTTATCCAAAACCGACTTGAGACATTGTGCCTAACCTCGACCTACCAGTGGCTAATTAAATCCAAGACGGACGCTTGGTGAAGCGGTTGCTGGGAAGTGTCCGGTCACTGGCGCATACCTTACTCAGACTAAGCAGCCGAAATCATGAAGACAAAGACTCACTGCGCAAAACTATCACAGAACAAAGTTCCCGTTTTTCTTTCTATCATGATTCTTATTTTCTGCATCATGGCTTGTCTAGGTCGGGTTTTTCATCTATCCTTCCCACTTTCTTCCCCTACGCTATTGAACAACACTGCTATGCATTGACACGTAGATCTTCCCCCGCATCTCGAAAGTAGGAGAAAATAATTCTTCAATAACACATTCATCTCCCCACTTCATCAACACCAACTAGTTAATAACAAAACCAACTGTTGGGTCTGCGGCTTAATGCAACGCACGGAGGTATGCCTTTTATCCCTCTCCCTTTCGGCTATGCTGGATCTACCTATGCTCTCTCTATTATATTCTCCGCCTCTGTTAGAAACATCCCAGAAAACAAGACCAAGAACACTAGTACCTGGAACGAGATAAAAACAAAGACTGTGCGCGCTGTTCAAAAGATGGTAGATTTCACCGTAACATGGGTGACGAGCAGATAATAGTGAAAACACCAGTTATTCCCTCTTTAACGACACTACCTCCTTTAGAGAAACATTCTCAGTTCAGAAGAGACAGACAGAGCAAGGAGGATGGGCTGTGCCTCATAAGGGCCTGTTTTGTGTAAGAGGTAAGGGCAAGGGTCAGAAGATGGGAGACAGTGAGTGTAATAAGACGTACACCCTACCTGACTTAAACTTCCCAACAATGACCACCGCCCCCACCACTTATTTTATTTGTGAACCTCACGCATGTACTTGGCTACCTCAAGGCTGGTCCGGGAAATGCTACATTGAATTTCTCCTCCCCCCTACCTACACTGCCCCAGCAGATTATCATCTAAGTGATCCTCCGACTGTGATTAATAGATGGCAAAGGGGGGTCATGGATGCTGAAGACACAGTGGATCAAGAGGCTGGCGATTTCTTCAAAGGAATCATCCCTTTCTGGGGGCCCATGATCAATAGCCGCCACATAAGACAACTAACTCGTGTAGTTCAGGGAGCCATAAACGAAACCGCTGGTGCGTTAAGCAAAATTACGGCTGAGATGGCTTCCGATAGACTCATGACGTTACAGAACCGTATGGTCCTAGATATCATATTAGCGGACCGTGGTGGCGTATGTGAACTGATCGGATATAGCTGCTGTATATACATTCCAGATAATGCTCCCTCAGTATATGCTGCCATTTCCCGCCTTCATGTACTTTCAAAGAAGCTAGACGCAGACACCGGAGCCTGGTCCCTGACGGGATGGCTCTGGGGCCTCCTGTCCTCATGGGGGTGGAAGATCCTTACGATACTAGGTCTTGCTCTAGCCATTCTCTTCACCTGTTGCCTCTGTATTCAGTGTGGCCCAGCTCTCTGTAGTTTCTGTATCACTGCCTGCATTCCCAAACACCAGTCCAGAAATAAAGAACAGGAAAGAATCATGTTACAGGAACAAGTAGACGGCCTGATGAGTATAGAAGTAGACTAATAAGAAGAAGAAATTTAAAGGGTATATTATGGGACAAGGAGGGAATGTGGAAAAAGATTATTATTCGTAGTTTATGTCCCACCATACACTGTCCCCGAGCCCACCATGTCGGAAAACAAGCAAACGAGAAACACGAGTAAACCTGATCACGCGCACACAAAGTTGCACATGCACTCTCCTTCCTCTAAAATTCAAAGGTACATTCGTATGGTTAGGGCGATGCAGAGAAACAACTTCCTCACTCAAACTGTACATTCCTATGGTTAAGCCGATTCCGAGAACAAGACCCCACATTTGTAACCATTTCCCTATAATCGGGCCGATTCAGAGAAATAGGCCCCGTTCTGCTAAACCATGACAACCAATTCCGAGAAGAAAAGCCCCCGTTTGCTGAAAGACACGACACCAGACATCCTGTCAACGACCAGTTCTCCTTTTTCTCCCTCTCTCTCTCACTCTTATCTAAGGAACCAGCCTAGGATTATTTCTCAATGCTCTGCTTCTGCCGTGACTTCCTCATGATTAAAGACACAGTCACGCTTCTTCCTGTCATGACTTTTGTATGATTTTGACACAGTAACGCTATTATGATTTCTTTAAAATTGTGACAGAGCTATCCGAGTTTTACTGAGTTCTGTATTGTTGCAAACACAGCTATCCGAGTTTTGCTCAACGGAAGCTCCTTCCTCTTTTCTGTGTATAAATACCATGTCCTCTTCAATGAAAGTTAGAGATTCTTCCGATCCTCCTCAGGTGACGGAGCTCTCCCTCAACTCGATTTACTGAATAAAGACCCTTTATTCGAACCACCACGGACTCCGCTCTTCATACTTGACCTTATTGATATTATAGAAATTCCGATCAAGGTAAATTACTAAAATATTTACCACACTCTAGATCCGCGCACAATGTAATGTGGTCTCCGCCATTCAGGACCCAGGACTCTGCAACACATCTGAGATCGGCGGGGTTTTGACGAGCACCTGCAATCTGCCCACTGCTGCACACTCCGATGGCACCAGGTAATATTTTGCTAATCGATGAGCAGAGGCTACAGTCTCTCTCTCTCACTTCCCTCTCTTCTCTCTTTTTCTCTCACTCTCTTCATTCCTTTCCTTCTATCTCTCTCTCCCTTCTCCCTTTCTCACTCCCTTTCTTTACTTCCCTCTCTTTTTCTCTCTGGCTACTTTTTCATTCTCTGTTTCTATCTCTCAGTTCTTTGATATGCACTTTACACATGTCTTTATTTTGTGCTTTATTTTACAAGCTCTGTTGTCGACATCCATGGTCCCCACAGGAATCTTCCACATTGTTGTTTTCTACCATATTTGTTAAATTTATTTTGCTAGTTTATTTTTATATATATATATATATATTCAATGAAAAAACCATAGGTTATAGTCCATATATAGTTAGGAATTTGCATTTACAAAACCTTGAAAATTCAATGAAAAAAACATTGGTTATAGAACATATATAGTTAGGAATTTGCATTTACAAAACCTTATTTTACTCGCATAAAACCATTGAAATTCCATATATAGTTAGATGCGCTAACTATATATCGCGCACCCGCAATCCACTGCTGATGATGTCACATATTACATCATTCATGACATGGTCAGTGACATCACTGATGACATCACTCATCTCATTTGACATGACTGATCATATCTCTGATGATATCATTCATGTGATAATACCACAAACCTCTTCAGACTCTAATATAACCTTAGATACAATCAGTGTAAACAGACAGTCACAGACTGTCACTCATCCATGGAGTTACTCACACACCTAGTCAGTTATGCAAAAAATCAATCACACCTCCATTTTCTCAACTATACAGTTATACACACCTTACTAATTCAAACATATAATAACACATATTTACTCTCTTATACAATCCCTGATACTTATTCACAATGATCCATACAGCCACTCACACATTCACTGGCTCTTATGTACAGTTATTTATATATGTCAACTCTCACATGTACTGTGTTTTACATATGTACTTACTTTGACATGTAGCACTGAGATATCCATTCACTCACTAATACTCTCATGCACAGTCAACCGCCCATACAGCTGTTTCCACATGCACTTTTGAAACCATACATCTAGTGAATCAACTGCTCACACATCTATGCACAGAGTCATACACCTCCCAGCCACCCACGCACACACCCAGTCTCCCATACAAATACTTGGGCAACCAATCAATAATCCATATAGTTACTCATATAGCTACTTATCAACACATGCAACAGTTTACAGAACAACAGACATAATGATGCACAAATTAAGACAGTTTAGTCACTAACCCATGCACTCAGTGAGACACATTTAATCACTCACTCATACAGTCAGTCATGCACCTACTAAATCCTTCATCCAGACACTTATACATCCACTCATTCTTCAATATGTAAGACATATTTTAACTTTACAGAAATATACAGTCACTGGATGTTGTCATCAGTGATGTCATCAGTGATGTCATTTGAGATGTCATCAGTGATGTCATCAGTGATGTCACTGACCATGTCATGAATGATGTAATATGTGACATCATCAGCAGTGGATTGCGGGTGCGCGATATATAGTTAGCGCATCTAACTATATATGGAATTTCAATGGTTTTATGCGAGTAAAATAAGGTTTTGTAAATGCAAATTCCTAACTATATATGTTCTATAACCAATGGTTTTTTCATTGAATTTTCAAGGTTAAGGAAATGCAAATTCCTAACTATATATGGACTATAACCTATGGTTTTTTCATTGAATTTCAATGGTTTTTTGAAAGCTAATATCTGTAGCTGTAAAATCTATTCTTTTTTAAATCTTTAAATATATTTTACATGTTTTTAATACATGTTTTTAAAAAATATTTTTTTGTTCCGCTCCCAGTTCGCGAACCGGTCAGCTTTCCGTTAGCTCATTTTAAAGCCGCTCCTAGTCCGCGAACCGGTAAACGTTCTTTCAGCGTAACTGTTACGTTAGAATGACGTTTTGCGTTGTCGCGTAATACGTCATCGGACGCGCCAAGTTAGCGGACCCGGAAGCGGACTGAAAGTGGCGCAAAGCGCGAAACGTAAACACAGCAGGTCATGTGACTCGGTAATAACACTTTTCATTGGTTCATTTCACTTTTGGTTTCCTAATGATGTAATACTAGATCATGTGATCTAAAATTAACACTTTTCATTGGTTTAGAACTTTGGCTTTTCCCAAATGATCAAAACCCCTCCTTCTTTCCTCACTCTGACTTTCATCTTGGTGAGAGAAAGACCTTTGTACAATCCAGAGAAATGGCTTCTGTTGTTGCTTCTGGTAGTGTTCCCCCACCACCACCTCCACCTCCTCATGGAAAGAAAGGACCACCAACTCAACCAATCTTTCAAGAAGAGGAAGATCAGGAAGAGGAGGAAGAGCCTGAATATTTGCCTGAGGAGCCCAGGAGGTACAACAGGAAGGAAAATTTCATTTGGCAATTTTTTAAATTTCCACCAGGGCAAAAGAAAGTGAACGCCAGGTATGTCTTTTGCCGAATCTGTGATGATCGTCTTTCTAGAGGCACGGACAAAAAATATAGTTATGGGAATTTCACTATGCACAGACACATGAGCAGGTGGCACCCAAATAACTATAGTGCAGCTCAGCTTCAAGACGAACAACAGAATTCACCAGCAATAGCCAGAAGATCGGTTGTGCCAGAAGTTACGGGACCTGAAGCAAGGGAGTTGATCCCAAATATTCAAATGGACATGGGGGAAGTGAAACAAGTTTGTGTGAGGTGCAATCAAATATTATGCTACCGCGAAAGTAGCATAACTCTTATAATTAGAGCCATCAAAAATCATGTATGTCCAAAACGCCCCCAAAAATAAATTCTTCTTTTTTTTGTTGCTCCTGTTGAGCCCTCTTCGATGAATCATTGTTTCCCCCCCTCCCCCCAAAAAATAAAAAAAAATACAAAATGTTCAGAAAAAAACAAAAAAATATAAAAAATGTTCAGAAAACTAATAAAAAAAATTAAAACAACAAAAACAAAAAAAAAGTTCTTTTCAGAACTACCTCCCCATTATTAAAAAAAATTGGTAGAATTCTTTGAACTCTGCCAAGCTCTATTTCTATTAGTTCGCTCCCAGTTCGCACTCCGGTACGCGAACTTTGAGCGAACCAAAAAATTTTTTTTTAAAAAAAGAACAGTAAGTATAAGGAAAGGAAACAGACAGTTATATTACAAAAAAGACAGCTATAGGGAGTAAAGAAAAGATACTGTTACCCGCAATTCACTTCTGATCATGTCATATATTACATAATTTTTGACATGGTCAGTGACATCATCAGCAGTGGATTGCGAGTAACAGTTTTTTTTGTTTACTTCCTATAGCTGTCTTTCTTGTAACATAAATGTCTTTTCCTATCCTTATACTTACTGTTCTTGTTTTAAAAAATTTTGGAGATCATTCAGAAACAGTAACATTAATAGAGACAGAATTAGTGAATAATAATGAAGAAGTATGAGAAGAGAGGGAGTGAGAAAAATACTGGAAGGAGTAGAAATATTAAGTAATAGAGAAAGGAATGAGAGAAGTAGCAAACACAGGAAAGTAAAGATTAAAGAAATGAAGCAGTAGAACTAATAGATGTTAAATGTGATAGATTAAATGATTGATTGAGGGTGACGATAAGGTGTGTCCTCTCTAAAAGTTTGTTTAAGGTGAACCGTACTCTGGGTTGCATATCAAATTTATGCTTGTTTAAGAATACAGAGGAGATAATAGATGTGAAGACCTACCATTGTAGTAAAACATGCCCACTTATTACATCATCCATAACATAGTCAGTGACATCATCAGCAGTGGAATGCGGGTTAAAAAAGTAGAAAACATTTACCTTATAATTCTTGTTAACTTTTAAAGAAAAATTTTCATACATTCAATCTGTAAAAGAGAGAACAAACATTTCCAAAAATATTAAAACATGTATTTAAAAATTAGAAAAAAGAAGGGAAAAGGTTCAAGAAGAAACAGTTTTTAAACAACTTTGACACTTACAGAAACCTCTACTTCTCTACGACCCGTACACAATCCTAAAGATATTTATTTTAAACAAACAGTATCTTCATGCTGATGAAATGAGGCCTATTTTGAAACATAATGCTTCTTTTGCATTGCTTATGTCTCACAATAGTGATGCAATAACAGCGCAAAAGAGATGTAAAACCATCATAAAATTGTGTCTAACATTTTAAATGATTGTTTCAGGATGCAAATAAGATTTGTGCTTTCAAGAGCTTTCTTAGAGGTGAGGCCTATTTCTTTTTTTTCAAAAAAACAGTATCCAGAAGTACAGCACTGTAAGCATTAGAATTGACACTTACAGAAGACTCAGTTTTTCCATATCTATCTCACATTTCTAAATGTATATCATAAGTACAAAAAGCAGAACATTAATTATACATGTTAAATGGTTTATTTTTGCTGTTCTCAGAATGTATCAAATTTCACTTAAATCAGTGATTTGAAGGTATTCATCATGTAACAGCGGGGGAAAAAAAACACAATCAAAATGATTGTGTTTAAAAAACCCATACAACCTAAGAAATCTGAATTCAAAACTCCTTAAAATTAACTTACTTTCAATAACGTCAAAGGATCTCCTATGAACAGCATCCACTCTGTTGTGCTATAAATATTTTCAGCCCGCCACTTTCTGAAAGAAAACCTCCATCATTTCGAAAAATATGTTACATACAAGAAAAGACTTCTCACATTCTATCACATGTTTCCACTAGGCCAAATCATGTTGCAGCGATTCGCAACTCTTGTAATTCTTCCAATCAAATCCCGTCATTTTCTATTTTCGCATCTTTCAAAAAGAAAACATTTGAGATTATTTTCACAATCCTGGACTACTAATATCTTACTCTTCTTTGTCACTCATGTTCTCCTTTTCTTATGACACTGATACTGCTTACTATGAAACAGACTTACTTGCATCAGGTTTATATAGTTGGATTTTAAAATTGACATTATAATTAAAAGTTTTGGACCAATAATCTAGACAACATTGCAGACTTACATTCCCTCTACTTGATGAACAATTTCCAATTCCTCACAGGAAATCCCAAAATTCTTTCTTTAAAATTTGGGTTTTAAAAACACCAGGTAAGAATTTTTAAGGTCAAACGGCAATTTTTTTTTGAAAGTTACAACAGAATCATTGCAGAATGACCAGCCGTTTCGAGACTTTAAGTAAGCTGTATAATGTCCTGATGTTGTTGAAGGACCATCGTGATAGATAATTGCTACAGTTACAAAAGTCCTCCCTGATATTGACAGCTGAGATGCCACACATTTTTTTATTAAAGTTGACAATTTTGATCCATCAGGCCTACATCGTTGGATCATTAAAATGACATACTGGCCATATCTACGTATAAATAATGTTGACATCATATAACATTTACATTGGCTACACTCCATGTTGTGATCCGCTGCATTTACTAGCTTATTAAAGGAGACTGATTTACTGTCTGGCAAAGTTAAATATATAAATCTTTCTGAGTCTACACTAGTAGTACTTGATACCATACAGTTCTCACAGTCATGCTGCCATTGATAAGAAAGCCCAAACAGGTGATCTACATCTACACCCTCATCTTGCAATACATCAAGCATATACATTAAAAACTCCTGACAATCTTGCTGATTATTTTCAGAGAAGTCTGTTTGACCTGAACATTCATCTAACAGATAACGAACTTCAGACACACTTTCTACTTTTGTTCGATCAGTGCTACATTTCTCGAAAACAGAATTCAACAAACAGCATAAAATTTGTTCTGAATTCAACAGAATCTGTTCTTTTAAACTCTCTAGTGAAAAGAGAACATTAACCACTACATTTGCATAGCAGTTGACACCAGAACTGTTTTCAAATTGAAAACCGACAACATCTTCAACAGAATCCACTTTCTTTCTGCTAACAATTTTCGGTTCATTGACTTTTAGTCTTTTTGCAACAACCTCCCTACTATTACTGATATTTCTACGTTTCCGGCCTACCACACGTTTCTCAAACAAAGGATATTGAGGCAAATGTGGCGCATACTCTCTTCTTAACCTATTGTATTCCTTAACACAATCTAGATCCGCACAAATGTTTGTGACATCACAGTCAATCAAGTACAATCCCGATAAAGTTCTAACTCTTGACAATGCCACATATGCCATACCCTCCTTGAACACAGAACTGCCAATATTCACCAATGCACTGTCTACACTTAAACCTTGCGATTTATGGATTGTCACCGCATATGCCAAGCAAACAGGAAACTGTTTACGGCGAACATATAAGTCTTTAACGAGCAAAAACCTAGCAGAACAACGACCAATTAGCTGTACTTCCTCAATGCCATCAAATTTAATTCTTAAAAATTCTATTCCATCTCTATTTCTGTATTTCTCAAAATCAACAACATTACCCATTGATCCATTCACCAGACCTCTTTCTACATGTAAATTCCTTCTCAAAATGATTCGGCAATTTAAACACACATTCAAAGTCTTTTCAATACCCGCTGTTTTAGATATAGTCTTCTCTAATGAATCCAATTTTGATTTCAAATTGTCTGACAAAATAATTGTTGATCCCATATGCTCTATTTTGTTGATAGCTTCAAGTTTCACAATCTCTTGCTTTTCTAAATTCAACATTTTGTTGTTGAAGATGGCACATTCTGCAAGAGTTGGCATCAAACATATCCCAGATTTCTTCTCAGTAATTTTCTGAAAAATATTCTCAGGCACAATCTCTTGTTTGGGATATAAATTTGACAGTAATCGTGCATTTAAAGCTTCTTTCCCATGTTCGGTCACTTTTCCAATTCTAATATCTTGTAGAATATTCTTGTAATCTTCATCCTTTGCCTGACGCATATTTTCATGCAGTTCAGCATAATTGAAGTTTAACCATATATTGACGTTGCCAATGCTCCCTAGGCACTTCCTGGTATCTTCATGCGTGAGTATTTTGAACACAGGTTGACCTTTTACTGGTGTCAGCTGCAGAAGATCTCCAAAAACAATGATGTGTTTGCCACCAAATAACACATCATATTCAGTTTTAAGTACTTCTTGCATTCTCAAATGCACAAAGGCAAGCATGACATTGGAAACCATGCTTACTTCGTCAATGATAAGTAGTTTCATTTTCCTCAAGACTATTGAAACTTCACAGCAAGCATCCCCAGATAACTTGTGGTATTGTAATTTGTTGTCATGCTCCACTGGCAGCATCAGTAGACGATGCAAAGTAATACCTTTAATGTTATGTGCTGCCAGTCCAGTAGGAGCGGTGACAACACAAGACAGCGATGACTCAGTCCTTTCCTGCAAATAGCAAGAAATTGCTTTAATGAGGAAACTTTTTCCAGTTCCCGCTTCTCCACTCACGTACAGTCGGACAGGCTTCAACGATGTACATGAGCACTCTTTCTTCTCATGACTTAATCCGTGCTCAATTTCCTTGGTAACTTCATCATATATTTTCCTCTGCTCAACGTTGAGTTGTTTTTCCAAGTCTTCTAAGTTAACTGAATCCTCCTGAGCATGTGCCATGGCTCTTTCCACTTCATTCATAGCAGTGGCAGCTTCATTTTCGATAATAGGTCCTCCAAGTGGATCTTGACTCAATGAAACAGAACTCTGACTGTCCTGAGAACTGTCTCTGGCAATCTCGGCTGCAATCATTGCTTCCTGCTCAATTTCCAAAGTTAGCATTTCTTGATATTTAGGAAAAGCAGGACATTCTATGGACTCCTTGGCTGCATTGAAAGAGTCTTCGTAACAGAGGAAATCTCCAAGCAGTTCCTCTTCTGCACGCCAAGGCTTGAAAAGTTGCAAAAGTGCTAAATAGAAAAACTCCTTTTTTTCTGGAGATTCACCACTCAATTTTCGATGGTTTACTAATTGGCATTTTCTTTGCTTGACCAGGCATCCCTCACTTCCAATTACAGCATACACTCCTTTCTCAATATCTTCTTTGATGTTCCTCTTGAATATATAATTTTGGAGAACCTCATATAGACAAACATTCTCAAGGTGACTGCTTCGATTTGGATAATATGTATCCAACATGTTGGTCTTCAAAATGTCGGTACTGTTTGGTTCCTTTTCTGCCAAATACTCAATTTCCCGGACAGGTTTTAGAACTCGATTTCGCGTTGCAGCAAGACCAAGACTCGCCCAAACGATACTCCTGGATTTGGCATAGAGACTTGCTGAAGACAATCGATCAGAACATTCGTAAGCTCCGATTTCTCGATGCGACAACATCTTCAGACTGAAACTGTACAACTTCTTGCTGAGGCTCTTTTCATGGGAAATGTCCTCCCACATATCCTTCAGTTCTGTCTTTTCTTTTTTGGTGATGTAAGATGTCACATACCGAGCCACAGCCATACAGTTGTCAGCCACAAACTGTATATCCATGTTAGCATTCCACATGGACAAAATCACTGGGTTGTAGTCATTGATGTACTTGGACTCTTCGTTCCTTTTCAAATTGTATGTATTCTTGGGTGATTTCCTCGTCACATTATGTCGCAGCGAAGACATCAAACTGTTCACTCTTCCTTTAGAAATCACCGGTCGTGGAAAGTTGAAACGACATTTGGTGTAGATCTTGTCCTTGTTTCTGAATTTACGACGACAGTACTTTCCACAACGATGGCTTTGGAAACGTAGAACTTGTTCTCTTAGGCTTTTCTTCTCCATTGCGTTTGGAACAGTACACGTAGAATACTGTTCTATGAAATTCATCACTAAGTCATCCGGATCCGTTCCAAATTTAGGTGCATCCTTGATCCACAACAACATATGTATATGAGGGGCACCTCTTGCTTGGTACTCCTTTCTCCAGAAGAAATCCAACACCTCTCCAAGAGGTGGATTCTTCTTATTTGTGATGAAAGACATCATAGCTTCAAATCTATGATTGAAGTACCTGCATACATTCACTGGATCCAAAGAACACAGTTCTCCAGGTGTCTTGAATTCAATGTTTTCAATATTTCCATTTGCCTCTCGTAGAAATTCAAGTAAGTCTTCCCAGCCATACTCGGCACAGCTCAGAGTGAGGAACCATGTCGGAGTTCCTAAGTTCCTCAGCATACATTTTAAATCACCATGACGACGGTACCAGTACTCATTAGTACCACGCTGACACGCCATGAGATTAATTAAGTGAGAATCCAAAATACTGTCTTGGACATTGATTTTATGCATAAAATCACTTGCCGAGATGTTTCGCATCTGTATACCACTTTTTAAAATGTGGTTCACTGCATATGACAGTCCTGACAGATCGCTTTCAAACAGGAGATGAAACAAATAGGGAATGCATTGACGAAACCTAGGATCTTCTGCATACAATCGTAAAGTCCGGTATTCAGACGCAGGAATTTGATGAGGTCGCTCATCATATCTTCCTCCTTGACCTGTGGGAAATAGCTGTGGGAAACACCGAGCTTCCAAACTTTCCTCCCAAACACTAATGGGACTCCCTTTGGCTTGTTTCATTTGAAACAACTCAATAGCATTCCCCATGACTTCCTTGGAATGCAAAGGATGAACACTATAATGTTCATATATTTCTTCACTATTAGACACCTCTACTTTCTCAATTTGGCCAGCACACAAAAAGCTATCCTCTTCATCACTTACTTCCTCTTCTGCTACATATACATTCTTATAGTACTTATTATTTTTCTTCAAATACAAAGTTGCATTTTTCACTTTCCTAACATCCACTAAATCTTGCCATATTTTCTTATTCTTTGTCGGAACCCCATTAACCAAGATAACCAGAGGTTCCTCTTCCACTTTCTCAACTCCAATTGTGTTAATGTTTTTGTTTAAATCTAGAGGCAAATAAACAACTCTTCCCTTTGATCCTCTCTGTAAATCTGTTGGAGGCAACTTCCCTGTCTTTGGCTCCATTCTTACAATAGCCTGAAAGGGATGGATACTTTGAATCAAAATAGATTCATAAGTATTTAAATACTTCAATTCTGAAGGAATCTCAACCAATTCCAGATTATTATGAACTGCCCTAGCAGGCATCTGGTTTTGATTTAATTTATTACAACAATAAGTACACACACGTTGGTCCACTCCCAAATCAAAACAATTTTCTACCATCAAGTATGTGGCAAAATCCTTCCATTCACTATTATTTTCCCTTTCAGTTTTTGCATATAAATCCACTAACTTAGTCTGATTCTTATAATAAGTGCGTCGACAACATACACACGTGAAATTAGGCCTCTCACTTGATTTCATCTGAAACGTGGCAATTTCCTTCTGAAAATTATCTGAACTAGAAACCTGTATATTATCTTCAACATAACCCTCTACTTCTGGGTCAATTTGAACATTCTCATCTCTACTAACAAAGTAACAAAACTCAATTTCTTCACAAATATTCTTCACATCTATTTCAGAACCATGCAAAAGAGCAGCACATAATTGTTTAAGCATAATTGCTGGACTCTTAGCATAATACAACATTCTCACTAATTTTCTCACTTTATTATGATGCACTGCTAGCATCCTGAAATGATGAAAAACACTCTGGCATACTCTCCTGGAAAGACAAGCCAGTGAATGACCACGGAAACCTGTCATTTGTCTCACTCTGCAAGGATCTAAATCTTGCAACAACTTTATTTTCTGCTTCAAACTTTTCTTATTAAATGTCCGTATAAAATCACAAAGTAAATTGATGGAAACCTGTCGCACACTGCAAATAGAACTACACTTCCAAATGTACACAGGACCCTTAGGACGTCTTCCTAAAACCTCATCACTTAGCGCCTCTTCTGTCTCTGTTGTCACAAGTTGTTCTTTTTCAACTGGACAACCATCCTTCACTTCATAAGCTCGACCACTGGTGTCAACTGCAAACACCAAATCATTATCCTGAAAATAACTCTCCTCATTAAAAAATGCCTCACAACTTGAACTATGCATCCATTCTCCGGAAAAAACTTCACAAAAGTTAGTACGATTTACTACTCTCTTCCATCTACTTTTTGTTTTGAAATCAGAAATGACCTTGCTTAGTTTCCTAATTCTATTGATTACCAAAATAAATAACTTTCGCTTAATTTCAAAAGCATGATCAATAATTTTCTCTACATTTTTCTTCTTCTTATAAAATGCCGCTTTCTGTTGGCCTTTTTTTAAAATATTTTTCAATAAATTAACTATTATCCTGTTACGGAACATTCGATTTCGAATGTCCCTAAACTATTGTTTCCTTCTACTATCATGCACAGAGTTATCTCTTCCTCTACCAGTAACATTTTTGATGGGTCTCTCCTTTCCATTTAAATTGCTTTTCTTTTTGTGTACTGAAACATTTTTTGGAGAAATACTTTTTTTACTACAAATATTTCTTAAGAATGATTTCGTGCTCTTACCCGGACCTTTCTTGGTGTTTTGACAAGTATTTGGGGAAGAGGACTGCTGCAATAAAACATCATCCTGCTGTCTTTGACGTTTTCTAGCCTTTCTAATTCTATTTTTTGTAGGCATTTTCCAAACTATGAAAGCATCTGCAGTTGAATCTGTGGAAAAATATAATAAAAAATGTTATTAACCACTATTACCAAACAGTAAATGAATAACAGTCATCTAAAACTTAATGCCCTACTAATTATTTAACATAGCAAATCTTTTGCACCAGCACTGCATCACAAAAATGACACTCAATAGTACAAAACAGGCATAGAACAATCATAAATCACTCCCTAATATTTTAAATGATTAATTCAGGATGACGATAAGATGTAGCCTATCTAAAGGTTTGTTTAGGCCCAGATCTTTGGACTGGGGTGAATGAGTGTCATTGATCCACATTCGGTCCATCACCTGTTTTGTTTATTTGAGGTGAGGCCAACACATGGTTGCAGATAAGATTTTCACTGAAAAAAACCAAGGAGAAAATACATGTAAAGGCCTACCAATGAAGAAAGTCATTATTTGAAAACCATTACATTTCTGGAAATATGCACTGCTAGTGCTTCATAAGTTGTTTTGGGTCATATTTATAAGGCATTTGAGTGTCTATTATGCTATTTTACGTTCTTCATGGTGCAAATGTCTTGTAAATACGCTCCCACCTGCGGTTGGCAAATTTAGATTTTGATTATGGGAGTTACATAGGCATGTTAATAATTTCCCAAAAATGGTGTATGACCCCAAACAACCTATGAAGCTCTAGTAGTACATATTCAGAAATTTAATTGATTTCAAAATTCGTTTTTAAACACAGCATATAAATCAATTGTATACCTGCATTCAAGAGGAAATGACTGAAAATGTCCTTGAGACACATGAAAGCGTTTTCTGGAATGCCCTAGCACCATTTTTTGGACATTATTAACATGGCTATGTAACTCCCATAATAAAAATCTAAATTTGCCAAGCGCAGGTGAGAGCGTATTTACAAGACACTTGCCCCATGAGGAATGCTTGCCATTTAAAAAGGAAAAATAACATCAAAGACACTCAAATGCCTTATAAATATGACCCAAAACAACCTATGAAGCTCTAGCAGTACATATCCAGAAATGTAATTGATTTCAAAAATGGTTTTTAAAAACAACATATCTGTTTCAGCTTACATAAGAGACCATGGAATGGGCTTCATATACAACAATAACTTGTGTTACTGCATGCCAGAATGGTACACCGCATATGCAATTACAATTTCTCAAAGAAACAAAATCTATTTCTATATCACTACAGACAAAGCCACAGTTTAAAAACACAGCTTTCTTCATCATTTTCTCCTTAGCAAGATTTATCGCAAATGCGATAAAAAACGGCCGCAATGCATGAATATCGCTGAAAAGTCAGCGATATTCATGCATTATCCAGCAAATGCTCTTAGCCATGTTATCCACCTCCCATTGGATAACATGGCTAAGAACTGCTCACAAATGCGAAAAAAAAACGGCCGCAATGCATGAATATCGCTGAAAAGTCAGCGATATTCATGCATTTTCCAGCAAATGCTCTTAGCCATGTTATCCACTTCCCATTAAATAACATGGCTAAGAACTGCTCAGGGGCCCATGAGGAAGGCTTTCCATTTAAAAAGGTAAACATAACATCAAAGACACTAAAATGCCTTCTAAATATGACCCCAAACAACCTATGAAGCTCTAACAGCACATATCCAGAAATTTAATTGATTTCAAAATTCGTTTTTAAACACAGCATATAAATCAATTGTATACCTGCTTTCATGAAGAAATGACTGAAAATGTCCTTGAGACACATGAAAGTGTTTTCTGGAATGCCCTAGCACCATTTTTGGGACAGTATTAACATGGCTAGGTAACTCCCATAATCAAAATCTAAATTTGCCAAGCGCAAGTGGGAGCGTATTTACAAGACACTTGCCCCATGAGGAACGCTTTCCATTTAAAAAGGTAAACATAACATCAAAGACACTAAAATGCCTTCTAAATATGACCCCAAACAACCTATGAAGCTCTAACAGTACATATCCAGAAATGTAATTGATTTCAAAATTCGTTTTTAAACACAGCATATAAATCAATTGTATACCTGCATTCATGAAGAAATGACTGAAAATGTCCTTGAGACACATGAAAGTGTTTCTGGAATGCCCTAGCACCATTTTTGGGACACTATTAACATGGCTAGGTAACTCCCATAATCAAAATCTAAATTTGCCAAGCGCAAGTGGGAGCGTATTTACAAGACACTTGCCCCATGAGGAACGCTTTCCATTTTAAAAGGAAAACATAACATCAAAGACACTCAAATGCCTTATAAATATGGCCCAAAACAACCTATGAAGCTCTAGCAGTACATATCCAGAAATGTAATTGATTTCTAAAATCATTTTTAAAAACAACATATCTGTTTCAGCTTACATAACAGACCATGGAATGGGCTCCATGTACCACAATAACTTGTGTTACTGCATGCCAGAATGCTACACCGAATATGCAATTACAATTTCTCAAAGAAACTAATTCTATTTGTATATCACTAGAGACAAAACCACATTTTAAAAACACAGCTTTCTTCATCATTTTCTCCTTAAATCATACTATTCTCTATCTAAATTAAATAAATCTTTTCTCACCTTAGCAAATATTTTTTGAGTTTTGAAAACAGTCTCAGAAATACACCAAATTGTCTTCAGCAGAAGAAAAAGGATGCACTCCAGAGGCTGCAGCTATTGAAAGCACAGAAATACAGATATTCATTTCACATATCTCTCATATTAGCCAATCATAACTCTTCCCTCACTTTTTTCAAATCAAAACCCTTCCCCCCTCTGCCCTCTCTGCCTTTTTTCCATAGCAACCACCTCCTGGAAGACCTCTCATGTTTGCAAATTCACACAACAATGTTTCAATTGAACTCTGAACTCTCAGTGCACCTGCGTATCCAGTGCAATCTTTCATGAAATGTTTCTTCCTTGACAATTCAAATTACATCTTTCAAAGAACACATCCATGCACCCTAACTTTCTGTTTTCAGAAATGGAAATGCACCAATCACTGCTAATGATTCATTAGCATTGGAAATCCACAGTTTTTTTTCTTTACAAACTCCTACTGTTTCAACTGCCCTTTCATTACCACACTTCATCTGACTGCAGAACAACCTTCTCCCACCATGTTTAAGGTCTGGATTGTTGGACATAGTTACATCCACTGGGCTCAAAGGTATGCTGAGAACAGAAATTTACCTAACCTCAATTTACAGGATGTGGAAATTAAGTGGTTGGGCCAAAGAGGATTAAAATGTCACCAATTGATACCATTGGTGAAAACCTTTATGCATTTGCCAAAACCTGACCTGTTAATAGTGCACTGTGGAGCTAATGATTTGGGCACTTTGACAGGGGTAGGTCTGGAAATGCTTTTAAAGGACACCTTTGAGCAATTAATGGCACTTTTTCCTCAAACTGCCTTGGTATATTCCAATATATGCCAAAGACAGAAATGGAGGTGGTCCAACCAATTTTGTCCACAAATTGAGAAAGCGAGGAAGCATGTAAACAAATCTGTGTCAGCTTTCATGAGAGACCATGGAATGGGCTCTCTGTACAACAATAACTTGCGTTACTACATGCAAGATATCTACAGAGGAGATGGAGTTCACTTCTCAGATGAGGGCAACAGAATTTTCATTCTGAATTTAAGACTGTGCATTGGTACCTACTTATAAGTACCTAAATGTACCATAAACCCAAAAGCTCTTCTCAGAGCTACCCTTCATCTGATCACACACTTTTATTATTTTTTTACTAACTTTTTTCTGTAATTTTCAACAAACTATGCTCAAAGAGCGCTATCCGGTACGCGAACTGGAAGCTAACCGCGCAAAATTTAAAAAAAAAAGTTTTTTCTTCGCACATATAGTCCTCCTCAGCCACCCTCAGAAAACGTAGGGGGGCAAAATACTTGTACCATGCCCCCTTCTACCCATTCAGAACATTATTTACCCTCCATTTTATACCTTGATTTGACCGAAACACAAAATGGTGGACTCCCGTTACGCTCCTAGTTCGCGGACCGGACCGCTTTCCGGGAAGCGGCCCAAAAAAAAGGTGGGAAAGTAATTTACAGAAAAACGACTACAGACACTCTCACCAAATATAGATTAGCTCATACTACATAACAATCCCTTTCATTCTCACAAATTTGATTGAAATTTCATTTAGCCATTTAGCCTTTAGACCTCTCCAAGTACCGTGAGGTAAATTACTTCACAAAACACATCTGAACTGTTAGAATTGACAACCAATGAAAATGTTACTTTCATTTTCTACTTTTATTACCTGACATTTGATTGGTTATATACTTGAATATATATAAAGGAAGAGAAGAAAACACAGCCATTTTGACTACTACTTCTTGTTGTACATCACATTTCAATAGCTTCCAAAAACTTCAACTTCTTTGTGAAGGTAAGTTATAATTTTTTAAAACGAAATATATTGTGCACTATAACTTAATATAATAGAATTTTTCTGCTAGATATACACTATCCCTCTGTAGTAGTAATGTATTTAGATAGACTTCTCTGTTATAGTTATGAATGGAGTTAGGCTTGTCTTGGTTAAATCACAACACTTTTTTATAGTCCTATTTCCACTCTGATACTATACACTGCCAAAAGATAAATTCACTGATAAAAACTGCCTATCTAAAATTAATCCCAACAGTGCCCTATCTCTACTAATATATATTTTTTTAATCCAAATTTCAGGCAAAATGGAAGGCGAAAACCAAGTTTCTTTTGAAATGGACCTGCAAGAGAGCAGCCAGGAATTGATTGAACAAATTGACATGGAATTTATGGATGAAAGCTTGGATAATGAACTGCTGCAATGTGTCCAAGCAGTAGATGCCCTCCTTGCAAATGAGGACATTTTACAACCTCACAGATTGCAAACAATATTTCAAGAAAATAATGACATTTCAGACACTGAAATGTTAGAAAGTTTAATAAATTATGAAAAACAATCAAAATAAAAAAAAACTTTAAAAATAAAGAAAACAAAAAAAAACAACAAAAACAACAAACAATTAACATACAGTCTTTGAAAAGTGTATCATTCTATTATCCTTATAGTACGCTGCCCAGAACGCTTTCCGGTTCGCGTACTAGGCGCTCATCGCGAAAAAAAAAAAAAAATTTGACCCTGCTGGGCCCTTTTAAAACCTCCACATAAAACCTAGGGGGTCAGGGAGGATCTACTATGCCCCCTTATGGAAATGTCCCCCTTTGTTTTGGCCTCCTCTTGTCTCTCGATCCTACCGAGAGACAAGATGGCGGCTGCACCGGACTGTTTAGAATGTTGACAGACACCAAAGAGCCAATCAGCTTTCCGTGCGCAAAGTTCAGTTACGCGAAAAGTACGCGAACCGGATCGCTGCCCGGACCGCTGTTACAGATATATATCTTGATTTAAACGTTAATTTCTCAAAATCCACTGAAGCACATATATTGAGACCTAGCAAAGGCACATCGGGCTAACAGTCCCTACAATTTTGCCAAGTTTCGTGGAAATCCATTCAGCCGTTCGGGCTAAAAGTGAGTCCAACCGCCCTATGGAAATTAACATGGGAAAAACGCGTTTTGGGACCCCCCTTTTTTCTCGGACCCCCCTTGACGACCCCCCCCAAATTTCCAGGTAGGAGTTATATTTTTAGATTTTGCTTTTCCTCTGCTACTTCACTACATTCGGGTCACTGTACTACACATGTGAAAGTAGTGTTAGTATCCGTTTATGCTTACAAATGCATCATGGTCCCAGGGAGGGCGAAGTCTCAGGCGCAGCTCATACAATGTCCCGGGGTGTGCATTTGCGGGACATTTGTGTTTGCTATTAGAGGGCGGGTGCATGGCTTCCACCCTATGTTAGCAAATCCTTGTATGACTACTTGAAGCGAGAGGAGGAAAACCTTGTATCGCTTTAATAGAGGGGATGCGGATGGTAAAAATGAAAAGAAAAAAAAAGCGGAGTCTCACCCTTATATTTAAATAAGGCCCCTAGGGGGGTAATGTTCCGTGGCCAATCCAATTATTATATTGCGGGGTCTCTGTAGGACTGGGGATCTTAATTTCACATGTAAATAGGAGTGGAAGGGCACAGAGACGTTTTGCAGCCTAGGGGACCGCCACCTTCCAGGGTATTGTTTAATAATTGTTCAAGGGGTTTGAGGCCAACTGAAGTCCGGGGATCACCACACTCCGGGGCTTTACTTAAATATGCAGGGTGGGCCTCTGCAGTTCTTGAGTCTTGGTGGTCCTAGGCAGTGCCTTATGGGTTCTGTAATCACACAGACAGTACTCATGGTGTTATAAAGTGATACACTCATAGAACTCTTGCAGTTGTAGAATTACCCCGGATTCATTCATGTAATAGTCAGTTAGATTATGTTTGGTAGGTGCACTGTAATATTACAAAGGCTTGCCCTCACAATCTCCTGTACATAGATGATTTTCACAATAAACTATAGACAAGTGTTGTCAGAAAAAGAAGACCTATACACTCAGTTATTTATTTGAAAAAAAGTAACCTTTATTAAAACACAAATAAATAGAAATGTAAGTTTAATGGAACAAGCAGTATAATATAAAAAAAACGTGGGTTGGACTCCAGTGGAAGCAGCATAGAAATCCTGCAAGATATAGATGAAACATAAGTATGTGTGCTATGTGGAAGAGGTAAAGCAAGGTAGTCCGAATGAAAGGACTATAATGAGAATGAGAGGGAGGGGGAGTGGGTGGAAGGGAGAAGGGGAGGGAGAGTCAAAAGAAGAGAAGGAGGAGGAGATGAAGCGTCGGCCTACTACACCCAGCCCTTAAGGTTTACCCTCCCGTCACCCATTTGTCTAAGAAGCTGGGGTCCGTGTGAAAGACTGCAGTCCAGCAAGTCCTTAAAATGAAACATATGAGGCCAGAGATTAGGGGGCATATTATCAAGGAAGGGGGATAACATTATCACCACTTTAGTGGGAGGAAACTGCTGCTAAATCGGCGATAAGGGGTTTGATAATATGCCCTTGTGAATTCCCATAGAAGCCCAGGTTCTGGTGTGAACCTGGCTTCTATGGGAATTCACAAGAGCATATTATCAAGCCCATTTTTGCTGATTTAGCGGTAGTTTCCTGCCACTAAAGCAGCAATAATGTTCTTTGAAAACATGGTCCTACATTATTAGCTACGGGAAAATCGCTTGCATGCACCTGTGCACCCAGGGTGCTGCACCCCAGCCCCTTCCCCCACACTTTGCTCAATTATAGGTCCTGCACACCGAGGTTTCACTGCCAACCTGCCACAACTGGTGTGTCCCACGAAGTGTTGGTGCAAGCTCCAAGTCCAGGGTACGTTTGTACGGTAGGAGAGCAGGTCTCCGGTCGGGGACGGTGTCTTGATTCCACAATGGAAAGTGTCAAAATGCCCAGGGCATAATCGCGGGGTTAGCTCCCACTCCACCCATCTTGAGCCAATCAATTCAGTGTCTGAAAAGGGAAAAATGATTTAATTGTGGAAACGTCTGGAGGTAAATGAAGGTTTATTTCAAGCTTGATAGAAAACAGGAGTTGAGTGCATCCTTCGTTTTTGAAGTACAATGTACCAACTGTTAGTGGTAGTCGTGGTTCAAAGAGGAGTTGAAGGGCACGAGAATTCACAAGGTTAAATAATAATACTTTATATGAAGGTTCACATAGAAAGGAACAGAGCGCATGGTAGAAGCCTACTATGCGCATGTAATGCAGTGGCAGAAGGCTGTGTGCATGTGCACTTAGTAACAAGGTCACTACTGTGCCCTAAAAGCCAATGCCACTTGTCTGTAGGGCAGCGCTGCCCACTGGCTCAGGCCTACAGTATGGTCCAGCAGGTCCTTAAAATGAGACAGAGATGTGACTGAATGAGGTCAGAGATCACATCATTACGCACATTCTTGAACACCCGGGTTCTGAGGGGCACTTGATTACCCCATTATACTAGATCTAGCACATAGATCAGCACATTTTGCTTGGATTGCTTGAGATGTTTCTTCCAAGGCTCTCTCACCAAAAACAATGGCCCTCTTACAGGGTACACAAACAGTAATTCAAATGTGATTAAACAAACCCCTTTCTGTGGCACCTCCCTGCAATCAAACAGCAGACAAGGGAGGAGAAAATCTGATCTCCTTATGAGCTTGTCAGACAAGCCCATGATCATGTTCTTCAGGGATATATTGAACCTTTCCACCAAACCATTGTTTCGGGGATAATATGGGGAGGTAAAGTTATAGGTAAAACCACATTCATCCGATTGCACCTTCAGATAGGTAGACGTTAAGTTATTCCCCATGTCTGAGACAACCTCCTTTAGAAAATCCACTCTAGTGAAGACACTAAGTAGGGTCCTAGCCACTGAGGAAGCAGGGACCATTCGGAGGGTTATTGCCTCAGGATATCTGGTGACATTTTCCACTACCACCAAGATATATCTGTTGCATTAGGCAGTTGCTGGGTCTAGGGAACCAACAATGTCAATTCCCACTCAGTCAAAGGGAGTCCCAACCACTGGCAGTGGGATACCCTGTCTTGCCACTGGCCTGACAGGCTACAGAACTCCTTTACTTTGGCAGAAATGTTGGGCCAATAGAAATGGTTGACTAGCCTATTCCAGGTCTTGGTCCGAACCAAATGGCCTGCCAAGCGGATGTAATAGCTCAAAGTGAGGAAAACTCTCTATTGTTCTGGAGGACTACCACTCTCATGGTTGCCCCTGGTTTGGATTAACTGTCATTGGAATATAGAACTCCATACTCTCAGCAGACCCTTTTGAATCCACTGACATCACCCTGCTCTTGCTTGGAGAAAGTCTACATCAGGCCTTCAAGAGTGGGACGCTCTCTTTGTTCCTGATACAATTACTCTCTGGTGGGCTACCAGCTTCTTGCAATTCTATCAACTCAGACGGATATTGCAGGGGTGGAATCCCACCCTTAGAAACCAGATTCTCCCCCTCAGGGTTGGATTCCTCCTGGTTTTCTTGAGCTGTTTGGGTTGGCTCTCTAGACCCTGTGGTCTTTCTCTTATTCTTAGGGGCGTTAATCATTGTTCCAGGGTCCGAATGTGTCCAGCACTGCTGATGTGCATTCTGTGACCTAGTCACAGCACATATCCACTCAGGAAGTTTCAGCATCTGTGCATGTGACTTTCGTTTCTACCCTTGACCAGCCAGAACCTTCAAGATCATTTCCCAGTGGATACTCTATTGTCAGAGCAGAAGACACAACTACCTTTTGGGGACAGTCACAATTCCCCATTCCGAGCTCACCAGTGACATGAGATGGAGCTTTGCTCTGCAGTGTGCATAGGTAACCTGGTGGAATACAGCAGGAAGAATCTGCTTTGGAAAAAACAGGCCGCCCACAATAATGGTCAAACTGGCTCTTGGATCTCTCAGAGCCTCAACCTCAGTACTGTTGCTTTTAGGCCTCTTCCTATACTTCTCCATGCTTGAAGGTAAGGCTGCCAGGGCTCCCATGCTGCTCACTACTGCTACCGCTCCTGCAGTTTCCGTGGGAATTAGTTACTCAGTTACCAATACTTGAAATCTGTTTTTATGCACTAACATCCATTTTTGGGCCTGGTGTAGAGTATTCTGATTTCCCCCCTTGCTAGGCACTGGAAAGGTGGACAACTGAGAGTACTGGGGATGTAGGATAATATGGGTGTGGAAGGTGTGGTTGGTGTGGCACTTTGTATATTCCCCAGCTAACCTCCTCTAGTCTTGTGAGCACTGTGCTGTACCACTGCCTCCCTATACCACATTTGGTCAAAACTTTAAAGAATGTACTTTGGGAAGGAGTCACTCTCACAGGTAAAGTTCTCTGCAGACACCCGATCTTTGAGTGTGGGGACTCCATGTACATTCACAACCATGTCTGAGCCCAACCTGGAGGGGATGATATTCATCTGGCTCATCTTATATTACCCTACCTCCACCTCAACCTTTACATGAATAGTTCAAACAGGTTCATCAGCTTTTATAACAGAGGCCAAGTCTTGGCGTCTTAAAGTACTCCTCAATAAATATCTATGTTATGCCTCGCCCCCTCCTCAGTAACTAAAGTAGAAGTGACTGGGGTGGAACCAAGCCGAGCTGCAAGATGGCCGCTCAATAGAGGGGCTCTGCTGGCTGAAGTAACTATCCTGCAACTATCCTGCTCTATTGGGCTAGACAATGGAAGCAAGCTCACTGAATCAGCCCCTGCTGCTGCCTTTATGCTCATGGAAGGCACCCGCTGTGTCAGAGATACCCGCGCTGTGACTGATCCTGTGGGGGCCTAGGCTGCGCCTCAGCTTTGCCAATTTGGCATGGCGGCTAGGGCTGCTCTCACCAGTGATGTTCAGGCCTGGGTCACCCTCACCTGATCAGGTGGGCTGCTAATGGGGGTCGCTAATGTGTGGAGTTGCCAGTGGACCACCCTTGGGAAAAACAAATGTGCACAGTCTTGTTAGCCTGCAGCGCTTTTGATCCTCTGCTAAACACACCGAGGAGGTAGCCTGAACACTTATTCTACCACCGGGCGCCAGGACAGCCGATGTCTCAGCTCCTGCTCCGCTCAAATTGTAGCCACAGCCTCCCTCTGCTTGTCTTTTTGCTGCTCTGTTCAATACTGGCCTGCTCGTGCCCCCTGGCACAGACGGCGTTCCTCGAGTGAGGCGGGGCCTGGACTGAGATCTGTACCACTTGTTTGTGCCTACCGTTGTGAAGTTAGGACTGGGGCTGCCTGGCCCGGACTTTTTGCCCAGGCATACTTTATACAATGCTCCTCTTCCAGTTGGTTCAGGAGAAGGGACATGTTTGTCTGTGACCTGTTCCTGGCCCTAGTGCTGATGCCATGCGCATACCATCTTGCACTTACACATCTGCTCAGATGGAATACATGAAGTGGACCTGTGAATCTTCTGAGAGCTGCTGAGGCTGGAGCTGACTTTTAGATACTCCTTACCTAGACTCTAGGTCTGATCATGCCCTCTGCGGCTGGTGTATTCTTCCGGGTGAGGTGGGACCTGAATGCACGATACTCCTGCAGCACATGCATATCATATCTCATCCATCACATGGGCCAGATACTACACTGTGAAACCCTCTAAATGACAGACACTGTGCCTGGCCTTTTCATCACTGGTGCCACCAACAGCAGCCACAATGGGTAAACAGGACGCATGACAATCAAAACTCCCATTTGGAAGCAAGTGGCATACCTGTCAAACAGACCAGAAAATACCCCACAACGGCTCCTTTGAACTTCCCTGTGGGGCACCGGAATTCTATGATGAGCTCAAGAAATGCTTAAAGAGGTTAAATCTAGCCTTTGCACAATCGATGCCAAACTTGACGTTAAGGCCATCCAACTGGGCTGCGTGAAAAAGCGAGTTGATAAGCATGTAGATCGTCTTGAACATCTTGAAACAAAGGTCTCAGATTTGGACGACGTACAAGCTACGACAAACGAGAACCACTTTTATATTGATAGCGTCCTTAACCTCATTAAAGTGAAAAATGAAGACCCAGAGGCATCCATCTGCACATGCTATGATCTTATCACAAGACAGCATATATCATATGGTCACAATACTGAACATATGTACCCTCCCAATCAAAATACCTTTCATCTAACATGGGCGTGCACCTGTCATGCTGCCTGTTAAAAAGATTTATATGTAATGTGCACAAAGAAACAAATATTTTTACTACAATAAAAGCGTATTGCTTCTACGACCAGCCTTCATAGGCACCAACGAGTAGCTGCAAAAATAACTGTCCTGGCGGTTGGGCTAGTACATTACCAAGACCAGGTTCTATTACCACTGTAAATGAAATTGTTTTTATCTTACGTTGTTTAATTTCATGTTTCAACAAGGCCCTTTGTCCTGGAACACTCTAAGCAACGCTGGTGACAATACGGTACTCAGAACCAGCTTTGTGGTAGTGTTAAGGCTATCATAACTCCTTTTTAGACACTGGTCCTGATGAATTGCTGCTTGACCCGTTAGAGGCTGAAGGCAAGAAACATGATGACCATTTACACCCACAAGACCCTGTAATATCATTGGCTCCAGAAAGAGCTCACACATTTTTAGTTAGGTTAGTACACCCCCAGAACAAATATTTGTTCCACATAGGGCAGTACTAAACCTATTTTAAAACCACAATGCACACTCGCTTCACTACCCTGACCACATACCTTCACTCGCCTAATAGCTGCCTCTTAAAAGATCTCCGGCAAAGAGCCCCTTCGTGGGTGCTTGTCAGGCATTGTAGCGCTGGGCTGATGAGGAGCACATCCCAATGATAAAGCTTGACACCCTTCGGGGTGTGTGAGCGCAATCCATAAGACACCTGAACACTCCCTTCCCTCAGTAACTGCACACCTTCTTTTTTACATACCTTAATTAGGAGCATTGTACAGGACCTACGAAAAAGCTCCTGGTTCCTCCCTTTTGAATAACGACCTAGAGGCATAGTCACGGCACAATAACCTTTGCATTATTGGAGTTCTGGAGTCCACAGCCATAACCAAGATGGAGGACTATGTTGAATCTCTGCTGCAAGAACTCATCAGGGAGGTACAGTCTTCATTGTGCAGCAGGCCCACTGCCTGCTAGCGCAGTGACCCCCTCTGGGCACTCCTGCTCGTCCCATTATCACAAGGCTCCTGTATTGCAAAGATCAAGAAATTGGGCTTTGATAGGCCAGAGAGACCCGTAAAATACAATATCAAGGCAATTGTCTTTCCTTTTATCTCAATTTTACCATTGCGGGTCAAGATGCCAGAAAGACATTTCTGCCTGACAAAAGACTTATGCAGATTGCCAACATCACCTATACACTTCTCTACTCTTCTTAATTGTGCATCACACACAATGGGAAATCCCAGCACTTTCCTGATCCAAATGCCGCTCTTAAATTTGCTATTGGTGTTGCAGCTGGGGCGAGGTCTCCTTGGCCATCACTGTGAAACCGGAGCCCCTCTGGAGGACAATGACTAACTCTACTATGTTCCTTGATGTACACTATTACAATGAGCCTGTCCCTGCGCAGAGGGGTTCAAGGTAGATTACTCCGAAAACATCTTTGCCATCTTTGGTAACAAGCCCTACTAGTTGCCACAATTAGTGACATAACTGAGTAACCAGAGACCCTGGTTATCACCCCGGGTGCTCTGTGCCCCTCAGCCACCCAGCCAATTCTTGGGTGGGCTCTTCGCTTGACTTGACATCTCCCTCTGGGATGATTTCCAGCCTGGGTTGTTTTTTGTGTGATGGTTTTTGGGATGGTGGAGTGGGTTCATTGCTCTCAGCCAAGTTTGGTGGCTGTAGTGAATAGGGGTGGGGGTGGGTCATTTTATATGTTTTCCTTTGATGCCTTTTCTTTCCTCTGGGCAGATCTTCCACACAATTCATTACTCTTGCTTGACCTACTTGAATTGTGACTCACAGCACTCTATTCTCGTCACCCTTTCATTAATGTTTTTGCCAGGTCACTTTTTGCACCCTTTACTTATGATACTGACCCAGGCTCTCTTAGAATCGGCCCCCAAGCCTACCACCTATGTGACTCCAGAACTGTAATATGCACTACTAGTTGTCGGACATGGAACATCCATGGGCTGAATTATCAGTGTAAGGCCCATCTAGTGCATGCCTATCTCACTTGACATCACATTGATATCTGCTTTCTACAGGAACTCCGCCTCACGCCATCACCCGCCTTCGAGCAGGTTGATGTGCTGAATCACATGTATCCTTATACTCCAAATATGCGGGCGGATGGCTATCCTAATTTGGAAAAGTCTTCTCTTGTTCCAGACCCAGGTAATTTGCAACACAGAGTGGTTATATGTTCTCCTGACAGGTACGCCTGTATGGCAAGTGTCACAATTGGTGCTACATAACAGGTCTTCTGGAGGCGGTATAGATCTCCTAAAAATAGTCTGACAAAAACTAATGTCTTTCCCTGATCCAATAATTCTGGCCAGAGATTTTAACACCATCATGGGCAATAATCAGTAGAGCCATAATGTACCTAAAATGCAGATTTACTTAAAAAATATGATGGGACATTTGGAACTCTTAGACATCTGGAGAATGGGATAATGGAGCCATTGAGGATACACCTACCATAACAAAAAATATTACCATTCTTCTAGGATAGATTTATTTTTGTTAGATCGGGCCATATGTGAGGATAGTTAAAGAGGTGAAGCATAACAGCTCACCTCTCTGATCATGCAATAGTTCTCTTAAAACTAGAACTTTCTACAAGTCAGAAAGTTAGAGGTGGACATTTGACAGGAACTGTTTCTAGAATCAGGTGTTGGAGCTGTTAAAACAGAGACATGTAAATTGTTTAACTTAAACATCAGTTCAGCCCCCGCCTATAATCTGGGACACTTATAAAGCAGTCATGTTTGGGAGGCTAATTAACATGTCAGAACTAAAGAGCAGGGAGAATAGAAGCATGTTGTATGCCTTGGAAGAAGAGTTGTGCTAGCTAGAGGGACAATGTATAGCCCATCAGACGACACTCAAGTCAAGTCAAGTCAAAGAATTTATATAGCGCACTACATACCCAGAGGGTCTCAAGGTGCTTAGGGAGGGGAGGAGGATTACTTGTCAAATATCCACGTTTTAAGTTGCTTTCTGAATGCTAGGTGGTTCTGGGTAAGGCGAAGGTAAGTGGGGAGTGAGTTCCATGTTTTAGCTGCCAGGTATGAGAAGGATCTGCCTCCCATGGTGGTCTTGTTGATGCGAGGTATAGTGGCGAGGGCTTGGCTGGAAGAACGTAGTTGGCGGGAGGGGGTGTAGAAGGACAGTCGTGAGTTGAGGCATTCTGGTCCGATGTCGTAGAGTGATTTGTGTGCGTGGGTTAGCAGTCGGAAAGTGATCCTCTTATTGACGGGTAGCCAGTGGAGGTCTTTCAGGTGACCAGAGATGTGTTCGTTACGCGGGATGTCTAATATGATCCTGGCTGAGGCGTTTTGGATTCGTTGGAGTTTCTTCTGGAGTTTAGCGGTAGTACCTGCATAGAGGGTGTTTCCGTAGTCCAGTCGGCTCGTGACCAGAGCATGGGTGACTGTTTTTCTGGTTTCGGTGGGGATCCAGCGAAATGTTTTTTTGAGCATGCGAAGAATGTTGAAGCAGGATGAGGAGACGGCGCTGATTTGTCTGTTCATTGAAAGTGAAGAATCCAGGATAACGCCTATGTTCCGTGCGTGGTCTGTCGGGATGGGTGCTTTTCCAAGGGCTTCCGGCCACCAAGAGTCGTCCCATGCAGAGGGGGATGTACCTAAGATGAGGACTTCTGTTTTATCTGAGTTCAGTTTCAGACGTCTGTGTTTCATCCATTCGGCAACTTCTTTCATTCCTTCGTGTAGGTTAGTTTTGGCGGTGCTGGGGTCATTGGTGAGAGAAAGGATCAGTTGCGTGTCATCCGCGTAAGAGATGATGTTGAGGTTGTGTTGGCGGGCGATGGCCGCGAGGGGGCTCATGTATACGTTGAAGAGGGTGGGACTGAGTGAGGATCCTTGTGGAACGCCACAGATGACTTCAGTGGCCTCGGACTTGAATGGTGGAAGGCGGACTCTCTGGATTCTTCCGGTGAGGAACGAGGTGATCCATTCAAGTGCTTTTCCTTGTATTCCGATGTTTCTGAGGCGTTGTAAAAGGGTGCTGTGGCAGACTGTGTCGAAGGCTGCAGAGAGGTCGAGGAGGATGAGGGCGACTGTGTCTCCATTGTCCAGTAGAGTTCGAATGTCGTCTGTTGCTGCGATGAGGGCGGTCTCAGTGCTGTGTTTTGCTCGGAAGCCAAACTGTGAGGAGTCGAGGGATTTGTTGGCTTCGAGGAAGGCGGCAAGCTGGTTGTTAACAGCTTTCTCAGTGACTTTGGCCGGGAAAGGAAGGAGCGAGATGGGGCGGTAATTTTTGAGTTCGGTGGGGTCCGCTGTGGGTTTTTTCAGAAGGGCGGTGAATTCAGCGTGTTTCCAGCTTTCCGGGAAGGTGGCGGAGTTCAAGGAGCAGTTGATGACGTCTCGGAGGTGCGGTGCTATGGCGGAGTCTGCTTTGTTGAAGATGTGGTGAGGACATGGGTCTGTGGGGGATCCTGAGTGGATGGAGTTCATCAGGCGGATGGTGTCCTCAGTGGAGATTGGGTTCCAGTCGTTAAGGGTGTTCAAGGGGGGAGAATGTTCAGCATATGGTTGGGTGGGTTGGTCTCCGAGTTGGTTGTCGAAGCTGTTGTGGATGTCTGCAATTTTGTTGTGGAAGAATAAAGCCAGGGAGTCGCAGAGGGCTTGAGAGGGGGTGATGTCATTGGAGTTGGCCGAGGGATTGGTAAATTCCTTGACGATGTTGAAAAGTTCCTTGCTGTTGTGGGCATTGTTGTCTGGTCGATCCTTGAATGCTGTTTTCTTGGCCTTTTGGATTAGTTGGTGGTGTGTGCGGGTGGCGATTTTGAAGGCGTCCTTGGAGCTAGTGGTTGGGTCTTTTTTCCAGGCCTTTTCAAGGGAGCGGCAGAGTTTCTTGGATTTCTTAAGATCATCATTGAACCATGAGGCCTTCTTGCTGCCAGGTTTGCGTTGACGTTTTTTCAGTGGTGCTAGGATGTCGGCGGTGTTGGATAACCATAGGGTGAAGTTGGTGGCGGCTTGGTCTGGGTTAGAAGGGTGGGCTGGGGTGTTTAGAAGGAGCGATGAGGTGATCTGGTCGATGGTGATTTTGTTCCAGTTTCTTTGCAGAGTTGGTTGGGGGTGGTTGATGGGTTTCGGCTTGTTGTAGGTGAAGTGAACGCAGCTGTGGTCAGTCCAGAGGAGATCCGTAGTGTGGCTGAAGGCGACATGATTGCTGGAGGTGAAGATGGGGTCGAGTGTGTGACCTGCGATGTGGGTGGGGGAAGTGACCAGTTGTTTAAGTCCGAGGTTGGCGAGGTTGTCCAAGAGGGTGGTGGTGTTGCGGTCGTTGTTCTTTTCAAGGTGAAAGTTGAGGTCTCCCAGAAGGATGTAATCTTTGGAGGGGAGCGTGTGTGGAGTGATGAAGTCCGTGATGTCTTCACTGAATTTTGCGCGCGGTCCTGGTGGTCTGTAAAGGAGGGTGCCTCTGAGTGTGGTCTTGGGGTCGATGTGGATCTGGAAGTGAAGGTGTTCAGAGTTGGCGAGATTGACGTCAGAGCTGGTTGAGATGTGGATTGATTTTTTATGGACGATAGCGATTCCTCCTCCTGTGTGGCCGGTGCGGTCCTTGCGTGTGATCTTATATTCTTCAGGGATGGCAATGGTGATGCCTGGGGCGGAGGAAGCGTTCATCCATGTTTCTGTTAGGAAGGCGACGTCTGGAGAGATGGTGTCTAGTAGATTCCATAGGTCAATGGCGTGCCTGTGGACCGATCGGGTGTTGAGAAGGATGCATTGTAGGTGGTTGGTGTCGGGAAACTGAGGTGTGATCGTAGCGGAGTTGGTGACGGTACCGATGAATTTGCAGGAGTAGCATGAGAAAGGTCCATGGGTGTGTCCAGGAGCGGCTTGGACGCAGTTGGGGGAGCGGCCGTGGTTAAGGGCTAGGAGGGTGGTGGCATCGTAGGTGATGCGGGAGGGCTGGGCAAAGCGAGGACCAGGGGGTATGGCGCTGGGCGCGGGCTTGGCGCGGACGGGCGTAGACGGGCTTACCTTTGGCGCACCTTCGGCGTGTACATAGCGCGTGGACGCTGCGCGTTGGAGCATCAGGCATAAATGAAGTGTGGAGGGGGCGGAGCGTGGGAGGGTCAGCTGGGAGGCGGGGTCTGGGAGGAGACACGGGAGAAACCCCAAACAAGTCGAAATGGCCGCCTAAATGAAGTCGAAAGTGGGGCACAGCCGGAGCTTCAAACAGAGATTCTTCTAAGCACAATCGCCGTTTAATGCAAATAGATACAATGTAGCACAATCGCCGCTTTATACAGTTAGATACAATGTAGCAGTGCGAGCCTAAACGCTAATAGGCGCTTTAACTTTCTGAAATGAGGTTGGAAAAGCAATGCGGGCATAAACGATACCAGGCGCAGTAAGATGCTGCAAGCGCTGTAGCAGGAGGGCAGTCAGCAGGAACCCGGGCAGGCAAGGCAGGCAGCTAGCACAGGGCTTCAGAGAAGCGAGTGGAGAGCTGTGGGAGCGACCGTGATGGATGGAATCCACTCAAAGATAGAATTACCCTGGAGAAGGCAATGTCGTTAAAAAGAGAACACGTCCTGATAATTTTGTGTGCAGATGAACTGATTAAATAAACAGTATATCTACAAGCATCATTATCAGTAGTTGAACAATTAGTTGTGGGATAGACAGTAAACCCCATCAAGACGGAGATAATGGCATGGAATGTAGGTGGGGTCCACCCGGAGTCAAGAAAGAAATGAAATACCTGGATAACATCACTCAGGAAATAGAATGGATCCCTGAGTCTAAAATAAAAAGCATGCTAAAAGAGGTGCATGGTCTTCTGTCTGTCTAGTCTCATTTGTCATTAACAATTCTTGGTTGCGCCAATTACATAAAAATGATTATCTTGGAAAATTTCACTTTACTCTTTAACCCAATCCCCTTTCATTATATTATAGAGTGGATAGGGATGTATCAGGGCATGATTAGCTCATTAATGTGGGAATTAAAGGGCCTGTGCATCTCCTGAAAGGATTTTCAAAGAAGCCGTGAGAATGGAGGGTTAGCCCTGCTGAAACTTCCTAGTGTACTCCGGGGCTTTCCAGTTGAAGAACTGTAAGTCCCTACTCAAGGAAACAGTTGCAGTGGGAAGTCCTCATAGGGTTATGTTGAAGGATGTTGGGGGCTGAAACCCATTTCATATGTAAGTTTGGGGACACTAAAACTCTATAAAAAATTAAGGCTGAAAGTCCTACAAACAATGTCCTACTTATGGGGACAAATGCAGAGGGCAACAAAGTGCACATATTATAGTAGGTATGCACTGGTCTGGGAGTCCCCTGGTATGCTTGTACGTCTGTCAATCCCAATCAAAGAGACAGGAATACAGTAGCAGGGTCAGTTATGGGAAGTAAATTCAAGCTTTGGTAGCAAAAATGTTAGGCCCAAGAAGATTGGGGAACAGCTACAGAAGGGAAAAAAGAGAAAGAGGTTTCCTGTTGGTACTGGATGATTCAGGACATTATGGGTGGAGACTTTGTACTTCCAGAGGAACTTTGAGGAAAAAGCTTGCTGCAGTCACAGCGTCAAGACTTATGGCAATTACATATGCAACTACTTTATTCTACAGTAAAACCTGCATACCTGCAAGGAATCATATTTTTTCCCTTCATGGAGCCTTCTGGTCCCCGAATAAACTCACAAAGCTGGGTAGGAGACCTCCAGCATGTCGCATGACAAGCTGCCTTGAAATCACAGATGGCATTCATTTATTCATGATGTGCCCTGAGATCCAACAGTTGTTGTTATTGTTATTCGATATTTGTAAAGCGCCAACTGTCGCTCTGGAAGGAGAATCCTGGCGCTAAGGATAGTGGGAATCATCCGAGGTGAGAACTAAATGGCGGCAAATACGTATGCATCTGTCAAGTTGAAAAGCCAAGTTTTAAGTTGTTTTCGGAAAGGGGCTATTAGATCTAATAGTCTTAGCTCTTTTGGCATAGAGTTACAAGCCATGGAAGCCAGGACGCTAAGAGTGTTTCCGCCCTTAGTTTTGTAGTGGAATATAGGAGTATTGATTAAATTACAGCCTGCTGATCTTAAAACTCTGGTAGGATTGTAACGCGTATATCTTTTTGAAAGGTACTTTGGGCCAACATTGTTTAATGCTCTGAAGGTGGTCAATAATATTTTAAAAAGAACCCTTTTATGGAGAGGGAGCCAATGCAAAGGCCTGAGGGCCGCAGATGCAGTGGATTTTCTAGGCAGTTTTAATACCAGTCTTGCAGCCGCTTGTTGAACGCTTTGTCATTTTTTAGTGTATGCTTTTTTACCCCTGCCATCAGGGCATTGCAATAATCGAGGCGGGAAAGTATGAGGGCAACAGCCACAGACTTTCTTGATTCGAGCGGGAGGAAATCAAAGAATTTCTTCAAGGATTTTATGATGTTAAAAGTAAAACAACTTCCTGCTACGTTCCTTACATGGTGGTCAAAAGACAATGACGAGTCAAAAAAAAAACCCAGGTTTCAGACCACCTCAACTGAACTGGGAGGAGGAGTGGTGCCCTTTGGCCACCATTTACTGGGGCTAAAATTAACAGGTTTTCCGATAGGCAATATTTCAGTTTTGCTTGAGTTGCATTTAAGATGGTTGTTATTCATCCACTGAAAGATGGCGATCAGGCAATTCTGAAAATTTTGTTCAGCCTTTGTGGAGTTTTTATCCAAGGATACAATCAATTGGGTATCATCGGCATACGTTTGTTAACAGTATCCCATATGATTCCATTAGAGTAATAAGGGGAGCCATATAAATATTAAAAAGTAGGGGACTCAGGATGGAGCCCTGGGGAACTCCTGAGGTAATTTTTTTCTCACTCAAGAGAAAAGGTCCCAGTGATATAGTTTGAGTTCTCTCTGACAGAAAGGAACTTATCCAGTCGAGGGCCCCATCTGTTATACCATTTTCTCTCAGTCTGTCGATAAGAATTTTGTGGGAGATAGTATAAAACGCCGCCGATAGATGGAGCAATATCAGGATGGCATGTTTTCCTTCATCCTGTAGATTTTTGACAGAGTATGTTAGTTTCATAAGATTCGTTTCGGTGGAATGCTTTGGGTGAAAACCTGATTGTTGATAGTGTAAGATGTTGTGCATTTCCACAAAATTCGTCAGCTCTTGATGGACCATGAGTTTGATTATTTTCCCAAAGGACTGGGAGAAGGGATATGGGACGTAGATTAGAAAGGTCTGTGGTATTTTTATTTTATTTTTTTCATCAGAGGTATAGCTTTTTTCCAGTCCAAAGGGACGATACCTGAGCTAAATGAATCATTGACTATTTTGCTTATGATGGGATTCACAATGTCTATTATCAGATGAAGGATAAACAGGGGACACGCATCAGAGGGAGATCCTGATTTACAGGATATGATAGCTACACAGGTTTGCACAAGAGTCATGGGCTTAAACATTCTAAAGGTATTCACCGCAGTTAACAAAGTGTTTTTTGTGTCCTTTGTGATAGGTTGAGAAATAGTTGAAACTTCATCCTGTATAATTTTTAATTTCTCCTCAAAATATTCAGCGATTTGATCGCCGAAACTTTGAGACAGTCGGATTTCCCATTGAAGGGTTTCCGGATGGGTGAAGGATTTAACTATAGAAAAGACAGTTTTTTGTCTTTGTTGGGCATCCTTAATTGTTTTTGTATAGTAAACCTTCTTTGCAGTTTTTGTGTTTGCAAAATATATATTCCTATATTTTATAAAAACAGCTTTCGTTGTCGGGTCATAGTCTTTCCTCCTTTTTTTTTTTTTTTTACACTGAAGGTGAGCTACTGCAAGAGACTGTGTGTACCATGGGGCACTTATCTTTTTAGTTTTGTCATATTTCGCGGGGTGCTTTGGAGGGGCAAGGTAATTTGTTGCTAACTGCATCCAAATGTGGAAAGTTGTAGAATCTTGTTCAACATCGCCTGACAGAGTAGGGACCTGTGACTAAGCTGAATGTTTAAGCTTTCTGTTTTTCACAATAATTGCCCAGTTCTGACTGGTAGAAGGTTGCAGAGTTGTTTTTACCATTTTGGAGGGGCGATGAACATTTATACTAAATGGAATGAAACAATGATCCGTCCATATTTGAGGGATCGCCATATGGGTCACTAGAGGGGGAAAGTTGGAACAGAACCCGTCCAGTGTATGTCCTGCTCGATGCGTAACATTTACTACTTTTTGGGAGAGGCCATATATTTCAAGTGTCTGGTAGAAATTAACGACCTGTGGGTTCTGGAAGGATGTAAGCAGGAACATAATTCAGATCCTCCAGATAGAAATCAAGGTAAGCCTTGGGCTAATAATTTTTCAGAAAGTAGAAGACCTGGGGACTTATCAACAGGGACACAAAGCTGGTGTTCTTCCTCATTCTGTTAGTGAGGAGGGAGATCTGTAGGAAGTGGGTATTAAACAATGGTCCTACTAAAGTCGAGGAGCTGACCTCTGTAATATATACTTTCGGAAATGAATTCTTCACCTAGTTATTTAAGAGGATCACAGATTTGAGTCAAACATTGGTTTCATGGCTGAAGGGAAACATGATGGAAAGGTAAAATATGTGGTCCCATGATTACACCGGACCTTGAAGTGTAATCAAACTCGGACAAGGTCAATAATGCCTTCCCAGGCCTGTAAATCCAGTTCCCTAATCAGATACCAGGGTATCATCGTGGGACTGAAACTCTGAGGCTGGTAGTAGAAATGGTGACTGAGGACTAAGGAAAATGAAAGGCTGCCAGGTCTGCAACTTCCACCTCACCTAGGGACACTAGGTTTACCTCCGTACATCACTTCCCATCTGTGGGCTAACTTCCACACCGACAGCTACAATAGCAACTCTTGGGACTGCTTACCAGTGGGCCGCTTCTTGTAGCAGACAGCATTTCCTCTCTTGTGTTTTTGCTGCATGCAGTCAAAATACTTCCCTGCCTTTGTAAGGTCAAAAAACATTTCCTGGTACCCCACTCCTTGAAAATGTAATGGCTTAGGGACTCTCCTCCTTCTGCAGGTGTTTGTGGAGCTTGAGAGGGCTCTTTTTTATGATAGTTACCCAGGGCTTTCCCATAGGAGAAGATCGGTCCTCCTCTCACTTGATCACTTCCCTGATGGTTCTTCTTGGGCACCCTGGTGCAAACTCACTTATCCTTCTGTCTAACCTAGTTCCCTAGACAGTTTAGAGTGAACTAGATACTGGTTTAACTTCTCTGGGGAACACGTTTTCATTATGTGAGCCTTCATGAACAAATTGTAGAACCCCATATAGGTATTTACCTGTTTACCATGTATCCAGCCCTCTAGTGCCTTCACTTAGATGTCTACAAAGTCAACCCAAGATTGAGTACTGGCTTTCTGGGTGTCCCTAAATGTCATCCTATATGGTTCAGTGGTGAGACCAAATCTACTGACAAGACACAGTTACTTGTGAGGGTAGGAATCAGCTTCTTTCCTTCTAGAGTCAAGAGCCTACCCCTACCAGCTACTGGAATCAAGTCTCATAGGAGAGAACCCAAGTATTGAGAGCTCACCCTCCTCATCATACACATTTTTGCATTTCATCTTTAAAAATACATATCTCTGGTTCCCTACATTAAAAAGGCAGATAGCCTAGAATCCAGGGTAATGTATATATAGACAGACTGAAACTGCTATTTAATTCTGGTAAACATATGATTGTTTTGGAAATAGAGGCCTCATTATCTGTGTTCAAACATAGTGCAAAATCTTGAATAGGAGCTTATGTATTTTGAGTATCTGCAGGAAGGACCTTTCAGGTGTATCTGGATAGTCACCCAAGCTGATAAGGTACCCCCTATACAAAAGTTTTAGGTTTTGAAGAAGGGGGAACATCACTAAAACAAAAGAAAACAGTTCCACCTGTATTTCTTCTATTGTATCTAAATAGTACTCAATGTTCATTTTGATGGCTGAGGGACCACCACCGACAGGCGTAATACGATTTTCCCCTACCATATATTGGTCCAGAAGGGCGGACTCAATCTGACCGCCGTTGGACTCACTGCGTGTCCCTGAATTGTGGCAGTGCTTGTCAGGCACCGCCGTAGGGATTATAATATCCCTTTCCTCTGATCATTCCACGGCGGTCAACATGCCCTAAAATGACTGCCAGAAACAGATTTGGGGGTCCATAGCTGGCCCCCTTAACCCCTGGGGCATGGACAGGTGCCCTCGGGGCACCTATAGTGCCCCCCTAAATAACCCTGCACCATGTGGCAGGCAATGTGTGGTGCCTGCCACCTAGTGCAGGGTTATGTACCCTCCATATTTTTTGTATTGCGGGGGGGACTGCTGACAGCATCCCTGCTTCAATACAAAAGACAGAGAATGCAACTGCTGTGATGGAGATCGCATCATTATTCGGATTGTGAGGAGGCCACCTTATAGGTTGCAGGTCCTAAATTCGATACGATGTCGGATGGACATTGTATCGAATGAGGCCGTAATGAGGCCCCTTGTGTCAAAATTAATCGGTGATAGCATGAGAATGCCTACTTATCCAAAGGATGTGTGTGTAACCTGCACACCACAGTTTATAAACCTAGATTCAATTTTTATTCAAAGAATTGGTGCAGACCTGCTACCTGACTAGCCCCTGTCAGGTCTCTAAATCAACTGCACATCGCAGACATGGTTTTCACCATGGGTTATTCTCTAGACACTTCCACAGTTATCAGGGGCTAGAGTAGCGTGGATTGGGTGGTTTAGAATCGTGGCTGCCCTCGTCGGGTTTGTGATTGCAAACACGATAGTCCTCTTTCTTTGAACACTGTTCTTGGTTTACTAGATAACGTGGTTTATTTTGGAAATATAAAATAAGCATACATTTTCCATATTCGAACTTTTTTATATTTGCAAACTATATCCTCGAAGAGATACCTAGACGTGACTAGAAACACCGAAGATATTAGATGTAGAGGTCGCGAGTAAGGGGGCGGGGACACCTGTCCGATGTCGATGACGGGCTTTAAATTACATCCCGGCATGCCATGCCGAAGCTCGGCGGTTCTTCGCGTACTTGAGCAAAGGTAGAAGACAGCGTCTACAAGGCGGAAAGATCTCTAAGGTACTACATAGAGCGAGTAGGATTACGATCACCGGATTATGATGCTCTTTAATAATTAGGAGACATATGTGTATATAGTAAGGTTCGTTTTTTCTGTTTCGTATGCAGAGCAGTTGAACTACAGAAGGTTTTAGTCTAATACATCGAAAGCAGGAAGTAAGTAATCATTGTTGACAAGTTTATGTAAGAGACGAGTGGTATTGTTCACGGGTAGATAGATTCACACTAGCTCCTTGTTTTGTTTGCAGGGCCAGTCGTTCATTCAACGGAACTTGGGCAACACAGTACCCGAGTGGAGGGTACGTCTATTTTTTATGTATCACACTTATATTTACGGCTCATGTGACACACACGTTGGCTGCACTTGTTGAAACTTGATGGCATGTATAGGGCAAACCACAGTAGGAACTACTATATAATTGCTTGGGTAGCTGGTATGCTTGGACACAACAAGAGAACGTAGTTGACATAGAAAATAGAAGTATTATGTTTAAGTTTCTTGCGTAATATATGTGCACAAACTGACATGTGACAACAGATGTATACATTGTTACGTTCTTCTAAATAATTATTTTTTTCACACAGTTAATCCCCTGATGAAGATGCTGAGGCATCGAAATGCATTGGGAGTCGTCGCAAGCTCAGATGAAATTGCTGTCTTGTTTTTGCATTAGTTAGACATTTTGTCGGGGACATTTGAATCTTATTTTCAATGAAGATCGATTGTTAATATGTTTGTAAAAAAAGTTAAACAGAGCTGAAAATTATGCACTGTTGAAAATCAATAGTAAACAAACAACGAACTCCAAGAATGTTGAATACTTTTTTATTCTTCTTCTTAGTAATAATGGTATAATTGAATCAATGAAGGTTTGATTTCATATGTTTACATTGAGATAAATAACTTGAAAGAGAGGTTAAAAATGTTGCACCAGAGCAAGTTTGAACAGTGCACTCCTGCATTAGACATAGTAGTGTCTGAATGTGCAATGCCTACTTATCCACCATGGAACGCCCCATTGATCCAAAGTAGTCAAAGCAACACAAAACGTTATTTGCATTACATTTAGAAAACTTTCCAGGAGAAAAAAAACGTTTTACACTGTGAAGCAAATTGCTCATAAAATCGTTTCACCTGTTGGTGTAACTTTTTGTCATTTATTTTTATTAGTGTAAAGCCTTGATAAATTTGATTAATCTGCTCCTTTGTGCACCATTTACATTTGAGTGAAAATAGAATATCCCCCATTTTAGTGACACATTGGTAAATGCAGCCTTAGAGGATTCTTAACTGATCAGAACTCTGCAGTTCGAATTACCAATATTAAGAGTTCCATATTTTGACCTGAAGAATCTTTGTAGGCGGATAATCCTCAAGAACATGATGATTTACCTCTTCATACCGAAATACGATAGTTGGCTGTTACCAATGAGCCTTGTTGTGTTTTTATTACATGCACACAGCTAAATATGTCTATCATTCTATCACCACGTAGAATTCACAGTCAGTTATTTTTAAGATTTAAATGACCTTAACGCATCTCTCAACAGATTAGGTCACTTTGCTGTAAATTTGAGAGGAGGTTCAGGGTTTACCTGGGGCAGAAAATAGGTCAGGTCCCCATTAATGAATTTGAAAGCTGAACCATTGGCCCATGGTTGTAAATTGATGCAGTTTTGAACTTCTAAAGACACTTTGTATAGGTATTTCACAAGGTATGAAAGACTGCATGGGTTTGAGCTTGCTGTATGCACCCAGTCTTTGTTTTAATATCAGGAAAGTTATTTGCAAGAGCGGCTCTTATTGGATTAAAGAGGCTAAGCGGGGGGGTGGCAAGAGGGTATGGATGGGGACAACAGCGATTAAAACAACATTTACAAAAGAGACAGAGTGGAAACTGGGACAACAAAGTTGAAAAAATGCAAAATTAAACAAATCTGTTGCCACATCGCTTCGCACTATTCCACTCCTTTCCGCCGGAGCAGGCAGGCGCAGGCTCCCAGCCGGACCAGCGGCCAATCCTGAAACCGCTCTTACATGATAGCAGCTTCAGGATTGGCCCTAGGGAAGATAATTTGCACTCCAGGACAAACTGGGAGCCTGTGTCTGCTCTCTCCAGCCCCAGCAATGCAGCTGGGGTTGAAGAGGGGTCACTACGCATATGGGGCCTCATTTATGAAAAGTGACGCATCGCTGCGTGAAAACAGCGATGCGTCACTTTTCACTGCGCACTCCTAGCGACATTCCTAATGCATCATATTTAATGTATGACGCATCATGTCGCAAGGAGTTACAGATATGTCAGTATTTCTGACGTATCTGTAAGCGCAAAAGTGACGCATTGCTGGAGTGTGTCACAAAAGTGACGCAACTCCAGCAATGCATCCTTTCACATGGGGAAAGCCCCATGTGAAAGGGCTTGCGTCAGTCTTACGCCTGCTGTGAGGCAGGCGCAAGATTTTGATGCAACAGCATCCTAAAAGTGACGCAGTGAAATCTCATAGATTTCACTGCGTCACTATCACTATTAAGAACATGCACCATGCAGATCACAGAGTGCACATAATGTGAATAGGTCAGTGGGCTACTGCTTTTGTCGGAGAGATCCTTTTGTTACTTGCAGTTTATAAGTTAAAATCCTAACTTAGAACAGTGAGCTATTAACTGTCATCTAAGAGCTGCATACAAACTGCAAGGTATAAATTAGAGCGTTATGTCCATCCCCCCCACCCCTCCACCCCCAGTCTTTGATTATCCTAATGTCCCAAAAAGTGTTATTTTGGACAGAAATCAATTCTGATTATATTAAGGGGAACCCCAACCATGGTATTACGTTTTAAATTCCGGGTATTGTGTTTCTCCAGACCAATCACTATAAAACTACACGGGCTACTAGTATGGTTGTCATGTGACTCCTACACCTTGTAGTCCTTAGTCTTATGTAACATTTTCTATACAGTGATTTACACACAAATTGATTGTCTCTGTGTAATGTGTGTGATGTAAAGTGCTCTGACACCCTACAATGATGTGAGTGGCACTGTAAATCAAATTAAATGCATCTGAGAGAGAGTGGTTATGGAGACTTGGGGAGCACAGTTAAAGGGTGGCAGTGAGGGAATCCATGGCAGAGGTGGTCATTGGGTGGCACTAACAAACATTAATGTACAGGATACCACCAGTCTATGGCTGGCCCTAGCCTTGAGTCCAGTCTGCCTCACCCATAGGTACCTCCATTATCCTTGTTTCAGCAGTAGTACCTGCAACTCACCAGGGACTGGCAATGCAGGATTTGCATGCACACCAAACTAAGTTTTCATTCACCAGCACTTTTAACATGTGCTGCCTGCTGTGGGGTCACTGCAATTAATTATGCAGCAAAGAATGACATTATTATGCCGTAGTGTTGACTAAATTATGCATTAAAAAAAAGGCTGCAGCGTAATGCAGTATATTTTCAGATATTTTATTATTTTGATGTGTGTACACATGCTAACAGTCTCTGGAAAGATTTTGCCTTATTAGTACCAGTGTAACATACAAACGCAGCAGTGAGAAAGGTGACCAGTCAACCTTTGCAATAGGCCATCCACTCCGCAGCAACACAAGTCACATTTTATATTAACTTTTGATATGTTTGAGCATCAAACAATTTATTAGTTTAAATGGTCAGATCATGCAGCATATCTTGCATTATGAGGCAAATTTAAGAGAAAACATTTGCAACCTAGGATATTTTGCCATTCATGTGTGAACTGCTGTTGTGAAAAAAGGGAGAAGTGCTGATGACAGAAACTCCATGGCTCAGAGACAAATGGCTTGTGTTTCCACATTTTATCTTATTTGGTACATTCTGTGATTAGAAGCATATTCCACTATGTGAATATATTTTAATGTCAATAACTCATTATGACCTCAAATAATCATGTGTATCCATTGGTTGAATAAACTGAGTAGTAAAATGTCAAATACAAAAAATTGGGATGTCTGCGCATTCTGGCCACACCTCTGGTTCCACCCACAGATTCAATCCTTGGGTTATTCCCGCCCTCTGATTCTCCGCCCACTGTTCCCCTACTTTGTTTCCCTCACTTCGACCACTGTGTAACACTCAGCATCCGTGGACCTGTGATGTGTCGCCGCTGCGGGCGCCGCATGTGCCACACATTTACGGTGCCGGGCTTCGGCATAAGACAGTTGCCATTATTGTATCCCTAATAGTGTGCACGTTGTCAGTTTGACATTGACTACACGTAGAGGGACTCTAAGTTTCTTTAAAAAAATATAGCTAACATTTGGACCTATACATTTTATTTTGTATAAATTAATTGAATGTGTGTTAAACTTATCAATGCCCGGGGAATTCTAGTAAAGTGAGCACCCATTGGCGAATCACTAGCGTGTGTGATTGCTGCATTATTTATTACTAACTTTGACGTTCTGCTTTAACTTTGGATAAAAGTCATCATGAACTCTAGCACCAAGAAGTCAATATTGGTAAATATGTGTGCTACAAATAATCCCTAACATATACTGTGCATACAGTATATTCAATCTGGTGCTTTAACCATAGGCTGTTTTAAAGAATTCTGATAAAAATCGAATCGTGCTGAAGACAGCCTTGATTGGTGTTGGATGGAGGACCCGGAAGTCTGCACAACTAGCAGACAGAGATAAAGCACCTTGTCAGAAAGGTTAGCGTTTTCCCTACAGGCGGTGTTTGTTGGCCTGTGGCAGGGTCAGTCACATGTCCTGGATTCCTGACATTTAATTGAGTCTATCCCAGTTATGCGCCCCAGTGTTTCTTGTGCCCCACCTGGCACACATCATGTAAGAGGATGGTGATGGCGTTAACATTTTGCCCCCCCCCCCCAGGAAAAATGTTTGCGGACGCCCATGCAAATAATGTATTTGATGCTTTGCCTCGGAGAACTCAAATAGATTAACAAAACATTGAAAAATGTATCATTAAGGGGAAATGTGCTTCACAGACCTAGAAGCAATTGACCTGTATGCCCTCAATGGCTGCCTTCCACAAGACCAACCGGCTGCGTTCACAAGGAGCTCCAATAAAACTACATCCATTTTAGACTACACACTCTTGGCCTCAGAGTTCTTCAACAAAATGAGGTCCTTTTCCATAATATCAAGAATAAAAAACAACCACCTCCCTCAGCAGGTCAAATTTTGTTTATGTCCACCAAGAGCCCCAGAAACCAATGAGTTAATTGCCTATCCTTGCGCCTACAACCAGAAACACCTTGCTTTGAATGGAAGGCTGGCAGCAGACATTATGAACTTCAAAACCAACTTCATTTCTCAAACAAATTCCCCACAACAGGAGACATGGTCTAATTGGGAACTTTTATCAGCAGGCTTGGTTTCCAACTAGCCAACAAACACAGCTCAGACCTACAAAGACACAACGAAAGAGGCCCCATGGGTCACCGCAGCCCTCCGAGAGAAAATAGCCATCATAACATCACATTTCGAAATCGGACTGGATAGAGCACATTGAGCAAACCTAACCTGATGATTCCATCTATAGTGCCTCTTTAAAAAAGGTGTCTACGAAGGGCGCATTGCCCAATGCAAGTTCAGGTGGGACACTCCTTGAAGAAAGTGAGATCAGATGGGGCCCCAGGACTGAACGGACTTCCTAATGCAGTATTCAAATACGACCAGGCCTTCTGGGCATCATATTTTACTCCCCTATTCAAGCTGACTTTCACCTCCAACATAATTCTACTTCATTGGCGAGGTAGCATTCTTCACCCCATTTTTAAAACAGGCTCACTGACAAACCTGTGAAGTTAAAGATTAATTGCCTTGATTTATGTTGAAGCTAAACTCTACCCCACAAACCTTCTTATAGACCTGGAAGCATGGGCGTCAGCCAAAAAATCATCCCGGCCACCCAAACGGGGTTCCGGGCAGGCATGAGCATAATCATTAGCCTCCAGACTCATGACCGAAAATGTCACACATAAGGCCTCAACCCTATATACCTGTTTTCTCGACCTCAAATCAGCTTTAAACATGGTTCCGAGAGGCCTTTTATGGACAAACTTGGTCAAATTGGGAGCTCCCCCAATCCTTCTCAAAGCCATAATTAATTTATACTACGATACCTGGCTACAGATTAAAATAGGTAAGGGCAATAGGATGACCAGAAAGATTCCCACATCCATTAAACAGGGATGCGTTCTCGCCCCATGCCTTTTTAATATCTACACAGCAGACCTGAACACTATCTGAAGTCCTTAGTGACCCACAAAAACTCGCACGAAGACTAATGTGCAGCATGCAATACGCTGATGACATTGTTTTGTGTATAAGAAACAACAAGGGTTTTGGCAGAAAACAGAGTAAGGCTGCGCCAATATCAAAGTTACCAAGAGAGAATGCCAGTACTGTGCACACTGGTTAGCAAGTTATAGAAATTTAGGTAGCCTTCACTCAATTCCAAAGACCACTTTTTCAGTCATATATATCTTTGAATCAATCTTTTATTTTTTATTTTTAGCATATATTTGTGAGTTTTTACGTGTACATACAAAAGTGTTCAAACGAATTTCTGAAATATGTTACACATCATATAATAGACATTTATTCGGAAATGAATCAGGGGAAGAAATTAGACCACGGTCCCGAGTGAGGAAGGAACGGGGGCTACGTGGTAAGAGTTGTAAGACAGCGGTACAAATCACAAAAACGGTGTTGGACACACACTAGTGAACACTGATTGACGCTAGACAAACACAGTAACCAATAGTAGAAGAGGTGGGGAGAAGTGGCTCAAGGGAAGTGAGAGCAAAAACCTAATTAATGAGGGGTCTGCACAGAGTTATTTTTGGGGCAGATAGCCTAATTGAATGCGTGAGCAAAAATGGTTATTCATTAACATTAGGCTGGACCATCAAAATATAATTCACTTTTTTATCCAAATTGGTAATCGATTGGTCAATGTGTTAGGAATCAACACAAACAATACGGTCAAAAAAATAATCCACAGATTTTAACAAAATCATATAACAAGGTCACAAAATTAACCACAGTTTCTAATGGTATCAAAACTAAACAGGGTCGACGCGTTTCGAATCCCTTTGGCACTCAAAGGATTCTCTTCAGGACCACACAAAATAAATCTGAAAAACAAAAATAGAAGGAATAGCAATCAGTTCAACAAAAACGACGAGCAACCTTCAACTTGCATTCAGGTCAGCACACAAAACAGGTCCTACCTGTGTTCTGTAGCGAGGATTATTCTTATTTATGATTCTGTATAAAGGGAAAAGAGTTTGGAGGTGTTAAAGACTTAGGCCCTGGGTTGAGTTTCATAAACCCAGTCGATGTCCAAAGAAATTGTACTCACTTGAATGGTGGGTAATCTATTTTGTAACAGAGCTTCTTTTTAACAGGGTTGTGAAAGGGCGGACGTAGTTCTTTTCATTTGCTCGTAAACCGTGATTGTCGTTTTCTGCAGAAAAAACGAGAATACGGTATTTAAAAGGGGGTAATACCATCTTTTTACATTTTTTAGCCAAAAAATGCAAGCATGGTTGGAATGTTTCGAGTTACAAGCTATTGTGGGAGTTGGGACTAATGGTTCACCGCGGAGTGTATGCATCACAACATAATGCGTGGTATAATGGGAAGCTGACGCGCGGTATGGCCGTGCAAAGTGATATCACAGCAAAAGGTTGCGAATGCGTTCGGCATGATTCAGAATTAGTAGCAGGGACTTGGTTGGACAGGATTGCGTGGGAATCCGGATTCTTACCTCGGTTCGTGGTCAGCTACGACTGTTTGGGGTCGCTTCCATGATTGTCAGCGCCGTGTAACACCCTCCGGGTTAGCTCTCCTAAATTGGATCGAGCTTCCGGGTTTTTTGGCGCAAGTGCTGTAGGGATATGTAGTTTAGGTGGAATGTAATGCGGGTGGCTGTATTGTATTGCAGGAAAGAAAAGTCTAACATTGTCAAACATGAATCAGCAAATAGGTGGATCGTACGAGTGGATGAAGGGTCCGCCATAGTTCCATCAGGATGTTGTTAGTGAAATGTGCAAGAGTATTTTGCAAATTTGATTTCACGCGCGTGAGGGAAGGTATGGGATAATGATTGAAAAAGAGCTATGATATTGATATTATCTGGAGTGAGGATAATTCCTGGATCTTGTTTTTTAGGACACCATGTGTGGGCTCGGTTTGAGTCAAAACAACTTATTTATAAGTTATACAGTTCAGACATTTCATTGAGACCACATACAGTGGTATTGAATTTCAAGATAAGCAATGCTTCCCGTTGTCGCTATCGGGCCTCCACGTCTCTGCCTCTCGGGTCAGGTTCGATCTTGGAAATAATTGTCCATTTTAAATCATTTTCCGAATGGGACTGATCAATCCAATGTTGTACAAGGGGGGCTGTCAAAACTTTTTTCTTTATACGAGAATTATGTTGAGACATCCTTTGTCTAGCTTCTTGGTTTGTCTTCCCAATGTATAATTTTTTACATGGGCACAGGATTCCATAGACGATGTTTCTTGTCTTACAGTTGGTAAATTGTTCATGTTTCCATGAGATACCCTCATGTTGAAACAGATTACCTTCAATGGTGGAGGAACAGCAAACACACGTCCCGCATTTGCGGTGGCCGGTGATGGGAGGGAGATTCACATATTCTCGTAATGTAGGCGTTTGTGTTTTGGGTACTGCTGCCCGCACTATTTGATTTGCTAAACTTTTGTCTTTTTAAAAAGCAGAGTGGTACTTCAGAAAATTGGGTATCCAGGTCTTTTAGGAGATGCCAATTTTGCAGGATGATTTTTTTGAAAGAATTGGACGATGGGCAATAAGTGGATACACAAACTGTGCGATTGAGGGATTCCTCGCTTTCTTTTTGAGAAGTTCTTCTCGTGGAGTCCACTATGCACAAACGAGCATGGTGGACTCCACGAGAAGAACTTCTCAAAAATAAAGTGAGGAATCCCCTCAAACGCACAGTTTGTGTATCCACTTATTGCCCATCGTCCAATTCTTTCAAAAAAATTATCCTGCAAAATTGGCATCTCCTAAAAGACCTAGATACCCAATTTTCTGAAGTACCACTCTTTGCTTTTAAAAAAGACAAAAGTTTAGCAAATCAAATAGTGCGGGCAGCAGTACCCAAAACACAAACGCCTACATTACGAGAATATGTGAATCTCCCTCCCATCACCGGCCACCGCAAATGCGGGACGTGTGTTTGCTGTTCCTCCACCATTGAAGGTAATCTGTTTCAACATGAGGGTATCTCATGGAAACATGAACAATTTACCAACTGTAAGACAAGAAACATCGTCTATGGAATCCTGTGCCCATGTAAAAAAAATAACAAAAAAAAAAAATTATACATTGGGAAGACAAACCAAGAAGCTAGACAAAGGATGTCTCAACATAAATCTCGTATAAAGAAAAAAGTTTTGACAGCCCCCCTTGTACAACATTGGATTGATCGGTCCCATTCGGAAAATGATTTAAAATGGACAATTATTTCCAAGATCGAACCTGACCCGAGAGGCGGAGACGTGGAGGCACGATTGCGACAACAGGAAGCATTGCTTATCTTGAAATTCAATACCACTGTATGTGGTCTCAATGAAATGTCTGAACTGTATAACTTATAAATAAGGTGTTTTTACTCAAACCGAGACCACACATGGTGTCCTAAAAAACAAGATCCAGGAATTATCCTCACTCCAGATAATATCAATATCATAGCTCTTTTTCAATCATTATCCCATACCTTCCCTCACGCGCGTGAAATCAAATTTGCAAAATACTCTTGCACATTTCACTAACAACATCCTGATGGACTTATGGCGGACCCTTCGTCCACTCGTACGATCCACCTATTTGCTGATTCATGTTTGACAATGTTAGGCTTCTCTTTCCTGCAATACAATACAGCCACCCGCATTACATTCCACCTAAACTACATATCCCTACAGCACTTGCGCCTAAAACCCGGAAGCTTGATCCAATTTAGGAGAGCTAACCCGGAGGGTGTTACACAGCACTGACAATCATGGAAGCGACCCCAAACAGTCGTAGCTGACCGCGAACCGAGGTAAGAATCCGGATTCCCACGCAATCCTGTCCAACCAAGTCCCTGCTACTAATTCTGATTCATGCCGAACGCATTTGCAAACTTTTGCTGTGATATCACTTTGCACGGCCATACCGCGAGTCAGCTTCCCATTATACCACGCATTATGTTGTGATGCATACACTCCGCGGTGAACCATTAGTCCCAACTCCCACAATAGCCTGTAACTCGAAACATTCCAACCATGCTTGCATTTTTTCGCTAAAAAATGTAAAAAGATGGTATTACCCCCTTTTAAATATCGTATTCTCGTTTTTTCTGCAGAAAACGACAATCACGGTTTACGAGCAAATGAAAAGAAATACGTCCGCCCTTTCACAACCCTGTTAAAATGAAGCTCTGTTACAAAATAGATTACCCACCATTCAAGTGAGTACAATTTCTTTGGACATCGACTGGGTTTATGAAACGCAACCCAGGGCCTAAGTCTTTAACACCTCCAAACTCTTTTCCCTTTATACAGAATCATAACTAAGAATACTCCTCACTACAGAACACAGGTAGGACCTGTTTTGTGTGCTGACCTGAATGCAAGTTGAAGGTTGCTCGTCGTTTTTGTTGGACTGATTGCTATTCCTTCTATTTTTGTTTTTCAGATTTATTATGTGTGGTCCTGAAGAGAATCCTTTGAGTGCCAAAGGGATTCAAAACTCGTCGACCCTGTTTAGTTTTGATACCATTAGAAACTGTGGTTAATTTTGTGACCTTGTTATATGATTTTGTTAAAATCTGCGGATTATTTTTTTGACCGTATTGTTTGTGTTGATTCCTAACACATAGACCAATCGATTACCAATTTGGATAAAAAAGTGAATTATATTTCGATGGTCCAGCCTAATGTTAATGAATAACCATTGTTGCTCACGCATTCAATTAGGCTATCTGCCCCAAAAATAACTCTGTGCAGACCCCTCATTAATTAGGTTTTTGCTCTCACTTCCCTTGAGCCACTTCTCCCCACCTCTTCTACTATTGGTTACTGTGTTTGTCTAGCGTCAATCAGTGTTCACTAGTGTGTGTCCAACACCGTTTTTGTGATTTGTACCGCTGTCTTACAACTCTTACCACGTAGCCCCCGTTCCTTCCTCACTCGGGACCGTGGTCTAATTTCTTCCCCTGATTCATTTCCGAATAAATGTCTATTCTATGATGTGTAACATATTTCAGAAATTCGTTTGAACACTTTTGTATGTACACGTAAAAACTCACAAATATATGCTAAAAATAAAAAATAAAAGATTGATTCAAAGATATAGATGACTGAAAAAGTGGTCTTTGGAATTGAGTGAAGGCTACCTCAATTTCTATAACTTGCTAACCAGTGTGCACTTTACTGGCATTCTCTCTTGGTAACATTGTTTTGTGTAGCCGGACCTCCATCAGCTTGCAGCGCCAAATCGCCACTCTACACAGTATAATCTAATGTTTAGGCCTTAAGGTATATGACAGCAAAACCAAAGTCAACTTCTTCTTGCAAATATAGAAAGCAAGACCACAAATTCAAATGGAATGTCACCCGCAATAACATCGAACATGTGAACACCTATAAATATTTAGGCGTGGAACTGGAATCCAGACTAAACTTTAAAAGTAGTTTGTGTAATGAAATCAATCAATCAATCAGCAATTTTTGTATAGCACGCGACTCACCCAGTAGGGTCTCAAGGCGCTTGGGGGAGGGGTCCGTTACTGCTTGAAAAGCCAGGTCTTGAGTTGTTTCCTGAAGGAGAGGTGGTACTGGGTCAGCCGAAGGTGGATGAGGAGGGAGTTCCATGTCTTGGCCGCCAGGTAGAAGAAGGATCTTCCTCCAGCGGTGGCTCTGCCGATCCGTGGTACGGCGGCGAGGGCGAGGCTGGCCGATCGTAGCTGGTGGGTGGGCGTGTAGAAAGTGAGGCGGTTGTTGAGGTACTTTGGGCCCATGTCGTGGAGAGCCTTGTGTGCATGGGTGAGGAGTCTGAACGTGATCCTCTTGTTGACGGGGAGCCAGTGCAGGTCTCTCAGGTGGGTCGAGATGTGGCTGTGGTGAGGGATGTCCAGGATGAGTCGTGGGAGGCTTTCTGTATGCACTCAAGTCTTTTCTGTAGTTTGGCAGTGGTTCCAGTGTAGAGGGTGTTCCCGTAGTCCAGTCGGCTGGTGGCGAGAGCCTGGGTGACCGTGTTCCTGGTTTCAGTGGGGATCCATCGGAAGAACTTACGGAGCATGTGCAGGGTGTTGAAGCACGATGATGACACGGCGTTGATTTGTCTGGTCATCGTGAGGGAGGAGTCCAGGATGAAGCCCAGGTTTCGTGCGTGGTCCGTTGGCTTGGGGGTGGTGCCCATGGCAGGGATCCACCAGGAGTCGTCCTAGGCGGAGGGCGATGATCCCAGGATGAGGACTTTCCTCTTGTCTGAGTTCAGTTTCAGGCGGCTGTTCTTCATCCACTCGGCAACGTCTTTCATCCCTTCGGGTAGGCTGGCTCTGGCGGTGGCGGGGTTGTTAGTGAGGGAGAGGATCAGCTGGGTGTCGTCGGCAGAGGAGATGATGTTGAGTTCGTGTTGGCGTGCGATGGTTGCGAGGGGGCTCATGTATACGTTGAAGAGGGTGGGCTGAGTGAGGATCCTTGTGGTACGCCACACATGACTTCGGTGGCCTTAGATCTGAACAGGGGGAAGGCGGACTCTCTGGAATCTTCCGGTGAGGAACGAGATGATCCTCTCCAGGGCCTTCCCTTGGATACCGATGTTGCTGAGGCTTTGTGCTAGGGTGTGGTGGCAGACAGTGTCGAACGCCGCAGATAGGTCCAGGAGGATGAGGGCCGCTATTTCACCGTTGTCGAGCAGAGATCGGATGTCGTCGGTGGCTGCGATGAGGGCGGTCTCTGTGCTGTTGTTGGCTCGGAAGCCGGACTGCGAAGGGTCAAGGGATCCGTTTGTTTCGAGGAAGGCGGCGAGTTGTCTGTTGACGGTCTTCTCGATGACTTTGGCAGGAAAAGGGAGGAGCGAGATGGGGCGAAAGTTCTTTAGGTCGGTGGGGTCCGCTGTTGGTTTCTTCAGGAGGGCGCTGAGCTCGGCGTTCTTCCAGCTCTCCGGGTAGGTGGCGGTGTTGAAGGAGATGTGAAGAAGTGTGGCTCAATAATTAGAGCAGCAGACCCTGATGCAGAGGTTTAGCCCGGGACCAGGGTTCAATTTCCCGCCTCGGCGGGTCTTGGGCTCAAAAATTCCACAGACCTGATAATTCTCGTCTCGGTGCCTATTCCAATCATGGAGTCCCACTCTGCAACTCTGGGCAATAGCTTGCCTAATCTCCACAACGGCCCCCACAACGCTAAGGATGCCTGGCCTCCACCTTGGGGGTGCCCAGGAGTGGACGCCTCACAGGGAAAGCCAGGATGGGTTCCACAGCGGTATTCGTACAAGCGCCTTGAGACCCTTGCGGGTGAGTAGTGTGCTATACAAGTATCTATTTACATTTACATTTACATGTTGATGATGTCCCGGAGTTGGTGTGCGATGATGGAGTCGGCCTTTTTGAAGACGTGGTAGGGGCAGGGGTCAGTTGGTGATCCGGAGTGGATGGTGTTCATCGTGCGGGTGGTGTCTTTGGTGCTGACTGGGGTCCAGTTGCAGAGGGTGGTGGTTGGGTGCGTGGTCTGTGCTCCGAAGCTGTTGTGTATGTCGGTGATCTTGCGGTGGAAGAAGGTGGCGAGTGAGTCGCAGAGGTCTTGCGAGGGTGTGATGTCATTGTTTCTGGGGTTGAAGAACTCTTTGATGATGCTGAAGAGTTCCTTGCTGTTGTTGGTGTTGTTGTCCAGTCTTTCTTTGAATGTTGTCCTTTTGGTGGTGCGGATCAGCTGGTGGTGTTTGCGGGTGGCGCTCTTGAGGGCAGTCATGTTTTCTGTGGTCTGGTCGTGGCGCCAGGCTTTTTCGAGGGTGCAGCAGTTTTTCCCTGGCAAACAAATTGTTTTTTGCACTCAATCTAATAAACAAAAAAAAGGATAGTTTGTCTCAGTCATACTTATTGCAAATTAGCAGTGCCGAATGTTTGCCATCTTTAACTTATGATTCGGAACTCCTCAAGGGCAAGGACGTAACGATCCTTAACACTCTACAGTCTGTCCTGTTCAAAAGCATCTATTGCATACCACAACACACCTGCCAAGCTAATGTACACTTGGGATTTGGACTTAGGCCCCTATTCCCGGTTATAATGGCTTCTCTAATTAAATTGTGCTGGCAGTTGAGAGCCGTTCCTCCGGAGTCCTTGGCCGCTCTATGTTGATCCGAAATAGAAAGCCAGCATAAGACCGAACACAGGTGGCCAACCTTGCTCCGGCAAGTCTTGGCTTCCCTCAGCTTACACGAGGCCTTGGAGCTAAATATTAGCCATGCAGCATTAAAAAAACTCGCCAACACAGCCGCCAAATTAAAATCCATGGTCGATGGATAAAGCTGAACTGGCAGGTAAAAAAAACAGGTGGTCTGTTTTACAATCTTATAGCAGATGAGGGTCCCAACCATACCTCATGTGCCACATTTCTCAAACCATCCAGCACTTTTATTTAAAAACACAAATGGGTGCCTTTTATTCAAAAGACCAGGTGCCACCCTGGGAACAAAGATGGTCGAATTCTCTCTGCCAGCGTTGCGGTCAATTTGACGAAAGTCTGTTAAATGATTTGTGCATCTGCCCTGCCGTTAATTCTCTAAGGCAGAAATGTCTCTGCCCTGTTCTCCGGGCACTTAACATACGATCATGCCGGTTTGAAGTGCAGATATTGCTAAACAGCACAAAAAATTCAGCTTTCCTACAGGGCCGCCAAGTTCCCTCCATTAGTGAATGCCTTTCTTCCATCAAATGGGCACCCCAGAAAGACAATAGTAGTCCCACAGCAGGAGCAGGGAATCTTGAAATGAGGCTCTTAAAATTTGTCAGTTGAACCGAGCGTTAATTTCCTTTCATCGCTAAATATAATTAAAAATCCTCGTCGTCAACATGCACAGAGCACTTGCTGGACAATCGCTGCTTTTAGATTACTGTATTCTTGTAATGTAATGAAATTGTGACAATGAATTAAGGAGCATATTACCAAGCAATAGCGATAATTATCGCTATTGCTTGGTTAGAGATAAAAATTTACCACTGAGCTGCGGCGATTTTTACCGCAAATAAACCTTGGTATTACCAAGGTTTATCGCAAATGCGATAAAAATCTCCGCAATACATGAATATCGCTGAAAATACAGCGATATTCATGCATTACCGAGCTAATGCTCTTAGCCATGTTATCCACCTCCCATTGGATAACATGGCTAAGAACTGCTCAGGGCAGGTGTTAGCTTTTGGAGATATTCGCGCTTAGCGCGAATTGAGTTTGAGTTTGAGTTTAAAATTACTTGTATAGCGCACGTATACCAGCGGTTTCTTGGCGCTAAAAGTTGGTAATAGGAGATAGCGATGTTAGCGACTGTTTTCAGTCTCTAACATCTTGGAGCGCCCACTTTGCATGTCATTAGTGATAAATATCACTGACATGCAAAGTGGGGCCCAAGATGGTCGCTATCTCCTACTAGCTGTCGCTAACTGGTGTTAGCGACAGCTAGGTAATAGGGAGATAATTTTATCTCAGCTTTCTTGGCTTTTAAAGCCAACAAAGCGGAGATAAACCCCCTTGATAATATGCCCCTAAGTCTTTTAACTTGCAAATGTTTTCTTAATTATACATTTTATTTAAATTGCAATGATTTTGATTAATCTGCAAAATACACATTTCAGTCGTAGAAGTTCTAAGAAGTTTTGTTGCACAAGGAAATATTCACTGAACTTCAGTATGACAGTATGACTGAACATCTCTGTTCTTCCCACTAGCTATACACACAACATTGACTGCAAAACTGTCATTGAATCGATCCAATGTTGCTATTTCTATTATGATTCCTTACAAGCAGCTCATCTGAAAAGCATGTATGTCTAGTCTATTTCAAATATGGACTTACATTTCACGTAGAAGCAGACTTTACGCAGTTCTAAGCGCCTTCCACTAAGATGCATAGTCATATAGCTGAGCAGGTGATTGAGTACGCCACATTTTAGAAACTGGGCGGATTATCTCTATTGCACAAATCTTACCTGAATTGTTTCACAACAAATAAAAGTCAAGTGGAAACTTCCCTTTTTGTTGGTGAGTAGTTTTCAAACGTTCCGTTTGTCCTCAAATCAAATTTAATTAAATGTAAGAAAAATAGAATAGAATAACCTTGCATTAAATAGATTCTGGCTCACGGGAAACTGAACGCTAAATCAAATTTTATTCCCATCAGAAGAGGAACATGTGAAAACGTGATGCAATTCTTATGAAAGTCTCAAATAAAACGACCCAACGGAGAAGGAGGCGCCTGAAGGAAATTGGATTGTAAAATTTCTAAGATAATAATAATCGGTGCCATGCATTGAGATGGCCTTTAACTTGTTTTTCGGTTTTCTCGATTTTCCCTTTTTTATTATTGCTCATAAACGTTGCTATGATGCAGCTAAAGCAACAGTGATTTTAATCCGCTGTCAGGAAGCCAAAGAAAACATCAAAGTCTGCGGCTGTACCCTGAGCAGTGACATAGGTAGGAACACATTTCATACAACAGTAACTTCGTAGTCAACCGTATGAAGTACTTTAACATAAACAGGAGAGGTTCAAATGGACTTAATCATACTCATTGTTGCGATGTTTACAACGTAATCTGTGTGCTGTACCTAGATGGAAGTTGAGCAAGACCTGAATATATGCAGTAGGGCAGTGCTTACCAAATTTTTTAGTACCAGAACCGAATGTTAACAACACCAAACTTTAGTAACTCACCTGGCTTTAATGGACATCAGAACGGCTGTGAATTTTTAATGTACACATTTGTATTATTATTGTTTTTTTGCCTTTAATATTTCACACCATTTTTAAAAATCTGAATACTTACAAATACCAGGACTTTCACAACTCATCAAAAATTGACCTGCAGCCCACTAGTTGGTCAGGAGCCACAGTTTGAGAACTTTACAGAAGGGCAAACTTAGCAGCAAATTATTTTTTTACCACAACCATGGTGTTGCGGTATGAACCTTTGTCTGCTTATCCCAACACCAAAAAGGCTGTGATTAGCACTTACTGAAGGTGTTGGTAGCCCAACACAAGGAGTGAGTGGATTCCAAACTTTTTATTGGCAATGACTGAATGTGGTGAACATACACCTAGCACAATATAATAATCAAAGGCAAATATCCTGCAATCAGTCTCATTTCACGGGCTGCAGTATTTGCAGGGTTCCAAATGACTAACAGCCTTATTCATGAAGGCTAAATCGGCTCGCAAAGGGCCGGATTCTGAGAATCCGGCCCTTTGCGAGTGCGATTTTTGCATTTGGGATTCAGCATCCCAAATGCAAAAATCGGTAATTGCTAAATCGCTAAATTGCGAGGAATTACATTTAAGGAATCTCTATTTGAGATTCCTTAAATGCAATTCATGAAGCATTAGAAAATTGCGAAAATGCAATTTTGGGCCGCTATTTACCGAGAGGTCAGACCTCTCGGTAAATAGCACAAACTTAGAAAAATGCTTTTAAAAGCATTTTTCTAATGTTGCATGTTGCACACAGACATGTCCTTTGGACATGTGTGTGCGCAACACCTGTTTCAATTTGAATTTAAGGGGTGCTACAGGGTGTCCTTTGGACACCCCTGGCACCCTTTAAATCGCTATCTTATTTGCGAGTAGCAAATTGCTAATCGCAAATAAGGAATACTCCCCATGCATTCCTATGGGCCTTTTGGCCCATAGGAATGCATGGGGAGTTATTCCTTATTTGCGATTAGCAATTAGCTAATCGCAAATAAGGAATCAGTGGGAATCGCAATTAATATTGCGATTCCTACATGATTACCGTTTTGCGAGTCTCAAATAGCGATTCCTTATGATTCCCTATTTGAGCCTCGCAAAACGGCCCGATCATGAATCAGGCTGTAAGTGCTGTATTAAAATGAGGAATTTCATGGTAATACCACATGTTTTTCTCCATTCTGATTCCATAGCATAAAGTTTGTCCCTGCCTAAAATCACTATAGTATTACCTGGTAAACATTTTGAACAGAAAAGAGTTGTTCCGATTCATAAATGTAAACTTACACTTTAGTGTAAGTTTACTACTTTTCGCTATTCACCAAGGTAAACTTAAACCAAAAGTCTAACTTACTACTTTTTGGTATCCACAAAGATAAGTTACTACTAGTAAAGTTAAACTTTTGTTATAAGTTTACCTTTGTGACTACCGAAAAGTAGTAACTTTAGGACCCGATGTATGATGCATTTTACCGTTCTCAAACAACCCATCGGGACGTTTGCGCCTGGTAAAATGCATTTTCAAACGTACCAACCCTATTTTGCAATTTAGGTAACCTATTACCGACCCGCAAAATAGGGTTTGAGAGTTGCTATTAGGAAGGGGCATGCCAAAGACTTCCCTTCCTAATAGTGAGTTACACTGGTAGGTAAGAATGATTTCCAACTGTGAATGCGGTGGCAAAATAATAGCACTTTACAATCAATTTCAATTTGGTGATAAGCGATTCACAAACAGGAATGGTGGTGCTAACATTTTCTCAGAGCGGGCCATTGGTCCCACAGACCACTGCCCATCCTGAAAAGTCGAAAAGAAAACTTTTATTTTTTATTTTTTTAAAGAATCCCATTTCCCTTTAAGGAAAATGGGCTGCATTACAAAATAAACTGTTTTATTGAAACAGGCCACTATCCCTGTGAGTGCCGGCTATTCCCCATGGGTCACAAATTGTGGTCTGCCTCATGAATAATAATGAGGCAGGTCCATTGCGACCCATTTGGGAATCACAAACACTCTCTCAGACACCGTTGTACATCTGTCTTTGCAAGTCGCAACCCGGTTGGCCGTACCTCTGACCCTAAAACGTCTGGTCTAAGTTTACCTTTGTGAATACTGAAAAGTAGTAAAGTTAGACTTTTGGTAAAAGTTTACCTTTGTGAATACCAAAAAGTAGTAAACTTACATAAAAGTGTAGGTTTACGTTTGTGAATCGGGCCCAGTGCCTTTTTCATACTACTTGTAATCTTGAATAGCATTAGGATTATTTTGCGGGCCTAACAGTGATCACCGAATTATCTATTTTTTTAGTCTGATATTCATAACCCAATGCAATCTGTATTGTTGACACATTGGATCCAATCGTGTCATGTTTACTATGCCAGTTAATCATCTGCCACCTTCCTGCAAGGTTATCAGAAGATGTTAATTTTCTATCAGGAAGTTTCTTCCTTAATGGCAAGATGAATAGGTCTTGACTGAATGATGAACCCTTGCATGCACAGTTCAGAAGAATTCTTTCTGCTTCCAGGCATATCATAAACAGCTAAACTTAACCAATACAGGCTGTGCATCATTGAATCTTTGAACATTCCTAATCCATTTTAAATAACTTAAATGTAATAAGTAGCAAATCTAATGAAATCTCAATACAGTGACACATTGTTGTGAGTAAGGTACTGTCGTGGTGGGCCTCAGCCAGGCCTACACTGCTAGGGGTTTGCCTTTCTCTGCACAAGTCCTCAGACCAATAGGAAAGAAGTTGGGATGAAAAGTGCAATATAAAAAAGAGCGCTTTATTAACCTCAAGAGGTGGAACTACATTCACACAACATCCTTCGGTAGTGTATGAAGTAGCACACTGAACAGAAGGAACATGCTCCTTTTATACCCACATTGGGGCTCAAAAGTAGGTGGTACAAGTACAGAAGAGAAGGTTTAAATACATAAAAGGTCATACAGAAATACACAGTCAACAAGTGGGAGGAGCTAACAGTTTGCTGGTTTTAACAGAAATACCCTGACAGTTACAGACTATAGACAGGTGCATGGAAAGTCACAGTCTCCTCTACGCATGTGCAGAGTAGCAGAACCTAAATATAGTCTGTCTCTAGGCAGAATACAAAAGCAAATGACAGCAAGGTAGGACAGAGAACATGAAGGGCGCATGGAAGACAAGATGGCTGCCGAATCCAAGATGGCTTCAGCTAAATGCTAACCCTGATCACTGCCAAATTACAACAGTACAGGCATGAGCTATAGATGTTTCGTTTTCCATAATTTGTAGGTAGTGATGTGTTGAGAGTGCCTTTACCAGCTGAACTGATTGAAAGTGTTTAACAGGAGTGTAGCAGTCTCAGACACAGTCCCCGATCTACACAGCTAAAAATCTGAATGATCAAAATAGACTACATATGTAGACATTGATTCCTCATAGGGTGCAACACAAAGTCATAATTTATTTGTCAAAAGCAATGTCCTCCTTTTTATATTAGTAAAAAACCGGGTCATTGGTTAAGGACAGTGGAAGCCCCACTCAGACAGCAACAATAACCCTTGTCAGGCTGAACCACAAAAGTCACTATAGAGACCTATGCTCATCTCTCTGGCAGCTTGGCACAAAGCAGTCAGATTTAACATACAGGAAATGTGTACAGAATTTATGCACAACACAAGAGTTAGTAAAGTGAAAACCCAAGAAAAATTCCAAACCAATTTCGAAAAATAGGGGAAATTTTAATAATTGAAATTTCACTAGAGTGACAAAAATCCAAAAAGGGAAACAAGAGATATTTAATTTTACACTTTTGAGTGAAGATTGCACCTAAAAGCACAAAGTGTCACTCACTTTCATCTGGTCACGCTAGACTAGAAGAAAGTCAGAAGTTCAGGTCGGCCAATATGAAGCAGGGTAATCCCTCTGAAAAGTTACAATTAAAGTCCGGCACAGAGAGTTCTGATTGCAGTAGAGGAGGCCATGAGGGGCAGACTGAGTATTGTGGATGGTCTTCGCTGTAACGCAAATATCAGATTGAGCATCATAGGTGGTCGTCAACTTAGCACAAAGAGCCTGTCAAATGTTACAAATAATAATTGCTATAGTTTTGCATTGGCAGTTATTGCGGGCTGTCATTGATGTAGTGTGAAATGCGGATCTCGTGTTGCTGGTCGTTACTGGTGGTAGATGTCGACACGAACAGCATGTCTCACAGTAAAAGTACACTCTGGTACCAGAAAATGGATCCAGGACCTTGAAGGGGACCTCTTGGGGATCAGGGACACACTTCAGCAGAGGCCATCAGGGCCCAATCAGGTCCAGTTGCAGGTTTAGACAAGTCCTGTTGCATCAGTTAAGCTGAGCAGCTGCTGGGAGGCCTGTAGCTCACACAGGAGGTCAGCAAACCTACCCTTGTAATCACTCTGGGTACCCGGGTATGAAGGCAATCATGTCCAGTCTTTCTTTTCAGACAGCAAGGCAATCCTTTAAGCAGTAGTGAAGTCCTCTGGCAACGGGGCAGCCCTCCTGTAACTTCCACAGGTCCAGGAGTATTCTGAAAAGTGGCTCTGGAGGTCTGACATTTATGCCTGGTACCAGCCTTTGTGTGATGGGTCTCCATGTCCTATTCCCACATCTGATACTGGAAAGTTGTTCCCCTTCTCCTCACAACACTCCAAACTGTCAACAGTGAAAAAAGACAGGGCAGTCCTGGTGTTAGATTCCTTTATGCGTGCAGGAGGCATAGACCTTTTAATTTTATGTGGGGTGGGTGCAGCTCCTCCCAGTCACCCTGCTAGGATGGCCCATCCTGTTCAAACATAAACTCAATTTGAGTTGCTGTCTGTAAGACCGACACAAACTCCAACTGCAGAGCAATTTACAGTCATTTGACTCAAGAAATTGGCCTAAGACGCAAGTAGTTAGGATGAAAAAATTTACATTTCTAAAAGTGCAACAACAAGGAGATGGATGCAGTGCTTGGAGTAGTCTCAGCTACTGGCAATCACTCAGGGCCACATCCCAATCCATCACTTTTCACCCACCATTTCACCTCAGTTTGGACCCAGCCATCTGCAAACTAGTCTTGACCCAGTTCCTGTTGGAACAGTCTAGCCTAAACTGTGAAGCCAGGTACTAACTGAACCGGAATACGAGCACACTTGGACGGGTTATGCCTTTATTGGAGTTCATCATTCTGGTACAACTTGATTCGAGTGGCACAGTGAGCACCCGACCCGCGTCTGGAAGAAAGTGTATGAAATCATATATAGAGAAGGCATTGCAGGAATGCCTGGTAGTTTAGAGACTGGTAAGTGCAATCAGTGTTATTCATAATGCCACTATGTCTTCAGAATTTGTTGTTTACAAATTATCAATCATTTCACCGCATTGTAATAGTTTTTAAGCGTACAGTATTGGCGCTAAAGTGTTGTACAATGTAATATGATATGCTTTTATTGCAAAGTACCTTCATTTACAATCCCCTTTTTTTAGTTCATGCAATAATATGTTTTTCTCATAATTTAGTCTTTACATCCATATATATGTTTACATCTATGTGCTGCAATCTGTTAACAACCAACAATTATTTTTCAATGTTGTTTTGGAGCATCTACTCTATACTTCAGATACTGATTGTAGTCATTCTGTAGTAATTTATACATTTGTTGCTAAGTCACTTTTGTCACATATTTAGTCAATCTTAAGTACCATCCAGATCTACTTCCACAGTCTTAGTGGTCTATGACTACACCTCCCATAAGGAAAACACTAAGGATAACTTTGATGTGTGAAATATTACACTTTCATTGTACGGTATGTTGGACTGATAGCACTTGTAGACTACTGCGATAGTCATCTGCAAATCTTTGTGCCAACTTTACAACATATTTATACAGAAGGTTGTGCTAATAATATTTCCTGTTATTTCCCACTTTCCATTACAGATATTGTTACTCTGTACTCAATGGAATCTATAGATTCATAAATGTTCTGTGGCCTTCTCATGTTGAGAAATGTCAGCCAAGCAGCCTTTGCACACGCATTTATTCTCCATCTCCTAACAGGCACCGAGAACATAGACCACACAGTGGACACCTTTGAGAAGGCAATTAGATAGGCCTTTGACATCATTGTACCTCTGTCTAAGGTCAAACTTAATTCCAAACCATTGCCCCAGTACTCCTTAATAGTCTCACCAACCTTTTAAACATGTCCTTAAAACAACCAACAGTCCCTATTAAATGGAAAGCAGCCAGAGTCAAACCAATTCTGAAAAAAACCATTGGCAGATAATAAAGTGCCCAGGTTTCATCAGCCTATTTCTCTACTTGCTTACTTTGGAAAAGTACTTGAGTCACTGGTCAACAAACAACTCACAACCTATCTAGAAAACCACAAACTGTTGGACCCCTCTCAGTCAAGCTTTAGGGCTGGCCACAGAACTGAAACATCTCTGGTAGAATTAGTCAACAATATAAGATTCACCCAGGACATAGGGCAGTCAGCCATGCTTGTCCTATTAGACATTCAGCTGCCTTCAAAACCATCTCCCACAGTACATTAAGACAACAACTGTGGAAGATGGGAGTGAGAGGAAGGGCCCTAAACTGGCTTAGAAGCTACCTAAAAGACCGAACCACCACCGTACAACTAGACACTTTGGTCTCTTGCAGTCTGTTGGTAGACAAGGGAGTCCCCCAGGGATCCATACTAAGTCCCATGCTTTTCAATCTCTATGTGGCACCTTTGTTCAAGGTGATCAGATCTTATGGGTTTGATATAGTGTTATATGCTAATGACACCCAGCTGTTAATCACTCTCAGTACTAATTGAACAGATACCAGACTCAGATTCATAAGCTGTATGACTCATATTACCATCAGAATGCACTCTAACCATCTGCAGCTTAATGCCTGTAAGACTGAGGTCATTCTATTCGGAAAGTCACATGAACTCTGGTTTAACGACTGGTGGCCCCAGAGCCTTGGCCCCTGTCCATCTGCTAAGCCCATGGTACGTACCCTTGGAGCGGAAATTGATCACACGCTGTTCATGAAAGACCATGTAAACCACGTAATGAGCAGCCTCTATCGCTTAACGGGAAGCCTACGTAAGATCTTTTACTGGATTCCAGTAGAATCAAGAAAGCTGCTATTTCAGGGTTTAATTGTTAGCTGTCTTGACTATGGAAATGCTCTGATGGCCTCCCTAAATCAAGAGCCTATCACCAGACTCCAAGTTTCGCAGAACACAGCCGCCAGACTGCTTCTTATGGTTACCCCCACTTTTTACTAAATGTGATAATGTTTTTGACCTGTCTGACTTGGATCCTGCTAATCAGGACCCCAGTCTATCTGCTTTCTCCCTAACCTGTTACGATATGTACTTAGGTACACTCCAGTTTGGATACTGAGGTACCCTTCTCAGTCCCTAGTATATGGTACCCATGTACCCAGGGCAGAGATCCCGAGGTCTTCCATAGACTGGAGCATGTATTATGCTACCCATAAGAGCGCATGCAAAATAAAACTACAGGCCTGTCATTTCAGTCTGTGTAAGTTGGTGCATGCACCACTTACTTAAGATATAGGTTTAATATATATGAGGGTCACTGCACTTAAAACCTATAAGTCACCCCTCTAGCAGGCCTTTACAATCCTTAGAAAAGGGTGCTTGGTTCCAAGTGAGAAGGTGCCCCTGCATGAGTGGAACACCCCTGCAGCCTACAGAGTCCATTCTCCCGGGGTGTCAGTGAGGCATCCATTTACGACATATAAAGTGGCATTATGCAACCGTGTGATAACCAACTCTAAAACGGCTGAAACTAACCCTATCCTGTTTGGTGTGAAATATGCTGGAATCATACACCCCTATGATTCCAACCCTCAAAAGCAAGCTTTGTGGGGTCCCTGGTGTTCCCTGTGCCAGTCTTCTAGTCCTGGACAGCGCAAAATGGTTGCTGCCAACCATAGACACATTTCCGCCTCCTGCTGCTGAGCCAAGATCAAGCAGGGGAAGGCAGAACAGTAGGCATCCTGTCACAGAGATGTGACCACCTTCCAGACAGGATTTAGTGTATTAGGGCTGGGTGGGTGTGCTTGCCCAGTAACTGTAAGTCTGCATGAGGGGCACATTTGATGTCCCTGTGCATAGTCCAGTTCAAACCAGTCCAGGGAGCCATTGGCTCCCGCTCTGGTGCACAACTGGACAAAGGACATGGAAGTAACCTCCCCACTGTTAAGACCCTCCCCTGAATCTTGCCAACCCTCTTCTGTGGGTACATAAGGGCTTACCTTGCTGTAGGACCTTAGATTTTACGTGGACAAGATTCTGAACCAGAAACCACCAAAGTTCGACCATCTGGACACTTTTTGACTTCTCTGGACTCGTTTAGGCCTGACTTTGTCTCCCTCTCAGTCTGAAGCATTATCTATGCCTGCGCACCATACAGGATTCATGCAGGACATGTGGAGCATCAAGGTCAACCAAAGATATATCCCTTGGAGTGAAGGAGTTACTCCCCTGTATTTGCAGGTACCGCAACACTGCTGTCAGGTCTGCTAACCCTGAGCTCCTCTGGACTGCAAATGCTCCAGCAAAACAGGAGGTAGGTTTCTATGTTCCTCAGGGTCCAAGCTGCTCTCTCACCCAGGCTGAGGTCAGAATCCCTCATGGGGGCTGCAATACCTGAATCCCCGTGCACTGCGTACATTTGAAAGTGCATATGCTTGTTGATGTTTCCTGAACAAGTACATTGGGCGATAAATAGCCCCAACTTCTGGCACCATTTCCTACCAATAACTCTGGCCACCAAGTGCTACATGGGCTACTGTTTGGTGAAATCAATTGAGGTACTCCCCCAACTCCTTTGCCTACGGCCAGTGAGTCCACTTGATGGTCAACTTTGTTTTTCTTCAGCACCCCTTGTTGCTCAAGGCCTGCCCCGACTCCCCTTGCTGTGATGAGTCTCCTGGACCTTGCTGGTCTGAACCGTACAAATCCTTGACCTTTTGCGTTGGTTGCCATTGCCTAAGTTTGTTAGTGCTCCCACCAGACACCAACCCCTCGGCACTCGACATCTTTTGTGGCACAGCTCATATCCAGCTCCTGGTCATCCTCAAAGTCTCCTGATCCCCGTAACTGCAGAGTCAAGAACTCCATCAACGCACCTGAAGCACCCAACATTGGTGGGCATCCATCTACTGAGCCCCTGGTGTCTCCTGAGTGACCCAGACTCTGTCCCCTTTTCTTTCAGGTAGACTTAAAAAGAATCCACCTTTGGATTCCAATGGACACTTTTATTCTTTCCAGCAGCGGCTCTTCTTCGAAGTCCTCCATTGGGTTCGACTGCAGTTTCTGATGCCACTTCGGACCTATGCACCCAGCTTCCCTGGCATAGGTAACTTTGTACCTCAGTATTCACAGGCGGGGTGGCTTTCCAACCTCCTGTCATCCTTGGGGTTTCTTATAAGTCCACTGGGAAGGGTCCTTAAACTCTAAAACGTCATCTGCAACTTTCCTTTATAATTGTATGAACACGCGGTCGTGTTCCCACACTGCACCCATCCTCCTCGGGGTCCCTACTTACTCACCTTGGGTGGTTCCTTAGAGTCCCAGCAATTCTATTTCATCTCAACACTGTCTTGACTCGAGTCATGGTTCGTAAACCACTTTTTTAGTATATGGTTTGGTTCCCTCTGGCCCATTGTGTATTAGTGCTATTTACTGTCATTTCTATGCTTCTGTATTGTGTGATTTGTGACTATCTCTGTGTAGGAGATACTGTGTCATACAAGATACTGTTATATTAATAAAAAAATATATTTTCATAACTACTGTGTGGTTCTCCTTTCATTTAACAAATACTATAAGGTTGCATTCTGGTAAAACAAGCTGCTTAACATTCCTTCAAGAATAAGCCTGAAGGGTGCTCTCCACAGCTACCACTTGGATAGCTTTATAAGGTTATCTTTGACCTCTTAAACACCATAAGGGTTGTTTGGACTGGTGCAACTGGTCCATTTTAATTAGTGGACAGCATATACCAGGCCAACTTCTCACAGTCACCATCTGCACCCAGTCTGAGAGCTCTTCACTGGCTCCCGATTAGGAAACAAATTTGTTTCAAAATCTATTTTCTGGTACATAAGACCATGGATGGAAATGGGCCAAGCTACCTGGCCAAAAAACATAATTGGTATTCACCTAATAGGAATCTTAGGTCAAGAACTAAACATCTTCTTACTCCACTCATGATTTGCACCGCCAGGAACGGCAATAGATCATTTTTCTCATCTAGCTCAGCTCTTATGGAGATGAACTTCCATTGCAGCTTTGTACGATCATTGATCACCAAGAGTTTCAAAAGAATCTCAAAACTTGGTTCTTTTGACTGCTGTTCCTCCTGCTACCAGCCATTTATCTTCTCTCTCACCTGCATTCTCTATAGCACTTTGAGACCTCTCTGGGTGACATATGCGCTCAATAAAACCTTGTGACTTAGGACTTACTACTAACCAGACCTCAGTGCCAATGTTCTCACCCATTAGAAAGTGTATGACGATTGACTATCACAAACTTAGGAAGTTCTGACTTACTTATACGTCCATAGTATATGGTACCCATTGTACCAAGGGCATGTAAAACCAAGTGTCTAACTAGGGCTGCAGCACTGATTGTGCCGCCCTGTACGGAACAAAGTACAAAATGGCTCCCATCCTGGCACAGCAGACTGGAAGGGCAGATGCACAATGCCAGTTCAACTCTGCCATTGCCATACATATAAAAGCCTTCCTTTCCCTTAACAATATATGTACATTTCTCTAATGGAAGGCCTACAAGTCCTAAGACAGGGAGCTGTATATTAGTAAGTGGGACATGTATGTTGATATATGTCCTTACAGCAAAACCACTCACATTGTTGTTTTATTGTGAAAAAGCTAGTAACCTCTTTGGCTAATACAGGGTTACTGGCTGGAACCCCAGCCTGGCTAACTTCTCAATGGGCCTTCCTAACTGGGTACTGTAAGGTATCAAATTAATTTTTGCATTAAACCTGAACTGATACCTCAGTAAAATTTAATGTCACTATTAATTTAAAGTAACTTTTAGAAAGTTGCCACTCTACAACCCAGATGGTCCAGTAGCCTCACACATGCACTGTCCTACAGCAAGATTTTTGTTCACCTTAGAAGTAGGGTGAACAACTCCCAGGCTTGACAACAATAACAGCCCCCAGCAGGGAGAGGTGCCTCCTGCCCCTTGCAGGAAGCCTATCAGGGTGTTAGCCAAAAAGGTTAGCGTATAAGGTCATATTGCTTTTGGTGGGCAGATAAAACTGCTGCCCTTTGTTTAGGTAGACTGGTTGGAGACAGGGCTAGAAAGGGCAGACCAATGCAAAAACCAATTTTGCTGTAGGCGTTTAGCCCCCAGGTAGGAAGATAGGCTTCCAAGCTCCTCACAGTTGAATAAAGGTTTAGACCCCTTGAGACAGGCTAGATTACTGCACTCTGGTATTGCCAGATGCCACACATTGTCAAAAAGTCATCACCAAGAGCAAAGGGACCTGTTAGCCTATTGGCTATTGACCACGTTGTTCCCTCTGGGCTCTTTTCTGGGATAAATATGGTACCCCTGGTCCCCTGAACCTCAAATCACATTGGAATTGACACAGGGACCAAAGAAGAACTGTCCTGCTACCCCAGACTACAGAAAGAGAAGTTGCACCACCTGCTTTAATACACCTGCTCCATTTGTGGGCTAACAAAGTTTTTTTTTTTATTTATCTTTTTTTTTTAAACAAGAACATAGTGCAGCAGCCAAATGTGGACATAATCGTCATCTCATACAATACATCAGATTAAAGTGCATCAATACAGTGATCCAGTAAACAAAAAGTAAACTATAATAAAAGGGAGACAAAAAGCAGGAGTTTAACACAGTGCATTTTCATCAGTTCAGTTTGTCAAAACGTGCTCAGTCGTACACCGGGTGTGTCAGCATATATGCAGTATACGGGCCCCACATATCTCGGGGCCTAGATGCCCTCTGTAATTCCTCTGCATAGTAAGCTAGTTAACCATGACAATACTCAAGGTCCCGTAGCCATTGGTTCAACTGTGGTGTCGGTCTACCATCCCAGCATATAGCAACCCTGCGTTTAGCCAATTGCAGAGATAACACTACCAATTTCCGAACTCCTGCCGGGACTTTAGACACAATACCCATTATACATACCTTCACATCTCTTTTGATTTGAGCACCCGTCATTTCAGTTAACACTGTTGTCACTTCAACCCAGAAGGCTAGTACTTTCGAACAGATCCATGCCAAATGAATAAAATCAGCTTTGTCCACACCGCACCTCTTTCAACAATGCGAGTCTCTCAAACCATATTTGTGTAATTGGGCAGGGGTGTAGTACATTTGGTGAATATATTATAATGTATGAGTTTAAAATTACCATTCATCGCAAAACTCCCAGTCATTCAACAGCTCTCTTCCTATTCCTTGTCTGTTAGCGGCTGTAATAAACATTCATCTCATTGTACCCTGGTGTTACTCGGGCCGCACACTCATCTAGTTGTGAAGCATATTAGAGCCACAAGACTAATTTAGTCTTATTCTGTGCCGTATAGAGCAGCTGCAGAACCCCTAATGTGGAAGGTTCTTCAGGGAAACCTGAATACAGACTGCGCATGGCTGACCTAAGTCTAGTGTATATGAATGTGGACATAACCTCATTCATGCCGTCCTTTACAAAGTCCTGGAATTAGATAAATTTCCCACCTACAAAGGCATCCCCCATAGTATGCATCCATGCTACATGAAGAACCTTAAGTACACCGGCTTCTCCTGATACCGATATCGCATCATGATATAACAAAGGCATAGCTGGTGCATACAGTGGTAAACACTGCGCCCGCTTACCCAGCTCTTCCCAAGCCGGAGTCGTACACTTGACTGTATCCACTTCTCCCTGCTTAAGGACCGTATACTTATTAACTACCATCGCCTTCAAGGCCAAGGGATGAACCGCGCTGGCCTCAACTGCCACATGCGGCGTGAATGGCGGCGCATTCTGCCAGTAATAAGCAAACTGTGCCTGAGCACAGAGATAATATAAGACCATATCTGGCACCAAAAATCCACCCATGGAGTATGGCTTTTTTTAGAGTCTCACAATCAACACGGGATTTCTTGCCTTCCCATGCAAGAGTGATCAGCAATGAACATAACGTACCAAAGAAATGCTGTGTAATAGTGATAGGAACATTAACAATCAAATATACAAATTTTGGGAGCACCACCATTTTAATTAAAGCAACCCATGTCAATGGCAATCGAATCCACCGATCCACCTGATCCTCGAGCTTTGAGATTGCCACACCGTAATTAGCCCTAATTACCTCCCTATGAATCCATATACTGAGCTAACGTACCGGATCATTAGCCCACTCCAAAGGGTAGTTCAACACAAACGGCACGGTGCACTGCTTGAGAGAGAATATTATAGATTTACTTCAATTAATAGCTAATCCGGAATACCATTCAAAATGGATATATTCCCTAATAACCTGCTCTAGATATTGTGCTGGCTCCCTCACATACAGGACCATGTCATCTGCATACACGGATACTGCCAATGGCCTTTGATAAAATCTCATCGCTGAGCCAGGGTGCCTCTGTCACAGCACGGACGCAACTCGCTCTAGCACAAGCGCAAATATCAAGGGTGACAGGGGACAGCCCTGTCTGGTACCTCGCTGAATTGTAAACACCTCTGAGATGTGCCCATTAGCACGTACCCGAGCCACCGGATCAGTATAAAGTAGTCTTATCCAACTGGTAAAAAAAAAATGGCACCCCATCCGATGCAGTACAGTAAACATAAAGGGCCATGCAATCGAATCAAACGCCTTTGCCGCGTCTAACAAAACCGCAGCAGCCATCAGGTCAGGTTTTAACAGATGCATGACCGCAAACAGCGCCCTCAAATTATGCACCATGGAGTGAGTAGGGATAAATCCCGATTGATTCGGAAGTACCATAACATTTAACAACAGTCGTAGCCGCGACGGTCGTCAGTATTTTTACATCAGTGTTCATAAGTGACAATGGCCTATACAACCCTCATCGGTCCGGTGGTTTGCCCGGTTTCAATAATGCAACAATCAATGCTTCGCTAAGGGAATCAGGCAGTCGCTGTTGTTCGAACGCCTCAGAATACATGCCCGTTTAAAGGGGAAGCAGCATAGCAGCACCCTCCTTATAATATTCAGATGGAAGTCCGTCTGTACCCGCAGCCTTCCCATTAGACAATGCAGAAACTGCATCCATAAGTCCCTCAGCGGTCAGCGAATGCATCAGAAAATCTTTTTATCCCTTAGACAACCAGACCAAAGTCACATCATCCAAATATTTTGCTGTATGAACTTACCCCTCTCCGTTATGCCCTGCACATTACAATATTTGGCCCGCCATTCCGCTATCCGCTCAGCTAGCGCATGGCCCGGTCTACCCCTCTCGCCATAATATCTGGCTTTGCAGCGCTGCGCTAGGTGCCGTACTTCCTGATCCGCCAAGTCATTGTACTCAGTCACCCACGACCGTATGGCGGATAGGGTAGCCCCATCATGTGCCTCTTCATACTGCCTCTCTAATCCTACCAATTCACGCTCTAATTTTACCATGGAGTTCCGCAAAGATTTGAGCACCCCAGCCTGTAGGCCTATACAAGCCCCACGATTGGTCACTTTAAACGCATCCCAGATAGTGCCCATACTTTGTACCGATCCGATATTGTCTGCAAAATAATTTTCAAAAGCCACAAGTAAGCCTTCCTTAAAAATGGAATCTAAAAATGCCGATGGCTGTAATTTCCATCGAAACAGGGACGGAGCATAAGTTGGTAGTTTCATTTCAAGCAGAACAGGTGCATGGTCTGACAAGGTACGGGGCAAAGGTGATACCCAAGACACCCAAGCATTGACATCATGAGTCACTAGCCAATAATCCAACCGGGACCAAGTGTTATGTGTGTATGAATAGCACATTCCCTCCTGTAACCCAGGATGCAGCCATCTCCAAATATCATTAAGGCCCAAATCACACATACCATCACGTACAGCCTGCGCACCCTTATTAACAATAGCACTTATTGTCGAATGTCTATCCATGTCTTGATCCAGCACCACATTGAAATCCCCCCCACACAGGATGCAAAAACAACAATTGATGGACGGAATGTTGCACAATGGCAAAACATTCACCCCCAGTCATAGATCTGGGTTTAATCCATCGTTATTTTGCTCACCACACCACCCCAGTTCAGACATGACCATATGCAAATAAGTCTTGACCATGTGCCTCATGGGAACAGTCCAGCCTGAACTGCCAAGCCATGTCTTCCCTGGTCCAGAATCAAGCATCCTAGGACTGGTTTCTGGCTATCAGCCTTCATCAGCCAGCATAGCTGGATTCCAATGGCATGGAGAGCACGGGGATCACGTCTGAGCATACCCGTCCCACTTGGGGTGACCAATGCAAAAACAACAATTGATGGATGGAATGTTGCACAATGGCAAAACATTCACCCCCAGTCACAGTTCTGGGTTTAATCCATCGTTATTTTGCTCACCACACCACCCAGTTCAGGCATAGCCATATGCAGATCAGTCTTGACCATGTGCCTCATGGAAACAGTCCAGCCCGAACTGCCAAGCCATGTCTTCCCTGGACCGGGATCAAGCATCCTAGGACTGGTTTCTGGCTATCAGCCTTCATTAGCCAGGATAGCTTGATTTCAGTGGCATGAAGAGCACGGGACTCTCATCTGCGCATACCCGTCCCACTCGGGGTGACAAATGCAAAAACAATTGATGGAGGGAATGTTACACAATGGCAAAACATTCAACCCCAGTCACAGATCTGGGTTTAATCCATAGTTATTTTGTTCACCACACCACCCCAGTTCAGACATGCCATATGCAAATCAGTCTTGACTCTGTGCCTCATGGGAACAGTCCAACCCGAACTGCCAAGCCAATTCTTCCCTGGACCGGAAACAAGCATCCTAGGACCGGTTTCTGGCTATAAGCCTTCATCGGTCAGGATAGCTTGATTCCAGTGGCATGGAGAGCATGGGACTCACGTCTGAGCATACCCGTCCCACTCGGGGTGCCAAATGCAAAAACAATTGATGGACGGAATGTTGCAGAATGGCAAAACATTCATCCCCAGCCATAGATCTGTGTTTAATCCATCATTATTTTGCTCACCACACAACCCCAGTTCAGACATCGCCATATGCAAATCAGTCTTGGCGCTGTGCCTCATGGGAACAGTCCAGCCCAAACTGCCAAGCCATGTCTTCCCTAAAGCGGAATCGAGCATCCTAGGACCGGTTTCTGGCTATCAGCCTTCACCAGCCAGGATAGCTTGATTCCAATGGCATGGAGAGCATGGGACTCGCGTCTGAGCATACCCGTCCCACTCGGGGGGACAAATGCAAAAACAACAAGTGATGGACTGCATTTTGCACAATGGCAAAACATTCACCCCCAGTCACAGATCTGGGTTTAATCCATCGTTACTTTGCTCACCACACCACCCCAGTTCAGACATGACCTTATGCAAATCAGTCTTGACCCTGTGCCTCATGGGAACAGTCCACCCCAAACTGCCAAGCCATGTCTTCCCTGGACACTTGATGCCTACTGTGACATAGGGATAACCAACGATACTTAGTGTAGGTCCAGCTAGATACATCACAAACCCAGCATAGCACTGAGTCCTGCACTTCGAACTAATAGTATTTAGAGCCTCAGAAAAAACGCTAGAGAATCCTTGATAATCTTTTTTATCCTATATCACCAGCAACATGACCACTCCATTAAAGTGTACAGTGTTCATGCCAGGAAGTTTGGAACTGGAATTGAAAACACTCTAGTTGACAGGTGACAGTCCTAATCTACTCTATTGACATCTAGACTGCTTCTCTGTCAGATTTGGTTTCTGAATTCAGGCTGGAGTTGCCAAACTGACTTTCACAAACCTTTCAAAAGTTTGTAAACCTTGATTGACTAATGCTTGTTTGCAGTTAAATAAAAAACGCGACACATTCTTTAAAAATCTGTATTGCCAGAACCCTCCTTTGGATTTTGCTCATAAAGGAATATATATTATGGAATATATAATCTCTTTTTAAAAATGTGTGTTGTGTTTCTTTCCTGTTGCCTGGCTTTCTTATTTTGTTATTTGGTACAGTTAAATGCTTTACACTAACTTCCTTGGTGCAAGCCTAGCTGCCAGAAGCCATAGCTATCCAGGGTTGAGCTGAAGGTTATTCAAATGAGCTTGACTGGATTCAAGACAGTTTTTGTGTGTGTATTCTATGGTAAGGCTCCACAGCCATACCATATGATTACACCCAAATCCTCAGGTACATTTACTACTACTTACACTCATGTGAAGAAGTTTTCAATTCGATCGTGTCCCATATATTTTCATTCTTCCTCCCCATTATCATCTTCAATTTTAAATTCATCAACATTGCTGTGGGCCTCCTCTTTGTCTTTGAAGTCATCATCCAGGATGAAAGGGAAGTTCCACTGCAGGGCAATGTTCTGAAGCATACAACATAACACAGTTATTTGGCACACCTTATAACGTTAGATTAGGAGGGCTCCACCAAACTTATCAAGACAACAACATCTTGCTTTTAGTAGCCCAAAAGCCCCCCCGCCCCCACTGGACTCCTAGTTCTATCATGCGTCTCATTGAAGAAGACTTCCCCTATGCTGTTCGATTTCTTGGAGGTGGTAACAACCACTATCAGTTGGGTTAAGCAGAGTATCCTAAAAATGAAAATATACAACATAATGCAAGACTAACAGCTCACATTGTAATGTTTAGACAGCAATATTTGTAAATGTTGTAATGCATTTTAGTATAGCCTTTACCAACAAGCCAGTGCTTCATATGTCCAAGTTTTGACATTTGCTGTTGTATGCTGCTACAGCACAAAGAAATCATGAGTGGATCCAGGGAATCCTGCACAAATGCCTGTGACATAAAGATCTGGAAAGCCCATTACATGTGCATTGATAGAATTGAAATTGTTCCTTTTGTGGTAGACTTGTTCTATGTTGTGTGGTGGAACTCAAGCAAAGTGTGTTCCATCAATGGCATCAGTAACATGTGGTATTTCACCCAATCCATAAAACTCATTCTTTATAGTATTAATTTCTTCGGATTTCCTCAGAAATTAGATAAAACTGTTCATGTGATTCATAATCACTTTCATGAATTGCTGTAATCCACCACTAAAAGTAGCTTGAAACATTCCATTCCATTCTCCTCATGTATATTGAAATAATCCAGCGACTGCCAAATGGAGTACAACTATAGTTCTCACAAGTGGTGTAATAGTGGTTGGGTTTTGAGAAAGGGGCTGAAGTTGAGGCTCTAGCAAATGACCTAAATCCAAAATGGATATTGCTTTCTTGCATGATGAAAAGGCAAGGAAATGGACCGAAAACTCTTGACTAACATGTTCTCAGTCTGCCATGGTCCTTTTGTGGTGGTTGGTGGATGTGTCTTAAGAAATTATTGTATGCTAAATTTGTTACTTGTAGTCTGCTTGTATAATTGAATAATTAGGACTATAACTCCCAGAATGCAATACAGAAACATGCTTTGCTGCTCCATGGATTTTGCAAGCTACTATGGCCTCAAACGTCACAGCAGAGGAGTTGGAGTTACTCACTTAAGAGGTCCTGTTCCAGGAATCCCAGATATACAGCTCACTAGAGCAATAGGCACATGATTTATATAATAACAGTATAGGAATGTTAATTGTATAATTCTATTTCATGGTAAAACTGAGCATGTGTTAATAGCATTTTTTAAAATATAAGAAAATATAATTCTGATTCACTATGTGGTTACGTAGTGGTATGTCATTTACTTCTCATGTAATCTTTATTTTAAAGTAAAATGATTGCTATAAGTACATAACAAATATGGAAATTATATATACATTTTTATATGTGTGATAGATGTGGATATATGTCTTTTGCCTTTAAGAGATTTATAAATGTTTAAATATTACATTTATTTATATATATATATATGTTTTGTGATTGAGAGAAAGGGAGAAACAACTAATGTGAATTAGATATGCAGAAATACAAATTTAGAAACAAGTATACAATCAGTTTTGTCTTTCTATATAACGGAACAAAGTTAAGAACATACATATAGATTGTTTTTCAAAAAGCAAACTGTAGGTTTGTGCAACCCAATCAGGTGTAGAGGTTTAGTAGTGATAGATAGATGTGTCATGAAGGTTAATAAGCAATTTATTTTTACCATAATTTAGAAAATACATAGATAAATATAAACAGGGTCGCAAACAGATATAGTTTTCACCCAGACCCACAAAAATGGAACATCCCCTAAAGTGAGCTGCTAAGGATGAAACAGGTTTGTGGTACTGAGACAAATATCAAAAAGAGATGAAAATTATAACTAATCCCGTCAGAGCAAGAGGCTACCCTGATACTATTCTTAACACAGCTGAAAAGAGGGTCAACACAGACACAAGAGTAAATTTACAATTTGGTAAATAAATTAAAAACAATAGGCAAAACATTTGAAAATTAAACTGAATGATATGCATTTATTTACCACGTATAGCAGTTAACATATCAAAATTAGATACATTTTTAATAAATATTAGATTATTTTTAAATCAGATCTGATTATAGGCTATCTTCTACTCAAGAAATCACAAATTACCGTTCATACATGATAGGGTGATAGAAAGCAAATCTAAATCCAGAAAAACATTCACCTCATCCTTTCTCTCCAATAAATAGGGTTCTAGGTGTTGTACCAAATGTAAAGCATGCACATATGGTCTGACATGCAAATACTTTCAAAATACTTTGACTAGGGAAGTAGTTTACATCAAAAAGCTTTAACATGCAGTTTTGTCATGTATCCCCTTATCTGTACAAGTAAAAGATGTAAACTTGTAGTATATCTTGCCGGTCCATAAAATGATTCTTCAACAACTAAGAGCCATAAAAAGCAGAGATCTAATGTATTCTGTACTAGAGAACTTTGTATAATAAAAATAAGATTTGCAATATTTTCTTTTGATATGGTGCATTACATTTCCAAAAAGGGGAACAGAGAATGTAGTTTGAGATAATTGGAGACTAGTTGTATAGTTGAAATGCCCACAGCTCACCCTATTGGTGTAAATAAAGATTAAGAATTGCATGTATTTTTATGGCCTAATGTTTGGTTGAAACTTTCATGAGAATTATTTTTCAGGTTGTTAGTTTTTACTATTTTTAACTGTTATTTCAGTTTGAAGTTTTGCATCTTATATTTCTCTTTCTCTTTTTTTCGGGGATCCCCTTCCTATAATCTAAATCTGTCAGATTTTGAGGAAAAGTTTTTCATGAAGACATATGTATATTTGATTACTGGCAGAAATAAGTGATCTACATCACAATAGCTTCATATAAAGTGTGATATTATCTTCCACACAAAGATAAGTTTCTTCCAGAAATATTTGCCCACTTTGACTAGATGCATTTGTATTTAGTGAATATGAAATGCTCCCAGTTAATTTCTTACTGTTTCTTATTGCACATAAATATTTTTTGTGAATATGGTTTCCAGAGCTAATTAATAGTTACTTTAAAATTTGTATTGAATGATCTGACTGTGAGATTCTAAATGAAATGTTATGTTATGGTTAAGAGTTTATTATTTTATTTGTTTTATAGCGTGGCCTATTGAATGAATATACATGTACATTTACCTTTTTAAGATGGTGGCTAAATGTATATATGAGTGACTTTGAGCAACACTACATTCTTTCACCCCACAATCCTTTTGCCAACAGAATCATTGAGTACCGCAGATACATCGATGACATCTTGATGATCTGGAGTGGACAGGAGGAAGACTTGGCAGAATTCACCCGATGGCTCAACACCCAGTCAAAGGACATTCAATTCACGAGCAGTAGCAGCAACAATTCAATTGACTTCCTGGATATCAGCATTAAGGAACGAGAAGGACTACTGTACACCACATTATACAGGAAACAATCTGAGCGAAATACCCTACTGAGATATTCAAGCCACCACACCAGGGCTTTAAGAGACAATCTTCTGTTCGGACAGTTCCTCCGCATCCGGAGGAACTGCACATGGAAGGATGATTACTTTGCCGAGTCGGATGACCTCATTTCTCGACTGATTGATAGAGGTTACCCTAAGAGGCTGGTCAAAAGAGCCCGCAAGAGGGCTTGGTTCAGTAACAGAGAATCTCTATTGGTACCCCAGGATCGCGCATCACCTGAAGACAGGGTGATTTGTGTCACGACGTACTGTAGCAGGAGCAATGATATCCGCAAAATAATCAATAAACACTGGCATATCATTTCAGAGACGATAGGAACACCGGACCCTCCGATGCATGCTTTTAAAAGAGCGAAAAACATCCGGGACTACGTTGTTCGTTCAATGCTTGACACACCCCCTGCACCGAGTATACAGACTATGTGGAACTTACCCACTGTCGTGGGCAACTACAAATGCACCAAATGCAAAGCCTGCGCCATGTGCATGGAAACGAAGACTATCACCCACAACAATGTTACCATCAATCTCAAGACATTGACTAATTGTAACAGCCTTGCAGTGATTTATGCCATCTTCTGCCCATGCGGTCTTATATACATAGGGCAGACTAAAGCAAAAGATAAAGAACCGGGTGTTACAACACTGCAGTAGGATAAGGTGCCAAACAGCAGGAGCACCCCTAGTTGAACATTTTCTATCAATGACACACACACCCGAATCTCTGAAATGGGTTATCATTGAAAAAATCACTCTGGGTCCTAGGGGTGGTGATTTGGACTCCGTTTTGAATATACGAGAATGCAAATGGATGCAGTCTCTAGACTCTGTACAGAATGGCCTTAATGAATTGGATGCCACCTTTTCACAAATGGCCTTGATCAGTTCAGCACACACAGTGATGCATGAACAATTACACCTATGTACTCTGTAAGTAACAACTGCAAATACCATCTGCTTTAGATGTGACCAATGTGAAAAAGTACTCTTTGCAACTATGTTTATATCTGTGGCTGATAACTAATTAGTTAGACTGTTGCAGGACGCTGTTCCTAATGTATGTACTATGTCCGGCACAACCATCGCATTGTCCCCGTGCGTGTGGTACAGTATCTTAAATACACCCTTCCTTATGCTGTATTCAATCCCTAAACTATTCAATTAAATACCGGCAGAAGCGATGTTTTTTTAAAAATAGGCACTGTCATATTGTCAGGTTCTACCTGCGATACATTTATGCCCAGATTGAAAATCCAACTTGTCCCGATTCAGGAAGAACCGAGTGCCAAGAGATTGGTCTTGTCAGACAACCCCTTAGATAAATTTGAGCACAGCGTAGGGCTGTAAACGCCCCATTACCTCACTCTATGCTGATTGGCCGGGCCCGGGCGAGCCCCTCCGAAGTATCCAGCGGCTGCACCTCGCGGCCGTTCATTCACGGCGGTTACAGCGAGGAGGCAGCTTCACGGAGACACATTTCACTGACAAGGCTAACGGTGAGTGACTCCGAGGATTTTTTAGCAATACAGAACCATCGGCGCCACAGAGGGACGCACTGAGACACCGCTCGGGTCTCTCCTCATGGCGATATGAGCAAGGCTATTACGCAAAGCACTTTAATGATTAATTACTGCATGTCCAGCCCCGGCACGATTATAGCTTTACCAACCTTCTCGGTGATTGGCATTCCCTTACTTTAAAAGTATTTTACTCAATGCTATTTTGGAATATCCCTAGCCGATTACATATACAGCTGTGACCTTGTCTTATTGAAAATACCCTTAACAGTTACCCCATACAGCATACAATGGCCATTAAGTTTTGGCTCTTGTGACTTTTGTTCTTCCCACAGAACCACGTGGGTTGTGTGATTCTTATACCGCAACAACGTTTGGCCTGGTGTGACCATTGTAACAACAAGATGTTTGAAATGGAAATGTCCCGATCCCAGTAAGTACCCCTTTAGGTTATCTTGGTAATCTGTCTATACACACGCCAATTACAGTACCTGATAGTTATACGTACTCCCTTTTAGATAATTGCAGAGCTACAACCAGAAAGGAACCTTTGACGGTCCTATGACAATGGCCACCCAAGGGCCTCACAATAAGTAAGCATTTTGAAACCTAAAAGCTCCATTTGTGTGCACAATTTGAGCTTATTCACAATATGATACATTCATTCTATAATTACTGTCTATAGGCGCTCCTGTTTCTCCTTGTCCTGAAGAAGACCCCAGCCTGAGGATTTAACTTTCCCGTCAACCAGGGGGTCGAAACGTAGACCAGACCATACTTGTTCTCTACGCATAGGAATAATTAACAGAGCAAAACGGACCCTATGCTTAAGAGTGTATTGGAACTGCAGATCATAATCTAGACTGTAAAGGATGTATTTTATAGCACTGTGATTGTTTTAAGGTCACAACCACCTTTACCTAGTCCTCACTTCTTTCCCATCACACCTATCACACCTAACTTCTCCTTTTCCATCACTTCGAGCGCGTTGAAATACGATGATTTGATATCAACTGTGCTGCTTTCTTCTGATAAATTCTACATTATCAAATGAGAATTATGCTTCAAGGCAACTGTATGATTCAATGAAGTAATTGAATATATTGTATCCTATATGTTTGAATTGAGAGACACTTCACACAATCCTGGTACTCAATGACTGGAATTGGGTACTTAAGCAATAATGTGCTTAAATAATGAATAAAAATTGAAGCACACTTTGGATTGAGCAATCTTTTGCTTCCTATATAACTGAATGCATATATTACATTTGTTGTCATATTGAATCTATAGACTCTGACCATTACTATTGTACCTACTTTAAATGTAGGCCTCAGCAGAGTTTGCGTATCTGCGCTATGGGGAGTTCTGAAAATGGTTAGAGAACTTCACTGTGATAAGTGAAGTTCCGCAAGGAGGTGGAGTTTCCTGATGCCCCCATTTGCATTGCATTTTACATCAAACGCCAAGTGGTTAGCAAGGGCAGGCCATCTTGTTTTCCTACTCTTTTTATGGTGTCTGGCATGTTTTTCAATCCTTTCTTAATATTTTTAATCCTCGGTCCTCCTAATTAATCAACCCCTCATTTTTATTTATTGTGTTAGTGTGTGTTTTTTATCTGTGAATTTTAAGTTTTTTCATTTATTCATGTTTTTTTGTAACTTTTGGATTTTTGGTTATTTTTGCCTTTACTTCCTTATTTCTTCCATCCTTCCTTACTTTTCCTGCTTCTTTTCTTTACCTCACTTTGTGCCATGGCAGAGCAGGTTGACCAGGGGAGAGGTGGCCCCAGAGGCTCTCCGAACAGCCAGCAGCAGCTGCCTTTCTTACGGATGGAGGCGCTGCCAAGGCGTGCAGCCCTGGGAAGTGTTTAGTGAGGTGTAGGTGACAGCAGAGTTTTCTCATATGTGCCACCTCCCCTCAATGATTGCAGCAGGTGGCAATCCAAGGCAGTGGGTACCCCCTGTGGGAAAGTTGGCTACATTGGGGCACAGTGAGCACCAGCCAAGTGCAGTGCACCACCTAGCAGCTGATGCACCGCTCAGTGGATATCGTAGACCAAGAACAGGACCTGCTCAACCTGCTAGGCCTCAAGATTCGGGGGCTTGGTGAGTATTAATTAGTTGTTGTGTTTGTGTTCTACAATGCAAAAAACATTTTCAGAATAGCATGCTGCTCACACTCAGTGGTAAGTTAAGCTTAGTTTACAATAGAATATCATTATTATGTGATCTATTTTCAGCTAGGAGGGTTCTCAGCACTACCTGATTGTACTTATCGGCTTTGGCATTGGCTGAATAATTAGGAAGCCATTGCAGACTCTTCTGTCCTCCTGTCACCATAGTGAATTAGTGATACCAGTGAGTTAGCAACATCTGTGACATTCTTTATTTAACTATTTCACAATGATGTGTAGTATACATCAATGCATTGCATAAAAGTGAGAAAAGTTGGTACATCAAGGGGTTTGAGAAATGAGAATAGAATCAAAGATCATTCATTGCAATGCATTAGTTCCAAATGTATTTGTTAAGGAACTTTGGAATAGGGATTTTTAGATTAGTATGTTCACCTTAACAACATTCAATAGACTTGAATCTAGTACTATAGGTGATTGGTTTCAGATAAGTATAATGTAACTGAATTTGCCAGTCATAAAAATGTTGTGGAGATTAACTTTACCACTAATCTACTTTATTTCTTACATCAGCTCCTGCGGGCAAAAAGAGGCGCAGTGCAAAGGCAGGTCTGGGGTGAGCTGGTCAGTAGGCGCTGACCACCAGCGCCACTGCCAAGGGGCCTGCTAACCCCAATAGGTCCTATATTTATTATTATAATTTCTCTAATTTTGGGTTTTATGATTGTTGTGGGTTTAGGGTACAATCTTGGGGTATTGGAATGTTTCCGCTGGGTTCCAGGAAATGAGTTGCTGCCTGGATCCTGGCAAGAAATAAAGTAGTTCTGACATCCTTACCTGTTGTCTTCCTTTCTGGTGGCGACACGGATGGTAAATGAACACAAGTTTGCAATGCTCAATGGATTAGCTCTTTTACCTCTGCCCACTATGCTACTTTTAAATTTTGCCTTGTTTGTTTTTTCCAACTCCCCTAACTAATTTTTGTTGAATTTTTGTTATCCCTGCATTATACATTTTTTCTCCATATTTCATACTTTTTTGTAGCAGAATTTCTTGTGTCTGTATTAGTATATAGTTTTCTTCTGCTTTGTTAATAATCTATCCCTCTTTCCTATAAATCCTGTGGTACTGTAAGACTAAGAGCAGCTTTTTGGTACTCTACTGTCTTCTGTGAAGATTGCAGCTCAAGTAGGCTAGTATTATAAATAATATTCACCATGCCTGTTTGTTGAGAAGTTTTTCTTTCTCTTGCTCATGCTCTAACAGTTAATGATAGAGTGGCCATGATCAAGGACCTACCAAATGTTGTGCTGTAATTCATTTATACAGTGTACCTGCAGTTTCCATCACAGTTCAACATGGCTGCAAAGTATGAGATCCAATTGCATTTGCCAATAAATAACATATGTAATTCATTGACCATTATACCACCCCTTCACTGCACTTCAATGACTCAGAGGCATAATCATAGGCTATAGCTCTGCTCCTCCATTACAAAAGGTTTTTTTTGGTTTGACCACATGGCTTTTCTAACATTGTCAAACAACCAAATTCCCAAATTGATATTTTTGATTGAAGATACTGATAACCGAACTGTAGTGATGTATTGTGGTTGTATTTTTTTGATTTAAAAAAAGGGGAGTTGCATCTGGCATCATATTATTTTCTAGCCACACATGCCACCGGTGCTAGAACTATTTCTGCTGCTGCGGAAGTTTGAGGGGAAGACACAGTCACAGCAGGGATGGGCCGTGGTAAGTCATATTGCTTGCTTATTGGATGGATGGTTAAAAGGATGGATGAAAGTGTGGATACTGAATGAATTGATAGATGATTAGAAACTTTGGTGAAAGACTGGATGAGAGAAAGTAAAGCTTAAATCGTAGTGGCTATCAATGGGTGAATATAGAAGAGTGAAATGAGAAATGAGTAATTGATTGGGTGAAGAATCTAGAGAGCATGCTCACCTACTTCCCTTACTTGGTTTTTATCAAAGCTATGGCTCAAATTGGGGGTATTTCAAATTTTTGATCTAAGATCCTATTCGCATTGTCCATTGTTTATCTCCGGGGACTAAGAGTGTTCTTATCGGGAAAAATAAGGACACGGCGAAGACATCAGCAACCAGCTGTGGAAAAAACTAGTAGCCAGTCTAAAAGAAGCAGGTCTGTCAATCTTGAACGGCAACACAAAGGGGGACAGGCCGGCAGGCATCACTTATTTGGGTGGTAGGGATAACTTCATAATAGACTACAATATTGTAAGCAACAAACTACTTCAAGTTATTGACTTATTCAAAATAGTACCACGAGTTGAAAGTGATCACCTCCCCATATAACAAGTTTGAATATCGCACCCATCATTGCGCCAAGAATGACCTCCCTACTACACCACGCTTCTAAGTTTAATCTAAAAAAACTAAAATGGCGAGGTGAAGGGTCGGGCAGAATTGAATTGAAAGCCCAGCTGGTTAATCTAGGGATCTAGGGATCCAATAGGAGGAAGAGCGAGTTTCCAATTGGGAGAAAATGATACTGGATCTACTGCAAAAGTTCCCAGCAAGGATGGGGAATCAGAGTAATGCCAATTGTAAGAAGGAGCCCTGGTTTAATATGGACCTAAGAGCTAAAAAAAGAAAGGTCGCAAAGGAGGTACGAGCACTTGCCAGCCCCAAAAAAATATTGGGGCCAGTGATAAACAAATCTAACCTAAGGGACGCCAGGAGCATCTATAGAAAGGCCGTGAGGGTCGCAAAGTCCTCGAACAAAGACAAAATTTGGAACAAACTCCTAATTGCGGGAAAACACCCTAATAGTCGCAACTCCTGGGGAATTATAAACGATCTAAATCAAAGAGCAAATCTCCACCTGGAAGCAGGGGTCGGAGCAGATATTTGGACCCGTCATGTGCAAGCTTTATACAGAGAAATAGAGCAAGGCCCCGAGAAAGGTTTATGGGCTACACAGGAAATTGAGGATAAACAAAATGGAACTAAGAATAAGGAAAAACCCGAGTTCGAGGAAGACTCAAAGGGGGAAAGTGAATTGGCTGATTTAATCAACAAAAAAGAATTAAGGTCGATCATATCAAGATTGAAGTCAGAAGGAGCTGCAGGCCCGAATGGGCTGCCAAATGCTATCTTTAAGCACGATCCGGACATGTGGCTAGAAACTCTAACTCTCTTATTTAACCACATATATAAACAAGCCGACGTTCCCACATCTTGGAAAGGCAATATTATCCACCCGATATTCAAGCATGGGGATCATTGTAATCCAACAAATTATAGACTGATATCCTTAATTGATGTGGAGGCTAAGCTCTACGCCTCCTGCCTCCTACTTGAGCTACAAGCTTGGATAGGAGTAACCAAGATAATTCCCAAATATCAAACTGGCTTCAGGCAAGGAATGGGGACAATAACAAACTTAACTTGTCTGTCACTCCTAATGGACATCGCGGTAGCCAAGGGAGCCCGGCTGTATGCCTGCTTTATCGATATCAAGTCTGCTTTTGACCGGGTGAACAGAGAGCTTTTGTGCGGTAAATTAAAAAAGTGGAGCCTGCCAAACCAACTTTTACAAGCTATAAAAGCCCTATACCGGAACACCTGAGCAAGAGTGAAACTGGGTAACGGAGGCAGTACAACCATGAGCATTCCTACGCATCAAGGTTTAAAACAAGGTTGTGTATTAGCCCCTACTCTGTTTAACCTTTTTCTTTCTGACCTCTCAAGTGTGATGGAATCGGCAGAAAATCATCCTCCATTTTTGGCCAACAACCCAATATATTTCTTGCAATATGCAGATGATATAGTACTGTTGAGTAAAACACCTATCGGCCTACAGAGAGCCATTAACAAACTGACATCTTACTTGGATCGGGAAAGGCTGGAATTAAACAAAGACAAAACAAAAGTGGTCCGCCTAGTAGATCCGCAAAAACTAAAGTACATATGGGCGGCAAAAGGGAAAATAGTGGAAGAACAAAGGTCATACAAATACCTGGGAATAATAATATCAAAAGGTGGAAATCATAAGGAGCACAAAGCAGCAATTCAAGCAAAAGCCCAATCTCTGATTTTTGCGTATCGATCTTTAAAAGGAAAAATGGATTGCCCAAACCACAAGCACCTATTAAAAGTCATGGCAGCCCAAATTATGCCCACCTTATCATATGGTCTAGTTACCTGGTGTGGTAAGAAGGCCGAATTCCTAAATTACCTACAGATTGAAATCTACAAAGCAGTCTTCAATCTCCCAAAATCTGCCTCAGTTTCCCAAGTCAGGCTTGAATTTGGATTGCAAAATCAGTATTTCCGGAGCATGAGCGGCCTCGTGAAAATCTGCAACAAACTTCGATCCGCAGATCCAGATACAATGGACTGGCTGAGTTGGGAAGAAATCGAACAATGGGTGGAGAACGATTCCTGGAACACATGGGGGAAGTACCTGAAATACTGCGTGGAAAAGCTGAACCTGGAACTAGCCTGGAAAGCGGGGACAGATAAATCAACCCTAAGCGGACTAACTAATGGGGCAGCGAAAAGGAAATCCTTTTTGGAGGACAAACATTCTATTGCAAATCGTCAACATGGCTGGACCATCAATAACTCTTTTATAACACTAAAACCTTTTGCATATCTTACATCCCATTTTAACGGTCACTTAAAAAAAGCTTTTATAGACTATAGGATGGGCATGCATGTCTCGAAGTATTTACTACCCTCTTGGAAACACGCCCACCAGTCGGAGCAATGTCGACTCTGTGGGTATAAAAGTGAAACTCTAGCCCATCTTTTCTGTGTATGCCCTGCACTGATAGGACAGAGACGCCGATATTTGAAATCCATGTTTAATGAGATGAACATTCGCTCCTGCAGACATGCAGTTACAAGCTGGTTGGGAGGTTCCTCCACAATGTTGGTATGCCGGGGAGTCAAATTTCTGGCTGAGGCTAGTAAATGCTCTATGAAGAAAAAATTGGAAACTGGGAAGATATTGTAAGACACCGGTTGGAAAACAGTTCAGGTATAAACTACTATGCAAATGTAGTTCACAATGTAGTGTTTCATTTACCAAATCTTGATATCAAATTGAACAAAACCATGAAAAAGGTTCTATTCTGCACTGTACCATTTACTCCAATGTTTACTAAGTGGCATAAATTGAATACATTCTGCTTCTTTCAAGATCTTTTGGATACATGTAGTGGATCAGTAATATTTAGTCTCAACACCCAACAAGATGCACAAAAATGTATAATGGACATGCTTGGAATTTTAGAAGAAGAAGAAGTGAATATTTATTACTTGTTTGGACTAAGTTACAAATGGCATCATCAATGCCAAAACATTTCATTTACATCTACTACTGATACAAATACTGAGCAATTTCTATACTTAGCAATACGGGATTGCAGCAGTCTATTTGAAAAATTAAATTTAAAAAGCAAATCAAAGTATGACCTGCCCAAATTGTACATCAGATGTAATGTCTACACTAAAACTACAAAGAAGTGCAAAATATATCATATTAATGCTACAATGGTGTATACCAGATGGAAGAAAATTAGAAAACTGAAATTGCAAACTTCAAAGCAGGGCAAATATTTGTTTCAGGACGAATTTACACAACAGTGGCTATTATTTTTCATCAAGGAGCTAATACAACATCTGGACACTACAATGCCTTTTTAAAGAGTATTAGTGGATGAACACATTGCAATGATAGCAACCTTAAATTCAAGGCTAAATTTCATTCCAATCTATGAGATTCTTACCTCTTACATGATCAACCAAAGTTATAAGGTGATCATTCGGCCTATTAGGGGTGATGTGCTTAAAAACTACTCTGTATTGGATTATATCAGAATGCATCATTACTGATTTGGACATCATTTTGCCTACTAGGGTTAATATTTTAAAAATAGTCTTCAGAATTCAAGTATGGTATATATTTGTTAGTAGCACTGTACTTGGTATAATAATAATATAAAATGTTTTCACATCCATTTCTTTTCATTAGTAGAGTAAGTGTAGAAACAACAGTTGGTTAGCAAATTGTAGTGAGTGTAAAGCTTAGTAACAAATATTTATAATGAGTGTATTGTATTGCGTTTCTTATAAAGCGCTAACAATCATCCTGCGTAGGATATCACGGCGCTGCAATGGCTATGATGAACGGTGGGTAGACCCGAGTCCTGCAAATTTAATTTGATTTGGGGAAAAGGAAAGTTTTCAATTCATTTCTAAATGACAGGTGGCAATTCGTAAGTCTGAGCGCCACGGGCAACTCATTCTATTTGGTTGTAGCTATGTGGGAGAAGGCTCGTTCTCCCATCCTGGCTCTCTCCACGGAGACTTTTTTAGACACCCTGCAAGCCTTAAAAAGTGGCTCACCAGCTGATCCTGCTCCCATCAGCAAGCTGAAACTGGTCGCCCCTATTATTGCTCAACCCTTCACCAATCTTATAAACGCCTCCTTTAGGAACGGCGCCGTTCCAGCCAACTGGAAAAAGGCTACCGTCAAAGCCCTCCTGAAGAAACCCCACCTGGACCCATCAGACCCCTCCAACTTTAGGCCGATTTCACTCCTACCAGGGATCTGTAAAGTGGCTGAACGAATAGCTAACCAACAGCTATTCTCCTTCTTGGAGTCCAATCACTTATTACGCGACTCCCAGACCGGCTTTAGACCGGGCCAAGGCACCGACACCGCCCTGCTTGCAGTTGTCGAAGAGGCGAGAGCCATCATAGATGCAGGAGGATCAGTGGCAGTGATCCTCCTCGATCTTAGTGCCGCCTTCGACACGGTGGACCACTCCATCTTGGTCCACCGGCTGAGCCAAGTGGGAATCACTGACTCAGCCCTCGCATGGATTAAATCCTTCCTTGAGGGAAGATCATTCCAGGTGTCAGACGGCTTTTCCACGTCAAAACCCCTGACCATGCAGTGTGGGGTCCCCCAGGGCTCCTCCCTCAGCCCCACACTTTTTAATGTTTATATGTCTCCCCTCGAAGACATTATCACTCCCTTCGGTGTCAAGACAGTGATGTACGCTGATGACACCCAGCTGGTGGTGTCCATCAACCACTCAGACTCTAGCTTAGGAAACCTTGCCAGTTGTCTAGAAGAGATCTCACAATGGATGTCGGACTCTAGACTTAAGCATCATCGGCGATAAATCCGAGATCCTCCTCCTGGGCAATCAAAACAAATTACCCGCAAACCTTTCTTGGCCACCCTGCATGGGCACCTACCCTACTCCCAAAACAGAAGTTAAAAGTCTAGGTATCTGGCTTGACCAGGACCTAAATTTTAAAACCCAGGCCAGGAAAACATCAGGGACCTGCTTCGGCCTAATCCGTATGGCCCGTAAGATCCTCCACCTGATCCCTTTCCATTCAAGGAAGTTACTGATGCAGGGACTGGTCAACTCAAGACTTGATTACGGTAACATCCTATACCTGGGAGCCCCTTCATCAGTCATTCAAAAACTTCAGGTTGCCCAAAATGCCGCAGCTAGAGTCCTCACGGGAACCAAAGCACGGAACTCGGCGAAACCTGCCCTCAAAAGCCTACACTGGCTCCCAGTGAAAGAGCGCATCACTTTCAAGACGCTCTGCATAGCGCACACAATCCTGCATGATAAGGGCCCCCCAATACTCAGATCCCTGATGAATCCACACAAATCTAACAGACATCTAAGATCTGATTCACTTGCCCTGGCCTCCATCCCTAGAATAAAAAAGGCAAGATCGGGCGGCCGCAGGTTCGCCTATAACGCGCCTAAGCACTGGAACTCCCTACCACTAGCCATGAGGAGTGATCAGAATCTTCTGTCCTTCCGAAAAAAATTAAAAACCTGGCTCTTTCCCTAAACATCTTCCTGCACTGACCCCGTTTGGAATAAACTAGGTCCTCTTAGCGCTGGGATGCCCAAGGGTAGCTATGCGCTCTACAAATCCACTTCCAAATTCCAAATTCCAAATTCACTCGAGTAGTTCTTGCTCTTGCTATGAATTGAGAGTGAAGATTTCTAGTTGGTGAATAAAACTTAATCCTATTTCTTAGGATAAGTGGGCCTGTTTTATGCAGTGCTCTGTGTGTTATACACAGCATGTTGAAGGTTGCTCTCTGCCTCATTGGCAACCAATGGAGTTCTCTTAGGCAGCTCTTGGCTGAGTCAAGTTTTCTTTTTTTGCAGATTGCCTTAGCCGCCGCATTTTGCACAATGTGTAGTTTGGTGAAGAGATAGTCTGCCATGCCTACAAACAGGGAGTTTCCGTAGTCCAGCCGGCTCATCAATAATGACTGCACCAGGATCCTTCTACACTCAATGGGAATCCAGGGGAAGACTCTTCTGAGCATTTTTAACAAAGCGAAACCTTTGCCGCAGATTGTTGATACGTGAGACTTCATAGACAGAGTGTTATCGATCGTCACTCCCAGGTTCCTTGCTGTCAGTGTCGGGCTGGGGGCAGTGCCCAGGGACGCTGGCCACCAGCTGTTATTCCACAGCTGAGTATGTCCCCCAAAAAGCAGTATCTCCGATTTGTCTGCGTTCAGTTTTAGACAGTGGTTATACATCCAGTCAGACAATTCGGTTAGGCAATTGAATAGCCTGCCCTTGGGGGTCATCATCCTCATCTAGAATTACAGTTAGTTGGGTGTCATCTGCGTACGAACAGATTTCGACACCCCACTCTCTTCCTATCGCTGCCAGGGAAGACACAAACACGTTAAACAACGTTGGGCTCAATGAGGCCCCCTGTGGGACCCCATATTTGATGTTCCGATGAGGGGATAAGAAGTTACCCATGCACACTGATTACGTTCTATCCGACAGAAATGATTGCAACCACCCCAGTGCTCTGTCCCGGATACCTTTTGCTGCAAGGGTTCTTAGTAACAGATTGTGTGGTACGGTATCAAATGCCGCCGAGAGATCTAATAGTATCAAGGCGACTGTTTTCTCCCGGTCTACCTGCATTCTGATATTATCCAGCACGGACAAGAGTGTTGTCTCCGTGCTGTTGTTGACCCTAAAACCCATTTGGGAGATATCTAATAAATTGTTAGTTTCCAGAAAAGTGGATAATTGCCTGTTAACCAATTTTTCTAGAACTTTCGATAGATGTAAATGTAAATGTAAATGTAAGGTGTTTTGTAGCGCGCTCAATTACTACCGGAGTATCCTGGCGCGAATGACCGCTGGGGAACCCGTCCTGGCTTTCCCTGTGAGATGGTCCCATGCTGGGTATCTCCAAGGTGAAGCCAGGCATCCCCGGCGTCTGTGGGGGGCCGTTGTAGAGATGAGGCAAGCTTAATGCCCAGAGTTACCGAGTGTGATCACTGCCCAAAGTGGGCATCGAGGCGAGAATTATCAGTCCGCTGACCCTGGTCCTCGACCCTGCCGCGTCGGGAATCGAACCCTGGTCCCGGGCCGTTCTCAGCCTCCGGGTCTGCCGCCTCTAACCAGTGAGCCACACCTCTCTACTTAGATAGGGCAGTTGAGATATGGGTCTGTAGTTGGCAGGATTATTGATGTCTGAGCCAGCATTTTTAGTAATGGAGTAACTATGGCATTCTTCCAATTGGTTGGGAATTCAGCAGATTCTAGCGAGTGGTTCAATGCTTGTGTTACTGCTGGGCATATTATTGGAGCTAGTTGCGAAAAAATATGATGGGGACATGGGTCGAGCAGGGAACCTGATTTTATTTCTAACATACCTTTACCCACTTCGTCCTCTGAGAACGGGCCAAAGCTAGAGCAGCTGATCTAGGGGATGGATGACTCGGGGGTCTCTAAGCATTCCGGTTTAGCATGAGAGAATGAGGAGTAAATTTTATCTATTTTTTCACCAAAAATGTCATTAATTTTATCGCAGCCTGCTTGTGAGGGAGTCAAATTCGAAGAAAGGCTTGTAGGACTGCAAAGTTCTTTGACTATTTTAAATAGTTCTTTAGACAAGTTTTTATTTTCTGTTATTCTGCGAGCGAAATATTCCTTTTTTGCTTTTCTAATGGCTTTATTATATATTATAAGTTCTTTCTTATATGACAGTCTGGCGTCTAGAGTTTTTGTAAGTCTCCATTTATGTTCAAGTGATGTACATTTCCTTTTTAGTGACTTTAGTTCTGGCCCATACCAATTTTCTGACATGGTACGTCTGGGTTTGTTATTGGAACTTAGCACTGAACAATGTTCCAGAGCGTTCCTGATATGGTTCTGGAGATTATCTATTTCGTCGTTGATACTAGTTTTTGTTGTATTAGAATATTTAAAGTGTTGCTGAAAAGCTTCTACTGTGAAGTTTTTCCAACTCCTGGTTTTTGCCGCTGCCGGAGCTAGAGGTCTGGTGTTTTTGACATGTAGGTTAATATCAAACTCAATCATAGAGTGATCTGTCCATGTCATTGGTTTTATCCCTTTAATGAGGATGGAACTTATATTGGAGAACATCAGATCTAATATGCGTCCTGCCCTGTGTGTTGATTGCTCGATTTTCTGGGACAATTGTAAAATTTCCATATTCTCCTCTAGATGTTTAGCTAAAGGGTTATTACTATTATCATAGTGTATGTTAAAGTCCCCTAGTAACAAGATATTTTTGTTGTTTAGACAGACCAGCATAATCTGCGCAAGAAGTTGAGTACTAAAGTCAGACGTGCAGCCTGGTAGGTTGTAAATTATCACACCACCGAATAGAATATTGGTGTTTATGGACACTGAGAATGCCATTGCTTCATGGCTATTGGATTGTGTGATAGGCTCTGTCTGCATGTGAGGGAGTCTTTGAACAGCAAAGCTAAGCCACCTCCCCTTTTTTTCCCCCTATTCAGATTAAGAATTTTATAATCTGCTAGGAGGGCCGTTGCAATATCCGGGGTACTATGGTTATCGAGCCAGGTCTCGGTAATGAAGGCCAGATCGGGTTTTTCTGTGCTCAAAATATCCCAGATTTCGATTGAATGTTTTGGGAGGGATCTTGCATTGAGGTAAATACATCTCAGTGCAAGGTCTGGGGTGCTTATATTAGCGGGGCAGTACCAGGGATCACTCTCCCATTTGCAGTTCTGACAGCAGACTGGCCCCATAGTGTTAGAGGGCTCTAGTTGTGCACATGACACAAGGTGTTTAGCGCCTAAGATGTTAAGTTTCCTAAGCTCACAGCTTGAGTATGTAATGGCACTCCTTGCTGTTCTTGGTGTGTGGCTAGTCAGTTGTGCAGGGGTTGTGGCCCCTGGTTCCGGCCTGTTGCGGACGGGCGCAGACAGACTTGCCTTTGGCGCGCCTTTGGTGCCCCGCTGGCGCCCCCGCTGTGCCTCCTAAAAGAGGGTAGCATTTTATCCTGGTGAGGGCGGGAGTGCGGGAGGGGCCTAGCACTAGTCTGCTTTCCCGGCACTTTCTCCTCACCTAAGATGGCGGGCCTCAAGCAGCACCTACTCGGCTGCAGTGGGGGCGGTCTGGGGAGGTGATCCGGGCCAGGTGGGCCGATTACCTCAGTGCAAGTAGTTGGGACGGAAGAGCGACCTGCTATGGCACAGCAGTGTTCATTCAGTCTCCAAGTCAATCGGGTGAGTGAACATTCGGGCAAGTTAAAATTTGATAAGTGCAAGTGCAAGTTAAAACACAGATGACAACTTTTTAGAACAGATAAACAATTAATCACGCTAAGTCCCGGCTTCCGCCTCAGGACGCTCGAAAATACCACATCGCACACACTAGCAATCAGCGGGGGAAAGGCATTCAGGGGTATTTATCCTGGCGAGGGCGGGAGTGCGGGAGGGGCCTAGCACTAGTTTGCTAGCCCGGCGCTTTCTCCTCACCTAAGATGGTGGGCCTCAAGCAGCACCTACTCGGCTGCAGTGGGGCGGTCTGGGGAGGTGATCCGGGCTAGGTGGGCCGATTACCTCAGCGCAAGTAGTTGGGACGGAAGAGCGACCCGCTATGACACAGCGGTGTTCATTCAGTCTCCAAGTCAATCGGGTGAGTGAACATTCGGGCAAGTTAAAATTTGATAAGTGTAAGTGCAAGTTAAAACACAGATGACAACTTTTTTGAACAGATAAACAATTAATCACGCTAAGTCCTGGTTCCCGCCTCAGGACGCTCGAAAATACCACACCGCACACACTAGCAATCAGATGTACTGTGGACTTCTGTTTTTCTTGGTACAATCCATACAATAGTTCTTTTCCCCCCACTGTTCGAAGATGCCACTGCATAGAGACCACCATATACTGTGAAGTAATATGAAAGCTGAGAACAGTAAAAAAGGGGGAACAGACATTGTTATTCAACTGGAATACAGTGTCATAGTTTAAGAAAAATGTGTTGTTATAATGCTTTCTTTTGAAGATCACATACAAACATATTTTCATGTCCTCTTCTTTTTAATAGTGTCTACAGTACAATATTCTACCATAGATAAAATTATTAGAAATTGATTAGAAATGTCCATAGTTTACAAGTGGCAACATGCTCCTCTCTCACATATAAGTCATTCCTAAGGTAATTAGCACCTAGGGAATAGGATATAGTCCTATGTGCATCAAATCTAATGTATCTACTTTAAAACTTTCAGTAAGCTATATGCACACTTACAGGCCTATATTCTTAATGTATAACGCTCCGTCCATCATCCCCTTTTGTTTTGATTTGTTCGGCTTAAGTTGGAAGGGTATGCCCAGACATGGGTCCCTTGCTCACGTTGCCACTGGATTCAAGCTAGCCTGGCTGATGACGGCTGATTAGCCAGAAACCTGTCCCAGGAAGCTTGTTTCAGGTCCAGAGAAGACATGGCTTGGCAGTTCAGTCTGGACTGTTCCCACGAGGCACAGGTTCAGACTTATATGCATATAGCCATGTCTGAACTGGGTTGGCGGAGTGAGCTAAAGAATGATGATGGATTAAACCCAGATAAGTTGACTGGGGGTGAGTGCTTGCAATGTTCAACACTCCGTCCATCATCCCCTTTGGTTTTGCTTTGTTCGCCCTATATTCCTAATTATACATGCACTCTCCCACTCTTATTTGTGTCTTATATAAAAGCATGCAAAAGCAGAAAGCAACTTCTGCATCTGTATCAGTGTCAAAAACAACTAAACATTCACTGACATATGCAAATCAACTCCTATGTATGCACTAGTAATGGAAACAAGTGAACTCTAAGTTCAGTAGTTCAGTAACCCATCACTAACTAACATACCTAGAAATCAATACATTACTCATTTATAAATCCTTAGAGTAAGAAAAAGAGCCACTGATGTACTAACATACATAGTCACATATTCAAACACACTCCCACATAATGACTAAGACACTGATTCATATATCTATTAAACAAGTCACACTAAGTCATTCATTCAAAGAAGTAATCCTTTTAACATGTTAAAGACCAGGTACACATGAGCTTGTGTATGCAGTCTTACCTCTAGGTTGACTTGGTGTTTAAAACTACTTCACAAGCTTAAAACTACTGTTATGCTATTTAAAAGTCACCCCTAAGTTAGCCTGTAGTTAGGCCATAGGATAAACTGCTATTTGGATAAAAGTAAAGACATGTAGTTGGAAGTTTCAGTGAGCTATATAACACTTTCAGGCGCATATGCTGACTGATGCATTCAATGTTCTTCATTGAGTTGAATGTCATGTAAGTGTTTATGAAAGGGCAGAACTACTAATGCATCCTCTGAAACAGTGTTAAAAATATCCAAACATTCACTCACATACCTATAGATAAGAAAACCCACATTAGAACTAACTCACTTATTCAAATATCTAATATCTAATAAAGAACTGACACTACCAAGTAAACCATCCAGAGAAGTAGCCCTTTAAACATGACCTAGCCGTATGCAAATCAGTCTTGACCCTGCGCCCAATGGGAACAGTCCAGCCCAAACTGCCAGGCCAGGTCTTCCCTCAACTGGAAACAAGCATCCTAGGACCAGTGTTGAACTTTCAGCCCTAATCAGCCAGGATAGCTTGACTCCAGTGGCACGGAGAGCACAGGACCCACATCTGGGCATACCCATCCCACTCGGGGTGACAAATGCAAAAAGAACAATTGATGGACAGAATGCAGAACAATGTCATACATTTACCCCAGTACAGAGATCTGGGCCTAAATACATTTTTTTTTGCTCACCATGCCATTCCAGTTTGGACCCAGCCATATGCAAATCAGTACTGACCCTGCGCCCAATGGGAACAGTCCAGCCTGAACTGCCAGGCCAGGTCCTCCCTGGTCTGTAGACAAGCATCCTTGGACCAGTTTCAGACTTTCAGCCCTCATCAGCCAGGATAGATTAACTCCAGTGGCATGGAGAGCACGGGACCCACGTCTGGGCATATCCGTCCCTGACTGATTTGCATATGGCTGGGTCCAAACTGGGGTGGTGAGGTGAGCTAAAGACTGATGGATTAAACCCGGATCCTTGGAACTGGGGGTGAATGTTTGCATTGTCCAGCATTCCTTCCATCAAATGTTTCTTTTGCTATTATTATTTCTCAGCTCATTTGAAGTTAATCAAGCTATTCAAGAATTTTATGAAAATTGCAGATGAAAAAATAAGGAATATGATCCAAGTAGCCATTTTCTCTAAAGGGCTTGATCAAATGAAAAGATACCATTTTCTAAGAGAGACAGCTTTATGTCTTCTAATTCCATTGGAAGTTTTAACAATTACATCTGCATTCGTTCCAGTAAATGAAATAACTGAAGGGTAAATGTATGAAAAAGTGGCACAGTTAAGCGCATCAAGTCACTTTGCTGCTCTGCACTGCATCACTAGAAAAGGGCAGGAATGCGCTACATTTAAGGTATGCTGGGTTCCCACTTTTTAAATTCCAGAAAACCACACTATATTCTCTTAGTGGTTGGGTTATTTTATTCATTGGTTGAATAAAATAACCCAACCACAAAAAGAATATAGTGTGGTTTTCTGGAATTTAAAAAGTGGGAACCCAGGTACTCTGTTTTGTAATTTCTATCTTAGGCCCTACCTGGTTCCTGTCAGTGGGCCTAACCCCTATGTTGTATAAATATTTAAGGTATGCAGTACATTCCTGACTTTTCCCTCTGTATCGGCACTCAACGGGCTGCTTAGCATCAACTCAGGCACCCTTGCACCATGGTGCAAGGGTGACTGCGATGCATGCAGGATTGTTTTTGTCAGGAAGGGACACCTTCCTGTACAAAAACAATCCTGAGAGGTTTTGTCCTCTTTCTATGTGTGCTGCAGAACAAAACATACATAGAAAGAGGAAGTAATGAGGAGAAATAAAGATATTTCTCCTCATTACGCCTCTCCAAGTAAGGTGTATTATTTTTTGTGCATTCCCAGGTTTACAGGGTCTTTTAAATCTGGGAATGTATCAAAAACTATGGGAGTTGAATGGGAACAGCCACGCAGCCCTCATGGAATGCCTTTCCATGACAAAGTAACACAAAGCTGCGTTTTGCACTATGTTGCATTAATTCTGATTTTTTGAGCCATTCAAGGCCATGCCAAGTGGGTTTGGTTGGTTTAAAATAATATGACATTTGAGGTTTGCATCATGCATGTAACACATTGCATAGTGCAAATGTGATGAATCCTTCTCATAAATATGCCCCCTAATATCTTAAAGAGTTTGTATAAAACTTGTTTTCTGTTGTGCTATGTCCCTACGTTTCACATGTTTTAATCAATTTAATGAGGAAGATATGTGGTGTATTGATTTCCTCGAGACCATGGATTCTTATTTTGAACATTTGGGCCTAAACTGTCCTCAAAGTATTAAAAGGTTATTTGCTGGCTTTGGAAGAGTTTACACAAATGTAACTTCTTTCTTCTAAATATTTTCTGTTTCCTGTCCTTATGCCTTCTGAGTCTCTGTGCCTTCACATTGTTGATGTTAGTTGAGAGCTTTAATCCATCGAGGAAATAAAATCCGTTGCCAGCATATGAAGACAATTAGCTGTCATTTGTAAGAGAACTGCTATATCTGCACAGAGGAGAAAGGGTATGCACCTTATGCTCCCTCTTTGGGCACCCAACATTTCAGACAGACACTAAGGTGCACCCCATTTTTAAAACTCCATAATTTTGTTGTCCTGTTAGAAAGATGTAAATTCATTGAAATTACCTCTACTGAAAATATTAATTCACAGAATACTGCTATATATAATGAGGTAAGTAGTCCACTCCTAGCACCCCACAGGGCCCGTCCTGACATAATAGCCCTAACAACTAAGAACAAGGGAGGGAGTAGGGTGAATAACAGGAGGAGCACAGTCACACAGTACTCGAAGTCCAGAGAAGATGGGCGAGACCCACAACATTGGACAATTACGGAGAGTGGCCCTGACCACGCAAATGGCGAGAAGTGTAGGGGTTTCCTATTTGACATCAGCGCGGGGTGGGGGGGAACTGTTGGAAAGTTCAAGGGGGAGACATCAAAATACTACACGGTGACCAGTGCACTCATAGGACAAGAATCCACAGATGCATTAGGAAAATAACAAGGTATACACCCCACGGATTGAATAAAGGCCACTGGGCCAAGGGGTTCAGGACCAAAATGTTAACAGTAATACCAGGAAAACAAGATCTGTATTACAAATGTTTGAATACTATGCAAATACTAATAAAGTTTGTTTATGAAAAAAACTAAAGGGATAAACTCTGCAATCACATACTTTTAAGCAGGGGTTACACCAAACATGTACTGCAATACGCCTAGACAATTAATCTTATTTAATCATCTCTATAAATGGGATGAAACAAGGAATATGCAGCAATCAGGAATATAATGCTTAAACATTTTGAAATGTGGTATGCTGTGTTACCATTGTTGAGTGTAAGGGAGAGGCCATTGCTCATGAGAGATGCTTTCTCAAGTGGGTGAAGATGCCCCTCTCCTCCCTCAACGATGTTAATAAATAGCATATTAAGCTCAGTGATTCTGAATATATGGCTTCTGTTATAGCAATTTTTCATGTGTATTCGCGTGAATAAAAAGGCATTTAACCAACAACAAAAAAATAATAGAAAGAGGTAAGTAAAATTACAAGTGATTAGATTAAGGAGTATTGCTAATTTTAAAATTGGAATTATGGTAAGAACTATCATTGTGTTTAGGTGTAGGAGAATGTTTACTTTGGGATAGGTTTCGTCTTTATCTCCTGTCCCCCCTCCTTTCTTGGGTCTTTCCGATTCTTATTTCTGTGACTCCAATGTGCTGTATACCTCACCGTGTCGGAAATATACTTCTGACATGCTTCCAGGAGGAATGTTTCAATTAGAGAAACAAATGAATAAAAGATAATAGAAAAGAGTTACACATATCTAGGGCCTAATTTACAAAGAATTGGGGTAGGGCAGTGCTGCAAGTCATTTTGCTGCACTGCTCTATGCCACTTTGAAATGACAGGAATGCACCGTATCTACAAGATACAGTACATTCCTATCCTTTCAGCCAGCACCGGTGTAAAATTTGCAGCCAAGAGCCACCTCTGGCTCCTGTTATTGGCATGATTGCTTTCGTGCAGGAAGGGGCACCTTCCTCCAGAAAAACAATCACGATAGGCGTTTTCCCAATGTTATGTATACTGCAGAATGCTGAACACATAGAAAGAGGAAAACACGAGGAGAAACATAAGTATTCCTCCTTGTTACTCCTGCTTTGGGGAAGCGTATGTTTTTGGTGGAAACACCCACAGCAACACCCATTGAACGCCTCCTTAACGTAGAGAAAGTGAAGCGCTGCCTTGCTTTACTCAATATTCATGAGGTCATGGAAAGCCACATAGGATGGCTTTGTGTTGCCTCATAGATATGATTGAGCGGCCTGCATCATCAGACATCCTAAAAAATACTTCAGCGGTGCAGGCCTCTTGTAAACAAGGGTCCTAAAGAGTAGGGTTGCTGAAACCAAGATGCTCACTTTTCTCCTTGCTAATTGTCTGCATGCACCATAATGGAAACAAACATAATATACCATGGTCCTTTTTATTCTTTTACAGTTATGCCTTTTCAGGGCATCATTTCTGATATAATGATGTTAAGATATACCTGGAACACTTCTCCGCTTTGACTAATTCAAACCTACAAATGGCATGCATTGACTTCCCGATATTATTGCCTTTCTATGGAGTGACAAGCAGCCATTAACATCTGCATAGAAGAAACTCTTTTGTGTGTTCTGGTGTGTACCACTTCCCAAAATGTTCAAACGCACTCACTTATTCTCTAAGGAGTGTTACATATAGCAGAATAGACCAACCAGGGTAGAAAGGTGCATGATATTGAAATATAGATTCTACCAAAACAATATAAATATAAAAATGTAGACTACAAATGAATGATGAAGTTGTGTCTGGTATAAAGTTCAAATTTGAACTAAGGCACTTTAGAATCTTATACAACAGTAAGGCAACAAGGGTATAGACGAAAGGCATCTATAGTTTAGCTGTAAAATATGCCTAGAGTTTAAACTCAGTCCTGTCATAAGTAGAATTTTAGAGTCCGCTGTATAATAATAGCACTGGTAAGATGTCTCAATAATATCCAGAGTTTTAAGAGCTCGCAATCTTGAAAGAAAATTGACAGCCTTTAAGCGCCAAACCAGATGCGACAGCCAAGTTTTCTGCTTTCCTCTGCATGGAAGTTTGAATTATAAAGATCAAAATGTGAACCTCTTTGGGGTTTTAGAATGATTTCAGGGTCGGTTGGTAAAGTTTGAGAGTTTTGGGGTTGGACTTGACCCAGGGGGTGGGAGTGTGTGCGTTAAGAGGGCACATAATTTTTTGTGAGGCCAGTTCCTGTGTATTGCGTTAACATATAGAAGCTTTGACATTAATACATCACATTACAACACTGCACTCAGTGGCATAAGGAATCCTCAGGGGACTTCCCTGCAAGGATTGGCAATGGGGTTCCTCACACTATCTAAACCCCTGTGCTGACAAGGAGGGACCCCTCCAAGGAATGGTGAGGGGATACCTTGAGCTACTGATAACCTCAAGCTGACAAGCTGAGGTGGCCCCCCTTATGTGTAGGAGACTGCCCCTCCACACCTCGGGGGCTGCAGGGGTGGCCTTACGTCCCTGACAACATTAAAAAGTATTTACTGAAGTGATAGTTTTTAAACATGAACCATTAGTGAACTAAGAAGCAAGATAGTTGTCATGTAAACCCTGGGATTCATTTATGGCATTTTGGAGTAGGGCAGCAAATAAAGGCACCTTGCTGTGCTGCCCTAGGCTAAAGTGAAAGAGCAAGAATGAATGGTGCATTAATGTCGTTTCTGCCTGTACTGATACCATTTCAGCAGCTTAGTGCCAATGTAACCACCATTGCACCATAGCGCAAGGATGCCTCCTTTGCAGGGAGGATTGTTTTTGTGCATGGAGGGACACCTTCCTGCACAATAACAATCCTAAAAAGTATTTTCCTCTTTCTATGTGTGCTGCAAAATGCAAGTGATTGGGTATCAATCCCTTTCCTTTTCCATAATTTCTGATTTAAATAATATTAAATGGTATTTCAAACTCTCATAACTTCAGGAAATTAGCTGCAATCTTACAATCATGGATTGCAGTGTTCAGTTGACATTGGAAGAAAATGATCTTGTCTTGTATAAACTCATAATGAAAAGGCATCTTACTACTTTTAAAATGTTTCTGCTTTGACTCATGCTCGAAGCTAGGATGATTATTTATGAGAGGCTTGTGTTGCCGGAGCATCACTTTTTTAGACACTCTGACTGTGCAAGCCTCTCAATCATATTCATGAGGCCACACAGAGCCACTTTGTGTGGCTTTGCATGGACTCATGGATATGGAGTAAGACAAAACAGCTCAAGTCGCTGCATTGCCTTACTCTGTCCAGGGAGGCATTCCATGGGCTTTGCAGTGGGCTTTCCTATGCAACACCCATGGATTATGATGTTGCCCCAGATGTACTTAATCATGTAAACCTAGGACAGTGCCAAAACCTTACACCTCTCTTGAGCAGGTGTAACAAGGTGAAAGATTTGTATTTCTCCTCATTGTTTCCTCTTTCCATGTGCACTCCCTTCTGTAGAACACATAGAAAGAGGAAAACGCCTCTTGGTATTGTTTTTGTGCAGGAAGGTGCCACTTCCTGCACAAAATCAATCCTGCATGCAACGCAGACACCCTTGCACCATGATGCAAGGGTGCCTGCGCTGGCAGTAGGCAGCAATTTGTGCACCAGCACAGGGAGAAAGTACAGGAACACACCGTATTTCATAAATACAGTGCATTCCTGCCCTTTCACATTGGCGTAGGGTAACAAAGCAAGAATCCTTGAGGTGATGCCCTACAGCAATTCCCCGTAAAGGTGGGCCTAGGATTGGAGTGTAATACCAGCTCTGTGTTTTTGCATTTTTTACAAACACATAATATTTAATGCATATCTGAACTTACAGACAGCCTTATTGCATACTAGCAGCCCGTCCCGACCTTGTCCGGGAGCAACAGGCTTCCCCGACCCCCACCCGCCCCGACATTGTCCAGCAGCCCGGGCCCCCGCCCGGCCCGTCCCCCGCTTGCCCCGACCTCCACCTGCCCCGACATGGGTCCCCTTACCTCAGCCGCCGCTCCTGCCGCCTGTCCACTGCTGATATACTGCTTTAAATATTTCTGTTCTTCTTTGCAGAGGTGTACAGCCGACCAATCGTTCTACAGAGTGTACATTGGCTGGGAAAGCTTAATCATAGCTAATGTTTTTGGCCTAGAGGTGTGTTAATGATTGCTGTTTCACCATAAAAACATGGGATCATTCTCTTTTCTCCTGCAGCCCGGGCCCCCGCCCAGCCTGTCCCCCACCTGCCCCAACATGGGTCCTCTTACCTCAGCCGCCGCTCCTCCCGCCTACCCGTTGCTCGCTCCACCGCTGGCCTGTCCGCTGCTCCTCATGTCACCCCTGCTCCCCCGCGCCATGTCCGCCGCTCCCTTACCTCAGCCGCCGCTCCTCCAGCCTGTCCGCTGCTCGCACCGCAGCTGGCATGTCCGCTGCTTCTCACATCACCACTCCTCCCCCGCGCCATGTCCGCCGCTCCTCGTCGCGCTCCTGGACGCCGCTCCTCCCCGCGCTCCTGAAGTGAGCACTTCGGAGGAACTACTTTTTTTTTACTGTAAATTTTTTAAATAAAGTTTTTTATTTTTATTTATATAGCCTATAACCATCGACACACCATGATGATTCCAACGGTGTATCGGGTGTGTAGATTGGTGCTGTGGTTCCCGAGTTTACCCGCCTCAAAGGCTGAAAGTTCTTCCTTTATTATAGTGGTATAGATAACTGGAAAAATCCTTCTTACTGCTAGGACACTGTACCTTTCATGCCTTACAAGGTGGGTATCATAAAAAAAATGTGCCTGTTCACACTCTCATCTGTTTTTTGTCAAACTGCAACGCTGCCTTTCTGTGTGGAGGTGGAAGGGGCACTCACCAACTGAAACCACCAATAAATGTTCACATGTATAATCCTTTTTCACTGCCAAAGTTTAGGATTAAGAAAAAAATTGTCGATTCAACAGAATTCACAGGTGTTATGTTTACAATTGGGTTTTTAACTTCTAGTGGCAAACTGAGTCGTTTTGAAGAGATTTGGGTGTTAATAGTGTTTAATAACCAATACTTTTGTGCTTCTTTTTTTTGGAAGTCTGAATCTGTAAAATGTGCTTCTTTTTAAAGAGTTTTCTCCGTTGTGATTAGTTAAGGAGCCCTTTACCTTTAATCTGCAACTGCCAGCCGCTAGGCATGCCATCCAGAGCTGGGTCACATTTCCACCTGATAGCAAATCCTAATCAGGGAAGAAATTGCCCTGCTCGATGGTTCTATTGAGATGGCACAACTGGGGCTTTAAGTTGGATGAAAAAACCGGGGGTCTCTCAAGGGGATGTGGATAATGTAATTAAGGTTGTGGCTTAAACATGTAAGCTAAAAATCTGTCCTTGGCGTAGTGTGCCACCCGACTTGTATTTTGCTGTTTCTGTCATTGCATCCAGATATATGATACAACAAGTAACATCATACCTACAAGTCAGGACTATTGGCTTTGACAATGGTTGTTAGTTGCATAAGATAAATAAGCAATAACTATGGATTGTTTATAATATTGAAAAAGCTTCCACCTAAAGCCCTGATGACACCACCAGTGTCGCTGTTCTTAAGTTTCAGAAAAAGAAGAGAAATCTAGAGAGAAAATTACTCTCTTTAAAGGATTTACCTTCCCCTAAAGCTCACCTGGCATGACGTCATGCCGAAACTTCTCCACTAGTGAGTAAGAAGTGAGCAGTGTGAGCACCCGCAAATCCATGTGCCTGCTGTCACTGCAGTCCGGAAAAAAAAACGGACCGCATGTGCCAGGGCACAAAACATGTTCCAATAGAGACCCTTTTCGAGGCCCCTTTTAAAACTGCCGGTGCTCAGCACCAGTGAGACCCGCTAACTGAAAGCCCTGGGCACAAAATAATGCATTTTTTGACTGGCATGGATGAAAGACAGTGAACTCCCACATTCCTGACATTTTTTTATTCCATTGAGCATCCTTCTATTTGACACACGCTGTGATATCTAATGGCGCTGTTGCCCTAGGCACCATCCACTGCCACCAAGCCCTCTGAATGTTCTGCGAGATGTATTGTTCTCATTTATTAAATGCACTTGTTCAAACTTTAATTTGATCTAATAATGAATTAACCCGATGTTCATGTACATACCACAAATGCAAAACGTTTTCCTTTGAAAAACAGAGAAAAGCAGTGCATTAAATGCTGCTTCTAATTAAGCGAAATGTATCTGATGAGTATTTTTATCCGTCTATTTCTAGTTTCCATTAGAGAGCAATACATGGTGAGAAGGATGGCTGGAGGTGAGACAAATCCCCTGAAATTATACCTTTCTGGAATGGAAGGAGCTGATGCAGTAAATCACCCACACAGTATGACTAATCTAACATGATAATTACGTGTCACTCAACCTAATTGTATGCTAAGCCAGCTAGATGTGCAGGTGCCTAAAGCAACGGAGACTTCATATATGGGTTTAGAGCTTCGATGAATATTCTTTGGATAATGTTAAAGAGGGCTTTGGGAACACAACACCACTTCGATATTTTATTCATTACTAGGGTAAGCGGACACGTTTTTTCTGCTGACAGGTATTTCCCTCCACGCTCAGCATTTAGTAAACAAACAATGCTGCAAATGTAGATGGTGAAATGCCATTGCAGCAGGTAGGGGAAGCTTGCGCGTTCACTTCTCCCATGTATAAATAAAAAAAGAAGCAGGAGTACAGGAGGGGTAACTCTAGAACAAAAATGTTTTAAATCTGCAACATGGCAAACTCGACACAGGAGCCAACTTCCACATTTGGGCCACAGTCAGCCCCCATAAAAGGGAACTTTTGTCAGACGCTCTCCCACAGCAACATGGAGGAGCAACAGAAAAAAAAACAGGTATATGGAAAAGTGGGGAGGGGCACAAAGCTGCAATAACACTGTAGGGCAAACGCTGGCATCTAGAGTGCCTTGGTGTATTGCTAGAATACGTTTAACTGCTTGTCATGTTCTTATAATGACATATCAGCAATAGCTTTCTCTACATTCTTCTTAATTTTATTGGTATTTATTTTACCTTTTTATAGCACAATCTTCGCAATCTTCGTCCCCCCTGCTCAAAAGCTGTGATGGTGTCACTTACCCGTATGGCCGTTCCCAACGACAGGGCTGGCTACCACGTTGTTTCAACACTCCCGGCTATAGAACTTTAATCCTGTTATACGGGCGTTCGCTACTTCCTGCTGGTAACCTTTATGTTCCCTCCGTGCCCGAGTCTCGGGCACAGCTGATGCTGAAGCCCCAGGTAATGGTGTCTGTGATCGCTCACCGCGCCTGAGAACACTTTGGCGGCAATCAGACAGGTGTGCATATTTATTACCCTAGTACGTTGCCAGTGAGTAACATACATTTCTCAGTGTCAAAGTTGAGGCCCTGTAAACAGCAAGTGCTTACGTCTATACAGCGTGAACTTGGTTTATTGTGTTCACGCCGCAATTAAACAATTCTGCACGAGGCTTTCTCCAGAGCTTTGCCCCCTGTGAGGACATGTGGAATACTTGTTCTTTCGGGCACCTGCAAAAGTTGTGCCAGACTCAAACACAGTGCTAGGTCATAGCTGTCAAATGTCTCTTGTTATGTGTGACATAGAAGTCCTGCTCATTTTTACACGCCACATGTGTCGAATTGAAAGCTATGAATAGGTCAGTTGCGGCAAATATTTTCCCACTTCAGGTGAAACACTGTTAATGACAGCCCAAAGATAGGCTTTTGAAATGCCGCTTGTTCCTTGAGGGTTAAGCTTCGCAGACAAATGAGATATGTTTCACAACAGAGTTGGCACTGACATGCAATGAAAAGGAAAATCCGTTTTTATTGAAGGGCATGCGTCAAAATAAAGAGACATATATTCTGATGTAGGGATGTAGTCTGTCTGATTTAAAGACTTGTTGATTTAATGATATCATGAATTTGGTTAAAGGTCCCACTCATTATCTTACAATATCCGCAGTGCTCTTTTCTCCTCTCGATTCCGCGTGAGCGGGATCTGGCCGAGCTCAAGACCTCCCTGGTCAGCGAGTCCGAGGGCAGGCTGTAATAAGAGGAGACTACCGAGACTACCTTTCATGACGTTACTTCCTGTCGTGACCTTACTTCCGGTGACATCACCTAACTTGGAGCGTCCCCCCACTTCTTTTTTTAGGACTTGTGCCCTGGTTAAAACCTAGATGTTGTAATGAACTAGGGCCCTCATTTACAGTATTTGGGTGTAGGCGGGAGGTCGGGATGGACTGAGAGACTCCCAGTTATGGCAGGCCTCATCGACCAACTACGCTACCCTACTCGGGCCTAGCCCATCATCTGTACCGCGGCGTACCCAGAAGTAACCTGCAATTAGGGCGTACCGTTCCGGGCTGGGAAGAGTTCTCCCGGGCGTCGCCTTCTGCCTCCATCAGTTTCCCTGATGCACCGGTGCATCATAGCAACCCAAGATCGGCCTAGGCGAAGGTGAAACCCCTGACTCTGTTAAAACCTAGACTGCAGTGTCAACATTATCGGCGCCATCTTGCCCCCTTTTCGAGCCCATTCGTGTGCGTAAGCGGCAGCCATTTTAAATACCATGGCCTCTCTGCCCATCGCCGACAGCCAGCGCGTCTTTCTCTCTCACTCCTGACCTCGCAAGCATCCCCCGCGCGCTGACAGCCCCCGCTCTCGCATGCCTTGGGCCATAAACCCCTCTTCAGCACAACTCTGCCTCAGAACCCCATCCTGTTCCCAGCACGACACCTCCCTTCATTCCTTTCATGATCCCGGGTCCTTTGATAAAACCCCCTTTCCTCTGTGCCCGTTTGTCTTACTCGTTCCCAGGCCGCCACCTGGCCCTGCGGATATCGTTTATTGCCCCCTATACAGTAGGAAGCTTCTCCCATCAAAGGATCCACGAGTTGATCAAAGCCCCCACCCCATGAGATCCGATCAACCACATACATTCCGTGAATCGGCGGAATGTCCAGCTGCGCGACAATCATCACCTGTTGTGACCGGGGTGGGGACTTCAACTGTAATTGTGTGTGGGAACGGGCCTGAAGCGGGAATTCCGAGGATGTCCTTTCATACTTCAAAGCATTGCAAGAATGTGCGACATGCAATAAAGATCATAAACCTGTGTATAAGAGGCCAGGCCTCAGAGATGCGGTTAGAGCACCTCGAGAAGATACCCTGTTGTCTGATTAGATGTGTTCTGCTCCGTCGGAATAAAACTTCTGTTTCCTGCCTTCCAGTCTCCAGCGCCTGCCTCTTTGTTTGGTAACTTGAGTGGGTATAGAGGCGGTTAACGCCGGGCAACTCTGAAAAATGTCATCGGCCCTACCTTTTTCCACAATTGGCGTCCCAAACGGGGGGCCCATCAGCGATTCGTGGATCCAGTGGGAGAGGTCCTGACGACAGAGTGAACGACTGCAACGATCGGGAGAGCTCCTGTCCGATAGACCCTCGTCTGACAGCCAATCATCCGAACTTCACTGGTTCTGAACAGACCTCTCTCGAGTGATCTACGGTCCTGACTGGGAACCATCAGGAGTGCCGCGAAGATCACGAAGAATAGAGGACGATCGGGCGCTGGATTCGGAAGACAAGAAACTGTCCATGCGGTCCGGGTAAGGTCGTGTAAACGCGACAAATTGCGAAATGATTGTTTGATTTGGATAATACTAGTATTACTCTTTTGTTGGTTTGTTTGGAGATTCACTGTCTGCAAACGGAGAAACAACAGGCTCTCTCTTTGCAAGCAGTGAAGGATAGGTAACGCAGACTTTTGTCCCCGTTGTAATCCGTCGTGCCTATCTTCCTCCCCCACTGATTGATTGTTTGGCCCGAACTGTTGTTCGCGGATTGTTTTCTGGAGATTCTCTGTCTGCAAACAGGGAAGAACAGGTTCTCTCTTTGCAGGTAGTGAAAGGGTAGGTAACGCAGACTTTTGTCCCCGTTGTAACCCGTCGTGCCTACTTATTCTCCCCATTGATTGTTTGATTGACCGAACATTGACTGTTCGATATTGGTTCTTTTGAGGTATTCACCGCCTGCAAACAACGAAGAATAGAAATATTCTGTCTAGTCTTTGCACGCAGTGATAAGATAGGTAGTGCAGACTTTTGTCCCTGTTGTAATCCGTCATGCCTATCTTCTCCCCACTGATTGGTAGCCTGTTTAGCCCGGACCGCTTATTAGAGATGAACCATCCGGCTCCACTGGAAGGCACCCCTAATAAGGACATGTTCATGAAGCATGGATTGATCGCTATAGCTTATAGCAAGCTGTGGCATAAATATACGAAAAAGGATCGAGAAAGTCAGTGGCCACTGATAGGATCCTTCGACGAGGATAAAATAAGCGCACTAGACACAGCCCTTGGGAAACACAAGACAACGCCCACTATGCTTGATAGTCTCGGCATGTGGCGCAAAGAAACCGAACAGCGTAAAAAGAGAAATGAGAGTAGGTTGGGAAAAGAGCTGCGAAAGGCAGCCCACCTAGCTGCTAAGAAATTAGAAGAAGAGAATAAGGAAAGAGAGGAAGCCAAACAGAAACTAGAGGTAGAAACATCAAGCCAGTGTCCGGTTAGAACGCCCTCTACGCTCTATCCTGAATTGCCCTTGAAACAGCGAGCCAACGATGATCTTTTGTTAGGTCCTCCGATCATCTACATGCCCCCTCCATATGCCCCTTCCCAACCCTTAGCACAGCACCCACCACCCCCAAGCACAGACGAGAGTAGTACCAGAGCTTCGGCCCCCATGGCCTCTGTGCTGGCCGAACCCCTTGTATTAGACACAACACAAGCGACAGTGTTAGATGACCCTGAGACCCGAAAGGCTGATTCCGTATGGAACAAACAGATTAGGCAAGGATGAGCGAGCACGGATCGACAAGATAGTGAGGACATTGGTAGAAAGAAAGGAAAGTGAAGAGCACATCACGGATATGTTCAACTCATATGCAGGGAGCCACAGACGACATTTTGCCGTTCGACTGTGTTATCATGTCTTGAATGCGTACGAGGACCGATATCGAGACAAAGGTCCCGAGAGCCTAACGACTCTGTATAGGAAGGTCGATATCGGGGATGAGGGCGAGTGTGATGTGACGGACCTCCTTACGCGTACGCTTGAGGTTTTCCGCCACCTCACGGAACTGGAATCGGAAGCTAAACCCACGACACCCGTAGCAACCAAACCACAAACTGAGCAAGCTAGCGCCATGATTGCAATAAGAGAGGCTGCCCCCTACTGGGTTCCTCCACGAGGTCTAGGAACTCACGATGACGTCAACCACCAAGATGCAAGAGGGAGGGTAGCGTACAACTGGGTCTACCAGCCTGGGGATCGGCAAGATATTCTGACGTTCCGGAAATCTCTGCCTGATTTACGTAAAAACCCCACTGCCTTCTATACTGAATTAGGTACAGCCCTAGGTTCAACGATTATGACCCTGGCTGACATCGACTTGTTTTTTGGGTTATGTCTACCAGCTGATGTGTGGAAGCAAATCCGGAAAGTCGACCACCTTGAGCTGTTTGGACATACCTGGTCGCAACTCGATGGCATAGATAGACAACGAGAACCTGGACAGAAGCCTTTGAAACCCATTTTAGACCTCCCAGATAAAATTGTACAGAAATTGAAAACCCTGATTCCAGAAAAGAAAGTGGACTGGTCGATAGTAACGGCTTGTCGTCAGAAACCCCAGGAGGATGTATCGGACTACTTCTCCCGGTTTGAAACGGTGTTCTCCGATTACAGTGGCCAGGACATGACCACTGCAACCGGACACCATCTGTTTGTCCAGAATTATGTTAAGGGTTTGTCACCGGAGGTCTCCCAGAAACTGCAGGCCAGCGAGAGTAGTTGGGCGGCCTCCAAACCTGCGGCTATCCTTCAGATGGCCCAATATTACGAACACCAGAAAAATGAAAACGATAGAGCAACAGAGAAAAAGAAGAAAGACTTAAAAGAGAGGGTGATGATTGCACAATTGCAAGGGGTGACTATAGGACGAGAGCAATACAAAGGAAACTACCAGACAAATGTCCCTAGGAACGCACCTCCTAAAGACCGCACCTCGACACCCCGCATTGGACGTACAGACATTAGCGAGGACCAGTGTGCCTTCTGTAAAGGATTCGGCCATTGGAAATCCCAGTGCCCGGTTCTTTTGGAGATGAACAGAAATAGGGACCCCAAGGACGTAGCGGGTTGACCGAGAAATAGAGGACAGCAACGAGGGCCCGCAAATGACACGACTAACAATAAATCAAACAGACCAAATACATTTGACCGACCCAGACAGAATCAGTACCAACAGTCTGACTGCAACGATGCCCACAACTTCGCATAGGACTGCCAAGGGCAAGGGAGGGATCCAGTCGAGCTCTATGTTGACCAGCAAGGTCCTTATGTCACTGCTAATGTCCTGGGTACAAAGTCTCCATTTCTGGTAGACACTGGCGCAACACGTAGTGCGTTATCTAAACGACTGATTCCAAGGGCACCCTTGTCTGGCTCACTTGTGACATCGATAGGTTTCGATGGAACGCCCTCCACTAACCCTTTGTCCACTCCGATCCCCTTCGACTTAGAAAAAAATTCCACTGACACAACGTTTTTACTTTCCGCTAATACTCCTGACGCCATTATGGGACTTGACTTACCGAAGCCCTTCCGAGCGACTATTAGATGTTCCCAAGACGGAGTTCGAGTTTTCCTGTACGACAACCCCATTCTGCTTAGACATTGCCCTTCCCGACGCATGTTTTCTATCAATGACGCTGACACGTCCCTGCTTGACACTCTGCCTCCGTATCTGTGGGCCAAGACAGATTCGGACGTAGGACGCATGATGATTGACCCAGTACACATCACTGTTCGACCGGACGCAATACTCCCAAAACTTCCACAATATCGGATATTGCCCGAGGGCGAGAAGGCATTGGTGAAGATTATTCAGTCACTGATAGACGCAGGAGTGGTAGAGGAAGTGGTTAGCAACGTTTGCAACAGCCCTATCTTGCCCATCATCAAGAAACAAGGAGAGGGAGATGAGAAAGCATACCGCTTCATCATTGACCTTCGAGAGATCAACAAAGTGGTTGTACCCCAGTACCCCGTGGTCTCAGACATCACCACTATCCTGACTTTGATTCCTTCTACTGCCACCACCTTCACTGTCATTGACCTAAAAAATGCATTTTTCTCTATCCCCATCCACCCAGACAGCCGATATCTCTTCGGCTTCACCCTAAAAGCCCCCTCATATAGATTCTGTTGAGCACCCCAGGGCTACACAGAAAGCCCAAGCATCTACAGTCAGGCCCTCAAGAGACAACTGGATGAGGTCCAGTTACCCGATGGAGTGGTGTTGATACAATACGTCCATGACATCCTTTTGGCGGCCGACACCACTCCACTAGCAGTCACAGCCACCATTCAACTCCTGCACTTCCTTGCGGAAAATGGCCACAAGGTCTCCAAAAAGAAGTTGCAATTCTGCCAACCCCAGGTCACTTACTTAGGCCACCTTCTGTCCAAAGACGGAAGGAAACTTACCCCCGACCGGATCCAAACCATTCTTGAAACCCCTGTCCCAAAGACTCAGAAACAGGTCCGCTCCCTACTAGGCCTCACCTCCTTCTGTCGGCAGTGGTTGCCAAACTTCAGCCTCATTGTGAAACCGCTGCTATCTCTGCTAGCTAAAGATGTCCCCTTCCCCCTCTCTTGGACCCCTGAATGCCAATCCTCCTTCATAGAGCTACGAGATGCCCTTTGTTCCGCCCCTGTCCTAGGTACCCCCGATTACACAAAGCCCTTCTCCCTCTACACTCACGAAAGGGAGGGGTGTGCTTTATCTGTCTTGACCCAGTCCATTGGCCCAAAGCAACAACCATGAGCTTACTTCTCTGCCACTCTTGACCCCGTAGCCAGAGCCTTACCTGCCTGCCTTCGAGCTGTAACTGCCGCTGCTATCTCTATCCGACAGAGTGAGGGGATCGTGCTCTCGAATTCCCTCACGGTATTAGTACCCCAAGCAGTTGACATCCTCCTGAACCAAACCAAGACGCAACACCTGACGAGTGCACGACTGACTGGATACGAACTGACTCTGCTCGCACCCCACATCACCCTGAAAAGATGCACCACACTGAACCCGGCAACTTTGTTACCCCTACCAGAGAACGATCCCAATGTACCCCCTGTACACGACTGTGTGACCCTCACGGACGAACAGACTAGAAGTAGGGTTGACCTCAGAGACACGGCTTTTCCTGACCCTGACGGAGAGCTGTGGGTGGACGGCTCTTGCATCAAACTCCCCGATGGCACCACTTCAGCTGCCTATGCAGTCACCACGGCCCGAACTGTAATCGAGACAGCCCGCATCACGCAACGATCTGCACAGGCAGCAGAACTGATTGCCCTGACATGAGCGTGCATCCTAGCAGCAGGAACCACAGCGAACATTTACACCGACAGCCAGTATGCCTTCGGGGTGGTTCACCATTTTGGGCTCCTTTGGAAGGAAAGGGGATTCTTGACCTCGCACGGCACCCCCATCTTACGTGGAGATTTAGTCTCCGCCCTGATCGAAGCTGTCCTTCTCCCCAAAAGACTTGCGGTTATCAAATGCCAGGCACACAAGAAAGTGACAGATATTATTGGGCAGGGAAATGCACTAGCCGATGTCACTGCTCGAACCACCGCTGAAAATAGGACGACGACACGCATGTACGTGACCAGGTCACAAGCAGAGAAATGGACCGACGCTAGGGACACTATTAGGGACATTCAAATGGCTAGCACACAACACAAATTGACTGAATGGGCACGGGTGGGATTGAAAGACGATGAAGGCTGCTGGCGGACAAAGGACACGAACAAATGGTTGCTACCTGACTCATACCTGATTCCCATACTGACTATGGCACACTCCCCTGCTCACATAGGATCAGCCCCCATGATTGAACTTGTCTCCAGAGTTTGGCACAACGACAAAATCACAGACTCCGCCAAACGTCTGGTCCAACCATGCTTGATATGCCTGCAGCATAACCCCGGGAAAGGAACTGTGGTACCCCGGGGAGGGTTTGGGGTTCCCAATCACCCGTTTGAAGTCCTGCAGATGGACTACATCCAACTAGACAGATGCCAAGGCCTGAAATATGTACTTGTCGTGGTGTGCGCATTTAGCAAATGGGTGGAAGCATACCCAACCCGTGATAACACTGCCATGGCCACTGCAAAAGTACTGTTAAAAGAATTCTTCCCTCGCTACGGCCTTTGTCGAATTTTATGGAGCGACAATGGCCCCCACTTCGTAGCCGAAGTCATCCAGCTCATCTTAAAGGGGCTGGGTATCAAACAGAAGTTCCACGCAGTCTTCCACCCCAAGTCTGCTGGACTTGTTGAGCGACACAATGCCACACTAAAACTAAAGCTAGCCAAGATAGTGGCTACCACGGGACTGAAATGGCCAGACGCTCTCCCACTGGCATTGCTATCGATGCGTTCCACCCCCACCAAACACCACTTGACACCTTACGAGGTCGTTTTCGGCCGACCCATGAGCGTCTGGTCTGCACCAATACCGACTTCCATTCATGACGTCCCGGACGTCCTAATGTCTGATTACTTGCATAAATTTACTGAAACTCTGTCTGTCATTCACCAACAGGTGCTGCATGCCATCCCTGACGCTTCCCGGGGTCCCGGACACAACCTGCAACCCGGGGATTACATCTTGATCAATAATTTCCAGCGCGCCAAGAGACTGGAACCCCGGTGGACGGGCCCCTGGCAAGTCCTACTAGCCACCCGAACAGCTCTTCGAGTGGAAGGAAAGCGGACCTGGGTGCATGCGCACCATTGTAAGAGGATTCCCCCGACTCTGATGACAACCGAAGACGTGACCACCAGGAAGAGCTCCTGAACAAAGACCGACCATCGCTGAATTGCTACCCAGACACAGAAACACTTGAACTTGCAAAGATTCCTGACCCTACCGTGCCATCCAAAGAAGGGTATAACCTGCGTCGAAAGGAGAGAGTTTCGGCTAAGCAGACCATTGACTAAGTCATAATTCTCAGATCGGTGGCCTAACACAACAAGGGCTGTCAGGAGAGAAAGCCAGACGAGGTCTTTGGTTCTGCCCGCTACCGAGCTCCCTTGAAGGTGATGGAAGCGCCAGATAAGAAGGTGATGGAAGCGCCCGATAAGAAGGTGATGGAAGCGCCCGATAAGAACATGATGGAAGCAACCGGACATCCGAAAATTCGTTACAGAAACCCAAAGACAGACAGAATCCACAGTTCAAAGACAATTGCACTTTTCATCACAATCCTTTTCTGCTTTCTCCTCATGACCACGCTCTGGATTGTGGAAGAAAATGCACCTGCTCATGAAACATTCCTAACCACTGTGCAGCCTTCTACCATGAAAGAACATTATTTGATCTCGCTCTCTCCTCAACTCAGAGAAAGGCAAAAGGAGTTTTGGAACAACTCCTTTGTGCAGCTGCTGCACCAGCACAATCTTGCCACCAATGCCACCAACTGCTGGATCTGTGGGTTGCTACCCCACGCCACTGGACATTTCATCCCTTCACCCTTCTCAATTCACGGCTCCTGCCTTGCTTGGCTGATCCTCTTGCAAGAGAGCTATAAGGACAATGCCACCTCCAGCAAAACCATGACGCATTTCTTTCATGAGGTCTGGCGAAACAAAACAAAGACACATTTCTGCCCGCAGACCTCCAACGACTCTATCCACATGGACATCCCTGCTAAAGAACGAATTGAAATGCAGGTGTTCAACAATCCAACCAGACCCACCTTCTCCTACCTACGGAAATGAACAGCTGCCACTCTGACTGTGGCTCTATCTGTCATCAACGTCACAGGCCATATGTGCATAGAAGGGCTTGGGACACAGCTGGTAGGCCGCAGTGCTTGCCACTTCACCAGAACTTTGGACTCTACCGATCCACCTTCCTTTGCATCCTCTCCAAACATGTACTTTGTTTGTGGCACAAAGGCTTACACCTGGCTCCCCAAAGGCTGGGGGGGCACTTGTTTTATCTCCTTCATCCTTCCTCCGACCTATGTGGCTCCAGCAAATCACCATAGACAAAAACGAGCCAAGGACATTGAACAAGCCGACTCAACAGGAGCACAGTTCCTCGATGCTATGAAGGGACTTGTTCCACTCTGGGGCCCGATGGCAAACAGCCGTGCCATCCGACATCTGACTCAGGCAGTCGAGACAACAATAAACATCACAGCTGGTATCCTTGCAAACAACACAGCCGAGCTTCAAGCGGTCCGCCTGGTGGCTCTCCAGAACCGCCTTGTTCTAGATGTGGTTCTAGCAGATCGTGGTGGAGCATGCCGCATTATTGGGTCCAGCTGCTGTACATATATACTGGACAATTCACCCTCAGTGTACAAGGCCATCGAACACCTCCACAGACTCTCCTCAGAAGTTCACCAGGAGCAGGAAGAATGGTCGCTTGGTGGATGGTTCTGGAGTACTGTTAAGAACTGGGGCTGGAGACTGTTTATTATTATCCTGATTCCTGTAGTTGTAATATGTGGGTTATGCTTAGGAATTCAATGCCTGCCGCCTCTGTGTTCGTTATGTGCGAATTGTATTTGCCCTAAGACTGTGGACTTTGGAAAGGAACGCATGGGAGCATTATATGATGCCGAGGTTAGGAATTTAATGCAGATTGACATTGAGTAGACAAGCTGGCTAGATATGTTGAAAAGGGAGGACTGTTAAAACCTAGACTGCAGTGTCAACATTATCGGCGCCATCTTGCCCCCTTTTCGAGCCCATTCGTGCACGTAAGCGGCAGCCATTTTAAATACCATGGCCTCTCTGCCCATCGCCGACAGCCAGCGCGTCTTTCTCTCTCACTCCTGACCTCGCAAGCATCCCCCGCGCGCTGACAGCCCCCGCTCTCGCATGCCTTGGGCCATAAACCCCTCTTCAGCACAACTCTGCCTCAGAACCCCATCTTGTTCCCAGCACGACACGTCCCTTCATTCCTTTCATGATCCCGGGTCCTTTGATAAAACCCCCTTTCCTCTGTGCCCGTTTGTCTTACTCTTTCCCAGGCCGCCACCTGGCCCTGCGGATACCGTTTATTGCCCCCTATACAGTAGGAAGCTTCTCCCATCAAAGGATCCACGAGTTGATGAAAGCCCCCACCCCATGAGATCCGATCAACCACATACATTCCGTGAATCGGCGGAATGTCCAGCTGTGCGACAATCATCACCTGTTGTGACCGGGGTGGGGACTTCAACTGTAAATGTGTGTGGGAACGGGCCTGAAGCGGGGATTCCGAGGATGTCCTTTCATACTTCAAAGCATTACAAGAATGTGTGACATGCAATAAAGATCATAAACCTGTGTATAAGAGGCCAGGCCTCAGAGATGCGGTTAGAGCACCTCGAGAAGATACCCTGTTGTCTGATTTGATGTGTTCTGCTCCGTCGGAATAAAACTTCTGTTTCCTGCCTTCCAGTCTCCAGCGCCTGCCTCTTTGTTTGGTAACTTGAGTGGGTATAGAGGCGGTTAACGCCGGGCAACTCTGAAAAATGTCATCGGCCCTACCTTTTTCCACAATTGGCGTCCCAAACGGGGGGCCCATCAGCGATTTGTGGATCCAGTGGGAGAGGTCCTGACGACAGAGTGAACGACTGCAACGATCGGGAGAGCTCCTGTCCGATAGACCCTCGTCTGACAGCCAATCATCCGAACTTCACTGGTTCTAAACAGACCTCTCTCGAGTGATCTACGGTCCTGACTGGGAACCATCAGGAGTGCCGCGAAGATCACGAAGAATAGAGGACGATCGGGCGCTGGATTCGGAAGACAAGAAACTGTCCATGCGGTCCGGGTAAGGTCGTGTAAACGCGACAAATTGCGAAATGATTGTTTGATTTGGATAATACTAGTATTACTCTTTTGTTGGTTTGTTTGGAGATTCACTGACTGGAGATGCGGTTAGAGCACCTCGAGAAGATACCCTGTTGTCTGATTTGATGTGTTCTGCTCTGTCAGAATAAAACTTCTGTTTCCTGCCTTCCAGTCTCCAGTGCCTGCCTCTTTGTTTGGTAACTTGAGTGGGTATAGAGGCGGTTAACGCCGGGCAACTCTGAAAAAGGTCATCGGCCCTACCTTTTTCCACAACTCCTTCAGGACCAGCACTCAGATACACCGCTAGCCTCGGCGCCCCATAGGGGAATGATCTGGACACCTCACTGAGGTTGGGAAAGCACTGCTGGGGGGGTTTGCTGACTCCCTCCCCTCCCTACACAGGCCCTTAAGCCTTTGATGACATCGTGCTCGATCATAAGGTGCACAGTGGATAAACGAAGGCAGGAACCCTGTTCATCTGATGCTCCCCGTCCCCCGTTGCATCGGCGTATGACCTCCCTTCCCCCGCACGGCACCGGGACTCGAGGTGTGAGGCGAGAAGTCAAGAGGAGCTGGGTCAGTCCTGGTTGTGGAAAGCTGCTTTGCCCTATGAGACGGCCCCGTCTACACGGCGCCAGGCCGGAAGGCGAGCAACGAGCGGGCCGGAATGAGCGCTTCTCAGTTGGACAGACGCATCTGACAGCAACGTTTGAAGCAAAGACCAGGGCCCACACTGACACGACCAGAAGCAACGCTGGGGCGAGCACATACAGCGACACAACACAGAGGGGCTGCAACAGGGCCAGCACTAGGCATGGGCAGTATGAGCAGCTACTCAGGGCCCCACAACCTTTTAACTGCCACAGGGCCCCCCACAAGTCCATCATCCTTTTAAAAATGCACCATTGTACGAATTCCAGATGGACAGCCCTCTCCCTTGGCGTTTGCAGCCATCATACAGCATAAAGGGGCCTTGCATGTTCCTATCCTGCCCGGGGCCCCACAAATCCTAGGACCGGCCCTGGGCTGCAATCAACCTAAGGACTGAGAGGCCTTACCCAGCTATATCGTCTATATCGAGCTATATCGAGGGTACCCAGCAATATACGTCTTCCCCTCTCCCCTCTTCGGGGAATTCAGTGCAGTTGAAGACCTTGCACCTCTGAAGACATAAATCTGCCCAAAATACTCAGTAGGGTGGCAAATACCAGGAAGTAGATACCCGGTGCCAGAGATATTGCCTACAACAGCTGAACCCCAACAAACGGGGGAGGACATCAACATGCCCTGACAGGGATCCTACAGGAGTCTGCCACCATCTAACCACACGTTGCCTGGGCCCAGCTCAAAGATCATCCTGCTAATGACAACATAGTACAAAGGCAACATGGGACGTCAATGCATAACAGGAGCAGCGCAGGCGGTGAGCACGAGGCCGACTCCCCCTGACCCCAAATCCAACCAGCCGGTAGGAGAACCCTCCCACACAGAGTCCATGTCTGATAAATTGGACGAAGTCTTGGTGGCAATCGAGCACTGAAGAGTGACTATGGAAAACAGATTTGGAGAATTAACCACAGACCTTAACCTACTCCAAGACGACCACAGGAATCTGGCAGACAAAGTTAAGTAAGGGGAAACGATGCTCCAAACCATAGAACCACAAGTGCAGTCACAAAATGGCACCCTGCAAGACCTGCATTCTAGGGTAAGGATCTTAGAAAACAAAGCTGATGACATGGAAGGGCAATCCCGCCTTACTAATATTTGCATCCTGAATCTACCGGAGGGGGCAGAAGGGTCTAACTCTATTTGTTACATCAAAACCTGGATCAAAACAATCACCCAGACAAAAGACTTGATGCCCTTCTTCTCTGTAGAGAGAGTGCACCGGGTCCAAGCCTTCACCACCCCCACAGGATCATCGTCCCCGCCGTTCCTACTGAAACTGCTCTATTATCAAGACAGGGACACTGTTCTTGGGCAGCTAGACAAAATGGACCGCTGCGAGTGGAAGAGAAGCAAGTTATGTTATTCCCAGATTACTCCTGTGCTGTCCAGCAACAAGGGGCCACGTTCCTAGCAGTTAAACAAACCTTATGTCAAAAGAACATACAGTGTGCACTCTTATTTCCTGCCCGCCTCAAAATTATGCATGATGGAACTGCACACTTCTTTACTGATCCTGCGGATGAGAGTGCATAGGTGGAAAATGGCTAGCAAACCTTGATGACAGTGGGAAAACACGCAGTCATCGTCCCTCTGGACGTCAATGGCGGCAACACAAAAGAGTGACCCTCACAAAACTGAGCCCACTATCTGATCCCTCTGCAAAAAACTCTCCCAACCTTGAGCAACTGATAGGGGAGCGCAGGAAGCACTGCAAGCAGCCACAGTGATGGGATCGACGAGGGAAAGCTTAGATGGAGAAAAAGGCCCAGATCTCTTCACCTCAGAGGAGGAAGTCAGCGATGCGAATACTTACGGGATGGCTCAGTCACACCTCCGATAGTGACTCCTCAAACGGCGGTCACATTGATATGATGATCACTCTGCTGTGAGGCGACCAGAGGGTGATGTATCCTATGTGATCTAAATTTCCAGTTAGAGAACACTGACATGGTAAGGTATCCTGAACATTACTGGACTGGATGTCAGACTGGAGTGCCACGCGTGGGAGGTGATGGGGAAATCCCCCCTGGGCATCCCTCATCTACCGTCTAATATCAGACAGCCTTAGCAACAGTGGCTGGCGAAGACGTACAGTTACCCTCTCAAAAAACAAACTAAAGACAGTACACAATGTGTAGTTTGGACGTAGTGCCCCAAAAGATAAGTCCCACATGTTGGGACTGTTTCCCGTAGTTCAGTTCTACTTTCCCCTTACCTCAAGTTCCCCAATCACCCCCTGCGGAGAACATAAGCGGCACTGAGAAATATATGCAAGTGGTGGGTATAGTGAAGGGGAGACACAGGGGTACAGTGGGGCATCATACGCTTGGATACTAACCGACATGGTCACCAACATCCCTAATCCAGATGTAAAGATATTACATTAAATGTCAGAGGTATGCACACAGCACATAAGAGATATGCCATCTACGCACATGTAAAGAGACAACAGGCACATATAGCTTTCCTGCAAGAGACACACCTGACAGCGATAGATTTGTATCACCTGTGTAGGAAGTGGCGGGGTATTGTATGAGCTACCACAAACTCAGCCTTCTCTAGGGGCACCGTACTTTGGATTAGGCCCGGGATCCCTTTTAAGGAACAGTGCATATTGTAGATAAAGAAGAATGATATACCCTATTAGAAGGATCATAAGAATGCCAACCTATACTGTTAGGGAGCATATACGCCCCTAATGTAGAGCAAGATTAATTCTAGAGTCACCTTACAGGAGTATTACCCCAATACGCATTGATCGCTAGGCTATTAGAGGTGATTACAACTGTGCCCTGGACCTTCACTTAGATAGATCCTACCCCCGTCAGCTCAGTCACCTGCACACAAACAGACAGAGCAGTATTGCATACCAGTAAAACACTGGGGATTAGCGGATGCGTGGCGGGAGCGGAACGCTGACACTAAGCTGTATTCCTTTCACTCCATTCCACACAATATACGAGTGTGGCTTGATAGATTTCTCTGCTCCACAACAATACTCCCTACAGTCCAGCACGCAGACTATTTAGGCAGAGTACTGTCAGATCATAATGCACACATAGTGACCCTCAGGTGGAAGCCACCTCACCCCGTACCCACCTGGAAACTACTGCGAGACTGCTTCACAGACCAAGTTGTCGTGAAGGGCCTCAGCCAGGCCTACCAGTGCTAGGGGTTCGCCCTTCTCTGCGAAAGTCCTCAGACCATTCGGAAAGAAGTTGGCATGGAAACTGCAATATAAAACAGAGCGCTTTATTAACATCAAGAGGTGGAACTACATTCACACAACACCCTTCGGAAGTGTATGAAGTAGCACACTGAACAAAAGGAACATGCTCCTTTTATACCCACACAGGGGCTCAAAATAAGGCGGTACAAGTACAGACGAGAAGGTTTACATACATAAAAGGTCATACAGAAATGCTCAGTCAACAAGTGGGAGGAGCTAACAGTTTGCTGGTTCCAACAGAAATACCCTAACAGTTACAGACTAAAGACAGGTGCATGGAAAGTCTCAGTCTCCTCTGCGCATGTGCAGAGTAGCAGAGCCTAAATATAGTCTGTCTCTAAGCAGAATACAAGAGCAAATGACAGCAAGGTAGGACAGAGCACATGGCGCGCACATGGCAGACAAGATGGCTGCCGAATCCAAGATGGCTTCCGAATACAAGATGGCTTCAGCTAAATGCTAACCCTGATCGCTGCCAAATTACAACAGACAACCGTTTTAGCATTCACTGAAGACATACGTTCATTTGGGGTATTCTAGGTTCACATCTTGTCTATTGATATTCATCTTTCAAAAACCTCTTTATTCAATAAACGTTGGGCTTTCATTTCTGCAACATTTTGCTTGGCAGGTGTACAAGCAGTGGTGCAAATGGAGCAAAGCATGGGACCAAGTCAAAGAATTTTTATTTGTTTTGGTACTCAATTGAGGACCACAAATTTTTAAAATTGCACACAGTTTGTTATACAATTCAATACATTTTCAATGAAACTTTTAAAAAATCATATATTTTATAGCAAACAAATTCATTCGGCGGCCGTTTGCATATTAATAGCAGATCTTTAGCAGTGACTATCCTACATGTCCGATAGATGGGATCAAGGCATGTTAACCGTGCATTTACAACTTTGGCATTTGGGCATATAAATAGGAGATGGAGTTACTCAAGCACTCTCTAAGGAATTGGTTATCTGGAAACTTTTCCCTATAGTATTGCTTCTCAAGAATTTTTTCACCAATGTCAACAATAAGTTCATTTGTAGTTAGAGGGCTTCAAAGTATGGATCCAAAACAGTCGTAGTAGTTCAAATACTTTATTTTCAAAAAACACATTAAGAGTTTTCCAGCTTTGCACCGCCGACACGTGTTTCGCCTACTCAGAGGCTTTTTCAAGGCAATAATTATTCTTGTACGGTGTGATGGTCGGGAAGATCTTATTAAGCCAAGGATGCAAACTTTATGGTGTAGAAAATAGGAATCCTATTACATGTGATGAACACGATGGAAAGTTCTTAGGTTAAAAGTCCCCTTTGTGATTTCGTAATTGAAAGCCCCACGTTGTATTTTCTTATAATATGGCCAGTCATAAGCGTATGTCTTCGTTATGTATTGCGACTTGCTGCGTGGAGATTGGTCATATGTTCACCTAGTTATATTCAAGGACCATGATAAGTCTCGTAGAAGTCAGCAACGTGGGCGCATCGCAGTGATCTTTTTTACAGAATTTTGATGGTAAAAGTCCTGATGAAGGCATATTTTGTATGTCGAAACGCGTCGACCGGATGCCATCTAACCTCTTTTTAATCTTCTTTGTGAATACATATGTATCATTATATTGTTATTATATCAATTTTGACAAATGCACTGAATTTTAATATTTCCTTTTAATCAAATTAAAAAATGTATTTTTTCTAAACTGAACTAGTTTGTTTGTTTAATCTATTGTGTAATTTCTGTAGTGTATGCCTGGGAGTGTTATTTTTCATACATGTAGGAGCGATCGTCCAGTATGTGGATAATAGTTTCCATTAAGTGATCAAATAGGGTATCATATTTGTTACTGGGTGGAGCATAGATGTTAAAAAGCAGTATTTTGTTCTGAGCGGCTGTTGATTGGGTTTTAAATGACACCTTAATGCATTGTAAGTTATCTAAGTTTGTATCTATGATTTCTTGAGACCAAGAGTATTCCTCGCGTAGTAAAATTGCCAGTCCACCCTTTGCGTGGCCCCTATTGGATTTTTTGCGAGAATTTCATAAACATAGTATCCTTTTTGAGAGAAGGTTACGGTTGACCATGTTTCCTGTAGAGCAAGAATATCCGGATAATTTTTTGTGGCTTCCATCATTTTTCTAGCAGTTTACCCGGCCATATTCCATGTCGTAATCGTCAAACCTTTGCTAAACCAAATGTTGTTGAAGTTTAGCCGTTTTTTTACAGTTTAAAGTCTCCGATATCCATGCCCAAGATTTTATTGTTTTTCCAACGTCACTTCGTTCTGACTCTTGGGACCATACTGTCCTTTCCCCTTGAGTTACTTGAATTTTTAGTGTATCATTTCCCATTGCATTTGGTGCAAGCTCACCCCATTTGGTGTTAAAATTTCCTGTTCTTTGATCAAATAGTCCAATTGATCCGTTGTTGTGGATACTTTTTCTTGGTTCAGATATTAAAATCACATTGTAGCCGTTTTTATGTAGGATTTCCTTCTCTCTAATTATTATTCCTGGGAGTACTGGAGACAGAAATGAGACTAGTGCTAGTTTATCATTTTCTTTGTTCGGAAAGAACACCAAGTCTATTTCGCTACTTGTAAGGGATTGTAGAGATGGTATTTGTTGTAGGAGATTGATTATTCTGCCTCGATTAAATGGCATATTGTCTGTAGGAAAAAGTTCTTCAATTATTACATGCTTTGATGGTGTTCCTTCCCACGGCTGGGATTTGCTATCATGTTTTTCTTTTGTGACATTGATCTTTGGCCCTGTTATTTTTGTTATTGGGGCCGGACGATAAACTTCTGCTTTAGGATTCAAAGATTTCACCATCGGTGTTATTAGAATAACTGAAGGTTCCGCCAGTGTAGGAGTAGAAGAAATTGATTCGGTGTTTTGGACCTTTGCGGGATTGATGAAGATAGTAGATTTTTGGAATTTAAGTTTACGCCCTTTTTTCTTTTGAATTCTTCTTAATGGCTTTCTTCTCCTTTTGTTGCCCCTGGCTTCTTCCAGATCATTAGTTCTTGAAGTCTTCTCCGTTTGGTTTGATTCCTGTTCAGTATGGACTTTAGTTATCTTTACTTTATTATCGCGGACTATTGGATCTAAGTCAGTATGATTAGCGCATTTTGAGAAAATGGGGTACTGTTTAGTTGTATTTTTAGGAGTATCTTTAGGATCTTCTCTGAATAGTCTCTTTAGAGAGTAAGTCATAGAAGATTTTTTATTTTTTCTTAATTCCTTCGTTTTTGACTCTAATATTACTACTTCCGTAGTTTGTGAACTTGTTTCTCGTTTTTTTGGAGACAGAGTTCGGTTTTTTGGATCATCTTCCAAATGTGACATATTATCTGTTTCGTGTTGTTTTGTCAATACGTTAATTAGATCTTTTTTCCTTTTTTCTTCCACTAGAATTTGAGAATACCTATTTGTACATTGAGAGTATCATCTGAATTAGCTAGGATTTGACCAAGATGAGTGAGAACCGATTCCAAAATTTCCTGCAGGGAGAAAAGAGCTTTTGACAGGGGAGAAACAGAGTTTGCAGAAGTTAAGTTAGGAAAGAAAGGATCAGTAAAAGTCGCATGATTTGAATAATGATGGGGTGATTTTTCAGGGGAACTAGTAAATGGCTGTTTTTGGCTTAATGGTAGTTCCGATTTTTAATTTTCTGTTTTCGTGGTATTACATGCATAATCCTCTAGGCAGAATTGACTCTCCAGGGGTTTTATAGGAGTTAAGGATTTTGTTTGAGACATCTCATGAACCGATTTTTGAGGATCCTCGGCTAGAGAGATCTTTATTTGGTTACTCTCAGAAGTTATGAAACTTTGGTTGTGATTACTTTGGTGGGTAGAAAATAGCGACTGATTTTCGACCTTAATATCCATGAGATCGAATTCATTTTCTACTTCAGGAGTGGTGATAGATGAAGGATTTTTCAAAGGTAGAGTGGAGAAATATTTATTTATAGCTGATGTACAGGATAATTGACCGGGTTTTAGTGCTTTATCGGAGGATTTTTTGACAGCTTCCTCAGTGCCCATACGCCTCATGTATATTGTGCGTGATTGTAACTTTTTTAGTGCCATTAAAGAGACCGGTGAGTCTACTGAAGGTTTTATGAAGTTATGAAGTTACTCTTATTTCGGAATTTTTTTTTAAGATTGACTTAAGTAACAGGTTAGGGCCAGTTGAAAGAGTGAGAATGAATTATACTAACAGAAGGTGAGTAATATAGTGATCCGGGTTCCTTGGCCTGAATCAACTCCTAGATGAGGCAGTTGTTAATATGCACGTCTCACCTTGGATATTTGCTGTTTGTTCCCGTTATCATGAAGTCCAGAGCAAAAAACGTAAATGGGGTGGACCGTCCCGTCCTTGTTCGTCCCCGGACGGCCACAGACGTCCCGCCCTTTGCCCGGGCTTCGCCCGCGCGCGTCCCGCGTGCGCGAGGCAGAGGTGAGTAATGAACTACTTTACGATAGGGGGCGTGGCACTGGAAGGGGGCGCGGCTCTCACGGGAAGAGGGTCCAGCAGGGAGTGTTGTTTGCTGGTCCTCGCAGTCCCGGGGCCGGCGCCTCTTCCTCCTCTGCGGCCACAGCGTTGGTTCCTCGGTGTCAGGCAAGGTCCGCAAAGTCTTTCACCTTGTTCGCAGCTTCTTAGCGGGAGCAGTTTAGAGCACAGACTCTGTTGCTTCTCTTTGACGAGCGGCCCCCGCGAAGCGGGGGCCGCGAGAAATTATCGGTGCTGGCTGGAGGTGTGGCACTGGAAGGGGGCGCGGCTCTCACGGGAAGAGGGTCCAGCAGGGAGTGTTGTTTGCTGGTCCTCGCAGTCCCAGGGCCGGCGCCTCTTCCTCCTCTGCGGCCACAGCGTTGGTTCCTCGGTGTCAGGCAAGGTCAGCAAAGTCTTTCACCTTGTTCGCAGCTTCTTAGCGGGAGCAGTTTAGAGCACAGATTCCGTTGCTTCTCTTTGACGAGCGGCTTCCGCGAAGCGGGGGCCGCGAGAAGTTATCGGTGCTGGCTGGAGGTGTGGCACTGGAAGGGGGCGCGGCTCTCACGGGAAGAGGGTCCAGCAGGGAGTGTTGTTTGCTGGTCCTCGCAGTCCCGGGGCCTGCGCCTCTTCCTCCTCTGCGGCCACAGCGTTGGTTCCTCGGTGTCAGGCAAGGTCAGCAAAGTCTTTCACCTTGTTCGCAGCTTCTTAGCGGGAGCAGTTTAGAGCACAGATTCCGTTGCTTCTCTTTGAAGAGCGGCACCCGCGAAGCGGGGGCCGCGAGAAGTTATCGGTGCTGGCTGGAGGTGTGGCACTGGAAGGGGGCGCGGCTCTCACGGGAAGAGGGTCCAGTAGGGAGTGTTGTTTGCTGGTCCTCGCAGTCCTGGGGCCGGCGCCTCTCCCTCCTCTGCGGCCACAGCGTTGGTTCCTCGGTGTCAGGCAAGGTCAGCAAAGTCTTTCACCTTGTTCGCAGCTTCTTAGCGGGAGCAGTTTAGAGCACAGATTCCGTTGCTTCTCTTTGACGAGCGGCTCCCGCGAAGCGGGGGCCGCGAGAAGTTATCGGTGCTGGCTGGAGGTGTGGCACTGGAAGGGGGCGCGGCTCTCACGGGAAGAGGGTCCAGCAGGGAGTGTTGTTTGCTGGTCCTCGCAGTCCTGGGGCCGGCGCCTCTTCCTCCTCTGCGGCCACAGCGTTGGTTCCTCGGTGTCAGGCAAGGTCAGCAAAGTCTTTCACCTTGTTCGCAGCTTCTTAGCGGGAGCAGTTTAGAGCACAGATTCCGTTGCTTCTCTTTGACGAGCGGGGGACCACATTATAGAGTTAGGAAAGGTCTATAGCAAAGTGACAAACATTGATGAGATAGTACAATTTGAGTTTTTTTGTAAATAAAAACCTAGACTGAAACAGTATATTAAAGTCCACTTGTGTACAGAAACCAATGAGCAAAATAATTTCTGATAGAGCTTTATTGTTTATTGTTATTGACTATTTTTCTTTTGTTTTCTACTATTTTTTATATATATAGTTTTTATAAGTGATTATGTGTTTAAATTTTATATAGTCTTGAAATAAAAAATACAGAAGAGAAAATACAAAATCAATAGACATGAAACATATATACAGTGATGAAGGCAAAGCGGTACACACCACTACGCGCGTTTCGGCTCTTGAGCCTTCCTCAGGTGCCCGTCTATTGTTAGAGTTTCAAAGAGTCCAGGACTCACAGTTAGGTGTGGCGTGGATATAAAAGGTCAGTCGGTAAAAGCAGCTTCTTAAGATCTTGAAATGTGGAACGATGTAGTCCTATAACTTGTCATATGATGTTATGACATCAGAGAAAAGGAGGTGGTATAACAGTATAGTGGAGGTAGCTTAGATTCAGATCGTTATTTGTGTTGACATTTGTAGAACCTCCACGAGGATAACTTCCAGTGAATAGATGGTAAGGTGATGAGAGCAATAGTGAAGGAAGCGAGTATTTTATCTCCACAAGTTGATAATATATCCGGAGGCGAGCAATAATGATGTATAATTGTTAGCGCGAATATTTTGTATCTACCTAACGATAAAGTAGAAAGGATGTCCCAGGAGCAGAAGATACTATGGAGGATGATCTGGTCATAGCATTGCCCGTGAGGTTTGATGAAAATAGTGGCGCTCCTGGTAGAAAAGGACTTGTGGCAGTACTAGACCGCCAAAAGACCACACACCGGTATGCTAGAATGCAAGCCTGGTGGGACCACATTATATACATACACAGCATGTAAATATTATCACTAGTATTACACATAGGATAGTTAACAGCTTCCAGTCCCAAGTGACAAAGGGTGTCCACATCCAGCTGTCAAAAGCCCATGTACCATTCTCTGGATGAATCTCTGCAGCAATCTTGGGCAGTTTTGAGATGGCCTCAAATACTGAAGGTGAGTGGTCCGGAATATAGATACAACAGCTGCTGCCAATGATGCGACTTGCACCACCTCGATCAGCTAATATCACATCAAGAACCATACGATTTTGGAGTGCTACAATCCTTGCAATTTTCAGCTCTTCAGTAATGTTCCCAAGTGCTATAGTTGTCTGATTAGTCACAGGTTCCACGACACGAGTCAATCGTCTTATTTTTCTACTGTTTAATGCAGTACCCACAAAGTAAAAAAAGCCAAAATTAAAGTCGACATATTGTTGCAAGGTGGTATCAGTCTGATCAACCTCATCTGTACTTATTATTCTCTTATATCTGCTCTTAGAGATATCATTATGCAGTTTGAAGTCACTGTGATACGATGCAGGTGCCAGAAACATAGGGGGAAGCAAAAAGGATACAAAACATATTCCTGACCATCCAACAGGTAGTTGGTAATATCCCTTATTACCACACACAAAATATGTATTATGTGATGATATAAAACTAAAATTGGTGACACTTTCAATAGTCAAAACCACAGTACACGCACTTCTCCCCACTGGAATTCTCCCCACATTTCCTATACATAAGTCTGCTTTAGCTCTGGTCACAGAAATCATAAATAGTCCATTGTTCTTAATAGTTCTCATATTTGGGAAAACATGTGGCATTGAAATGTTCACAGGTCGGTATTCCTCCCATTCCCATTTAGTTCCTTCAGCTTGTAGATTGCCATCTTCATCTGTATAACACACTTTATTAAGATGATAATAAATCCATCCCAATGTCGTCTCCCCAAAAGCAGATATAAGCGCAAACCAAGCTTGACAAGAACCATTGTGCGAAAATGGAAGAGGAATAAAAGGTGTTTTCCCTTTTTTCTGGTGAGCAGGTATCATCCAACATACACCCAACAGTTGGTAGTATTTGTGGCATTGTGAGTATGATGCAACATCTGAATGAACGTATTATTCAGGTAGGATTGTCGGTGCTTTGGCTCATAGTAGGGATGCGTAAAATAATGATGCTCAGCTAGTACTGGAGTAGTGGCGATCAAAAGCTGTCGAGCAGGAGCCACTTTCTCAACAAACCAGGTTATTACTGCTATAGCCACCATAGCAACAACAAATCCTACAGCAAAAATGATCTTTAGCAACAGTTGATCTTCTTGCAGACATGGTCTCTTCCTTGTTGAAACAATTGTTGGAGCTCTGACCCCTGGGCAGCCGTTGATTTCTTCACCGAGGGTCAAGACAAGTGTCACTTTGCAGAACTGACCCCCCCTTGCCACATCGGCAGTCCGTTTCACCTTCCCAGGGCGGTTGCTTAACCAGTCTTTTTCAAAACTGCAGATTCTTTTCTCGGTCTCAGTTGTTACCGGGATACTCTAGGAATCGTGTTGTCCGGGAAGACTCCTTCAGATTTGTCAGATGAGATGGCATGGCCCTTCTCCGTTTCCAGAATCTCTTGATGGTCGGTCAGCAGAGCAGGTTCCACGAAGGTAGGCAACACTTGCTTACAGTGAGTGCTATGGGCCCAATTCTTCCTGTTCGTCACTCGAACTACTGTCCTCGTCGCTAGGAGCACTTGCTCTGGACCTCGCCACCTTGGCACCAAACTACTCAACCTCTCGAAAGCTTTAACCATCACGTGGTCACCAGGCCTGAGTTCGTGGGCCTCACCCGTAGATTTGTCAGGAAGTGCTTCTTGAACCTGTTGATGAATAGAGATTAAACTATCAGTTAACTGTGCTAAGTAGTCACTCATCAGAACACAAGGTACATCATGTATGGGGCATGGTTTAGGAACTCCCCAAATGTTCATTGGAACTTCTGTTTGATCCCTAATCATTTCAGGACATGCTCAACAACTTGCTCAATAAAATGAGGTCTGTTGTCACTCCACAAAAGTTTACAAACACCAAATCTAGGGAAGAACTCCTTTAAAAGCACCTTAGCTGTAGTTAGAGCTGTATTATCCTTTGTAGGGTACACCTCTATCCACTTACTGAAGGCACATACAGCCACTAGGACATACTTTAAGTTATTGCAACGTTCAAGTTGGATATAATCCATTTGCAAAACTTCAAAAGGTGTAGTTGGTGTAGCAAACCCTCCTGTAGGAGTCTGGGTCCCTTTTTCCGGATTCTACTGCCAACAGATCAAACAGGACTGTGCTATCCTTTTAGCTGTACCAGCAATCTCTGGATGCTCCCAAACTTGCGTAAGCAATTTTGTAATCGCTAGAGCTCCAACATGTGCCGGTCCATGTGCCATTTGAACCATAGGCTGTAAATAAGCAGCAGGCAATTTCCATCTATTCATCTCTTTGTTGCGCCAACAGCCCTCATCATCTAACATTACCTCGTTGGACCACTGCTCAAGTTCTTCCACAGAAGCAGATCTCTGTATGTCTAACACCTCTTGTCCAGCATCGTGCCAACCGTCAGCTTGTGACTTCACAACATAAATAGATGTAGTGCTTCGTTGCATTGCAGTCTCACTAGCTACACGATCTGCAAAAACATTGCCTTGTACTGTCTTATCGGTCACTTTCTTATGTGCGCTACACTTCACAATAGCTATCTTCTTTGGGTATGTCAGTGCAGTCAGAAGATTATGCACTAGTTCTCTGTGCATTATCTGCTTCATGTGGGACGTAAGAAAGCCTCTTTCCTTCTAAAGTAGGCCAAAACCATGGGCCAATCCAAAAGCATAGCGGCTATCTGTATAAATGAAAAAAGTGAGCCCAAGTTCTGGGTTCAGAGACCTGTCTTGTGTTGTGGCTAAACACAAAAGATTATTAAGTGTAGCCGAAATCAGAAAGAAAAAATATCTTTCTTGAGTCCCCTCACTCACCGGAGTTTCCTCACGGTGACATGCTTCATCATTGGGGCCATCCCAGTTCTCTACGAAAAGGGGCGTGCTACGACTATGTGTGGTGCAAAAAAAGTGTAGTGAGGTGGAGTGGGTGAAAAAATGAATTTAAAAATACCGTGCTAGTGGGCCTCAATAATTTATTCTGCTCCTAGGTTGGTATATTAAAAATAGGGTTTATACTGTGATCCGACCAACTATGAAGGTAGGTTCAGTATATGGTCAACATGTTTCACGCTACCCCTGACGTTTCTTCAGGACCATACAGGGACCAGCCCTGTATATGCCACTCCTAGAAACCTAAAGTGAAGGTTGCCTGCCCGTGTCATCTGCCAATGACCGGCCACTAAAACCGTGGAATGCTTCCTCAAAGCGTGTTAAGAAGTCAGAAACCGACTCATCTACTTTTTGCTTGCAAGACCCTAACACAGTCCAGTCTATCTTTTTAGGGGGAATGATTGTCTTTAACTTAACTAATATGGCTGCCGGGAGACCTACAATTAGTCGACATGGCTTCAGTGCGGCTTCCCTGTCTGTGTCCTCTAATTCTATATCTTTCTATAGCGCCCCAAAAGTCGCACGAACATCAACTTTACAAATAGTCCTCCACATATCAGGGGGTAATATCAATCCAAAAAACATGTCTATATCGGGCAGAGTCATAGTACAAGAGCTAATGGCACCCTCAACTTCCTCATGAAAGGCAGCTGGATTTTTCCTCGGATCAGGCAATGCAGCTTTAAGAGTTATTTGAGCAAATGGTTAGTGATAAAGTATCACAACCCTACCGATCGCACAGCAGTGCTATCTTGACTCCTCTTCTAGTTTAAAGAACTTTACTCTACTCTTTTAGATTTTTTTTCCATGAACTTTTCTTATTTATTAAAGTAGTTACATTGGATATTTTAATTGCTATTCAAATGCAGCTTTAAGAGCCATTACATCCGCTCTATTCCAAGGAGTATGAACCCAGTTATAAATAAAATAACCCTTTGCATCAGCAGAATCCTTATCATCATTTATTCCCTCGCCTCTAGGAGGAAAATACAAAGGTGCGGCTTCCCACATGGGTTTTGCATGGACTATCATAGTCTTAACTGTTCCAGAAGCAGAAGCCTGTGTCACGCTGGTCTGAGATATTTGTGCAGCTGCCTCTGGTGCACAAACATCTCTGCCTCTGCTGCCTTTTTCTCTTCTCGCAAACTGACTGCTTCATCACGCAGTTTAACCAAACGTCTGATTGAGTCAGCCACCTGAGAAAAGACAAAAAGACCATCACGAATTTGCTTACAATCATTTGCTACATCAATGGGCTCTAATTCCTCAGAATACTTCCTAAACTGCTCAAGGGCCTCTGCAGCAAATACCTCAGTAAAATATATTTGCTCCCTCTCCTGCCAATCTTTCATCTCATCAAAAAGTTCAGAAGCTGGGGCAGCACTACGGACAGCTTTGCGAGCAGCGTGTCTAAGCTCAGATGAACGCTGAGTGGACAACATAGAACAATTTTCCCGTGCTTTCTCTTGCTCTGAGGCAGAGCCCTCATCTGACACATGATGCAAAGGAGCAGAAGGAGGAATATATGGAGGCGGAGAACGGTCTAATAACAAGAAATCATCCTGCGGTGTATGAAGAATAGGATAGAGGGGTCGACGAACAGTGTATTGACCAGTTACCTGTAAATGGCGCTCCCTATCCTCTCTGTCTTTTATTTATTTCATTTCTTTATTTTTTAATTCTATTGCTTTCGCATGAATGCTTTTCCGTTGTTCTTTTTCTATCAAGGCTTGTGTTGCATTTTCGTTATATTGTACATAGTAGTAGTAGTTCATTTAGTACATTTAGTGTTGCTTTAAACCAATATAAATTCTACACAAGGGCTCAAGAAGAATCTGAAACTTTTGATGATTTTTTGACTGGCTTACGTTATCTCTCTACGAATTGTAACTTCGGTCCTATAACTGATGAGATGATAAGAGATCAAATTATTGTCCACACTAAGAGTAGGAAGATACAAGAACAACTGTGGATTATGGGTGACCCAGATTTAAAGGATGTGATCGTTACAGCAAAAGCTATGGAATAATCAGATAAATGGATGAAATCACTAGATAGTAAAACCAAGGATAAGACAGATGGTGTCTGTGCTATAAAAGTGGATTCTGTTTCTAATGCTTCTTCTGCCAACAATACGCACCGTAATAGTAACAGCTCTCAACGCATGTTCAAAAGAAATGACAAAGATTTTCTTTGTTTCAGATGGGGTAGTACTAACCATGCTGCTTCTTTTTTTAGGTGTCCTGCTATAGGAAAAGAATGAAAAAAATGTGGCAGGCGTGGAAATTTTCGTAATGTCTGCAAGACTAGTATGGGTTGCAGTACTTCCACAGGGAACAACAGCAGAAGTAGGGTCTCGTATGTGATTAATGAGGAGGAATCTGGAAACAATGTGAATGGTGATGAAACTGTTTCTGAAAGAGGAATAGTTGTGTCGATTACTGATTCCGAGGAACAAAATAATTCTCATTTTTCTCTTAAGCAGCCTGAGTGTTGTGTACAGGTTCTTGGAATTTCTCTCAAATTAATGGCAGATTCCGGGTCACCCTGGACCATAATTACTAGGGAGTATTTCAATTAATCTTTTGAGGGAATAGCTACGCTTAAGGATCTTAACAAATCTGATATCATTACCAAAGCGTTCGATGGATCTATTATGAGATAGATGGTTATTTGGGAGTTAACATGCATTTTAGAGGTCAAATTGCTTTTGTGAAAATTTATGTAGCAATCAAAGGTGTGAATGTGCTTGGATGGAGAGATCAGTGGAGTCTTAAAATAAGTCTCAATCCTAGGAAGTCTAATCCTGTTGTCGTGGTAAATGATGAGCTAGATCACAATCGAACAGTCAGTGGTATGGTGAATGCTGGTGAGTGCATTAATGAAATTGTCAATACTTTTCCTAAAGTATTTTCTAAAAATTTAGGAAAATTACATAACTTTCAACACAAGATTAAGCTTAGAGATGGAACTGTACCTGTTAGACAGAAACTAAGGAATGTTCCTATTAATGTCAGGGAAGATTTTAAAGCGTTGTTGAAAAGTCTCATAGATGAAGATATTATTGAGGAAATTGAGTCCTCGGAATGGGTTTCGCCCATTGTTTTGGCACAAAAGTCAGATCAAAGACTGAGATTATGTGTGGATTTGAGAGCCCTCAATGCCAATCTCATTGTGGATTGTCATCCCTTGCCGAACATAAACAAGGTGGTATGCATGTTGGAAGGGGCAAAGATTTTTTCCATGTTTGATTTGCGTTCAGCATATCACCAAATTGTGTTATCTGAGGAATCCAAACAATTAACTGCCTTTCTTACACCTGAGGGTCTTTATCAGTATAAAAGGATGACATTTGGGCTAGCCTCTGCGGCATCTGTATTTCAACGTACAATGCATCATATTTTTAAAAGATCTTCAAGGTTTTGTCGGGTGCTTTCAAGATTTATTTATTTATTTTTATTTTTTATTTTCAAAGTTTTATATAGCGCGAACAAGATCTTCGCAGATATCAGAGCGCTTTACATAGAAGGGTACATGAGGGAACAAAGTCAAATAGGTAAATCAATAGATCACACAGTACAAATAATACAAATAGGTGACTGCAAAGCCAATCATGTGAGTAATAAGACAACTCATACAAATAAGTAAAGGGGTCAAGCATGTAATACAGATCAGTGCAGGGTGTTAATAGGGTTCGAGATAGTAGTTCAACTGTATTTAGCCATGAGGATAGCTTTTACTTCTTTTTTAAAGAGTGTAGTAGAGGAGATAAGCCTGGTTTCGGGAGGGAGTGAGTTCCAAATCCTAGGCGCCATTCCTGAGAAGGAGCGCTTGTATGTTTTTTCCTTCCGGAATCTTCGAGGTTTCAGCAGAAGATTGTTTGTGCCTCTCGTGTTTCTGATTCCCCCAGAGATTGTCAATTTCTGAGCGAGGTAGCCGGGTGAGTTTAGGTGTACCGCGTTGTGTGTCATGCAGGCGATTTTCTGATGTATTCTGGCTTCAAAAGGCAGCCAATTCAGGGACTTCAAGTCAGGGGTAATGTGGGAGTGCTTTTTGACCCAGTGATGAGTCTCGCTGCAGCATTTAGAGACGCCTTTAGTGGTGCGGTTGTAGTTAGTGGGAGTCCGCAGAGGGCGGTGCTGCCGTATTCAATTCGTGGGATGACTAGTGCTTGTACTGCAGTTTGGAAGTCTTTGGCTGGGAGGTAGGGTTTAAGTTTCCTCAGAGTATTGATCTGGAAGTTCGCTCCCTTTGTTGCCTTGCTGATATGTTGCTGCATGTTGAGATTGGTGTCGAGTGTTATGCCTAAAGATTTTGCTGAGTCCACGATGGTGGGTTGGACATTGAGTGCGGTTAGGAGTTTAAGCCAATGTTGAGTGGTGGATATCTTCGCTTGGGGTGAGATCAGAAGGAACTCTGTTTTCAGGGCATTGAGTTTGAGGTGATTGTCGGCAAGCCAGGATTGGGTGCATCTGATCGTTGAGTTCAGGAGCAGGATGTCATTGGGTGATTGTAATTTGAGGTAAAGTTGGGTGTCATCGGCGTACATGTGAAAGTGTACATTGGATGCTTGTAGCAAGGTGGTGAGAGGTTCCATGACTAGGTTGAACAAAGTTGGGGATAGAGAGGATCCTTGGGGGACGCCTAGCGTTACAGGTATTGGCGAGGATATCAGGTTGTTGCTCTTGAATTTCTGCGACCTGTTGTGAAGAAAGGAAGTGAACCATTTGAGGACAGTTCCAGATAAGCCCATTCTTGTGTTTAGTAGTTCTAGTAGATTCTCATGTTTAACGTTGTCGAATGCTGAGGAGAGATCAAGAAGGATGAGGAGGCAGGTGTCGTTTTGGTCTAGCATTTGAAGTGCGTCTTCAATTATGTGAGTCATAGCAGTTTCTGTGCTGTGTCCTGCTCGGAAGCCTGACTGGTGAGGGTTGAGGAGATCGAATTGCTCAATGTGTTTAGTCAATTGTAGTTGTGCGCATTTTTCCAGCAGTTTGGCGAGAGTGGGGATATTGGTGATGGGACGGTAATTGTTGAGATCAGAGGGGTCAGCTGTTGGTTTCTTTAGTAGAGGTGTGACCTGACCAACATTGAGGGAGTCAGGTATGCTTCCTTGTTGGAGAGAGCTGTTGATGATTTTAGTCCAGAGAGGGAGAAGCAAAGGGGTAAAGTCTTTTACTGCGAATGCAGGGAGGGGGTCCGTGAGGTGATTGGATGGTTTCAGGGTGCTGAGTAATTTGCCAATTTCTTCTTCCGACTATGTGCCAAAGGTTGACCATGTAGCATTGTTTTTTGGTTCAGCGGGTGCTAGGCATTTGGGTTTGGAGTAGAGGCTTGCGTCAATGAGGAGATCGCTTTTTATTTTGTCAGTTTTTTGGATAAAGAAAGCAGCGAAGTCTTCACAGGAGGGTGCCTCACGCCCAGTGTTGAGTGGTTGTGGTTGCTCCTTGGATTGCGATTTGATTAGCTCAAACAGTTTTCTCGGGCGTTTTTTTGCTTGGTCAAGTTGGAGGCTGAAGAAGTCCGATTTTGAGCGTTTTATTTTCCGAAGTAGGCGTTTCTCTTTTTCTTCAAATCTTTTAGGTGCATTGCGGAGGGGGCTGATCTCCAGGTCCGTTCTGCCATTCGCATGTCTCTTCTATCTTCGTTGAGACTCCCGTCATACCATGGTTTGGAGATTTTAGTAGAGACTCTTTTTAGCTGCATAGGTGCAGCCATATTAATTATAGAGGTCATAGTGTTGAGATAGTGGTCTGTCAGAGTTTGGACGTCCGAGGCGCCTGCAGGTGGGAGTAGGAGATTGCAACTGTTAGGGGGCAGAGAGCCTGGGTTGAGCTTTTTCGAGTCTCTTTTCCAGACTTTGGGCTTGGAGAGTTGCGCCGGGTTGACTTTGACTTTTTCGTTGATAAAGAATGTGATAATATGATGATCTGACCAGTCAGAGGGTTGGATGGATTCGAGTTGGATAGAGTCCTCTTTGGAGATGATCAGGTCGATGGTAGAGCCTTTCTCGTGGGTCGGGCTGTTGCATATTTGGGTGAGGTTTAGGGCATCGAGGACATTTTTAAGACTATTTACCACCGCGTCGTTGCGGTCATTCCAGTGGAGGTTGAAGTCACCAAGGTATATTTGGGTGAGCTGGCGTCCGGAATTGGTTGAGATCATATCCATGATTTGTTGGGAAAAGGTGAGGTTGTCCCTGGGTGGGTGGTAAATGCTGTGAAGAGAGCATATCGGTTTGCCCTCACTAATAATGTCGAGGTGGATGTATTCGTTTTCTCCCAATGATGTTGCTCATAAGGAACATGTAATAGAAGTATGCAAATGTCTGGAATTACATAGTCTCACACTCAAGGATAATAAGTGCAAAATGTTTCCAGAATCTGTAGAGTATTTGGGGCACACTCTATCGGGAGATGGTGTTGTTTCCAAAAAGTCTCTTGTAGAAGCAATTGTTAAGGCTCCATGCCCTGAAAATAGAGAAAAACGTTTATCTTTTAATGGCTTATGTGATTACTACAGTAGGTTTATTAAGGGTTTTGCGACTAAAATGGAACCCTTGAGAGAGCTAACTAGACAGAAAGTTGAATTTCAATGGGGTGAGATACAAGAGTCTGCATTCCAAATTATTAAGCAGGAAATTGCCAATGCACCTACATTGAAGCCATTTTGTATTAAAAAAATTGTTGTTACTGTGGATGCTAGTGAGTATGGATTAGGGGGAGTTTTGTCTCAGAGATGTGGCAAGGATGAATGGTGTGTGCCTTTGGCCTCTAGTACGTTGAGTGAAACAGAGAGAAAGTACTCTGTCATTGAAAAAGAACTTTTGGGATGTGTGTGGGGTGTTGAACACTTCTGTAATTTTTTATGGGGAAGTCGGTTTCTTTTAAGGAAATATCATAAACCATTGGGCTCTATATTATCCCCAGCTGGTTGTCGGAATGCCACTGCACGCATTGGTAGGTTGATGTCCAGATTGCAGGAGGACAGTTTTGCCATTGAGTATTTTCCAGGAAGGAACAATGTAACAGCTGATTGTTTGTCCAGATTACCGTGTGATTTAATTTCTGGAAAGATGGAGGAAGGAGAGGATGAAGTGGAAATTGAGAATGCTTGGAAGGATTGTGTCATTCGAGATAAGCATTGAGGTATGTTAAAGGATTACCTTTTGAAAGGTTGGCCTAAAAGTAATTTGGTGTCCTTAGAGTTGAAGTCATTTCATCAAGTGTTAAGTGAATTGGAGGTAGATAGTGATCTTATCTTTAAGAGTGGTAAATGTGTACCTCCAGAAGAGATGCAGGAGGAAATCATAAAGCTTGCTCATGAAAGCCATGTATTCCATGAAAAGGTTGGTAAGGGCTAGTTTTTGGTGGCCTTGGATGGACAAAACGATTGATAGAGTAGTGAGAGAGTGTCCTATTTGCATTGATAGTGATAAAATGTTGAGGACTAATCCTGCTCCGTGCATACCTTTTACTTGGCCAAAAAATCCCTTGAGGAAATTAGCATTTGATATTTCAGGTCCTTTTAGTGGTTTGCCTTAAGATGCCAGGTTTGAGTTAGTTTTGATACATTATTATTCAAAATGGCCTGAAGTTAGATATGTTCCAAGTGTCATTTCACAAGTTATTGTGGAATTTTTCAAAGAAGTGTTTTCCCGTGAGGGAAATCCAGAAATACTCATTACAGACAATGGAGTGCAGTTAATATCCAAGGAAGTAGAAGGTTTTCTTGTTTTTTTGTGGAATTAAACATATTACCACTCCTTTATATGAAGCACAAGGAAATGGACAAGTGGAGAGGTTGTTAAACAAGGGAGTGTTAAAAGATTCTGTAGAATGGGCCAGGAAGACTCCAAATATGTGGAAAAGTGTACTTCGTGAAAGATTGTGGATGTACAGGATTACTCCTCATTCTGTCACTGAACTTAGCCCGTTCCATTTGCTGAGAGGAAGAGAGCTGGTATCAAAGTTGTGTCCTTGGTGGATGAAAGAGAAATTTAGCTCTTCTATTCCTGTTGACGTTCATAGTACTTCACTGAGGGTGAAATATCATCAGGATAGGATAAAAGCGTATCATGATGCCAAACATAATGTAAGAATTCCTGACTTTGTAGTTGGAGATTTGGTGAAGATACGCAAACCTGGTTTTCTAATCAAAGGTTCCTCGAAGTTTGGGCCCATTCGGAAAATTGTGAAAGTCAATCTCAACAGTATTGTGACTAATGATGGGAAAGTCTGGAATGTCAGACGGGTTGTCAAATGTCGCAATATTTCAAAGAATGTCATCTTTTCTAATGGTAATGTAAAGCCATCCTAATATTGGGTCTGATAAAGATACAGTTTTGTCAAGAGTTAAATATGACAGAAGAATTATTAAAATTCCAGCTAGGTTTAGATATTAAAACCTTTTGTTTTCTTTTGGAGATTTGTTTTGTTTTGTTTTATGTTATTTGTTTTTGTTATTTTATGGTTTTTTTAAGGGATAAGATGTGTTGCATTTTCGTTATATTGTACATAGTAGTAGTAGTTCATACTGTCTCTTTAATGTAATCACATTAGAGGTTTATACTTAAAGCTTATGAGTGATTACATTAAAGAGACAGTATGAACTACTACTACTATGTACAATATAACAATAATGCAACAGCTTGCTCTCGCTTCATTCGTTCATGCACTTCTTCCTCCCACATTCGTACACAGTCAAACATATATTGCCTAGTCTTACGCTTAAACATACATTGCTCCACATACTTAATCTTTCATAAATCAAATGACCCATGCATAGGCCAACACAACACAGGATCCTTACGAGTATACTTATTCCATACCGTGCTGTACATTATAGAAGAAATACTATACTTAATATACATGTCCCTATTAGGCATTCCTTGGGCAGGAGCCGGTTGTGCTTTGTCGAGTCTCAGTTTGGTACCACTAAAGCAACGCATCCTTCGAAGTGTGCTAGATACAGGCATGCCAAAAATAGTGCAGAATATGCAGTATTATACCCAAAGTAGCGCTTAAAGTACTCTTGTACGGTGCGCCGTTCAAATCAATTCAAAATAGAAAAAATTCTCCTCATTATCTACCTACATAAATTGTAAATCTTATATCGATCACTTACAATTCCAAAATTGACCAATACAATTCCATTCCAAAGCCACAACAAGTGCCGCAAAAATGACCTTACCAATCCCAGGCAACAAAATCAACAGCAAGTGTTGTAGCACAACAACGCTTACCAATCCCTTGGTGTCCAGATTCCAACTGCCAAGTTCCTAAATCGACCAAACGGTCACTGCACGGGAAATCAACAGAAGAGATCTCAGTCAAGGACCGGCACCACCTGGATGGTCAGATCAGAAAGAGAGAAAAAACGCCGTGGTTTGCCAAGACGCGGGTCTCCTCGGGCAATGATCATCCGTAGCGAGATTCCAATCCTTCGTTTCGACCACTCCTTCGGGCATCCGAGTCACCGATTAGCCCCACTGGTTGGACGCCAATTTTTCGTGGTGGGCCTCAGCCAGGCCTACCAGTGCTTGGGGTTCGCCCTTCTCTGCACAAGTCCTCAGACCAATAGGAAAGAAGTTGGCATGGAAACTGCAATATAAAACAGAGCGCTTTGTTAAACTCAAGAGGTGGAACTACATTCACACAACACCCTTCGGTAGTGTATGAAGTAGCACACTGAACAGAAGGAACATGCTCCTTTTATACCCACACAGGGGCTCAAAAGAAGGCAGTACAAGTACAGAAGAGAAGGTTTACATACATAAAAAGACATACTGAAATGCACAGTCAGCAAGTGGGAGGAGCTAACAGTTTACTTGTTCCGACAGAAATACCCTGACAGTTACAGACTACAGACAGGTGGACAGACCTGGTAAAACCCAACGTACCTAAATTCATGTTACTTGAGACAGTTCCATCACTGGAACCATACCTTACGTGGCCCTCTATTCCCACGAGCGGTTCCTATTAACCAGGTTCAGGCTTGAATATTATCATATCCTACTTGCCGTTTCTAAGGGAAGCCACAGAGGTCAGGTGTTGTTTCCCTGTGGCTGCGATGATTCATCTCCACAGGACTTGACGCACTTCAAGTTTTTTTGCCACCACTATGATGCCCCCAGAAGGTTCTACTTACAGCCCCTTTTAAAAAAGATGAATTCTATCCAGGTTCGCCCAGCTCTCTGCTTCCTGCAAATGCTAAAACCAGAAAGTACCCTATTTGTGTTTGGATTTTTAAAATCGGCACTGAGACTGAGAAAAAGTCTCCCAAATTAACGGTCCCCCATATTGTGGTTACTATTTTAACTAAAATGTTATTTTAGAGTTTGCACATACTGTACGGGTGTTAGGTTTTTATCATTACAGAGCACAGAAGCAGCACTAGCGGATTTAACAAAAAAAACTGATATTGGTGAAGTCACCCTAGCTCAAGTGGCAGTGGCCAAGACTTCCCATGCAGAGGCCATGAGGGACCTACGTAAATACAACTTTAGGGCATATGCTACCAAGATGCATAAAGAAGGCAATAGAGCCGGGATGCTTCTGGGGTAGTTAGCCAAGCAAGACATAGAACTAAAACCGATCACGTAAATCATAGACAACACTGGACCCCTTGACACTTGCAGTGTTTTATACGACTCTTACTCGGGTATCTATCAGGCCCCAGCGCAAGGAGACCACCACACGATAACCCAATTGCTCAGCCAATTGCCAATTCCCCGCATCCCATCCGCAGACAAAAAAGCCTTAGATGCCAGAACCACATCCCCGGACATCACCCAAGCAATCACAGCATTATCGCGCAACAAAGCACCAGGAATGGACAGCTTCCCATTACAATACTATAGCACCTTTTCAGCCCACCTGATACCCCGGGTTGTAGCCATGTATGAAAACATGCTGAAAAGGGGAGAGCTCCCAGGCTCACTTAAGGAATCCCTCCTAGTCACATTTCAAAAACCACACAGAGACCCAAAGCTCCCCACTTCATTCAGACCAATAGCATTGCTAAATGCAGACTGTAAAAGACTAGGAAACATTTTAGCAGACCGCTATACCCAAATCCTCTCACTGCTGGTCCACCCAGACCAATGTGGGGTCGTCCCAGGGTGTAACACCTCTCAAAATCTATACAGGCTGTTGCATGTCCAAGACAGGGCAAGTACGTAGTACCCCAATGCGGCATGTCTGATTCCAGACCTCAAAACTGCCTCGACAACAATGCACACAACAGCAAGGAGCTCTTCAACGTTGTTAAAAACTCCAGCTCCAACGCCAAAGACATCCCGCTGTCGCAAGTCCTGTGCGACTTCCTCACCACCTTCTTCCACAGCAAGATCACCAACATCCACAAGTGTTTCGACCCCTGGACGACTCAAACAGGCCCCAACATGCCAGACACACCTCACCCCACTGACCATTACCCCCTGACAACCTGGGCCTATGTGAGCACCGAAGACACAATCAAGACCATGGGCACAATCCACTCTGGCTCGCTGTCCGACCCTTTTCCACACCACATCTTCAACAAAGCTGACAGCTTTATTGCACCCCACCTGCGCAACATCATCAACCTCTCCTTCGAGACCACAACCTTCCCCGATAGCTGGAAATACGCTGAGATCAACGCCCTACTGAAGAAACCCAAGGAGGACCCAAGCAAACTCAAAAACCTCCGGCCCATCTCCCTGCTTCTGTTCCCAGCGAAGGTCATCAAGAAGATAGTCAACATTCAACTCACCCGCTACCTCGAAGACAAGAGCATCCTAGACCCCTCCCAGTCAGGATACCGCAGCAACCACAGCAACGAGACCGCCCTCATCGCCGCCACAGACGACATCAGGATCCTACTGGACAACAGCGAGCCGGCGGCCCTCATCCTTCTGGAACTCTCCACCGCCTTTGACACCGTCTGCCACCGCACACTATGCACTTGACTCCACGACGCAGGGATCCAAGACAAGGCCCTGGACTGGACCCCCTCCTTCCTCTCCGGCAGATCCCAGAGAGTCTGCCTCCCGCGTTCCGATCCGAAGCCTACGAGATCATCGGCCACTACTGAATACAGGGAAAACCCTACTCGCAGAGAACCAGGGTAATAATTTTATACGGAAAAACAGTGGTTCCTGTGGGGAAAATAGACCAAAAATTTGAGAAACATATATGCCCAACAGCTATGCATTTGTAAGGGACCGAGTAATGTCTGTGAACAAAAATAACTCTCTGCACAGTTTGTTCAACTATCTTTTTTATATATATATATATAATAACGGTATAGATCACTTTCTTAAATTCAAAAAGCGATATACTTTATGTGATGTATCCCCAGGTGAAAACATGGAACCATAAGTGACTATATACAGTGAACAGTTTTAAAGGAGGTTTCCATAAGTACAAGAAGCGACCATTCAGGTATACAAGGTGACTGCCTAAGTGTATAATGGCACTGGCTATGTAATGGTTCTTCCTGTAAGCTTGTCGATGACGTTTCAACCCTCCTTTGGATGTGGTGTCTCCTCAGGACTGTTATTGAGGGGATATCTTGATGCTTAAAAGGGCGCATCACAAGTGATTGTGAAGTGTCCCATGAGTGGTGAAGGGAAAGGAAGGTGAACTCACGTTAGGACCCAGCCGGGTTCTAACAGTGAAGTGGGTATGTGAAGTTGGCTCTTTTAATGATGATTTGCGGGCTCTTCCAGTCCCAGTTACTTCCGTAGCAATTGTTCCTTTAAATTGACTCTTGAGGTAGTTAGTTGTGGGAATGAAGCGGATTGGTCTCCTTCAGGGTGTTCAGGCAGGCTGAAGAATCTGCTGCTGTAGGGCCTTGCAATGCGGCTCTCGGTATGTCCAGAGAGTGTACATCGCTATATATTCCATCAGCTCCTCAATAAGCTTTCCAGTTTACCCCCAAAAGTTGATAGTTCTTCCTCGTCGGCAGTTCCGAATCCGATGGTTCTTCAAATGGGTATGCATTCCTCAAAATTGCATATATGACAGCAAAATAATGCAACAGCTGGGAAAAGCCATTAATCCACGGACATGGGGAACTCACTTAGCCAAGTACTAGAAGGCAAAAACAGCATCAGACAAGGGGGTAGCACTCAGAATAGTCTAGTGTGCCATATTCAATGTTTGTCATATGCCGTAATTTAGTAACCTTTATGATCTATAGTCAGTGTTGAGCTTCCTGCACATGCTTGTTTTTTTGACAACTGTATCATCATTTGTAACATGAAATGCTAAATACCAATAAAAAAATGTTAACAAAAAAAACAAATAAATGGCAGTTTATTTATTTCAACAATTAGACTCCTTTGAAGGATCCAAGCATATGGCCCCTTGATCAAGTTTGAATTTCAACGTTTCAGAATTATGTAGCTTTCCTTAATCACCCATGGGTTTCACACTTTGTTTCCACAACAAACTGGAATAGGTTAAAAACACAAAATATCAAAATGGCCTACCTCTTTGAAAAGTGACACAATGTGGGAAAAATTAGGACAAAGGGGGCTCCTTGCTTGTTTGTGGACCGAAGTGTGCACTGGGAGTGCTACAGGGCGGTCTGCAGTGACAATCTACCTCCCCCGCCGTCGCATCGCTTTGCGGCCGCTGTGAGGGGACTGGACTACTTGACTACATCTCCCAGCGTCCTTTGCCAGCACCGAACGCCGCCTCACACCAGCCACTTCCGCCCTGAGGGTGCTAAAGACGAGCACTCCCTCCAGTGGAGTGGGGCTCCTTGCTTGTTTTTGGACCGGAGCATGCACTGGGAGCGCTACAGGGGGGTCTGCAGTGACAATCTACCTCCCCCGCCATCGCATCGCTTTGCGGCCGCTGTGAGGGGACTGGACTACTGGACTACATCCCCCAGAGTCCTTTGCCAGCACCGGACGCCGCCTCACGCCAGCCACGTCCGCCCTGAGGGGGCTAAAGACGAGCCCTCCCTCCGGTGGAGTGGGGCTCCTTGCTTGTTTCTGGACCGGAGCGTGCACTGGGAGCACTACAGGGGGGTCTGCAGTGACAATCTACCTCCCCCGTCGTTGCATCACTTTGCGGCCACTGTGAGCGGACTGGACTACTGGACTACATCCAGCAGCGTCCTTTGCCTGCACCGGACGCTGCCTCACGCCAGCCACGTCCGCCCTGAGGGGGCTAAAGACGAGCACTCCCTCCGGTGGAGTGGGGCTCCTTGCGTGTTTGTGGACCGGAGCGTGCACTGGAAGCACTACAGGGGGGTCTGCAGTGACAATCTACCTCCCCCGCCGTCGCATCGCTTTGCAGCCGCTGTGAGGGGACTGGACTACTGGACTACATCCCCAAGCGTCCTTTGCCAGCACCGGACGCCGCCTCATGCCAGCCACTTCCGCCATGAGGGAACTAAAACGAGCATTCCCTCCTGCGTCGCGGGACGCGTGCGGAGACCGTGCGGAGCCCGGGCAGAGGGCGGGCCGTCTGTGGCCGTCCGGGGCAGAACGTGGCAGGGCTGGGCCACCCCTCTGACTACTGCTACCCCAGGTAACTTATTTCTGGGGAAAAAAAGTCAACGGGACAAAGAACCATAGAAAATGGGGAAAAGGAAAAATACTGAGGAATGGAGCGAGGTAGTGGGGAAAAAGGCAAGGAAGAATAAGCAGAAGAAACCAGCTGCCCAGGCAGGGGGAAATTGTATAATGCATTGTATTGACGAACTGATCGAGGACTGTCAAAATCTATTAACAGATAATCCATCTTCATCTGTAAGGGGCCTAAAGAGAGCAGAGGATAACGGGACCACTGCGGGGGACAAGCTTCGGAATAGCGGACCCCTGATCCCGGAAATGTTTAAAGCCAGAAATCGAGATGGTGACAACCCAAAGGTAGATACCGTCCAAAGGATTCAAGAGCGTACTGTTGTAGACATTGCCGCATCTAAAGATCTCTCCAGTAAGCCGCCCACTGCGCTGAACCCGACTGTTCTTGTTTGTAGTAATAGGTTCGACATTTTAGCTTCCGTAGATAGATGTTGCACCACTTCTGGCAGTGATCTATCTGCGCCTGAAGTCCCAACAGGTGAAGGGGAGTCGATGAACACAGCGGCCAGTGACCCCCCTTTAGTCACGCGTGAAGATATCGCTTCCATCTACCCTTATGGTAAAGCAGCTACACAATCTAGTGGAGGCCCTGTATAATAAAATCGAGAGTCTCACAGTCACTATAACAAATCTTAGTGCAAGGCAGGCTCCCTGTCCTATCTCTACATCAAAACCAAATGATAATGCCTTAAACAGGGACCAGAGTAGATTGGTGGTAGATTCTAGAACCCCTCAGGTTAGAGGAGCAGAATTATCCAAACATCCCGATACTCAGCATAGCGGAGCGAGCAGAGCTGGGAGTGGGCACTCACATGTTAGCAAGGCCCACGCTCGTCCTCTAGGGCAAACACAAGCTAACACCATAGCAGGGGAGGGTCACTCAGGAGTAAGCACTAAGGGCATTGGACTAGGGGTTGGTCCAATAGTTAAAGTAAATCCCTGTTTAGCATTAGTCCCAATGCGAGAGCGGGCCCCCCAGCCAAAGGATGTCTCTACGAATAACACCCCAAAAGTATATATGGTAAATGTCCCCAAACGAAGTCAGAATAGTGGCTGGGAATCCAGCGAATCTCTCATAAATAAGGCAATCCACTGGACCAGGTACGTCAGGGGCTGCCGTTCATTAATTAGAGAAGATATTCTCCTAGCTAAAAGGATTTCCATTGTAGGGGAAAAACAGACTGTATTGAGCTAGTCCTTAAAAACCGCTATTTAGCGGAAAATTTCATTTTGTTAGAGTTCAGAACTTGCTCCCCAGACCATTCCAAAATCCAATTAGGTCCTTTCCCATTAGTTCTAGTCTTGACCAAAATGCCTGACTATCACAAGTAGGTGTCGAATTGGGACATATCATGGTAGAGCAAAGTCCACCCCTAGTTAGCAACTTGGGTGAACCCTATATAGCAGATATTCCCCAGCCTACTGACGACATAACTAATAGTATTCTTGCTACTCCCCGAACTATCACATCACAAATTACCTTGATATTATCAAAGAATATTGCTGGCCTGAAATCTAGGGTTGAATCACCTGATTGGGCTTCATTCATTAATTTGTATGACATCTGTCTTTTTCAGGAAACATGGGGCCCGATTCACAGAATGAACTTACTACTTTTGGCATTCACAGAATGCACTTACTACTTTTGGTATTCACAGAATGAACTTACTCATTTCGGTATTCACAGAAGTTAGGACTACTAACTTTAGGACTCCTAAATGCCTTCTGTGAATACCGAAAGTCTTAAAATTAGTATTTTTCTCAATTTTGTAGTAGTAAAGTTAGGACTACTAACTTTAGGACGCCTAAATGCCTTCTGTGAATACCGAAAGTCTTAAAATTACAATTTTTCTCAATTTAGTAGTAGTAAAGTTAGGACTACTAACTTTAGGACGCCTAAATGCCTTCTGCGAATAACGAAAGTCTTAAAATTACGATTTTTCTCAATTTAGTAGTAGTAAAGTTAGGACTACTAACTTTAGGACGCCTAAATGCCTTCTGTGAATACCGAAAGTCTTAAAATTACGATTTTTCTCAATTTAGTAGTAGTAAAGTTAGGACTACTAACTTTAGGATGCCTAAATGCCTTCTGTGAATACCGAAAGTCTTAAAATTATGATTTTTCTCAATTTAGTAGTAGTAAAGTTAGGAGTCCTAACTTTACTACTACTAAATTGAGAAAAATCCTAATTTTAAGACTTTCGGTATTCACAGAAGGCATTTAGGAGTCCTAAAGTTAGGAGTCCTAACTTTACTACTACTAAATTGAGAAAAATCCTAATTTTAAGACTTTCGGTATTCACAGAAGGCATTTAGGAGTCCTAAAGTTAGTAGTCCTAACTTATGTGAATACCGAAATGAGTAAGTTCATTCTGTGAATACCAAAAGTAGTAAGTGCATTCTGTGAATACCAAAAGTAGTAAGTTCATTCTGTGAATCGGGCCCATGGTTATTAGAACCACTTTTCTTTCCCTGGTTTCTGAATTACAGCATACCAGCAGTAAAGGGAGCTAGAGGGAGGCCATCGGGAGGATTAACTATCTGGATTAAACAGGATTTAGATGTTTGTGTAAAATCTGTCTACACAAACCACAGGGACTCACAGCTTCTTACCCTAAAGAATAGTAACAATGAACTGGTTGCTATCTACAACCTGTATGCGAGGAGCACTGGAGGGAAAAAATTGGATGTCATAATGGCATTAGAAGAACATATGGATCGCTACACCCAGCAATCCCATATTATTCTAAGTGGCGATTTTAATTCAACTTTTGAGCCCTCACTGGGAGGAAAGTGGAACATCTCTGAGGAGGAAGACAGCCAATGGGGTGTACCCAAACTTGAGCTAGAGCCTGTAAAAAGGTGGTCTGAAATAACTATTCAGATTAACACTCTTTGCCTGAACAAGGGGCTACGTGCTACAAATGGTAGAACCCAGCAAGACAAGAGAGGTGCCAATACATTTAATAGTGGCTCACGAACAAGCAGAATTGATTACATCCTGTTGAGTCTTAGCCTATGGCAATATCTGGAAGATATGTCGGTCATAGACAGGTAAGAGAGCGATCACAACCCCCTCTCATTGTCCCTACACTATTGGTTGCCACCAGTAGAACAAGGGGAACGAACGTGGAGTCATTTAATGACGTAGATATTACAAATGACATGCGCCACGTTAAAGGGGCTAAGGTACTGGAGAACCAAGAGCATCTGGACTTTATATTAAGCATAATGAACCTAGCTCTGCAGGAAATGAAGGACGAATCCATAAAGGGGGACCAGGCCACAGTTCTGAAATCAGTCACCAATATACATGAATCACTTTTTATTGACTTAAAATGCCTATTTGTTAAGCCTGACAAGCCCAACAATAACAGCAAAAGTCATGTGCCACGATGGTACACATGTGAGTGCAGGAAAGCAAGGATAGATTTGGGCAGCGCCCATAAAAGTGGAATGAGCGATCGAGTCCGCGCAGCAAGCGGAGCATACAAGAGCATAATTAATAAATCTAAGAGAGCTTGGGACGAGCAAATGTTGCAGGACCTAAAAGAAGCGGGCACGCAAAAGGACTCCAGGAAGTTTTGGGACACACTAAAATGGGGAAGTGAGAGAAAACGGGACAAGCCTCAAAACTGGGTGCCCAAAGAGGAATGGGTATCATACTTCAAGCCCCAATATGCCAAGAGTAAGGAACCATGCACCCACTTAGAAGCTCCCAATAGGTTGTTTTTCACTGATGATGCTGTTAATCTTGAGGATATACATCAAGCACTGGACATGGTAGTTCCTGCTAGGGCCCCAGGTATTGATGGAGTACCAGCAGATGTATTTTTACATGACAGAGATCCCTGGGGAGATTATATACTCCTGCTAGCAAATAGTATAGCTAAAGGAGCTCCCATCCCTACGACCTGGCAAGGGGCGGAAATAATACCAGTATATAAGAACGGGGACAAGACCTAACCTAGTAACTACCGCCCAATCAGCCTGATCGATACCATCCAGAAAATCATCGGCAGGCTGATTTTAAACAAGATACAGGTTTGGGAACATCCTATCCCGACTGCAAGCAGGATTTTGATCTTCAATCAGTAAGATTGATCAAGTCCTCCAATTTGCCATTCTATACTGGAAAACTGTCCTACTAGGAGGGTGCAGTCTTTACGCTGCCTTTATAGACCTCAGGGCAGCCTTCGATCTTGTTCCCCGGGAAACTTTGTGGCAAGTTCTCCACCATATGGGAATGCCCAGTTCCCTCCTTTCATTAATCATCAGACTACATGAAAACAACTTTGCCCAGATAAGGTGGGGTAGCCCTGGAAGCATCACCAGCCAGTTTCCTGTGGAAAGAGGGGTGCGGCAAGGCTGTGTCCTTGCGCCAACCCTTTTTTCTCTCTACTTAAAGGCTGTGGCAAACATATTGATCGCAGCTAATGTAGATGCCCCATCACTAGCGGGAGCCAAAGTACCCTTACTAATGTTTGCTGATGACTGTTTAATCATAGCCAAAACCCCGAGTGGATTACAGAAGGCACTAGGAATCTTTGAAAGCTTCTGTACCACTCGTGGTTTGGAAGTAAATGTTTCCAAATCAAAATACATGGCCTTTAATCAGCACAAATCCTTCAAGGGCAAAATGCTTATGAACAATCTTCCCCTTGAGAAAGTTCAAGCATTTGCTTGCCTTGGGGTATGCATTCAGCAAGATCTTTCCTGGAAACAGCAGGTGGAACTGGGAACTCTTAAGCACCGTCAGCTAGCAGGAGCATTAAACAGGGAACATGCTAGGTCACAAACTAAGCCAATTGCTCCTGGCCTTTCCGTCTACAATGGCAAGGTGATTAGCTCAGCCTTAAACGACGTAGAGATATGGGGATTTGAAAACCTGGGAAAACTAACAGCATCAGAGAATAGATTTCTAAGGAATCTTGTAGGCCTACCCCAGAGTACTCCAATGTGCCCCCTGTACCTCGATATGGCCATGAGACCTATTGCCCACATAGCTGCCCTTCGACCAGTTCTATATTGGAGGCGCCTATGGACAACACCTGAACTGAAAATGTATGCTGAGGGACTGAAGGATTTAATCAGAAGGGACACCCACCACGAAATCATATGGTTATCCAGGATTGGTAAAACCTTGCTCGAACTGGGACTGAGAGCGCTCTGGGAAGATCCAGCAAATGCCAGGTTCCCCTCAAAAGAGGACCTTAAGGGCTTGTATTGGGAGAATGTGACCCTAGAAGTGTACATGAAGGCTGCCCCCCTTTCCCTTACAGGGACCTTTCTGGGTTTTAAAGACACACCCATGTTTGAAGCTTTCTGGGACAGTATTAGCAAACCTTTGGATCGCAAGCTGTTTTTCCAACTAAGGATAGGCAGCTTACCAGTTAGAGCATTTACATCAAATTGGCCCAGGGAAATAAGGCTGCCTGCCCGGGTTGTCCTGCTGCTTTGGAATCGATAAACCACATACTATTTGAATGTCCAGCGTATGTAGATCCACGTAGGAAGTGGCTATGTACCATTGTCAAGTTACAGGGAACCAGAAGTGGCATAGTAGCAGCTAGAATAATCCGTACCAGCAATAATCTTACCATCTGTATCGCCCTGGCCAAATTCATAGGCTGGGCATGGGTCATCAGAAGCAAACTGGAACCGGGACTAAAACCTTGTTAAATGTTTGGCTAAAACCAGAAGGAAAATTCATGGGCTTTTTGTAACTTGTATTTACGATGTATTTTATGAATTCAACCTAACCATTTTAACCTTTTAAATCATGAAATGTAATTTATCTTTTTAAAGCTTTTATGACACTCTCGAATAAAGCTTGTTATGAATTTAGGGCAAAGCTAGACATTTTATTACGGTGCTATGTGCAGGACAATGACTTAAGACGGGTCAAGACAAGTTTTTGTGTACATTTGGAGTCCCTAAATGTTTTGAAAATATTCATCTGAAAACCCTGAGAGCTATGCTGCAAGTTTGGAATCAAATGAGAAACGTATTTGTGATTCATTATTAGACCCAAGTGGCACCAATTTAGGACTCACGAGGAACACCACTAGGTCTAGACGACAAACACAGCATACCATTAAGTGAGGCAAGTACAAGAAGCTCGAGAGACTTAAGAGACAGTTTGAATCTCATAAGTTGGTAGACTATCTCGGAGAGTACACAGGGAAGGTTGTTGAGATAGAATAATATCAGTTACATTTATGGAGAGAAAGTCAACAGTGGACCTCGGAATACAACTGGCACTTTGAGGATTTGACATAGGATGAAGCTAAACTAACGTGGTAGGTCTCCATTTGGTATTGGGAAATTGTCAGGGCAGATGACGAAAAGAAATGATAACCATATACAAGATGGGAAAAATGTTTGCCAACTGCTGCTCTTCTATCTGATTGTATTAGCCAGAAGAGACATCTATCTCTAAAGGGGCTTTCGCGTAGGCTCCCTCGATTATGGACTTTTTTATTCTATTCCAATATACAAGCAAGAACGGATGTGGAACATGACCCCAGGTCTTTACAGAATATATGGCTTTGTTTTACAAATTGGCAAGAATGCATGAGTGTCCAAAGATTACACCAATTTGATGCTGAATAATAAGTCCAACCTTGTGGGTTATCAGCAATAAGTCAGCTGATGGTGATGTGGACAAATACAAGGTTTGTGGACTGATGTTTTGGGACTTCCAGGAGTATAGAAGCTACGTTGTCATTCGATGTCTGTATCGTACAAAAGTGATGGATACCATGAGTGCTTTGATGGGCCATTGACAATTTTCCAGTCAATGTTGCAGTAGGAGTAATTTTAATTTAGGTTATAATCATGGCTTCCAAGTTTGATGCTGGCAGTATGAGGTGTAGTTCCATTCCATGAGCAAAGCAAAGATGACATGTGCGGTTTGAGGCTGAGCTAGGCAAGCTGATGGAGTCTTAACCTGTTGACATATTAGGCTTAATTTCAGGGACAACTTCTTGCACAAAAACAATACTCAGAGGCATTGTCCTCTTTCAGGAGAATGTAACACACTTAGAAAGAGGAAACAACAATGGGAAATAAAGATATTTCTCCTTGTTGCGCCTATGGTTGAGAGGCTTATAATTCTGATGCATTCTCAGGTCTACCAATGTTGGTAACTCTGGGAATGCGTCAGAATCCATGGTGAATGTGTGGGAACACCCAGACTCCACCCACAGTACGTCTCCTTGTCGCAGAGTAAAGTAAGATGGCAATTTGCACTTACTTGCTTTACTGTGGTGATCTTGCGAGGCTTGATAAATATCATTTATGTTTTTCATCACCCTTTCATCTCCTTGTGTAGCGCAAAGCTGGTGTAAAATCTTGATAAATATGTCCCTGAATCTCGACTATGTTGCCACCTGCTTCTTGGGATCTGTATTGCACTTATACAATTTATATAATACCATACGAACTGACTCAGTGCACATGCATATGATTGTGTGAATTCCATTCATATTGCAACAACAAAAAGAAAGCTTATATACCCTTGCCTCAAAGAGTAGGCATTTTATAAGAACTCAATTTTAGTGTATACAAGGTCTCTGTACTAAAAACTTATTTTCTCCAATTTTCCACCTGTGCATCCCTCCATGCCCCTCGTCAACATTTAACCCTTAACATTTGAGTCTCATACTTCCCTATACTCTACTGGGAACCCTCATGATTAAAGCTCATAAGCCCAGTTTCATGATGTTTCACATTACTGGTTATCGCACAAAAAGGAAAATTTCTCATCACAGTTCACTTACGATCTGCTTAAATGCCTTATTATTTGTGCAAACACTACAACCCTGCTTTTCAATTGGGAATTGAAATTTAACACACGCTAGGGCATATTCTCAAAGGACTATCGCCGAGTTATCAGCACTTCATCACAGCCTAAGTCACAATAAATGTATCTCCCCATTCATAAGCTAGTGCTAACAGCCCATATCATCAGTTTACCTGCGATAGCAGCCGCAAAAAACATTGCCACAGATGACCCTGGCAACTATCGTTAATGAGATGCAGAGTAGGCATTCCCGTGCCAAAATCTGGAACAACACCACTCCACAACATTCTCAATGACCGGCCAGATTGGCGATAAGAGCCCAAAACATGCAGTAAGGCATGTTAGCAGCAGGAAAGTAATACCTGCTCTGACATGGTGCAAAGTCAGACAACAGCCTACACCACAAAAGGGAGCCCATCACAGAGCCACACCTGAAGGGCAACGGATGCCATGGAGCCACTGATCATGCGGGCCAGATGCCCAAGAGGGCCACAACACCCACCACCATCAACCCCAGGACCACCCTCCAACCCCTCAGGGCCTTCCCCGACCACCCCCACCACCCCCAGACTAAGATACTGCACATCAACAGCACAAAACCATGAGCAAAGCACCTGCCTGATGTCGCACAATTACAACAATCAACATACATGTGAGTACAGAAAACCTGATTCATTCATTCACCATTGAAAGTCCAAACACAATATCACATTCTAATTTGTCTCCAAACAACTATTTTGATTAGTAATGGCCTGGCATCCCTGGACAATCTGTGAGTCACAGCCTGCAAGACAATATCCAAGATAAGAAGGTGTGTCAGGCACCCATCAAAGAACAGAGAGAGAGAGATAAAGAGAGAGAGAACAAAAGAGAGAAAAAGAGAGAGACTGAACAAGGTGTGCAAGGCCAGTCGGGCCCTTGGCACATTCAAACAGGCCAACTGATGCGTGTGTTACGTAATTGATGCACCCCAAATCACAGGCATGGCATCAAAGTCAGCACATAGGCCACAGCACATTTAAGAAATGCAAGCAGTAGTCAGACTAAAATTAGGTTTGAAAGCTATTTTGCCTCAATACACAAGGCGGGAGGACAACCGAACCCCCAACCTTGGTCCTGAATGCGGCTGGCACACTCTGCGTTAGATACCAGGCAAGCCTCAGATGACTTCCACACCATGAACTGTGCTAATGAAAGACCAACGTGCCCACATCCCACACACACTTCACACTTGTCCCTGCATGAGCTACACCTGGAAGGGATGCACTTGACACAATTGTTAAACAACCCATATGTCCAAACTTTGCACACACATACAACTCTTTGGCCAGAGCTGTGCCATATCATCCACCAAACTGCCACCAGTCTGAGGATTGCCGGTGCTACAAGAGCAATGGCAGGCCATCCCGGGCACATGCACAACCCCTGTCACATGGAACTGTACCGTGCAAAAATGCTGCATCTGGTGGGATCAATGCCAGCGGCAGTGTTACAAATTAGTTTCTGTCTGGCCTAAGTCACCTGCATCCAGCCCTGGTTCCACTATCGATCATGCACATTCGAGCGGCCCATGGAGGTCTGCCTATCCAACACAAATGTAGCCGAATTGGATTATGACTTAACAGTGCACCCCCTATTGGCCCACGTACAGGAGTGTCAATGGGTTACCCGTGCATGGGATGCACTGGCATATGTGCTGGCAGTTGTGCATGGGAGATTGCACAACACCTCGTGTGCAGTGACCACATCGAGGCCCTCCCCTATTGGGCTGTGGTGGGGAGTGGTGAAACAGCATGGACTTAGCACATCTGCCCAGACCAGTTAAATAATTGACTCACCCTGGTGTTCCTTGAACCCGACAATGACATACTATTGGAACAGATTGCCCATGAAGCTGCGCTCAAATTCATGGACGAGTAATTAAGTTTCTGCAGCCACATCAAATTGTCACTTGCAGCACAGGTCCCAACAACTTGTTGCATTGTGGGAAATGCTCACTTATCCCACCACAATATTTGACATGTCTGCCTTTATCTGGACTCTGAATGCATGTGCGTGGAACTCCGCGTTTGTACCCACTCCTGTGCCAGGTGATGCAGTTCCATGGTCGGAGTAGCACAGCGTTGTGTGGCAACGGTCACAATTCGGACATACTGCTGGGGGTAGAGTACACACATGGCAATGTAACATAACTTGTGACCTTGTCGGACCCTTTCACCTGATCACTGTCAGCAGAGCAGACAGTTGGCGCTGTCCGGTGGAACAGCACTATGAAGATCCTATGGGCTGTGAGTTGTGTCCCCTCACACGAGCCATGATCAGACACCAAACATCACATGACTCGTCCAGCAAGGCAAGGTGGACTGAGACCATTGCCGTCTGTAATGATTTTGTGTACATTTTCGCCTCCCCATTTCTTGCACCTCGACATGTTCCCATGCTGCGTGTAAGTGTGTTAAGCATTTTCCTGCATGTTGTGGTCCTTCCCTTGTCTGTACTAACATGCACATGCCAATAAAGTCTACGCAACTTCACTGGTGTCTAACTGTGATGAGTGTTGATTAGATTGCCAAATTGTGTGCCATAATGAGCATCGTGCAGACACAGAGAGGGACTGACTGCCGCAGGTACAATAGAGTGGGTCCCTTTTGACAGCTCCACCTCTGTGAGCCGGACATCATATTTGGGATAGTTGCCGGCAGACCTGTGCACTTACGTGTCTTCAGCAATGTGAGTATGGTGTCCAAACTCTGGCCATGTGGAGCATTGTTCTACATCAAAACAAACTGTGTCCACACAGATATGTGTGAGTAGGTATGCAAAGTGATGTTCTGTTGTCACTTGTGATGGAGGACGCCCCTTCTTGCCTGCTACTGATTTTGTCCTTTCTACACACAGCCCTATTTTAAACATGGACGTGTGCCTATGTTGGGGCGTTACAAGATTGTTGTTCATGTTCAATGAGGCCACAGCTAGTTCACATCTTCACAGTCATCAAATTGGCCATGTGGGTCAGGGTCAAACATGTGCATTGATGTCATTTACCAGGGTGTACCTTCTTGTGCAATCAATGTCCCTACATCCATCCATACTTCATACTTGAGTGAACATAGACATGACACATCAGTGTGATTTTGCATGTTTTATTCACATTCTGGTGAATTCCGGAGCTGGAGCTGTACATGGCCATGCCAGCCCACATTACATGGTAGACCAGTGGTGGGCCAACCAGAGTCCTTTAGGGATTGAAAAGTAAATAGAAGGAGGGAGAGTGCAGTCCGCAGCAGGATTGCTGTGTAATTGGCAACCAGTGAAGATATGTGAAGAAAATAGAAACCTTCTCAGGGGTCTCACTGATACCATGGTCCTTTTAAACCAACAAAGAAGAAATTGGCACAGAAGCTGTAATATAAAAGTAACATCTTTAATAACCTCAAATGAGGAAGACTACGTCACACAGAAGCCTTAGCAACTGAATGAGGCAGTCTAAGGAGTACAGAGAAAATGGCTTATAGCTCATGCTATCAAATCTCTGCAATCTTTAACATATGGCAGTCCATGTCGGGGTCCAGATGAATGTCGCAGAGTGTTTCTGGCATCAGCGGCAGGTGTTGTCCCTGTTCATAATGCATAGGGCTAAACCAGTCAGGGACAGGTAATAGGGCGGAGATGGATGCTACTGCCTCCTTTCTTACACAGTAATTACCATCCACATCTTACTCCTCTGATACTTCTTCTGTGTCCGGTGTGTGTGGCGGTGTAATGGTTGCATCGCTGTGTGCCACTGACACATCAGGGTACAAAGGTGATAGGGCTGCATCACTGTGTGCCCCTAACACATCAGGGTGCAAATGTGATAGGGCTACAAAACTGTGTGCTACTGACACATCAGGGGTCGGAGATGTGTGTGTTGGAGTTCCCGGAGAAGTTATTTGGGACTGGGTCAGTGGCAGCAATGGCAAGATGAGGTACTGCAAGGCAACGAAGATCCCAGCTACATCTCCCTGGTGTTCAGCCGTGGCAGCCATACTACCAGCCTGCACCTGCTCCATGGTCTCCATTGTCCTGCACATCTGAGCCACCTCTGTGCTGTCCTCACTGGTGCCTGTCTGACTAGACATTTCTTGTATCCGAGTAATTGCACCAGCGATGTCAGCCAAGGATTGTCAGGAAGCATGGTGCAGACAGTGGTAGTCCGTAAGGGACTGTAAGTGGTCCCTGATGAGACTCAGATACCCACATATGGCATCGAGTTTGGCTGCCACGAGCTTGAAACCACCCGTAGCTGATCAGACGTCCCCACCTGGCAACCCAACACATGGCGTTGGTATTCCATGTTATGTTCGGGAGTCCTGGGTGACAGTCATGGTGGTGGGTTTTTCCTGCTGGATTGTCTGTGCAGGGGTTGGTGTCACCTCGAGGCAGCTGGGCTGCCCCGCTCCTGGGCGTGGGGTGTGGACGCTGTCCATTAGCCGTTGGAGGGTGTCCGTGCATATGTGCAGGTTGTCCTCTTCATCATCACTGATGAGATTTGTGGTCTACTCTGCAGTAGGTGTTGATTGTCCCTCTGCAATGTAAAGGGGAGATGCAGGTTAACAGAGTGTCCCATTTATGTTATCGCTTTGTAGATGTTCACATACAGACTGCATGACAATGTTCATTGTGACTGTTTTGGAGGAGCTGGCTATTTGATAGGAGACAGTGGGCATTTCGATTACATGACGGATGTGAGGTTGTACTTGTGTATTTTCATCAAACAGTGTCAGGCAATGCCAGATGTGGGTGGCCAGTTACTACGTACACTCAAACCTATTGTGTCCTCTGCCTGTGGTGTCGGTGTTGCACTTTGTACTACATTGCCATCAATGTTAATGTGTTGTGATTGCTATGTGTGTGTGCTGCATTGTGGGTAAGTTGCCCCTGCAGCTCTGATTTCGAGGCCCCTTATTCTAAAAGGCGATGTGCCTTTGAATTGTGTGATTTTAGGGGCTGAAATATTTGAGACTTGGGTCATTTGTGCTCTTGGACAGATTTTGTGGTTTTGTGCATTTTTGTCTGCTGATGTGTAATGGACGTCATGGGTTGTAGGTGCATGTGGATGTTGCAGAGTGTGACCTGCTCCTTTACTGATTTGATCCACACTGGGCCACCTCAGTGTCGTGTCGTGCACAGTGTCATGTATTATGACTGAAACCATGCTATCTGTCATGCTGTGTCACTTGCATTGTCAGTGTGGCTCACAGAACCGCAGCTTTGCTGGATTCAGCACATGTGCATGGGTAGGTTGTGTGATTGGTGATAGCGAGGGCCCTTTGTGCACATAGTGGACTGGGGCCTGCTTGGTATTTCGATGTGTGCCGCAGTGTGCCAAGCGTATCAGGGCCATTTTCCACTATCATTGTGCATGTGCAGTGTGCTACACATGATTGTGCTTGTGTGCCATTGTGCCCATCTCCTCCGTCCCCCCAGTCCTTGGTCGTTACTCACCCTGTTGGTGTTGGGTCTGATCATATTGAGCTGTGTCCAGACCCCCAACTCTTGCCACCATCTCCACACTGGTGACTGTGGCCACCATTTCCTCCAGCTCATCCTGTTCCTCCTGTGACGCAGGACTCCCACCTCCATTTGCCGTTGCTGCCTTCCTGTTGGTGTCGAATTTCTGTTTTTGTCTAGCTTTGCACATCATGCCAGCGCCTCTTCACCTCCTCCATTGTCCACCTCGACACTCCGACTGCATTGACAATGTTGACGATGGTTTGCCGTATTTCTGTTTGGGTTTCCAGTGCTGCAGTGGAGGTGACGAACAGTTGTAGTGTTATGTCACCTCTGTGATGATGACCCGGTCTTCCTGCAGACTGAACACCATCTTCCTCTTGTTCTTTCCCTGTTTTGGTGGGATTTTCTGTTCTTTTATAGTGCATTTTTACGCATGACGGGTGAGAATTGCAGGCCTGTCGCTGATTTTTGTATCGCGATTTGGGGCATCGCAACTTTTTAGGAGTTCGTGTTTCGCATTTTCTGTGTTCCGTTAAATTTTACATGGTCATTTGGAGCATTATCCTGCTATTATCGCATGGTGCCACCGGGTTGGGAATTAGATGTTAAGACTGTGTTATTTTCTCACAATACACTGTGATATGCAAAGTTGCATTAAGCTAAATTTGCGATGGTTATCACACGTTCTTGAGAATATCCCCTGCTGTTTTTCCCTGTCGATTTGAATGCAGTTTGAGATATGTAAGAAGGAAAATAAAAGAGTCAAACTTGACGACTATATTCCTTATTAGATAGAGGTGGAGTGAAACTTGAGAGAATGCAATTTAAGTGAGGTACAGTAATCGAGTCTAACTCCTGCAAGAGCAGTTTCTTATATGCATAAGAGTACGGCATTTCTTATATTTCTGAGCTGACAGAAGAATACAGGAACACAATCTGAATGCACTTTAAGAGTTATGCATCCAACGCAACTACAATATTCTTTTCTACACAGAGAGGGATCAATTTACCAAGTCTCGAGGTCAGAAAACACCACTCTATTAAGGGAACTCCACCAATAATCAGAATCACAGTTTAATTCAGTTTCGGCCGGTTGCTTCCTGGAGACATTTAGGCATTGAAGTGGCTCAGCATATATATGGTCATAACACTCCAACCTCATAAGACGACTCAACTATTTAAGAAAGTGAAAAACCTATTGAGTCGGCACCTGTCACTTCCAGGTAGATCAGGGAGATTAATAGAACTGCACAATCAACAGTGCAAATGCTGACAAATCATGCAGCATCAGAGAGCTGACAATGGGGAAAAGCAAAATGGGACTCAAGAGATCAAAGAAAGCAAGAAGGGCTGGTCTAAAACCACCAACAATCATTTTAGACAGATATATCTGCAACTGATTTCCAGCAGTGATCCAACACCTTACAAGACAAAGGCAGAAATAACCGATTATTCCAGGTTGACATTTTTAGCAAAATTCTTATTGTTGCAAACTAGACTTCTGTAGAAATCATAGTTTCAGGTAAAAAACGGAAAGACATTTGTTATAATTAAGCAAAATCCTCAAGACATTCCTTTAAATGACCCGTACACGCCTAGGATGCATATAAGCTCAGAGATTAATTTATAAATAAAAAATTGTGTATTTTGTTGATTAGTGTCCCTATATGATATTTCAATGGCAAGTTACCATGACTTAAAGTTATAAATATATTACCATCTCTTTTGCTACTCTAGATGCCACCAATCAAATATGTACTCCAATGGTAGCTACTAAGGCCCAGATTTGCGAAACCCTTGTGTCACACAACGCGCTACAAGGCAAAGCAAGGGCTTCAGTGTGATTTACACAGACACTCAAAGTGATCTTGCGTGGCTCTCTCTGCCTCAGTAAATCCAGGGTAATGGAAGGCAGTTTAAGTTGCTGCCTTGCGTTACTCTGTGTTGGGAATGCAGTCCTAGGGTGGAGTGTGGGTGCTCCCATGCATCCACCCATGTTTTTAGCACATTCCCACATTTACTAAGACTAATAAACTTGGCAATGCATCACCTTTCCACTTGAGGCGTAACATGGAGACATATGAATATTTCTCCTTGCTATTTCCACTTCCTAGGTGTGCTGCATTCTGCAGCCCACTAGAAAGAGGAAAATGCCTTTACGAATTGCTTTTGTGCCGGTAGGTTTTCCTTCCTGCATAAAAACAATTCTGCCTGCAAGGCAGGCACCCTTGCACTATGGCACAAGGGTGCCTGTGTTGGCGTTTGGCAGCCACAAGTGCGCCAGCACAGAGAAAGAGAGCAGGAATGCACCATATGTTAGCAATTATGCAGTCTGCTCTGATAACTCATATCTTTAGACTACTTTTAGGGATTACATGTAGAAGGATTAGTCAATTCACAGGTAAAATAACTTAGTTGTCTGACATTTTGGTTCTAATCCTAGCTTTATACAAGAACAAACATTGTTCTTATTTATGATATATATATATATTCACTGAAAAAACCATAGGTTATAGACCATATATAGTTAGGGATTAGCATTTACAAAACCTTATTTTACTCGCACAAAACCATTGAAGTTCGCATATATAGTTAGTTGCACTAACTATATATCGCGCACCCGCAATCCACTGCTGATCATGTCACATATTACATCATTCATGACATGGTCAGTGACATCACTGATGACATCACTGATGACATCTCAAATGACATCACTGATGACATCACTGATGACATCTAAAATGACATTACTGATGACATCACTGATGACATCTCATTTGATATTACTGATCACATCACTGATGATATCATTTATGTGATAATACGATGAACCTCTTCAGACTCTAATATAACCTTAGATACAATCAGTGTAAACAGACACTCACAGACTGTCACTCATCCATGGAGTTACTCACACACCTAGTCAGTCATGCAAAGAATACATCACACCTCCATTTCCTCAACTATACAGTTATACACACCTTACTTATTCAAACATATACTAACACATATTTACTCTCTTATACAATCCCTGATACAAGTTCACAATGATCCATACAGCCACTCACAAATTCACTGGCTCTTATGCACAGTTATTTATATATGTCAACTCTCACATGTACTGTGTTTTACATATGTACTTACTTTGACATGTAGCACTGAGATATCCATTCACTCACCAATACACTCATGCACACAGTCAACCGCCCATACAGCTGTTTCCACATGCACTTTTGAACCCATACATCTAGTGAATCAACTGCTCACACATCTATGCACAGAGTCATACACCTCCCAGCCACCACACACACACTCAGTCTCCCATACAAATACTTGGGCAACCAATCAATAACCCATATAGTTACTCATATAGCTACTGATCAACACATGCAGCAGTTTACAGAACAACAGACATAATGATGCACAAATTAAGAGAGTTTAGTCACTAACCCATGCACTCAGTGAGACACATTTAATCACTCACTCATACAGTCAGTCATGCACCTACTAAATCCTTCATCCAGACACTTATACATCCACTCATTCTTCAATATGTAAGAAATATTTTAGCTTTACAGAAACATACAGTCACTGGATGTTGTCATCAGTGATGTCATCAGTGATGTCACTGACCATGTCATGAATGATGTAATATGTGACATGATCAGCAGTGGATTGCGGGTGCGCGATATATAGTTAGTGCAACTAACTATATATGCAAATTTCAATGGTTTTGTGCGAGTAAAATAAGGTTTTGTAAATGCTAATCCCTAACTATATATGGTCTATAACCTATGGTTTTTTCAGTGAATTTTTAAGGTTTTGTAAATGCTAATTCCTAACTATATATGGTCTATAACCTATGGTTTTTTCAGTGAATTTCAATGTTTTTTTAATAGCAAATATCAAAAGCTGTAAAATGTATTCTTATTCTAATTCAAAAATATATTTTATATTTTTGTAATATAATTTTTTTATTTATATATTTTTTAAATTATTTTTTTTTTGTTTCGCTGCCGGTCCGCGAACCGGGCAGCTTCCCGTTAGCTTTATTTTGTTCCGCGACCCAGTCCGCGAACCGGTAAAGGTTCCGTTAGCGCAACTACTGTGTTAGAAAGCAACATCGTGACGCGTCGAGTAAGCGCGATGTATCGCGTTACCGCGTAATGCGTCTTATGACGCGCCGCGTTAGCGCACCCGGAAGCGCTCCGGAACGCGAACCAAGGCGCGAAGCGCAGCGCCCCGGAAGCAATCCGGGGCGCGGCGTGGAGCGCGTAACGTAAGCATAACAGGTCATGTGACTTGTTTATAAAACTTTTCATTGGTTCATTTTACTTTTGGTTTCCTAATGATGGAAGGCTTGGTCATATGACCTAAAAATAACACTTTTCATTGGTTTAGAACATTTTTTTTTCTCAAATGATGAAAGCCCCACCTTTTTTCCTCACTCTGACTTTCATTTTTATGAGAGAAAGACCTTTTTTGAATACCATAGAAATGGCTTTATTGATTGCTGCAGCTGGTGGACCCCCACCACCACCACAACCTCCTAGGAAGAGAGGACCACCTCCTCAGGTCATCCTACAACAAGAGGAGGAAGAAGAGGAAGAAGAGGAAGAGGAGCAAGGGACAGGGAGGTTTTTCCCTGAACAGCCAAGGAGGTCCCATGTTAAAGAAAGTTATATTTGGCAATTTTTTTCCCCCGGAACAAAAAAAGGTAAATGCCCGGTATGTTACCTGCCTGATTTGTAAAGATGAACTGTCCAGAGGAACAGAAAAGAAATACAGTCATGGTAATTATACCATGCATCGCCATATGGAAAGGTGGCACCCTATAAATTACAGTGCTGCACAAGTACGTGATCTGGTGGATAACCCCCGTCCTGTGGCCAGTACATCCACCAATGAAGAGGCAGTGACGGGACGAGAGGCGAGGGAAATGGTCCCAAATATCCAAACGAAATTTGGCAATCTGAAGCACGTATGCATTTTTTGTGGCCAACTTATTTGCTTCAGAGAGAGCAGCATAAATTTAATTAATAAAGCAATTGACAATCACAAATGTGCAAAACGCCCCAGAAAATAAATTATCTTTTTTTTTTGTTGCTCCTGTTGAGCCCTTCATAATGAATCATTTTTGTTTCTCCCCCATCAAAAAAAACAAAAAAAATATAAAACCGTTCAAAAAAGACAAAAAAACAACAAAATGTTCAGAAAAATAATAACAAAAATATAAAACAACAAAAATAATTTTAAAAAAAGTTCTTTTCAGAACTACCTCCCCTTTATAAGAATTTGCTAGAATGTTTAGCACTCTGACAACCTCTATTTCTTTTGGTTCGCTTCCCTGTTCGCGCGCCGGTACGCGAACCGGAAGCGAACTCAAAACATTTTTTTTTTTTAAAAAAGAAGAGTAAGTAAACTGAGAGTAATGTTCAAAGAAAGACAGTTAGTGGGAGTAACACAGAGATACTGTTTAAAGAGGGACTGAGAACAGGAGTGGAAAGAGTAGAGTAAAAAAAGTAATACAAAAAGGAATGAGGGAAGTAGCAAAGGCAGGAAACTGAGGGTTAAAAGTTAAATGTAAAAGAGATGTAACAGAATGAGTACTAAACACTTACCTGCTACCAGTCCTAAGAGAAGCTGGCTTCTCCCAGGTGAGACCAGCCATGCTATATTTAAAATCATTAGGCAATATCTGTATTACTTTCGCCATGGCCAATTTCCTTGTGGCAGCAACCAGAGCCAGAAGGAGTATGAATTTGGAAAACTGATGTACATAACGTGTTTTAAATATTTTAATGTATACATTTTGCCAAATTAACTTGTTTACAAAGAAACTGTTTAATTCTTTTTTAATTGTAAATAATACTGTTTTAATGTACTTTGCATGATTTTATCAAATCGAATAAAGTTAATTTGACTGACTGACTGACTGACACTTACCTTATAATTATCTTTAACTTAGTCATGTGTTATTTTTATACTTTCAATCTGTGAATGAGAGAACAAAAATTTTAAAATTGATAGAAAGTAGTAAAAGATGAGTGAGCATGAGACAAGATGAGTACATATTAAAAATCACAATTCAAAGTACAGAATTAATTATACATATTAAATGGTTTATTTTTGCTGTTTGCAGAATATATCAAATTTCACTGAAAACAGTGAGTTGAAGGTATTCATCATATAACAGCGGGGAAAAAAAACACAATCAAAATGATTGTGTTTAAAAAACCCATATAATATAATCAATCAGAAATCAGAACTCCTCCAAAGTAACTTACTTTCCATGACGTCAAAGGATGTCCTATGAACAGCTTATACTCTGTTGTGCTGTTATTATTTTCTGCCCGCCACTTTCTGAAAGATAAGCTCTATCGTTTTAAGAAAAATGAGACATACAAAGCAATTTAAAACAGCACACTAAATTACAACAACACCTAGAATCATTATAATCCAGTTACCTACCCTAAATTCTCACTTCTGAAAACAAGTCAAAAGGCAACATTGCTTCATAGTCAAATTCTAATCATTGCCGAAAGACCAGCCTTTTTTAAATTTCGAATAAACTGTGTAATATCTTGAAGTTGTTAAATGACCATCATGTCATATAATAGCTGCAGTTACAAATGTTCTTCCTGAAATCGACGACTGTGCAGCCAAAACATTTTTAATTAGACTTGACAACTTATTTACATCCGGTTTATATAGTTGGAATTGTAAAATTACATTTTACCGATAAGTTTCTATAAATAATGTAGACAGCATTGCAGACTTACATTACCTCTACTCCTTCTTTTGATCTGCTGCTTGAATTAGCTTATTCAAAAAAACAATTTTTGCTCTGTGCTACACTTATCCACAAGGCTATATAGTGTAGGAGCTATTAGAACCTCTTGAAATTCCTCAGAACAAATCCTGAGATTCCTTCCCTAAAATTTTGGTTGTAAGAACACCAGGTAAGAATTTTTAAGGTGAAAAGGCAATCTTTTTTTGAAAGTTAAAACAGAATCATTGCAGAATGACCAGCCATTTCCAGACTTCAAATAAGTTGTGTAATGTCCTGATGTTGTTGAAGGACCCTCATGATATATAATTGCTGCAGTTAGAAAAGTCCTTCCTGATATTGACAACTGAGAAGCCACAAAATGTTTAATTAAAGTTGTCAATTTTGTTCCATCAGGCCTACATCGTTGGAACATTAAAATGACATACTGGCCATATCTTCGTATAAATAATGTGAACAGCATTGCAGACTTACATTGGCTACACTCCATGTTTTGATCGGCTGCTTTTACTAGCTTATTAAAGGATACTGATTTAGTGTCTGGCAAAGTTAAATATATAAATCTTTCTGAGTCTACACTAGTAATACTTGATAACGTACAATTCTCGCAGTCATGCTGCCATTGATAAGAAAGGCCAAACAGATGATCTACATCTACACCTTCATCTTGCAATACATTAAGCATATACATTAAAAACTCCTGACAATCTTGATGAATATTTTGAGAGAATTGTGTTTGACCTGAACATTCATCTAACAGATTTCGAATTTCAGACACACGTTCTACTCTTGTTCTATTAGCACTACATTTATCTAACACAGAATTTAACAAACAGCAAAAACTTTGATCCGAATTGATCACAATCTGTTCTTTTAAAGTTTCTAGAGAAAAGACAACATTAACCACTACATTAGCATAGCAGTTCATACCAGAACTATTTTCAAATTGAAAACCAACAACATCTTCAACAGAATTCATTTTCTTTCTGCTTACAATTTTGAGTTCATCGACTTTTGGTCTTTTTTCTACAACCTCCCTACTATTAGTGACATTTCTTCATTTCCGGCCTACCACACGTTTCTCAAACAAAGGATATTGAGGCAAATGTGGCACATACTCTCTTCTTAACCTATTGCATTCCATAACACAATCTAGATCCGCACAAATGTTTGTGACATCACACTCAATCAAGTACAAACCCGATAAAGTTCTGACTCGTGACAATGCTACATAAGCCATACCCTCCTTGAACATAGAACTGCCAATATTCACCAAAGCACTGTCTACACTTAAACCTTGTGATTTATGGATTGTCACCGCATATGCCAAGCAAACAGGAAATTGCTTACGGCGAACATATAAGCCTTTTACAAGCAGAAACCTAGCTGTGCAACGACCAATTAGCTGTACTTCCTCAATGCCATCAAATTTAATTTTTAAAAATTCAATTCCATCCCTATTTCTGTATTTCTCAAAATCAACAACATTACCCATTGATCCATTTGACAGACCTTTTTCAACATGTAAATTTCTTCTCAAAATGATACAGCAATTTAAGCACACATTCAGAATTTTTTCAAAACCAGCAGTTTTAGATATAGTCTTCTCTAATGAATCCAATTTAGATTTCAAATTCTCAGACAAAACAATTGTTGCACCCGTATGCTCTATTCTGTCAATGGCTTCCAGTTTCACAATCTCTTGGTTCTCTAAATTCAACATTTTGTTGTTGAAGATGGAACATTCTGCAAGAGTTGGCATCAAACATATTCCAGATTTCTTCTCAGTAATTATATGAAAAATATTCTCTGGCAGAACGTCTTCTTCTGGAAACAAATTTGACAGTAATCGTGCATGTAAAGCTTCTTTCCCACGCTCAGTCACTTTCCCGATTCTAACATCTTGTAGAATATTCTTGTAATCTTCATCCTTCGCCTGACGCATATTTTCACGAAGCTCAGCATAACTGAAGTTTAACCATATGTTAACGTTACCAATGCTCCCTAAGCACTTCCTGGTATCTTCATGCGTAAGCAGTTTAAACACTGGTTGTCCTTTCACTGGTGTCAGCTGCAGAAGATCACCGAAAACAATGATGTGTTTGCCACCAAATAACACATCATACTCTGTTTTAAGACCTTCCTGCATTCTCAAATGCACAAAGGCAAGCATGACATTGGAAACCATGCTTACTTCGTCAATGATAAGAAGTTTCATCTTCTTCAGGACTCTAGATACTTCACAACAAGCATCTCCCGATAACTTGTGATATTGTAATTTGTTATCATGCTCCACTGGCAGCATCAGTAGCCGATGCAAAGTAATACCTTTAATGTTATGTGCTGCCAGACCAGTTGGAGCGGTGACAACACACGACAGCGATGACTCAGTCCTTTTCTGCAAATAACATGAAATTGCTTTAATGAGGAAACTTTTTCCAGTTCCTGCTTCTCCACTCACGTACAATCGGATAGGCTTCAACAACGTACATGAGCACTGTTTCTTCTCATGACTTAATCCATGATCAATTTGGTTGGTAACTTCATCATATATTTTCCTCTGCTCAACGTTAAGTTGTCTTTCTAAATCTTCTAAGTTAACCACATCCTCCTGAGCATGTGCCATGGCTCTTTCCACTTCAATCATGGCAGTGGCAGCTTCATTTTCAATAACTGGTCCTCCTAGTGGATCCTGACTCAATGAAACAGAACTCTGACTGTCCTGAGAACTGTCTCTAGCAATCTCGGCTGCTATTGTTGCTTCCTGCTCGATTTCTGCATTCAACATTTCTAGATATTTTGGGAAAACAGGACATTCTATGGACTCCTTGGCTGCATTGAAAGAGTCTTCGTAACAGAGGAAATCTCCAAGCAGTTCCTCTTCTGCACGCCAAGGCTTGAAAAGTTGCAAAAGAGCTAAATAGAAAAACTCTTTTCTTTCTGGAGATTCGCAATCCAATTTTCGATGATTTACCAATAGACATTTTTTTTGCTTGACCAGACATCCCTCATTTCCAATTACAGCATACACTCCTTTATCAATATCTTCTGTGATGTTCCTCTTGAAAATGTAATTTTGTAGAACCTCATACAGACAAACATTCTCCAAGTGACTGCTTCTATTTGGATAATATGTATCCAACATGTTGGTCTTCAAAATATCTGTACTGCTTGGCTCCTTCTCCGCCAAATACTCAATTTCCCGTACGGGTTTGAGAACTCGATTACGCGTTGCAGCAAGACCAAGACTTGACCAAACGATACTCCTAGATTTGGCATAGAGACTTGCTGAAGATAACCGGTCAGAACATTCATAAGCTCTGATTTCTCGATGCAACAACATCTTCAGACTGAAACTGTACAACTTCTTATTGAGGCTCTTTTCATGGGAAATGTCCTCCCACATATCCTTGAGTTCTGTCTTTTCTTTTTTTGTGATGTAAGACGTCACATACCGAGCCACAGCCATACAGTTGTCAGCCACAAACTGTATATCCATGTTAGCATTCCACATGGACAAAATCACTAGGTTGTAGTCATTGATGTTCTTGGACTCTTCGTTTCTCTTCAAATTGTATGTATTTTTGGGTGATTTCCTTGTCACATTATGTCGCAGCGAAGACATCAAACTGTTCACTCTTCCTTTAGATATCACCAATCGTGGAAATCCAAAACGACATTTTGTGTGGTACTTATTCTTGTTTCTGAATGTACGACAACAGTACTTTCCACAACGATGGCTTTGAAATCGTAAAACTTGTTCTCTTAGACTTTTGTCTTCCTTTGTCTTTGGAACAGCACATGTAGAATACTGTTTTATGAAATTCATCACTAAGTCATCCGGATCTGTTCCAAATTTGGGTGCATCTTTGATCCATAGCAGCATATGTATATGAGGAGCACCTCGTGCTTGATACTCCTTTCTCCAGAAGAAATCCAACACCTCTCCAAGAGGTGGATTTTTCTTGTTCGTGATGAAAGACATCATAGCTTCAAATCTATGATTGAAGTACCTGCATACATTCACTAGATCCAAAGAGCACAGTTCTCCGGGTGTCTTGAATTCAATATTTTCAATGTTTCCATTTGCCTCTCGTAGAAATTCAAGTAAGTCTTCCCAGCCATACTCAGCACAGCTGAGAGTGAGGAACCATGTGGGAGTTCCTAAGTTCCTCAGCATAGATTTTAAGTCACCATGAGGACGGTACCAATACTCATTAGTACCACGCTGACATGCCATCAGATTAATCAGGTGAGAATCCAAAATACTGTCTTGCACATTGACTTTATCCATAAAGTCCTTTGCTGAGATATTTCGCAGTTGTAAACCACTTTTCAGGATGTGATTCACTGCATAAGACAGTCCAGACAGATCACTTTCAAACAGTAGATGAAACAAATAGGGAATGCATTGACGAAACCTAGGATCTTCTGCATATAATCGTAAAGTCCGGTATTCAGAAGCAGGAATTTGATCAGGTCGCTCATCATATCATCCTCCTCGACCTGTGGGAAATAACTGTGGAAAACACAGAGCTTCCAAACTTTCCTCCCAAACACTAATGGGACTCCCTTTGGCTTGTTTCATTTGAAACAACTCAATAGCATTCCCCATTACTTCCTTGGAATGCAAAGGATGAACACTATAATGTTCATATATTTCTTCATTTTTAGAGGCTTCTACTTTCTCAATTTGTCCAGCACACAATTCACTGTCTTCTTCTTCACTTACTTTCTCTTCTGCTACACATACATTCTTGTAGTACTCATTGTTTTTTATCAAATACAATGTTGCCTTTTTGACTTTCTTAACATCCACTAAATCTTGCCAGATTTTCTTACTCTTTGTCGGAACACCATTAACTAGGATAACCAGAGGTTCCTCTTCCACTTTCTCTACTCTAATTGTATTAATGTTTTTCTTCAAATCTAAAGGCAAATAAACAACTCTTCCCTTTAATCCTCTCTGTAAATCTGATGGAGGCAATTTCCCTGTCTTTGGCTCCATTCGTACAATAGCCTGAAAGGGATGCACACTTTGAATCAAAATAGGTTCATAAGTATTTAAATCCTTCAATTCAGAAGGAATGTTAACCAATTCCAGATTATTATGAACCGCTCTAGCAGGCATCCGGTTTTGGTTTAATTTGTTAAAACAATAATTACACATACGTTGGTCCGATTCCAAATCAAAACAATTTTCTACCATCAAGTATGTAGCAAAATCCTTCCATTCACTATTGTTTTCCATTTCACTTTTTGCATATAAATCCACTAACTTAGTCTGATTCTTATAATAAGTCCGTCGACAACACACACAAGTGAAATTAGGCCTCTCACTTGATTTCACCTGAAAGATGGAAATTTCCTTGTGAAACTTATCTATATTAGAAATCTGTACACTCTCTTCCACATTACCTTCTTCTACTGGGTCAATTTCAACATTGTTCTCTTTACTAGCAAAGTAACAGAACTCAATTTCTTCACAAATATTCTTCACATGTAGTTCTGAACCATGCAAAAGAGCACTGCTCAATTGTTTAAGCATAATTGCTGGACTCTTAGCATAATACAACATTCTCATTAATTTCCTCACTTTATTATGATGCACTGCTAGCATCCTGAAATGATCAAAAACACTCTGGCATACTCTTCTGGAAAGACAAGCCAGGGAATGCCCATGCAAACCTGTTACTTCTCTCACTCTGCAAAGATCTAATTCTTGCAACAACTTCATTTTCTGTTTTAAACTTTACGTATTAAATGTACGTACAAAATCACAAAACAAATTGATGGAATCCTGTCGCACACTACAAATGCTACTACATTTCCAGGTGTAGACTGGTCCCTTAGGACGTCTTCCTAAAATCTCATCACCTAACACCTCTTCTGCATCTGCAGACACAAGTTTTTCTTTTTCAACCGGACAACCATCTTTTACCTCATATGCTCGACCACTGGTGTCAACTGCATGCACCAAATCATTGTCTTGAAAGTAACTCTCCTCATTAAAAAATGCCTCACAACTTGAACTATGCATCCATTCTCCTGAGAATACTTCACAAAAATTAGTACGATTAACTACTCTCTTCCATCTACTATTTGATTTGAAATCAGAAATTACTTTGTTTAGTTTCCTAATTCTATTGATTACCAAAATAAATAACTTTCGCTTAATTTCGAAAGCCTGATCAATAATTTTCTCTACATTTTTCTTTTTCTTATAAAATGTCACTTTCTGTTGGCTTTTCTTAAAATTTTTTAACAAATTGACAATTATCCTGTTGCGGAACATTTGCCTACGAATGTCCCTGAATTGAATATCCCTTCTACTGCCATGCACAGACTTATCTCCTGCTCTAGCAGAAACTTTTTTTACGGGCCTTTCCTTTTCCTTTAAATTGTCTCTCTTCTTATGCACTAAAACATGTTCAGTACTGGTATTTTTTTGTCTGAAAATTGTTTTTAAAAATGATTTTATTTTCTTACCCGGAGCTTTTTTGGCAACTTGATACGATTTCATATTACAGGACTGTTCCAAATCTTTGCCACGATGGAGTGTAAGTTGCTTTGCTTCTTTTAGTTTTCGCTGCCTTGAGGGCATTTTTAAAGTTTTCTAAACATCTTCAGTTAAATCTGTGGAAAAATATTTAAAAAATTGATATTAACCACTATTACCAAACAGTAAACCAATAACAGAAGGCAAACAATTAACACACTAGATGTCAATTCCATCTACAGTAATTTAACAACTTAGACAAAGGGGGCATATTTACAAGGCACTTGCACCATGGGGGAAATAAGTTAAATTCCAAGAACATATAGTGTCGCATTTACAAGGCCCTTGCACCAGAAAGAAGTGACTTGAAATGGCCAAGCACACATGAGGGTGTATTTACAAGACCCTTGCATCAGGGGGGAGTGACTTACAATTACCAAGCACACATGAGGGCGTATTTACAAGGCCCTTGCACCACCATAAGGTGTGGCCTATGCAGAAGTATGCTGGATTGTCTGTCTGCCCTGGTAAAACCAAAAAATATCTAGGAGCAAAAAGGCAGGTCTGGCAGTCACAAACGTTTGTTTGAGGTGAGGCCTACTCAGGGTTGCAGATGAAATTTTGGCTTATTGAAGAGCACAGAAGACATAATACATGTGCAGGCCAACAGATGAAGTGAGTCATGTCCAGTGCACACTTCAACAAAGACCAGACCTCCTCTGTCTCCCTGGACAGGCCTAAACCTCATCAGCACAATGTGATTAGTAATGTTAGGAAACACAGGTGATGTAATTGAAAAACGTGCACCCTTGCACCAGGGGGAAATGACTTAAAATTACCAAGCAGACATAAGGGCATATTTACCACACCCATGCACCAGGAGGAAGTGAGTTAAAATTGCCAAGCACACATGAGGGCGTATTTAAAAGGCCCTTGCAAAAGCAGAAAGTGACTTAAAATTGCCAAGCAGACATGACGGCGTATTTACCACACCCATGCACCAGGGAGAAGTGACTTAAAATTTCCAAGCAGACTTGAGGGCGTATTTACCACACCCATGCACCAGGGGGAAGTGAGTTAAAATTGCCAAGCACACATGAAGATGTATTTACAAGGCCCTTGCACCAGAAAAAAGTAACTTGAAATGGCCAAGCACACATGAGGGTGTATTTACAAGACCCTTGCATCAGGGGGAAGTGACTTAAAATTACCAAGCACACATGAGGGCGTATTTATAAGGCCCTTGCACCACCATAAGGTGTGGCCTATGCAGAAGTATGCTGGATTGTCTGTCTACCATGGTAAAACCAAGAAATATCTAGGAGCAAAAAGGCAGGTCTGGCAGTCACAAAAGTTTGTTTGAGGTGAGGCCTACTCAGCGTTGCAGATGAAATTTTGGCTTATTGAAGAGTACAGAAGACATAATACATGTGCAGGCCAACAGATGAAGTGAGTCATGTCCACTGCACACTTCAACAAAGACCAGACCTCCTCTGTCTCCCTGGACATGCCTAAACCTCATCAGCACAATGTGATTAGTAATGTTAGGAAACACAGGTGATGTAATTAAAAAACATGCACCCTTGCACCAGGGGAAAATGACTTAAAATTACCAAGCAGACATGAGGGCATATTTACCACACCCATGCACCAGAAGGAAGTGAGTTAAAATTGCCAAGCACACATGAGGGTGTATTTAAAAGGCCCTTGCACCAGCAGAAAGTGACTTAAAATTGCCAAGCAGACATGACGGCGTATTTACCACACCCATGCACCAGGGAGAAGTGACTTAAAATTTCCAAGCAGACATGAGTGCGTATTTACTACACCCATGCACCAGGGGGAAGTGAGTTAAAATTGCCAAGCACACATGAAGACGTATTTACAAGGCCCTTGCACCAGAAAGAAGTGACTTGAAATGGCCAAGCACACATGAGGGTGTATTTACAAGACCCTTGCATCAGGGGAAGTGACTTAAAATTACCAAGCACACATGAGGGCGTATTTACAAGGCCCTTGCACCACCATAAGGTGTAGCCTATGCAGAAGTATGCTGGATTGTCTGTCTGCCATGGTAAAACCAAGAAATATCTAGGAGCAAAAAGGCAGGTCTGGCAGTCACAAAAGTTTGTTTGAGGTGAGGCCTACTCAGCGTTGCAGATGAAATTTTGGCTTATTGAAGAGTACAGAAGACATAATACATGTGCAGGCCAACAGATGAAGTGAGTCATGTCCACTGCACACTTCAACAAAGACCAGACCTCCTCTGTCTCCCTGGACAGGCCTAAACCTCATCAGCACAATGTGATTAGTAATGTTAGGAAACACAGGTGATGTAATTGAAAAACGTGCAAATATTTTTGCTCATTTCACAATCACATCACCTGTGTTTCCTCAGCTTAGGTATCTCATTGAGCAGATATAGTATAGCATATCCAAAAGTACGCAGAAGGTGAGGACTGTATGCAGCAGTGCAATGTACATAATTCTCCTCCAATGACAATTACAGAAGCCTTAGCATATCCATTCCCCCTAAACAGTCCTAAATGTATATCATAATTATCATAGTGACTATGAAACTCTACCAGTACATATTGGGAAACCTAAATGACTTCAAGAAACGACTTTTTAAACCATCAAACAAGCAAATTATTCTCCCATATTCATGTTGAGAAATAAAATATTTATTTAAAAAAGCAAACCTCTTGTTGTCCTTCTCATAAATGTGAAAAGTATTTCTTTTTTTAATAAAACGATTTTCTGGTCATAATTTCAAAACACAAAACAGCTCCTATGTACAAGCACACCCTAGCTGGCTTCCTTATTTTCTCCAATAAGCATACTAATCTCCTTCTAAATTAAAGGAATCTTTTCTCACCTTAGCACGATTTTTAAACACATCATGTAAGGAAATTAGTCTCCCAGATTCCTGGGAGAAGTACCTTAAAATTGTCTAGCACACATAGAGGCATATTTACAAGGCACATGCACCAGGGGAAAATGACTTAAATTTGCAAAGCACTCATGAGGGTGTATTTACAAGAACCTTGCACCACCTTTAAAGTCACTTTTAAAATGGAGTAAATGACGTGAATGTGTCTCATAAGCCTTGTAAAGATGCCCCCATGTTGACTATGTAACTCTTGCAAAACATATTGTGAAACCTAAATGACTTCAAGAAACGTGTTTTTAAACCAAGAAACACGCAAATAATTCTCCCATATTCATGTTGGAAAGTGAAATATTTATTTAAAAAAGCACACCCCATGTTATCGTTTTCATAAATGTAAAAAGCATGTCTTTTTCTTAAAAAAAGATTTTCTGGTCATAATTTGAAAACACAGCACACCTCCTATGTACAAGCACACCCTGTCAGTACTAATACTTCACATTATCTATAATTATAATTAGTCAAAGAAGCAAAATCTTTTTTAAAAAAATAATTAAAACACTTGACACAAAACAACATTTTAAATGTACAGCTAACTTCCTTATTTTCTCAATATACTATACTACTCTCTATCTAAATTAAATGATTTTTTCTTACCTTAGCAAATGCTTTTTGAATTTCAAAACAGTCTCCGAAACACACTAATTTTTCTTTAGCAGAACAAAAGGTATGCACTCCAGAGGCTAGAACCAACAAAGGCACTGAAATGCTGAAATTCATCACACATATCTCTCATGTGACCCAATCAAAACTCTTCCCTCACTTTTTTTCAAATCAACACCCTTCCCCCCTCTTCCCTTTCTGGCCTTTTTCCATAGCAACTACCTCCTGCCAGACCTCTCATGTTTACAAGTTCACACAACAATTTTTCAAATGAACTCTGAACTCTCAGTACACCTGCTAATCCACTGCAATGTTTCTTAAAATCATGTTTTCTTAACCATTCAAATTACATGTTTCAAAGAACACATCCATGCACCCTAACTTTCTGTTTTCAGCAATGGAAATCCACCAATCACTGCTACTGAATCATTTGCACACAAACTCCACATTTTTTTTCTTACAAACTCCTACTGTTTCAACTGCCATTTCATTCCCACACTTCATCTGACTGCAGCAGAACCTCATCTCGCCATGTTTTCTGTCTGGATTGTTGGACATAGTTACATTCACTGGGCTCACAGGTATGCTGAAAACAGAAATTTACACAACCTCAATTTACAAAATGTGGAAATCAAATGGATTGGCCAAAGAGGATTGAGATGTCACCAATTGATACCATTGGTGAAAACCTTTTTACATTGGCCAAACCCTGACCTCATAATAGTGCACTGTGGAGGAAATGATTTGGGCACTTTGACTGGGGTAGGTCTGGAAATGCTCTTAAAGGACACCTTTAAGCAATTAATGGCACTTTTCCCTCAAACTGCCTTGGTATATTCCAATATATGCCAAAGACAGAATCGGAGGTGGTCCAATCAAATTTCTCCACAAATTGAGAAAGCGAGGAAGCATGTAAATAAGTCTGTTTCAGTTTATATGAGAGACCATGGAATGGGTGCCATCTACAACAATAACTTGCGTTATTACATGCAAGATATCTACAGAGGAGATGGTGTGCACTTCTCAGATGAGGGCAACAGAGTTTTCATGCAAAATTTAAGACTGTGTATTGGTACCTACTTATAAGTACCTAGAACTTACACAGAACCCAAAAGCTCTTTTCAGAGCTAACTTAACTATAATTACTCTTTTAAAATTTCGAATGTACCTTTTTTCACTAATTTTTACTTATGTTCGCTTCCCGGTTCGCTACCCGGTTTGCGTACCGGCAGCTAACCGCGCGAAAAATAAAAAAATTGGGGTTTTTTCGACATATAGGAGCCTCCTCAGCCACCCTCAGAAAACCTAGGGGGTCAGGATACATCTCCCGTGCCCCCTTATACTCATTTCCCCACATTGTTTTTCCGCCATCTTGTGATTAAATTCGACTGAAACACAAAATGGCGAACTCCCGTTACGCTACCGGTAAGCTACCCGGTTCGCGTACCGGAATGCGCCTCTATGGCGAAAAATCGCCCAAAAATGTTTTTTTTAATTTCTGCCCCACGGGGCACTTTAATATCCCCCTCATCAATCCTAGGGGGTCAGGAGGGGTCTACCTTGACCCCTTTCATTAAATTCCCCCTTCGTTTATCTCCACCTCTTGTCTCTCGATCCCACCGAGAGACAAGATGGCGGCCGTTCCGGACTGTTTAGAATGTTGACAGACACCGGAGAGCCAATCAGCTTTGCTTCGCGAAGTTCCGTTACGCGTCAGGTACACGAACCGGAGCGCTAACCGGAGCGCTGTCACAGATATATCTGTTTTATAAAAACGTTAATTTCTCAAAATCCACTGGAGCACATATATTGAGACATAGCAAAGGCACGTCGGGCAAACCATATCTACAATTTTGCCAAGTTTCGTGTAAATCCATTCAGCCGTTCGAGCTAAAAGTGATTCCAACCGCCCTATGGAAAAATGAATGGGAAAAATGCGTTTTGGGACCCCCCTTTTTCTCTGCCCCCCCTTGACGAAACCCCCCCAAATTTTCAGGGGCTACTCAGAAACAACATGTGCCATTTTCCTCAAAATTTCAGCCAATTCCGTCTAAAAACGCCAAAGTTATTCGACATAGAATTTTCGGAAATCCCATAGGAAAAAAATCCTAACTATATATACCTACTGGCGACCGCCAGTAGGTAATATTATTATAATGTATCTAAATCGTTTTAATGTGTACAAAAGTCTGTGAAGACCTAGCCAATGTTATCCTTATCTCATGGTCACACTTGGGAATTACTAATCCTACAAAAACTGGCCACTTACATACACTTCCACTTTACCTATGTTAGTAATGGATAGTCGGGTCAAGTGAGGCATAATCTATACTTAATGGGTAACAAACAACAATAAGGAAAACCAGGAGGGGATAGTAATGAAAGAACAAGAAAAATGGAGCACAGAATAGATTTCAGGAGAAAAAGAGTCAATTGTAGAACATGATGATGTGGGCAATGTTTGGGGAATGCCATAAAGTGCACTGAACACAGCCAAATAAAGGATCAACATTAAATTGTAAAATACAGTGTTGACTGAAATAAGAATTGAAGTATGATTAAATTATACATTTTGGATACGTAGTGTGGAAGGGAGACTCCCTCCTACTAATGAGTGCGCTGTTTTTCGATGAAACTCATCGGTTTCTTCTCCACATTTTTCAAAATTTCATACTTGAATTATTCCATATATAACAGATCAGTAATCCATGGAATAATTCAGGTATGAAATTTTGAAAAATGTGGAGAAGAAACCGATGAGTTTCATCGAAAAACAGTGCACTCATTAGTAGGAGGGAGTCTCCCTTCCACACTACGTATCCAGTTATTGTAAGACAAGGGCAGGACGCCTTGTGACATGAGTTGAGCTAACTAAGAACCCCTACAATATTTGTTTACAAAACTTTATCATTACAGAGTGCACCAGGATAACAATCTTTAAATTATACATTTTCTCATGTACATATATATGTATTCAATTTTGTGGGAACATTGAAATTAAATAATTTATTTAAAGCAAATTGATATGGGGTTAGTGGTTGTCATGCATAAACCTGTGTTACCTATACAAACCATTTCAGATATACATGATGTACAGGCTCTGTTATCCTTGGAATTTCTGGAGTCTTGTGTGCCTGTACAAACTATATTAGAGGATCTAAATTTGAAGGAAGCTGTAAGCATTTATAGTGGTCTCAATGGATCTTCCAAATTCATTTCCAATGGGATAAATGACATCAATACATATCTATTTACAACAAATAATGGAGGACGATTTGTACACATTAGAAGACAAATGAAAAACTAAGGGGCATATTCACAAGGAGCTATTGCAGAATTAACAGCACTTTATTCCAGCCAAAGTCATGATAAATTAACCTCCCATTCACAAGCTTGTGTTAACAGCCCATAGCATCAGTTTACCCGCGATAGCAGCTGCAAAAAACATCGCCACAGAAGACCCCCACAACTATCGCTAATGAGATGCAGAGTAGGCATTCCGATGTAAAAAGCTGCGACAACACCACAATTTAACATTCTCAATGACCAGCCGGATCGAGGATAAGAACACAAAACACGCAATAAGCCGCGTTAGCAACAGGAAAATAACACCTGCTCAGACCTAGTGTAAAGTCGGACCACAGCCTGCATCACAAAAGGGAACACAGCCCAGAGCCACACCTGAAGACAAACAGTTGACATGGAGCAACTGAACATGCAGCACGGACACCCAAGAGGGCCACAACACCCAACGACAACAAGCCCAGGACCACCCCTCCCTGGCACCCCCTGACCAAAGACATTCCACATCAGCTACATCTAAACATGTACAAAATATTCCGCCTCATTTTGCACAATCACAACTGGTGACATGCATGTGTCGTCACAGAAATGAGCATCACACATTCACTTTCAAAGCAACCAATGAATCTTTATTGAAATGAGCACTGAAATGAAATGAAGACCAATGGCGGCTTCCCTCGGGACAATCCATAGGTCACAGCCTGCAAGACACATAACATGATGAGAAGGTGTGTCCTGCGCACAACAAAGGACAGAGAAAGAGTGAAGGAGAGAGAGAGAATAAGAGAAGGGGAGAGAGAGAGAAGAAGAAAGGGGGATAGAGAGAGAGAGAGAGAGAGAAGAAGAGAGGGGGAGAGAGAGTGCTGCCCCTGCGCTCCCAGGTCACACTGCTTACCTGCTGCCACTGATGTTTCTCCAACCACTTGCTAGTATTTTTAGCTGTACACTAGGTCACACATCAGAGTCAGAGCTTTCATCTGAAACAGAGTCCAGATACGTGACTGTCACAGTACACACACTTGCACAAGACAACATCGCCCGCCCGGCCATGCACACCCAGGCAGATGCACTCCAGCCCCACCCACCGCCCAACGGAGCATGCCCATCCATGCACACCCGGGCCTCACTGCTCACCTTCCGCCACCGGCGTGTAGACAGGAGGTACCACCACGTGCCATTGCAAGCCACAAGCCCGGGGCCTGCAGACAAGGCACCCTCCACACCATGCAGCCACGTTGCGCAGGCCACCACGTCTCACGTCTGGTGCTGGGTCTTGATAACTCCATGGCATAGGACATACCAGTGCACCTGGCACCATCGCAGGCTGGATACCTGCTAAGCTCAATGGGTGCCACTAACTCTGTGATCCCGGAAGCAAGGCCACATGGCGCCAGGCCTGCGTGCCAGCTGGTTCTGGCCTACACTGCTGTCCAGCAGGGCACACAAAACCTTAGCTGTCTGGACTGCCAGGACGGGGCATCTTTTCAGGCTGCACTCATGCTCAACACTTAAGGTGCCCCTACCTCAGTGCACCGAAAGTCACCGTTCCATGGTGGGGTGCCTGTGCTGGCCACAATGCTCTGTGTGCCACTAACGCTGTTCAAACCCAGTCAGTGTCCTGTGGCATAGTGCCTGTGCCAGCCTCAATGCTCCGTGTGCAACTAACCCTGTTCAAACCCAGTCAGCGTCCCATCTGGGGTCCCTCTGCCAGCAGCAATGCTCCATTTGTTACTAACCCAGTACTACGCCAGTCAGCGCCATGTGGTGGTAGGCCAGTGTCGGCCGCAAGGCCTTCGGATGCCACCAAACCAGTGCTACGCCAGCCAGTGCCACATGGTGGTAGGCCTGTGTTGATCACAAGGACTTCGGGTATCACCAACTCTGTGCGCAGCAAATCATGGGCCCTTTATGATTGATCACTGTGGAGCGTCCGGCATCCTGTCATCACCGGCAGAGGGGAATGTGATGTTTTTGGCCCCTTATAGTTGCGGGGTCACATGGCCTGTGACGTTTGTGCGGGATGGGTGTGGTGTGCCTGCAAACCTGCCCTCAGGGAGTGGCTGTGACATGCTGACAGGATGCCGGACGCTCCACGGTGATCGATCATAAAGGGCCCATGATTTGCTGCGCACAGAGTTGGTGATACCCGGAGTCCTTGTGACCAACACAGGCCTACCACCATGTGGCACTGGCTGGCGTAGCACTGGTTTGGTGGCATCCGAAGGCCTTGCGGCCGACACTGGACCAGGCCTAACCCTTCCCTTTCTGTGCACATTGGTCACCCCTATGGAAGGCCCAAGGTACCCCCTTGGGAAGGCTGAAGTGTATGTGAAAGGTAGAGCATGTACTAGTGTAGGTGACATAATCTGGTAGTGAATTACAGGCATTTTTTGTTTTTCACTATTGTAAGGCTATCTTGCCCATAGGCTATCATGGGGAATGCTGGATACCGTGGTTACCAGCATATCTTCCCATAGGAGCAAGATAGGACATAAAACTCTGTTATCCCTGAACTCAGAATTTAATAACACATCTTTTAGGAAAAATGGTTTTTAAAACCTGTGTTTGTGAACAGCGCTTTTAGAAAGTAGCTGTTCTCTTGTCTGACCTTTCTGTGTGCCTTGGTTGGTTTGTGAACTGACTGTCTGGTTTGTGAGTGACAGGGCTGGGGGATTCAAGGAGACAGAATGAGTCCGCCCAGAGGTAAATAGGGAGATCTGCATCTAGATGGGAGGGAGGAGCTGCACCTGGGTCCTTAATAGGACTGTGCCGGCCCCCACAGTGCTGGCTCCACCACCTGTGGTGCGTCTGATGTCTCTGCCCTGCACTGTGAAAGGCGAGAAGGAATCATGTCAACAAAGTGCTCCAGGACTGTGCTTTCCGTCCACAATGCTGGCTCCACCTCTTGCTGGGCGGCTGACGACCCTGCCCCTCTCTCTGAAAGGAAAGGAGAGGCCAATAAAACAAAGTGCTCAAGGAACACCCAGAACTGGTTCATACCAGGCTCAGAGCCCCCCTGCACAAAGGGAACAAATACTTTTAGGGGTATAAGTACAAGACCCATGACTACAGAAAATTAGATCATCCTGGAATCAAGAAAGAACCTCTGCCAAGGAGAAAGCTGAAACTAAAGAAGGAAAACTATCCTGCTGTTGCTCTGCTGGACTGACCTGCTGTTGCTTTGCTGCCAAGGAGAGGGGAAGGACTTTGCTTTGAACTGTGTCGCCTTGCTTGAAGGAATCTCCAAGGGCCTGAGAAGAGCTGGCTCCCTGTTAAGAAGTCCCAGGAACAAAAGAAATTCATCCCAGCTTCCCTGAACTCTGCTGATAGATTTCTGTCCTTCCTAGAGTGCTTGGGCCAGTTGTGGTGCCTCTGGAAGTTGTACCTGTGTTGCGAAGCTGGAAACCAAGATTTTAAAAAACTTTCTGCAAGTTTTATCGCATACCCGGCAGAGCGGGAACATTACCGCTGCTACGAAGATGAAGATTGTCGCAGCGCCTGTTGCCGCTGCCTGAAGACGTCTCATCCTTCATTTGCGGGAAGATTTCCGTTGCTGCGAACATCGTCGCAGAGCCTTCTGCCGATGGGTGAGATCACCGCATCACGTCGCTGCGGGAATCGTCACAGAGCCATCTTATCACAGAACTGCGAGTGAAAGATCACTTCTGAGCCGTGCATCGTCGGTCCCGGAAATCATCGCAATCCCTAATGATCGTCGCATCGTGCCTTTGCGGGCATTTTTCTATGGAACCTCCGCACTGGAATCCATACAAGGTATCGCTTCCCTCCCCATACAGACCGGATTCGTCGCAACACGCCCGCTACATCCAGCAGGGTTGTCGCATCGCCTCCCCAAGGTCTCAGGAGTGACGCAACGCTTATTTTCCACCGCACCAGCTTCTGTTTTGGAACTTTTTGGAATTTAAAGGTACTGTTGGCAAAACATGACGCAACTGTGGATTATTTTAACGCGACCTTAAGAACACTTTTGAAACGGCAGGCGTCAAGGCTAGTTCTCAATGCCCCGCTCAGAACTCTCTCCCGTCCTCTTGTGGAAAATCTCCATTGGTTACCAATCCGACAACGGGTTAAATTCAAAACCTGTTGTATCATTCATAAAAGCATTTTTGGCTCAGGTCCCTTGTATCTGGCTGAACAGTTTATCGCTTATGAACCTGTACATTCCCTCCGCTCCAGCAACCAATTTCTGCTACAGGTTCCACCCATTAGAAAGGCGAGACTGGGAGGCAGAGCTCTTTTGTTTTTGGGTCCCAGTCTCTGGAACAAACTACCTCCTAACCTGAGACAATGCACTAATTATCTGATTTTTAGGAAACTATTGAAGATGTTCCTATTTTAAATATTATACCCTCTCTCCTGTGTATTCATGAGAGCACTGTCCTCTTAGCCTGATGGGTGAACCAAGCGCAGAGATAGTCCCTCTGGAGTCGAGTCTAGCGCTATATAAGCCTTACAATAATAATAAATGATAATAATAACTGTGTATGTTGGATTTTTTGCCGTTTTGGTCATGTGTAGTTTAGATTAAATACCTTTATTTTTCTAAACTGTTGTGGAGTCAGTTTGTGGTGTTTTCACTTTGTTACTGTGAGTGTTTGTACAAATACTTTACACATTGCCTTTGATGAGCCTGACTGCTCATGCCAAGCTATCAAGGGGGTGAGCAGGGGTTACCTAAGAGTGTTTCCTCCTTACCCTGACTAGAAGCAAGGGTCCCTATTTGGACAGTGGTACCTACCTCTGCCAACTAAAGATCCCCAGTTCTAACACTCTGGCACTCCAGCACACAGCGTTAGAAGGCCTTGTGATGTTCCTGGGAGTCATGGGAGAGTGCTGAGGTTGTGGGTGCCTCCTGCTGGGTGGTTTGAGTAGCGGGTAGGGTCTCCTTGAAGCAGCTGGGATGATCCTGGAGGTGAGTGGTGGATGAGGTCAATGATGTCATGGATGGTTTGGGTGTCGATGCTGGTGTTGTCCTCCTTGTCAACAGTGAAGGGTGGCTGGGACTGCTCTGCAGGAGGTGTTGATGGTGCCCCTGTGATGTGAAGGTGAGATAGTGTATTACAATATGTCCTCATGTATGTAGCCACATGGTACATGTTGACATTTAGACAGCATGACATTGTACATTATGACAGTCTGTAGATCTGGGCGAGGACCCAGAGTCATTATGGGTTTGCACTGTGCTCTGCTTGATTGTGCATGTGTGGCATTGTGTCCATCTCCACTTGTCCACCCAGTACCTGGTGGTCACTCACCCTGTTGCGGTTGTGTTGTGTCCTGTCGAGCAGTGTTCGATCCCCCGACTCCGCCACAGTCTCCACACTGTTGACTGTTGAAACCAGCTCCTCCATGTCATCCAGCACAAACTGTGGTACAGGGTCCCCAACTCCACTCTGCGTTGCTGCCTTCTATTTGGCGGAGAGTTTCTCCTTGGTCTTCAGCTTGATGTCATTCCATCGCCTCTTGACCTCATCCATTGTCCTCTTATGGTTCCCGACAGCATTCACCTTATCCACGATGTCCCGCCATATTCCATTTTTAGTGACAAGTTGGCAGTGACGAACAGTTGTTGATGCTGTTCCATCTCCTCAGTGACTATGACCCTGTTCGCCTGTGGACTGAACTTTGTCTTCCTCTTCTTCTGGTCCTTTGCCCTCCCTGTCCCGAGGTCCCGGGCTGGTTGTCCGGGGGGCTTGTGTGGTTGCGCTAGTCCTTTGCGCCTGCTCAGGCTGCCTCCATGGTTATGGTGATTTTTCCCTGCTGCCAGGTGTGTGTTGCAAGCCTGGCACTGCTTATGGCTGATTTCCTCATAGCGCTTTGGCCCAGTGCAGTGTTTTTGGTGTTGTGGTTTGTGTTTTTGTCTCCATCGAAATTTTTTGTATTGGGGAAATTGTCTGCGGTTTTGGCAGACTATCGCATGATACCGCCTTGTTTTGAATTCCGTGTTTCCACAGGATTATTTTCCAGCGATAGGCTGCAATGTTGAAAGTTGCATTATTCTACTCTTGCGGTAGTTATCACACGTTTTTGTGAATATACCCCTAACAGTAACAGAAAAAGGAGCTTGACAAAAATAGAGAATGCTACCTAAAATATCTGAGTGGAAAGCATATCGCTGAAATTGACGAGTGGGTGAACGCTGCATACGGGAAACTTGCCTCGCCCTGCATACTATTACTGGGGCTGCTCCTTACCTGCTCCTGACCGGAACCTGACTTCCTGCACTCCGACCAGTCCCTCTCCGCCGCCGTTGGCCTCCTGACATCTGGCACGGCCGCCGAGTGAGGGGGACTACAGGTCCCAGCAGTGCTTGCAGCAGGAAGCCGCCAACGCCCTGCACGCGCCCGGAGGCGCTCTTAAGCAGCAGGGGTCCCCGTCAGAGCGTGTGGAAAGCATATAGCTGAAATTGACGAGTGGGTGAACGCTGCATACGGGAAACTTGCCTCGCCCTGCATACTATTACTGGGGCTGCTCCTTACCTGCTCCTGACCGGAACCTGACTTCCTGCACTCCGACCAGTCCCTCTCCGCCGCCGTTGGCCTCCTGACATCTGGCACGGTCGCCGAGTGAGGGGGACTACAGGGCCCAGCAGTGCTTGCGGCAGGAAGCCGCCAACGCCCTGCACGCGCCCGGAGGCGCTCTTAAGCAGCAGTCTTCCCCGTCAGAGCGTGTGGAAAGCATATCGCTGAAATTGACGAGTGGGTGAACGCTGCATACGGGAAACTTGCCTCGCCCTGCATACTATTACTGGCGCTGCTCCTTACCTGCTCCTGACCGGAACCTGACTTCCTGCACTCCGACCAGTCCCTCTCCGCCGCCGTTGGCCTCCTGACATCTGGCACGGCCGCCGAGTGAGGGGGACTACAGGTCCCAGCAGTGCTTGAGGCAGGAAGCCGCCAACGCCCTGCACGCGCCCGGAGGCGCTCTTAAGCAGCAGGGGTCCCCGTCAGAGCGTGTGGAAAGCATATCACTGAAATTGACGAGTGGGTGAACGCTGCATACGGGAAACTTGCCTCGCCCTGCATACTATTACTGGGGCTGCTCCTTACCTGCTCCTGACCGCAACCTGACTTCCTGCACTCCGACCAGTCCCTCTCCGCCGCCGTTGGCCTCCTGACATCTGGCACGGCCGCCGAGTGAGGGGGACTACAGGTCCCAGCAGTGCTTGCGGCAGGAAGCCGCCAACGCCCTGCTCGCGCCCGGAGGCGCTCTTAAGCAGCAGGGGTCCCCGCATCGCGGGACGCGCGCGGGCGACGCCGGGCTAAGCCCGGGCAAAGGGCAGGCCCTCTGTGGCCCTCAGTGGCTGAGGTAGGCTGGGCCCGGTTATTTTCATTATCGTTGTTTGGTATTGCTATTCATACTATACACCTCTGGCTGTTAAAGGAAGAAACACTCTGCAACATTAATAAGTTGTTCCTTGGCTATCTGCCACTGGGGAGTTAGTGTTGCACCTCCAGAGCATTATTTATTTATTTTTTACGGACATTGTTTCATTTTGTGCTCTTCTCTTCTGGAGGAAAACTATTTGAATAACAACAAACTTTGGGAAGAGTCTGCAAAGATGTCAAAAAAACTACGTTCAGGAAGACTAGTGGGAGGAAGATCGAGTGCTAAAACAATTACTAATCCCACGCGAAATAAATCTGTAAATAATCCCCTGCTGAAGGGTCAATGCCAACTCTTTGAGTTATGGGATAAATCTGTGGAGAAGAAGTCCAACACTGCAGTAAAGGAAGCCCTTTTTATTGCGGATCAGAAGGGCCCTCCTCAAGTTATTACTAATTCTATATCTCCATCCTTGCTGATCGTGCCACCTCAAACAGCAGCGGTGGAGAATTCCTGTCTTGCTCATCCCGAAAGAGAGGGGGAGAGTAAGCTTGGTGTCCGGGCAATAGAAGGAAAATTAGAGAACCAACCATCTATGCCTCAAGCCCAGTTTGTGAATGACAGGTTTGGTGGGGAAGCCTCATCATTATCTATTGATCTTGAACTGTGCGGCCGCTATGTAGATGCAGCTAGCTTGGAGGCTTTAGAACCCAATAAACCATCGGGGGGCGCTACTCCCTCTGGGCTAATGCTATATAGTAGTACTCCCTCTTTAAATGGACAGGACATGTCTGATCTGTTAAAAGCTTCCAGGAGCCCGGATCTTAATCTATCTGAGATTTGTCATACAGCTGAAACTGGTAACAAACCTATATCGGAATCCTTGATTGCTCTGGAACAATTACTAGCCTCTATATTATTTCTTCTAGGGAAATTTGTAGGTAGCTCGGATTGTATCCTGGACTCAGTTACTCAAATACTGAAGACATTGCTACAAAAAACATCGGAAACAATGAGTGTTCCCTCCCCTAAGGCTGAATCTAACATTCCTAAGGGCAAAATAAACAAGCCTACAGTGAATTCCGGTGCAAAAGCTGCGGTAATAGATCATGAATTGCATACTACAGTTTTGCCTGTATCTGCAGTTCCCAATTGTGTAATGACCTCTGTTCTCGAGATTGAGGAAGAAAACAAATCTATATCTGGCTCCAAAGTGGCTCAAGATCTATTCCCAATCTTCCTGTCGGAAAATAAAAAAGAACAACCTGAAGATAAACAAGAAGCAAAGGGGAAAAAGGGTAAACATAGAAACAATAAAGGGAATAAAAGGAAACCGCTCCGCAAATACAGGAAGAAAAGACAACGTCAGATAATCTTCCAAAACTCTATAGTCTTGTCTGAGAAGGAAGAAACAGACTTAGATTCAACCTCTATGTCTTTAAAGGTGGACAGTGAATGTGGTCCACCAACGGCTGTGGAAGATTTACTACAAAAGGAGGGTCCGGTCCCTAATATTACTGCATTGGTAGCGACAAAAGCCGGTAACTCACATCAACGCGGCCCACTTAATCCTTTGGCCTCTCCTTTTTCTCTGGCTCCAGAGGAGGGAGATCACCCACCGCCTTCTCTTCAGCCAAAAAATTTAAAGGCTTATGTGGACACTCGTGTGTTAGACTTACCCTTAAATAGATCATGGCTGCTTAAGCGGTTTAGCGAGATGGAAAGTCTTCACCCTATTCAATCTAGGGGCATTGAACTTGTTTCTCTGTTTGGTGGAGACAGGGTCTCATGTATAAGGGTTAAATTTTACTCCACAATCATTGTAAACTTGATATTGCAGCAAGCAGAGAATTTCCAACGAACCGGTAATGATGTTCTTCCTATTGTGAATCCCGGTAACATGTACCCTTCCCATGGGATGACACTTAAGGGTGATAAACAAAATGGGACTGTCTCCCCACTCAGAGATCTGAAGATCTGGGTCTCTAAAGGGAAACGTTCGGTCTCCCAGGTAAAGCCACTTCCACTGCTCCAGAACTCTTCTTTAATAGAGGATAATAATCGGTGGAACTGGCTGCACAGTGCGTTATCTACTAAGACCACAGATAATCCCAAATTGTTTCACCATCTTTAACACACCATTGAAAATTATTTCATGGAATGCGGCAGGGATTCATAATAGCCCAGAGAAATTTGACTTTCTACTTTCTATGGGGTCAAATGTGATTTGCATCCAGGAAACTTGGTGCACTAATTCGCTGGTTAAGTTAAAGGATTTTTATGTTCTGAAAGTTCCTGCCGCCCCTTCCAAGAAAGGTCACGCTAGGGGGGAATTGCCTGTCTATTATCTAATAACTTGCAGTGGAGGTTTTCCCAATATACTGACCCAAGTAAGCTTTTCCAAGCTATAACAATAGCAAACCTGTCTAGTAATTTAAAAAAGTTTTCCGTTGTTATTATTAATGTGTATATTCCTCCTGAAGAGCGTTTTAACCCTATATTGAAGCAGGTATTTCGATATATTGGCCAAATTAAAAATGTACCTTCTCCCCCGGAAGTTATCCTAGTAGGAGATTTGAACTGCAAAATTTCCAATACTAGTCTGAAGCTTTTCAGAAATAAACCCAAAGATGAGGTGCATCTTGTACCCCAAGCCCTTTTTCCGGATAAAATAGTGACTAATAAAAGAGGGAAGATTTTGCTTGAAGAACTAGCGGCAGTCGACGGACTTATATTAAATGGGAGACTTCCGTCTGATGTGCCTGCTAAATTTACACACAAGTCCCCTTTTGGGCTTTCCATTCTTGATTATGCAATATCGGATTATGGTTTGTTTCCCTGGATTCAGGATCTCAAGATTATTCCAACAACTCTGAGCGATCATTCTATAATGCTCATAACTATTTCTTTAAACCCTATGCCCACTGTGCCATGGGCCCTTAATGGCAGTGATGTGGCTTTTCATGCTTCTACGGGAAGATGTTTTTGGAATCCCTCCGCCATTAATGGGGTTCACGATAAATTACGTAAGACTCTACTAGAACTAAATGAGTGGCGTGGTTTAGAAATAGCTAATTTTGAAAATCTTATGCAAAATATAATTTTAGATGTAAAAAAGGCTTCCTGCCCTAGAAAAGGGGTAGTTGTGCCTAGTACACTACGTATCCTGAACAAAGAAATAAATCAACTAGTCCGTGAGCAATATTTGGACAGAGTTATGGAACGTGAAAAAGAAATCGCTAGGCTAAAAAGAAAGAGATGTAGATTAAAGGCTAAAATAAAAAAGGAGAATGAAGACAAAGTTTGGATTAACTTAAGGGAATCGGTTGTCCATGGTAGGACTAGAGAATTCTGGGCAATAATTGGGAGGGGATGTGGCACTAGAATAAGCCCTTGTCCCATCCCTATAGCGGAAGAGGTCTGGATCACATATATTCGGGACCTCTATGCAGGGAATGGCATTCCAGATGAGGATATTGTCCTAGCTGCAACGCCTGAAGGACTCATTAATTACCCCACAGAGGAATCAATTGAAACAGCCATAAGGAACATGCGCGCCTCTGGTGCAATGGGTCCCGACGAACTCCCTATGACAGTCTTAAAGCAGGATCCCCTAATTAGGAGTAAAATCCTGTTCCCATTGTTCAAAGCCTGCTTTCTGTCAAACACGGTTCCTGCCTCCTGTAGGGGAAGCATCTTGGTCCCTATTTTTAAGAAGGGATCTAAGAACAGCCCCAGTAACTATCGATTGATCGCTCTCCTCGACTCCATCGGAAAGGTTTTTGCGAAATGTCTTTTAAGCTCTCTTTCCGATTGGGTCGAGGAGAATAATATCTTGCCACTTGAACAAACGGGTTTCCGTAGGGGGCACGGTACTTTAGATAACCTCACCACTCTCTAGGTGGTAACTGATAAATATGTACAGGTGAGAGGGGGGGTTGTCTATGCGGCTTTTATTGATTTCTCCACGGCGTTCGATAAAGTGGATCGTAGAACGCTGTGGAGAAAATTGGCAGCGCTTGGTGTCCCATCCTACTTATTGGAGCTTGTCCGTACCCTCCATACAGAGACTTGGTGCAGTGTCTTGCAAGGGGGTGAAAAGGGGCTCTCCCAGCATATATCTTCTCAGAATGGCCTAAAACAAGGCTGTTTATTGGCTCCCCTTTTATTCTCCTTGTATACTGCTGATATGCCTGCTGCCTTGTCTGTCAGCGAAGGTATTGCTCCGGTGATTGGGGGTCCCCAATGTCCTGCTTGATGTATGCTGACGACGTCCTTATACTGGATCTGACCCCCAAAGGCCTTGCAAATCGGTTACAAGCCCTTCATGATTTCTCTATTGGGCATTGCATGAAGATTAACATCTCCAAAAGTAAAATTATGTGCATAGCCGGAAAAAAGAAGTGCCGATCGGAAAATTTTGGTTGGTATATCGGCGGTCAAAAACTGGAGGTGGTAAAATCTTATACCTTTTTGGGGAAAATCATTGCGGCCAATTTGAGCGAGAGGCCTCATATTGAGCACAGTTCGCGGAAAGCCCTCCCACATGGCAAAGGTCTAAATTCCCTGTATCAGGCCACTGGGAAAAGGCATTTTCTATGCTTACTGGAGGTATATAGATCCAAAATCCCCGCGACAATACTATACGGTATCGAACTTCTTGATATGAAATATTGGGACTTTTGCCATAAGATTGAGGGGAAACTTCTAAGATCCCTATCTTCTCTGAATAATGCGTGTTCTCTGGCTGCTTGCAGGCTCGACTTCGGTCTCAGGAGTAGCTGGGTACAGGGTTTATGTGCCCTGGTAAGATGGGTGTCCTGCCTGGCTAGAGCCGAACTGGGGACGATGAGAGCTCTTCTTAAAACTGAATTATTGGGCAATTTTAAGGAATTTTCACAAATTGTAAGGAATTTTCGAAAAGCTGTAACTTTGTTAAAGTTAGATGAAAATACTCTGTTTTCGCACTCGTCCTTACAGTTAAAACTCCTATTAAAACAGGCCTCGTGGGAGCTGTGTTATCAAGCAGATAAGAAGATAATTTATGAAAAAAGGGAAGTAGATCTTCTCCTTAATTCTTATTCGATTAAATTGGCCCAACCATATGTTACATGGAACTTGCCGCATGGTATTCGTAGATTATGGTTTTTGTTACGCTATGACCTATTACCCTTAAATCTACTTTTATCTAAATGGCATGGTTCTTCCCCTATTTGCAATTTATGTAACCTGAGCACTCAGGATCGCATGCATGTTTTGTTGATTTGTCCTGCGCTTCGCATATTGCGTCTCAAATGGTTAAAACCTATCTGTCTTCGTTTGGGCATTTCTACTCTGAATAGTTTTCTTCAAGCACTTTACTGGCCCCCAAATGAAATGTTCTGTTTCTATATTTTTAATTTTTTCAAAGGTTTTTTAGCTATTTATTAATATGTCTCTGGAGATGTTTGACAGTGCTTCCTGTTGTAGATTTGTCATTGTATGTTATTTTTATTCAAATGTGCATCTGAATGTTATTTTACTGATATGTATCTGTCTTTTTGTTATCTTTGTGAATTTTTATGTGGCCCTCTTTGAGAGCCAAAACATAATAAATAAATAAATAAAATCTGAGTCAAGATATGAATATCTTTATTGTATTTACCTATTTAAGACCATTACAATATTAGAAAATGAATATCATAGATATAAGTCTGCAATACAAAACTAGCATAAAGCAATTTGATTAAGTTTTAAAAAATAGTATACAATTTAATAAAATATCACTATTCATTAGATGCCTCCCAGATGTTACAACATTCTAAGTTCCATTTGATGGTTTTCTAAAACTAAATGTTCACCATATACACTATTTACTTATTCACAATTACAAATTTAATATAACAGCTTTAAAAACAACACTTTTTTCAAACCATCATTAATTCAGATCCAGAGCTAGCAGCGTTGACTCTCTTAATATTTCTTTCTCTTTTTCCTTTTTTTATCCGTCCCATTTCATCATGCATAAAATCATAAGATGGGAACTTATTATTATAGCCTCTTCTTTAAAACAAACAAGCTATAGTGACCCATAGTCCTTATAACATCTAACCTGCTGGGCAAAAAAGGCCAATTTATATATAAAAACTGGATTAGGTTAATATTATAATGTGTACATTTGATACCACTTATAAGCACAGTTCTCAGTCCTTTAACCCTATTTAAGAAATTTCCTTGAATAAAAGGATTATGCACGTTACTCCCCTACAAGCATGGGCAGCTGAGCATCCACTTAGCCAGATGATAACAGCTTGCCAGTACGAGCGTATTCCCATGTTCCTAAATAGTGATTTCAAAAGAATTTTCCTTTGTGCCAAGGATACAGGACAGACACAATAATTGAGTTAATGTTTCTTTTGTGTATCCACATGGTCTACAAAGTTGATTCTGTGGCTGTTTTTTCCAGGATTGGATAATGTGTTTGAATTCTATAATACCAAAATGGAATAACAAAAATTGATGTTTCAATACTAATGAAAAATGTTCTGCCAGATACCCTTGAGGACCTATATTGAATACAAATGTGTTACTGAGCCAAGACACAAGTATAATGACGAGTAATGCTGATAAAGCAGTAATATTGTAATCACAAAAAGAGAGTAGTAGATAGCTAAGATAATACACAGCTATCTGATGTATTGTGTCAGACAAGGGTAAAAAGAAATCCAATGCAGGATACCATGATTTTCATCAATATGATTTTTATGAGTTTGAGGAAAAAGGGTTTGATTTGTGTTATCGGATTTAAATACGTTTTTGTAAGAAATCCTATATGCCAACGCTTCTCAGTTCTGCCAAAGAATCATAAAAACTATGACTTTTCACAAGGAAGATCAATCATTTTGGTCAACAACTCTCCTAATGTTAATCTATCTATGAGTATGTGTGCAAATTCTTACAGATATATGTCGGTAACTTGCCTTCTTACATCTGTGACAGTGAAGATATGCTAAACAAATTAGACAATGTAATTTGGAACAAATAAAACATTTCTTGTTACTTTATAAATAACAAACAAATATGCCCACATTAGGACAGATGTTGGTATGCTGTCTTTGACAAGCAATTAAGAGCATACCAATGTGTTACTAGAGTCGGTTGCCAACATTTTGACAAACAAAATCTACATAATGGATATTGGTAATGTTAGAACTGACATTCTTTGTGTGGTTTTCTCCCAAACCTTTTGCCTTCCCTTGTCCTGTTTTGCTGAATTCGTTTTTGTTGGCCCTAGGACTTTGCACACTTCACCACTATAAAGCAGTGCTAAATTACTTATGTTTCCTACCTTAAATATGGTAAAATTGGCTTATATTCAATTGGCACATTTAATTTAGTTGTAAATCCCTATTAAAATGGTACTAAATGTACCCATGGCCAGTAAAATACATTCTGTTAGACACAACAGCCTTTGGGTGGTCTTCCCTCCAAACCTTTGCCTACCTCATTCACATTTCTGACCTTGCTTTTGCTTGTATTAGGACTCTGTGCAGTTTACCACTGCTAACCAGTGCTAAAGTGCTTGTGCTCTTTCCCCTAAACTATTGGTTACAACCGCGGAGTTCTGCGAGAGGGCAGAATTTGGCAGCTTGTGCTGCTCACAATGATTTGTAGCACCAGGAGCTTGTTTCGGACTGTATAATCAGCTCAAACACACCATGTGGTGCACCAGAGGGTGCTGATTCTTTCTGCTGCTCAAGTAAATTTTCTACTCGAGCATCAGCTTTTGCAAAGCGAATGGTCGCGACCTACCGTGACTGCCCGCATTGAGAAAATCTTACAGTGAGGCCTTCTAGCACCCAAAAGTCACATTAGGGGATGCACACTCTCTCTTGGGCTTGGCAACTTAACTTTGGCAATCTGCACAAGAGAAAAAACTCAGCACAAAAAAGACGTGCATCACCGCTCATTCCACATCTGGGAATGATGGTTCCCCTTCAAAACCAACACTGCAATGCTTTTCCTGGCGCAAGCTCCTCGTATCTCTTGACGACAGCAGCCTCGACATTGATGTGAAACCTTCATATTGCAGCTTCACCGCTCATTGGAACAAATGCATTGTCTCCACTGCACCTCACATCCTCAACAATGCCCTTCACATCGCAAGCTCTGTCTACATGATTCTCAACACATCAGCACCTCGCACTGCAGCCTCATACCATTTTGGAACTGATGCATTGTCTCTGCTGATTTACGCTTCTTCAACGAGGGTTCTTGCAAGTGCCCCTCAACCAGGATTAAGGTACTTTTGTTCAGCAGGACTAGCTGTTTCCCTGTAGCTGACCCGTGCTCCATCATGGTCAGAATGAACTTTTGACATTTTCCTGATCCAGCACCAACAGATATCACAAATAGCGCTTTATGCTTGTTACTGCTATATTTCACTATGAACTTTAAAATTCAATATCTCAAGTTCCACTTATTGGATTTGTGCCATTTTGGTCTTGTTTTATTTTTTTAATTAAGCTGTATTGTTCTAACCTGATATGGAATCTTTTTGTGTTGTGTACTAATGTATTTACTGTTTGAATTGTTGCACAAATATTTTACACCTTGCCTCTAAAGTTAAGCCTGACTGCTCTGGCCAGGCTACCCGAGAACAGGTTAAATTATGGAGGACTTGTGCCTTACCTTGACTTTTATTGTGGTTAATGCTTAACTAGGGCTGATACCCCAGTCAACCAGGAACCCTCATTGTGCAACCCACTAGAGTAAGCTTTTTAAACATGTCTCATGCCTGCCATTGAAGTGTGTACAGTTTTAACTGCAATTTAACTGAAAAGTCAGATTTTATGTACCAATTCTGAAAATGTCACTTTTAGAAAGTTTGCATTTCTTGTCCTAATCATTTGGTGCCTGCAGCATGTATCCTGGGTCACATGACTAGATGTAGTTGGCTGTCGACTTTGTGTGCTCCTCCCAGATAGTGATACAATGGAGAACTAGGGACCTTATTATGATGTTGATCGGATTGCAACCGATCGCATGTTGGTTGCTGGCTGACCGAGATCTAGTGCTGCGGTCTGCACTAAGATATGTGGCGGTCGGAGGTAGCATGCAAAGGGACCGACCGATGATTTTAATGGGCCGAAGGAGCCCATCTGACTGTTATCCAGAAATGAATCCTCTACAATCGGGTGGTGCATGCTCAGGCCCTGCGTACGGATTACTATGTACCTTTCAGGCAGCTTTTCAATTTCAATCCGACCGCCATTGAAATTCTGTCAGAAGCGGACTTTGGGGGCCCCTGGCAGTGCTCACAGCAGCCTCCGACTTGAGGCCTGTGCCCCCCAAACTTCCATACTCAGTGTGACAGGCACCACATAATGCTTGAAACACAGTGCATGGATGTTTGCAAACATCCATTTTTCCATTGCAGATTGTGCTGCTCCCTTTTTCCAGCCACTGCACAAGCCAAAATGAAAACATTGATGTTTCAGACTGCCTCATGGTGGTTGCATCCTGATTCATTGGATTGAACTGCTGACTACTGACTACTAGTGAGTCCGTTTCCATTCTGACACGATGCAGGTCGGACGTTGTCTGACCAGCATTGTAATCCGAGCCTAAGTGTGGAAAGGAACGCCCAACTTGTTAGAATGGGAGGGGTCGAACTATCACCTACCAAATTTTCACTTCCAAGGGGCTGCCTCAGCACACTAACAAAGGACTTCAAACTAGCCTATTCTCACCCCAAACCCCTCAGGGGCCAGGCAGGTGAAGGAAAAAAATTGAAAATGTGAGGGGAAGCCTAGGAGTATCTCCCACATCAAAGCTGGCTCCGGGTATTATTGGGCCATCGGACCTACTCTTCAGGTGACTTCTGGAGCTGAGGAAGGCTCAGAGGAAGGACTGCTCCATTGCCCAAATGCCAGAAGCGCTGTTCTGCTGACCTGCTGCAAGAAGGATTGCCCTGCTGCCTGAGGAAGGAAGACTAGACCTGTTACCTGAACCCAGAACCACCAGAGTGAATCCAAGGGCTAGCTGACTGGCCTGTGTTCTGACCTACCAGACATATTAAGCTTTGGAGACCTGTCCTCCATTCTCCCAGCTGCTAGGACATAACTGGACCTGCCAGAGCCCTGCTGTTGGCCTCTGCTGGTGTGAGCCCTGATCCCCAAAAGTTACCCCCTCCAGGTCCTGGTTGCTTGGCTGGCATCAGAGTCTACTCCTCTTTGCCTAATTCTGGGTTCCCTCAAAACGAACACAGCATGACACAACCTGACTCAGCGCGACACAGGACCTCACATCACTGTACCTTGCAGCTCCCAATCGGTAGCCTTATTGGAACCAACACAGCGTCATGCATCTCAGCACTGTACCTTACATCACAGCACCTCACAGATTCTGATCCACAGACTCTTAGGCACTGATGCAGTGTGAAGCATTGTGAGGTTTTTACCTGCCCCGTGTTCCATTGTAGTCGGTGTAAATGTGTGATTTCATCCTAGTCCCAGTTACAGCTTTGTGTAATTGGCACTATTTTCACTTAATATTCTGAAATTGCCTATCTCCTGTTCTAATTTGATTTTTATTGTTCTGATATCCTTTTATTTATTAAAGAGTACTCTATTTTTCTACATTGGTGTGCGATTTTACATGTGTTATATTTTTACTTGATTACAGTTTGAGTGCTGCATAAATACTTTACATATTGCTTCTAAGTTAAGCCTGACTGCTTTTGTGCCAAGGTACCAGAGGGTAAACTAGATGTTAATTTATTGACTTTTTGAAGCCCACCCTGACGTAGACTGTGGTTATTTCTATTGAAGAGTCCCCCCGCCCCTTAGGCAATAGCCTATTTTCTCACAGGCACCATAAATTGTAAGACATAGCTTTTGGCTCCCTGTTTGCATCATCCTATGAAAACATCTTAATCGGTGGGTATGAGATGGACCATGACTGGCGAAAGGATGCCTGAATAGAACACAAGATTCTTTGGGGCACATATATTTATTACGTTCTCATGATTTGGACTGACGAAGGAGACAATGTGGTTGAATATTTTAACTTCTTAAAGGATAATTCCATCAAGGTTCATTTAACATACTACATTACGAAAATGAGAAAAATGAGAAAGAATACCTTTATTTGATATTATATACAAGTGAAGTCATATTACACAGTAAACACTCAAACCAACCTCAAGCAATATTACTCTCTGGGCAAAAAGAGCCCATCCTAAAACTATTGTCAAGCGTGTACCCTATGGGAAAATAGTGCACGACAGACAAAAATTGCAGTACACACAATGTATTTGTGGAGAATTTATCACATTTAAAACATTGTATTCTAGGGGATAAAGTGAAAAATGTTTGAAAGCAGCTGAAACAGGAACAAAAATACGTTAAGAGGGAAATTTAACACCAAGGCTAACTCCCCTATAGGTTTCATTACGGAATACAACCGTGAAAGATAGGATGGTTTTCCATAAAGGGAATTCCAATCAGAATTTAGTAATTGCTATTATATGCTAGCTATATTCACCTATAACTAAAAAAAAAAGTCCTAAAAAATGTGTTTTTTCAAATGCAATGATTCCAATTTCTGCCAATTTGGAGTGATTAATAAGAACAACTTTAGTTACACTCCGGGTATATCACATAGGATTCAACAATACAATAATTCTCTATTACCTACAGGTATTCTTCATTACTCCGGGTCCAGTTGTCCTCGTCCCATTCATTGAGATAGTGGAGATAACCATCTCCTGACAGAAAAAAAGACAAGAGGGATGCTGGGACCCTAATACTGCCCCTCCCACCGGGAGTACATAAGCAGTACTTACCCATCATCCCGCCTCTAAAACCAAGCCTGTATAGGAAGTCCGGCAGCTCAGGAGGGAGGGGCGTATGAATGAGACGAGGACAACGTGACCCGGAGTAATGAAGATTACTGGTAAGTAATAGAGCATTACCCTCAAGTCCCTTCTGTCCTATTCCCATTCATTGACTTAGTGGAGAATACCAAAGCAGAGAAGCCGTCCTTCAGAAACAGCCATCACAACCAGGAAACCCCACCAAGAAAGCACCCCGAGGGAGCAAAAGCAAGGGAGGAACAGCAGGAGGCAGCCGGTCAGCAAGGGACAAAACCCAGGACCGGAACTGAGCCAAGGAGAACAGAAGGCCACAGCCCAAGAAGGACACAGCCAACCAGAGAAACTAAATGGACCAGGCCCCAGGAAAGAACGAACAGCACCTCCAGGACCACCAAGGACAACCACCAATCACCCAGTCCAGAAGGAGAAACCACAGCGAGAGCCGAGGAGAATGTAAGCTGCACCAGGCCCAAAGAGCCAGAAGGACTAAACCCCAACAAGGAAAAAATGCCGCAAATGGAACCAGCGGTACAAAAGGGGGTGGTGATGGACGGAGCATCTGAATCGATCAAACACTCACACCCAGTCAAAAGATCTGGGTTTAATCCATCACCGTTCTTTAGCCCACTCTGCCACCCCAGTTCAGACATGGCCATATGCAAATCAGTCTGACCCTGTGCCTCATGGGAACAGTCCAGCCCGAACTGCCAAGCCATGTCTTCCCTGGACCGGAAACAAGCTTCTGAGGACTAGTTTCTGGCATTCCATCCGTCTTCGGCCCGGCTTGCTTGAATCCAGTGGCAAAGTGAGCAAAGGGACTCACGTCTAAGCATACCCTGCCACACTTATGGCGGCCAAAAGCGGTACAAAAGGGGGTGGTGATGGACGGAGCATCTGAATCAATCTAACACTCACACCCAGTCAAAAGATCTGGGTTTTATCCATCACCGTTCTTTCGCCCACTCTGCCACCCCAGTTCAGACATGGCTAAATGCAAATCAGTCTGACCCTGTGCCTCATGGGAACAGTCCAGCCCGAACTGCCAAGCCATGTCTTCCCTTGACCGGAAACAAGCTTCTGAGGACCGGTTTCTGGCATTCCATCCGTCTTCAGCCCGGCTTGCTTGAATCCAGTGGCAAAGTGAGCAAGGGACTCACGTCTAAGCATACCCTGCCACACTTATGGCGGCCAAAAGCGGTACAAAAGGGGGTGGTGATGGACGGGGCATCTGAATCAATTAAACACTCACACCCAGTCAAAAGATCTGGGTTTAATCCATCACCGTTCTTTAGCCCACTCTGCCACCCCAGTTCAGACATGGCTATATGCAAATCAGTCTGACCCTGTGCCTCATAGGAACAGTCCAGCCCGAACTGCCAAGCCATGTCTTTCCTGGACCGGAAACAAGCTTCCGAGGACCAGGGCCAGACACCAAACCACAGCCGGAGCAGTGGAAAAGACCCAGGGAGCAAAGAGCCCACGACCCGGAGCCAACCAGCCCAGAAGAAGCCCACACAGAGCACAGGGGGAGGCCGACAGAGACCCAAAGCACACAACTGCCGGACCACACAGCAGGCCCAGAAGCAAACAAACAGAGGTAACCACTCAAATGGAAACCGTAGGAAGCAGAGAAGCCAGAGTAACAAGGAGCACTGACAAGGGCAACCAGCATCCAAGAGGACAGACCCCCACAGAGGCAGGACAAACACTACCAGCTGGCACCCCGACAGGAGAGGGGGGAAGGGGGCATACCAAACTCCAAACAAACCAGGAGCAGCACCTGGGGAGCCAGGGAAGAGAAGAGCGGGCAGGACAACAGCACCATAACAGGGGAGACTAGGCAAAACACGCACCAGAGCAGGCACAGAAGACACAGCACAGCCAGATCGACCCAGGAAGCACAATCGGAGGCACTGCCCGATGCACCAGCAAGCCGGCAGAGCAGGAGTGACCGGAGACAACCAGAACATGCCAACCCCGAAGCCCAGGAAACCAGGACCCCATACAGGCCAGAAAAGGCAAGACGCAGCCCAGCGGCAAACACACCGGAAAGCCACCAGCTGCAAGAAGGGCCAACAAATATCGGGGGTGGCAACGTGAGCTAAAGAAGGATGATGGATTCAACACAGATCAGCAACTGGGGGTGAGTGTCTGAAAAGTTTCATTGCTCCATCCATAATCTCCTTGTGTTGTGTAAAGGAGGAGTACCAGGGCAATGGGGGAGACCCAACAGCAACCAAGGAAATCCAACTGAACCAGGCAGAAAAACACGGACACCCAACCAGAGTCGAAGCCCGGGAAGAGAACAGCCGCCAGGAGCAGGCCCAGAAGGACACACAAGGCCAAGGCAGACCCCACTGGGGAGCCGCTCCCCGAAACCCACAGCCTACAGGCCCGGACAGATGGTCAGAGAAAGCGACCAACAGGTGCAGAAAAAACCCCATGGAGCAGAGAGCCCAAGCTGCCCCCACCCAGGCACCAGGAAGGCCCATACGCCCAAAGCAACGGAGAGGAGACCAGGAGCCCACAGGGAGCAACCCCAACAGGAACCCAGGTAAATACCCAAACAGCGTGAACCACCACTGCATGAACCCCGCACCCCGGGGGACCACCTGGAAGGGAACTGTTTTAGCGAACCACCACATAGCACGCATCCCAGCCTAAGGCAAAGCCCCACACCAGGGCAGGATGACAACCAACCCAGGTTCCAGGTACACCAGGGAAAAAATACAACACACAGCCAACAGCCAGGCTGCGAGAGGGCCAGAGGAACAAGGCACCCCTCCCCTGGAGAACCAGAGGCAGAACAAACTGCCCCGCCCAGCAAAGGAAGAGCCAGAGCCCAACCACACCAGCCAGAGAAAGGAGGAGACAGGCAGGAGGCAGAAGCAAACAACAGACAGGAGCCTCAGGAGGAGCAGCCACAGAACTAGCAGCACCAGAAACAGTTCGCGGAGACAGGGAAACCCCGAACCCAAGGTCAAAGACCAGGAGGGAAGACCAAGTGGAAGCACCCAGCACCCGGCAAGCACAGGCCGAGCCCCAAGCAGGGATGCACCAGCCCCAACCCGCCCTATCACAGAATAGGCCAGGACAGGAGTGGCCAGAGAGACATGGCCGCAGGCCACAACAAAAACAGGGAAACCCAAGGACCACGTCAAGGAAACCACTGTAGCCAGAAACAGGTGAAGAGAGACAGCCACCAAGACAGCAGCACCATGCCCAGACCAGGCAACTAGCCAGGCACAACACCAGCCTGCCCACACAAAGCCGTCAGAAGGCTAGGGCCCACAGGTGGCCCCAGGACAAGATCAGGTACCCCCCAAACATCCAATGGAAGAAAAGGGGGACAGAGCACCAGGGAGCCACAGGCCCAAACCCTAGGCAACACAGCCAACCATGGAGCACACCCAGGGCACAGCAAGGGAAGCAGGCTGCGACAGAGGTCACAACACCAGGACCAGCCTCCAGAGCAAAGAGCAGGACACCAGCCCACCACAGGAACAGGGCAGGAAGGCAATGGACTGAGAACAGGGGCCCAAAAGGGGAGAACCACAGGCATGAACACACAACCCACGAACAAGAGGCAGAGTCCCAACCACCATGCAACAGCGACACAGTAAGAGCCACAGAAGCAAAGGGCCAAGGTCCACATAGCCAGACAGAGGCCGCACAGCACACTGACAATAGAAGCAGACCGAGCAGAGCAGAAAACCCAACGACCCCCCCAAGGGGTGTGGGTACGCAGCAGAATGACCCACCATGCAGTAAAAACACAACCCCGCAGGATCAGGAAGAGCAGGGAGTGAACACTCAACGACAGAGCCCCTGGAAGCTCCCCAGAAGCACAGGACCTGAGACACAAACCCACGCTCCCAGCACCAAGGCCGGCAGGCAAGCTGAGAACAACAACCACCCCAGTGGGCAAGGAAGTCCAGCCTCAACAAATCCAGGGCCCCAGTAGAACTGGGCCAGATCCACTAGGAAGCTGGAGTCGGACTGGCCCACAAGAAGGAAACCAGGATAAAGAGAAGGGCCCAGAGGACAGAAGACAGTGCAAAGGACACCCAGAACCTGAGTCTGAGCAAGGCAGGCCAGCAGCACAACACACCTACAGGCAAAATACAGGAGAGTGTCTGGCCCCCTCTTGCGTCTGTCTATACCCCTGTTCACTCTTACGGCACCACTTTAGCCTGTTTCTGCAGCTCTCTTGCCTCTTTCTGTACTTCTCTTGTCTCTTTCGGCAAATCTGTTGCTTCCTTCTGCTCTTCTCTTTCCTCTTTCAGCACCCCTCTTGCCTCTTTCTGTACCTATGTTGCTTATTTCTGCACTTATCTTGCTTCTTTCTGCATCTCTCTTGCCTCTTTCTGCACCCTTCTTGCCTTTTTCTGCATCCATATTTCCTCTTTATGTACCTCTCTTACCTCTTTATGCACCTCTCTCCCTTCTTTATGCACCTCTCTTGCCTCTGTCTGCAACCCTCTTGCCTCTTTCTGTAGATCTGTTGCTTCTTTTGCAGTTCTGTTGCTTCTTTCTACACCCCCTTGCCTCTTTCTGTACCTCTGCTTGTTCTTTCTATATTGGATTTGCTTCTTTCTGCACCTCTTATGCCTTTTTCTGCAACTCTCCTGGCTCTTTCTGCACCTCTCTTGCCTCTTTCTGTACCCCTGTTCCCTTTTTCTGCACCTCTCTTGCTTGTTTCTGCAACTCTCTTGCCTCTTTCTACACCTCTGTTTCTTCTTTCTGCACTTCCTTGTCTTCTTCTGCACCTCTCTATAAATGTCTGCACCACTCTTGTTTCTTTCTACACCCCCTTGAATCCTTTTGCACCTCTGCTGTTTCTTTCCGCACTGATCTCACTTCTTTTTCCACCTCTCTTGTATATTTCTCCATCCAACTTGCCTCCTTCTGCACCCTTCATTCCTCTTTATGCACTTCTCTTCGCTCTTTTGGTACCTCTCATGCCTCTGTCTGCACCCCTCTACCGTCTTTCTGCACCTCTTTTGCTTCTTTTTTACACCTCTCTTGCTTCTTTCTGCACCACTCCTGCCTCTTTCTGCTCCTCTGCTGGTTGTTACTGCACTGCTCCTGCATCTTCCCGAAGCACCTTTGCCTGTTTCTGCACTTCTCTTCCTTCTTTCTGCACTTCTCTTGCTTCTTTCGGTACCCCTCTTGCCTCTTTCTGTACCCTTTTTCCTCTTTATGCACCTTTCTTCCCTCTTTCTGTACCTCTCTTGCCTCTGTCTGTACCCCTTGCCTCTTTCGGCACCTCTTTTGCTTCTTTTTGCACTTCTCTTGCTTCTTTCAGCACCCTTCTTACCTCTATCTGCACCTCTGCTGGTTCTTACAGCACTGCTCTTGCTTCTTCCTGAACTTCTTTTGCCTGTTTCTACAACTCTCTTCTCTCTTTCTGTACCTCTGTTGCCTCTTTCTGCATCCCGGTTCCCTTTTCGCACCTCTCTTGTCTGTTTATGCAACTTTCTTGCCTCTTTCTGCACCTCTATTTCTTCTTTCTGCACTTCTCTCTCTTCTTTAAGTACCTCTCTTCTAAATTTATGTACACGTCTCTTCTCTTTCTGCACCCCCTTGCCTCCTTCTGCAATCCTCTTGCCTCTTTCTGAATCTCTGTTGGTTTTGTGCACTGCACTTGCCTCCAGCTGCACCTCTCTTGCAAATTTCTGTACCCTTCTTGCCTCTTTCTGCATACCTCTTCCCTCTCTCTGCACCTCTCTTGACTCTGTCTGTACCCTTGTTCCCCTTTCTGCACCTCTTTTGCCTGTTTCTGAAACTCTCTTGCCTATTTCTGTACTTTTCTTGCCTCTTTCTGCATCTCTTTTCCCTCTTTCTGCACCTCTCTTGCCTCTTGCTGTACCCCCTTGGCTCTTACTGCACCTTGTTTGCTTCTTTTTGCACTTCTCTAGCTTTTTTCTGTACCCCTCCTGCCTCTTTCTGGACCTCTGTTGGTTCTTTCTGTACTGTTCTTCCTTCTTTCTGCACCGCTTTCGCCTGTTTCTGCAACTCTCCTGGCTTTTTATTCACCTCTCTTGCCTCTTTCTGTACCCCTGTTCTCCTTGTCTGCACCTCTCTTGCTTGTTTCTGCAATTCTCTTGCCTCTTTCTGCCCCTCTGTTTGTTTTTTCTGCACTTCTTTTGCCTCCTTCCACATCTCTGGTGCTCCTTTCTGCACTTCGCTTGCATCTTTCTGCACCCCTGTTTCTTCTTTCTGCACCTCTGTTGATTCTTTATGTACTGCTCTTGCTTCTTTCTGTGCCTTTTTTGTCTATTTCTCCAACTCTCTTTCCTCTTTCTGTACCTCTATTGCCTATTTCTGGACCCCTGTCCCCCTTTTCCGTACTTCTCTTACCTCCTTCTGTACCCCTGTTGCTTTTTTCTGCATCCTCTTATCTGTTTCTGCAACTCTGCTGGTTCTTTCTGCGACCTCCACTCGCTCACTGGTGAAAAAAGAATAACTTTCAAGCTGCTCACACATGCCTACAAAGCCCTCCACAACACCAGACCCCAATACCTCATTGACAGAATCTCCTTCCATGCCCCAAGAGAAATAACCACCCAGCCGACCTCTCCCTAGTCACCATCCTGTGCTTCTACAGGACCAGAGCTGGGGGAAGATCCTTCTCGTACCTATCAGCCAAGACCTGGAACCAACTCCCCCTTTACCTCCAATGGAGTCCGACACTGCACCAGTTCAGAATTCACCTCAAGACCTGGCCCGATTGACCTTAACATAACTGCCCTCTCCCCTCCTTCCCCAGAGTAGTGTGCTCTACACAACTCCGGATTGATTGATTGATTGAATCCACTCCTTAATCCTTCTTGAAGCAAGGTACAGTCCTCCGGGCTGTAGTACCAGATTGTGCAGCAGGCACAGCCAGTCAGAGTGCAGGCCTTTGGGTGTAAATTCTAAGTCTAGCAGACAGTCCTTTTGTTCCTTGTAGTTTCAGGCAGCAGATTTGTGAGACTATACAGCTCTGTCAAATCAGATCCTGGGTGCCACCCAAAAGCATGACAACTTCCTCAAAAGTGTGACATTGCCTTCCCACAAAGCACTATACTTTCAAAATCTAACATTGATGATTTCTCTCCAGAGGCTAAACTAACCCACAGTGTAGCTCGTTTCCATTAGCTCTCCTCCTGTGACCTCTACAAATTCCTTTCCTAAGCCTACCATCTGATTGGGGCACAGAACGTGAGGGTAGGTACGCCTGGCATTCCTTATTGATCTGCTCTCCTTTTGAGCTCTCTGAATCAGAGAAGCTCTGTTCCAGCCAGGTCACTTATCACCTAATGAAAGAAGCCTGGCTAAGCCTGTTAAGGCTGACGAATCAGCAGACTTCACTAGAAGACTGGATGTTGGCTTACAGAAGAGAAACATCTATAACTTATCTTACGTACTAGTTATGATAAATTCAACAGTGGCAAGTTATTGACTTATCATTTAAGTGTTTGAAAGATATTTCACTCCTTTCCTAGCAAAAGTTGTACCTAAAAAAATATTGCAATGTTAACCTATGGAGCTAAGTATCTACAATGATTAAATAGGCAGTATTTCCCTCATCTGGGAATATAAAACTTCTTTTGTTGGGTCGCTACTTATCACTACATGCCCCCACCACCCCTGGGTACCTAGGCGAGACCTTGGTGGTGCCTTATTAGTAATAATATGGTAGATGATCCCTTTTAAGGTGCCCATACCATCAATGTCGAATTTGCACACAATTTACTATTAAAGCCTGTCTGCAAAGCAAGGCTGCCTTTCAAATGACAGCAGGAACTCAGCTGTGCACACATGCAGGTGTTGGAAACCTACTGGGCCTCTAAACTTCAATGCCCTATTATATAGTAGGGCTTATAGGTAGTTGGAAACTCCGAGCCCTATTATATACTAGGGACTTATAGGGTCTGTCAATACCAATTATGATAATTTACTTGTAAAGATAGGCTGCAAGGCTGAACTGTCTTTAAAAGCATAGCACGCACACAGCAGGGCACACATACAAGTGCAGGAAATCTGGTGGGCCTCTAAACCTCTGTGCCATATATATTTTAGAGATTTATAAGTAGATTTGCACCCCCAGGCCCTGTTATCTACCAGGGACATACAGGATCTGTCATTCCCAATTGTAAGTATACCCTATTATATGTACATTTTTAAACATATCACTTGCCCTGGGTCTGGCTAGCCGAGCCCAGGGTACAGTCAGAGTCTGTTACCACCAGTATCATTCAGCAAAAAATGGGGGTGAACAGGGCAAAAGGATGCTTTTCTAACAGTTGCCTTTACTGACTTGGCCCCCACTCCAATCATGCCACAGAAGGCCCCCAAAATTATCTTCTGACAGATTCTTGTCCCTTCCTGTCATATCCCCAAATGTTGTAACCCAACGTAAACAAAATTAAAACTTACAATCTAGCCTTCCCCAGACCCCACAACATAAGACACAAAAGTAAATAAATGTATATAACGGACAAAGTAAACACTGTTGGGAGAGAGCAGGGACTGAACAGGCACAAAGAAACAGCACAAATCAGCACACAATCAATCTCCTATCCACAAACACTGCCATTGCTCAGCACAGACAAAGAGACTGTAAGTAAAAGTGAAAGGAAATTCACACTTCCTGATTTGCAGCGTGGCTAAATCATTGCATCATTTCTTGTGTGGATGCAACATGTATTCAACGTCAGCATCTTATTCGCCGCCTATGCGTCCTGCTTTTATGACTCAACATCCGGAAAAAAAGAGAAATAACAATTCAGATTATGCAAATTGCACAGGTTTTAATGCTTTGCGTAGAAACGTGCTTTATGTGTGATGCACTTGACATTGATGCATTACGTTTTCTGCTACTGCATCACTTAAGCAATGCATGTGAGAAGTTTTTGGATGCCATGTCGCTTTTCAAAATAAAGTTTCATGCTTACTAAGGATAAGTAACTTAGGGCCATATGTAGGTGGCCCAATATCGGTCAGTAACGGTGAGATTCGTGAAATTTCACAGTTACCGACCGGTATTTAGGCATTTGAGATGTAGGCAGGATTCGGTATTAAGGAATCGGTAAATACTGATTCCTTAATACTGATTCCTAATGGCGTGCATTTGAGGAATCGGTAATCCGATTCCTTAAATGCAATGTAGGTAGCACTTAAAACAGTGCACCTCAGCCTTATCGAAAAGCTATTTACCAACAATTTCAAGTTGTTGGTAAATAGCGATTTCCTTTCAAAAAGCACTTTTTTGCTTTTTGAAATGTGGCACAGATCCATGCCCTTAGGCATGCATGTGTTTCACATGCACATTTCAGGGGTGCAAGAGGGTGTTCTTTGGACACCCTTGAAATAACTCCTGTTATTACCAATTCGGTAATACCGAATCGACAATACAGAATGTCTTCACATTCATTCCTATGGGCCTCCAAGCCCACAGGAATGAATGGGTAGGTATTCGTTATTACCAAATCTCAATTACCGATTCGGTAATACCGAATATTAAGAATTCAGTATTTTTTACCGAATTCTTACCTACATCTGGAATACCGATTCCTAAATACCGAATAGGTAAAATTAGGTATTTAGGATCAGTATTTCCAAGTTACCTACATCTAGCTCTTAATCAATACATGCATGAAGTTTTTGGACGACTCGCCATTTTTCAAAAGGAAGTGTCACATTTACTAGGGGTAAGTCACTTAATCCATACATGCGTGACATTTTTGGATGACACATCACTTTTCCAAATAAAACACCACATTTACTAGGGGATAAGTCGCTTAACCAATGCATGCATGACGTTTTTGGATGACACGTCTCTTTTCCGAATGATGGGCCACTTGGGCCAATGGAAAAGTCACTTTTCCTTCACATGCATCATTTTTACTCTGTGAAAGTCACTTTAAGGACATAAAAGTCACATAAGGCTTTGGAAAAATCACCTTTCCTACAGAAGCGTCAAGTTTGGTTCTAAGGTATAGTTACTCATGACACATTGCTGGGGATATCAGCAAGGCACTTATGTGAGACATCCCATTATGATGGACTGTGCATAATTGAATACGCAGTGACATTAGTGTTTGACTTCCAATCTAAATGCCAGCTTTTGTGGCCTATTCCTAGCATTTGACATGTCATGCAGTTGATGTTTCATGGCCTGGTCAACAAAACACACTGGCAACTCATATTTGGAGAAGTTTCATTTAATGCAGAACCTTAGTGGTGTTTTTGTTTGGTGTGCCATTTACAGATATGTGGTTCATGAGAAAAATTGTTGCACTATGTTTGTGCATCAACAAATCCCGGCAGCAGTGATGAGGATGTCTCTGCAATCAACTTCCTCATCCTCCATATCATCCTCCATTGGGTTCAGGGATGTTGATCACCGTCCCAGGGTACATTATTACCCACACATATGTTGTGCAGTATGGCCCACACCAGGATTATTTTGCAAACCATTAGGATTGAGTAGAGCAATCTGCCCCGGGGTACGTCCAGACACCTGAACCTGCCCTTGAGTAGGCCAAATCTTCACTCAATTATATTACATTTTCTGCTGTGTGCATGGTTGTAGACCTTTCCCTGGTCTGTCTAGAGTGTCTGTATGGGGTCATTGACTACTTCTGGAGACCATATCCTTTGTCAGCTATAAGTGAGAATACGGAGAACTATCAATACTGTAGCTCACAGTTGCCAATACATGTTATGGTGAGTGTGTTATGTGTCCTGACATTGTCACACACATTACTTAAGAAATATTCACCTGATGTCTTAGGTTGTATATTGGATGACACATGTCTCTTCCTTTGCTCTGTGTCATCAAGATGCTGAACAAGGGATGATACATTTTTTTTGTATTTTTTTTTTTGGTGCAAGACATTTATTGAATACTGTCAAGGTTACACAGCGTCATGCCAACAACCCGGAGGCTGGCCGCTATCGGTGCACATCAATAGGATGATCAGAAACATAATATAGCCAGTGCATATATCGTTGTGCAGACATCATATCAATATAGTGACAAGTATATTCTCAACACGACTAACTCAGTTTTGTCTCGCTTTTTTTCATTTTTGTTAACTGTAACATGTGCGGTATCCCAATGACCCGTGGGAGGGGCTCGTGCGCCAGTCAGGTGGCAGACCTGCATCAATGGGTGGTATAAGGCTTGCAGGCCACATAGCGGGAATCACACCTAGGCCGGAATAATGCGTCACGTCACATGAGGCAACCAGATGAAGCACCGCATCCGAGGCATAGGGCAGTGAGCAGGCGGGGTAGCACTGTGGGAGCATGAGAGGGTCACCGGTAATGATGGGGGGGGGGGAACAAGGATTGCAGCTCCTGAGACCGCACTAGTCCAGCTCGATTCCATCCCCCCGGAACAAGGAACAACACAGCAACATCTCAGAATCCCGACATCAATTGTTGGCATCCCCTGGAGGGTCCGTTATTAAGTAACAGTGTAGCGGGGCCCATTTGTCAGTAGGCCTGGAAGTGGGCGGCAATAATTCGGAGTAAGTATGCAATTGTTCTTGGCAGTACACCATGTCTTGCACCCAATCCTTGAACTTGGGCGCCCTTCCCTTCCCCCACCTACAGGCCACCCTGCGCTTGGCTAATAGCATGGCCAGTGCCACATATTTGCAATGGGCCGCTTGGAGTGGTTCAACATATCCCAGTAGTGCCACCAACGGGGATGGGTCCACCGTCATGTGTATCATTTAGGAGAGTGCCTGAAAACCCTGGTCCCAATAGCGGCACACCACAGAACACCCCCATGCAAGGTGGAGGAAATCAGCCCCTGGAGCCCCACACCTGTCACAAGTGTCAGTAGATCTCAGGTGGAATCTGTGTAGATGCGCCGGTGTGTGATACAACCTGTGTAAGAATTTATAATGAATGATCCTATATCTACTGCTAGAGGATATGCGCTGAGTTTGTTGTAAGCAGAATTCCCATTGCCTGTCAGTAAGGGTCATGGCCAAATCCTGTTCCCACTTTTTCCTGGCAGGCAAATCTGAGTAGGTCATGGTTGCACGGACCGATTTATATAGTGTGGACACCAGTTTGTTGGGATTATTGTGTAGCAGTAGGTTCTGTAGGGGGAGAAGTACAGGAGGTTCGTGTGGGAAGTCAGGTGTAATGGCTTGAAACCTGTGCCGGAGCCTGATATAGTAAAACATGTCTAGTGGTGTCGGTTGTATGCCATCATAAAGCTGGTCTTTGGTGCGAAAGGTGCCATCACGGTACAAGTCCCCCCAGGTACGAACATGTATTTTCGTCAACAATTTTTGAAAGCCTGCTTCCTGTAAAAAAGGCAGCTGCGGGTGGTAAGTCAAGGGCAATAGTGGAGCATATAGGAATTGCAGATCGAGTCTCAAAGTGATACGGTTCCACGCAGTCACAGTGCTAAGGACCGTGTTTGGGGTCTTATCACTGCCTTCTACCGGGGAGTACAGCGCACCTTCAATGGGTGTCGGGTGGGCCAACCAATGTTCAGCCGCCAGTTGGGGCATGTATCTCGGTTGTCTAATCCAGAAGTAGGCATAGTGAGCCTGGGCAGCCCGGTAATAAAGTTCAAAATCCGGAACCCAAAAACCGCCTTGCGAGTAGGGCCTGATAAGGATCTCCCACTTGAGTCTAGGTGCCTTTCCACCCCATACCAGCTTGAGTAGCTCCGAGCGCAGCAGCCGAAAAAAATAGGCCCCGTGATGAAATGGTATGTTCAGAAAGAGATACAGAAGCTGAGGGAGTATCACCATCTTGACTAGCGAAGCCCTCCCAGCCATGGACAGGGGAAGGGTTATCCATCTGGAAATATTGTCACTGATCTTATCCATCACTGTGCCATAGTTAGCACGAATCAGTGCCTCCCTATCCTTTTCTACATGTATACCCAGGTATTTAAAATCCCCTTCACACCAAGCAAGCGGGAATTCCAGTGGAAACTGATGTGTTGAGGCAGTGAGTGGGAAAATGCATGACTTGTTCCAGTTAATCTGGACGCCAGAGAGGGCTCCGAACCGTATGAATTCTCTAAGTATGGGATGCAGGTTCTCACCTGGGTGGCGAACATAGAGTGTAATATCATCGGCATACATGGAAATGGGTATCTGCCTCTGAAAACATCGCAATGCACTATCTCAATGATGTTGACGTAGTTTAGCAGCGAGGGGTTCTGTGGCTATGGCAAATAGGAGCGGGGAAAGGGGGCAGCCCTGCCTAGTTCCCCTGGAGACAGGGAATTCCGAAGACAATCTCCCATTGATGAGTACTCTGGCCACAGGGCGCGTATATAACAATCTGATCCAGGAGATAAAAATAAGCGGGAAGCCCATCCGCTCGAGTACCTTGAACACATAATCCCACTCGAGCGAATCAAACGCCTTGGTGGCGTCTAAAAAAATGGCTGCCATTGGCAAGTCTTCCTAAACGGAGTCATAGACAGAGAAAAAGGTGCGGAGGTTGTGCGACGTCGCCCTACCAGGGACAAATCCAGCCTGGTCGGGGAGTACCAGATCGGGCAGTAGGAGGCTAATGCGCGCTGCAATCAATTTGGCGAGTATCTTCACGTCGCAATTCAACAAGGATTGTGGTCTATACGAATCGCAGTTAGTAGCGGGCTTCCCCGGCTTGAGTAGAGACGTGATGTGGGCGATTCTCATGGAGGCAGGGAGGTGGCCAACCTCCAGCGCATCTTCATAAACTTCGCGCAGTACTGGCGCCATGAAGTCTATGAACGTTTTGTAAAATTCAATAGGGATACCATCCAGCTCGGTGGCTTTACCTGATTTCATATGCATGATAGCCTCCCTGACCTCATCTAGTTCGAACGGGGCACTCAGAAAGGCCCTTTGTGAATCACTCAGCCACCCCAAGGACACATCTGCCAGGTAGTCATTCAGCATCAGTTCGCCCGTCCTGGTGGAGGAGTACAGTGTACTATAGTGGCGTACAAATTCATTCAGGATTTGTGTAGTGTCTCTGAGTACTAGCCCTTCAGCAGTCTCCAATTCCAGTACAACAGTCGGCAAACGCATGAGTTTAACCGTCGCCGCCAAGGCTTTCCCAGGTCTCTCACCCTCCCCATATCGCCTGGCCACCCAGTGTTTGTTCCTGAATTTCACTTCCCGAGAAGCTTCGTCAGAGTACTCCGACAGTTTCTCCCGTATCTCAACTAGGGTAGTGTTCGCAGGGTTCACTTTGAGGTTCTCCTCTGCGCTTCTGAGGTCAGATTCCAGAGATTTCAATCTATTCAGCATGCTCTTGAGTACCCCCAAGCCTTTTGAAATGCAGAGACCTCGGAGTGTGGCCTTAAAGGCGTCCCATATGGTCTCAACGTCCTGGACAGAATCTTTATTGCGTTTAAAGAATTCTAAACATTCCTCCCGGAGCTCTTCCTGGAATTCCGTGTCTAACAGCATAGAGGATTGCATACGCCACGCCGTGACCGGGGGGCCCAGTTCAGAGCCGGTCAATGTGATAAGTGCGGGGGAGTGCTCGGAATATGTTCTGGGGAGGTGTGTCGCATGAACCAGTGACGTGTAGAGGTGTGAAGTCAGGAGTATGTAATCAAGTCTTGCCCATGATCTAGCTTGCGCTGTGAAATGCGTACCTTCCCCCCTCGCCCCGCAGTGAGCACGCCAGGCATCTATGAGATTATTACCATCATTAGTCGCCCGAAGGACCTCCCTCCCACTAGTATAATGGTGGGGGGCGGGGTGCGACCTATCTAAGGCAGGATTCAGGGTTGCATTGAAATCGCCCCCCCATACGAGGTGTTGTGGTCCCGTCCCCACTATCGCTGCCCATAAATCAGTAAAGTACTGCGGATCGTCCACGTTAGGCCCATAGCAGCAGGCAAGCGTCACAGCCATATGCCCCAACCTGCCCCACATTAAGCAATATCTCCCCTGCGGGTCAGTCTTGGAGCCAGCTAGATGGAAAGGTGTATTCCTCTTGATCAGAATAGCCGTACCCCGAGCATATGAGGAGTATGAGGAGAAGACTGCATGTGAGGCCCATCTCTGTCCAAAGGAGGTCGAGCTATGAGGCTCGAAGTGCGTTTCCTGTAGGAAAGCAATATGAATTTTATGCCGATCAAGGTAACCCAATATTTGTCTCCTTTTCCGATGATCACCCAGCCCTCTCACGTTCCAAGTTATCACATTCAGGCGTGTGTCCCCCATGTATGTTCTTGTGCATATAAAGTCGAGATCAATGTATGCAGCACGGCGTATGTACTATCAGCAAGTAGCAGGCCCCTTTCAAGTCTCGCCTGCCCGGTAGTACCCAGAGGGAACAGGAGTCCCAGCCTCGGGGCAACATCCCCTTTATCTGTAACATGTCCTAGCCACGGACATTGCACACACTGCAAAACCGGCCCTCCCACCTCCCGGCCACAATCAAGCTGTCCCCCACAGAGACATAGAAGCGAGTCTTTGATACCTAATGCACATGTCATGAACTTAACCCAAACATTTCTCCCAAATCGACCCCCCTCCCACCTCCCCCCAATGAGTCCCAACAAAAGGACAAGGCGTGCAGAAAAAACAGTAGCATCTAATAACCAACCATGTATGCTTAATCTACCCGGCTCCATTAGAGTGAGCCACATCCTGCTAGCTGCATTCCTACCATGCAAAGTTTCTCGTCCACCACCCCCCTCCCACTGAAACTTCCCCAATTCGCCAGCATCCCTGACCCACCCCCCACCCACATACCAACCAAAACAATTGAACAACAAAAGAGATAGAGTCAAGGTCTTTGGGGTACACCCAGTAGGGGTCATCAGAGGTACACGTTCGACCACCCCCTGTCCTCCCACTCCGTGCAAGTCCACCCTTAGCGTCTCTTTCCGGAGGGGAGAGGGAGTAAGGGGGGTGGGGGCCTGGCATACATTACCACCTGCAGTCCGAAACCCTTCCACGGCACCCCAGGAGTCAGCCGCAACCACTGCACACAGTGATAGCCTCCGCCATGCAGTGAGCCAGCAATGACAATCCAGTAGACTGCAAAGGTAAAAACAACACAGAGCCAGTGGTCTTCTATTCAGGCCCAGAGTCATGTAGGCCCTCAGCATCCGCAGGTCGCCTACCCCGTTTAGGCAAAGTTTTAATGTAGTCTTCGACTTGCTGGGGGTTGAGAAAGAAATGTTGCGTGCCTTGGTGGGTTACTCGTAATTTGGCCGGGTACAAGAGGGCATAATCAATGTTCAGGTCTCGAAGCTTCCTCTTAACAGCAAGGAACTTCCGCCGCTGCTCTTGAACTACCGGGGTAAAGTCAGGATATATAGAAAAGGACACGCCATCGTATGTGAGGTTTTGGTTCGCCCGGGCCGCTCGTAGTGCCGCATCGCGGTCTCGATAGTTGAGGTGGCGTGCAATTATGGGTCGTGGCGGGGCGCCAGGCTTGGGCTGGGGTCCAAGCGAGCGATGAGCGCGTTACACAATAAACTGGCTGGAGAGAGCTTCCGTCCCTACTGCTGCTGTAAGTAGCTTTTCAATGTATAGCTCCATCTTCCCCGTCTTGGTCAATTCTGGAATGCCCGTGACGCGGATGTTGTTCCACCGACTTCTCGCTTCCAACTCCTCATTTTTGGCGGCAATCACCCTCAACACATTGTCCATTCTGGAAAGTCGCGAGGTATGCGCCGCAGTGGTGTCGTCATTCTCGGATATTCGGCGCTCCACCTCTGTAATGCGCTCTTCATGGACATCCATCTTCTGGACTATGCCGTCCATTCTAGCGGATAGTCTATCCACCTTGTCAACCACAGTGGCAAAGCCCTGGCGCATCTCCTGCAGCATCGTGGCGATGTCCTGGGCCATGGGGGCCGACGTGGAAACCTCCGCGGCCGGGCTTCGGGGTTGCACACTGTCGCCCGTGTGCCGTGTCACCTTCTTCTGCGTTGCAGGTTCAAACTGCAGCTTGGGCTGCCGGTTGTCCGGCTTCACCATGGCGGCAAGGAGAAAGAATTGTCGCGTCCCAGCGCTATTACCACCTCGGCTGGAGCAGCGTGAGGTGAAGAAGGCCACCCACCGTCAATGTGGCGCAATTCAGTAGGGTTGTTGCTCCGCACGTGCCCCGAGGTGGAAGGTAAAGTGTGGTAGGCGTCTGCTGTGGAGACCCACTGTGAAGCGAGCGTGGACTTGGGCAAGTGTCCTCAATCAGGCTCCAGGCATTTGAGTAAATTGCGCCGCCTCAGGCGCCCCAGCACAGGACAAGATGTAGTGCCTCGAGGCCCACCACAGGAGCACTGGGCCTGGGGAAGCGCCCGCAGTCACAGATGAGGTCCGGAATTATGGCAGTAACAGGTTACATAGCCTTTGCCCATTAAAGTGAAAATCAGGCAGTCCAGGGCTCGGGGCACACTGCAAGAAGGCAGAAGCAGTCCAATACGGCGCTATGAGAACGTGCCTGATGCAACACTAGACTTGAGGCCGCAGGGGCGAAGCAGCGTCATGGGCTCTCAACATCCACTTCAGGCGCTGCAATCAGCTCATGCACAAAGTCTCTCACCGGTAGGTTCCTGGGTGTCGGCCCATGTCCGCTCCCGCTACCAGGACGAGTAGCGCTGCCCGCCTCAGCTTCGCAGGCCTGTTTGCATCGTGGTGAGCCTCGGGTTTGCGTAGTCTCCGGAGCCGCCGCCGGGCTCCGCCGCAGCAGGACGCACCTCGGCCGCAGACTCAGCCGATGCTAACTTCGGAGCCAAAGGAGGTAGAGCCTCCAAACTTGCGCCGAGTGTGCAGTGGCGCTTGCCGCCCCTTCGTGGGGATTTTCGGGCGGGTGGGAGCAGGAACAATAGGATAAATTACGGATAGTAATGCCAGGCTGCTGGAGCCTCACTGATGTGCGGCCATGCAGCTTGTGCGCCCTCTAGCGCCCCCTCAGGGATGATACATTTTTGACTCCAAAATGCTGACTGCAAAGTTGACCATATACTCTTCAGTGAAGCATATTTGGAGGTTAGATCAGTCCACTGTATGCTGCCTGCTCACACTGGATGTGTGTATTAGCATTTGGGGTATCTGATCTTTGGTCAGTAGTTGGTCCCCATGTTGGCGGTGACATAGTCAGCATGACTTACCCTGACATATGCATTTGTCCATGTTAACACACAGTAGTCATTGTTGGGATACATAACATGCATGACAAACCATTGGAGTGTCTTGTGGATCACCCACACAACCCTCATGTCATCACTCCCCACGCAGAAATGCTACACTGCATTTTGTGCCGCTAATCTTAGATCTGTACCCTTTCCCCTTTCTACTACAGCCATAGTGGCTTTTTGTTTGTTGACTTGTGTGACTTGGGGGCTATCTGAACACATGTGTTGTGGTGCATGGTGCCCCGGGCCTGGGGCCTGTATGAGGCACAACATTCATACTCTTGGCCCTATGAGTTTTTTTCGACACAGAGATGCATAGCATGACAACCATTTCTAGCTGTTAGTGGGTGTGTTGGGAATTGCCTACAAGTAGATCACTGCCATATTGTCCAATCTGGAAGCAGTCATTTATAATGCAGTCGTGGAAATATATGTACCATGCACACTGCCAGGATATTTGTCCAGCACATTTGTTAAGTGGCCCTATGGTTAAGTGGCCCTAGGCGTTGATAGACTGGTTATGTTTCCTGTTGCGGTACAGATGGGATGTTGCAGCAGGAGGAACCAGTTGCACATGCATGCAGTAATTAGCACCCAGAACACACGGGAAGCCTTCAATGGCATAAAAACTCTGTTTGATCTCCAGCTATTGGGTGCTTGGGAAGTTGAGGTTTTGTAGTGTGAGGCAGATGATAGAATCTGGGACAGATGATAGGAAGGCAGAGAGCGATGACTGAGATATTCCTGCCACTCATGCTGCTGTGATCTGGAACGACCCAGAGTCCAACATATGTAGGACTGCCATGAGTTTGGCCTGTGGTTTGGCTGCTGGTGCTGGAGCCATGATGCAATCTGATACAGTAATTGCACAATGGTCTCCCTCCTGAAGCGATAATATGTTATGACTGCATCCTCCCTGAGCCCAACGAGGGTAGGTAGACCTCTGAAAGTCGATGCGCTCCCTTCTTCCGTGCTGTCATTGTAGTGGTGAAGGTGGGGGAGGTGTGGGTGGTTGGGATTGATGTGGTTGTGGTCTTCATCATCCATTTCCCAGCTTCAAAAGGAGGAGGTCCTTGTTGTCAGTGTGGTTGTCACTGTTCTGTTATGCTTCTACTTAATTGCAACAGCCGATGTGTCATCCCTAGGCATGTGTTTGTGAAGTGCAGGAATCCTGATGCATTGGAAAATTTGTGCCACACTTCCCGGGATCCATCATTTCACAAAATGCTTTTAAATATCCCTGCGTCAGATATGGGGTAAAACTTAAGCAGGAATGCCTACCTTTCATATATTAAAACCTACGCGGAGCAGCAGGTTCTGGGCAGATCCATTCCGACATAGGTCTCTAATAAGTGACCCATCTCCTTAGATGCATCACTTTGTAGATATAGCCCAAAAAGAGGACCAATGTATTCAATCCAGGGATCTGGATTTAATGTCTTTCATCCTTCTGAGGTTGACAAAATGAGTACCATTTCATCAGATGTTTCTCAGTAGTACCAGCAGACATTCTTAGGGTGAAAGGGCACCGTACAGATATTCCTGTCATATCTGCATTAGCACATAAAAAAGTGTCTATTACTTAAAGTGAAGCTTCCTCCACAAACAGGAAATAGGCCCCTTTGCACAGTATTTCCTTGGTGTTTTAACATCAATTCCAATGGGTTGCCACCCTTCTGCTTTATAATTTTTTTTTTAGTACACAAAAGTTGATAACTGCATACACAATGCTGTCTATTCTCATCCTCTCCACTCCATCCATGTAAGTGTTTATTTTGTAATAAATTAGTGTCAGTGCACTGAATACCAAGCTGCACACTCTTGAATCAACCTCATAGCTCTTCCACCCACAGTCTGACACTCCCTGTCCCTTCATCACATTGGTACAGGTTCCTAGTTTTGCCCTTTGTACCTTTTTTCTATCAAATACGTACAACTTTTTTCCCTTTGTATGTTTGCCCTCTCTTGCTCATGGTCATTTTCTGATGATAAAACATATGTGCTGGCCCCCAAAGATGAGTGTCGGTGGGCCGCTCCAGCAACACTCGGCTCAAGGTAAGCACTTCCCTACGCTTAGGCAGACTGGCACTTGCCACGCCTTGCTTTCATCATTTCATTCAAGCCTCACTCAACATATCCAATATAGTCCAAACACAGAAAAAAACATTTTTGCTAGTAACAGAACCTAAAGGATTGGTGCAAAAGGAAGCATTACTGTGAGCAAGGGAAATGGCCAGCACTTCTTATAAATAAATATAAACTGTTGGATTGATTAAAGTTCATTCCAAATCTTAGGTTTTTGCAAGTGGAATGACCAACAGACAGCTGCAATATTTATTTATCCTGGGATCCTGAATAACAGAATGACTTAATGACCTCAGGAATCTTTGTAGATATTTACCGTTAAGATGTTTATCAGAGTCATATGGGGCCATAACATGATTAATTTGTCCAAGGACAATATGTGAAGCCTATGCCTCAAAACCATCTCAGGATCATTTTTTTTTGTTTAGACACCAGTCTTACTTCGTAATTCTGGATATTCTGGAGCCTAGTGGTTTGAATCGTCAGTAACCCTAAATTCAGGGTATTAAACTAGCCAATCTAGCTATAATGCAAGAGCAGAGGAATGGAGAGCAGGAATCACTCAGAAAGAATGGCAGAATTTTCCTATGTGTCTTCGGTAATCCAAAGCAGGGATTCATAATTCATAAGTAAAAGAAATATGATAGGTGAGGGACAAATTCTCTTTAAGACTCACACTCAATGAATAGGCCTTTGCTATGGGGATGGATGGGTCATCCATGGATGAAGCCCCTATACAGTTGCCCAAGCGAAGATTTCTTACCCAAAAGTAAGAGCTCTGGGTTGTCAGAGTTAAGGTTGAGGAAGTTGCAACCCATCCACGACAGGGCAGTGTCCAGTCAATCATGTAAGCAAGGCCATAAATCCAATGCTTTTTTGTTCAGCCGGATCATGATCTCACAATTTGAAAATTGCACACCGGACTTCGTCATTTGCCTTGCTCTGTCTTCTAGCGCCCAAGCGATATTAATAGCTTTTAGGAATATCTCAAATATTGTAGCAGTACTCTTATCCTGCCCTGGATTATGCCCCACCTCTTTCATCCTGGGATGGTTTGACCTTGGATGTTCAAAGGCTTTGCGAGCTCTAAAGAATTCCCTGAAAGCTTGCCCCAGAGACAGCAACTTAGTGTCCAATTCCCCCTTGACCTATAAAGCTGAATTAAAAAGGGGTGAATACGCTCTGAGGGAACAAGAGTGGGATGACCTCTGACAAGCATCCATAGGGAAGAGCTCTTCGATTTTCTGGCACATAGTGAACCAACCCTGCTTCACCCAAGCGAATGATCCCACCTTGTGCCAACACATAACCGCAGATCAGAGAGTTGCCTACTTCAAGGGAATATATAATCATTTACAACAGAAGGAGCCAGTTAAGATAGAGCTGCTCACCAACCAGAGGCCAAACCTGTTATTGAACCTAGAGAAAGTCACCCAGGAGATTTTAGGCTTCACACGCAACAAGGCCCCAGGTCCTGATGGCATGTCCCCCGATTTGTACCTTAGCGATGCGATCATTGGGGTCCTGCACTTACCCAGATTTAAAATGCTGCAGTCAGAGAGGGTCCACCTCCTTCTTGTTCCACCTCAGTTATAGTCCCCATATTTTAAAAAGGGGACAAGAATAACCAAAAATGTTATAGACCAGTATTCCACATTTGACTCTCTTGTAAAATCCTGGTGTAAGTTTTACTGGCTGTAATCTCTGGTGGGCAGAGGGGAATAACATATTTTCTGACCTACAATATGGATTCAGGCAAGGGCTGTCCATGTCCAACCAGTGTTTGTATTTATATAGAATTATTAGTAAGTAAACTATTGCTCACTCTAGGTCTCTCCATCTAGACTTTATGGACCTTACATCTGGTTTCCACAGGGTCAGTAGGAATAAACGGTGGGTCATCCTTTTAGAGATGGGGTTGAACCTAAACATTGTCCATTTCTTACAGGACCTCCAAGCTAGCACCACCACCTCAGTCAATTAATCAAAAAGGCTTTGTAAAGCACTGCTACTCACCTGTGAGGGTCTCAAGGCGTTGTGGGGGGCGCAGCAGATCACACTAAGTGCTCAGTTCTTGAGGTCCTTCCTCATTTGTGTCAGCAAGGGTGATTTCCTGAGTTTGATGGGCAGTGTGTTCCATGACTTGCAGGTGAGTTTAGGAGGACATGCTCCAGTTCTGGTCTTGCGGATTTGTGGGATGGTAGCCATGAAAAGCTGTGCAGAGTGGAAGTGTCTGTTAGGTACGTGGAATGTGAGGCAGTGATTCAGGTGTGCGGGTCCGGCATTGTAAAGAGCCTTGTATGCTTGGGTGAGGAGTTTCAATGTTATTATTCTGTTGACTGGGTGCCAGTGGAGGTCCTGGAGGTGTTGAGAGATGTGCTGCAATGGGGTATGTTGAGAATTAGGCTTCCTGCAGCAAACTGGGCATTCTGGAGTCTTCAGAGGATTTGGGTGACATTGGCGTAGAGTGCGTTGCCGTAGTCGAGTCTGCTTCTGAGGAGGGCATGAGTGACTGTCTTCTTGGATTCAGTGGGGATCCATCTGAAGGTCTTTTGAAGTTGGCGGAGTGTGTTGAAGTAATCTGAGGAGATGGTGTTTATCTGGCGGTCCATTTTGAGCATAGAGTCCAGTAAAATTCCGAGGTTTGGTGTGTGGTTCATGGGGTAGGGGTACTTTCTAGAGACGAGGGCCACCAGGAATCATTCCAAGCTGAGGGGGAGGCCCCAGGATGAGGACTTCTGTCTTGTACAAGTTGAGTTTCAGAGAGCTGTCCTTCATCCAAGCGGCGACGGCTTTCATTCATTCATGGAAGTTGTTCCTTGTGACAGTGGGTTCTGTGATGAAGGAGAGGATCATCTGGGTGTAGTCAGCATAGGAGATGATGTTGAGCCCCTGGCTCCTGACAAAGGCTGCAAGGGGGTCATGTAGAAGTTGAATAGGGTGGGGCTGAGGAAAAAGCCCTGGGGTACTCCACAGCTCATCTCTATCTTTTTTGAGAAGTACGGTGGGAGTCAAACCTTTTGTGTTCTGCCAGTGAGGAAGTAGTGGATCCAACTGAGGGCCTTGTCTCTGAAACCAGCGTCGTGGAGTCTTGTGGTGGGAGATGGTGTCGAAGGCCACCAAGAAGTCTAGTGGGACAAGGGCCGCAGTTTCGCCTTGGTCGAGGAGGGAGTGGATGTCGTCGGTGGTGGCGATGAGGGTGGTCTAGGTGCTATGATTACTTTAGAATCCAGATTGGGAGATGTCCAGGATGTGGTTGACTTGATAAAATCGGCAAGCTGTGTGTTGATGGCTATTTCGATGACTTTGTCTGGGAAGGGGAGCAGGGAGATAGGCCTGACGTTCTTGAGCTCTGTCGGGCCCTCGGAGGGTTTCTTTAGGAAGGGGTTGATCTTGGCATGTATTCAGTCATCAGGGAGGGTGGCAATCTCTAGGGGACGATAGAGAGGCAGCTCTGTGAAAGATGCGGTGCTGGCAGGCTACTGAAGGTGCTCCGGAGTTGATGCTTTTCATGGTCAATATGGTGTTGACCATGGTGAGTAGGGACCAGCTATACACATCAGTCTGGGGAGTGGTCAGTTGTGCTGGTTGCTGGCACAGTGGGGTGGTCCTGGGTGTTGAATTTGTCATAGATAGACTTGATCTTGTGAAATATAAGGTGCCAAGTCTGTTGCGGAGGTCTTGGGAGGGTGGGATGTCTGTGGCATCGCTGTTGGGTTTGGCAAACTCCTTGATGGTGCTGAAGAGTTCTTTGGTATTGTGTGCCTTGTTGGTGATTCTGTCTCAGAGCGCCTTCTTCCTTGTGATTTTGATGAGGTAGTTGTGTGCGGTGGTGGTTGCTTGGAAGGCAGTGTGGGCTTCTGGGTTTTTGTTGTTCTCCCATGTCTTCTTAAGCCGTCTACAGTTGTGTGTGGACTATTGAAGTGTGGGGGTGAACCTGCTTGCTTTATTGAAATGTTGTTGCCAGTGGCTTTCTTGTGGAGGGAAGGGTGTTGGAGCAGTTTGCGATCCATCGGTGGATGTTGCCTGCTGTGGTGTTGATTTCTAAGGATATTGTGGTGATGTGTTTTTGAGGAAGGTGGTGATTTGATCTTCTGTGGCTTTGTTCCAGCTTCTGCTGGGTGCACGGTGGGTGTGTTGGTGTGTGGTGGGTTTGTTGTGAGAGAAGTGGATGCAGTGGAGGTTGGTCCATAGGAGTTTGTGGTGTGGCTCTAGGAGATGCTGTTTCCTGTGGCTAAGACGGGGTCGGGTGTTTGTCCTGCTGTGTACGTGGAAAGGTGACTAGTTGTTTAAGTCCTACGTTGGTGATGTTCTCAAGTAGGGAGGAGCTGCTGGGATTGTTTTGGTTGTCCAAGTACTCCAAGCAGACATCTAACACAGATTACTTTAAAATAGTCCCCATTTTATCTCCCTGTATATCAATAGCCTTCAACAAGCACTGGTGTCTGCCTACATTTAGCTTCCCGTTTCCTCCCTGTTCTGCTCTACACAGATGATGTGGTCCTGTTGGCAAATACCACACGGGTCTTACAAACCATCTATGAATACCTTTGCCAATTTTATGTCAAAATTAGATCAAGTAGTTAATCTCACAGAATCCTTTGTGATCGTGGTAGACCCAAGGCTTTATCATTTGTAACCGTACAATCCCAAATATCAAGGCTTTTCCCTACCTGTCAGTACTATTTCATTCCAATATTATTTGGAAGTCCTTGGTGGCAGCTAAGGAGGAGGAGCTATTCAGGTCAATTGCGGCTGTTTTCAGTTTTGCAATCAGAGTGGGTAGCAAAGAGATTACCACATTTTTTAAACCCACAGTGTGGAGTTTTATTCTGCTAAAACCCACACATTTCATGGACAAAATACCTTGTCATTCCTAAAAATAACAGGGATCGTTATTTGGTCACCAGGTTCAGGTTTAATCTTCTACACTTGCTGCTAGCTTTCCATAAAGTATGTATTGATCATGGGTTTATGGGGTCCTGCGGCAGCGGCAACAAGTCTCTGCAGGACATGTTACACGTTGGTACATTTTGCAACTTTTATGATGAACCTAAAATAACTTTTGTCTTACTGTTATTAAGTACCTTTCTCTCCACCGTCCATAAACCTACTAATGCCCTGAAGAAGTTCATTGCCTAATGAACCAAACGCGTTGGCTGAAACTTTGTAGTGTCAGATGACATTGAAAATAAAGTATTTATTTGATACAACTAAACAAAGTCAAGACATTTTATTGAGAATATCACCTTGGTAGTGCACCACTCCAACACTGGTATAGTAATCCTTTTTGACCTGGGAGTGCGGCCAAATGGCTCCCAGCACAGCGCTGCAATAATTCATTGTAAATATGGCCCTGAGTTTTTAGGATAAAGACAAGCACGTGGAGAGATGAACGGCCAGCCTGAAGCCATAATGAAGGGTATCCTGAACCCAGAGAGAGGTAAATGCTACTGTGACTTCCGCAGAGATAACTGTGAGTTCCGTAACGCTTAAGACAGTGAAGTTTCCAGAGATGTGTGTTAGTACTGCAGACACTTTGAGAATCATTTATTTGGATGTGTCTGAGAGCTGTCTATATCAACCCAGAAGAAGAATGTCTATCAAAGTTTGTGAAATATTTGAAAGACAGTACAATGGCACAAAGCACTCTGAACAGCTGATGTAGTGTTCCCCACTCGATGGGTCTCCACCACCAGTGTGATCTCAGACAACTAATGCTCAGGGTGTGATAATAGAAATGAACATTGTCATTTAACCAGTGTGCAGGGAAAATGGAAACGGGGAAAGAGCCAACATGGGAGCTGTGCAGGTTTGAAGTGTTTGGAGATTTCTCTGAAAAAAATATGTTTTTGTAGATAATGCCTGACCGCTCCACAGATTGACTATCAACTCACGGAAAACTTTGTAGTATCAAGATGCTGTGCCACCTCTACAGCACAATTCCAAACCCTAGTCTGAGCCACAGGACAAAAATCACAAACTGAACGTGGCCGATGGGCCAGCATCGCAGGCATGAACCATCAGAGGTGTGCAGACTATGGGGCTTAGGGCAGCAAAGCGAAACCCTGTGTTAAGAGCGCTGAATCTCGACCACAGCTCACCAACAGGTAACTAATACCGTAATATACGGTGATGTCATCAGTATGCCAATTCATGGTTTTAAACCTATCTCTTTTTGGTTACTGAAAGTTGGAAAGTAAGTGTAATCGGTGCTTAACAGCATCAAACGTACCCAAGGAAGCTTGGGGCATATTACCAAGCAATAGCGATAATTATCGCTATTGCTTGGTTAGAGACAAAAATTTACCGCAGCGCTGCGGCGATTATTACCGCAAATAAACCTTGGTATTACCAAGTGTTAACGCAAATGCGGTAAAAATCGTCGCAAAGCATGAATATCACTGAAAAGTCAGCGATATTCATGCATTAGCGAGCTAATGCTCTTAGCCATGTTATCCACCTCCCATTGGATAACATGGCTAAGAACTGCTCAGGGCAGGTGTTAGCTTTTGGAGATATTCCCGCTTAGCGCGAATATCTCCAAAAGTTGGTAATAGGAGATAGCGATGTTAGCAACTGTTTTCAGTCGCTAACATCTTGACACGCCCACTTTGCATCTCATTAGTGATAAATATCACTGACATGCAAAGTGGGGCCCAAGATGGTCGCTATCTCCTACTAGCTGTCGCTAACTGGTGTTAGCGGCAGCTAGGTAATAGGGAGATAATTTTATCTCCGCTTTCTTGGCTTTTAAAGCCAAAAAAGCGGAGATAAACCCCCTTGATAATATGCCCCCTTGTTTTTTAAACCGCAAGGCAGAGAATGGCTTAAAACCGGTTAACACACACCTTAAGGACTCCCACTCTGAATATGTTTGCTAACATTTTAATCGAATTAAAATGTACTGTTTAAATCTTTTGTATAAACGAGTTTATAAAATTATTAGTACTACACATAAGTCATATATTTTTCCTACATGAAGTGCTGCACATGGAAAAGCAGCGAATAATGAGAAAACTACTATGTGTCCAGGAGTAGAACTTGCACTTATCAGGGTTTTGGCAGCCACGCTGTGTAATTTTTAAATGGCTTATCCAAGCACAGTTTATTAGGAGTTGCTGAGGGATCATTAATTTTCTTCGCTGCCGAGCAGTTAATGAAAACTACCTTTTAAGATCTGTTGCGTTGGCATCAAGAAGAAAATTAACATTTTAAAGACTTACATTTCTGTATTTATGACCTGTGTCACTTCCCACTATGACATCGCTGGACTTCAGAAAATTTTCCAAAAACGTGTCTCTTTATAGAAGATTATCTACGCATTTTTTTTGCATTATATATTCGCATCACATCTATGTTTGGCGGTTAATAGTGGCGCCTGGCCTGTGCATAAAATGGTTTGCCAGTTTTCTTACCTGCTGTCACATCAGAGACTGTTCCGTATCAAAACGCTGCTTTCGCCCCTACTCTATTACCAACTCTGGTACTTGTAGCGCTGCGAGGCCTAGTCACATCAGCGGGGTAGCACTAACATGAATGCACAACCACACAGTATGATGATGGCTGGCGGGAAGACACCCACCGGTCTTGTTTCGTTTATTTTATCTCCTCGGGTCGAGCCCGCCCCGAGGAGTGCGTGCACACAGCAACATTGTAGTGGAGAGCCTGGGTGGCTCTTTGTGCCCCCACTACACCAGCTTGAACAGATGCAGCACGGATTCTGGGTTTGCACAGTGCCTGGTGCACGTGCATTCAAACCGTTTCGAAGAGGCTGGCAAATGTTTACCTGTTTGGAGATTAGTTAGTTACACTTTAATGAGGCTGCTTCAAACATCAATGACCCATTAGGTGATGTCTACTTCTTAATATTTGGAACACCAAAGAATCTACACAAACAGCATTTCTCCAATTGACAGCAGCAGGGCTTTCCGGATGCTGACTTTGAACATCTGCTATGAGAGAATTTTGTCAAAACTCGCATATAAGCTCACTCATCCACCTATACATTCATCACAGTGACTCGTGCACCTACTTCAAAGATCTGCCTATAATCTACATGTTACTCATACCTCAACTCTACATGTTCTGTGAGTGATGGAAGCTTGTAAAACTCTGCTCTACTGGATCTAGCCTGAGAAAAAATGAAATGAAAGAGTGCATGTAATGCTTTCAGTGAGAGAGGGAAGCTTACTCTGCTACTATCCTACAGTACTAGTTTGGTGAAGAAGTAAAGCCTACACTGCTGCTTCCTAATTTGAACCTGCCCTCTGATGGGAAAGGTTTGTGCAGATGCAATTGTAGCCGTACCTGTCCTTTGAAGATGGGAAGCTTGCTTTTGAGAAGTCAGGAGACAATTGTAGATTAAATAAGATTTATTGAAGAATATAACAAGCGACCCTCAGAGCCAACCTCTCAGCTCCTCAGCCAAGCTTCTCTGCTGGACTCCACAGGCAGGATTCCAGCAGAAGAACCTTGTTGCTAGGAGCTGGGCAAAACTAAACAAGTATTGAAAACATAACACAACTTTTTTCATTACAAACAAAAATAGGAGAATGCATCAATTAAATACAACAGATTAGGATAACAATAATATTTCTCATGTACATATATAATCGTTGAATTGTATAGGTCTAACTCTTTGAAGTGTACAAGGAGTTCTTACAAGATCATTCCTAGACATATCCATTGTTTCCGAATTATCTTTTAATCAGACTTTTACCTCAGCATCATTGCACTTGACCACTTTGCAAATATTCCACCATTTTTCATCTGACGTTTTGATAGCATTACCTTTGACTTCTAAAACTTACTTGGGACAGGATAACTTCGAATTTCCCTTCTTTACTAAAATGTTAGGACAAACTCTCACAAAATCTCCTTTATTGATCTCTATTCTCTTCTTGTGAATGTTTTCATTGTGTCATGTTTGATAACTTGTTTGATACTTATCAACTCTATCTCGTATCTCAAATTCATTCACATCTTTCTTACCACTTTTACCCATCCATGCAGGACCTGCTACTGTGCATGGAACCCTTCCCTTGAAAAGACAAAATGGGGTCCCTCCAGTTACAGAGTTTGGAGTAGTTCTATAATTTCACAACATTTTTCTGATCTGAGATCTCCAACATATGTTCATTGAAGTAGCCAACTGAATGTGTTCTACGAAAACTTGGTTAAAGCGCTCAACCAAACCATTTCCCCTTTGGTGATATACAGGGGTCCTAAAATGTTTTACTCCCCATTTATTTAAAAACTCCTCAAAATCGTGAGAAATAAATTGTGGCCCATTGTCAGATATAATCTCTGCTTGACACCCCTCTCTAGTAAAAATGTCTTCACAAAAGGGAATAACGCTACTGGTCTTGACGTCTGTCACAAAAGTCACTTCTGGCCATTTAGAATAATAATCCAACAACACTGTGGTATTGGGTTCCCCAGGCCTACATGCTCCGCAGAAATACCCACTTACACCAAAAGAACTGTTGGCACGGAAACTGAAAAGTACAAAAGACAAATTTATTAAGACCCCATGGGGTGGTGGTACATTCTTACAGCACCCTTCCACAATGCAAGAAGTATCACACCGAACATTGGTGTGAGTCCTCCTTTTATACATTAAACAGGTAATAAAAAGATAGGCGGTACATGGTTTACAGAGTTTATGTACATATATGGTCATTTTTGGAACACAGCCAACTCATGGGAGGGGTTACAACTCCACTGGTCAGTTTGGCGGCACATTCCTGAGGGGTGACTGGTCAGTTGGAACTGCGCATGCACAGGCTTGACCGTTACTAAAAATAGTCTGTTGCTGGGCAAACTCGAGTGGTCAGCGGCACGGACAAAGGACTAAAAGGCATGCTGACCACGAGGCCGCTCATTCCCTAAAATGGCCGCCGTAACATACAAAATGGAGTTTCCGAGTAAAGCCAATTTTAGGGAAATAACGTGTAGCAAAGCTAAGCGCTAACCCGGCCGTTGTCAAATTACGACAACACCAATGCATATTTCTCGACTGAACCTAACCCTTCAAACGGTCCACGAATATCAATACCAAGTCTCTCCCATGCTATATCCGGTAACCTCATGGGTGTGATGGGAGAATCCCTCAGAGCATGTGTCTTGTCGCTGAAAGTACAAGATATGAAATCTCTCACATAGCTTTCTATATCTCTATCCATATTTGGCCAGCAGAAATCCATTGTGGCCTTTCTTGTTACAGTCGACATACCTCCATGAACTTTGTGTAACAATGTCATCAGCTTGACTCTCAACGTACTAGGTACCACCAGTTTGTCATTTCGTCTAATTATTCCATTCACCACAGATAACTCTTCCCAGACATCTTTATACATTACAATTTCATCATCCATTTTACCACTAATAGTCAAAGGAAGAACTTTTATCAGCTTCAATAATGATGCATCAGAATTGATGTCATCCTTCCACTCAGTTTCACTGAGAGATTTATGGAAATCTTCAATATTAGCAATTAACAAATCATCTTCTTCACTACCCTCATCGTGTTTACATTCTACTGGTAACCGTGATAAACAATCTGCATTTATGTTTCTCACTCCTGGCACATATTTTTAATCGAAAGTGTACTCTTGTTATCTATATAACCACTTTGCTATACGTGGGGTTAGCTCTCCCAGCACCTGTGGTAGTAAAAAGATCATGTAAAGGCCGGTGGTCTGTGCGAAGTTCAAATTTTGTGCCCCAAATGTATATTCTGAAATGTTGTACCCCCCACCAACAAGCCAAAGCCTCTTTTTGATGATAGAGTATGAGGGTTCAGCACCTTTTAAGGTGCGTGATGCAAATGCAATCACACACTCTTCTCCATTATGTTCTTGCATCAATACAGCTCCTAATCCATATCCGCTGGCATCCGTTATAATAATGGATTTGCTTTGCAGATTAAAAGATTTTAAAGTGGCAGCATTAGCTGCTGCTCTTTTTACAGCATCAAACGCCTTTAGGCACTCCGTTGACCATACAAAATGTGCCCCTTTTTTATTATATCATGTAATGGCTGTACTATATCTGAAAAGTGATGTAGAAATTTAGAATAATACTCAGCTAAACCGAGAAACGATCTTAGCTGATCCTTATCCTTTGGTGGTGGAGCTTTTTTCAAATCTTCTACTAAATTTAATGTAGGTCTTATTCCTTTGTGGGGCAATGTATGTCCTAAATATTCCACCTCTTTTGACAAAATGTACATTTTTTTATACTAATAGTAAGACCTGCACCTTCAAGTTTCTTTAAAACACATTTGAGAATTTAATCATGTTGAACCTTATCTTTTCCCCAAATCAACCCATCATCTTGGAACACTAAAGTATTCCTTACATCTTTTAAAATCTTCTGCATTATTCTCTGAAAAATGGCAGAAGCCGAAGCCAGACCAAATGGCATCCTAACAGATTGAAATGCACCCTTGGGAGTAATAAAGGATGTCAAATGTTTGGATTCTGCATGAAAAATTACCTGATGATAGGCACTAGATAGCTCTAAAGTGGTGAAATATCTTCCACCTCCCATACTCGACAACATCTCATTTATTCGGGGTAAAGGGTGTCTATCAATCCATATACATTCGTTTAAATCCCTCAAATCCACACACATGCAAATCTTGTTATCGGGTTTGTGTGTGATTACAATTGGACGTAACCAATCTGATGCTTCAACTGGTTCAATGATCTTTTCCTCACACAACCTCTTTAGTTCTTCCCTCAGTTTTTCCCTCAAAGCCATTGGCACTTTGCGTAGTTTATGTACTTTGGGTTTGGCATTTTTTTCACAATAATCTTGTTTTCAAATCCTTTGAGACATCCTAATTCCTCTTTGAACAAATTGGGAAAATCCCTTACCCACTTGTTTGTTTCCTGTGTCTCTGTCAATAATACTTGCAAAGGATGGTAAGGATTTAAAATAATCCCTAAATTCTTCTGTTCTTTCCACCCCAATAAACTCCTGCCTGATTGCACAACATATATTTTAGCTATGGTGGAACGACCTTTAAACTGTATATTTGCATTAAAATATCCAAGTACAGGTAATTTGACACCACAATATCCTATTGGTTCTACATCTGAAGAAGTTAAGGTTATGGATCCTAAAGTTTTCCACCTGTCCTTATCTATTAAGGTAAAAGGAGAACATGAATCCGCTCATACTTGCACATCAATATCATTGATAGATATTATACACTTTGGGGGCATATAAGTGCCATTCGAATTGTTATTCACATCTTCAATTACCATGACTTCAATGTCATTATCTTCTTTAACATCTAATACATTTTTAGTGTTATTCATTTCAGATTCACTTATCATGTTTACAGATTTCTTTACACTAGGAGTGTCATTGGGTCTACATACACAAGAAAAATGCCAAATTCTTTTACATTTATAACAACGGCTTTTTGCTGCGGGGCATTGTATGGCATCTGAATTTTGTCTGTAACTACCACACCTGTAGCAATTTTTCTGTAATTAACATACATTTTTTTAATGATGTTGCTTTCATCCGTATTTGTTTTTACTGATTTTTTTTAGTCTACTGCACACACCTTGTTATACTCAGTTTTTGTTTTCGAATTATTCTTAGATAACTCTTTCACATATCTGGAGGTATTTTCAATATGTCTAGCTATTTCAATGGATTTCTCCAAAGTAGGATCTTTTAGGTCTAATAACTTTTCTTCGATTCTCTTATTATTTGTCCTATTAATGAGTTGGTCTCTGATAATGTCATCTCTCAGATCTTTAAATTTGCATGTGATAGATAATTTTCTTAATGCAGCTACATATTGTTCAATCTTCTCACCTTGTTTTTGTGAAAGAGAGAAAAATGTTTGTCTTTCTACCACAATGCTCAATTTCTTACCAAAATTGGCTGCTAAAGCATTCAATGCCATCTCATACACATCCTCATCATCATCATCAGAAGAATTGTGAACAATAACAGTATTAGGTTGAAAATTTGGTAAGGTTTGTAAAACATTTCTACCTTCAATGCCAAGACACACCTTTTAAATTGCTAGTTTCCTTTTAGAAATAAATATGTCACTGCCTATTGCTTCTAAATAAGTTGTAAAAGCTTCCTTCCAATCTTCTCAATCCATGCATGGAGTACCAGGTACGGGAAGGAATGTGGGTGGAGTAGGAATGGAAGATTGTGTGGCCATATTTGTGCAGAAATGAGGAGGAAGGAATATGCGGTTATTACGTGGTTATTCACACAGTCACCTGTAATTTCTATTAGTAATTATTATTCCTTTTTAAGCATAGTCGTTTTTTTTTTTAAATGGTTCTAATTTAGTCTGTGATGTTGAGAAAATCTTTTGCATTAAATCATATTACTTCTTTTTTAGAAGATTAATAAATTAAATCACAAGACTTTGTTAAGTAACTTTCTGATAAACCGTAATATTACTGTTCATAAGACCTGAGATTGGCAAGTAAGTACAATGGTTGTCTTTCTCTCTCAAATTTTGTTGCTTTTATGAAAGGTTGTTTGTTCCTCTTCGAAATTCCAACCTACAATGTGTTTATTTCATTGTTTCTTTGTGGAGTGTAGCTACGTTTTCTTCACTCACGTAAATACCACCGCATTGTAAAATAGCTGTCATCGTCTCTTGGAAACCTGCTCTACATCGTCTCTCACGTGGATTTCCTACCGATGCTTATTTGTTGATGCGGTATCCAGGCAACTTGTACTACATTGTCTTTCACGCAGACGCTCGCTGGCAGCTGCTGTATCTAGGCAACTCGCCTACGTCCTGTTTTGAAATATCCTCTTGTTATCAGTGCGTCATGCGTGCCTCGTGCATTGCCACGTCTGGTCTCGCCTCACGCATTACCAAGTCAAGTCTAGTGTGTTTTGGAACGAGCCTCTCGCAGTTTCCTCGTCCCAAACACAACTTCGCCCGAAATCACCAAAATCCACCTTAAAAGTCTCTGCTAGACTGAGCAGGCACAGCCAGCGCAGACACTCAAGAGGAATCCTCATGGACCCCATTCATCGCCTCTGCATTCCCAGCTTGACAAACAATTCAGATCGGCTCAGCACACGATCATTCCGCTAACTGCATACCAGGTACAGTAATTCAAATTTCAAACCATAACAATCTGGTTTGCTCTCTTTTATTACTCAAATTGGGGAATTGTATTTTCATTAAATTGTCAGACTTGCACACTGACCTTCGATGGTGAAGGATCTGAGGATCTGAGGGTTTGTTCAGTGACACATTTTACTTGTACAGGTTTGGGCCGTGTACTGTTTCTACCAGTTTGACATACCTTTGCAAAGTGCCCAATTTTATTACAATTTTTACATGTTACAAACTTTGCCGGACACTTATTGCACTGCTTCTGACCAAGGTGTGCCTATTCTATGAAGAAGAGTGTTTCCAATACTGTTGTCCCATCTTATAAACATATAATGTATATTGTGAATGTACTTGCCTAACATGCCCAGGCTAGTCGGAATCTTTTGTTGGAACCTGGGCAAGAATATGTTGCAGCTTCATGACCCAGCAACCCTTGTTTTAATCACAGTTTGACAGCTTGACCAAACTGTGTGCCCCATGGCAATTACTTTCTTCCCTTTGCCTCTTTTTCTGTGCTCATCACATTTAGGAACACCTTGAAACAATTCAATCTGTGATGCACACTGTACATAAACCTCTCGGTTATACGGTCTACTAGACTGTAATTTTGTAAAAATGTATAACACAAGTTAAAGACATATAGGTGGAGAAAAACTAAGTAACTTGAGTCTTGAGTCACTAATGAAATTGTCATCAGGACAAAATGGAAAAAAATGTGATACCTATCCAGTATTGGAATTGCACATAGTCTAATAAGGAAACCTGGTTTCAATCCTGGCTTCTAAACCTAGCTAATAAGAGTGACCGGAGGCAGTAACTTATCTTCTTTTGGTCTCCTTTTCTATGATCCTCACATCAGAAAGCAACTTCAAATATTTCAGTTTAGGGTTCACACTTTCCTACAATTTTTCTTGTGTTTAGCTTAGTACGTCAAAATGATGTCCCATCAATAAAAAATATAGGTTTATATAGAGGAAACAAGACAACTAACTAGCCTCTCGAGTTATTATTACAATTGTCATGGTAGAAAGGGTGTGGTTCACTGATTATGTTAAAGGCCACCAAATGCAGTGATATAATCAAAGGTGCTAAAGTAAAAAAATCGAAGAAAATACAATTTTACCCAAAAGTATGAACCTTAGCTATAAATAAAGTGGCAGTGAAGGACACTTTCAGCTTGGTTTGAGGTCCATGACAAGCTAAGAACTCTTCTCCTCAGCCACTATGGCTCTGCTTTTGAAGACATAATGCAACACAGGCGAGGTTGCAGAGAATTATGGGCCAGATGTAGGTAAATCTGAAATATCGATTTCTTAATACCGAATTTTACCGATTCGGTATTAAGAAATCGGTATTTCGTATGTAGGTAAAGATTCAGTAAAAAATACTGAATCCTTAATATTCCTTATTACCGAATCAGTAATTGAGATTCGGTAATAAGGAATACCTACCCATTCATTTCTATGGGCTTGGAGGCCCATAGGAATGAATGTGCAGACATTCAGTATTAGCGATTCGGTATTACCGAATCGGTAATACCAGGAGGGTGCCAGGGTGTCCAAAGGACACCTTGTTGCACCACTGAAATGTGTATGTGTGCACTTGTGGTGCACATACACGCCCTAAGGGCATGGATGTGTGCCACATGGCACTTTGAAAAAAGCAAAAAAGAGCTTTTTCAAAGGAAATCGGTAATTACCACCAACTTGAAGTTAGTAGCAATTACCGATTTCTTAAGGCTCAGAAGCAATCTTTAATGTGCTTCCTACATTGCATTTAAGGAATCGGTACTACCGATTCCTTAAATGCAAGAGCAATAAGGAATCGGTATTAAGGAATCGGAATTTACCGATTCCTTATTTACCGATTCCTTACCTACCTTAGGAATGGCTAAATACTGGTCAGCAATGCTGAAATTTACTGTATTTCGGTGTTACCGACTGGTATTTAGTCATCTACATCTGGCCCTATGTGCCCTAACCGTCACTGCCTTACTACCATTGCCTTATTGAGGAAACTTGCCCTGTTGCCCTTCTCTCACCACCTCCCTTCGGAGGCTACTGAATACACACCAGGTAACGGGACAGCTTCATATTATTTTATGTGCGATACTTGCATTATATGAGAAGAATCTTCACCCCAAGGGGCAATATTCGAGCACTGAAACATGCAGTTGGAAAAGAGGATGAAAAGAGAATTAGGGTCTATTGCACATCCCTCCTGTTTTTTAACCTTGTGATAGTGAGGCACAACTCAGCACAGTTTTTTTCTCACCCACATACCTTCATTATCACTGTTTGCCATGCATTAGGATTGTTAGTCTGTTCTCTCTCTACCTGGTATTTCAATTGTGCCTGACATTTGCCTATTTTATTGTAACCTTTCTTTTTCCCTGTGCCCGCTTCACTGCACACTTTTTTCCACCATTTGATGCTTTGTTTTCATTGTGGTTTTTAGTTTTCTGTCTGTGCCTTGTTATTTTTTTTATTTGTGTACAATATTTAGCCTGCCATACTTCATATTTAATTGTTGTCTTTGTACCCCCTTGCTGCTAGCTCTTCCTGCCGTTCATCACTTTTCATGGCACTTTCTGCTTCCCGTCTACCAGCGCCCCTCTGAGGACCTCCTTAATGGGGGCCTCAGTGCAGCCACTTAATGGGCGCATGCAGCGGGCATGCAACGAGCACCCCAAAAGGTGCCAGGAACCCTGGGTCTCCCGCCACCCACTGCTACATCCCCGCAAAGCTCATACTCCTGGCCTCCAGTCCCCGCAACAACAACTGCTGACAAGTCTCCAGGCTCAACAGTGAGACCTTTCGCATGCAGCCACTGCCTTCTCCTGCAATACCTGAGCCCCCACACACCAAATTACCGCACATATGCCAACCACAACTGCACCAGGACAACTCCACTGCCACTTGCTCAACACCTGATAGTTCTGCAAACACGCCACCAAGACCTAGGACACCTCCCTCACCCCAACATCATCCTCTTCACTGAGACCTGACTCAACCCTGGATCGGCACCCAACATTGCCATGCCCAATGGCTACAAGATAGCAAACCAGGACCACATCAACAAACACAGAGGTGACAAAGCCATCATCCACAAAGTATCCATCCATTGCACCACCGCCAAGGACCACACCACCCCGATCATGAAACACCTCAATTTTCTACTCAGAATAGATGGCAAAACACCCATCAGAGGCAGCTTCACCTACAGACCTCTAGGACCATGCCCGGCTTCTGCAATGCCATCCCCAAATTCATCGCTTCCAAAGCTATTGCCACTAAACACTACATCTTCCTCAGAGACCTAAATTTTCACCATGACGACGCCAACACAGCCAACCTTCTCGAAAGCATGAACAACACAGGCCTCATCCAGCTACTCACTGACAACACCCACATCGCAAGGCACACTTTTCACAGTCAGCAAGAGAGTCAAGTAGAGCTATGCCACTGAGCTCTCCTCAATGGTCCAAACAATCATCCACTTCAGCTTCACAGTAGCCCCCAGCGCCGGCAACAGACTTTCTAGTACCTCACACCAAAGCTGGAACAAAGTATCTGAAAACCAATGGACCAATGCCCTCACCACCTCCCATCCGACACCTCTACCAACCTTGAACAGGCTGGCATGAACTTCATGACCTGGATATCTGACTGAGCCAACAGAGTTGCCCCCATCAAACCCAGCAAACACAAGACTGCCAGCAAAAACTACCGCTGGTATACCCTAGCCATGAGACACAACTGCAAGCAATTGGAAAGGAAACCTTGCACCAACAAGGATCCTACCTACCGGACCGCCTTCAAGACATCACTCAACCACTACCACCAACTACTGAAAGAGATGAGAAGGAACATCTTAGTCGACAGCATCACAGCCAGCTCCAACTACAGCAAAGAACTCTTCAGCAGCATCAAGGAGTTATCAAACACCTCGGTGACTGAAAATATCATCACCCTCTCACAAGAACTCTGCGACAACCTGGTGGACATCTTCCATGACAAGATCTCCACCATCTACAAAACCTTTGAACCCCAGCCTGCCTCCGTCGACATCCTCAGCCTCCTTGATCCCACACTGACAACATCTGACCACCAGGTCACGGCTTCGGACCAGTTCACCATGCAGAGCACCTTTAATATCATGCACTTCATTCACTCAGGGGCACCCATAGACCCCTAGCCCCACCACATGTTCTACCTCATCAACAAGACCAGCAGCAAAACCCTTGCAGTCATCTTCAACACATCCATCACCTCAGCCACTTTCCTAGGTGAGGGGAAACATGCTGAAGTCAAACCACTCCTCAAGAAACCGGGCGCTGAGCTTAACAAGCTCAAAAACTACAGGCCCCTCTCCCTGCTCCCCTTTCCTGACAAAGTCCTTGAAAAGGCCATCATCCACCAACTGATGAAATTCCTTGAGACCAACGATCTTCTGGACGCATCTCAATCCTGATTCAGCACTAACCACAGCACCGAAGCCGCCCTGATTGCAGTCATTGATGACATCCAAACCCTCCTGGTCCAGGAAGAAGTGGTTGCCCTGATCCTACTCGACCTCCCAGCAACCTTTGAGGCTGTGTCACACCTTTCTCCTTGGAGTCCAAGAACATCATCAGTGGTGTCCCTCAAGGTTCAACCCTTCAGCCCTTCTCTGTTCAATGCCTATATGACCCCCCTGGCCAACATCATCAGAAACCACAGACTTAACGTTATCTTCTACATGGATGACACCCAGTTCATCCTCTCTCTATCCGAACACCCCTCCACCACAAGGGAAAACTTTTACCTGTGTATGGCCAGCATAGTTGTCTGGTTGCAAAACAACTACCTTAACCCTCATGAAGGCCAGGAGCCGTCACACGTCACGGTGGGCGTGTGCGGAGGACACTAATAAAAACTACAGCACAGCGCAAAAAGTTTGCACACACAGAAGGGGTTAAGCTCAACTGGGACAAGATAGAAGTACTGATCTTTAGAAACAACACCTCCTCATAGAATTACTTCTGGTGTCCTGCTGAAGTGAGGCCCTGTACCACCCCACAGACCGCACCCAGAACCTCTGCATCATCTTGGACAGCAAATTCACCATGATGAACCTTATCAGTACAGACTCCTCCACCTGCTTCCTCACTCTGTGCATGCTCTGAAAGATCTTTAAATGGCTCCCAGTCTCTACCAGATGAACCGTCACTCAATCCCTCATCACCTGCTGCTTAGACAATGGCAACACACTCTGCACAGGAAATATCAATCAATCAGGTGTTTATTAAAGCGTGAATACTCACCTGTGAGGGTCACAAGGTGCTGGAGGGAGTGGGTGCAGGTTCCAGTTCATCAAGGAGGGGGTCTGTCAAAGAGTCAGGTTTTGAGGTTTCTCGCCAAGATGGGGAGCGATGTCTGTCTGAGGTGGAGCAGGCTCTGGCAGTGAGGAAGAACATGGAGCGGCATCCTGATCTAGTCTTTCTGGTGCGGGGGACCATGGCGTAAGAGAGCTGGGCTGATTGTAGCATCCTTTGAGGTGCGTGGAATTTGAGTCGGTTGTTCAGGTATGCTGGTCCGATGTCGTGGAGTGTCGTATGTGCATGGGTGAGAATCTTGAAGGTGATTCTGGCTTCGATGGGGAGCCAGTCGAGCATGCACAGGTGCTGGGAGATGTGACAGTGTCTTGACAGGTTGAGGACCAGTCTTGAGGAAGCATCCTGGATGTTTTTTAGCTTGCAGGTGAGGTTTTTGTTTATTCCGGCGTAGAGTGCGTTGCCAAAGCCGAGTCTGCTGGTGACAAGGGTGTGAATGACGTTCTTTTTGTGCTCAAGGGGATCCATTTGAAGGTCTTGCGTGGGAGGCAGAGGGTGTGGAAGTAGGATGATGCAACAGAGTTGATCTGGCGGTCTATTTTGAGCTCGGAGTCCAGGATGATTCTAAGGTTGCGTGTGTGGTCTGGGGGTTGGGTGGGCTTCCGAGGGGGGGTCCACCAGATGTCATTCCAGGCATCGGGGTTTGGGCCCCAGATGAGTACTTCTATTTTGTCAGTGTTGAGTTGTAGGCAGCTGCTCATCATCCATTTGGTGACAGCTTCCATGCCTTCTTGAAATTTGTGTCTGGCGGTGTTGGGTTAGTAGGATAAGGAGAGGATGAGTTGGGTGTTGTCTGCGTATGACTCCGTAGGTTCAGACGATGGGGATAAGCAGAGCCATGTAGACGTTGAAGAGCGTGGGGCTGAGGGAGGACCCCTGGGGGACCCGCTGAGTTCAGCCAGAGAGGAAGGAATGGATCCAGTTGAGGGTCTTGTCCCGTGTCCCTACGTCGTGGAGTCTGTGTATAAGGGTGTGTAGAGACACTGTGTTGAACACTGATGAGAGGTCGAGGAGGATGAGGGTTACTGTTTCTCCTCTGTCTAGTAGGGAGCGGATGTCGTCTGTTGTGGTGAGGAGGGCGGTTTCTGTGCTGTGTTTTTTTCTGAAGCCGGTTTGGGAGGAGTCGAGGATGTTGTGCTCTTCGATGAAAGTGGTGAGTTGGCTGTTGATGGCTTTCTCATTGACTTTCGCTGGGAACACGAGCAGGGAGATGGGTCTGTAGTTTTTGAGGTTGGTGGGGTCCACTGAGGGCTTCTTCAGGAGGGGGTTGATCTCGGCATTTTTCCAGTCATCGGGGAACAAGGCGTTCGTCAGGGAGCGGTTGATGGTGTGGCAAGCATGGGTACTATGGTGTCAACTGCTCTGTTGAAGATGTGGTGGGGGTAGGGGCCCGTGCGGGCCCCGGAGTGGATTGCGTTCAGTGTGCCTTCAATGGTGAGGGCTGTCCAGTTGTCAATCGTTGGCTTCAGGGTGTCGGGGTGGCTGGTGAGGGTTTGGTGTGTTGGTGTGTTGGTTGTCCTAGTCAAAGTTGTCATAAATGTTCTTGATTTTAAGGTGGAAAAAGCTACTGAGTTTGTCGCAGAGGTCTTGTGAGGGAGGGATGTCAGTAGACTCGCTGGTGGGTTAGTCAAACTCCTTGATGATAATGAAGAGTTTTTTGCTGTTGTGCGCATGTGTGGAGATTCTGTTTTCAATTGCCATACACCTCCTGAAGAGACTGCATACTATTCAGAACTCAGTGGCCAGACTCATCTTTGACCTCCCCAGACAGACCCACATCACCCCTCTCCTGCAGAAACTCTACTGGCACCCCGTCCAAAGAGATGACAGTTCAAGATTCTGACTCATGCCTACAAAGCTCCGCACAACCAAGGACCAGCATAAATCAACCACTGCCTGAGCTCCCATGAACCCTCTAGACCCCTGCAATCCTCCTCCCTCTCACCCCCTGTATCGGCGGCAGCAACAGTAGAGAATTCTCCTTCTGCTACCTTGCCGCTAAGTTCTGGAACGGCTTCCCACTCCATCTCTGGAATTCATCCCCTCTTCTGGAGTTCAGAAGAAGACTCAGGTCCAGGCTTTTCAATTGATGCAACCCAAGCAGCTTGGATCTCAGTATCTGGATACCCTCGTGGGTGATTAGCGCACTTTCCAAATCCTGTTTCATTGTTTTATTGATTGAGGCAGGGAGAGGGAAACATGGAAGGAAAGAGAAGGAGGTATGGAAGAAAAGAAGAGGGCGACGGAATGAACAAGAGGAAGAAAATGTCCATTGCTAATTGTATTACATTTTTGGCACAGCACTGAACTTCAATCATGGTCAAGAAGCCCACATTCCTTCTTTGAAGGAAGATCAAAACAGAAAACAACCTATGAGGGTGAAAACAAGACTTGCCAGCTACAAGCTGGCCAACAGGCATCGACACCCTACCTGACATGCTGGTGCTCTTGTTCTGCAAGGCACCTCCGACCCGCCTGCCTTTTGCTTCGACTAGGACCAGATGAAATGTCAGTATCTTATAAAAGAAGCATGTCTACCAAGGGAGTCTTCACAGCACTTTCTGGCAGATATTTCTCTCCTGAATATGTTCTCGACAGGCAAAGTTCTGGGGTAGCATTGTTAATAATAACAAGAAAATAATAAAGATTAAATAATGATCAGAGTTAACATGCAGGTTGCATTGAAAAATAAAATGCATTTATATTAAAAATTGTAATAGGAAGCCAGATGTATTCATACTAGACATCAAATGGCCTCAAATGCATGAGCAGGACACCCCTGCACCCTTCGGAGTCCATTCTCCATGATGGTCAGTGCATCAGCCATTACGATATAGAGAGTGGCCATGCATCAATATGTGATGACCATCTCTAAACTGGCTCTAACAAACCATGTCATGTTTGGTATCAAACATGTTGGAATCATTCCTGCACACCGTAAATGGTGTGGGAAGTATGATATCATACCCCCACACCATAAATGGTGTGGGGGGTATGATTCCATGCACTGTAAATTTCCTACGGGAGACCCTCAGTGTTCCAAATACCAGTTTTCCAGAACCAAACACCAAGCTAGGGCTGCTGCTGACAAGAGAGACGATTCTGCCCCACAGATGCTGAGCCAAGCTCCAGCACTAGAAGGCAGAACAATAGATATCCTGTCACAGAGAGATGTGACCACCGCCCAGACAGGGTTTAGTGCATTGGGAGAAAATTACAAAAAACAATTTGATGGACAGAATGTAGATCAATGTCTTACATTCACCCCAGTACAAGGATCTGGGCCTAAATCCATCGTTTTTTGCACTCCACACCACCCTGGGTTAGATAATGGCTTTATGCAAATCAGCTCTGACCCTGTGCCCCATGGGAACAGTCCAGTCCGAACTACACAGCCATAGTGGTGTGGAGGCTCTGGGACCCACGTCTGAGCTACCCCAGTACACTCAGGGAGAAAATTACAAAAAACAATTTGATGGACAGAATGTAGATCAATGTCTTACATTCACCCCAGTACAAGGATCTGGGCCTAAATCCATCGTTTTTTGTTGAGGGGGGGGTTCATCGCACTCCGACTCACCCACCAGCAGGTGTGCCCCAGGAGCATCATGGACGATGCAGTCTCTCAATAGCGTGTGCACTATTGCGTTGAAGTGTGTCGTAGCAAGGTTGCAGCACCAACTCTGGACACCGGTGTTTCGGAATTCTTGTTCCTCGTCAGCAGAGTGTAGGTTTTTCGGGATTAGCTGTGCAGGCTGCCAAGTGTTCTCAGGTTTGTACCTCTCTGGCGCGGGTGCGAGTTCCGAGCTCGTCAGCTCTAGCTCAGGGGAGCCAATCAGTGTTGAGGGGGGGGTTCATCGCACTCCGACTCACCCACCAGCAGGTGTGCCCCAGGAGCATCATGGACGATGCAGTCTCTCAATAGCGTGTGCACTATTGCGTTGAAGTGTGTCGTAGCAAGGTTGCAGCACCAACTCTGGACACCGGTGTTTCGGAATTCTTGTTCCTCGTCAGCAGAGTGTAGGTTTTTCGGGATTAGCTGTGCAGGCTGCCAAGTGTTCTCAGGTTTGTACCTCTCTGGCGCGGGTGCGAGTTCCGAGCTCGTCAGCTCTAGCTCAGGGGAGCCAATCAGTGTTGAGGGGGGGGGTTCATCGCACTCCGACTCACCCACCAGCAGGTGTGCCCCAGGAGCATCATGGACGATGCAGTCTCTCAATAGCGTGTGCACTATTGCGTTGAAGTGTGTCGTAGCAAGGTTGCAGCACCAACTCTGGACACCGGTGTTTCGGAATTCTTGTTCCTCGTCAGCAGAGTGTAGGTTTTTCGGGATTAGCTGTGCAGGCTGCCAAGTGTTCTCAGGTTTGTACCTCTCTGGCGCGGGTGCGAGTTCCGAGCTCGTCAGCTCTAGCTCAGGGGAGCCAATCAGTGTTGAGGGGGGGGTTCATCGCACTCCGACTCACCCACCAGCAGGTGTGCCCCAGGAGCATCATGGACGATGCAGTCTCTTAATAGCGAAAACCCCCCCCCTCAACATCCATCGTTTTTTGCACTCCACACCACCCTGGGTTAGATAATGGCTTTATGCAAATCAGCTCTGACCCTGTGCCCCATGGGGCACGGTGGGGTCCTTGCCAGTGCCACTCGGACTGCTTGAGGGGCACATTTGATGCCCTCTTTGCCTACTGCAGATCAAACTAAGTTCAGGGAGCTGTTGGCTCCTGCTCTGGGGTGAAACTGGACTAAGGACATGGGAGTATCCTCCCCACTGTCCAGCCCCTCCTCTGGGAGGTCCCCCTGAATCATCCCTACCCTTTCCATAGGGTACTTAAGGGCTTACCTGAAGGTGGGTCCCTAGATTTATCATGGGATTTCATTCAGATCAAACTTTGTGTTCTCTTCAGCCATCTGGACATTCTGACTGAGTCGTGCACGCTGCTTCGAACTGACGGTATTGGACTTCACCTTCGGAACTGAGACTGTAACTGGGAAGACTTTGTCTGCTCCTGATCTCGTTGTTCTGCAAGCATGCTGGACTCTCAGTGACCGTGCTCCTTACAGGTCTGTTCCAGGTCCTGTGGACAGAAAAAGAAACCAGAAGGAATTTCCCTTGGAGTGAAGAAGTCATTCCCCTGCCTCTGCAGGCATCGCAACGCAGCTGACCTATTGCTGATCCTGGTCTCCAACCGGGACGGCAACACAAGAGGCATTTCTCCAACTTCCTCAAGGCCTGCACTGTCTCCAGACCGAGTCTGAGTTCAGGATCCCTTGTTGACACTGCCGGAACTGAGTCCCTGTGCACCGCGTTGGCTGGCTGTTGCTAAGGCTGTGATTCTCTTCACTCCAGAGATCTTCGAGCATGTTGAGGGTCTGCTTTGACTCCCGTAGGCTCGCTTGCTCGCTCAGGGCCTACCCTGACTTATTTGAACGTAGTGAGTCTCTTGGACCAGGAGGTCCTAACTCCATTCGTTTGGGTCTTCCGCCACATTTTACCATTGCTAAGGCATGTTGGTACTTCCACCAGACACCGAACTCCCGAATATCGACAACTGATGTGGGATAGCTCGTACACCATTCCTGGATGACCTCAGCCCCACCTGGTTCACATAGCTGAAGAAACACAGGCACTACCAGCTCCCCTGCAACAGCAGACATTGGTGGTCACACGATTCCCGTGCCCCCCTGGTCACTCCTGAGTGACCTAGACTCTGTTCCCTCTGCTTGCAGGTTCTACTCTCTCTGAATCCAGGCTTTGATTCCACTGAACTCTTCTAGCTGCTTCACCAGCAGCATCTTGTTTGAAGTCTTCCATTGGGGTTTATGGCGGGTACCAAAGTCACTTCGCACCTATGCACCCGGCTTCCCTGGGACAGATAACTTGGTCTCCTGGGTATCCATGGGTGGGGTAACACTTGAACCATCTGTCTTCCACAGGGTGTATTTCAAGTCCTCTGGGAAGGGTCCTTTTTCCTAAGAACTGCAACCGCAACTTCCTCAAGACTTATCTTGAGCGTGTGGTTGTGTATTCATTTAGCATACAGCCTCCATGGGGTTCCTGGGTCGTTGCTGTTAGTGGTTCTTTTGTCCCGCAGCACTTCTAAGTCCTCTGGGTACGCTCTCAACTTCGGTGCCTAGTCTCATTCATCTATTTTTGTATATGCTTTGGTCCCCCCCCCCCGGAGCCCACTGCGTTTCCGCGCTACTTACCTGTCGTATTACTAGAGTATTGTGTGAATTGTAATTACATCTCCGGGTAGGAGATATTGCATTGGGTTAGTCAGTGTCTAGAATAAATAACTATTTTTATAACTACAATATGTGGTTCTTTTTTACTTAATCTGTAAGATTAGATACTGGTGAAACAGGCTGCTTTACACTTCGCATAGATAAAGCCTGAAGGCTGCTCTCCACAGCTTCCATTTAGAGAGCATTCTAAGGTTGTCTAAACCACTAAAAACAACATAAGGGTCATCTGGATTGGTGCAGGGTGCTACACTTGAATAAGTGTGTGCCATATACCAAGCCAACCTCCTACGATTTGTTTCAATTTTTATTGACTAATATTGATTTTGATTTTAGTTCATATTTGATCATTGAGATGAATACGAATTAGGTTGTGACTTTAATAAAGAGGAATTATTAAAGAGATGAGATTAATAAAATCCTTTAACTCATTTCAAACTTTCATTATTCACTGTAAACAAATTAGTGATTGTGATTATAATGTATGTGATGTACAGCTCTGGGTCTTCTCTAAAACATCGGCATAGATCTATTGCCTCAGTATAGTGTGGGAATTAGCCCGGACGATGGTAAACCAATATTTTATTTTAACTTGATTCTAGTGATCTAGCTGTCCTGAACTCCTTTGAAAGGCTAATTGCTCCTCTATGGGAGCATCTTGCTGTTCAGAGCCTGAGAAGAACACACAGCTATTATTTCATGCTGTATGCCGGTAGGAGGTAAGAGTGTTACAGCCATTCCGCAATCAAGAGTAGACCAGCCACATCCCTCTGAGGGCCAGACTGCTGAGTCCTCATGTCAACAACACTGCTACATCACAGAGTTTACTGATGTCCATGCAGCCAGTGGGTGGCTTACCTATGTGAGAAAGCATTTGCAAATGTACTGGACTGCGTCCATCAAATGCTGTAAGCACTAAATAATGTACTCTCGTTAGGGCTCAATTCTTTAAAGTGAATTGCTCCTCCGTCAGATGTAATAGAAAGAGGACACCTAAAGTTCTTCCTTAACTGTAACATCTGCTTAGAGGGAAGAATAGGGACACAACTTATTGTTTGATGGACTACACTCACAGGGTCACTGGTTGTATGTTTGCACACATGTAGAAATGTGCAATATTTCTATAATGTAGTTTGTTGTTATTTATATGTGGTAGCGGAAAGTGTATCAACAATTTAAAATTACCCGAAACCAGGTGAAAACAAGGCCTGGTGTGAAAAGATGATGCACCTCAGTCCACAAAGTACTGCTTGATTTAGTGCTAATTGGGGTATCCTGTTTTGTGATATATTTAGTGTTTTACATGGGCACGCACTGTCCGGTACTAAGCACCTGCACTTCTTTAATTTAAAGGAAGCGTACCTGCACTTTTGGGCACTGCTTAAATACTTTTAATGGGAGAGTGGAAGAATGCCTGCACTACTCAAGAGCAAACAAGTACTCTTCCAACACTTCTATATTTCCATTGATTACACTGGTATATTACATTAGTAATATTAATAACTTACATGTTATTTACAGCTCTGTAAATACAGCTGAAGTGTGGTACAAAGCATTATATATGAATAAGGAACAATGTTCTTGGATTTACATTTATCTTAAAAATGCATTAGATGTCATGAGAGTAGTATAATGCAACATTTAATCCTTGACAGGCACACATCAGGTAACCAACTGCACTTTTAAGAGGGGTGAGAGATCCTCTTGAAGTGGTTGCAGAAAGGGGATGTCTCGGGGGTCCATGGGACCCTGTTTGTCTCCTTCAAAGGACTGCCTTTGGAGGCGCACTGAGAGTGCTCCGACTCCTATAGGAATGTTGGTTTCTGTACCTGCATCCATAATATACGGTGGGCACAGGGACAAGGAGAGTCCCTTATTTGCAAGAGGCCATGCCTTCATGCAAATGAGGGAACGTCCTCTTGAGATAGCGCTGACGTTACATGTGCACCAGTGCTGCCTGTATACAGAAGGGGCTGCACAAGCCTCTGCGACCCCTTTTGCAATACCAAATTGCTGCACAAAGTAAGTGCACATGCCTGTTGTGACCCCAAGGCACTTTCTATACTACTGACCCTGATGTTTCATGCCAACTCTGCTGTCTCTATCATCCCAACGCTTGCTCAGAGGCACATGCGCAGCCGTGGTAAAGCTGTGTCACTACAATGATCAATGCAGTGACTACAGAGTGAATTTTTAGATTGGCGGGTGTACATGTTTTAGGTAGGATTACCATATTTGTACCAATTAAATTTGTGTTGACATTCCATTGTCGGTCTCCATCTCACTGTGTGCTCACCTTGCTTTCTCAACAGGACCTTCTCCGCTCCAGTCTTATTTATCTTAACCTAAGGCATCAATAAAATTTGACCATGCAGACTTGCCAACTTTATTTTTTTTAATTACTTCCTGTTCCTTATTATTTTAAATAACAAGTAAGCTTCAAGACTTGTAAATGTTATTGATTTAGCTTTTAGTTACTATGTTCTGTCCAGAGCATATGTTGTGCTATAACTCTGTGCTGTCTAGAAAGTGTGTACTTTAATAATACTTATTGTTGGAACAAACCACAAGACCATTGTAAATCTGTGCTGTTGTTGCACGGATTCTGCTGGTAAACAGAACTGTGTGTTAGGACAACAATACATTAGAATGTAGGACGGTGTCTCTCTAGAATGTCAGTACCTGTCAGCCCAAACCCTAGATAGCTCACAGTGCCTCACCTGAACTTGTAACTTTCCCAGAGTAGCTTGTGATGATTTTGGCAACCTCAAACATGATGCTCTAGTCCCCAAGGGACCCATGGAAACAGATCCCCTCCTTTTGTTACTCACTCACTCATGCAGGTCGTGATAAATACCAGAAAAACAAAAAGAAAGTTTGCAATACATTTACTGAAACTATCATAGTCTATTATGAGGCAAATGTACAGCGATCATTAGGCAAATGCAGCTGAACTTGTAGCATTTCCAACAGGGTATAAAGGACAAACATCCCAACCATGGCAAATTATATTTTTGGCTAAATCTACACTCATTGTATAAACACAGGGATATATTTGCGATCTCTGGGATTGGCTTCAGACCCACACCTGGTGTATGTAGGTAGGTGGTCGGTGTCATGATTGTAAAATTAATTTACGCAGAGCTGCATGTCAAGAACTGCTGTTGTTCCAGAACAGTTCTTTCTGTCAGAATCCACCCCTTTGACCCCCAATGGAATAGGGCACAGTTTCTATGATAAAAGCTACTGTGTTTGAAGATGCAGCTGTGCAACCTTGATATGTTTAATGTTGAGAACTGTTGCTGAACTAGTAGAGAAATACAGTGCACTCTGTTGTTATGTATTACGAGCAACTTTGTAAAAAACGTGCAGACTGAGTCTCTGTATAACAAACAACATGTATAGTGTGATCATACAATAATGTTGCAATATTCAATGTGCAAAGCAGACTAGGCTTAAAACGACTAAGATGTAAAACGAAGGGAGAACCAAAGTGTGCTTAGAAGGGAAATAACTACCCAGTAATCTGGGATTAGGACTGCCCTGAAGTTTGGTGTCAATTCTGCAAAGTCTGCTGGGTTCAGTGCTTCGAAAGCCTAATCAGTGTGCTATATAAGTCCTTGTGGGTGCAATACTTTGATCCGCAATTTAGATAATACAATATGCAGGTGGGTTCAGCCTGTTCTAGAAAACTACCTTTTAGTGTTAGATCAGCTGCTTACAAAACAGGATGAATGAGGTGTGATGGGCTCAATCTGCTGTGAATATTTTCAAACATCATCATCTTATATTAAAGCATTTCTTGTTTTTATTGAGTTATTTGTTATTCACCAAACAGAGTAAGTCAGAAAGCTGACCTCCTGTTCAAGTTCCAGGGTCACAACAAGTTTCAAGAAGCCTTTCTCTGCAACTGGCTAGTGGGCCAGTTCCAACTGGATCTGCCCTTGTCCCTGCTGCTGGCCTCTGCTGGATGAAATCCTGACCCAAAAGTGCTGTTCCTGAGTTCTTAGAACTCTTGGCTGTGCCTGACTGGTCTTCTTCCACCACCCATGAAAACCTGGGACTTACTATTTTTCTCCAAAGATCTCAGGAGAACTAGGTTAAACCTATCGAGATGATCTGACCAACGTTAATTGCCACTGCGATGAAGATTCAGGTTTCTCCGCCTCTGAGATTTTTTGTGACAGCAAATCTTTCTCAGCAGTATATAATGAAGATGGTGTCCAGCCTTGTGAAGCCTCTTTAGCTACAGCCTGCAATCTTGCCCGCTGGAGGAATCTGAGCTTCAAAAAAGCGATTAAGTGTTTATGAAGATATCTTCACCAGACGTTGATGCCAAAAGTATCCGGCCAGTTAGGGACCCTCTCTGGGTGTGCAATTCCCATCTCCTACACTCAGAGATGTAATTCCAAAAACCAACATCTTCGCCTGGACCGTTTCCAATAGCTATTTCACCTCATGGAACCCTCTTTGGCTCCAGTCTTTTGTCATGCCCTGCTGAATATTTTTGACATCCGTTTTTGAGATTATGTCCAAAGGTAAAACATCAGACTGTGTCAAACCTGAGTAATGAATCCAACCTGAGCTCTAATGTGATTGGCCACAAATCACAACTAGGACCCAGTCTATAGCAACAAGTTGACTGGGGAGGTGCTTAAACCTTTCTGGAGCTACTTTTCATTTAATCTTTAAAAAATCCTATCTCCAGTTCCTCTTACTGCATTTTTGACATTGTGGTGTCTTTTACATATTAAAATATGCTCTGTTTTTCTGAATTGTTTTTTTAAATATTTTTATTGTGTTCTGTTTTGAGACTAGTACTGTTTGGTATTAATGCATGCTCTACACAATGCCTCTAGGGTAAGCCCATCTTCTCTGTGCCATAGCTACCAAGGAGTTGAGCTCTGGTTATTTGAGTGACTTTAGTATTTCACCTGACAAGGATTATGTTTATTACTTCAGGTGGATAGTTATCCCCTTCACTAATAGCCCTATTTCTCACAAGCTGTTTATAGTACCATGCTTATTTTTGCACACTAATCATCAGTGCAGAAAGATATGATGTGGCTACACATTTCCCCTTCATTTTAATCTGAATTTAAATGATAGTGATTTTAATATCTTTTTACTGCAAAAATAGTGCTTTTGATGTGTTTATATATGCAATAAATTCTCCCTTTGTTTTTCATGACTGTAACTTTTATGTGAAAGACGCCATTCTCTGAACCAATATGTTTATTATGTTCATATATGATAAGAAAATAAATACCTTCTGCCGTACATTTTAAGAATATTACAAGTCGCCTCTAATTTCCATGACCTTATAAGAGAACTCTGCCTTTGGCCTAGTTCCTCTATGGTCACAAAACCTCTTGGTGACTTGCAATAACCTTATAATATAACACAGAGTCAACCGTATCATACATATATTGATTCTTAAAGATTTATAGCAGTGGCTCTTAACATTCTGTGGACCCCCTCAAAAGCATTATTGGAATCGTTAGACCCTCTTGAATCATTACTGAAATCAGGGGACCCCAACTGAGCTATCACTGGAAGATTGGGAACCCTGCCTAAGCAATTTCGATGATCCAAACAACACAAAAATGCACACAAAAATACATAAACAAGCAGTCATCAAACAAATTCACAGAATATGACTCATTCTATTTAATTCAAAACAAAAATACAACAAATATCAATATTACATTTTAATGGGAGGGGGTGGGAGCGTTTCTAAATTCAATTAAGGCCACACTTCTCGCTTACTGTATTCTGTTTGATGTTCATGCACTGCTCCCATTAATCAATCTGAGGATAACAACCTAACTTTAACCCACCAATTCAAATTCCTTTATATTTACAGAAAGTTTTAACATATTAAATTTTCACATTTTGCTTTTTGATCTATATACATTTTATCAATCTGTTAATGGTATATTTTCTAAGCTGCTGTGGACCCCTTGAGCAGGCATTGCAGACCCCAGGAGTCCCCAGAGCAGAGGATAAAAACCTCTGATTTATACCTTGTGTCATTGATTTTGTAGTCAACACTGCATGTAAATACTATATACATTGGTATTTGCTGCAGTATTAAATTATACAGTTCCAATGCCAATATTTGTGAATGGGAGGCATGATTGTTGTGGTGAAGAACATAGACAAAGATTAATTTAGAGTATTGTGTGTGCAATTTCGAGCACATATCTTCCATCTGAAACAGGTTCTGGAAACAATCACATACCAAGAGGCTGTTGCCAAAATCCCTTTTTCATGAGCGAACGTACACCATGAATCTGATTGCAGACAGCCAGTGCTGGAATACATTTTCTCCTGAGAAACAAATTTACTCCTGGAACCCATAAATTGGGGTGCTAGGTGTGGCAGAGGAAGGGGAATGGAGTCATGTGGGACGGAACTTGAAAAGCAGATCTGAAAGTCTACTTATGCAAAAAGAAATTGGCAGAATGTGAGAGTAAATATTTTCTAGCTTGTTTTATTGGTCAATAAGTGGCTATATTTTTATATATCTTACATGATTAAGATGTCTGCTGCAGGGATCAGGCCAGGCGGAGAGTGGGTTATAGTTTTTCCAGTCGCTACAAGTAAGCATTACAATTTTGGTCACAATAAATTTGAGATGGCAAATGTCGTCATTTGAGAATAAATGGCTTGTTGGCTTTCCAGTTTAAGTTAAGGAGTGTATGTGTGTCATCTGTGTAGTTATAGCAGGTGAGCTGAAATTCATTGAGTGTTGTAGGTAATGAATTCATGTAGATGTTGAAAATTATGGGTGAGATGATAGATCCTTGAGGGACTGCTGCTAGTATGATGTAGGGTTTGAATGAGCAAGGAAAACAATGGATGCATTTGTTCTGTTTTGAAGGTAGGATGTGGTCCAGACAAGAGTGGTCCCCTCTAGGCCCACTTCGCAGAGTCTTTGGATTAGAGGGTCGTTAGCAACTGTGTCGAAGGCAGCTAAAAGACCAAGAGAAGTAGTAGAGAACCCAGTTCTGGTCTACTGTGTTTTTGATGTCATACCAGATGGCAATAGGGCAGATTATGCGTCTCTTCCTCGACGGAAGTCAGAAAGTATGGAATTAACTTCAATAAATTGAGATATCTGAATGAATTCTACCCTTTTTATTAGTTTGCTGAAGAATGGTCTGTTTGCAATAGGTCTGTAGTTTTTGCATGTTGATGGACCAGGTTTGTTTTCTCAAATAATTGGCTTTTGTATGTCTTTTTTAAGGCTTTAGGAAAACTCCTATTGTGAATAAACAATTGATGTTGGTTCTCACTAGGGTTGTAGCAGAAGATGTTAAAAGGATCTTCATGAAGTTTTGTGGGGGATAAGAGTCAGAGGCACCGCTGTCTGGGCCTGATTCGTTTGACAAGATCCATAAAATCTGTGTCTCATAGTAGTCTGAAGCAATGCTGAGGCTGGGTTAACCTAGGGCTGGTGCTGGTGGATTTTTATTTGTTTAAGTATGATTCTAACATAGTTGCTTTAATTTACCAGTTTGTCAGTAAATGCTTGGGAAATTGAATGGGTTCCTTCTGTGCATTTCAGTTTATAAAATTCAGGGACAATTTTATAAAATTCTTTATTTGCACATTTTGCATTCTGAATTGTGTTTGAATTGTTGGTTTTTTTAGCTTTTTTAGTTAGATGAATTGTATATTTTGTAGTGTTTGTATAGACAAAGTTTGTATTGAATATTGTTTTTTTGAGCCAGGTATGTTGCAGCTTTGCAATTTATTTATTGTTTTCGTCTTGCATTCCAAGGTGCTTGTTTTCTTTTGGCTTGTTTTGTGGCTTATAGTAGAATTAGGAGATCAAAAGCTTCCACGAGTCACTCATTGAGTTTTAACTGAATTATTGTGTAAAGATCTGTGTTGGATGTTAGTTGTGTTTCTAGGTCATCAAAATTCAGTTTATTAGAAGGTCGAGATTTACTTGCTGGTAAGTTGGCTTTAGGAGTGAAGAGTTGTGATGTTTTGTGTTGGAAAGTTACCAGTTGGTGGTCTGACCATGTGACTGGAGTAATCCTTTGGAAAGTGACTAGTTCTGGAATGGCACAAATGACATCTAGTATGTTTAATGCCAAAGGAAAGGGTTCTACGTGCGAGGGAGTGATTGCGCTCAGCTGAGTACCTGTCTATGTGGTTCGCAATTTGATTGATGCTGTGGTGCTACGAGGAGAGGGGTGACCCTAATAACCCCTCAGAAGCTGTTGTACAAGACAACACCTGTAGTTAAAGAAGCACAAACCCTGTGCACACACACGTAAATCAACATATAGTATGTCCAAATTCAGATAACCCACAATAATGAGAAGAAGAAGAAAAGTTGAAGCCTTGTTAGTCTTGATGTTTTAATCATCGAAACTAGACAGCGCCAGCCGACACGTGTTTCGTCTAAGTAAACATACACTCGGACTCTTCAGGGCTGGAGATCAGATAAAATATACACACCACTGACTAATACAGCCAGTACATCAGTACATACAACATCCCCCTGGATGTAATTCCACACATCACATGGCTTTGTTGTGCGTAGGTCTAGAGTTTGTGTGGTGAATGAAAACTTCCTCGAAGGCCTGAGGATGTGACATTAGCATGCAGGAATAAAGAAGCATGCGATTGAACTCTAGTCTATTGTTCACGAGCATACTACAGTTTATTACTATAGTATTGGATTGTGTACATTCTGCTTAATAATCTTAGAGGCAAAGTAAATTAAGATGTATTTACTTTCAAAGAAATTTGTTACGTAATAATATTATTATTCAAACCACAATCCGGTAGTCCTATTGTATGGATGCTTACATCCTATCTATATCGATGTAACACATCAAGAGGTGATCCTGAACAGGATATAGTGCCACCAAAAGTGCTGGTGATGAGTCGAGTGAAATTAGAGGAAAGCCCAGAAGCCACGGCTTCTTTCAAAATATCTTCTATTGAAATCAACCCTGTGCCAGTGTAGTTTCCCACTAAAGTGAAGTGCTCCTACGCGTAACGGTATTCACATTACATAACTTACTTCAAATGGAAGTAACTGGATGAATCCATATTAGAGACCAAGAAGGTGGAGAATTCTATTTAGTATCAAATGGAGGGGACGAGGGCGAATTTGATGAAGACCATAGTAAGGTTTATCACCCATGAGAATTACTCACCCCTGAACCGGTGATAATCCCAACCCGGTTCGGGTGTCGATGGATAATCAAGTGGAGTGGATGGGTAAAAACAAGCGATGTCCGCTCTGCGCGTTGCAGCTGGCCAATGACCCGGGAGAAAAATAAGAACACTTAGGTTATAGGACAACTATTGGTTCATTTATATGCTGAATCCCAACCTGGGCCCTCCAATCGGTATATACTCCTTACTAAGTCTTTTAAGCGATCGATCAATTTGGGTATTACAGCATGCACAAAGCTTTAAATAATCTAGTAACAATAGAGTGGGAACACTCTTGAAGGCATATAAAAGCAAATCATTCCAGGTTAAGGTCGGGGCGTAGAAACAGTTCACTACGGGACTTCCTGCTATCTCATTGCTTGAAACCCGCTTCTAATGTCACCCTGGCCCACATCTTGCCTATCAATCGGGCGGGTGTTTAAGGTGAAATTGTGTCGATCTCCACGCTCATCTGATAAATAGGGGGCTGTGTGCAGTGAAGCCTTAGTATTTATCTGGGCAGACCGTCTAAAATTAAGTCCAGTCACTGTATGGACAGAAGCACATGTAGAGAAATCGTCAGTGAATGTGCTTCTCTACAGTACCACTAATTCTAGGTGGTGACAAAAGAATGGTCTAAGTAAACTTACATTCTTGGAATGATAATCCAGTTTTCTATATTGTGTTCCTAATGGAAACAATCCTTCGTCTCTGCCTATGAATATAACAAAGGGATAAGCCACAATGAGCACGCACCCCTGTCACTGACTCTCGATTCGCTGAAAAATTGTGCTTAGAGTAGCACTTACCTGCCGGTCTGCCCCCCGATTGTTTCGGCGTTTCCAGTAATGGCGAAATTGCCCCACAGTAGGATACATCACGCGCATGCGTTATGAACGAGGTGGGCTGAGCGTCATGTAAAAACACTGGGACGCTAACCCTGCTTCCTGTTTCAGAAACGTGGACTAACCGGAAGCGCTAGTAAGTTTTGCCGATTGCACCATTCGTTTGTGAATACCACTCGGACTTGCCGGACAATTTTGTAAAAAATAGGGCATTTTGTAAAAATAGGGCATGGAGATTATCCATAATCCCTACAAGAAAATAAAAGCGATTATGGATGAACAGCCAGTATGATATAGCATCACGTGCCATAAATAATATATGCTTCAGCCCTACTGATTTAGAGTACAGGGCATTCATTGTCACTTCTCCACAAAGAATAAAGAGGTCAAGAAAAAAATGTTCAGATCATAATACTACCTCCTGAAATAAGTGAAACTATAATCCCCTAAAATCGAAAAAGGGAGAACACACAAAACCCGCAGAGGTAAAAGGGGCGGAAGGCGAGAACTACAAGCAGAAAGTGAGATCAGGGAAAGGAAACAGCCAACTAGACAACAGAATAGAAGAGGTACAGGTAGTAAATCTCTCCTCAAAAACCTTGACCAAAGACATAATTAGTCTTCTGAGCAGAGGCATTAGTTTTAACCCATCAGAAACAGGGGATTTATGTAAATTGAAGATTGATCTGTATAAATTCATACGGTCTCTAAAATTAAAAAAACGTTTTTTGTGCAACCCCACACCGAATAAAAGAATTTGTAAGAACACTCTGGGTAATGCGTGTGATGTTTCAACCATACAAGATGTACAAGCCACCGGGATACTTTTAGCCATTACTGAGAGGGAGGAATCTCCGAACACCATGTCTCAATTACTAGAAGAACTAGATATAGACACTGATTTGTCTCTCTCCAGTGGTTTTAGGAACAAGTCTAAGTGGACACCAACGCTACCAGGGGGCAATATGATAGATGATTTTCATAAAAGAGTCAAAGAAGACTTAGAAGGTACGAATCATGCTAGGACTACAAACAGGAAACACATACAGTACAATTTAACTGCAGGGGAAAAGGGGCCTTAGCAGAACTATCAAACGACCACACCATCATAATCAGGGAGGCAGATAAGGGTGGCGATGTGGTAGTGATGGACCTGACAGACTACAACAACGAGATTCAGGGTCAATTATACGACCCCACATGCTATGAGGAAGTAGGTTACAATCCCATGGGCCCACTATGCATAGAGATCAATCAGCAATTGAACAGATGGCACACGTTAGGTATATTGGATGAGGACGAGCTAGCATATCTGGAAGTCTCTCGGCCAACTCACCCAATATTGTACACACTACCTAAAATACATAAACGCCGACCCTTCCCCCCCGGGTAGACCAATTGTAGCAGGGATAGATAGTCCCACAGAGAGAATATCAGAATATGTTGACCTTTTCATTGGCCCGCTTGTACGCACAATGGCGAGCTAAATACAGGATTCCAAGCAGATCTTGGGTCTACTGGAAGGCCTACAATGGCAGCCGGGATTACTGTTAGTTACTTTGGATGTGGTGGCCCTGTACACCAGTATAGAGGTTGACAAAGGTCTAAGAGCAATCAGTCGCTTGTTGAGCAATAGACCAGCTACCCAATGGTTGCACAATGAGATGCTGATAGGGATGATGAAGATCATCCTGGAAAATAACTTTTTCATGTTCAGTAACAAGTGGTACAAGTGAAGTACCGAGAAATAAATTACACCCAAATAGAGCTATACTTACAAATAGCCCTAATACCAATTACCAATAATCAGTCAGTTGGCAGTGTAGAAGGTCCAATCGTTTATTATAACAAACAAACTCTGCCAGAGGAGCTTCTCGCGACGTAACCCCACCATATCCGCCGAGAAGACTGCTGGCACATTTTCAACAGATCACATATATACTGTTACATTTCGAAACCGTTACCGAAGAAGGAAAAATACAAGTTGGTACAGGTTGGTGCAGGGAAAAGACCATATATGGAAAACAAAGCTTCCTTAGTTTAGCTCAGCTCATTATAGCAAGGTTGAGAGGGTGACTCCCTTCTGTTAGCTCCGAGAGAGTCCGCACAGCGCCTCCTGGAATGCGCTTATCCAGCCTACCCCCACCTACAACCTTGCCAGGCCTAACGTGCAGAAGCAGCAGTTTGCTCAGTTGTGCTATTTCTCAGGAGAACGGCTTTAGCTAAGTGTAATGATAGGTTTTCACCAATGCTGTAAGCAGACTAGGCCACAAAATGGCGCTGGTCGAGTCAGGCTGTATTACATATGATTAGATGCAAAAACGTGTCATATGGCGTATACTAATCCCTTAGTTATTACTATGCGTGCTTATTAGTGTTTGAATCCCTATATTGGCCTAATAGGTTCATCACACTAATGACTAATAGTGACTACATATTTTACTAGGCCTAAATCGAATTCTGGTTCCTCAAACCCTCCTTTTAGCGTGATGCAGCTAACTAAAGGAAGTACTAATCCTGGAAATCTTTCTCATCAATGGTCATTAACTCACGAATCTCCTGTTGGAGCATCTGAGTTTTAGAAGGAAGTGGAGAAGGGACGAACATGGCTGTTACTTTGGTAGCACAATAGGAGTAACAAGCTGGACCACATTGCATATAAAGGCAGCAGGTAAAGAGGATACCGGCTGCTCCAGCTACTATCATCAATAGTTTCCAACCACAAGTTGATAGAAGCCCCCAGAACCAATTAGAGAGTGACCAGGACCCATTCTCAGTGTGCATTTCTGCCTCAATGTGGTGCAATTTTTGAATAGCTAAATGAACCGTGGGGGCGTAGTCTGGAATATACACACAGCAGGAGCGGCCGATCACTCAGCATGCTCCTCCTCGATCAGCCAGGATATCGTCAAGAACCATCCGGTACTGGAGCGAAACGAGCCTTGTAGCCTAAAGCTCTACAGTGATATTGGTCATAATCTCGGTGGTGATATTAATGACATTCTCTACTATTCTGGACAATCGTCTTTTTTCCCTACTATTAAATATCGGCCCCCAGAAAGGGACCAATCCTTTACTAAAATCTGTAAACTGTTGCAAGGAGGTGTCAGTTTGGTCAACCTCAGTCATCCCGAGCTGTCTCCGCTGTGTAGTGGAAGCCACTTTTGAGGTATGAAGTTGGTGGGTTTTATGGTAGTCTGATAGTGCTATGTATACAGGGGGGTACAAGAAAGACAGGTAGCACTGCCCCGCCCATCCCTACGGTAACCAAGTATAAGCATTTTCCCCACAAACAAAGTATACATTTGGTGGTGTCAACAGTGGAGGGCTGCTGAAGATTTTCATTCTATAAGTATAATTGCAAATACTATTTCCAACCTGAACGTGTCCAATCCCCTCTACACAGAAATCGGAAGAGGTATTCAAAATAGGGACGGGCAAAATGCACTCACTAGTGACATTCCTGGTGACAAACTGCTGAAAATACTGAGAATGATTAAAACTGGCAAAATCATAAAGTTCATCTTTCAACCAAGTACTGTTTTCATTAGCAGTATACAAATTCATACAAGCATCTGGGTCCAATGATCCCTCCCCCCCCATTTCCTGCTGGATCAAATCCCTGGTGTGTTTCAATGTAAGCTAGAATCATATTATAGTATTTTTCTGAATACTGTTTGGGGTTTTCCACAAAATATTTATACATAGCAGAGAACATTTGAAACCACGCTTCACAGCTACCTAAGTAGGATAAGGGCAGAGAGAGAAATAAGTTGTGTTTATGCATAACTGATGGCAAAAGCCCACAAACCCAACAATCGGTCATATTAGTGGTACTATGGGTTTGGTGGAGCATTTCTACAAATACGTTCTTTGCATTAGTCTGGCGGTGTCTTTCCTTATGTGGTGCCATGGTGAACATCAAATGCTCAGGCAGGGCAATGGTAGAGAGCATCATAGCTTGCATAGGATACTTATACTCTAAATCTATGAATATACTCATAAATATAGCTAATATAACTGTTATCACTAACACAAAGGCTACTTTTACACGCATAGTCCAAGCAGAAAACATAGGCTCATAAAATCGCAAATATCGTGGTGCAATAGGACGCTCTTCTTCAGGTACAATCCGACCAAAAGGGTACATTCCTAACTAAAAGTCCAAAACTAAATTCGGGCACAGCAGTCCATCCTGCCAGAGGGTTTTTCTCCCTGTGTCCGTCAGAGTCTCACAGGCAGACTCCTATCGTTCATCTCAAGAAAACAAAACGTTGTTGTCAAGGGAATCCGATGTACAACCTGGCCGTTTACATGTGTCAGTTTTTCTTTCTGAACAGAGCACAACAACAAAGTTCCAGCTCTCAACGTGTCTCGCTCAGTACCTCAGACTCGAAATCTAGCAAACCCTTTCCATTCAAGTCAATCCTTATCTCCTAGCAGTGGGGTCTGAGGCACCGTGATGTTTTCTTGGCCGCAGGTTGTATCGTACATGACCCGGAACTTCTTAATCAGGAAATAGCAAAGAAGATACTTTTCCTTCATCGGAGCCTCTGCTAACTGGGATATCAATGACAGGATTAAGGGCAATTGCGGATTCAATTGGGACCAATTCGCCCGATCCTGTCACTCCTTCTTCCTGCCTTTGCTCTGTTTCGCAGGCGTCGGAAAAAGGAACAAATGCAGTGGCTCTCTCAGTTTCCTGAGTCAGAATTCCACCAGAGTGCTGCTGATCATAAGGAAGTGGGAGGGGCAGCCATTTAAGATGGGACACATGGATCCAGTGCTTCTTCCCATCCACCTTTACAGCCGTCCGCGTAGCAAGCAGGACTTGGTGAGGTTCAGACAACCTCGGGCCAGGCTGGTGTCCCGCTCGTACTTCTTGACCAGCACCCACTGGCCAGGTTCCAATCGATGTCCAGGACCATCTGGCGGAGGGTGCAGTACAGATGCTACCTGCTGATGAATAGAACGGAGGTCTTTAGTCAAGGTATACAGGTAATCGATCAACATAGGATATTCAACATTGGTAAAAGACCGTGGTCTAGGTACCCCCCATATGTTAGCTGGTCGCCCAAAGATAACCTCAGAGGGGGAGAGGCCAGAACGTGAATGGGGGGTGACTCTTAATGACATGAGGGCCAAAGGTAGGGTATCAGGCCACTTTAAACCAGTACTCTCTTGAATTTTAGCCATTTTAAGCTTCAATATCCCATTGTACTTTTCCACTAGTCCTGCTGACTGGGGGTGTCGAGCTGCATGGAATTTCTGTCGTATTTGTAGCCCATCACAGATGTGTCTAACAAGGGCCCCATGAAAGTGTCCTCCGTTGTCCGACCAAATCAAACGGGGCAATCCATATCTAGGGATAAATTCCTTGATAAGAGCCTTTGCTGTAGCCAAGGCAGTGTTCTCCTTAGTTGGGTAGGCCTCAACCCATTTACTAAAGGCGCAAACCACTACCAAAACATACTTTAAATTGTTGACGCGCTCCATGTGGATATAATCCATCTGGAGTACTTCAAACGGTAAAGTTGGGGGTACAAAACTCCCACTCGAAACACTTTCTGCCTTCCCCGGATTGTGTTGCAAACAGACCATACAGTATTGAACCAAACGGACAGCCGTCCTTTGTATGTTAGGTTTTTTCCATACTGGGTCTAACAAAGCACAAATTCCTTTAGCTCCAACATGGGCTGGACCGTGGACCATAATTACAATGGCTTGCACCAAAGCATTGGGTAACAGCCATCTTTGCTACTCCGTCAAATCAACCCAACAGTTATTTTCATCTAATCTCCCCACCTCCTGCTCCCATCACTCCAATTCGACTGGAGTGGCTTCCTTCTGTAGTTCTTTCACGCTCTCTATGGTATTATCAAACAAATCAGATTCCACCACCCATCTTGCAGAAGACATTACAAACATAGTCGATATTGTGGACTGAGCCGTTTGCTTAGCGACCTGATCGGCAAAAGCATTTCCCTCGCCCACTTCATCCACCACTGCCTTATGGGCACTGCATTTCATTATGGCTAGCTTTTTGGGCAAGGTCAGGGCATCAAGTAATCGTAACACCAAGAGACCATTCTGTATTTTCTGACCATGAGAGGTGAAGAAACCCCGCTCCCTCCACAGCCGCCCAGAGCTATGGGCCATGCCAAAGGCGTACTGGCTGTCTGTGTAGATGTTGACCTCGAGTCCTTTGCTTAATTCACAGGCTCGTAATAATGCCACCAGTTCAGCAGCCTGGGCAGATTGATGGGGAACTCGAGATGTTTCAACTACCGTTTTTAGTGTGGTGATTGCATATGCAGCTGTTGTTGTGCCATCTGCTAGCTTGAAGCAAGACCCATCCACATATAACTCCCCTTGAGGGTCAGATAGAGGAATGTTAGTGAGGTCAATCCTACCCTTTGTTTCTTCTTCAGTTCGGAATATGCAATCATGTACATCATTTGCAACCTCACTCGAAGGGAGTGGTAGCAATATGGCAGGGTTTAACGTGGCACATCGCATAATCGTAATATGTGGAGCAAATAGTGTCAATTCATAACCGCGTGTGGCACCTTCACTGTTAGGTTGGAATTTAGAACGAGCCCCTCCGACTGCCGGATGGCCAACGCAACAGCCGCAGTGGCCCTCAGACAGCTAGGAAGTTTTCTGGTAACATTATCCAATGTGGCCGAAAAATAAGCACAAGGTCTTTGCTTACCACCAAATCCTTGTGTTAACACTGAAAGCGAGCTACCGTCGACCTCATGCACGTATAGTACAACGGGTTTACGGTAATCAGGAGTACCCAAGACGAGTGCAGAACAAAGAGCAAATTTTAGAGATTCAAAAGAATGCTGACATTCATCCGTCCAAGGGAGGGGTTCATGCACATCTTTAGTGGTTAACTGCAACAAAGGTTTAGCAAGAAGAGAAAAAATAGGTATCCATTGGTGACAGTAAGAGGTGATGCCAAGAAAAGCACAAACTTCATGTTGGGTGCAAGGGACAGACATATTAGAGAAGGTAGTAATATGCTCAGGAGTCAAACGCCTACCCTCCTTCGACAGAAGATGACCTAAGTAGGTCACCTCCTGTCGACAGTATTGGAACTTAGACAGGGACACCTTATTACCCTTTGCCGCCAGATGGTGCAGTAATTCAACAGTGGTGTCCTTACAGCCTTCCTCAGTGTCGGACGCTATCAACAAGTCGTCCACATATTGCAAGAGCACGTTGCCTGTGGGCAAGACTAAATCGTCTAACAGGGCCTTAAGGGCCTGACTATAGATGCTCGGACTTTCAGTATAGCCTTGAGTTGCACAACAGAATCTGAAGCTTCGGCCAGATAACGAGAAGCCGAAGATCTGCCTGCTATCAGGATAGATAGGGATACTGAAGAAGGCGTTCTTCAGATCAATGACCGAAAAATATTGGGCAGTAGGTGGGATCATCGTAAGTATAGTGGTGATATCAATCTTATTAACTTCCCGCAGGTCTATCACAAAACGATATGCATCAATATTCCCCTGGGATCGAGAATCAGGGGTTTCCTTCAAAATCGGGAGAATCGGACTGTTACAAATATTGGCAGCTGTCTCCTCAACCACCCCTTTATCAATGAAGTCCTGAATGATTGTGAGCAAGGCTCGCTCACCAGCCGGCGAAATTTTGTACTGAGGTATACGGGGTAATTTCAACCCAGGTTTCAGCGTAATATGGATGGGCGGGATGTCTAATTTACCAACATCCGCATCCCCTGTTGCCCATAGTTCGGTAGGGATGGTAGCAAACTCAGGTGGAAGGGGTTCATTTTTAGTAAAACATTGTTTCATACTGTCAGTGTGGGGTTTTATTGTTAAATAAACACCGTCTGGAGAGCAATATATTTTTGCATTCAGCTTTTTCAACATATCCAGACCCAATAAATTCTCACCACAATGTGAAGTCCATAGAAAAGGGGCTTACCACCGGAACGCCTGAAAATCCCAAAGATACATTATTTTGCCAGGACAGAGCCATCCCTGGAACCAACGATCGAGCAACAGAACTATTCATTGCTCCTGTGTCAATTAGAAAATTCTCAGAAGTCCCCATAAATTCCCCTCTCACATAGGGTTCTTGTTGATTGACTGAGATCGACACTTGGCCCCTACTCTGTCCCTGGCTGTCCTATGGGTGAACATACCCATCCTGATCTCCAAATGCGTAATCCTCATTATAGTATTGTCTACCTTGGGGGTTATCAAAATGATTCTGTTCAGACTTGCCTTGAGCCGCCTCTTCCCTATGCATATCACTCCGGTCTGGGCCACCTCGCCCACGTCCTCGTCCCCGAACCGCTCCGTTCTGGGCAAGCAGTAATGGACACTGAGCTTTCCAATGTCCTTCCTGTTTACAATAAGCACACTGATTTAACCCTAACGGCTGGACTGCGCCTGCGCCTCTGCCTGTCCCCACCCCTCTAGATATAGGCCCTCGGACTCCTCTCCCTCCTCCTTGTCCTCGAACGACTTCCTGTAAAATACTCGGGTTTTAAGATCCTTGGCCTTTTTTTCCACTTTATCCTTGCTCTCATTTTCCCTGTGCTCATAATATTGGGCCATGCTTAATATTACGGAAGGAGTAGAGGTAGTCAAGGTACTCTTTGCAGCTTGTAACCGAGCAGAAATTTCAGGTATCAAATTTGTCACATACTGATTTACGAACAACCGGACCCCGCCTTCTGTGGCTAGGTCCAGTCCACTAAAATCAATAAAAGTTCCTTCAAACCATGTGAAAAAATCAGAAACACTTTCGTCTTTCTTCTCTCTACAAGCTGTCAATTTATCCCAATCGACTTTACGGGGGGGAATCAGTGTGTGCATGTAAGCAATTATCTTTGCTGGAAGAGCAGAAATTTAATTTCTAGGCTTATCTCCGGGTTTGCGATCTCGGTCCCAGTCTTTCAACTCGTTCCAGGTTCCCCCTAGTTCTGCAGCGTGATCAGAGTCATGAACCTGTTGCCATATGTCTACCGGGACCAATAACCAGAAAAATAGTTCAACATCTGCTAAAGTCATTACAGCCGAGGCTGCAGCTTCGGTTAGTTCTTTGTAGTAAGCGGTGGGGTTCTTACAAGGGTCAGGCAACTGTGATTTTAAAGCAAGGACCTCCATTCTCTTCCACGGAGTATACACCCACTGTTCCTGAAACCTTGCGTCTACTCGAGCTCTTGTAACCTGGTTATTATCATCACGTGTTTCAGGCACTTCGGGATGAAAAATGGGATGCACTTCCCTCATGGGATGCTGAAAATCCCAGTTTGGACATTTTACAAACATTCTGCCTCGGTATTTCACTATGGTTTCTACGTTTTTGCACACTTCCACCGGACTGAGATCGAACTTGTGAGCTCCGTCCAGAATGTCGTACAATATCTGAGGTGCGGCTCCATCCTGAAAGCATTGTTCCCATGCATCAATAAGATAGCCGGACATCTGATGCAAAGCATGTTGCTGCATAACCGGTTCAAGACCCTTTATGGTACTCTACAAGTCAGCTATTGTATATACATCTTTCCGCATCCATTTAACTACCTGATCCGCTATAGCTTCTCTCTCACTGTCACCCAAAGAGGCTCTTGTAAATAACCGTCTAGCGTTCAGTCCTCCAGGATCCCCCAATGAAGTACGCTCTCTGTCCTAGGGGGTTACACTAGCTGATTGAGACGTCCATATGGGACTTGGGGCTGTCAAAACTTCACGGGAAGTTCCCGGGGTTGCCGTGTGTCAGGGATAAGGGTAGCTGTGTCTCTCGATGAGATAGGAGTGGCATGAGTAGTACCTTGAGGAAATAGAGACACATCTGCCTCCGGGGCGGAGGCTAGGGAAGCAGTGGCCAGTTGGAGAGGCACAGCGAGATATATGCGTTGAGTCGCATACGGTGGGGGAGGCCGCACATTCAATAAATCATCTATCTCATCTTCTGCTTAATTTCGGGTCACATAACTTTTGTCTACTTGTTACCTAAGCTGCCTATCTGCATACTCGATGTTTTGCTCGGTCTGATTTTTATCATGAGTAATGGCTTTCTGAGTTATAGTCTGTCCTTGCTGTATCTTCATTAATTTCTTGGACCGTATGCGTCTCCGCTTTGCCTCTTTCTGCCACTTATTAAGAGTATCAAACATAGCTTGTCTGCTGCGTTTAGCGAACAGATGATCTTGCAGATACTGGATCTTTTTCTCTTCGAAAGATCTGGTCTTCGGCCATTGTGGTTCTACATTATCTTTGGTGTACTTATTCCATAAGGTATTACATAGGAGTGGGCCAATACCATGTTTACAATACATATCATGGCTGGGGGTTCCCTCCGGAGGGGCTGGTTGGCTTTCGTCCAGTCTTGTACCTCCCTGGCCAATACAGCCGAAGCACAACTTACTAAGACACAGCATTGCCCCCTTTTCTAGAATCTAACTACTTCTAGCTGAAAACAAAAGGGTTGTTTACAACACTCTCAAACATATGGCCATGTTTACACTCAGATTCAATCTCACACAAATAAAAGTGCTACAGTTTTTACATTGACATAAAAAAACTAACAAACTTATTTCAGACAAAAAGGTGGAGCCCGTCGACTCCCACCTATGGAGAACTCTTTCCAAACCAAAAAGACCCAAAAGCAAAATCAAACAGTCTTGTCCTTAGACTGCCTAGAGATAGCCACACAGGTTTCGTTAAACCACAGACCGACCTACGGACCATCTGGCAACAGTCATGGTTCACCTCCCGGACTATTCTGGCTAAGCCCGCTTTCTCAAGCACCGCTCCAGATTTGTCCGAGTGCTACCCAATCTCAGCTACCAGCATTTCCAAGAGCAGTCCGGCCAGGTGTAAACTTCTTCCACAAGTTACACCGAGGCGTCTGGTCTTAATCTCTAGTTTTCTCCAAAATTCAAAACAGGGGCATCTACCCGTGCAGTCTCAATACTGCCATGTCAGACCCCCTTCCGAGTTCTCCGTGGCCTGAAGCCACCAAATTCCAAATTTAGATCCAAAGGATATCCAACATAAACAAGACAAATCACTCACCTGGTGCACTCAGGTTTGATTGTGCGTTCTCCACTGCCAACTCCTGTAGACCAACGTGGTCTGTCTCGGGTTACACCCGTAGAACTCCGGCGTGGGGTCACTAGCAGCTGGGGCTCTCTCGATCGGGAGAGCGGAGCAAACCCCAAACTATTCGGTCGATCCCCCCCCCCCGATCAAGATCACCCTTCCAAATGTCCCGTTCCTTTCTGATTACAGAAGGACAACCCCAACGCGGAGTCCCGGCGGAGTCACCAACTGAAGTACCGAAAAATAAATTACACCCAAATAGAGCTATACTTACAAATAGCCTAATACCAATTACCAATAATCAGTCAGTTGGCAGTGTAGAAGGTCCAATTGTTTATTATAACAAACAATATCTACCAGAAGAGCTTCTCGCGACCTAACCTCACGCGGTCCGCCGAGAAGACTGCTGGCACATTTTCAACAGATCACATATATACTGTTACATTTCGAAACCGTTACCTAAGAAGGAAATATACAAGTTGGTACAGGTTGGTGCAGGGGAAAGACCATATATGGAACACAAAGCTTCCTTAGTTCAGCTCAGCTCGTTATAGCAAGGTCGAGAGGGTTACTCCCTTCTGTTAGCTCCGAGAGAGTTCGCACAGTGCCTCCTGGAATGCGCTTATCCAGCCTACCCCCACCTACAACCTTGACAGGCCTAACGTGCAGAAGCAGCAGTTTGCTACAGTTGTACTATTTCTCAGGAGAACGGCTTTACCTAAGTGTAATGATAGGTTTTCACCAATGCTGTAAGCAGACTAGGCCACAAAATGGCGCTGGTCGAGTCGAGCTGTATTACATATGATTAGATGCAAAAACATGTCATATGGTGTATACTAATTCCTTAGTTATTACTATGCGTGCTTATTAGTGTTTGAATCCCTATATTGGCCTAATAGGTTAATCACGCTAATTACTAATAGTGACTACATGTTTTATTTTATTTATTTATTTATTTATTTATTTAATTTATATGGCGCGTTATAACCACAGGGGTCTCTAAGCGCTGTTTTACTAGGCCTAAATCGAATTCTGGTTCCTCACAAGCAGAACAAAGGGGTGGCTTTGGGATCCAAGTTTTCAACCTCTTTTGCCAACCTGTTCATGGGGTGTTTGGAAACAGAATACATTTGGGGAGCGGAGGGTGCATCTTGGATCAACCAGATCATCTACTGGGGTTGTTATATTGACGACTGTCTATTAGTATGGTCGGGCTCGCCCAAACTGACCCATTAGGCGAAAAGGCAAAACAAAATAAGGCATTCCTTTTAAGCTTGAGCGCAAAATTCGTTCCGCTCGCAGATTTCACGGATTTTCGGTAAATTTGCAATCCGCCAACTCGCGCGAATTTACCGAAAATTCTGCAAATCCGCGAGCGGCGGATCCGGGGGGAAAAAGTTCAAGCCTTCAAGCTTGAAGTTGTTGTAACTATTTTAGGAGGGCGCCGGCAAGCCTGCAGCGCCATCCTAAAATAGTTACAAAGTTAGCTGCAACAGGAAGCACTAATAGATAAAATAAAGCAGGTGCTCGAGCACCTGCTTTATTTTATCTATTAGTGCTTCCTGATGAAGCTAATTTAGTAACTATTTTAGGATGGCGCTGGCAGCTTGCCGGCGCCATCCTAAAATAGTTACAGGATGATGGACAGCTCACTCAAGGGACCCCTGCGCACATCGGTGCGATTGCATAGTAACACACACATGGTCGCTGGAACTAGTTGAAGCTCAAATTCAGTGACTCATTCATCAGCCCAAAAACAATCGTGAGCGTCGTCGAGGCTGGGCAGGTATGCCTTCTTCCCAAATCTACAGTCGAAAATCAGCTGTGATGCTGGATAAAGGCCTTTGCATCCTTGACTTTCACGAGCGCAATCCTCGTGCTGTTCCTGGGACCAGGAGCTTCTTTCTCTTGATATGCTGCTCTGATCCGTCTCTGACCTTTTATACACACAAGAGGCATGTAAACTCGCATGGAAGCCCCGCCCTTTTGTCCCCGCTCACACACTCGCGGTGTGCACCGTCTTCCCGCCATTTACCCACTATGATGGACAGCTCACTCAAGGGACCCCTGCGCCCTTCGGGGCGATTGCATAGTAACACACACATGGTCGCTGGAACTAGTTGAAGCTCAAATTCAGTGACTCATTCATCAGCCCAAAAACAATCGTGAGCATCGTCGAGGCTGGGCAGGTGTGCCTTCTTCCCAATTCTACCGTCGAAAATCAGCTGTGATGCTGGATAGATGCCTTTGTATCCTTGACTTTCACGAGCGCAAACCTCGTGCTGTTCCTGTGACCAGGAGCTTCTTTCTATTCATCTGCTGCTCTGATCGGTCTCTGACCATTTCTACACACAAGAGGCACTTGAACTCGCACAGAAGACCCCCCATTAAAAAAATCTGCAAAATCCGCGAATCCGCAAATTCACGGATTTTGCGAATCCGCAAATCCGCAAATTCGCGGATCGTGGATCCGCGAAATCCGCCCATGCTTAATTCCTTTATCTGTCATATGTGGCATAAGACCACACACCCAACAATTTGTGGTATTTATTACTAGCTGATGCTGATGCAACATCTGTATAAACGAATTGTTCACAAATTCTGATCTTCGTATCTGCTCATGTTCAGGTAACGTATGAAACTCATGTGGAGAAACAGTAGAAAAAGAAAGAGTAGGTTGGGAGGTAGATGTAAGCCGCAATTGTGTGATATAGAAAATCCAACCCACACAAGCTAATGTAATATTCACAAGCATAAGAAAACACATTATTAAAAAACGTTTGCTACGAATCAATATACATATTCGGACTTTAGAATCCACTTTCCTAACACACTTATCAGACTCAAGAAACTCCATCCTCTAACATGCTGCTCACGGCTATTACCTTCTTCACTTAAGTGTGCGCCAAGATCGCACTAACGACCCTGAACCACAGACCTTGTGTCAATTCGTGGCTCACCCCTTAAGGCTGTACCGCGACCCTGCAGCTGAGTCCTGATGGTGACTCGAAAAAGGAAAAAGTAAAAAAGTCTCTTGATCTGACAAGGTGTAATTCACTATATAAAAAAAATCGGTTTTATTTGTCCATAGCAACAGGCTTTCTTAGTCTCAAATCGTAACGTTCTTTATCAGGTACAGTTGGATTCTTAAATAAAAGTTCCGGATTGGTGGTGTCAATCTTTAGATGAGGAGGTACAGCAGCTTGCAGAACATCATCATCCTCGCGTTCTGACCGTGTCCATGTCAAATGAGCATCACTAAAAGGCATGAATGTGGGAACTCTCTCGCAATCTGTATCAGCTATACCATCCCTCACCCACTGATCATACGGTATGGGCAAAGGAACTTTTTTACAGTGGGTGGCATGCACCCAGTTCTTTTTGCCGACTACTCTAACAGCGGTTCTAGTAACCAAAAGGACTAAGTAAGGACCAGTCCATCTGTGTTCCAAATTCTTGATACGCTGGAAGTTCTTGACCAACACGTAGTGACCAGGTAGGATTGAATGTCCTGGATCTGTAGTAGCTGTCGGCAAACTGTCATAGACCTGTTGGTGGAGAACACGTAATTTAGCAGTCAAGTCATGTAAGTAATCCACCAACATAGGGTATTCAATACTGCTGTATTCTTTAGGACGAGGAACACCCCAAACATTGGTCGGATGACCAAACACAATTTCATATGGGCTAATGGCAAGGCATCTGGCCATGTAAGACCAGAGCTTGCTTGTATCTTAGCTAGCTTCAGCTTTAATGTGCCATTGTAGCACTCGACAAGACCAGCTGACTGGGGGTGATTTGCAGCGTGGAACTTCTGATTTATTCCCAATCCAGCACACACTTTCTTCATGATTTGACCCACAAATTCACTCCCATTTTCTGACCATACAATTCTGGGCAAACCATACCTAGGGAAGTATTCTTTGAGCAAAACCTTGGCTGTAGACAAGGCAGTATTATCGTTTAGGGGGTAAGCCTCAATCCACCTGGAAAAGGCGCAAACAACCACAAGGACATACTTCAAATTATTGCATCTCTCCATGTGAATGTAGTCTAACTGTATCACTTCAAATGGATACGTTGGATGAGCAAAATGACCAGCTGGAGTTGGAGTTCCCTTACCAGGATTATACTTCAGGCAAATCATACAATGCTTCACTATGTTCTCTGCACATTTCGGAATTCCAGCATTCTGCCAAACTGGAGCCAACAACTTGCATATTCCCTTCGAACTTATGTGAGCCATTCCATGAGACATTGTGACCACTGGGAGCACATAAGCATCAGGCAACAACCATCGCTGGTGTTCTGACAACTCAACCCAACCACCTGTAGGATCCAACATACCCGTAGTTTCTCTCCACGTACTTACTTCCTTCTCTGTAGCTTCAGCCTGAATCATTTTCACACTTTCTATTGTGTCTTCACACTTTCCACCAGCCATAACCCAATTAGCTGGGCCTGCAGCATACATACAGCTCATCATGTCTTTCGCCGTTTCCTTCGCGACTTCATCCACAAACGCATTCCCTCGACCAACATCGTCCACAACTTTCTTATGCGCACTACACTTCACAATTGCAATTTGCTTTGGGAGAGTGAGAGATTCCAAAAGTTCATTCACCAACTGCCCATGCTGTATTTTTGTCCCATGCGAAGTAAGGAACCCACGCTCTCTCCACAAACGCCCAAAACTATGGGCAACACCAAACGCATACTGGCTACCGGTGTAAACATTCACTTGCTTTCCTTCTGACAACACGCACGCCCTAGTCAAGGCAATCAACTCTGCTGCTTGCGCAGAATTCTGTGGTATGCGTGCTGTCTCAACAACCATATGTAAGGTTGTAATAGCATACGCTGCTGTCGTTTCACCATTCGGAAGCTTAAAACAAGAACCATCTACCCATAGGGTACCATCAACATCCGTAAGGGGAGTATCCCTCAGGTCAACTCTAGCTTTCGTTTCTTCCTCTGTACGAAGAAAACAATCATGCTGTTCCTGAGGATCCATCTCTGTAGAGATCGGTAACAATGTAGCTGGATTCAGCACATTACATCTTTTAATGTGAACATGGCTAGCCAAAAGCGTCAACTCGTAACCTGACAAACGAGCACTAGTAAGGTGCTGTGTCTTGGTCCTATTCAATAAGGTATCCACTGCATGTGGGACCATCACAATCAATGTATTATCCAATACCAAACCGGCAGACTGTCAGATAGAAACAGCAGCGGCCGCTGTAGCTCTCAAACAACTCGGCAAAGCTCTAGCTACCGGATCTAACGTCGATGAAAAATACGCACATGGACGCTGCTTATCGCCAAATTGCTGTGTCAGAACTGACAACGCACAACCTTCTCTCTCATGGACATACAATGCAAAAGGTTTACTGTAGTCCGGAATACCCAACACCGGAGCAGAACACAATGCGTCACGTAATTCAGAAAAACTTTTCTGACATTCATCAGACCAAGGGAGAGGATGCGGAGTATCTTTAAGAGTCAATGCCCACAAAGGTTTTGCTAGAAAGGAAAAATTGGGGATCCATTGCATACAAGATGAAGTGATACCTAAAAATGCACGCACTTCTCTCTGCGTGGATGGCACACTCATTTGCGCAATCGCTTGAATTTGTTCTGGGGTCAATATCCTTCCCTCCTTCGACAAGAGATGACCTAAGTAGGTCACTTCTTGGCGGCAATATTGCAACTTTGAAGGTGACACTTTATGATGAAAGTCAGACAAATACCGCAACAAAGAAAGAGTAGCCTCTTTACAAATCTACTCATCATCAGCAGTATTCAACAAATCATCGACGTACTGAATAAGAGTAGCACCAACTGGTAACACAAAACCGTCAAGCTGAGTTTTCAACGCTTGACTATAGATGGAGGGACTTTCACAATAACATTGGGGAGCTCTCTTGAACCGGAAGCTGCGGCCTCCTAATGAGAAGTTAAAAATATCCCTGCTCTACTCAGCAATAGGAATACTGAAGAAAGCATTCTTCAAATCGATGACAGAAAACCAAACTGCTGAGGCAGGAATCAAAGTCAACAAAGCAGTGATATCAGGCACCACAGGAAACTGTGGCACGACAATCTTGTTGACCTCTCGAAGGTCGATCACAAACCGGTACACAGGTGGCTGAGAAGCATCAGTACGTTTAAGGACAGGCAAAACAGGAATGTCACACACATTACCTCTCGTTTCCTCTACTACACCCTTCTCAACCAGATCATAGACAATCGCTAAAAGAGCTCTCTCACCATCGCTCGAGATGTTGTATTGTGGAATACGAGGCAGCCTAGCATTCGACTTAAGGGTAACAACATACGGAGGAATCTGCAAAAGACCAACATCATTTGGACCTATAGCCCAAAGTGTATCAGGAAGCGAAAGTAATTCCAGTGGCAGACAATCCTTAGACAAATACATTGGAGAAATCACTTTCTTACCGAAGGTAAGTTGTACTCCTGAAGGAGAACAATGCAATGTTGCATACAATCTTTTCAGCAAGTCCAAATCCAACAGATTCTCACCACAACCCGTCATTAGAATAAGTGGAGCTTCCAATTCACAAGGACCAATGGAAAGAATCGCGGAGCATAGGGCTCAGGCTTCTGTAACAATCTCTGAAATTGTGGAGGTTGCTGAAACTGAGGCTGATTCTGACGAGGCGGATAAGCTTGCTGCAAAAGAACTTTCGTCTTTAACTCTCATCTTTATCCCTATTCTCGTAATATTGTGCAGTAGCCAATATCTGGGCCGACGAAGAAACAGCCCATGATCTCTCGGAGTCCTTTAACTTATTAAAAAGTTTGGGAAGCAAATTAAAGACAAATTTATCCACAAACAACCTTTGACCACCTTCCGTACTCATATCCTGACCACTATGATCAATAAACATCTCTTCAAACCTAGTGAAGAAATCAGAAACACTCTCGTCTTTCTTCTGCTTACATGATGCTAACTTATCCCAATTCACTCGTAAAGCGGGCATCATCGTTTTCATCAAATTAATAAATCTACCTGGTAATTCTGAAACTAGAGGTTCAGGTTTAGCACCTACCTCCTGTCTACCATCTGCAGCAACAATATTCGCCCGGGTATCACCTAATTCAGCAGCATGATTCTCATGACGAATCTTCGCCCACAAGGGTTGCAGGACTACATTACCCATCAACATATCGATGTCAGCTAAATTCATAATACACGCTTCAACTGTCTGGGACAAATCCTTGTAATAGCCAGCAGGATTCTTACGAGGATCAGGTAATGTCTGCTTAAGAGCCAAGACCTCTGCTCTCTTCCAAGGGACATGTACCCATACTCGCTGAAAATGAGCCGGAGCGGCAACAATACCCTGATTTACATTAGCCTGAACTGCGTCTTTCCATACAGGAGGAACTTCTCTCATAGGGTACTGTTTCACTTTCCTCCTAACAGAGGAATCGGGTCCATACAATGTCTGAGGCGAAAGTCTAGATCTGAAAGCAAGTATCGTCTCTACGGCATCTGTAACATCAGATTCCACTATCATCCCTTTAGCAAACTCTAACTGAACATCGAGCACATCCTGGGGAATCGGACCCAACTCATTATCTTCCCATTCCTGTTGCAGAAAAGTACACATTACATCAAAAACATACCTTTGAAAGAAAACATCCATAACCGCTGGCAAATGATACCTCGGAGCATTTAAAATCCACCTGCGAGCCAACAACTCCACACTGTCCGTTCTTCAGAACTAGGAACTTGGCTACGACTCTGCTTACGTTCCGAAACAGGGGTCATATTCAGTGACCCAAACAATGGTGACAATAGATTAACAACAGTCTAGGTCATTCGTTTTCGAGCAGAAGGGGAGGAAGTAGACATAAGAACAGGAGAATAAGTATTCTGAGGCAAAGAAGGTGTAGGGACAAGAACAGTAGAAGTCAAAGATGCAGAAGCAGAAGGCAAAGGAGTTTGAGGTAAGGGTGGTAGCAAGGCTGGCGACCCTAGAACGGGTTGCGCAGGAGGAGGCAAAGCCATCTGTGGAGCACCGGGTGGCTGAACAACAGCAGGAGGTTTAACAACAAAGGGTGGAACAACCGGGAGTAATGGAGGCGCAGTAGCTCCCTATACCTGAGGTGGATAACCTGCTCCTCAATCTCCAAACCAACATGGGTGCCCGTACGCTTCTGCTTCTTTATCGTCCACCATACCCTATGACATCTTTTTCCACTTGTCTGAGTGAACATTTGTCAGTCCTATTGACACACCATGCCAGTCTCGCCCTTTTCGGTGATTTCAATTACTGGTACAACGACCCTAAGGCCGGTTCTTCGGCTACTGAGTTTTTGGATTCACTCCACAGTGTGAACCTGATTCAACAGGTATCTTACCCTACCCACATCAAGGGTCATATTCTCGACCAGATCTGGACCTACAACTTAACATTGTCCGAGCCAGTCATTTCCCCTTGTGTCTGGTCGGACCATTGTCTAGTCGACACCATCATCACAGTCGCTGGCACAACCCCCGCCCCTCTTATGGCTGGTGGTCTTGCCCGGAAGTGGAGCGCACTTGATTCCCTGGGGTTCCTTACGGTTTTGGCTGATACCCGTCCACGTACGAACCTCACTGACCCTTCTGACATTAACTCACTAGACAGAGACATCAGCACCTGGTTAAAGTCGGCCAGTGATCAATTCGCTCCACTTACGAAATTTCCCTGCACGCGGCATCATTCCTCTCACAGATGGTTCACGAATGATCTTAAGCAACTTAAATTGAAAGTGCGCCAGCAGGAACGGATCTGGAGGCGTACTTACTCCGATTCAGCTAGGCTGCTCTATATCTTGGTGCGGAGAGAATACAAAGCTGCCATCATCTTAGCTAAGTCTGACCACTTTTCCAACAGACTCTCGTCAGCGGTCAATAAATCCAAGGAAGTCTTTAAGGTCATGAATGAACTTACCACGGATGACAGAACCCTCCCAGCCCAGACCCCCTCCCAAGTGACATGCGACGCTCTAAACCACTTTTTTGTTGAAAAGATTATAAAAATAAAAAACTCCATTCCTTCCTGTCCTCAGTCATACATTTCGGAATCTTCTTCTGATAATCCCCTGACCTTCACGACCTTTCCCGCCCTTGATTTTACTTCCTTAGCGGGCCTTGCTAACCGGGTTCAGTCGGGTTCCCCCAACGACTGTTGTCCGCCATCAGTACTGCGGGATATCTGCCTTAAATTACCGGACGACATCCTATCCCTACTGAATGGCTCTCTGGGGAGCGGCATTGTTCCTAACTCCTTTAAAAATGCCATTTTAGTGCCCCTTCTCAAGAAACCCGGAGCTGATCCCGGCGATCTCTCAAATTTTCGCCCTATTTCTCTCCTTCCCTACTTTTCTAAACTAACTGAAGCATATGTCACCCGTTGTCTCTCTAATTTCATTGAGACTTCTGGCTACCTGGAGCCCAACCAGGCCGGTTTTAGACCCGCCCATTCAACTGAGGCAGTTATCCTCGCGGTCTTGGATACACTGAGGAGAAACGCGGATGCGGGCATCCCTCAAGTCCTTGTACTCCTGGATTTGTCTGCCGCATTTGACACGGTGGACCACAACATCCTTCTCCACCGTGTTGGCCAGGCAGGCATACAGGGTACTGCCCTTAAATGGATTGCGTCATTTCTAACTGGACGTACTCAGGCTGTGCGTCTGGGCCCGTACACCGCAGCAAAAACCTCCACGTCTTGTGGAGTACCCCAAGGCTCTTCCATCTCGCCATTATTATTCAATCTTTACCTCCGCCCACTTATCCACTCACTTAAGAACTGGGACATCACGGTATATAATTATGCCGATGATTTGCAGATAATTTTTCCCCTCAACTCTTCCAATGCTGTTAACACCTTTCGCACTGCTATGATTCACATCCTACATTGGATGAATGAGAATCAATTAAAGTTGAATCCAGGAAAAACCGAGCTGTTCCTTCCCGGCTCCAGTTCTGCTCACTGGGGTCCACAGTTCTGGCCCACAGAATTTGGCCCCCTTCCACCGTCGGTCAAATCAGTGAAAAGTCTGGGCGTGATCATTGATGCAGAGCTTTCCTTGAAAGCCCAAGTGGGCGCTGTCATCTCGTCCTGTATGTATCAGCTGAGAAAGATCCGCAAAGTTAGCCATCTTTTACCACCTCCTGCTCTAACTCAGGTTGTCATCTCTTTGGTTCTCTCCCGCCTGGACTTTTCCAATTCCATCTACCATGGCCTCCCTCATTCTCTGCTGTATCGTCTCCAGGTGGTTCAGAACCAGGCGGCCCGGCTCATCTATAAAATCCCTAAATGGCAATCGGCAAAACCCCTGCTGCATCGTCTTCATTGGTTGCCGATGGGACTAAGGTCAGCCTTTAAGGTAGCCTGCATCACTTACAAAGCCCAGCACTGCACTAGTCCTGCATTCTTGCAATCTTTAATTACCTCACATCGCCCGTCACGCAACCTCCGTTCTGCTCACCTTCACATGCTTGTTGCTCCCAAAGTCAAAACCAAGAAGTACGGCGGCCGCCGCTTCTCTCATCTGGCCCCTAGCCTTTGGAATTCCCTCCCTCTTTTCATCAAGTCAAGCACTTCCCTTTCTATTTTCAGAAAACTGCTTAAGACATTTCTCTTCCCCTCCCTAGGCTAATCTGGTCAGTGTCAACTCCGCATTTTCCATCCTGTTATAAAGAGCGCCAGGAAACCTTTGGTGACAGTGCGCGTTACAAGAGTCATTTAACATAACATAACATAACCCTGCACATAGGGAGGTGGCAATATCAGTAAATGAGAGATCAAAGGATCTTTTTCAAGGTCTTCATTCACTTTTGGAGGAGAAGACGGCCAGGCCGGATAACATTTATCTATGGCCATACAACGCTGCCTATCTGAGACTTCATTCACACGCTCTTCTCCATCTTCCTTAAACTGCCTAGCAGCTTGTAGCACTGACATATTCTTATCTTTCCTATCTCTCTTTGCTTGCTTAATTTCTCGCTGTTTGGCTTCCTTACGCCAAAGGCGGAAAGAATCAAACATTGCCGGCCGGGCTTTCTTCTTAAATAGGGCAACTTCCAGACTATCTAAAATATTTAATTTGAAACTACCATGTTGGGGCCATCGTAAAACACCATCTTTTTTAGTATAGCGGATCCATATTTCATTATACGTAATGGGACCCACTCCGTGTTTTGAATAGAGCTCATAAGTTGGAGTTCCAACCGGAGGTATCGGACACGAATCCTCCAATCGGGAATCCCTGTTGCAACCACAACCAAACCATTTCCCAAATTTGCTAAGACGAGGCATCTTATAGCTCACTAATCTAGCTTCAAATTTCAAGGGGTTATCAACTATTGATACACTCGTAAATATGCGAGCCCCTCGGCTTCAGCTATTGCAATATCTGAATCAAAACAAAGGACCAAAACAAAGAACGTGGGAGCGACCCTCTTATACTTAACCAAAGTATCTGTCACGCCACCAGAAGACCGTCTATCGTCTCGCACTACAAAGGTTTTATCGAGGGTCCAAGACAGGGCGACAGTCAGGGCAGCAGTCCTTCGTAGCCGTCGGAAAGCGGGAAGCCTCGCAGCAAAAACCTTCGGACCACGACGACATACAGGGGTCGATGAAGTGGTTGGCCTTCCTCCAGAATTTTCTCACGTGGCTCCTCACGATCCTCGGGCTTGGACCGGTACCGCTGAAGTCGCCCCACCGCTGGGCGCCAACTGAAGAACCAGGTTTTTAGAACCCAGCGGCTCCAGTGACACCCCCAAAGTCTTCGGGTTCTCCTGTCTTGGCAAACAGAGACACGGAATACTTCTAGGTGGCGTCAGAGATCAAATTTATTAGCTGCAGCTAGTAACAGTAATCCCAGCAATAGAACACAGTGTACAACTCAAGAAACTGTTCATTTTTGTACAGCAAGACTTCAGTATTTATGCACACTATTCACATTACAAATGGACACCCACTGCAGCAAATTCTGACCAATAGAAACACATTTCTATACATTATCACATTCCAAAAAGGCTACCTTTACATTGTACCAACCCCACAAGTTAATTATTAGGATTTTCCAAATTCAATCTCCACAAGCCGGACAAACCCATAATTGAAAATACAATGCATATAACGAATGAACATAAAAAGGAAACAATGATAGATAACTAGCAAGATAAGGCATGTGTAGAAAAGCTAAAAGTCAACGATGTCCTGAACTTTGACTCGCAATCTCAGACAAGGATCACCTAAGGAAATTGGCCTCACAAAGGGTCAGTTTCAGATAAAGAGGTCAGTTCCTTACAATGCTACTTAGAGTCAAGAAAAGGCTTAGTTAATAAGTACATGAACAACGAAGCCCATGCAGCTGCGTTCGTCTAGTTACCTGCATGGGCCTACGTGATGGCAACACCAAAATGGAGGCACGAACAAAATGGAACCCATATTCGAGACAAAGTCTCTGAATACGTAATGAACTCGCTAGTTAACAGGACAAATTCACTCCATATTGGTCGTACTTGCTAAATACGGTACAACATCACCAAAATTGTGATGGAACCATAATATCACAGGACAAGGCAGATTTTACAGAACCTCAAATCCATCACCGTTCTTAAGCCCACTCTGCCACCCCAGTTCAGACATGGCTATATGCAAATCAGTCTGACCCTGTGCCTCATGGGAACAGTCCAGCCCGAACTGCCAAGCCATGTCTTCCCTGGACCGGAAACAAGCTACCGAGGACCGGTTACTGGCATTCCAGTCATCTTCAGCCCGGCTTGCTTGAATCCAGTGGCAAAGTGAGCAAGGGACTCACGTCTGAGCATACCCTGCCACACTTATGGCGGCCAAAAGTGGTACAAAAGGGGGTGGTGAGGGACGGAGCATCTGAATCAATCAAACACTCACACCCAGTCGAAAGATCTGGGTGTAATCCATCACCGTTTTTTAGCCCACTCTGCCACCCAAGTTCAGACATGGCTATATGCAAATCAGTCTGAAAATTTTGATCATGCTGTACAGTATGGATTCAATCTATTGAGTTGCCAGTATGTACATCAGTAATATGAATTCATTAAGAGAGTCATTGAGTGATACAAAGTCACAATGGTGGTGGGTAAGTTCCAACGAATACAAGGGGGTATGTATCTTTATAACAAGATGAGACTACTGTATGCCCAGCAACTAAATAGGTTTAGGATTTACTATGCATCCCCCTTCATCTATTCTTTACTCTGCCGCACATTACAGTGTCAAGCAGGATGGTATTGCCCCGGGATATACACAACCAACATAGAATCTACACACTCACAGGTGAATAATGTGCCTGGCGCACAATAGTGTATTTCTCATCAGGAAAAAACTATTTTCTTATCGCCCTATTGCACTTTTTATGATTTTAGGGGATTACAATTTACCTTATTTCAGGAGGTAGTATTATGATCTGAACATTTTTATCTTGACCTCTTTATTCTTCTCGGAGAAGTGACAATGAATGCCCTGTACTGTAAAGCAGTACGGCTGAGTATATATTATTTATGGCACATGATGCTATATCATACTGGCTGTTCATCCATAATCGCTTTTATTTTCTAGTAGGGATTATGGATAATCTCCATGCCCTATTTTTTACAAAATTGTCCGGCGAGTCCGAGTGGTGTTCAAAAAACGAATGGTGCAATCAGCAAAACTTACTAGCGCTTCCGGTTAGTCCACGTTTCTGAAACAGGAAGCAGGGTTAGCGTCCCAGTGTTTTTACATGACGCGCAGCCCGCCTCATTCATAACTCATGCGCGTGATGTATCCTTCCGTGCGGCAATTTCGCCATTACTGGAATCGCCGAAACAATCGGGGGGCAGACCGGCAGGTAAGTGCTATTCTAAGCGAATTTTTCAGCGAATCGAGAGTCAGTGACAGGGGTGCGTGCTCAATGTGGCTTATCCCTTTGTTATATTCATAGGCAGAGACGAAGGATTGTTTTCATTAGGAACGGGATATAGAAAACTGGATTATCATTCCAAGAATGTAAGTTTACTCAGACCCTTCTTTTGTCACCACCCAGAATTCGTGGTACTGTAGAGAAGCACATTCACTGACGATTTCTCTACATATGCTTCTGTCCATACAGTGACTGGACTTAATTTTAGACGGTCTGCCCTGATAAATACTACGGCTTCACTGCACGCAGCCCCCTATACATCAGGTGAGCGTGGAGATCGACACAATTTCACCTTAAACACCAGCCCGATTTATAGGCAAGATGTGGGCCAGGGTGACATTAGAAACGGGTTTCAAGCAATGAGAGAGCAGGAAGTCCCGTAGAGAACTGTTTCTAAGCCCCGACCTTAACCTGGAATGATTTGCTTTTATATGCCTTCAAGAATGTTCCCACTCTATTGTTACTAGATTATTTAAAGCTTTGTGCACGCTGTAATACCCAAATTGATCGATCGCTTATAGGACTTAGTAAGGAGTATATACCGATTGGAGGGCCCAGGTTGGGATTCAGCATATAAATGAACCAATAGTTGTCCTATATTCTAAGTGTTCCTATTTTTCTCCCGGGTTATTGGTCAGCTGCACCGCGCAGAGCGGACATCGCTTGTTTTTATCCATCCACTCCACTTGATTATCCATCGACACCCGAACCGGGTTGGAATTATCACCGGTTCAGGGGTGAGTAATTCTCATGGGTGATAACCCTTACTATGGTCTTTATTAAGTTCACCCTCATCCCCTCCATGTGATACTAAATAGAATTCTCCCCTTTCTTGTTCTCTAATAGGGATTGATCCACTTGCTTCCATTTGAAGTAAGGTATATAATGTGAACATTGTTACGCGTAGGAGCACTTCACTTTAGTGGGAAACTACACTGGCACAGGGTTGATTTCAATAGAAGATATTTTGAATGAAAGCTGTGGCTTCTGAGCTTTCCTCCTATTTCACTCGACTCATTACCGGCACTTTTGGTGGCACTATATCCTGTTCAGGATCACCTCTTGATGTGTTACATCGATATAGATAGGATGTAAGCGTCCATACAATAGGACTACCGGATTGTGGTTTGAATAATAATATTATTACATAACAAATGTCTTTGAAAGTAAATACTTCTTGATTTACGTTGCCTCTAAGATTATTAAGCAGAACGTAACCAATCCGATACTATAGTAATAAACTGTAGTATGCTCGTGAACAATAGACTAGAGTTCAATTGCATGCTTCTTTATTCTTGCATGCTAATGTCACGTCCTCAAGCCTTCGAGGAAGTTTTCGTTCACCACACAAACTCTAGACCTACGCACAACAAAGCCATGTGATGTGTGGAATTGCATCCGGAGGGATGTTGTATGTACTGACGTACTGGCTGTATTAGTCAGTCGTGTGTATATTTTATCTTATCTACAGCCCTGAAGGGTCCGGGTGTATGTTTACTCAGATGAAACACATGTCTAGTTTTGAGTATTAAAGCATCAAGACCAACAAGGCTTCAACTTTTCTTCTTCTTCTCATTATTGTGGATTATCTGAATTTGGACATACTATATGTTGATTTACATGTGTGTGCACAGGGTATGTGTTTCTTTGACATCTACGATGTGTCCAGTGATGTGTGTGGGTTTGGGAACAATTTGATGTAGCTTCAGTGTGTCTAGTTTAGTGATGATAGTTCTGCAATGGGGCATATTAGCTTTATCAAACCATAGATTTAGGTCACTAAGGATGCATAGGTTGGAGTGTAGAAACAGAAGGCTTGAAACTGTATATAGAATGTTTCTGGGAATGTACTATTGCTAGGTGGTGGTCTGTAAAGAAGGAGGAGCTTACAGGAGAAATTTGGCGTATGGTGGATTTTGGTGATAATGGCCTAACAACCTTGTATGGAAACGATCCCAGCCTTGGTGAGATTTATTGTTTCCTTGACTATACTAGTTAGTCTGCCTCCTATTTTGCCTATGCGATTATGTGTGAAAGTTTGATATCAATTTCAACTGAAAGTCTGACACCCTGGAAGAACAGCTTTGTGCAGTACTGGCGCAGTACTACCGCTATGTCACCTCCCAATCATGATTCAGTTACGAAGAGCAAGTCATGTTGTCTTTCTGTGAGTAGGTCATAGATATGGTGTCTGCTTTTAGAATGAGATGATGCATTTATATTTATTAAAAAGCAGTTTAGAGATTGTGTTTTGTTGGTTGTGTGAATTTACTTCCTGGAAGAGCGAGTAGTATGCTTTGGACTTGTAGTAGATGGAATATTCGTGATGTTGTTTACCTGTATTGGAATAGCGATAGTGTTTGTCTATATCGTTGTCTTCATCCAAAAGGCTCAGAATCGCAGAACGCAGTTTGTTGGGTCTGTGTGTGCAGTTGGTGGGGATAGTGGTTGAGCGTGAGATGGTGGACTATGTCTTGTTGTATAATAGACAAGGAGATCCAAAGTTGTGAACAGAGATGTGTTGTTTATATCATTTGTGCATTTTGAGGGAGGAATGTGCATGTATGAGGGGTGATGGAGGAGCCTGTGGGTCAGGTTTTAAGGCTCTAAATTGTACACTGGATAAAAGGCGAATAGAGGAGTATTGTACTATATTGGATTAGTTTGTGATTGATGTTGTAAATGTTAGAAATTGTGTGAGCAAATTTGGACTAGGATGAGTATTATTTGTGTGGGCACGTGGGAGGGATGGATGTATGAATTTTGTAATGGAACATAGTAATACACTGAGTGTGTTAAGATTGTTTCCTGTACAATAGTCATATCTGGTATTGTGTAGTGAGTATGCATGTAGAAGTTTAATCTAAAGCAGTGGTGGGGAATGTATATTGAAGGGGAAATGAGATGGTGATGTGTGTTGGATGATGATGTATGTGGTGTGGTGTGTTAGGGGAGATGAGCAGGGGTTATGAGTGTTTGTAATTGTTCTGGTAGCATTAAGGGGTAGTATTTGAGGTGAAGTGGAGTGCAAGCAGTGTTTGTGCGATTTGGGGAGAAAGAGGAGGGTGTTTAATTTGAGGATGGTGTGAGATAGGGTTAAGTAAAGGGTTGCTGAGTATTGAATGGTCTGTATTTGGAGTAAGCAGAGGGTAGAGCTGTTTTTGTATGAAAAGGGAGGGAGTGTTTGAGGGGATTATGGTTATGTGTAACATGCATTTGTGTTATGTTGGTGATGTGTGTGTTTGATAGGGGTACATGGCAGAGTAGTGGGTTGTATTACAGTAATGGTGTGGCAGTTGGTATGGAAAGGTATATAGATGTAGTTTGTGGTGTTTTGTAGTGTTTGTTGAGAGATTGAATTGTGGATTGAATGTGTTTGTTGTGAATGAGTAGTGTACATTTGCTGAGAATGTGTTTGTATGATTAATGATGTTGGTGCTTTATGGTTTTGGTAATTGGAAAATTGCAGTATTTCGGACCCAAGCCCAACCTGGCCTGCACAGGCCCAAACAGGCAACTGCCCTTTTAATCTCCACCCTTAGCCTTGACTCCTAAGCTGAGACGCCCTAAGGATAAATAGCCCTAGTGATCAGGAGGGCTTAGGACAATAGGAACCTATCCCTAACTCTAGCCAGTCAAAACCCTAACCCTAAACCCTAGAGCCAATGGGGGCCCTCGTCCTATTAACCAATTACAGCTCTAGCCCTATCAACCAATTAGTACCCTAAGCTCTAGGTCTAATACAAACCATAGCTCTGGAAACCAATCAGAACCCTAACCCTATCAACCAATCAGAACTCATAGCCTAAGTCCAATAAAAAACTCCGGCCTTGGGAAATAGATAATAACCCTAGCCCTATCATCCAATCAAACCCTGACTATGAGCCCTAGTTCCAATTCCTATTAGCCTAGACCTGGGAAGGAATTAGAACCCTTGCCCGAACATCCAATTAGAAATCCAAACCCTAAGTCCTTAGTCGAATTGAAACCCTAGCCCTAGGAACCAATCAGAACACAGATGCAACAACCAGCAAGAAGCCGATTTTAAGAACATGTGACCTTAGACTTGAGGTCTGTACTGGATGTTAGCGGACATTGCATAACATGCAGATTACAGATTTGTGTTTTATGTAGATGGGTAAGTCGGCTATTGCTTTTGACACTGAGATCATTTTGTTACTTCAAGTTCAAAAGTTGCAGTCCTTCTAATATAGCACAGTGATCTTTACCAGCATCAAGGAGCTGCATGTAAACTGAAAACTATGGGTTTATATCCATATTGATTTTTATCTCAATCTGTTGATATTTTAAGATTGCAAAAAGGCATTCCTTCGGGAAGTATACATTCTTGTTAGTTCAGATAATCTCAAAGTTAGACCTGACATCCTTGTTGTGACTTCCCCCAGATATTTTGCCTTCACCACTTCTGTTTTATGAGTTAGTTTTTTTGGCACATCGACTCTGTGAAATTTACCACTCCTAACCAGTGCTAAAGTGCTTGTACATATTCCTTCAAACATGCTAAAATTGACCTTCGCCTGATTGGGACATTTACTTGTTTTGAAAAACCCTAGTAAAGTGGTCCTGCATGTATCCGGGGCCTGTAAATGAAACACTACTTTGGGAACTGTAGCAAACATTATGCCACCAACTAAATTGGCCCTTTAGAGCATGTCTCAGGCCTGCCACTGCAGCGTCTATTGTAGTTTTGAGTAAGTCTGAGTGGTGAACTCCGCTCTGCTCGCGGAGTTTGTGGAGATTTCCGCACTCTGCGTTACGCAGAGCTCACGCAGTTCCGAAAACCTCCACCCCATGGGTTGGAGTTTTTTTCCTCGCTCACATTTGTCAACGTCCAGTTGGTGAGCGTGAGCAAGGAAAATCCACCACTGGGCGAGATTTTTCCTCGTTTGCGATCGTCAATGTCAAGTTGGCGAGCGTGGAAAATCAATCTCCCGTAACAGATTAATACTGCCATCTAAATAAGAAGAAAGCCCCTAGCGCCATCACAACATCACTAAAAGTGACGTGGTGTTGGCGATAGAGGCTTGTAAATATGCCCCTTTGTGTTTCTACTGACAATTGGCTCTTAACATATAATGTCTGCAAGTCTGGATGATATGTGATTCCAGCACCTTATAATCATCATTTTCTCATGTAACATTTCCTGCACATTTACACGGTTGTAAGATGTATTGTCTCTCTATCTTATGAACAGCACTCTGACACCCTACACTGGGATGAATAGGGCTATAACATAATCAAAATACACAAATAACTGCTGTCGTTTAAATCGTTATTTGTTTAATTATTCATACACAAAGATGCATCTAGCATTTTTATGGTGAGTGCACATCTCTGAAAACGGGTGGTTGAACAAAGTGAAACGTCCTTCAATTCAAAGTACCTGTAAAATGATACACTGTGTGGCTTAGTTTCCTTCCATTGTATTCGTGTCTAGTTGTTCACTTGAGATGACACCCAGACTGAATGATACTTCAACAAAAGAAGGGCTAATGTCCCTTTAAATCAGATCCTTGTTTTGGGCTCCACGTGAAGTGAAAAGACAAAAAAGCCCTGTCGCTGTCTGCAGGTTACTGCTCTGGATGAACCGAAGCAGATGCTACTCAATGTGTCCTGGTGACGGAAAATTATATCAGAACAAATTCAGCATATTTCCCTGCATCACCTGATTCCAGCATAAAAACAGCTGGATCTCCCTACTTTGCAGGACGGCAGACAGCATTTTCATTTACCTTGTTTTAAAACGAATCAACTTGTGAAATGAGGCTGTTATTTGCCATTCAAGGAAACGCTACAAAGTTTAAACAATTACAGGTCTCTGTTCTCCTGTTTTTTGATGCGTGTGCTGGCAAGGCGGCCATCAGTGCCAACACAAACAATCACTGGCAAAACCATTAGGTTGTCCCTCAGTTTTTCAAACTGCATACCCATTTGGCTTAGTCTATGCTTTTTGTATCCTTCTGATGTTTCCGCTTGAGTTTGTCCTTTCGTTTGTGTTAGAATATTGGGGCATATTATCAAGGGGGTTTATCTCGCTTTTTTGGCTTTAAAAGCCAAGAAAGCGGAGATAAAATGATCTCCCTATTACCTAGCTGCCGCTAACACCAGTTAGCAACAGCTAGTAGGAGATAGCGACCATCTTGGGCCCCACTTTGCATGTCAGTGATATTTATCACTAATGAGATGCAAAGTGGGCGTGCCAAGATGTTAGAGACTGAAAACAGTCGCTAACATCGCTATCTCCTATTACCAACTTTTGGAGATATTCGCGCTAAGCGGGAATATCTCCAAAAGCTAACACCTGCCCTGAGCAGTTCTTAGCCATGTTATCCAATGGGAGGTGGATAACATGGCTAAGAGCATTAGCTCGCTAATGCATGAATATCGCTGACTTTTCAGCGATATTCATGCTTTGCGGCGATTTTTACCGCATTTGCGTTAAACCTTGGTAATACCAAGGTTTATTTGCGGTAAAAATCGCCGCAGCGCTGCGGTAAATTGTTGTCTCTAACCAAGCAATAGCTATAATTATCGCTATTGCTTGGTAATATGCCCCATTATTTTTAATGAGGCAACTTTTTGTGGAGCAAAATACAATTAAATATTTTCGAAGATAATGCACTTACACATTAGTGGGATGAATCGTGCAAAATATATATTGATTAAAATTGCCAACAAAGTATATGAAGGTTTAAAATATTCGGCTCGAATTTACTGCAACTTATGAAATCATTCAAGGGCATATTATCAAGGACAGGCGATACATTATCGCCGCTTTTATCGGCAGGAAACTGCCGAACAAGCGGCGATAATGGCCTTGATAATATGCTCTATGAATTCCAATCGAAGCCCATGTTAGATGTGTTCACATCTAACATGGGATTCGATTGGAATTCATAGAGCATATTATCAAGGCCATTATCGCCGCTTTATCGGCAGTTTCCTGCCGATAAAAGCGGCGATAATGTATCGCCTGTCCTTGATAATAAGCCCCTAAATTTTTAGCATCATAAATCAAAAGACAACACCAGAAACACATGTAAATGTAAATGTATTGGCATTTATATAGCGCACTACTTACCCGTAGGGTCCCAAGGCGCTTCGACCGCTGCGAAACCCTTCCTGGCTTCCCTGAGAGATGGTCCCTTGATGGGTATCTCCAGGGTGAGACCAGGCATCCCCGGCGGTCTGGTGGGGCCGTTAGTGAAGATAAGGCAAGCTAATGCCCAGAGTTGCCAAGTGTGATCGCTGATCAGAGTGGGCACCGAGGCGAGAGAATTATCGAGTCCGCTGACCCTGGTCCAGAAACCTGTCGTGCCGGGAATCGAACCCTGGTCCCGGGCCGTCCTCTGCTCTCTAACCTCCTCCTCAACATATTACAAAATCTATTCTGTCACAAAGCTAACAGGTACTGGTAAACGTGTTACTGCCAGCTCAATATCTAAACAAAATATCTTCCAATGTTTGACAGAACTAGAAATGCTAATCTTTTTTAAGGGAGTGACTTATAAGTGGGTAGAACTCACCTTAATGTTAGCTTGATTGAGTCTAGTCGCAGATACATTTTAAATATCTTTTATGAGAATAGTTATCTATATTGTGTTTCCGAATCAGATTTCGCTTCTTTGTTTGACAAACGGTAAAATTGTTAGCCAATTAAATCTGTTTTCTTTCTAAAAGTGTAGAGTGCCTTATCTAGGCCATGTGAACATAAACAAGAACATTCTCACCGAAGGAAGGCTGAGCAAGAAAGTCGTCAAATTCGCAAGAATATAAAAAGCAAAGTTCACTGCTGCGGTTGCAGATAATCACTTTTGCAGATTTTTCTCTGGCTTTAGGGCTTTTTCAAAGAGTTTTCCAGCAGTCAACGTTTGCTAGACCCATAAGAAGAGACAGATTTAGGTTAGTAGTTGTATGACAAGGGAGCGTCAGTGACATTTATCCTGCATAGTTGTCATACATATTGCTGAAACAAAAACACAATTTTTCCAACAACGCCTTGAAAAATAATTGACTCATCCTACATAGGAACTATACAGCCTTTTAAATTCATTAATCTTTTGCGTTATGTACCCATCCCTCACCCCTTCTAGTTTTGAAAAGTAGCCGTAGGAGTGCATTAGTTTGGATAAATTGCTGTTTTGCTTGTTTTCTTTTGACGTGTTCTCTAAAAGCACCACTGTGGCACTCTTTAACATCTTGTGGCTCATTTACGAGACCCTTACGCTGCTGGAATGTCACTTTTAATGACGTTCTGGCAGGGTGCGTGGCAGAACCGTATCTACAAGGCCATGATAAGCCACCCTGCTTTTCATGGTCTCATAAATATGATGGGCCTCATTTATGAAAAGTGACGCATTGCTGCGTGAAAACAGCGATGCGTCACTTTTCACTGCGCACTCCTTGCGACATTCCTGATGCGTTATATTTAATGTATGACGCATCATATCGCAAGGAGTTACAGATACGTCAGTATTTTTGACGTAGCTGTAAGCGCAAAAGTGACGCATTGCTGGAGTGTGTCACAAAAGTGACGCAACTCCAGCAATGCGTCCTTTCACATGGGGAAAGCCCCATGTGAAAGGGCTTGCGTCAGTCTGACGCCTGCTCTGAAGCAGGCGCAAGATTTTGACGCAACAGCGTCCTAAAAGTGACGCAGTGAAATATCATAGATTTCACTGCGTCACTATTACGAGGCTTTTTGCGGGGGAACGCCCCCTCTGCATACATTATACCTGACGCAGGTATAATGTGGCGCAGGGGTTTAAAAAGTGACGCATCTACCTAGTTTTTAAATATGGCGCAACAAGGCGCATTTTTTACACCACCGGTGCGTCACAAAAAGTGATGCACCGGCGGCTCAAAACAGATGCAAGGCCTTCATAAATAAGGCCCGATGTAAGGCAATGCAGCGTAAGTCGCTGAGGTTGCCTCACACTGCGATGGGGAGGCGTGCCATGGGTGTTACGATGGGTGTTCCTGCGTAATACCCATGGCATTTGACACATTCGCAAAAAAACAAGGAATGCGTCAAAAGCAGGAACGTGTACCTTCCCCGAAAAAAAACAACCTGCGTTCAATGCAGACACTCTTGCATCATGGTGCATTGGCGCTAGCCACTTGTGCGCCTGCGCAGTATTAGAGGACCGGAATGTGCTGTATCTCAAAGATACGGCGCATTCGTGCCCTTTCATTTGATGTAGGGTGGTGCAGCAGGAAGGCTTGCGCGTTGCACTACAACAAAAAGTAGTAAATAAGGGCCCCAGTTTAAAGCTCTCTGATGTCCATGAGGCTTGCCACTCGACAATACACTTTAAAAATATTTAAATAAATAATGGCCGAATCGAAGCTTGGATGTTTGCAGCACAGCTTTGTTGACAACGTCTAGAAACATGTTTGCAAGACCTTTGGATTCGACTTATAAAAAACACGTGTAAAATGCAATTACGGTTACAAAGGAAACCTGAAACTCCTTTGACATTCTCCAGTCATGTTTAGCTACACAAACCATGGTTATACAAGCCATAAGTTGAAAAAAGCAAAACACGCTTGTTCTGCCTTTTATCACTATTTTATTTTGGCCACAGATTGAGGGACATTCATCTTTCTAAGTTTCCCATACTACAGATTGATACAGCGGAGGCATCATTAGCCCTAGATTGGAAACCCCATTAACCTCCTGGAATACAGCCCTTGCTGGTGGCTGTGAACAGGTGCGGCCTGTGCAGGTAAGAGCGGTGGGGAGGTGGAGCCGGTTAGGGGGGGATTCGACAGACGACCACAAGGGAAAATTAAATAAATTGTGGTTGTCTGTCGAAATCCACCCACCCTGTCCCACCGCCCCACTGCTCTTGCCTGCAAGGGCTGCTGCTGTCTGTGAATATATATTTTTGGGGTGCCTAGGTGCACCCCTGACAGTTGCCTCCTCGCGTCGACATGCAAAGTGAAATTTTGGATGGTCAGAGCTCCTTCCAAGTTGATTTAATGTTTTGTTAAGTGTAATGTTCGCAAACATTGCATATATTCAACCTTGCTTAACTCTTTGTGAACAACAGCAAGTGTGAAGGAAGCAAAGTGAAAAGTTAAGTGAACATAACAGGTGCACTTGTGCTTAGGGTTAACTCCCAATGAACGTAACCATTTACTTTTCAGTAACAATGGCAATTCCAAGATGGACGAAGAGTGCCAACAAACAGATGAAAACTGCATAGCCCTTTGCCTCTTTCTGCTCTCCTCCGTTTAACCCATCTGAAAGCAAAGCACAGAGGCCCAGATCTACAAAAACGTTGCGCTTTCCCGAAGTGACAGATTTGTATTTACTTTACAGCATAAAAGGTATTCTGTGTTCTATATTCTCTGTTAAAAGAAAAGTGATCTGTACTGTTTTGCACCACTTTGCACAATGCGGCCATTTCTGGGACATTACTTGGATAGATCATATCAAACACCCAAAACCTTTGGTGCACAGCCCACTCTTTTAACTTGGCCAGATCACATTTTGAGTCAAAAGTCATCAGCTACTGGAAACGGGCATTAACAAGAGGATTTTTTTTCATTTGTAAAAACAAAAACCTGTCATTGTATGTATGATGGCGTGCACAGGATGCATCAATAGGTTGAGATCTGTCTGAGCTTGCGAGGCATTGAAATGTGTAATGGAAGGACATGTGGATAGTACAAATCCTATGCTAGACAGCAAGGCGTTCACTTTTGCACCATGGTGCAAGACTGTGCATTGTGCAAGGCAACCCAACTAGAGTGCCAGCATAGGAAGTGATGGGAGCAGAAGGCCAATCTTAGTTGATATGGCTTTGCATAGTGTCTTCCCCCTTGTGTATAGGAGCACAACACATTTGGTTGCTGCACTTTGTTTTTTGAAATATGTCTAAATCTGCTCTATAGTTTTCCAGGTGCACAGACATAATATCAAGTCCAAAATATCGTTTGGACAAAATATTGAGTATTTAATATAGACTGGACAAAATATCGACAGGACAGAATATAGACAACAAAAATATCGTTTTTAAGGTAAGTGAAGTAATATTGACTGTAAAAAATATAGATGGATAAAATATCGAAATATATAATATAGATAGTTAAAAATATCGATTTTTTAATAATATATAATATTTTATAGTGTATTTTTATGTTATAATATGTTTGAAAAGTGGTTGTATGTTTAAACAACTACTACCGGAACAACAACTACCTTAACCACGATTGCCTAACCACGATTTATCTTAACCACTACCTTTTTTTAGCACGACGTCCTTAACCACGAAATGTTATATCTCGTGTTTGCCCATTAGATGGCACTATGTAATTATAATACTTCTTGCGCGAACCTTTCTTTTAGAAAATACGGATTTAAATGTATTATCTTATTATTCTTTTACAACGCATACCGTTATCTCTTTTTTTTATTTATCATTTATTTTGTGGGGGGAGACCCCCCACGCCCCCTTTTATCCCTTAATTCTTTGGAGTGATTTTTTACAGGTGCAGAGTGTAGAGGAGAGACTCGTGGTTTAGGGAAGTCGTGCTAAATGAAATTAGTGGTTTTTGTAAGTCGTGGTTCCGGCTTCGTTGTTCAGGTAAGTCGTTGTACAATCTTCGTTGTTAAGGATGTTTCCCTTGAAAAGTGTGTATTTATGTTATAAATAATGTTATTAAATGATTTTTTTAATGAATATTGCGTAATGTAATTCTGTAGTGGGTTGTGGGTTTATAGGGGAATAGGGTGGGAAGTAATTTAATTATAATTAATTACATATGTAAATGTATTTATTGATAGTAATTAGTAATTCATTGTAACTTAATTTATATTTGTTAATTAATTTAATTAGAATGTTCCAATCATTTATATTAATTGATTAATTGGTAATTATGGAAATTTTACTAATTTAATTTCTGTAGCGGGTTGTGGGTTTATAGGGGAATAGGGTGGGAAGTAAATTAATTATAATTACATGAATATGTAAATTTATTTATTGATAGTAATTAGTAATTAATTGTTAATTAATTGATATTAGTTTATTAATTTAATTATAATTATTAATTTATGTATATTAATTGATTAATTGTAATTATGTAAATTTTACTAATTTAATTTCTGTAGTGGGTTGTGGGTTTATAGGTGTATAGGGTGCAAAGTAATATTTTAATAATGAATTAAATAATAAAAATAATTGAACGTTATTTATTTGGAAATAATAGTGAAATAATTTTGAAGTATCAGAAAATAATTGTGAATGTATAATTAATTTGTATTAATAGGTGATTAATTACAATAATTATTGTTAAATAGTAATTTTAAAATATTATTTATTCTATTAGATAACATTTTTATTTATTTTTTATTAATTATTAATAGATATTCAATGTTAGAATTTTGAATAATATATGAAATATTTACTTTCCCTAATGTTGTATTCTCTGGAGTGTGAATAGTCATTTTTACCCCTACCCTATCCAACGCTTTCCCTACTGTTGCACACACTGGAGTGAGAATAGTAATTTTAATCCCTACGCTATCCAACACTTTCCCTACTGTTGCACCCACTGGAGTGGGAATAGTAATTTTAACCCCTACGCTATCCAACGCTTTCCCTACTGTTGCACCCACTGGAGTGGAAATAGTAATTTTAACCCCTACGCTATCCAACGCTTTCCCTACTGTTGCGTTCTTTGGAGTGGGAATAGCAATTTTAACCCCTACGCTATCCAACGCTTTCCCTACTGTTGCACCCACTGGAGTGGGAATAGTAATTTTAACCCCTACGCTATCCAATGCTTTCCCTACTGTTGCACCCACTGGAGTGGGAATAGTAATTTTAACCCCTACGCTATCCAACGCTTTCCCTACTGTTGCACCCACTGGAGTTGGAATAGTAATTTTAACCCCTACGCTATCCAACGCTTTCCCTACTGTTGCACTCTTTGGAGTGGGAATAGTAATTTTTACCCCTACGCTATCCAACGCTTTCCCTACTGTTGCACTCTTTGGAGTGGGAATAGTAATTTTAACCCCTACGCTATCCAACGCTTTCCCTACTGTTGCACCCACTGGAGTGGGAATAGTAATTTTAACCCCTACGCTATCCAACGCTTTGCCTACTGTTGCACCCACTGGAGTGGGAATAGTAATTTTAACCCCTACGCTATCCAACGCTTTCCCTACTGTTGCACTCTTTGGAGTGGGAATAGTAATTTATACCCTTACGCTATCCAACGCTTTCCCTACTGTTGCACTCACTGGAGTGGGAATAGTAATTTTAACCCCTACGCTATCCAACGCTTTCCCTACTGTTGCACTCTTTGGAGTGGGAATAGTAATTTTAACCCCTACGCTATCCAACGCTTTCCCTACTGTTGCACTCTTTGGAGTGGGAATAGTAATTTTTACCCCTACGCTATCCAACGCTTTCCCTACTGTTGCACTCTTTGGAGTGGGAATAGTAATTTTAACCCCTACGCTATCCAACGCTTTCCCTACTGTTGCACCCACTGGAGTGGGAATAGTAATTTTAACCCCTACGCTATCCAACGCTTTCCCTACTGTTGCACCCACTGGAGTGGGAATAGTAATTTTAACCCCTACGCTATCCAACGCTTTCCCTACTGTTGCACTCTTTGGAGTGGGAATAGTAATTTATACCCTTACGCTATCCAACGCTTTCCCTACTGTTGCACTCACTGGAGTGGGAATAGTAATTTTAACCCCTACGCTATCCAACGCTTTCCCTACTGTTGCACTCTTTGGAGTGGGAATAGTAATTTTTACCCCTACGCTATCCAACACTTTCCCTACTGTTGCACCCACTGGAGTGGGAATAGTCATTTTAACCCCTACACTATCTAACGCTTACCCTATGCTTGCATTCTTTGCAGTGGGAATAGTAATTTTTACACTTTTGTTATTGTACGTTAATAATATTGGCTATTATTTAATTATATTTTGTTACTCTATATATATGTTTTAAGAAATATGATTTAAAAAAAATTATTTTGACTTTCATTAATTATTTAATTATTATAAATTAATTTAAGTATTTTTAAATATATTTTAGTAATTAATTATTAATATTAATGTAATTTAACATTGTTTTTATTAAAGTCGATATTTTTTAAAACGATATTTTTGTAAACGATAATTAAAACTCGATATTTTTGCACTTACCTGTTAGTACATAGAAACTCGATATTTTGACAGTCTATATTTTGTCAACGATATTATTGCAACTCGATATTTTGGCAATTGATATTATTTCACTGATCCAGTTTTCCACCATGAAGGAAGTGGCCGTTTAGGGTCACCCGGGTCACTCACTACCACTTCTCAGCCTTCCATACCAAATGAAGAGTCGGTCAGACAGGAGAGAATACAAACCAAGTATATCTTTATTTAGATACACTCGAGTGGAGCCCCGTCTGCCCAGTCACTTAGGGGTGCTACAGAGAGGACTGACTTCAGCAAACATAGCTATACATTATGTACATTTCAGAACCAAGGAAGACACACCCATAATGGAATTTTCCAAGCAGGTGCAGTTAACACAATGAAGCATAGTAGGATGGGTTTTGATTACGAGGCCGGGCACACAGTATCTCCTACACAAGGCCACTCTGTCCGTGCCTGCTGCTACACTGGTGGGAGAAGACCTCTATCTAGTGGGAAAGGTATGCGCTACTAAGAACAGTGTATTAATTAGCAAAGCAAGGCCTAACCTTGGAGAAATTAAACTTTCCACAGCCTGCTTTGCGAGGAGACAATAAACAGCTAATGGCATGATTCAAAATGGCAGCTAAACATAAAATGGTGCCGCGAATGCTAACTTACATAAAAGAATTGCAAGAACAGAATAGCAAAAACATGTTCATTTCATCAGACCCTCCTTTTAGCATTCGCTAACTAATTTATGTGGTGGGCAGAGAGGACATAACATGCTTGTGGGCAAAGGGACATCAGTACTCAGAGCAATCCATATACTCAGTGTCAGGATTACAAGCTACAAGGGATGATGTACAATCAAAAATTCCTTCGTCAATCTTCATCATTTTGTCGATACCTTTCTGTAACATAACTGCTGCATTGGTATCATGAACTGGCATTTTCGGCTTGGGAGTGAGGATAGTGACACAATAGGAGCAACAAGCTGGGAGACATTGTATGCAGAGGCAACACGTGAAGAAAGTACCAGCAAACACAGCTAGAAAAATGAGAATCTTCCAACCCAAGGATGTGAGTATCTCCCAGAACCATCCCGATAGTGTCCCAGTACTTGTCTCTTGGTGTTTGTCAGACGAAAGTCTATGCAATTTTTGTATAGCTGCATTCAAGTTGAGAGCATGGTGAGGTATGTAAACACAACAACTGCTACTAATGACGCAACATGCCCCACCTCAATCTGCGAGTAAGATCATCTTACACCATCCCGTACTGCAAAGTGACTAATCTCATAGTCTGAAGCTCAGCAGTGATGTTTGTCAGTATTCCAGCAGTTGTATTAATAACCCCGGCCACAAGCCTTGTTAGCCAACAAAGTTGAAGACTATTAGCCAAGGGGCCCCAAAAAGGTAGGAGACCCTTTATGGCACCCCCAAAGAGTTGTCCGGTGGTATATGTCTGATCTATATCCTTTGTGTCAACAACCCTTCCAACTCATGGCAAGTATGTACTTCTGCGCTGCAACTGAAGAATTTTCCGATAATTGGATGGAGCAACATACACAGGGGGAAGGAGGAAAGAGAGATAACATCTGCCTAACCATCCCCTCGGAAGCCAAACATGAGCTTGGGATTCACAGACAAAATAGACATTATGGGATAGGACCAAGAACAAACTCTTAATCATACTCAGTCTGAAGGTGAAATTGCATTTACTCTCCCCCACCTTTACCTTCCCAGTCCCCTGGACACAGAAACTAGCTGTTGCGTTGACCACGGACACTGGCATTGGTGTGTCCTTGGTAATATTGAAAGCTTGGAAAGATTGGAAATACTCAGAGGTGATGAGCCTTTGGAAATCAGCCATTTCCATTCAAAGCCATGTTTTGTTTTTCACTCTTTCATATGTGGTCATACAGGATTTTGAGGACAATGTATCAAAGGTCCCTTGTCGTGCCTGTCCAATGGGAGTAAACCCATGATGAAAACGTATATACTCTACCACAGTGCAAGAATCAGCAGGTGTCATAACCAGAGTAGAGAGCTGAAAATGGTAGTGCACCATAAGGAACAATTCAAACCAACCTTCACAGCTACCAATATATGACAATGGCATGGACAACAAATTGTCGATCTTATGAGTAACTGAGGGGAGCAATCCACAAACCCAACAATTAGTTTTATTGGACTCATCATGGGCCCAATGCAACATTTGTATAAATATATTGGCTGTGTAAGACTTTCTATGCTCTTCTTTGTGAGGGTTAAAAGTAACAAAAATGTGCTCAGGGGGAATGGTGGTATTACCCATCAAGGATGGCACAGGGAATTTCTCCTCCAAGAAACAAGACATTTCAATTACTGTTGGTAGTACCATCACAATTATTAATACACAAATATTTTTAGTCTTTTTCGAAAACCCTTCATTGAACACGGTGAGGCAAATGGCTGTTCACAGCCACTGGCCAAACAGATGCATGATCAGGCAAGGAAAGAAATGCAACAAAAATGATAATAACGATTTTGTGTTCACATTGCCTCACTGCTACAGGCTCCTATTATTCATCAAACGTTGGTGCTCTTGAGCACAGGCGGTGGAGCTTGCTCAGTCCTAAGCTCAAGATGAATCCCATGATGATCAAGATAATGTACCTCCCCTCCAGGAAAGCATGTGCAACTTATCTTGTCCAATGTCATGAACAGTGAAAGCATGTGCAACTTATCGTGTCCAATGTCATGAACAGTGCACAAATTTCATTTCACCCTAAACTGACTCCGTTGGTACTACAGCAAAGTACACCCTCACTAACACCCTCCATCCCTGTCTAATCTAACTTCTCAGGTTGTGCACTATTCCCAAGTCGGGCCGCAAATTGTACCTGGCAGCCCCAGGAACCGATGGATGAACGAAGACCGGTTCCTTTATTGCTATCATCTCCAGAGGGACTGCTGCATTCATTTTCCTCTTCCGTTTGGGTCCAAGTCAGTTTTGCATCGCTGAAAGGGACGACTGAGGCACTTTTTCACACTCAGCATCCCCCAAGCCGTCCCTCACCCATTGGTCATGGGGCAAGGGCAGCAGGATCCTGCGGCAGTGAGTGGCATGGATCTAGTTCTTTCAGCGGGCGCCTTTCACAGCTGTTCGAGTGGCCAGGAGGACCTGTTCAGGTCCCTTCCAACAGGGCTCAAAGCTCTTCTTCTGCTGGATGTTCTTCACTAATACATAGTCCCCAGTCCGCTTTTTGTGTCCAGGGCCCTCTGGTGTGGTTGGAAGGGACTCTCGGACCTGTTGGTGAATAGAATGCAAAGTTTCAGTTAACTCGCAAAGGCAATCTTTTAACAATGGGTATTCAATGTCAGAAAATCTACGATGACATGGAATGCCCCAGACATTTGGGGGGCATCCAAACACAACAAGGTATGGTAAAAATCCTGTCCTAGAATGTGCTGTTGTTCTTGTCAACAAAAAAGCTAATGGGAAAGCACCATTGTACTTCTCAACCAAACCTGCCAACTGTGGGTGATTTTCATCATGAAACTTCTGTTTTATGTGCAAACCATCACAAATCAGCTGAAAGACTCAGCATTAAAATGACTTCCGTTATCATTCTAAATCAAACGAGGAAATCCAAATCGAGAAAAGAACTTTTTCTGGAGTACTTTTTCAGTCGTGATGGCTGTATTGTCTTTAGTGGGATAAGCCTCAACCCATTTACTGAATGCACTGACAACCACTAACACATACTTCAAGTTATTAATCCTATCTAACTCTATGTAATCCATCTGTCTGGAGGCCCTCAGAATTGAAAGTGGGTGTTGCAAAATTACCAGGTGTTGTAGGGATACCTTTTCCAGGATTGTGCATCATGCACACCATGTAATATTTTACTAAATAAGCAGCTGTCTTGGAGATGTTCTCATTTTGCCATACAGGTACTAACAACTTGCAAATACTTTTAGCACTGATATGGGCCATGGGCCATTGTGACCACAGGAGGGACATATGCATCTGGTAACATCTATCTCTGCTTTCCTGAATTGTCAATCCAACATCCCTCATCATTTAATTGTGCTGTGCTCTCTTGCCATGTTTCTAATTCTTATACTGTGGCCTGACTTTTTATCTCCTTCACATTCTCAAGCGTTTCCTCAAACATAGCACCTTCCAGCAGACAGAAGCCTCAGTACAAGGCGACTATGTTGGATTGTGGTGCCATGGGAAGTAAGGAACCCTCTCTCAGCCCAGAGTCACCCAAAATGATGTGTGAACCCAAAGGCATACTGGCTTTCAGAAACCAGGGGGCGTGGTCTGGCATCAAGATGGCAGCTTAGGGAGAGAGCTCCCCCGGTGCCGCAATAAAAGCCCATGATATCTGGTATTTATCCTTGAAGTTGCAGTGATATAGCACCTGCAGGGCAGCAGCAAGCCAAACACTGCGGTTTGCGGTCTATAGCAGGGAGCTGCGCCCTGTACTGGTGGTGTTAAACAATGGCGCAACTGAAGGAGCGGACATGAAGGCATCCGGTGCGGCTGGGCGGTGTTCGAGTAGCACGATGTACGAACATCCTGGTGTGCATGATTGCGGTGCTGTCGAGTGTGTCCTGGAGGTATTCGATCTGGGCCCGAAGATCATGTGCTGCGCTGCCATACCCACCCGCTAAGGATTGAGGCACCGGTTGGTTTCGGGTAGCTGCAGGACTATTGCATGGCCTGTGAAAGCGGCGGCCCCCTGTGATGGCCTTGGGCGAGTGAGGTGGAGTAGACCCCTGCGCAAGGATTGAGCTCCCATACAGCGCATGAGATAGTTGCTAGGGGCGCCCGATATGGTGGCCGTGTTGGGGGATGTCCCTCACTGTTGGAATTTTGTCCTAGCGTGACCTGGGCTTGGGTGGAGAGACGATCCGCTTGTGTGCAGCCACATCTGCCTGGTGGGAGTGAGGCACTGGGTGGCATTTGCAGAGCAACTGGTGGCCCTATTGCATCAAACTCAAGTGAGTGAAGTGGGGGGAGCCTTTCCGCACTGATTGCGGATTCCGGCCCAACTGCTGAGCGCCGTATTTCGCCACTAATAAAATAATTGTCCGGGCCCATGGGAGTGAGCAGTTGGTGGGGGCAGTGATCCCATTCAGCTGCCTACAGGTTAGATTCCCCCACTTCACTTTGATGCCATTGCTCCCGTCTGCACCCCTTAGTGGTGGCCAGTGTGATTTTCAGGGCTTTTTCCCCATGTAAGTGATTACACAGCAGTGTGTGACTTGCGGCTGCCATACCCTGTGCTACTTCTGGGATGGCTTGGGCGATATTGGCATCAGCGGGGACCCACCTGCGTAACTGACCCACAGGTACAGTCGAACAAGTTGGACAAGTACGCAATCCCGAAACAGCCATCAGCAGTAAAGAGGTCTGCAGGGGGTCAGGATGAAGCCCCAGAATCGTCTCAAAGCTCAATAATGGCAGCCATTCAGGCTACTCAGAGCAGACATGAACAAGGCCTCAGAGTGAGTTACACTGGCGGAGACAAATATAGCGGAGCTTCAGTGGAGAAAGTCTAACAACTGGTTCATCAACACCAAGTGGCCCTGAAGCTGGAGGACCAGGAAGGGTGAGCGCACCAAAACAACATCCGTGTGGTGGGGGTTCTGGAGGGAGCAGAAGGCCCCAGTATGGACCTTTTTCTGGAAGACTTAATAATGAACCATCCCAAGCCCAAGTGGCTATCCACCTTATTTATGGTAGGGCTCATATGGCCCGGTCACTCCACCAAAACTGGGGCCCCTCCCAAAACAGGGTCCTCAATTTTAGGGACCCGAGCGCTATTTTACAAGCTGCTCAACTACATGGCAACCTCACGATGCCTCTGCTGCCCAGATCAGGCTAGAACTAGGCTTACTAAATTATGAGGCTTCTAACACTGGCACCTATCTAAACTTCTGTCATAAACTCAGAAAAGCAGCTACAGGTACTTTAGAGTCTTTAGTTTGGTTGGCCGGGGGTTCGTATGGCCGCCTCTTTAATGACTCTATGCGCGAAATGGCGGCGGGGTACCTATGGGCCCTTAACCCTAGCATGAGCGCATTTAAAACTTGCGTTAAGAAAAGCGTCAGAATGTGCTCACTAATCATGGATAAAGGGCATCTCTGCAAACGCAGCCACGCATGGGCAGTCAGGAATTCTTATAGGCACATATCCCAAGCTACTTACCTCTCCTGTACCTACTCACTGCATTTAAAGCTGAGTTTTCTGGCAATTAGACTGGGGGTTTGGCGATTTCTAAAAGATCTGCCCTCATGGCTGAGATCCACGGAAGATCTAACATGAAGAGGGTGTGGGAAGACAACCAAAACGCTAAAGCACGTGGTCTGCTTATGTCCTACACTTAGGTCCCAACGCAGACGAAAACTCAAAGCAGAGTGGAACAGGTTGGGAGTTCGGACCTGTAGACAGGCAATAATCACCTCCCTGTGCCCAGAAAATACAGCTCTAAACATAGCCTTTACAACATATATTCAGGATGCATACCGCATCTTTACAGCAAAGGCGAAAGGAGCAGTAACTCCCCGCTCTCTCTCCTGTCCAGTGGTCTAACCCAAGCTGCCTTTTAGCTCCAAGTTTTAAAATAAAAAAAGGGCATTTTAATATATCAGTGTCACCGAGCAGCGTTTAATCCTTATGGACTGCGCTTGACTCTAGTGGCCAAATTCTTAAAATTGTTGGGTTTTATGAGTTTTAGTTGTTAAATATTAGTATATCAAACCCTCTGGTTCCTTTATTAAGTGTTATGGCTATCTACTCATAAACATTTTTAATTTTTAAGGTGCAATATAATTCAAGATTTTTCCAATTAATTGTGGTAAAATATGTCTTGAACTTTTTTAACCTTAATGTACAGATTTGAGAATTCACTGTGAAATGCTTTTAAGGAAATTTTTATTTTATCCAAATAAAGATTTTTTTTCTTTCTCACGTATGAGAACACAGCTGTGAAATTTTTCCCGGACTTTACGCTAAAGGTGCACCAGGAGTGCTGCACCTTTGATGGAGTAAAGCGAGCCCTGATGGAAAGGGGCATCAAATATATGATGTTCTTTCCAGCAAAACTCAAAATCATTGCTAATGGGAAGTCCTGGTTCTTCACAAGTCCATCGGTGGTGCAGGATTGGTTGGATGAGGGGTACCCACGTAAAGACGATCATCGTACGGCGGATGGCTGGAGAGATATCTGTGAGCAATCACCAGGCTCCTCGAGTGGGCGTGAAGGAATGGACACTCGAGATCAGAGATCCCGATGGTCCAGATCGATGAGCCTGGTGACTTCTGAGACCTCCAGAAAGTGACCCTACCTCCATGACCGCCTGGTCTTTGGGACCCATTGACGTAACATGTAATGTATATTGCCTGAATGAGTAAGTCAGTGATTGCAATTTACATGATGGTTGATATTGTAAACTGATGAATGCTTTGCAACAATACTCTTCTGAACCTGGGCTGGGTTTGGACCTCCTGGAGCCTTGCGCAGGTGACGCTCGGCTGCCCCTTTATTAGTTGATTGTTCCTTGGGTGACAGGCGCTCTGCTAGTTGGGGATGTGGGTAGTTACAAACCTACGTAGCAGGGTAGCAGTAAGGGGGAATTTCTTTTCTTTGGTTGTGTTCTACTTGCTTCAGAACAGAAATGCCATTTGCACTGGCCTGGGTCTTAGGGCGCATGGTAATACACAAATTCCTGTGGGTGGGGGCCGGCCGCACACAGGGAGGGTAGGGGGGTGATGATTCGACAGGTCTTTCCTCTTGGATGGCCTTGCATCTTAATAAGCACCTGAAGGTGCTCTCATGGGACCTGAAAGGTCTAGGGATAAAATTAAAGAACTATGGCCCTACAATACCTAAGTAGACATTCCCCAGATGTAGTGCTCCTACTGGAGACTCACCTGAAGGGTAATAATTATTTTGATCTCAACAGGTTTGGGTACACACTTGCACTCCACTCATGGTTCACAACTGGTTCCAGGGGGACTGCTATCTTGATCAAAAACTCTGTGCCTTTGGTGATAGTTTGTTCCTGGAATGATCGTATGGGGTGCTATGTGGCATTATCAGGGGCATGGGAGGGTACCATTATTAACGTTTGATGAGTATATATCCCTCCTAAACTGCATGGTATGACTTTCCCAAACCTCAGCGATCTCCTCCTAGATATGCTAGTGGGCACTCTTATCCTGGGCGGGGATATGAACGAGACTATGGAGCTGGCCCTGGATCGTGATACTCATTCCCGCAGGTCCGGGGGGCACCAACCGTTAAAAGTATTTGCAACTGCGCTGGGGGTGGTGGACCTATGGAGACTGCACAATCCCGCAGTTAGGCAATATACTCAAATCTCCATGGCGCATGGCAGTGGGTCACGTTTAGATTATATTTTTTAAAATGCTGCCTCGATTGGTCTTTTTCAGGCATGTTGTCACAGGGCCCATAGAATCTCTGACCACTCCCCCGTGGAAGTACTCATACGAGGCCCGGTGAGGGATTAGACTCTACGTCCATGTTTAGACCCCTACCTCTTTAAAGATCAGGAGTTTAGGGAACAGTTTGCTGAAGGTACTGTACTTTATTTTGACAAAAATGTGGGATCAGTGAGCTCTCATTGCATACTGTGGGAGGCATATAAGACAGTAAGCAGGGATCACGTACAGGCGGGGGCTGGGGCTAGGCGTAAGGAAAAGAGTGCGAACTGCAACAGCCTGGAACAGGAGATTGCAATACTTGACTCTGTGCTGGGATTGTCTCAACGTAGACTCAAACAGAAAGAACCCAGGGATTTAGAGGAGAATACAGCTCGCACTTATGCCATAGCCACGCAAAAATGTATTTATGATATTGGTGATAAGGCAAATAAACCTATTGCATGGTTCAATCAATCAATCAATCATTACACTTATAAAGCGCGCTACTTACCTGTGAGGTCCTCAAGGCGCTGTGGGGAGGGGATGCTGCTACTGCTCGAAGAGCCAGGTTTTGAGGAGTCTTCTGAAGGTGAGCAGGTCCTGGGTCTGCCGTAGGAGAGTAGGGAGAAAGTTCCAGGTCTTGGCGGTGAGGAAGGAGAAGGATCTGCTGCTGAAGGTCATACGTTGGAAGTGGGGGACAGCGACGAGTGCGAGGCTGGTGGAGCGGAGCAGGCGCAAGAGAGTGTAGAAGCTGAGTCGGCTGTTGAGATAGGCTGGTCTGGTGTTGTGGAGTGCTTTGTGTGTGTGGGTGAGTAGTTTGAAGGTGATCCTCTTTTCCACGGGGAGCCAGTGTAGGTCTCTCAGTGGGGGGTGATGTGGCTGCGGCGAGGGACGTTGAGGGTCAGTCAGGCGGAGGCGTTTTGAATGCAGGTGTTTGGCCAGGATGCCTGCGTAGAGTGCATTGCCATAGTCTAACCTGCTGCTGACGAGGGCCTGGGTCACTGTTCTTCTTGTTATGGTGGGGATCCACTTGTAGATCCTGCGGAGCCTGCAGGGGATGTTGAAACAGGTGGAGGAGACGGTGTTGACCTGCTTCGACATGGAGAGGGAGGAGTCGAGGATGATTCCCAGGTTGCGTGCGTGGTCGGTGGGTGTTGGTGCTGTTCCCAGTGTGGTCGGCCACCAGGAGTCGTCCCAGAAGGAGGGGGTGGTTCCGAGGATGAGGACCGCCGTCTTGTCCGAGTTCAGCTTCAGTCAGCTGCTCCTCATCCATTCGGCGACTCCCTCGTGGAGGTTGGTTTTGGCGGTATGTGGGTCCTTGGTGAGGGAGAGGATCAGCTGGGTGTCATCGGCGTAGGAGATGATGTTGAGATCGTGCTTGCGGGTGACGTGAGAGAGGGGGGCCATGTAGATGTTGAACAACGTCAGGCTGAGGGATGAGCCCTGGGGTACGCCGCAGATGATGTCGGTGGCTTCGGAGTGGAAGGGGGAGGCGGACGCTCTGGGTTTTGCCTGAGAGGAAGGAAGTGGTCCAGTCCAGGGCCTTTTCTTGGATTCCAGCTTCTTGGAGGCATGCCTTTAGTGTGCAGTGGCAGACCATGTCGAAGGCGGCTGACAGGTCCAGGAGGATGAGGGCTGATGTTTCGCCGTTGTCTAGTTGGATCCTGATGTCGTTTGTGGTGGTGATGAGGGCTGTCTCGGTGCTGTGGTTTCTTCGGAATCCGGGCTGGGACGGGTCTAGGATGTTGTTCTCCTCGAGGTAGCGGGTCAGTTGCGTGTTGACGACTTTCTCGATGACCTTCGCCAGGAACGGGAGCAGGGAGATGGGCCGGAAATTCTTGAGGTCCTTGGGGTCTGCCTTGGGGTTTTTTGAGGAGGGCGTTGATCTCAGCGTGCTTCCAGCTTTCCGGAAAAGTGGCTGTCTCGAGGGAGATGTTGATTGCCTTTCATAGTTGGGGTGCAATGGCTGCATCTGCTTTGTTGAATATATGGTGTGGGCAGGGGTATGACGGTGATCCTGATTGGATAGAGTTCATGATCTTGCGTGTCTCTTCGTAGTTGACGTTGGTCCAGGAGGTCTGATGGTTGAAGCGGGTGGTGTTCGCAGGGGGGGTGGAGTCTGGTGTAGTCGGGCGGTCATTGTGTTGAAGCTGTCATGGATGTCAGTGATCGTGCGATGGAAGAAGGTGGCCAGCGAGTCGCACAGTTCTTGTGAGGACGGGATGTCATTGGTGTTTGCGCTGGGGTTGGAGAGTTCCTTTATGATGCTGAAGAGCTCTTGGCTGTTGTGCGCGTTATTGTCCAGATGGTCTTTGAAAGAAGATCTCTTGGGTAATCTGATGAGGTGGTGATGTCTGCCGGTGGTGTCTTTGTGGGCTGCGTAGCGTCTGATGTTCATTCGTGGAGCCATTTCTTCTCCAGTTTCCGGCATGCTCGTTTGGAGGTCTGGAGCTCTTCGGTGACACAGGTGGCTTTCTTGCTGGTGCAGCTGTTGGAGGGTTCCTTGAGTGGGCCGAGGGTGTAGGTGCAGTCGTTGATCCATTGTCTGAAGTTGCTTTCGGCGGTGTCTGGGTCGGTGGGGTCGGTGGGTGGGGTCTGGGCAAGGGTGGTGGTCAGCTGCTTTTTGATGACTTTGCTCCAGCAGCGGCAAGGCAGCATTTGGGTGCAGTGGTGCATGGTGGGCATTTTGTAGGTGATCGGTCCCGTGGAGTTCGGTGGTTTTGTTGAAGTAGACGTGGGGGCTTGTGGAGAAGATGGGGACAAGGTTGTGGCCGGCTGCATGGGTGGGAGTGGTGACGAGTTGACTGAGGCTGAGGTTGGCGAGGTTTTCGATCAGGGTGGCGGAGTTCGCATTGTTGTTGTACTTAAGGTGGAAGTTCAGGTCCCTGAGAAGGATGTAGTCCATGGAGGCCAGTGCATGGGTGCTGACAAGGTTGGCGATGGAGTCGCTGAACTGTGGCTGGGATCCGGGGGGGCTGTAGACGAGCGTTCCTCTGAGGGTGATGGTGGGGAAGGTGTGGATCTGGAAGTGCAGGTGTTCGGCGGTGCTGATGGTGTCGTCTGCGGGGGTGAAGACCTTGAGGATGGACTTGTGTACAATGGTTATTCCTCTTCCAAATCCATTGGTAGGGTCTCTCTGGGGGATTTTGTATCCGTCCGGGGCGGCTATGGCGATGTCGGGTGCTGAGGAGTCGTTCCACCCAGGTCTCGGTCAAGAAGGCAACGTCTGGGGCGGAGGTGTTGAGCAGATTCCAGAGCTCTATGGTGTCTTTGCGTGCGGAGCATGTGTTTAGGAGTATGCAGCGGAGGTGGTTGGGTCCAGTCCTTGGTGCTTTGGCGGTTCTGTCACAGGTGAAGCTGCAGGTATGGCAGAAGAAAGGTCCGTGGGTGCGATTTGGGGCGTCCTGGAAGCAGGTGTGGTCTCGCCCGGCGTTGAGTGCGTGGAGGGTGCTGGCGTCGTATCGGAGTCTGGTGTCGTGGTGGTCGTGGGTTTCAGGGGTTCTGACGCTAGGCGCGGTCCAGGCTCGGACGGGATTCCCTTTGGCGCGCCTTCAGAGTGCCAGCAGCTGCCATAAGAAAGGGAGGTGGAAGGGAGGAGCAGCTGGGAGGGGGCATGTTAGATCTGGGGGTCTCTAATTGGCAATGGTATTTACCTTTGTCCAAATAGGGAACCTTACTTCTAAGTCAGGATAAGGGGATTACACTCCTTAATAACCCCTGCTCACCCCCTTGGTAGCTTGGCACGAGCAGACAGGCTTATTTCAGAGGCAGTGTGTTAAGCATTTGTGAATATAAACAGTAATACAGTGATAACACTACAGATGGACACAACACAGGCTTTATAAAAATAAGTATTATTTATATAGACTTAAACACAAGACCACAAACGACAAAAATCCACAATACTAAAACTTAAGGTTACTTAAAAGATAAAAAGTCTCTTAGTTCAAGTTGTTGGTAAATGCGACAAATTTCTCAACAAAGTACCTGGATGCGAAACGCAAAGTGAACAAAAGGCTTGCAAAAGGGGAGATGCGTCGGTTCCGTGACCCGGCGGAATGGTTCTGTCCTTCCTCAATGCTTGCGCAGAGTAGAGGACTCGTCATAAGCATTACCGGCGTGGAGGTGAGGCGTAGATTCTTGGCCTGCGGGCCCCTTGATGCGATGTGACGATCCGGTTGCGATGTGAGAAGATGGCGCCCTTGATGCGGCGATGCGATGATGATGCAATGACGCCCTGGCAGCCTTGCGACGACTTTGTACTCTGGAGCCGCGACAGGCGCTGCGACGCTCTTCTCCGGTGAGGTGATGACGACTCTCTCGATGGTGTCACGCTTCTCCGGTGATGCAACAGCAAGCAGCTTCGATGAACACACAGTTCCAGGGAGATGCGACGAAGGCTCGCTTCTCCGGCATTGCGATGATCTCAGCTACGGTGGTGACATGCTTCTTCTCGATGCATCACGCTTCCAGCTCCCAGCGGCACGCAAGTGACTGGGATCAGATTTCCCAGCAAGGAAATTCAGGAGGGAGCTGGAGGTGAAGCCTTTTGTCCCTGAGACCTCAGCAGGAGGCAAGCACAGTTCAAACCCTTGGAGAATATTCTGTGGATGAAAGTCCTTACAAAGTTCCTTCTCCTTTCCCTTGGCAATGAAGCAACCACTGCAGGCCAACCCAGCAAACAGCACACTGGCAGAGGGGCTGTCCAAACTCCTGCAACTTCCTTGGTTCTTCTCCTTGACAGAAAGGTTTCTTGTTCCAGAATTGATCTAATTTCTTGGGATTAGGGTCCCAATATTTATACCCCAAAATCCTTTGTTCTCTGAAGGCAGAGAGGCCTCTGCCTAGTTCAAACCAGTTCCTGAGCACTTTGTTGACATGACTCTCTTCTTCCTTTCACTGTGAAGGGCAGATACATCAGCTGCACCACAGGAGGTGGAGCCAGCACAGGGGTGGGAAGATACAGCTATGGAGCACTCTGTTGACATGATTCCTTCTCTCCTTTCACAGTGCAGGGCAGAGACATCAGACAAGCCACAGGGGGTGGAGCCAGCATTATAGAGGGAAGGCAAAGCCCTATTCAGTTCCCAGGTGTACCTCCTCCCTCCCATCTAGATGCAGATCTCTCTATTCGGCACCGGGCTACCCCAGCCTGTCTCCTGGAATTCCCCAGCCCTGTCACTCATAAACCCAGACAAGGAATACACAACCCAGCAGAGGCAGGCTCAAATGGTTAGGCAAGCAAATACCTGCTTTCTAAAAGTGGTATTTGCAAACACTGAATTTTGAAATAAACTTTACTAAAAGATGTACTTTATTATTCTGAGTTCAGGCATACTAAATTTGAATTTCTACCCTGTTCCCTGAGTCAGTTAGGATTATAAGAATGTAATAAACGAACTGCCCATTCTAACCTATGAGAACAGGTAGCCTTCAATAGTGAAAAATGAAAATGGCTGTAATTCACTATTAGAACATGCTACACACATCAGAGCATGTCCTACCTTATACTTACAATGCACCCTGCCCTTGGGCCTACCATAGGGGTGTCTAATATGAAGCAAAGGGAAGGGTTAGGGACTGGCAAGTGGGTGCACTTGGCTAAGTCGACATGCTAGTGCTAGACTGCACACAGGCCTTGAAATGGCAGGCCTGAGACACACTTTACAAGCTGCTTCTGTGGGTGGCACAACCAGTGCTGCAAGCCCACCAGCTGTCAGGGTCTGACAAAGGTGCCTGCCTATGGGATAGACTACATCTACCAGAATGCCTTGCATGTAGTGGGTTGTCTTCAGAGAGCATAAAGTCCTAGGGAAGCCTGCAATTGGTGCTCGTGATTTGTCCTATTGGATGCTGTTGTTAGCGGACGCCCTGTCCCCGCGGATCTGCTGGGAAGGCGTGGTTCGTTTTGCTCTGCGGCTGTGGAGCAAGTTTGCGCTGAGACGAGTGAAGTCACTCGTCATTGTTTTGTGTTTGTTACCCGCGAGGCGCGTGAGACGCAGGATTGCCCCCTCGGCGCTCTTGCGGAGTTATCGACAAGGGAGAGGTGAGTGGATTCGGAGACGCCGGATTGCCCCCTTCGGTTCACTCACGGAACGCGGTAAAAGAACCGCGTTACAGACACCGGCTTGTGCTTTGGTTCATCGTATGCGCGTGAGACGCAGGATTGCCCCTCCGCGCCTATGTGTTGTTTTTTCTTTAACTCTTTGAGGGTGTTGGTGGAGACGCTCGGATTTCCCCCTCCACTGCACACCGAAACTGTGTACTGTTCGTAGAGCCTATTAACGACGTACAGGAGACGCTGGGATTGCACACTCCTGTTGTTCGTAACTGTTTTTGCCCTGATCATCAAGCAGGAAGAGCCGGCTGGCTACATTTAAGTTTGGGTTTTCATCTTTAGTTCAGGAACATCGGATGCTGTATTATCAGTTGGCTAGAAACTTGGGGAAGAGGCTGATCTTCCATTAGTCCAACTGTGAACTCCTTACAGCTCCCCTTCTCATGGCACCTGGTGAGTGATTGCGGTTTGTATGAAAAGGTGACATACACACATGAGGCATAGGGGGTTGCAGGAGGGCCCTGATGGTTGTTTCATTTTCTTTCCCTTAGTCCAAGAAGGGATACAAACAAGGGAAGGGTCGTCTCCTGAGCATTATCAGGTGAGGGTCACTACATGTACTTGTGAGACTGAACTAGGAAGCCTAGGGAGTGGTAGGTTAACTTGTTCCTTTTGCCATTTCAGGTCCCTATCCTGGATGTTCCTGTTTCCTATCTATTTTCCCTCGCCTGACTGCCTTGCACTCTGAAGGTTTATTTAATTGGAGTGCAGGGACGTCTGGAGGTGGACCCCATTTGAGCATCATTCCGACCCTGAGGATAAGCAGCCGTGACAGAATCACGAGCCCACGTTTAATTCTCCTCCTGGTCGGAAGGAAGTTCAAAGCATGGCATCCATGGACGATGTGCTCCAGGCCTTGCTGTTGGTACAGCAGGAACTGGCTGCGTCTAAGGCAGAGACCACTGCCTTAAAAGAAAGGTTAGACCGACAACAGGTCAATCCTTTTGATGCGGCCCCAGGAGGTCGTTCTATTCAAGTGACGGTTCCTCCACCAATACCTTTAGCCAGTCCAGAAAGATATTCTGGTGACCCTCAGAGAATTCAAGCCTTCATAACCCAAATTACCCTTCATTTTTCGTGTAGACCGGCATCGTTCCCAAATAACATGTCCCGAGTGGTGTTCGCCATTTCCTATCTGTCAGGGGATGCAGCAAACTGGGCGGTTCCCTTCGTCAGGAATGACGATCCCATATTGAATGATTGGACGGCTTTCCGCAGAGAGTTCGAACGGGTGTTCGATCGGAGAGCTACCACACTAAGTGCAGACAGGGAATTGCTGGGGCTCCGACAAGGGAGGAAGGATCTAGTGTCTTATATGACTACTTTTAATCGTCTTGTGGCTGAAACAGCCTGGCCCGAAGACAAAAGAATGGTATTGTACTATCAGGGCCTGTCAGACGAGTTAAAAGATGTGATAGCGCAGATCGACCCCCAACCCACAACATGTGTTGATTTGATCAATCTCACACTGCGCTTAGACCATCGATTAGGAGAGCGGGGAGGCGACCGCAGGAAACATGATAGGCCTTCTGATACTGTGGGACATGTGCTTCCACCCAGTCCACGGACTGGTGATAGTACTACAGAGCCAATGGATGTAGGAGCCATCCGGTCCCCTCTTGCCAAGGCAGAAAGAGAGAGTTGTCGCTCGCAGGGGCTGTGTATGTATTGTGGGAAGAAGGGACATTATGTTAAGGAGTGTCCCTCCAAACCCAAGAGGTCAAAAACCTTTTATTCCGCTAAGAAAGTGGCTCTTACCACTGTCGATCCCGAGAGCAGTATTGACAGCAATTCCTTGAGCAACAGGTCGGAAACAAAAGAATGGAGGTTGACTTCGTTGGCTTCGGTTGAGGGCAAAGCCCCTGTGACGCACGTTGCCTTATCCACCTTGTTACAGAGCCAGGGCAAAGAACATGCTGTGTGGAGCATGATAGATTCAGGGGCTACTGGGAATTTTGTGGATGTAGGCTTGGTGCGTCGGCTGGGGTTGGGAAGAGTAACTACGGCTAACCCAGAAACCGTGCTGGCCGTGGATGGTACTCCCCTGAAATCCGGTCCTATCATTGAGCGTACTGAAGAAGTGGTGTTAGTATTGGAGAATAGCATTGTGAAACATGTTGAGAGTATAGTACTGAACATCATCGAGGCTCCACAATATGAGTTAATTTTGGGTATCCCCTGGCTGGAAAAACACAATCCTTCCATTGATTGGAGGGAAAAAACCGTAAGCTTTCAGTCAGAGGAGTGTCAGAGCGTTTTGCATGAATACATCTTCCTCACACACAATAGCCTTGACTCAGATACAACACATAGCCACTGCCGTGGAAAAGGTAACAGTTTTACCTATGGAATATCACGAATACAGTGAAGTGTTCAGCGAAACCCAGGCCGAAGTACTCCCCCCCCATCGGGAGTACGACTGTAGAATAGATCTGGTTGAAGGTGCTGTTGTTCCATCATGCAGGGTATATGCCTTGTCTGAGCCCGAATCCAAACATTTGCAAGAATACTTGGCACACTTTAGTGCTATAAGCTTTATTAGACCCTCCAGATCACCAGCAGCGTCCCCTTTGTTTTTTACAACGAAGGCCAATGGGGAGTTGCGTACCCTCATTGACTATCGCCAGTTAAACAAACAGACTATACGGAATCGGTACCCTCTTCCACTCATCCCTGTGCTTCTGGATCAGGTAAGGGAGGCAGTGATTTATACACGGTTGGATCTCCATGGTGCCTATCTCCTGGTCAGAATCCTCAGTGGTGACAAGTGGAAGACGGCCTTCAAGACCAGATATGGCCTTTTTGAGTATCTGGTAATGCCGTTCGGGCTTTGCAACGCCCCGGCGGCGTTCCAGTACTTTCTTAACGATGTACTGAAGGCATATCTGGACCAGTTCGTCATCGTATACATCGATGATATTCTTGTCTATTCCGATTCACGCAACCAACACACCAATCATGTCCTCCTGGTGTTACAGAAGCTGCTGGAGCACCGGCTCTACTGTAAACTCAGCAAATGTGAGTTCAATGTAGATGAGGTGGAATTTTTGGGGGTTATACTCACACCTAGAGGGTTTCACATGGCAGAGAGGAAGATTGATGCTGTGAGTGCATGGCCAGTGCTAAACAGTGTGAAAGAGGTGCAGTGTTTTCTTGGCTTCGCCAATTATTACAGACGTTTTATCTCTCAGTTCTCCTTGTTGGCTTCCCCCATCACTAAATTGCTTCGAAAAGGGGTCCACTTCCTGTGGAACACCGAAGCCATGAGGGCTTTTGAGTTATTGAAGAAGGCGTTTGTTACTGCCCCAATCCTGAAACATCCACAACTGGACCTAAACTTTATAGTGGAGGCAGATGCCTCTGATTCGGCAGTGGGGGCTGTTCTATCACAAAGAGACAGAGAAACAGGTCAGTTGCACCCGGTTGCGTTTCTGTCCAGGAAATTAAATTCTGCGGAGACCAATTACACAATATCCGAAAAAGAACTATTGGCCATAAAAAGAGCCTTCCAGGAGTGGAGACACTACCTGTGGGGGTCACAACATCCTATAACAGTGTATTCTGACCATAGAAACTTTTTGTTCATGAAAACTGCTCGCCATTTATCCCAACGACAAATGAGGTGGATGCTGTTTTTCGCGGAATACAATTTCATCGTCACTTTCCGTCCTGGATCAGAAAACAAGAAAGCAGACTCACTCTCCAGACTAGGGGGAGACCTGGTGTCAGATAAGGAACAAATAAGAGCAATAATCGCACCTGAAAAGGTGGTGTGCCTGGTAACAGCTGACCGTTTTATCGAACAAGTACAGAAAGACCGAAACCAGGACCAATGGCAATCCTGGGCAAGCCAGAATCGTCTCCGAAGTATCCAACATGGAGTACCCTTGCATGGTGGGAAATTGTTCCTCCCCTCCCATGACCTACGGCTTCAAGCCTTCAACTGGTGTCATGGGGAGGTATTGGCCGGACATCCCGGAGTGAGAAAAAACGTCCATCTGGTAAAGCGTCATTTCTGGTGGGAAACACTGACAAAAGATGTTGAAAAGTGGATAGGACATTGTGATACTTGTGTGAGGGCAAAAGGGGACCATTTCATGAGTCGTGGGAAGCTCAGACCATTGCCCACTCCGTCCCGTCCTTGGCATACCATCAGTTTGGACTTCATCGTGGGGTTGCCCTTGGATCAAGGATACAACGCAATCATGGTAGTGGTGGACAGCCTGACAAAAATGGGGCATTTTATACCATGCAAAAACCTTCCTACTGCCAGCCAGACTGTTCAATTGCTGTTAACACAAGTGGTCCGGATTCATGGTATTCCACGAGTGATCATCTCGGACAGGGGACCGCAGTTCGTGGCCAGGTTCTGGCACATGTGGTGCAAGGCATTGAGGGTGGAAGACGCTCTTTCCACCAGCTTCCATCCTCAGACGGATGGACAGACCGAACAACTAAACCAAACACTCAAACAGTATTTGAGGTGTTATTCGGAAGAAGCTAGTCGTTCGTGGGTCTCTCTTCTCTGGCTGGCGGAGCTGTCATACAATAACGCATGGCATAGTGCAACAGGGGAAACACCGTTCAAGGCCAATACAGGTTTTCACGCCAACACTCTGCCTTTGACCATTCCGGGAGAAATCCAGAACCATCCCACTGTGGCAGCCCATGTGAAGGCTCTGTTAGAAACACATCAACGGATACAAAAGACCCTTGTCCAAGCGAAAACCTCATACAAAAAATGGGCGGATAAACACCGGCAGGAAAGTCCTCTGTATGAGATTGGGGACAAGGTTTGGCTGTCCACAAAGAACATTCGATTTCGTTACCGTAGTATTTTCCATCCCAGATTCATCGGTCCTTATTCAATCATCAAGAAGATCAATCCAGTGGCTTACAAGCTGAAGTTGCCTATGTCTATGAGGATACACCCGGTGTTCCACAGCAGCTTGTTGAAGCCGGCTGGTTCCATACGAAGCAAGGCCGCACCGCCGGTGCTGAGGGACGGTCAACTGGAGTACGAGGTGCGACGCATTCAGGACTCAAGGTTCCGTCAGGAGAAGCTGTGGTTTCTCGTATCCTGGAAGGGGTATGGCTCAGAGGATGACTCGTGGGAGCCTAGTCAAGACGTTCATGCCCCACGGTTGATCCGCTCATTCTACATCCGCAATCCGCGGAAGCCGGGCGCTAGGAGGCACAGGGCAGGGGGACGTACTGTCAGGGTCTGACAAAGGTGCCTGCCTAGGGGATAGACTACATCTACCAGAATGCCTTGCATGTAGTGGGTTGTCTTCAGAGAGCATAAAGTCCTAGGGAAGCCTGCAATTGGTGCTCGTGATTTGTCCTATTGGATGCTATTGTTAGCGGACGCCCTGTCCCCGCGGATCTGCTGGGAAGGCGTGGTTCGTTTTGCTCTGCGGCTGTGGAGCAAGTTTGCACTGAGACGAGTGAAGTCACTCGTCATTGTTTTGTGTTTGTTACCCGCGAGGCGCGTGAGACGCAGGATTGCCCCCTCGGCGCTCTTGCGGAGTTATCGACAAGGGAGAGGTGAGTGGATTCGGAGACGCCGGATTGGCCCCTTCGGTTCACTCACGGAACGCGGTAAAAGAACCGCTTTACAGACACCGGCTGGTGCTTTGGTTCATCGTATGCGCGTGAGACGCAGGATTGCCCCCTCCGCGCCTTTGTGTTGTTTTTTCTTTAACTCTTTGAGGGTGTTGGTGGAGACGCTCAGATTTCCCCCTCCACTGCACACCGAAACTGTGTACTGTTCGTAGAGCCTATTAACGACGTACAGGAGACGCTGGGATTGCACCCTCCTGTTGTTCGTAACTGTTTTTTGCCCTGATCATCAAGCAGGAAGAGCCGGCTGGCTACATTTAAGTTTGGGTTTTCATCTTTAGTTCAGGAACATCGGATGCTGTATTATCAGTTGGCTAGAAACTTGGGGAAGAGGCTGACCTTCCATTAGTCCAACTGTGAACTCCGAACAGCTCCCCTTCTCATGGCACCTGGTGAGTGATTGCGGTTTGTATGAAAAGGTGACATACACACATGAGGCATAGGGGGTTGCAGGAGGGCCCTGATGGTTGTTTCATTTTCTTTCCCTTAGTCCAAGAAGGGATACAAACAAGGGAAGGGTCGTCTCCTGAGCATTATCAGGTGAGGGTCACTACATGTACTTGTGAGACTGAACTAGGAAGCCTAGGGAGTGGTAGGTTAACTTGTTCCTTTTGTCATTTCAGGTCCCTATCCTGGATGTTCCTGTTTCCTATCTATTTTCCCTCCCCTGACTGCCTTGCACTCTGAAGGTTTATTTAATTGGAGTGCAGGGACGTCTGGAGGTGGACCCCATTTGAGCATCATTCCGACCCTGAGGATTAGCAGCCGTGACACCAGCAGCATTTGATTTACAAGCCCTGGGCACACATGTTTCACTGTACTAGGGGCTGACAGATGAATCAAATAACCCAATCATGGAATCCAATCAGTATATCAATTTAACCTGTGGAGCACTTGCACTGTGGCACTGATTAGCAGTGACACAGTGCCCAAAGCATAAACCCAGCAAAAACATATCAAAACAGAGTAGGAAATCCATCAAAATGGAAGGGAGACTCACGCCGATGATGTCAGGTCTAACAGGGGAGAACGACAAATGGGAGCAAGGGAGCGGGGCCACAGGGGACGCAGCTGTGGGAAACAGCGAAGGAGACTCAAGGCAAGGGGGCGGGGATGCAGCGTCAGGAGAGCGGATGGCAGGGGCGGCGAGGGGAACAAGGCACAAGGGTATAGAAGCAAGGAGAGACAGAGGTTGTAATTGGATCTCCGAGCTTAGGACTTCAGAAGGTGTTGTACAGGGGATGGGCTCAGTTATAGCTGAAGTGTTCACCAAATATTACGAAGGGATCTACCAATCCCAGACAGCCAGGGGTGAAGAGGATTGTGCGGAGCTCCTGAAAAATGTAGTATTACCAACACTTACTGATGGGGACTGGGAGGCGACTGATGCAGACTTTACTGTAGAAGAAGTCTAGGGTCCCATAGGTGACCTCCAGTCCGGGAAAGTTGCGGGTCCAAAGGTTTTCCCTGCAGAAATGTATAAGTGCGTGGCAGGCCACCTGGTGCCACACATGCTCAATATGTTTAGAGAGGGGAGGGCAAAGGTCACTTACCCCCGGATTTGAGGACTGCCACCATAGTTGGCATCCTTAAGAAGGGCAAACCACAGGACCTCTGTAGTTCGTATCGCCCAATCTCGCTCCTGAACTATGAGGCCAAGGTACTCACAAAAGTAATCGCTAACAGACTGACTCCACTGATACATTCTCTGATTCACCCAGACCAATCCGATTAATGCCTCATAGAAGCACCAGATTGAATCTCTGTAGACTTTATGGGGTTATGCATGTGGTGCGACAGCAATCTGATGTCCTGGCAGCACTCCTGTCACTCGATGCCCACATGACATTAAACAATATCGAATGGCCATACCTGTTTGCCGTTCTTACTAAATTTGTATTTGGCCCTGGTTTCCGTAGCTGGATTGAGCTTTTGTGCGCTGCCCCGTTGGTACATGTCTGGGTTAACGGGACGGTTTCCAGAATTTTTCAGCTTTATAGGGGCACACAACAGGCTTTCCAGCTCTCACTGGTGCTCTTTGCGTTGGCTCTTGAACCACTGGCCTCATGGGTGCGAGCAGATTTGGTAGTGAGAGGCATTGATGTGGAGGGGTGGGTTGAACGCATCTCCCTGTATGCATACGATATCCTGTGGTATGCCCATAGACCCAGACAGACCTTCCATAGGCTTATTCATATTATACAATCGGACAATATTCTGGATATCGTATTAACTGAGATAAGTCCCTGGTATTCACCTTGGCGAAGAACCTCTGGCCCTGACGTCAGCGTGCAAGGAGCTAATCCATAAAGATCTACTTAAAAACTTGGGCATTTAGATCTTCAAACCGAAAGAGGAATTCATGCAGCTGAAAGTACACTCACAGCTAGAATGGTTGAAAGAGGATGTTGTTCATTGGCGGCGCCTGCCGGTCTCCCTTATGAGAAGAGTGGTTCTATTCAAGTTGATGGCCCTACCGTGTGTACTATATGCCATACAAAATACTCCATTCCAGATCCCGGAAGTTTTCTTTTGTGGGGTTGAGTCCGAGCAGCATAGACTCATATGGGGGAGGGGAGTCTGCCCTGGGATTGCTTTGAATAAATTTCAGAAGGGGGTATATGAAGGAGGACTAGCGGTGCCGGACATAAGAAAATACTGCTGGGCAGCCCAGCTGGTTAACGTTAACGTATTCTCACCACTTGAGGAACCGGCCTACCGGATTGACCGTCATGCTATGAACAGGGGAAGCTTTCTCTCGGTCCAGTACGAGGGAGAGGGGCGATTTTGTCCCTCCCGACTCACACACAGACTGTGGTTATGACCTGCGAAAAGCGACTATAATGATTGGATGGGAGGCCCGGTTGACTGAGCAAACCCCTCTCTGGGAGGAAGATCTTCTGAGTGAGGTCAGGTGCCTGAAGAGGTTCCAGGGATGGAGCAACATTGGCATTGAACTCCTAGGGGATGTTTGGAAGAAAAGGAACATGGTTTTGTTTGACAGTCTCCAAGTAGAATTCCAAATGAAACCGACTGAGCACTTTTAGTACTTACAATTGAGGCATGCACTCCATTGTCACTTGTAAGAAGGCGTTTTGCTGCCGGAGTAAACACCACTTGAAGACAGACTCCTCCTTGACCCAATGGTGGACAAAGCAATATCCCTCAGGTATTAAAAACATATGAATAATACCCCTGACTGTCTGGGACCCCTTTGAACGGCCTGGGAATCGGACGTGGGACTCCTGGAGGATGAGGATTTGGGGGGAGGCCCCTCAGAGCCCCAGAGAGATAGTGGTGAGAGCAAGATTTAGGCCAATCCAGCTATGTATTCTACATAGATCCTATGCCTGGCAATCAGTACAGTACCACATGGGCCATCTGCACAGTGTGTATGGGGCTGTGGGGAGACTGGAACATTCTTCCATATATTGAGGGAATGCCCCAAGATGCAGACTTTTTGGAGGAAGGTGTATCATGTAATGGCAGCAGTAGTGGGGGAGCAGGTCCCAGTTGAAGGGAGATGGCAAATCCTGGGGGTGACAGGAGAGATAGTCTGGCCTAAATGGGCCACAACCTGGCTGGCCCTAGCGGGAGTGGAGGCAAAGCGTAACATCCCCCAAGCGTGGGGTGCCAGTGTAGCCCCAACATTGGAGTCTTGGGGAAATGATTTAAACTGTGTAAGCTGGCTGAACAAACAGTATACCAGAGAAGGGGATGCCCACGAAAATGGGAGAAAGTTTGGGGGGCCTGGATGACCTACAGAAGTGACCAGTCATCAATATCATAGGTTTCTCTTGTCATTTTAAGGAACACGTTGTATAACTGTACTCCGTGTTTACTTAGCTGGGTGGAGGGACACTGGGAGATTTGGATTGCTCTACTTTCTGACATTCAGGCATCCAAGGAGGGGTTCATGCACATCTTTAGTAGTCAAAGTAAGCAGGGGTTATTTTAGTAGGGAATAGTTTACAATCCAGTGGCGACAGTAGGAAGTAATGACAATAAAAGCACGCACATCTTTTTGAGTTTGAAGAATTGCCATTTTAACAATAACACTAATACGCTCTGGAGTTAGCTTCGTACCCTCATTAGACAGTAGGTGACCTAAATAGGTGACCTCCTGTCGACAATACGGAAATTTGGAAAGGGACAATTTATGTCTGTGGTGTGCCAGGTGCAACAACAATTTAACTGTACTGTCCCTACAACCTTGTTTTGTGTCAGAAGCAATGAGGAGGTTGTCAACATACTGAAGCAATACATTACCTGCAGGAAGTATAAAGGAGTCTAATTGGGCCTTCAAAGCTTGACTATAGATATTTGGACTTTCAGTATAGCCCTAAGGAACTCGACAGAATCTGAAGCTTCTGCCTGCTAGGCTGAACCCAAACATCTGCTATCAGGATTAATAGGAATACTAAAGAATGCATTTTTTAAATCAATAACAGAAAATAATGTAGCAGAAGAAGGAATCATTGTCAGAAGATTGCTAATGTCAGGAAGCACAAGAAACTGGGGAATCGCTATTTTATTAACTTCACGCAAATCGATCACAAAACAATAACATCTTCAAGATCATCAGAGGAACTGGAGGGTGCCCTTTTAAGAATCGGAAGAATAGGGCTATTGCAAATATTAGCAGTCATCTCCTCAACCACAACTTTCCCAATCAAATCCTGATCGATCTGCAACAAAGCTCGCTCTCCTGCCTGCAGCATTTTATATTGAGGGACATGAGGTAAAATGGCACCACCCTTAAAGCGTATCGAAACAGGCGATATCAACAACAATCCCACATCTGTGCCGTCTATTGCCCACAGACTGAGTGGCACGTCTTTAAACTCAGCAGGAAGGGACACATCTTTGGACAGACACTGCTTAGCGCACACCACATCCGAACCTATTGTCCTATAGACACCGGCTGGAGAACAATAAATTGTGGCATGCAACGTTTTCAATAAATCCAAACCCATCAAATTCTCACCACAATTAGATGTCAACAAGAATGGGGAATCCATAATAAAAGGACCTATGGTCAATGCAAGAGGTTTTGAAATGGTGTTTACAACCGGTACACCAGAAAAACCTACCTAAACATTATTATGACCAGGTGGAGCCGCCCCAAGACCAAATAGCGAGAAATAGAACTGTTAATTGCACCTGTATCCACCTAGATTTCCTTAGCTGAGCCATGCAAGTTCGGAGTAACATAAGGACCGCGCTGATCTACAGGTATCTAAACTGGTCCCTCACTCTGTCCCTGGCTGTCCTAGCTGAAAGACTTTCCTGTCACCTCACCTTTATCATAATCATCATGATAATACTGTCCTTGCTGAGGGTCATCAAAGTAATTATTATCAAAACGACCCTGTGAGGCTGCTGCATTCTGAAACCTGTCTGCTCCTCCAGCTCCACAACCCCTTCCACGAGAACCTTGTCCTCTTGAGTCCTCCACCTTCTGCAACAACACAGGACACTCGCTACGCCAGTGTCCCTCCTCCTTACAATATGCACACATATTCAGCCCTAAATGCGTTGTATTCCTGCTAGTAAGTGGAAGCTGCCTGGCCAAACCACCATGTCCTCTACCATTCCCTCTAGATGTCTGCTGCAACAAATTCTTCATCTTCCATTCCCTGCGCTTCTTCTCCATTCTCTCCTTATCTTCATTTTCCCTGTGCTCATAATACTGTGCCATTTTCAAAATAACAGAAGGAGAAGAGGTGGGCCAGGTGTTCTCGGAAGCCTGCAATCGAGTCGCAATCTCAGGGAGCAAATTTGAAACAAATCTATTACCAAACAATCAGACACCTCCCTCAATAGACACATACTGCCCACTATAATCCAGAATCACATTTTCAAACCGAGTAAAAAAATTAGACACACTCTCATCTTTCTTCTGACGACAAGCCTATACCTTGTCCCAATACAACCTTTCTCAGTAGAATGAGAGAATACATATACGTGATAATGCGGCCTGGCTAAGCAAGTATCTCTGCCCTAGGCTCATCACTTAGCTTCCTGTCCTGATCCCATGCTTTTATTTTAACCCATGTATGTATCAGTTCTGCCACAGGATCTTGTGTATGCACTTGCCTCCAAATATCTACCAGAACCATTAAACTGAAGAACATTTCAATATCTGCAAGTGCAATTACTGTAGAAGAAGCAGCTTCAGTTAATTCTGTATAATATGCCGTAGGATTTTTTCTAGGATCAGGTAAGTGTGTTATAAGAGACAATACTTCATTCTTTTCCATGGAGTATAAACCCACTGGGGCTGATTCACAGAACTAACTTACGAAAAAATCCTAAACTTATTACTTTTGGTATTCACAAAAGGTATTTGGTAGTTTCAAGTTAGGATTTTGTCTTAAGTTAGGATTTTGTCCTAAATTCGGATTTTGTCTTATGTTAGGATTCTTTCCTAAATTAGGATTTTGTCTTAAGTTAGGATTTTGTCCTAAGTTAGAATTTTGTCTTAAGTTAGGATGTTATCTTAATTTAGGATTTTGTCTTAAGTTAAACTTAAGACAAACTTAAGTTAAACTAAAGTTTAATTTAAGACGAAATCCTAACTTAGGACAAAATCGTTACTTAAGACAAAATCCTAACTTAAGACTACTAAATGCCTTCTGTGAATACCAAAAGTAATACATTTAGGATTTTGTCGTAAATTAGTTCTGTGATTCGAGACCACTGTTCTTGGAAACAGGCTGCTTCACCTGCTCTAATAACAGCATTGTGCTGGTCCCTTAACTCGGGTATCTTGGGTGATATATAGGGTGAACCTCTCGCATCGGAAACTAAGACACCGAGGTGGGGCTCCTCTCAAGTAGCCTACCCCGGTAAGCAATCAATGTCGTAATACTGCAAAAAAATTGATCAGGCCCAATATTAGTAACATATGCATGATCTTTAATATCATATAAAATCTGAGGTGTTGCATCTTCGAAACACTTTCCTAGAGACCAATCAAAGTAGAAGACATGTGCTTAAGGACATGCTGTTGTACATAAGGTTCATAATGTCTCATCACTTTCCACACGTCTTTCACACCATAAATGGGATTTTGAGCACACTGGGCAGCCTGATTAGCTACTACCCGCTTTTCATCATCTCCCATATCAGATCACACTAACGTCCGTCCCAGACGTTCCTTAAATTTCATCCAGTCTCTATCCTCGAGTCCACGTACTGGTGTCCCACTACTCAGTAATGTTGGGGGATGAAAGAAGAGAGTGGGAGAAGCAACAGAAGTAACAGACACTAACGTTGCTGCAAGGCTGCGTCTTGTGTGTAAGAGCTTGCGAAAGGTACGCTGGAAAATATGTGTGGCAGGGGTTCTGACAATCATCGTTGCCGTGGACGGTGAGGATAAAGAAATGACAGGAGGTGCTGTGGCCAAAGCAGTCTGATCAACAGTAGCAGGAGGGGAAACAGCAGAAACAGAAATAGCTGGTGGCTTAGACTGGGAAGGAATAGCTGGGTATATTCTCTGTGGGGCATATAGAGGCAGCATTCTAGTATCTAGCAATTCTTCCACAAAAGTATAATTTTCTTCTCGGGCTACATCAGATTTAGAAATATTCAATCAAAACATCCTATCTGCACGTACGATCCCTATCTCTTACTTTTCTCTATCATGTGCTACAGCTTTCTTAGTCAATGTTTGCATACTCATCCTTCGCGCCTCTTTCTTTGCTTCCCTTAACTTTGTTTAGCTTCCATTTGCCACGTTGAAAGAGAATCAAACATAGACTGCCTACTTTTCTTCGCACATTTTTTCTTGTAAGAAACCAATACTTTGCTCGTCAAAAGTACACAGGAGGGGATGGGAGGGGATGGGTCACTCACCCGAGGAGTACCGGCACTTTGCTTATCAAAATTATCCATTAATGGCCACTGTAACTTGGCATTGTCCCTTGTATATTTGTACAATAACATACTAAACATAATATGACCAAGGCCCTGCTTCACATACATATCAAAATTCGGAGTGCCTTCTGGAGGCACTGGCTGGCTTTCTTCCATTCGAGCAGCAGAAGAACAACAACAACAGCCCAAACAAAACAATTTGCTGAGACCAGGCATTCTCACAAGAAAACAAGGTCATTACTTATGCCCAGCAAAGTATTTGTAAACGCTGTTTACCCAAAATCATCCTCAGACTGTACCAAATACAAACCGAAATGGTACCATATCCACAAAGAACCAAAACAAACTCACCTGATACATGCAGGTCAAATTAATTTATTCTCCACTGCTGACTCTTCAGACCAAACAGTCAGATCCAAGGGTTTTGCTGTTCAGGAATCCAGTTGGGGTGACAACTGGGCGAGGCACCATCTGGTGGGACAGAAGGGACAGCTGCAAGTTCAGGAACTCTCTTATGCAGGGATCACTGATCCGTACGTCCAACTCGAGGATAGCCCCGACCTCCCCACCTGTCCACAGGAGGGGATGGGTCACTCACCCGAGGAGTACCTGTTCAAGCGGCAACTGAAGAAAGTGGCCCATTTATGGTCACCCCGGTCACTCACCCCGACCGCCTCCAAGACTTTCATACCAAATGAAGAGTTGGTCAGACAGTAGCGAATACAAACCAAGTATATGTTTATTCAGATACACTCGAGTGCAGCCCTGTCTAACCAGTCCCTTAGGGGTGCAGCAGAGAGGACTGACTTCAGCAAGCATAGCAATATATTATGTACATTTCATAACCAAGGAAGACCCAGCCATAATGGAATTTTCCAAGCAGGTGCAGCTAACACAAAGAAGTACATTAGAATGGGTTTAGATTCTGAGGCCAGGCACATAGTATCATCTACCCAAAGTCACTCTGTCCATGCCTGCCGCTGAACTGATGAGAGAAAACCTCTATCTAGTGGGAAAGGTATGCGCAATAAGAACAGTGTACTCATTAGCAGAGTAAGGCCTATCCTTGGAAAAATTAAACTTTCCACAACCTGCTTTGCGAGGAGACAATAAACAGCTAATTGCATGATTCAAAATGGCGTTAAACATAAAATGGTGCCGCAAATGCTAATTTACATGAAACAATTGCATGAACAGAATAGCAAAAACATGTTCATTTCATCAATCAGAGGAATGCCTTGGTGGATGTCCTGAGTACCTCTACATGTAGACAGAAGAGCTTACTATTCCAAAACTCCTAAATGGGAAGGGAAGCCTTGACCCTGGCTGATTGAGTGGGATAATATTATTATTAGTATTGTTATAAGTATTTGTGTTAGTATTATTATCATTATCAACTGCTAACTTTGTTTTAGTTTAATAGAAATTTGATAGGTAAGTTAACAGACTAAATTTCAGAAATTTGCAAAAACTTTACAGTTGCTATACATGCACAATGTTTTTTTTTTCACTTAGAAAGAAAATCATTGTTTCGGCTACATTCAATTTATTATAATCGATCGAGCATGTTCACTGGTACTTATGCCATTGCATTCATGTCCTTGAACATTGAAACATAAGATGCAGGAAAGTTTGTACAGCGGATTTGCATAATCACTAACGTCCCGTTTCCCTAGCAAATCCTAGCCATCTTCCCTTTACCTAAAATGTTGGAATTTGATTGAGTCATGTTTGTACAATACTCTGCGTACCTTTGTGTGTGACTTTATTATTTGTTTTACTCATTTTGATCTGCATTGTGTGGTGGTCCAGCAAGCACATAGCTGGCAAACTTGCCTGATGCAGAACATTTGTGATTCATTGTGTGCTCTCAAGCTCTGGCCCTTATGTGTCTCGCAACATCATTGAATTTGATATATCCCCTTTCTACCACCAAGTTTGTGCAAAAAGTTGAGATACTGTCCCCCTGCCATTGAGATACCCTCAACACTATCATTGTTGTTGAAACTGTTTTTTCTTTAGGCTGTTCAGATGTTTTTACATGTCTAGGCTCCTTAACACACTTCAAAGACTAATAAAGTACAAAGAGGCAGATTTATTATTTTTTTATGAAACGCAGCACAGCAAGCAAAGTTGGTGTCCTGCACTAGGGAAAGAATGCTTTGCCGAACTGAATCTATGGAGATATATCGCTGCTACTCCAGCTTGAGGCAAGGTAAAGCAAAGCATCACAAAGCACTGTTTGCATTACATTGAGGGCAATTTCCAGCATGAAAGATGGATTGGACATAAAAGTGAATTTTTATCAAAACCTTGTACTGGTTTGAGCAACTTTGTGTGACTCTGTACAGTTAAAACATCTTGATAAACCTTCCCCAGAGTATCTTGTTTTGGCTGACGGATTACAGTTCCTTGCTTCTAAAACTGCATATTCATCTGTAGAGGTTTGCAAACATTAGCTGTTGTAAAATTTGTAAACCTATATCTGTTCTGTTTTGCATTTCTGCTCTGTCCTTTCTTTTCTAATTGTGTTACGACCTGTGTAATCTATGATGTTTTGCAAACATTAACTGACTGCCAACAATGTATAATGTGCTTAAACAGTTGACCTGGTTTCATTACAGTATAGTGCTTGCACCTTTTATTTAATTGGTATCTGGTTCTTATGTACATACATATGTTTAACATACTCATTGTAAGACTAGAAGCTCACTGTAACATCCCACTTGTCACACTGTTGTTGTGTTCAGCATGGGGTTTGGTATTGTGATTGTGCTTTAAATGGATCATTTTTAACTAGATTTTATTGGGCTTTTCCACATGTGCCGCATCATTTTTATACATTAAATGCATGCTATTAAGTCAATTTAATGCCATTGTCTAACCTGTTTCTTCCCACATCACACACATTCTCAACTGCCTACCCTCCCTCCCCCCCCAAATATGTTTCTCACGTCAATTTTGTCACTGTATATGGTGTGAGTGTGCCCTTTTAGAGCTTGTTGTATGTAGGTACGTGTAAGATATATAGATATGGAAGATGGGGCGGTGTGGTCAAAGAACGGCCAATACATTTGTGACCTGGTCTATTCCGTCCCTTATCTGGTCCAGAGATGGAGATCTTGAGGGCAAGGCCCCCACAACATCTGAAACCATTGTTAATATTTTATTGACTAGCCCTCCCCAGGCCCTAACTGCTTCCAATGTGCCTATGTCTTGTTATGCTTGCCTCAGGAGTGTTCTCCCTTCGCATCCGAACAATCTTTCAAATTCCCACCTCCTAGATATAATCCTATGCCATGGGTGCTCACAAACTTTCTCTCGGGGGCCAAAGTTACCGTGTGGTTTGTGGCCGTGGCCCGCACCGGAGGGGCCGGAGTCAGAGGGGAAGAAGGCAGGGCTAATGCAAAAAAAACTGTGACCATGAGGTTGAACACAGGCCCCTGCATCAGACTTCGTCCACTGAGCCACCAGCCTTGACATACACACATCTTTCTTTCTCTCTCTCTCTCTCTCTCTCTCTCTCTCTGTCTCCCTCTCTCTATCTCGCTCTCTATCTCCCTCTCCCTCCCTCCCTCCCTCTCTATCTGTCTCCCTCCCTCTCTCTCTGTCTCCCTCCCTCTCTCTCTCCTCCGAGTGCCTCCCTCGGTCTCCATCCTTCTGTTACCCTCTGTCTCTCTCCCTCTGACACGCTCTGTCACCCTCCCTCTCCATCCCTATGTGCCACTCCATCTTCTCCCTCCCTCTGTCTCCCTCCTTCTGCCTCCCTCAATCTGTCTCCCTCGCTTAGTCTCCCTCTGTCTCCCTCCCTCTGTCGCCCTCTGTCTGTCTCCGTCTGTCTCCCTCTGTCTGTCTGTCTCCCTCCATCTGTCTCCCTCTGTCACCCTCCTCCCTCTGTCTGACTCCCTCTTTCTGTCTTCCTCCCTCTCTCTGTCTCCCTCTCTCTGTCTCCCTCCCTCTGTCTCCCCCTCCGTCTCCATCCCTCAGTCTTCCTCCCTCTGTCTCCTCCCCTCTGTTTCCTTCCCTCTGTGTCTCCCTCTCTCTGTCTCCCTCTCTCTGTCACCCTGGGTCTCCCTCTGTCTGTCTCACTCTCTCTGTCTAACTCTCTCTGTCACCCTGTGTCTCCCTCTCTCAGTCTGCCTCTCTCTGTCACACTCTGTCTCCCTCCCTCTACCTCCTTCTGTCACGCTCTGTCTCCTGCCCTCTGTCACCCTCTGTCACCCTCTGTCTCCCTCTCTCTGTCACGCTCTGTCTCCCTCCCTCTGTCTCCCTCTCTGCCTCCCCCTGACTCCCTCCCTCTGTCTCCCTTTCTCTGTCTCCCTCTCTCTGTGACCCTGTGTCTCCCTCTCTCTGTCACTCTGTGTCCCTCTCCCTCTCCATCCCTCCCTTCCTCTGTCTCCTTCCCTCTCCCTTCCTCTGTTACCCTCTGTCTTCCTTTCCCTCTCTCCTTCTCCATCTCCCTCCCTCTGTCTCCCTCTCTCTCTCTGTCCCTCTCTCTGTCTCCTTCTCTCCCTCTGCTTCCCTCCCCACATTCCCTCTGTCACCATTTGTCTCCCTCCCTCTGTCACCCTCTGTCTCCCTCCCTCTTCCTCCCTCTGTCTCCCACCATCTATATCCCTCCCACTGTCTCCCTCCCTCTGTCTTCCCTGACTGCCTCTCCCTGTCTCCCTCACCATGTCATCCTCTGTCTCATCCCTCTGTCTATCTCCGTCTACCTACCTCTGTCTCCCTCCCTCTATCTCACTCTTTCTGTCTTCTTATCTCTGTCTCCTTTCCACCCCCCCTCTCTCACCCTCTGTCTCCCTCCCTCTCCCTCCCTCTGTCACCCTCTGTCTCCCTCTGTCTCCCTCCCCTCAGTCCCTCTGTCAACCTCTGTCTCCCTCACTCTGTCACCCTCTGTCTTCCTCCCTCTCCCTCCCTCTGTCTCCGCCATCTAACTCCCTCCCTCTAAATCCCTCCCTCTGTCTCCCTCTCTCTGTCACCCTGCGTCTCCCTCTGTCTGTCTCCCTCTCTCTGTCTCCCTCTCTCTGTCACACTCTGTCTTCCTCCCTCTCCCTCCCTATATCTCCCTCCCTCTGTCTCCCCCTGACTGCCTCTCTCTTTGTCCCTCCCTTTCCCTCCTTCTGTCACCCTCTGTCTCCCTTCCTCTGTATCCCTCTCTTTGTCTCCCTCTCTCAGTCACCCTGTGTCTCCATCTCTCTGTCTCCCTCTCTGCCTCCCTCTCTCTGTCTCCCTCCCTCTGTCTCCCTCTCACTGTCCCCCTCTCTGCCTCCTTCTGTCTGTCTTCCACTCTCTGTCTCTCTCTCTGTCTCCCTTCTTCTCCCTCCCTCTGTCGCCCTCTGTCTCCCTCCCTCTAAACCCTGTCTCCCTTCCTCTGTCTCCCTCCCGCTGTCGTACTCCCTCTGTCTCCTCCCTATACCTCCCTCCCTCTCTATCCTCCCTCTGTCTCCCCTGGCTGCCTCTCTCTGTCTCCCTCCCTCTCCGACCTTCTGTTACCTTCTGTCTCTCTCCCTCTGTCACCCTCTGCCTCCCTCCCACTCCCTCCATCTGTGTGACTCCCTCTTTCTCCCTCCCCCTGTCTCCCTCCCTCTGTCACCCTCCCTCTACCTCCCTCTGTCTCCCTCCTCCCTCTGTTTCCCTCCCTCTATCTTACTCCCTCTTTCTCCTTCCCTCTCTGCCTCCATCTCTCTGTCTCCATCTCTCTTTTTCTCTCTCTCTGTCTTCCTCCCTCTGTCCCCCTCTGCCTCCCTCCCTCTCCCTCCCTCCCTTCCTCTATCTCCCTCCCTCTATTTCCCTCCCTCTATGTCTCTCTGTCTCTCCCTGACTGCCCCTCTCTGTCTCCCTCCCTCTGTCACCTTCTGTCTCCCTCCCTCTCCCTCCATCTGTGTGACCCCCTCTTTCTCCCTCCCTCCATCTCCCTCCCTCCGTCTCCCTCCTGTCTCCCCCTGGCTGCCTCCTTCTGTATTCCTCTCTCTTTCACCCTGTGTCTCCCTCTCTCTTTCTCCTTCTCTCTGTCACCCAGTGTCTCCCTCTCTCATTCTCCCTCTCTCTGTCACGCTGTGTCTCCCTCCCTCTCCCTTCCTCTCCCTCTCCCTCCCTTCTCTGTCTCTCTCTCTCTGTCTCCCTTCCTCTTCCTCCCTCCATCACCCTCTGTATCCCTCCCCTCACTCCCTCTGTCACCCTCTGTCTCCCTCCATCTGTGTGACTACCTCTTGCTTCCTCCCTCTGTCTCCCTCCCTCTGTCGCCCTCGCTGTCTCCCCCTGCCTTCCGCAGTCTCCCTCCCTCTGTCACCCTCCCTCTACCACCCTCTGTCTCCCTCCTCCCTCTGTTTCCCTCCCTCTATCTCACTTCCTCTGTCTCCCTCCCTCTCTGCCTCCATCTCTCTGTCTCCCTCTCTCTTTTTCTCTCTCTTTGTCTCCCTCCCTCTGTCTCCCTCCCTGTCTCCCCCTGCCTGCCTCCCTCTCTCCGTCTCCCTCCCTCTGTCACCCTCCCTGTCTCCCCCTGCCTGCCTCCCGCTCTCTGTCTCCCTCCCTCTGTCACCCTCTATCTCCCTCTATCTCCGTCTCTCTCTGTCTCCCTCACTCTCTGTGTCTCTCCCTCCCTCTGTCTCCCTCTCTCTGTATCCCTTTCTCTGTCTGCCTCCCTCTCTGTCTCCCACTTCTCTGTCTCCTTCCCTCTGTCTCCCACTCTCTCTGTCTCCCTCCCTCTGTCACCCTCTGTCTCCTGCCCTCTGTCTCCCTCCCTCTGTCACTGTCTGTCTCCGTCCCTCTCCCTCCGTCTGTGTGACTCCCTCTTTCTCGCTCCCTCTATCTCCCTCCCTCTGTCTCCCTCCCTGTCTCCCCCTGACTTCCTACCTCTGACTCCTCTCTCTGTCTCCCTTTCTCTGTCTGCCTCCCTCCCTCTCTGTCTCCCTCCCTCTCTGTCTCCCACTCTCTCTGTCTCCTTCCCTCTGCCTCCCACTCTCTCTGTCTCCCTCCCTCTGTCACCCTCTGTCTCCTGCCCTCTGTCTCCCTCCCTCTGTCACTGTCTGTCTCCGTCCCTCTCCCTCTGTCTGTGTGACTCCCTCTTTCTCGCTCCCTCTTTATCCCTCCCTCTGTCTCCCTCCCTCTGTCTCCCTCCTTGTCTCCCCCTGCCTGCCTCCCTCTCTCTGTCTCCCTCCCTCTGTCACCCTCTGTCTCCCTCTATCTCTGTCCCTCTCTGTCTCCCTCACTCCCTGTGTCTCTCCCTCCCTCTGTCCCCCTCTCTCTGTCTCCCTTTCTCTGTCTGCCTCCCTCTCTGTCTCCCTCCCTCTCTGACTCCCACTCTCTCTGTCTCCTTCCCTCTGTCTCCCACTCTCTCTGTCTCCCTCCCTCTGTCACCCTCTGTCTCCTGCCCTCTGTCTCCCTCCCTCTGTCACTGTCTGTCTCCGTCCCTCTCCCTCCGTCTGTGTGACTCCCTCTTTCTCGCTCCCTCTATCTCCCTCCCTCTGTCTCCCTCCCTGTCTCCCCCTGACTGCCTACCTCTGACTCCCTCTCTCTGTCTCCCTCTCTCTGTCACCCTGTGTTTCCCTCTCTCATTCTCCCTCTTTCTGTCACCCTGTGTCTCCCTCCCTCTGTTCCTCTCCCTCCTTCTCCCTCTCCCTCCCTCCCTCCCTCTGTCTCCCTCTCTCTGTCTCTCTTTCTCTGCCTCCCTTCCTTTTCCCCCCTCTGTCACTCTCTGTCTCCCTCCCCCCACTCCCTCTGTCCGCATATTTCCCCCTCCCTTTGTCACCCTCTGTATGCCTCCCTCTCCCTCCCTCTGTCTCCTGCCATCTATCTCCCACCCTCTGTCTCCCCCCTCTGTCTCCCCTGACTGCCTCTCTCTTTCTCCCTCCCCCTGTCATCCTCTGTCTCTCTTCCTCTCCCTCCCTCTGTCTCCCTCCCCCTGCCTCCCTCCCTCTATCCCCCTCTCTCTGTCTCCTTTCCCTCTCTCTGTCACCCTCTGTCTCCCTCCGTCTCCCTTCCTCTGTCACCCTTTGTCTACGTCCCTCTGTCACCCTCCCTCTTTCTCCCTCCTCCCTCTGTTTCCCTCCCACTGTCTCCTTCCCTCTCTACCTCCATCTCTCTGTCGCCCTCTCTCTGTTTCTCTCTCTCTGTCTTCCTCCCTCTGTCCCCCTCTCCCTCCCTTCCTCTATCTCCCTCCCTCTATTTCCCTCCCTCTCTCTGTCTCTCCCTGACTGCCCCTCTCAGTCTACCTCCCCCTGTCACCCTCTGTCTCCCTCCCTCTGTCACCCTCTCTCTCCCTCCCTCTCCCTCCGTTCCTCTTCCTCCCTCTGTCTCCCTTCCTCTCCCTCTCTCTGTCTCCCTCTCTCTGTCACACACTGTCTTCCTCCCTCTCCCTCCATCTGTCTCCCTGCCTATATCTCCCTTCCTCTGTCTCCCTCTGTCTGTCTGCCCCTGACTGCCTCTCTCTGTCTCCTTCCCTCTCCCTCCTTCTGTCACCCTCTGTCTCCCTCCCTCTGTCACCCTCTGTCTCCCTCCCGCTCCCTCCATTTGTGTGACTCCCACTTTCTTCCTCCCTCTGTCTCCATACCTGTCTCCCCCTGCCTGCCTCCCTCTGCCTCCCTCTCTCTGTCTGTGAGAAGTTGGCCTGATATATGATGTCTCCAATTCTGGGGGCACCTTGTATCAGTCCAAACAATCCCTTATGGTGGTGGTTGTAAGTCAACCTTATAGACAAGCTATCCTAGGGGTAGCATGGACTAAGCAGTCTTCAGGCTAAACTCAATAGGGCATGTGAAGCCAGCTGTTTTACCAATCACAATCCTGTAATATCAAATGAAAGGACACCACACATAAAAATATATGTATTTATTACTAGAATAATCCTCTATACTCTTTATGAGTCTAGAAGCACAAGCGTTTAAACAAAAGCACAGTAAAACATATGAAAGTTGCACAATTATGGATGAGGCCGGGGGCCACTCAAACCATATACTAAAATAGTGGTATAAGTATCACTACTCGAACAGTGGTAAGGCCTGAGGCCTTTCGAATCGCTGGGGCTATTCGGGACTAGAAGTGGTGAAGTCGGGAAAAGCCCGCGGGACTCGGGTGCAGCGCTTAAAGCACACGCATTCACCAATGCAAAGTCAATGGTGCGTAAAAGTTACAAAGTCACTGTTTAAGGAGTCTTCCGACTAGACTAGAATTACCAAACTTTAGACTTAGACACTAGAGGTGTATATCAATGCAGGAGCACCGGCGTTCATGAGTTATCTCACCCACAGGAAGCGGGTGCATAGGTGCCAAAGTGTGTCGGGTTTTGTCACGCAGTCTGATGGTGCCTGGAGAAGAAGATGCTGCAGGCGTCCAGAAGAGAAGTGTCCGGTTGGATCCAAGGTTGGATCGAAGATGTAGAGTACCTGAAATCAGAGGGGACAGAGTCTGAGTCACTCAGCAGTGACCAGGGTGGAACCAGGAAAGAACCAGGCAATGTCGGGCGCAATCAGGTGGTTGTCATGAAGCTTGTCTCCGCTGCCACGTTAACTCTGGGGCACCGAGGATGTCCAGGAGTGGATCACGAGCTGTCCCATAAAGGCTCTCGCTTTCAGCGGTGTCGGCTTCCGGATGAGGAGATAACAAGCCTTGGCAAAGGCAACCCATGCAGGATTTGTGGTTTTTCCAAGATTGCCAGCCCCAAGCTTCAGGTCGCCTTCACGGGTCTCAGACTTGCTGGGACTGTGGATCGGGCTGTTGGAAGTCAGGAACACTGGGTCTTGTCGATCTCTGTTGCTCGAGTTCCGACAGGAACTGCAACAAAGCAAATGGTGAGGTGCTGGATGGTGCCTGTTTGCACAGGGTGGTCACTCCTTGACCACATGGGAGATTCTTCAGTCTTCCATGTCGAGTGGGATGTCGAAGGGTCCAGAGTTCTGTATCAAAGTCTCAGTCAGGGAAAACCTCACTTGCGCTGGCACTGCTCCCACCTTTATTCCAAATCTGTGGGCTGGATTACCTGCTAGGTCCCTCCTATTGGTGGGACCAGGGAAGGGGGTGGTTACACCCCTGTCCCTTTCTCCAGTTTCGCGCCAGGACTGGGACTGGAGTGCCCCAGAACCGGTTTGACTGGATTATGCAAGGGGAAGCCTTGTGCTCCCCAGGCAGTGTCTATTTTCATTCAACCCACCCTGCCAAAATACACTATCTCCTGTCTGGGGAGGTGTAGCACCTCCCTGTGAAAGGAAACCCTTTGTCCAGGCCTCCCCAGCCAAGTTTCGGTCAGTAGTAGGAGGTCAGACTTGTGTCTGTGGCAGCAGCATCCATTTTGTGATGCTGAGGCTCTGGTTAGAATTAATCGCGTTTTAGCAAAGTAACTTGTCTTCTCCCTCAAGAGGGGTGGAATGCTACCCCCGTCGCCAGGACTGGCGAGGGGGTAGTATTCCAAAGCGTATGACACCTTACACAACATGTTTTGATAAAGCCAGACCAAAGTTAGCACATAACCGCGAGGATTATAATGCACTTAAGAGTAAATGGTATGGCAATATCCCGGAACAGCTAAGGGAGTTGGTCCCGACAGCTGCAGACAGGCTCAGCTCATGCTAGGGCACCATCTCACATAAAACCAAGCACTCTACCTCCAGGATTGTTAAGGCCTGCCATAGGAGTGCCTTATAGGTATATATGTGTCCAGATGTAGGTTTAGATATAGGTATACTATATCTATGCAAGGGGTGATTACACCCCCTTTGCCCCAGCTGAGTGATCAGCCAGTTGTGTCAATTTAAGTACCAGCCAGGGGTGGCAAAAGATATGCTGCAGCCCCTGGTAGGACTTGGATGCACCGATGCCCTGGGCACCTATAGTGCACTGTATTGGGGCTGACAAGGTGTCCAGTACCAAATTGGTTATGCATCTAGGGTGCCTGGAGTCCATTTACAGAGAGAGCAGATAGTCTGGGACCCTGATTAGCAGGATCCCAGGCCAACTAAGTCGAAAACCAGCTAAACACAAGGCAAAAGATTTGGGGTAACCATAGTCAGGTATCCACCCTCCTACCTAACCCCCCCGCCCCCCAAACGAAAGGAAATAAGGCTATCCTTGACCAGGTAAGCCTATATTACCTGAGTGGCCATATAAGGAGGAACCTGCACTAGCATGGTTACCACCTGTGTTATGGTCCACCAAGTAATCCCTGACCCTAGGGGTATCAGAGGGTATCCACCATGGGGAATTACTACCTGTGGTGTGTTTTGGCAAAGTAAAAGGCTGTTGTTGAGATAGAGTACTGAAGTGAGGCTCCACTAATGTAGGGCTCAGCTTCCTCCAATCATCTTCCACCATGTGTGCCTTTCTTTCTTTCCTTGACTGAGTTGCACTGTGCTCTCAGGGTCAATCTCTAGCTACCTAAAGCTGGAGTCTGGGTCCCTTTGGTTGGCTTACTGGAGGGACAGGTCAGGTTTGGGGCCTTGGGGTCCCAGGTTTGTCTGTGTCCAACAGTGACCATCTGGGGGAGGTCCCTAACTAGTTGTAAGGAGGATACCTCAGGAGTTTTTAAAGTTTTCACCTTCCTGGGGCTGCTAGCTTTGGTGCCCCTAATCTGCTGATAGGGGTGCTTTATTTGACAGGGGGCCCTGTGGGGCTCACTGACCTTCCTGATCTCTGCAGCCCTGGGCTGACTGAGGCAGGGTAGAGAGGGGCAGGTTACCTGCTCCAGACTGGGTCCCACCTGAGAAGGGTCCACTGCCATCAGGGGCTCTGTCAGGCTAGGCCTAACCACCTCTGGGGCAGTTCCTTCATCAGGGGTAAGATCAGTTCCCTGAGGAGGCTGATACTTTCCTAAAGTCTGGTGGGAGGGAGATTTCTCTTTCTCCTCAATGCTGTCTGTGTGTGTGGAGTGATCCATAGTTTCAGGCTTCACAACACATGAATCCGTTTGAGTTTGGGCTGTGGCCATCACAGCCCCACCAACCTTTTTAGGAAGGGACTCAGTTTGGGTATGGGCTGTCACCAAAGCAGCTCTGCTAACTTGTTCAGGAAGGGCTTCTGCTAAAGATGGGGCTGAGTCTTGCACAGCCCTACCAACCTTTTCAGGAAGGACATCTTGGATTGGGGCTTTAGCCATCACAGTCCCACTAACCTTTCCATGGACATTTACCATTCTAGAATGGATTTCCTGTTCAACCTCAGCCCAGGCTGAGATTTCCAAATCATTTCCAGTAGACAATCTACAGGCACGTTTGCTGACACTGCCACTCTCTTTGGGCCAGTGACACCTCCCCAGCTGAGATTTACTACTGCCATGGGATGATTGATTTGTATTCCATCAATATTGATCACCTGGTATGTGGCACCAGGTAAAAGTTGCCTTGAGGGGACTAGACATTCAGCCACCATGGTGAAGCTAGCCCCTGTGTCTCAAAAGGCCTCAACTTTCAGACCATTGATGAGGGGCTCCTTTCTGTACTTGCTAAAAGTGTTTGGGCAATCAGTGAAGTTGGCAAACCCCATGCCATTTTCATAGACAAGAGTATCTGTGGTAGGGGACCTGGTTAGGCCAGAGTCCACCTGTGCTCCAAAAGTAAACCCACCCAAATTCTTGGGGGTGCTCCCACCACCTGGGGGATAACTGCTAACAGTAACAGGAGGTGTTGGAGCTTTACTTGGAGGTATATTTTCTTTACTGCTATTCTTTGGACAACAGCTGTCTGTTTTCCAGTGGCCAGTCTGTTTACAGGCATGGCAGTAAGGTTTCTTCTGGTTAGATGAGTTGTTCTGGGACCCACCCCCATCCTTGGAGTTTTGGGACCCTGTGGGAGACTTGTCTTTTGATTTATCCCAACCCTCCGCTGGAGCCTTGGAAATATCCTTCTTTTAGTTATTACCCTGATTTGTAGGCCTAATCCTGGTTCTGACCCATTTGTCTGCCCTCTTACCCAATTCTTGTGGAGAGGTCAGATCTGAGTCCACCAGGTGCTGGTGCAAAAGCTGGTTCTTACAATTACTTAGGATCTGCTCCCTCATAATCAAATTATATAATCCTGTGTAGTCATGTACTTTGCTGCCATGGAGCCAACCTTCCAGAGCCTTAGTAGCACAATCTACAAAATCAGTCCAGTCCTGAGTTTGTGTCTTCTGGGTATCTCTGAACATTAACCTGTACTGTTCAGTGGTTAAGCCAAACCCATCTATTAGATCACTCTTCAGGACAGTGTAGTTTTTAGCTACCTCAGGTCTAACTGTGAGGAGCTTATCTCTCCCTTTCTCATAAAAGGAGTACCATAAGATTGCTGCCCACTGGTCTTGAGGAACCTGCTGTTCCATGCAGGCTCTCTCCAGAGCAGTCATCAATTTGTGGATGTCATCCCCTTCCTTGTAGGGGGCACAATCTTTGTCAGGTTTCTAGTTTCATAGGGACTGTCTTTCTCTTTAGGAATAATGTTGCTGCCACCAGTGGAATCTAATCCACACAATTTGTGTTCCCTTGCTAAAGCAAGTTTAGCTTGGGCCAAGGCTACCTCTTCCCTCTCTATCTGGAGTTGGACAGCCCTCATTCTGGCCCGATGCTCTTTTCTCTGGGGGGAAGTCATTCCCCTTTGAGATTCTCTTGAGGCACTAGAAATGTGAGAATCCCTTGAAGGAGATCTCAATCTTCTATTGCCTGGAACTGTTCTGTTATGTACTCTGGGTAGGTGCTGGCCCTCTCCATTTCCATGTAGGAACAAGTTGGCTTGGCTAAGCCTCCCAACTGGTACCTGGGTATCCCCTTGATGATGATCTGACTCTTCACCTTCTGATTCAGGGTCTACCACCTCATCTTCTGGGGTGGTGTTCTCAGTCTCAGGGGGATTCACTCCATCTCCTGACCCTTAAGGAGCAACTCTAGCTTTCTCACGATAATCCTTCTCCAGGATGGCTATCAGGATGGGAATGGTAGGGTTGTGACCCCTTTTCAGCCCCCTTGAAGTACACAAGGTACTCAAGTCCTTATGGCTGAGTTTGTCATAGCTGGAAGGTGCCTGGGAAAGGTCAACCAACACGGGCACAGCATTGGAAGGCTCACCTGTGCCAGACATGACTTCTAGTGAGGTGTAAAGGTGCACTTACCTACACTAAGTGTTTTCATACTGTACCTTGCTAGTGAGTTGTAGGCAGGGTGTGCTAAGCCCTTTGATCTACAACTACTAAGTTCAGTAGAACTTAAATATGTAAGCTTTGTTTATATGTACCTATGGTACTTAATGTGATCTTTCAATTTGATAAAAAGATTGCAATGGTAAAACAACAGTAAGCTCAAATCCCAACCGCTGCACACCAATGTGAGAAGGTGGCCTGATATATGATGTCTCTAATTCTGGGTCACCTTGTATCAGTCCAAACAATCCCTTATGGTGGTGGTTGTAAGTCAACCTTATAGACAAGCTATCCTAGGGGTAGCATGGACTAAGCAGCCTTCAGGCTAAACTCAAGATTGCAAGATTGCCAGCCCCACGCTTCAGGTCGCCTCCACGGGTCTCAGACTTGCTGGGACTGTGGATCGGGCTGTTGGAAGTCAGGAACGCTGGGTCTTGTCGATCTCTGTTGCTCGAGTTCCAGCAGGAACTGCAACAAAGCAAATGGTGAGGCACTGGATGGCGCCTGTTTGCACAGGGTGGTCACTCCTTGACCACAAGGGAGAATCTTAAGTCTTCCACGTCGAGTGGGATGTCGAAGGGTCCAGAGTTCTGTATCAAAGTCTCAGTCAGGATAATCTGATGTGCGCTGGCACTGCTCCTACCTTTATTCCAAATCTGTGGGCTGGATTACCTGCTAGGTCCCTCCTATTGGTGGGACCAGGGAAGGGGGTGGTTACACCCCTGTCCCTTTGTCCAGTTTTATGCCAGGACTGGGACTGGAGTGCCCCAGAACCGGTTTGACTGGATTATGCAAGGGGAAGCCTTGTGCTCCCCAGGCAGTGTCTAGTTTCATTCAACCCACCCTGCCCCAATACATTATCTCCTGTCTGGGGAGGTGTAGCACCTCCCTGCGAAAGGAAACCCTTTGTCCAGGCCTCCCCAGCCAAGTTTCGGTCAGCAGTAGGAGGTCAGACTTGTGTCTGCGGCAGCAGCATCCATTTTGTGATGCTGAGGCTCTGATTAGAATTAATCGCGTTTTAGCAATGTAACTTGTCTTCTCCCTCAAGAGGGGTGGAATGCTACCCCCGTCACCAGGACTGGCGAGGGGGTAGTATTCCAAAGCGTATGACACCTTACACAACATGTTTTGATAAAGCCAGACCAAAGTTAGCACATAACCGCGAGGAGTATAATGCACTTAAGAGTAAATGGTATGGCAATATCCCGGAACAGCTAAGGGAGTTGGTCCTGACAGCTGCAGACAGGCTCAGCTCATGCTAGGGCACCATCTCACATAAAACCAAGCACTCTACCTCCAGGATTGTTAAGGCCTGCCATAGGAGTGCCTTATAGGTATATATGTGTCCAGATGTAGGTTTAGATATAGGTATACTATATCTAAGCAAGGGGTGATTACACCACCTTTGCCCCAGCTGAGTGATCAGCCAGTTGTGTCAATTTAAGTACCAGCCAGGGGTGGCAAAAGATATGCTGCAGCCCCTGGTAGGACTTGGATGCACCTATGCCCTGGGCACCTATAGTGCACTGTATAGGGGCTGACAAGGTGTCCAGTACCAAATTGGTTATGCATCTAGGGTGCCTGGAGTCCATTTACAGAGAGATCAGATAGTCTGGGACCCTGATTAGCAGGATCCCAGGCCAACTAAGTCAAAAACCAGCTAAACACAAGGCAAAAGATCTGGGGTAACCATAGTCAGGTATCCACCCTCCTACATAACCCCCCCCCCCAAACGAAAGGAAATAAGGCTATCCTTGACCAGGTAAGCCTATATTACCTGAGTGGCAATATAAGGAGGAACCTGCACTAGCATGGATACCCCCTGTGTTATGGTACACCAAGTAATCCCTCACCCCAGGGGTATCAGAGGGTCTCCACCATGAGGAATTACTACCTGTGGTGTGTGTTTGCAAAGTAAAAGGCTGGTGTTGAGATAGAGTACTGAAGTGAGGCTCCAGTACTGTAGGGCTCAGCTTCCTCCAATCATCTTCCACCATGTGTGCCTTTCTTTCTTTCCTTGACTGAGTTGCACTGTGCTCTCAGGGTCAACCTCTAGCTACCTAAAGCTGGAGGCTGGGTCCCTTTGGTTGGCTTACTGGAGGGACAGGTCAGTTTTGGGGCATTGGGGTCCCAGGTTTGGCTGTGTCCAACAGTGACCATCTGGGGGAGGTCCCTAACTAGTTGTAAGGGGGATCCCTCAGGAGTTTTTAAAGTTTTCACCTTGCTGGGGCTGCTAGCTTTGGTGCCCCTAATCTGCTGATGGGGGTGCTTTATTTGACAGGGGGCCCTGTGGGGCTCACTGACCTTCCTGACCTCTGCAGCCCTGGGATGACTGAGGCAGGGTAGAGAGGGCAGGTTACCTGCTCCAGACTGGGTCCCACCTGAGAAGGGTCCACTGCCATTAGGGGCTCTGTCAGGCTAGGCCTAACCACCTCTGGGGCAGTTCCTTCATGAGGGGTAAGATCAGTTCCCTGAGGAGGCTGACCCTTTCCTAAATTCTGGTGGGAGGGAGATTTCTCTTCCTCCTCAATGCTGTCTGTTTGTGTGGAGTGATCCATAGTTTCAGGCTTCACAACACATGAATCAGTTTGAGTTTGGGCTGTGGCCATCACAGCCCCACCAACCTTTTCAGGAAGGGACTCAGTTTGGGTATGGGCTGTTACCAAAGCAGCTCTGCTAACTTGTTCAGGAAGGGCTTCTGCTAAAGATGGGGCTGAGTCTTACACAGCCCTACCAACCTTTTCAGGAAGGACATCTTGGATTGGGGCTGTAGCCATCACAGCCCCACTAACTTTTCCATGGACATTTACCATTCTAGAATGGATTTCCTGTTCAACCTCAGCCCAGGCTTAGATTTCCAAATCATTTCCAAGTAGACAATCTACAGACAAGTTTGCTGACACTGACACTCTCTTTGGGCCAGTGACACCTCCCCAGTTGAGATTTACTACTGCCATGGGATGATTGATTTGTATTCCATCAATATTGATCACCTGGTATGTGGCACCAGGTAAAAGTTGCCTTGAGGGGACTAGACATTCAGCCACCATGGTGAAGCTAGCCCCTGTGTCTCTAAAGGCCTCAACTTTCAGACCATTGATGATGGGCTCCTGTCTGTACTTGCTCAAAGTGTTTGGGCAATCAGTGAAGTTGGCAATCCCCATGCCATTTTCATAGACAAGAGTATCTGTGGTAGGGGACCTGGTTAGGCCAGAGTCCACCTGTGCTCCAAAAGTAAACCCACCCAAATTCTTGGGGGTGCTCCCACCACCTGGGGGATTACTGCTAACAGTAACAGGAGGTGTTGGAGCTTTACTCGGAGGTATATTTTCTTCATTGCTATTCTTTGGACAACAGCTGTCTGTTTTCCAGTGGCCAGTCTGTTTACAGGCATGGCAGTAAGGTTTCTTCTGGTTAGATGATGTGTTCTGGGACCCACCCCCATCCTTGGAGTTTTGGGACCCTGTGGGACACTGTCTTTTGATTTATCCCAACCCTCCTCTGGAGCCTTGGAAGTATCCTTCTTTTGGTTATTACCCTGATTTGTAGGCCTAATCCTGGTTCTGACCCATTTGTCTGCCCTCTTACCCAATTCTTGTGGAGAGGTCAGATTTGAGTCCACCAGGTGCTGGTGCAAAAGCTGGTTCTTACAATTACTTAGGATCTGCTCCCTCATAATCAAATTATACAATCCTGTGTAGTCATGTACTTTGCTGCCATGTAGCCAACCTTCCAGAGCCTTGGTAGCACAATCTACAAAATCAGTCCAGTCCTGAGTTTGTGTCTTCTGTTTATCTCTGAACATTAACCTGTACTGTTCAGTGGTTAAGCCAAACCCATCTATTAGATCACTCTTCAGGACAGTGTAGTTTCTAGCATCCTCAGGTCTAACTGTGAGGAGCGTATCTCTCCCTTTCTCAGAAAAGGAGTACCATAAGATTGCTGCCCACTGGTCTTGAGGAACCTGCTGTACCATGCAGGCTCTCTCCAGAGCAGTCATCCATTTGTGGATGTCATCCCCTTCCTTGTAGGGGGCACAATCTTTGTCAGGTTTCTAGTTTCATAGGGCCTGTCTTTCTCTTTAGGAATAATGTTGCTGCCACCAGTGGAATCTAATCCACACAATGTTTGTTCCCTTGCTAAAGCAAGTTTAGCTTGGGCCAAGGCTACCTCTTCCCTCTCTATCTGGAGTTGGACAGCCCTCATTCTGGCCCGATGCTCTTTTCTCTGGGGGAAGTAATTCCCCTTTGAGATTCTCTTGAGGCACTAGAAATGTGAGAATCCCTTGAAGGAGATCTCAATCTTCTATTGCCTGGAACTATTCTGTTATGTACTCTGGGTAGGTGCTGGCCCTCTCCATTTCCATGTAGGAACAAGGTGCCCGATGTAGGTAAAAGGGATTTTCCGATTTCAAAATACCGAGGCGGGCCGAATCTGTATTCTGAAATCGGAAAACGAGATGTAGGTAAAAAACAGCGAAATAATACCGAATCGGTCGGCATCGGTATTGTGATTCGCTACGTACCGAATCGGCACGGACCGAATCGGAAAGCACCGAATCGGCTACCACCGATTCGGAAATAGCCGAATCGGTAAAATCCGATTCGGCAATTACCGAATCGGAGGTTTGAAAACACACCCATGAGCAAAAAGCCCATAGGAATGCATTGAACAAACCGAATCGGTAAAATCCGAATCGGTAAAAGCCGATTCGGTAAAATGTGATTCGGTAAAAGCCGATTCGGTAAAATCCGAATCGGTAAAATCCGATACAGCCAATGAGGTGGATCCCCCCTCCCCCACCGAAGCAGGGAGTGGCAACCCTGGCAGGTGCAGCTAATTAAGAACTTTCTGGAGAGCCAGCCTGAGCTGAACACTCACAGTGAGCAGCAGTGTGAGCAGGAGGCAGAGAACTGTTGAGAGCAAGATGGCAAACACCAGTGAGAGCCAGAAGGCTGGCCAGAAGAGAAAGCCAAAGTTCAGCAGCATGGAGCTGCAGGTGTTGGTAGAGGAGGTGGTGAGGGTGCACAGGCAGCTATTCGGGAGGCTGTCCCTCACTGTGCCGGACAGCACTAAGAGGAGGCTCTGGAGTGAGATAGCACAAAAGGTCAATGCTGTAGGTGTCAGTCCCAGGTCCCTTGATGACCTTAAAAAACGCTTCTACGATATACGCAGCCTGACCAAACGAAAGATGGCTGAGATCCAGAGGCAAGCTGGAGCGACAGGTGGAGGCAGGAACCCGGCGCCACCCCTCACCGAGCTGGAGGAACTGGTGTCCAGCACCATCGAGAGGGAGAGCGTGACCGGAATCGGGACCCTGGACAGCTCAGCCAGAGCCACAGCTACAGGTAAGAAGCATGCGCATCATGACACACCCTACCAGACACCTCCCCATTAGACTCAATGCACAGCCAAACCCCAGCCCAGTACTGTAACCAACATACAAGAGTAAAGCATCATGGTATATGTAGTCAGCAGAAGTTAGCAAAATATGGCAGTGCAGAATCACAAGATAGGAAACAGTGGAACACATTCAAAGGAGATGCAAGGACATGTGCAATGCTTTAATTGTACTGACTGTAATACATCGGCACTCAATTTACAAATGCTTCTTTGTACCTAGGGGCACCATCAGGCGGAGGACCACAGGCAACAGAGGCAGCACCACCAACTACCAGTGCAGTCGCAGGGCCTAGCACGAGTCAGGCTGCCGAGGAGGAGGAGGACAACACCATTGGGCTGGGTATTGAGGGAGACCTGGCAATTGCCTATGACTTACTTCACTCCCCACAAATGCCGGGAACACCCCCCTTGCTGTTCTCCCCAGAGAACTCGCCGACAAGGGCCCACCCTGCACCTACACCACCTCCTGCCACGATTATGGCACCCCCTCTTTTCTTGGCCAGTTGGCCAGTGTTAGTGACGCAGAAATATGCTATATTCCTGATATTCTATTGAGTTTATCTTGTTCAGGCTGTGGGAGTTGAACCAATTTTTGAAAACAATTTGTTCTTCTGTGATCTCCCCGTGTTTCAATGATTGGTTGTAAAAAGTTTTCCTTCATTCGTAAATGCATAAGGTTATTTATGTCCATCTGTTTGAATTTGTTGTGTTGTTAAGAAGTTTATTTTCGTCAAATGTCAAATGTCAAATACATGTTTGGTTTATTGTTTGGTTTCTCCAAATGTTTATGAAGCGGCATATGGCTAAGACGTAAAGTTGATAGCGATCTTAGTTCTGCATATTTTGAACTTTTCCTTTGTGTTTGTAAAGTAAATACAAATTGATAAACATCAATTGTTTAGAGTAAACTAATAAATTGTGGTTTACTTGTACCTAAACTTGTGTGTACTTTAACTAAGCTGTGAGGCATAGGCAATTCTTTCTAATTCACGATTATGGCTGTGGCTCCAGTAAACCCTATCCTGGGAGCAGGGGGTCAGGCCCCGGCCACCACCACACCCACACCAAAGGCACCCCAGCCCACACAGCAGGGCGGCAGCAGCAGTACCCGGCGGCGTGCCATTCCCAGCACTGCTGCGCCGGCAGCGGAGGGCAGTGTCTTCCAGGGCCTTGAAGGGAGCATGGTGAGAATCCAACGGCAGCAGGCGAAGTCCATCATGGCCTGCCAGCGCCAGCTCCACCAGCATAACCTGCAAATGGGAGAGATGGTGAAAGGTTTCAAGGCCTTTGTAGACACTAACAAGGAGGTAGCAGCAGGTCTTGGCAGGCTGACCACTGCCATAACCCAGTTATGCGGCAGACTAGAGGAGCATGAGCTCTCGTGCAGGCGGGATGCCCGCGTGCAAAACCGCTCCATTAGCCGCCTTGCTGCTGCAACGGCCCAACTATGTCAGCGCGGTGCCAACATGGAGGCAAGTTTAACCCAAAACAACGCCGAGATAACCAGGGGAATGGCCCGCATCACTACAGCAATGGAGGCTATGATAATCTCAAACACTGCCGCCAATCCAGCCCTGGACCTGGGGGATGCTGGGGACAGCAGCAGCCGCAGCAGCCCGGCCAGCGCTGCGTCAGAGCCGCGCAGGAGCACCAGGCGCTCCGCAGATGCCACAGGACATTCTGAAGTGGGTGAGGGACACCCTAGTGGGGCTGCCATGTGCTCCAAGAAGTAGGCTTGCCAGGGCGGGTGAGGCAACCCGGACCTTAGACTTTTGTTTTCTTAGTTTTTACATTTTATTTTGTTGCACATCAGTGCAGTAACGGTGTTGCAACAGTATTAAAATTTGCTTTTCACCACAACCATTTACCTGTCTGTGCATCTGTACTCACTCAGAAATAGTTTTCTGTAATCTCCTCACGTCTGTATCTGCCATCACTTGGCGTAGACACCCCAGCTGGCTGTGTTAGTGGCACAGCATCGTCGTCGTCATGGTCCTCGTAGTCAGACAACTCCACCTCAGTGCCCTTCTTCACCGCAAGGTTGTGTAACATTGCACAGACAGCTATGATCTTGCAGCAGGTGATGGGGGTATACTGCCTTGCACCTCCACTCTTGTGCAGGCATCTGAATCTACTTTTCCAGATGCCAAAGGTCCGTTCGACGACATTCCTTGTGCTTTTGTGGGCCCGGTTATACCTCCTTTGGCTGGGTGTGGAGGGGTTGAGGTAGGGGGTGAGTATGAAAGAGCGGAGGGCATATGCACTGTCGCCTGGAAGGAAAAGGGGTAACATTACACACATGCATACATGTATTACACCTAGCTACTTTGTGTTATGGGGGTCTGATGATGTGTCTCACCTAGGAGGTATCCTTCACCAAATTCGCCAGCCATCAGCCGTGCATAGATGCCGCTCTGTTGGAAAATGTAGGAGTCGTGGGTACTCCCTGGGAATTTTGCTACCAGGTCTGTGATGGTGCACTTCGCATTGCAGATCACCTGCACGTTGATGGTGTGCGTAGACTTCCGATTGCGGTATATGTATTCTGTGTCAGCTGGGGGGCAAATCGGAATGTGCGTGCCATCTATGCAGCCAATGATTTGGGGAAATTGTGCCATCTGGTAGAAGTCAGCTTTAGTTTGTAGCAGTTCTGCGTGGGTTGTAGGGAAAGAGATGTATTGGTCCATCCTGTGTATCATGGCGTCAAGAAATGTGTGGAAGAACCTTGACAGGCTGCTCTGGGTCACCCCTCCTACCGCTGCAACTCCACTTTGATAGCTGCCAGACGCAAGCAGGTGTAGGCTGCATAGCACCTGGACGTGTGCTGGGATGGCGTGTGCCCTTGTGGTGGGGTGGTCCAACAATGGTTTGAGGTCCCTGATGAGCTCAAGAATGGTGTCAGAGTCTAGCCTGTATCTCTGTAGGATCTCTGCCTCTGTGAGCATGAACAGGGTTATCCTCTGTCTGTAGACCTGTTCATCTCTTTGCCATTCCCTCTGTCCTTCCTGCTGTAGCCGTAGCCGCCTCGCAATGACATAAAAAGCTGCCATCCTGCAAGTTGCAATGCATTTTGGGGCTGTTTTTATGGGTTGGAGTTGGGTACCACCTGATCGTAATCCATGGTAAATACCGAGTGGATACTACCGATTTTGAGCCGAAATCGGTGTTTCTGTGCCTCCCTACATCTCCCAATCTGTCCGAATCGGGGAATTTCCCGATCAGTGATTCTACCGAATCGGTAGGTTCTCCGATTCGGCTTATGTCCGAATCGGTGTCACTACCGAATCGGTACATGGACCGATTCGGATAATTTCCGAATCGGTGTCACTACCGATTCGGTACATGGACCGAATCGGATAATTTCCGAATCGGTGCCACTACCGATTCGGTACATGGACCGAATCGGTTATTTTCCGAATCAGTGTCACTACCGATTCGGTACATGGACCGAATCGGTTATTTTCCGATTCGGTGTCACTACCGATTCGGTACATGGACCGAATCGGTATTTGCATCCGATTCGGTGTGTTACCGATTCGTTAAATATCCGATTTTCGGTATGTACGTATCGGATTATTTTCCATTCGGTACTCATTCCGAATCGGTTTTCGCTCCGATTTGGACTTTTTTCTTTGCCCTACATCTCGATGGCAGTATACCGATCGGTGAGGGCCCAAAATCGGTATTTTCGGCCGTTACCGATCGGTAACGGCCTACCTACATCGGGCCCAAGTTGGCTTGGCTAAGCCTCCCAACTGGTACCTGGGTATCCCCTTGATGATGATCTGACTCTTCACTTTCTGATTCAGGGTCTACCACCTCATCTTCTGGGGTGGTGTTCTCAGTCTCTGGGGGATTCACTCCATCTCCTGAACCCTTAGGGAGCGACTCTAGCTTTCTCAAGATCATCCTTCTCCAGGATGGCTATCAGGATGGGAATGGTAGGGTTGTGACCCCTTTTCAGCCCCCTTGAAGTACACAAGGTACTCAAGTCCTTATGGCTGAGTTTATCATAGCTGGAAGGTGCCTGGGTAAGGTCAACCAACACGGGCACAGCATTGGAAGGCTCACCTGTGCCAGACATGACTTCTAGTGAGGTGTAAGTGGTGCACTTACCTACACTAAGTGTTTTCCTACTGTACCTTGCTAGTGAGTTGTAGGCAGGGTGTGCTAATCCCTTTGATCTACAACTACTAAGTTCAGTAGAACTTAAATATGTAAGCTTTGTTTATATGTACCTATGGTACTTAATGTGATCTTTCAATTTGATAAAAAAGATTGCAATGGTAAAACAACAGCAAGCTCAAATCCAAACCGCTGCACACCAATGTGAGATGTTGGCCTGATATATGATGTCTCCAATTCTGGGGCCACCTTGTATCAGTCCAAACAATCCCTTATGGTGGTGGATGTAAGTCAACCTTATAGACAAGCTATCCTAGGGGTAGCATGGACTAAGCAGCCTTCAGGCTAAACTCAAGAAGGCATGTGAAGCCAGCTGTTTTACCAATCACAATCCTGTAATATCAAATGAAAGGACACCACACAAGTTATATATTATAAAAATATATGTATTTATTACTAGAATATTCCTCTATACTCTTTATGAGTCTAGAAGCACAAGCGTTTAAACATAAGCAAAGTAAAACATATGAAAGTTGCACAATTATGGATGAGGCCGGGTGCCACTCAAACCATATACTAAAATAGTGGTATAAGTATCACTGCTCGAACAGTGGTAAGGCCTGAGGCCTTGGGAATCGCTGGGGCTATTCAGGACTAGCAGTTGTGAAGCCAGGAAAAGCCTGCGGGACTCGGGTGCAGCGCTTAAAGCACACGCATGCACCAATGCAAAGTCAATGGTGCGTAAAAGTTACAAAGTTACTGTTTAAGGAGTCTTCCGACTGGACTAGAATTACCAAACTTTGGACTTAGACACTAGAGGTATATACCAATGCAGGAGCACCAGCGTTCACGAGTTACCTCACCCACAGGAAGCAGGTGCATAGGTGCCAAAGTGTGTCGGGTTTCGTCACGCAGTCTGATGGTGCCTGGAGACGAAGATGTTGCAGGTGTCCAGAAGAGAAGGGTCCGGTTGGATGCAAGGTTGGATCAAAGATGTAGAGTACCTGAAAGCAGAGGGGACAGAGTCTGTGTCACTCAGCAGTGACCAGGGTGGAACCAGGAAGGAACCAGGCAATGTTGGGCGCAATCAGGTGGTTGTTGTGAAGCTTGTCTCTGCTGCCACGTGGACTTTGGGGCACCGAGGATGTCCAGGAGTAGATGACAAGCTGTCCCTTGAAAATTCTCGCTGTCAGCGGTGTTGGCTTCCGGATTGAAGCTAACAAGCCTTGGCAAAAACAACCCACGCAGGATTCAAAGATTGCTTCCTACTCGGACCAGCAAGGTCAGAGCGGGTGCTCCTTTTCAGAGGAGCGAGGGGCAGTCTGGAGCAACCAGACTAGCAGAGCAAATTCAAAGGGTCATCGGTACTGGGGCCACTAGCCTACGGGCAAGCAACCGGACCAATGCGTCAAGCTGGAAAATGCAGAAGGGCCCCACGTACCACTCGGTGAGTGTGGAGGAGTGAGCTTTGGTACAAAAGTTGCTCAGGACTGGGGCTTCTTAAACCCCAATGCACAGCATCAAGGGCGCCTCGAGAGCTGCACGGTCAGCACTTTGGGGTTTTTCCAAGATGGCCGGCCCCATGCTTCAGGTCACCTCCATGGGTCTCAGACTTGCTGGGACTGTGGATCGGGCTGTTGGAAGGCAGGAACGCTGGGTCTTGTTGATCTCTGTTGCTCGAGTTCCAGTGGGAACTGCAACAAAGCAAATGGTGAGGCGCTGGATGGTGCCTGTTTGCACAGGGTGGTCACTCCTTGACCACAAGGGAGATTCTTCAGTCTTCCACGTCAAGTGGGATGTTAAAGGGTCCAGAGTTCTGTATCAAAGTTTCAGTCAGGATAATCTGATGTGCGCTGGCACTGCTCCAACCTTTATTCCAAATCTGTGGGCTGGATTACCGGCTAGGTCCCTCCTATGGGTGGGACCAGGGAAGGGGGTGGTTACACCCCTTTCCCTTTGTACAGTTTCACACCAGGACTGGGGCTGGACTGCCCCAGAACCGGTTTGACTGGATTATGCAAGGGGAAGCCTTGTGCTCCCCAGGCAGTGTCTAGTTTCATTCAACCCACTCTGCCCCAATACACTATCTCCGGTCTGGGGAGGTGTAGCACCTTCCTGCGACAGGAAACCCTTCGTCCAGGCCTCCCCTGCCATGTTTAGGTCAGCAGTAGGAGGTCAGACTTGTGTCTGTGGCAGCAGCATCCATTTTGTGATGCTGAGGCTCTGGTTAGAATTAACCGCGTTTTAGCAAAGTAACATGTCTTCTCCCTCTAAAGGGGTGGAATGCTACCCCCGTCACCGGGACTGGTGAGGGGGTAGTATTCCAAAGCGTATTACACCTTACACGACATGTTTTGATAAAGCCAAACCAAAGTTAGAACATAACCTTGAGGATTATAATGCACTTAAGAGTATATGATATGGCAATATCCCGGAACAGCTAAGGGAGTTGGTCCCGACAGCTGCAGACAGGCTCATCTCATGCTAGAGCACCATCTCACATAAAACCAAGCACTCTGCCTCCAGGATTGTTAAGGCCTGCCATAGGAGTGACTTATAGGTATATATGTGTCCAGATGTAGATTTAGATATAGGTATACTATATCTAAGCAAGGGGTGATTACACCACCTTGCCCCAGCTGAGTGATCAGCCAGTTGTGTCAATTTAAGTACCAGCCAGGGGTGGCAAAAGATATGCTGCAGCCCCTGGTAGGCCTTGGATGCACCTATGCCCTGGGCACCTATAGTGCACTGTATAGGGGCTGACAAGGTGTCCAGTACCAAATTGGTTATGCACCTAGGGTGCATGGAGTCCATTTACAGAGAGAGCAGATAGCCTGGGACCCTGATAAGCAGGATCCCAGGCCAACTAAGTCGAAATCCAGCTAAACACAAGGCAAAAAATCTGGGGTAAACATAGTCAGGTATCCACCCTCCTAGACCCTCCCTCTGTCACCCTCTCTCTTCCTCTATCTTCCTCCCTCTCTGTCTCCCTCCCTCTCTGTCTCTCTCCCTCCCTCTGTCTCCCTCTCTCTGTCACCCTTTCTCAGTCTGCCTCCCTCTCTGTCACCCTCTATCTCTGTCTCCCTTCCTCTGTCTCCCACTCTCTCTGTCTCCCTCCCTCCTTCACCCTCTGTCTCCTTCCCTCTGTCTTCCTCCCTCTGTCACTGTCTGTCTCCGTCCCTCTCCCTTTTTTTTTTTTTATTTTTTTTTATTGAGATGGTTCCGGGTATCAAAAAATACATCAATCAAAAGGATAAAATCAGACATTGAAATTGCTATATACATCTTATAATTACAATTGTAGAAGACATAAAACCATGTTTGTTTCGGACAGTAGTATATAAGGGAGTCAATCAACGACGCCAATAGATCTGCTTAATCTTATTCATCTGACTTCTTTCCAATTTCTAAGAGGAGCCCATATCTTCTTACCATATTCTCTCGACCTCTTTCCTTTAAAATCGTACAAACATTCCTCTATATTATGAGTTCCCAGAAGCCTAGTTAACCACATCTGAAAAGTGGGAGCAACAGAGTCTTTCCATCCAGCCGAAATTAAAATCCTAAAAACAGCCATAGATAGAAAAATAAATGCTTCGGCCTCTTACTCTAGTTTTAGATTTTCATCCCTGCCAATCAAAACAATAGTAGGGGATAGAGTGATCTGTTGCTCTAGCAGCCCCGTTAGGAACCTTTCAATTTCTTTAAAAACTAGAGTGAGATTCTGACAATTATAGAACATATGGGATAGATCTGCAGGGCCTTGGTCGCACCTGGGACACCTATCGTTTTCTCTCTTACCCCACTTGAACAGTTTGGCAGGCGTGTAATACAAGTTAAAAATAGTCTTGTAGTGCTGTGCTTTTAGATTTGAAGCTCTTAATATTTTCTTATTCATTGCTAAAGCATAATCAATGTCTATATCTGGATCCCCAATTCTTTGGGCCCAAGCTGATTCGATTTGTCCGATGTCATCTCCCAAACCCTGCAAGAGATAGCTATACCCGATTTTAATCTTCTTGCCACCATTCCTTACATAGTTCACAATCGAATTAGGCTCCTGAATTGATATCCTGGGTCTGATTGACTTAACTGTTTGCTCCAATTGTCTATATAAAAGCTATTGACTAGCAGGTATACCGAATTTTCGCTGAAGTGTGTCAAATCCCAGTAATTCATCCTCAACCATGACATCCCCCAAACAGCTAATACCCAGCTCCTCCCATAACCTACTATTACTATTCTGCCCAAGATGCACCGGAGGAAGAAGTTGCTTACGGACACCGGATCCTCGCGCGAGTGTAACATTTGGAGACTTCAGGAAGAGCGTGTGACTTGAGCCACTCCTGTGAACCTTACGATTTGGAATCTATATATTGTGTTGGGCGGACACACTGTAGAGTTTAAGATCTCTCGAGACTTGAGCCGAGACGGTGGCACCTACCCCACCCCTCTGGGTGGGCTGTGGGTTGACCGAGTACATTTGCCCCAGATTTGGACAGGGCCGTGCATATGAGAGTACCCATGTCCTGATGAAGCCTATATCATCTGGCTGAAACGCGACCGCGACTGCGTCGACACCTTTGGCTTTGAACGGAGTCCCTTAGTTCAATATAATAAAAATTTGATTTATTCATTGATGCACCTACACAAATATAGGTTGGGTATATGTGTTAACCCCCTGGTGCCTGTCTGTTGGGACTACCTTGTTTGTATACTCCGTTAGATCGTAAGAGGAGATACATTTGTAAATTGGTGTATGTATATATATAATTTTTTCATATATATATAATTTTTTTCCTTAGGGTACATACAAGTGTTTTTGATATTATATATGTTGTAAATGTGTATAGAATGTACATGTGATGGATGTATATATAATGTGTTCTGTTGTGCCTCTCTGGCTGCCCGCCCATATATGTATGTATGAATTTATGGATATGCTTCTTTGATTTAATTTACTATTCACAAGAAAATTAATTGTTTCTTGTTTGAGAAATAAAAGTGGATTGATCCCTTCAGTACCATTTTTTTCTACCTTTTTCATCCGTGGATGTCTCCTGCTCAGTTACGGGAGGGTGAGGTGGGCAGAACCCCTAACCATTTTTTCTAGTCAAGATGCACAAATGGGTTTGACCGCCACAGGTCTAATGTACTATTAATTTTCGGAATCTTCAGGAATCTCATTATTGACTTCCAGGTGCCCCAAGCACTAAGCATCACTTTACTTTTACTCCTTTTAAAATACCTAAAGTTTATTTCTCGTGTTAGGAGCCCCAGTGCTCTTTCTCCTACTAGCAATTCATATATTGTGGGGGTTCTGTACAAACCAATCGGCACAGCTATATCATCATATTTAAATAGGACATTCATTTGCATCATTAAACAAACCCAGTGATACAGCCTCAGATTTGGTGCAGACAGTCCCCCTCCCTCCAGTGGTATAGATAGTCGAGCCAAAGATCTACGTATTTTCCCATAATGCCACACAAATTGGGAGAAGACAGCTTCCATTTTCTTCAACAGACCCTCGTCTACTAGCAGAGGTATGGCACAAAATAAGTACAATAGTTTCGGGAACATTGACATCTTCAAAACATTCACTCTACCAATCAGGGATAGGTGTAAAACATCTATTCTTCTTAAATCTTTATCTATTGTGGCAATCAGGGGTACATAATTTTCTTGTATGATTTTCTCCACATTTGCATTAATCCTCACCCCGAGATATACTGCAGACTCCACATACCTCTGGTCGACTTTATAGATATTATTTGTGCTAATTATTATTGTTTTTTCTTTATTCAGCTTATACCCAGAGCGGGTTCCAAAAGTGTTAGCCAGTTGACTCAATTCCAGCATTGCCGTCTGCTGGTTAGTGGTGACAATTGCCAAATCGTTCGCATAAGCCAATATTTTGGTGGTATGCCCATTTACTATAACAGGGGAGATTTTATCTGAAGCTAGAATTTCCCTAATTAGAGTATCTATATAAAGTGAGAAGAGTATAGGAGAGCAAGGGCATCCCTGACGGTACCTCTTCTAATTACCACCTCTTCCGACTGCAAGCCCATAGTTGTGATTCTAGCTACCGGATCTGTGTACATAGCCTTTATTGCTTTCCTACACTTCTCTCCGAAACCTCTTCTGACCAGAACATCCCACATAAATTCCCAGACCACACGGTCGAAAGCTTTTTCGGCATCTAGGAGGATCATGGCCATTTCTCCCCCCGTGACAGCCATAGCATCAAATAGCGAGATCGCACGTGAAGTGTGATCCGTGGTGCCTCTCCCTGGAACAAACCCATGCTGCCACGGAGAGACAAGTTGGCCAATGATCCCCCCTAACCTCTTTGCCCACACCTTAGAATAAAGTTTGGTATCCGTGTTTATCAGCGATATTGGCAGATAAGAGCCCGGATTATCCTCTGGTTTACCCTTTTTATGGAATACTACAATATTGGTCTGTTTCCAAGAATCAGGGATCTTCCCAGAGCAGATTATACCGTTAAATAGGTCTACGAGCAGTGGAAGAATTTCCTCCCCTAAGATCTTATAAACTTCCATCGGTATCCCATCTGGGCATGCAGCTTTACCTGCTGCTAGATCCTGTATTGCAGTCCTTATCTCCTCTAGGGTTATATCCTTTTCCAACTGCTCCCTGTCTTTATCATCTAAAACCGGGCATGCAAGCCAGAACCCTTGACTGGATGGTAACCCCCCCGCCTCCTGATCATATAGTTTTTGGTAACATTTCTGGAACACGCCCATTATCTCTTTCGGGTCCGTATATTCTATCCCATTATCTTCAATCTTGAGGATGTTATTTTTATTAGTTTCTTGTCTAATGCGGAGCGCTAATGTTCTACCGGCTTGTTCACCTGTCTCATATCGCCTTGCTCGAGACACCTGATATTCTCTAATCTCCTTTTGCGTAACCACTTTTAAAATGTCTCCCTTGATCAGAGCCAAAGTTCTAGCTGTTTCACTACCATCCTTGCCTGACCCTATTTCCTCTATATGCCGTTTCTCTGATACTGCTAACTCTGAGATGAGTTTCTCCACTTTACTTCTATCCTCCTTCCTTAGCCTGGCGGAACAGCTAATCGTCTCCCCCCTTAAGGATGCCTTGAAGGCTTCCCACACTCCATTTTGGGATGAGCTATATTTGTTGATGTCAAAAAACTCTTTCGCCCACTGTTTAAGGTGCTTTACAAACCTATCATCATTTAGTCGTTTCCTTTCGAATGTCCACCTTGTTGTTTTCCTCGGGATATTATGCACCTTGTATGTCAATATCAGAGGGTTGTGATCCGAGACTATTCTTGGAAGCTTGGCAATTCTAACATTGCATAGCTCCCCCAACGAAACAAAGAAATAATCCAGCTTAGAATATTTCTGAGCTGGGAGTGAAAAATAAGTAAAACCTGGATCCCCAGGCACTTTCTCCCCCCATACATCGGCCAAACCATGCGACTGTAGTAGAGAGCCTAATGCCCTAAATACCTTATGTTTATGTCCTGTATATTTACCTCCCTGCCTCCAATTAGCCGATATATTCATGTCTCCACATACTACCATGGGGGTACCCCAATTAGCCAACTCCTCTTCCAGCTCGTCAAATACTGCTGGCTCATCTTCGTTTGATCCATAGATCACATACAATGTAATGCCTAGATTCAGTTCTACCAGAACCCATCTACCAGACCCATCCGTTTTGGTACGTCTCACCCCCCCCACATTACATTTCCCCATAATGGCCACCCCCCTTATCGTAGATGATTGCGACGAGCATCCTAGCATTATATATCCGTGCATATTCAATAGCTTCCTTTTAGCCCAGGGCAAATGGGTTTCCTGTATACACAATATGTCTATATTGTTAAATTTATCAAAGTGGCTCAATCTCTGTCGTTTCTTCCAGTCATTTAACCCCCCTACATTGATGGTACATATCTTAATGTTTGACATTATTATCATAGTTGCTACTTCTGACCTGTCTGTTATCCATGAATCTACTGAATGCCGACATCAAACCCATTTCCATCTCAAAGTTTTTCTCTTTTTTACTCCCCCCTCTCCTCCCTCTCTTCCCCCCGCCACCCCCTCCCCCTCCTCACTTTCCCTCCCCTCTCCCCCTTCGACCCCTCCACCCCCCTCCCACCCCCTCTTTTCAGAGGCGCTCAGACCTGCTGGTCTGTGCACCTGATGGCTCGCAGTAATGACCGAGGAGATTTCTTAATACCCCATCCTAGTACCTGTGACACTGCAGTCCCCACCACCCTACACAACACACCACACCCCACACGTTATTGCTGATTTCCATTTCACCCGATTTTGACATTGATCATATCTACCAAAAAGTTATACTTGATCACCTCTGCGGAATATTGCTAAAACCCTTGTGTGTCCAAATATTCCTTAGCTTTCAATATGGAGGAGAAATAAAAGGTTCTTCCACCGTTAATTATTTTCAGCTGTGCCGGATTGATTAAGTAGGCCTGCATACCCTTGTCCTGAAATGGTTTTATCATCTGCCTTAATCTCCAGCGTCTCTCCAACGTGAAATGGCAGAAATCCGGGCGAACAAAAAAAGAGAAACCATCAACATTCTTTTTTAGGTCCGGTCTTGCCCTCTCTGATATTGCCTGCCTCAGATTAAAGTTACCAAGAAATATTGAAATTGCTCTGGGCTTATCTCCCTCCTTGGCATTTTTGTGAATTTTAAAGGGAATGCGATGCGCCCTCTGAATCTCCTTTGCCCAATCCCATCCCTTCAGCTCTGTGAAAGCATGTTCGAATAGTTTTACCACAAAGGCTCTCATGTCTGTACCTTCTGATCCTTCCGGTATCCCCAGTACACGCAGGTTATTCTGTCGAGACTTATTCTCCAACGCTTCCAGCTTCCATTGCACATCTATCATCTGCTCAGCCTGTTGATCTACCTTGCTAGAGGCAGCCGCTGTCTCTGCTTCCGTCGACACCACTCTTTCTCCCAGGTTAGTGACCCGTTCTCCCAGATTCACACACACCTTAGTCAATTTCCTTACCACTCCTTGCATTTTTCTGACCGCCGCCTGTGATTTGCGACTTTCCTGTCGAGCCTCATCCCTATGTGCGATTATTTCCTGGTGTATCACCTCCAGAAGAGACATCTGTGCTGCTTTCCCTCCCGGGCTCTCCAGCACAGAGTTAGTCGTCGGATTATCCCGTTCCTGTCCATGTATTTTTGCACCAGTATTGGATTTCACCGCGGTTGTCGGGGGGCTGAAATCTTCCTTCTCCAACTCACTGTCGGTAGCTGAACCACTGTCATCTTGCTCCAGGCTATCATCGTCTTCCTCCGACCATTCCCGCCCCTCTGAAACTGAGAAGAAAGCCTCACTGGGGGCTTCCTTCTTATCGCCTGTACCTTTGCTGGCCTCTTCTTCCAGTGCATCTTCCAGCACCAGGGGGGCTATATCGGAGTCCAGATTCAGAGACACAGTGGTGTTATCCTCAGCTTCTTCCACTAAACCAGCTTTCCCTTTAATGTCCTCCTCTTTATTTGTAGAAGCATACAGCTGAGCAGGTATTTCCAACACATTTTCTGCAACCCCACCTGTGCCTTTAGGACTACCACCCTCCTCCGGCAGCTCCGCGATAGCCTCATAATTGGAGTCCTTGTCTTTAATGAGTTTTTGAAAAATGTCTGGAATCGGGGTGGTGCCATGATTACCCTTAACTGCCCCTTGTTGCTGCGCCATTCTTTTAGCGGGGGATATTTGCTTCTTCTTCTTGTTCCCATCTGCCTCCCTCTCTGCCATTAGCTCTGCCTGCTCAGCTGCAGCCTTCCTTCTTGCAGCTGCTTTGGCACTTGCACTAGTTTTAGGAGCCATAATCTCCCTCCTCCTTTCCTTGTCTCCAAACTGCTCCTTACCGCTTGGTGTATTGCTCCACTTTCTCTCTTCTACCTCCGCGGCAGCCTCCAGGATGCTCCGTGATCTTTCCCCCGTCTTTTGCTGCACGCTCGTCTGCTGAAACTTCCAAAACCGCCGCCGCTTCCTCAACAGCGAGCTCCGCCCGCTACGCGAGCTCCGTTCCACTTGCTCGACAAACTCCGCAAGCAGTCCAGCTCCTGACACGCCTCCCGACGTGAACCTCCTCGTTACCTGCGTTAGCTCCCATAGAAGCCGCTTGAGCGGCCGGTGGCAGGTAAGGTGCATACAGCGTTTTTTTTCTTTTCCTCTACCAATTTTAATACGATCCTTTAAGATCCTTTACTCGTCCTCGCTGATGACAATTCGTGGGTCTACGGCTGGTAGTTTCTTGATCCTGATTGCCGTACTATGTCAGAACCGACATCTCCTCGGTCTCACTGCTTCCCGGCCGTCCTAAGCGGCCGCCATCTTGCCTCGTATGAAGATCACTCCATAGAGAAGTTGTCTTCGTCCCTCTCCCTCCGTCTGTGTGACTCCCTCTTTCTCGGTCCCTCTATCTTCCTCCCTCTGTCTCCCTCCCTGTCTCCCGATGACTGCCTCCCTCTGTCTCCCTCTCTCTGTCTCCCATTCTCTGTCACCCTGTGTCTCCCTCTGTCATTCTCCCTCTCTGTCACTCTGTGTCTCCCTCCCTCCATTCTTCACCCTTCTTCTCCCTCTCCCCCCTCCCTCCCTCTGTCTCCCTCCCTCTCCCTCCCTCTGTCTCCTAGATCTATCTCCCTCCATCTGTCTCCCTCCCTCTGTCTCCCCCCTCTGTCTCCGCTGACTGCCTCTCTCTGTCTCCCTCCCCCTGTCATCCTCTGTCTCCCTCCCTCTGACACCCTCTGTCTCTCTCCATCTCCCTCCCTCTGTTTCCCTCCCTCTATCTCCCTCCCTCTCTCTTTCTCCCTCTCCCTCTATCTTTCTCCTTTCCTCCCCCTCTCTGTCACCCTCTGTCTCCCTCCCTCTCCCTCCCTCTGTCCCCCTCTGTCACCCTTTGTCTCCCTCCCTCTGTCACCCTCCCACTGTCTCCCTCCTCCTATGGTTTCCCTCCCTCTATCTCCCTCCCTCTGTCTAACTCCCTCTCTGCCCCCATCTCTCTGTCTCCCTCTCTCTGTTTCTCTCTCTCTGTCTCCCTCCCTATATCCCCCTCCGCCTACCTCCCTCTTCCTCCCTCCCTATGTCTCCCTCCCTCTCCCTCCCTCTGTCACTCTCTGTCACCCTTTGTCTCCCTCCCTCTGTCACCCCCCTTTGTCACCCTCCCTTTGTCTCCCTCCTCACTCTGCCTCCCTCTCTTTGTCTCCCTCCCTCTGTCACCCTCTGTCTCCATCTCTCTATCTCCCTCCCTCTCTGTCTCCCTTGCTCTCTGTCTCTCTCCCTCCCTCTGTCTCCCTCTCTCTGACTCCCTCTCTCTGTCTGCCTCCCTCTCTGTCTCCCTCCCTCTCTGTCTCCCACTCTCTCTGTCTCCCTACCTCTGTCTCCCACTCTCTCTGTCTCCCTCCCTCTGTCACCCTCTGTCTCTTGCCCTCTGTCACCCTCTGTCTCCCTCCCTCTGTCACTGTCTGTCTCCCTCACTTTCCCTTCATCTGTGTGACTCCCTCTTTCTCCCTCCCTCTATCTCCCTCCCTCTGTCTCCCTCCCTGTCTCCCCCTGTCACCTTGTGTCTCCCTCCCCCATTCCTCTCCCTCCTTCTCCCTCTCCCTCATTCCCTCTGTCTCTCTCTCTCTCTGTCTCCCTTCATCTTCCTCCCTCTGTCACCCTCTGTCTCTCTCCCCTCACTCCCCCTGTCACCATATCTCTTACTCCCTCTCTCACCCTCTGTCTCCTGCCCTCTGTCTCCCTCCCTCTGTCACTGTCTGTCTCAGTCCCTCTCCCTCCATCTGTGTGACTCCCTCTTTCTCGCTCCCTCTATCTCCCTCCCTCTCTCTCTATCTTTGTCTCCCCCTAACTGCCTCCCTCTGTCTCTCTCTCTCTGTCTCCTTCTCTCTGCCACCCAGTGTCTCCCTCTCTCATTCTCCCTTTCTCTGTCACCCTGTGTCTCCCTCCCTCCGTTCCTCTCCCTCCTTCTCCCTCTCCCTCCCTCCCTCCCTCCCTCCCTCAGTCTCCCTGTCTCTGTCTCTCTCTCTCTCTGTCTCCCTTCCTCTTCCTCCCTATGTCACCCTCTGTCTCCCTCCCTCTTCCTACCTCTCCCTCCCTCTGTCTCCTGCCATCTATCTCCCTCCCTCTGTCTCCCTCCCTCTGTCTCCCCCCTCTGTCTCCCCTGACTGCCTCTCTCTGTCTCCCTCCCCCTGTCATCCTCGGTCTCCCTCCCTCTGTCACCCTCTCTGTCTCTCCATCTGCCTCCCTCTGTCTTCCTCCCTCTGCCTCCCTCCCTCCCTCTATCTCAATTTTGCTGTCTCCCTTTCTCTGTCTCCTTTCTTCCCCCTCTCTGTCACCCTATGTCTCCCTTCCTCTCCCTCCCTCTGTCACCCTCTGTCACGCTTTGTCTCCATCCCTCTGTCACCCTCCCTCTTTCTCCCTCCTCACTCTGTTTCCCTTCCTCTCCCTCCCTCCCTCTGTCTCCCTCCCTCTCTGCTACCATCACTCAGTTTTCAGTTCAGTTTATAACTTTATTCGAATGTTTTAAAAACATCATAAAAGTATACAGTTAAAACATTACATATACATGACAAACAATATGATGAACAGGAATAGCCTTGTCACATGATGTGGGAATTGCTGCACATGAATTACGGGAAAACCATACTAAGTCTAGCTCTAATGGATTTCAAAATAAAGGTAGCAGTAAAAAAACATATATCTGGGCTTGAAAGTGAGAAAAGAAGCCTCATAGCGTTACCTGTGGTATACATGGAGTATTTAAGGAACATAGGCTTAAGATAACAAATACGCTGCGCTTTGTACAAAGGACAAAGTAGTAAAAAGTGCGGTGTGCTTTGTTTGGTAAAACCGTCACATGGACAAGGAGTAACTGGGTGAGATTTCATTGTTGGGAAGGCAACCAGGTTATGAGCTATACCTAATCTCAATCTTGAAAGAACAAACTGATGAGACTGTCTGTGGATAACATTAAGGTACATGGGAATACCACGACTATCATCTTTCAGTGAGTAATGAAAAGTATGTGTGGAATATTCTCTGGTAACATAACTTCGCACTTCTGATTTCGCCCTAAGATAATCGTTTTTTAGTTCCTGCTTGCTCAGAGAATTCAAACAGGTGGGGTCGTTACATATGTCCATGTCAAACAGGTCCTTAACAGTTGAAATCACATATTTTAACCATGGGATACTTAAAACTTTATCCAAGAGTAAGCAGTCCTTGATAATGTCTTTGGTAAAGGCAGTTTCCGTCTTGGTAAAAATAGATTTCCATACCAGCAATGGCCTTAGTCCGGTAAGATCGGACAGGTAATCCATATCTAGTTCCGAATGAGTTAAAACAGTAGATGCCGAGGGGGGAAGACAGAGCAGCCGTTTGATGAACTTGTTTTCTTCAATTTGTAGCGCCCTCGCACTGCAGTGTCCCCATACCCCCGACCCATACAGTGCTATCGAGGTACATCTGTGTTTGTATATAGTCAGCATGTCAACAATACGGCGGCTTCCTACTTTAGAGGCAAAGCGGAAGACGCCTAGGGATGCTTTCCCCATTCTGGATTTGACATTTATCTCCTCTGGAGCCCACGATCCTCTGTCATTAAAAGTAACACCCAAATAACAAAAATTGGTAACAATTTCAATACGGTTTTCCTTAAAACAAAAAGGTTTAAAAAGTTTCTGCTTTTTCCCACACACCATGACAAAGGTTTTAGAATTATTGATTTTAAGTTTCCTTCTCTGTATAAAATCATAGAACCCGTCCATCAGTTTTTGGAGGCCTATAGGGGTCCTAGAGAGTAGGACCGTGTCGTCGGCATAGAGTAATACCGGTATGGGAGTGCCTCCAGCTTGGGGGGCATCAGCATGGATTTGCTTTAATTCTTGCTCAACTGAGTTAATGAAGAGCGAGAAAAGCAACGGGGCCAATACACATCCCTGTCGTATACCAGATCTTACTCTAATCTTTCTTGTGCACTCCCCCACTGGACCATAGCGGATTTGGGCGGATAAATTTGAGTAGAGTGTGGCTAAAAAATGAATAATGTCAGGGGGGGCTCCCATACCCAATAAAGTTGTCCATAACAAGGCATGGTCGACCAGATCAAATGCGCTAGAAAGATCCGCGAAACACAAAAATAGTGATCCTGGTTTGGCCTTGGTATACTTCCCTATTAAAAGGTTCAGGTTGATGCATTGTTCAATCGTACCAAGGCCCTTTCTAAAGCCATATTGGGATGGGGCAAGAATATGATTATCTAAGGCCCAATCTTCCAAACGTGCTAACAGGACCCTACTCATGATTTTTAGTGAGGAATCCAGAAGGGAGATAGGGCGGTAGTTCTTAGCCTCTCCTCTATCCCCCTTCTTATAGATTGGGATAATAATGGATTCACCCCAGGTAGAGGGAGTCCTGTTATCCATAGCGGCGTTAAAAGCTATGGTCAATAATGGGCTCCAGAGAGCTGGATTGAATTTGTATAGGTCGATTGGTACCCCGTCTGGGCCCGGAGCCTTTCCCCCTTTACTATTCATTATTGCCATATCCACCTCCTGGATCGTGATTCTCGGAGTTTCAACTGGGGTAATACAGTTAGAATAAGAATTATCGATGGGTTCTCCAGTTGGATCAAAGATCCCTGAGAAGTGGGACACCCAGCCATCTTCACTAACTTGGGCGGTAAGAACAGGGAATTCCTCTTTTTGTAGGAATGGGCTATTGATGGTACTCCAGAACAGTTTGCTGTCCCGGAGAGCTGCAGCTTTGCTCAGATCTTCCCAGGCTATTTCTCTTAGTTCTTGTTTCCTGAGTTTTAGCTCATTTTTGTAATTAGCCCTCAGGGATGTGACTGCTTCCCTGTCTCTGGGGGTGATGGAGAGGGCAAGTTTAAGGGCTTTTAGTGCCCTTGTACATGCTTGGTTAAACCAACCCTGTGTATCCCGTTTAGTTTTGGCCTTCTTTGTGGTGAGGGTTTGCTTGATTATGGCGCCCAATTTCTCAAAGTTATTTACAGATTGTTCTGGGGGGGCTTCCGTATCAAGGCAACTAAGTATCGTATTTAGGCCAGCTTTCACAACGCTACGATGTAGATTCTCTGATTTTTCCCCACACCACTTGATGCGAGTCCCATTTGGTCTACAGGGAATAATGTCGTCAACAACCCTACCGGCAAATACATTCCTAGGGAGCTCGCAGTATATGACCATGGTAAGAGCATTGTGGTCGCTCAGACCGAGGTCTACAATCTGTGGGACCGAACAATGGGGAGCTACCCGGTTGGAAATGAGCAAAAAATCAATAATAGAGGTAGTATTTCTCCCCATGAAGGTGGGCGCCAAGTTACCCTCATTGTCAGGGGCATGTTGATGAATGGATACATCAGTTTTTAACATCAGGTTGTTAAGGGAAGTGCCGTATGGAGAGTGTAAAAAGTGTAGTAGATTTTCCCCATTGTCCCCATCGTATCCACATGTAGTTGAATAAGAATGGGGGCAAGTTCTGATGTTAAAGTCTCCCCCCCACACAATATCATAGGATACAGCCGATTTGCAGAGAATTGGGTCCAAAACAGATTCAAGTTCGTCTACTACAGTAGTACTGGAAGGGTCAAAGGTGTTATTGTAGTGGTTAATCAATAATAAATTTCTGTCCCTGCCTACCAGTAGTTCCAGGATTTGCGAATGGGACCCCACTATATGACTTTTCCTTACATGTATAGGGAGGTGTACAGATAATAAGATCAATAATCCACCTTTGGCCCTCCCCATTACAGATTCCACCGCATTACAGTTGTATGAAACAAATCCATCATAGAAAATATCTTCCACTGACCACGTTTCTTGCAAACATAAAATATCAAAGTCCAAAATATGCTCCCTCCAACCCAAGGCTGAAGCTTTTTGCCGCCACCCAGCAATGTTCCAGCTCGCCAATGAATATCCCTTTAACCTTCGGTCCTGTACTATTTTAGTGTGAATAGATGGGATAGAAGGTATAGTATTGGTCGTATCGGGGGGAATCGGGTCCGGTTCGGTGGGAATAACTGGGGTAGGAATGGTGGGAATGGTTTCCAAGCATTGTGTAGTAAGGACCATAACGGGTGGGATATGGTCCGGTTTGGTAGGGATAGCTGGGGTAGGAAGGGTTTCCAAACATTGAGTTGGTAATTTAACCGTAGTTAGGGCTTCAATATTAGCTGGGACATGGGTCGGCTCCAAGGAGGAAGAGACGGGGTATAGTCAGTCAACTCCCTCTAGACCTTCTAAGCAACCAAAGCGGTTATAATCCGTGAAGGGGTGGAATTGGGGTGCGTATTGGGGAAGTCTAGGTGGTCTGACATCATACGCTCGTTGCCTGCCCCTCCGTTCCACAACAGTCCAGTCCCCTCTTCTCGGATGGTAGCGAGGGTTAGTTGGTGGGAAAAAATAAGAAACTGGAAGGGTCTGGATGGTTGAGTCGAAGGATCTGTTGAAGCCTGCACATATGTGAGATACTGTACGGGGATCTCTGAAACTAATGGTTAGGCAGTCCCCATTGATGTTTTTAGGGGTCTTACCTATCCAAGGAACCCTCCTGACCATAATAATTTCATTGTGTAAGTGGGCCGGGAGGGGTCTATTCCAGTTGAGCCATTTGATTACCTTATTTTTCAGGGAGCTAAAGGTTTCTGATTCCCCTGTTTCTAGTGGTGGTACTCCGGCTAGGATGACAGTAAACCGATTCGCCTCCGGTGGGAGATCAGGCCGTCTAGGTCTAGGGGTATTGTGTACCTCATTCGGTGCTCCCTGGTTTCCCTCAACCATATGGACTGGTGGGTTAGGTTGACTAGGTTGATGACTTGCCACATTATCGGTGGTTGAATTACTGGGCAGAGAGGGGGTTGGTAAGCAGGTATTCAGTGGGGGGATAATTGGTTGGTTCGGGTTCGGGTTAGGAGGAGCAGGGATCGATGGAGTTGTAGTAGTCAGGGGAATATATTGACTCTGTGGGTTACCAAGGGTGGCTAAAATGGAGGCAGTTGTTTTTTCTACGTTGGATATTCTGGAACATAGCCTATCCAGTTTAGCCTCTAATGGGGATATAATTGATTTAAGTAAGGCCACGGCCCATTCCATGGATATTTCTCTACCCGGTAGGGGGACATCATGGGGGTTAGTAGTGGTCTGAGGTGGCTCCCCCCGCACCTTGGCAGATTTGACGGCCCTTCCCGTTTTAGTTTCTTTCTTGTTATACACTCTTTTCCGTTTCCTAGCTGCACCCTCTCTCTCCCCTTGGCTCTTATTCTCAGTAATGCTCACATCAAGGTGGGATGAGAGGGAGACATTATTACTTACGGGGACACAGTTAATGTCGGCCACAATGTCAGTTGTGGTAACCAGGGTAGCCAAGGCGCCAGGATCTTCTCTAGGCGGGGATATTATCTCCGTAATAGCAGACTGGTCGCTATTTCTATTGGGCTTTTTAGCGTTAGCAAGGGGTCCTATGGATGAGCGTTTAAGAGAGATGAGTTCAGTTGACAAACGCTTTTCCAATATGACTATCTCCTTGTCTATAATATTATTGGCCCTTATAAGGAATTTCTCCATACCTCCGGCAGTTGACAGGCTCCCAGTTAAGGAGGATTTGATCCTATTTTCTCTACCAGCCATAGTCCTTACGAAATAGAGACTCACACAGGTTAGAGGGATGGCCCGGTCCGGTCACTCCGGGTCACGAACGGCCACAAACGGTCCCGCCCTTGTCCCGGGCTTCTCCCGGTCGCTCCCGCGAAGCGGAGATACTGCACTCCTTATGATTCTACTGTTATGTATTCATTGGGTGATAGGCGGGGGGCGTGGCCAGCGGGGAGAGCAACCCAGGTGTTGCTGATTGGGCGCGCAGGGGCTCCTGGACGCTGGAGTCCCCTGCCTGTGCTCGCAGCCCCGCTGGTTCACTCGCCTGTCCCCGCGCTCCTCCTGGAAACCTCGGTGCAGCCTCCCAACAAGCGACGCGCTGCGGGACCCACGAAGCGGGTCCGGCGAGTCGTAGGGTAAGTGGTGGCAAAGGGTCAGCTAGGCAGCAAGTCCGCCGCGCTCCTCAAGCGTCCTGGTGCAGGCAGCAAAGTCCGTTCAAAGGGGGTCCCACAGGCTCTAAGGCAAAGTCCGCTTTTAGCTCCGTTTGCGGGGGGCGTGGCCAGCGGGGAGAGCAGCCCAGGTGTTGCTGATTGGGCGCGCAGGGGCTCCTGGACGCTGGAGTCCCCTGCCTGTGCTCGCAGCCCCGCTGGTTCACTCGCCTGTCCCCGCGCTCCTCCTGGAAACCTCGGTGCAGCCTCCCAACAAGCGACGCGCTGTGGGACCCGCGAAGCAGGTCCGGCGAGTCGTAGGGTAAGTGGTGGCAAAGGGTCAGCTAGGCAGCAAGTCCGCCGCGCTCCTCAAGCGTCCTGGTGCAGGCAGCAAAGTCCGTTCAAAGGGGCTACCATCACTCTGTCTCCCTCTCTCTGTTTCTCTCTCTCTGTCTCCCTTCCACTGTCCCCCTCTGCCTCCCTCCCTCTCCCTCCCTCCCTTTATCTCCCTCCCTCAATTTCCCTCCCTCTCTCTGTCTCTCCTGACTGCCCCTCTCAGTCTCCCTCCCCCTGTCACCCTCTGTCTCTCTCCCTCTGTTACCCTCTCTCTCCCTCCCTCTCCCTCCCTTCCTCTTCCTCCCTCTGTTACCCTCTCTCTTCCTCCCCTCAGACCCTCTGTCACCATCTGTCTCCCTCCCTCTGTGTTCATCTGTCTCCCTCCCTCTACCTCCCTCTGTCTCCCTTCATCTCCCTCCCTCTGTCTCCCTCTCTCTGTCACCCTATGTCTTGCTCTGTCTGTCACCATGTGTGTCCTGCTCTCTGTCTCCCTCTCTATGTCACACTCTGTCTTCCTCCCTCTCCCTCCCTCTCCCTCCCTCTGTCTCCCTGCCTCGATCGCCTCCCTATATCTTCCTCCCTCTGTCTCCCTCCCTCTGTCTCCCCCTGACTGCCTCTCTCTGTCTCCCCACCTCGCCCTCCTTATGTCACCATCTGTCTCCCTCCCTCTCCCTCCATCTGTGTGACTTTCTCTTTCTCTCTCCCTCTGTCTCCCTCCCTATGTCACCCTCCCTGTCTCCCCTTGACTGCCTCCCTCTGCCTCCCTCTCTGTCTCTCTCCCTCCCTCTCTCTGTCTCCCTCTCTCCAGTCTGCCTCCCTCTCTGTCTCCCTCCCTCTCTGTCTCCCATTCTCTCTGTCTCCCTCCCTCTGTCTCCTACTCTCTCCTTCTCCCTCCCTCTGGCACCCTCAGTTTCCTGCCCTCTGTCACCCTCTGTCACTGTCTGTCTCCCTCCCTCTCCCTCCCTCTCTGTTCCTCCCTCTGTCTATCTCCCTCTGTCTTCCTCCATCCGTCTCCCCCTGATTGCCTCTCTCTGTCTTCGTCCCTCCTTCTGTCACCCTTTGTCTCCCTCCCTCTGTCACCCTCTGTCTCCCTACCTATGTGTCCCTCCCTCTGTCTCCCTCCCTATATCTCCCTCCCTCTGGCTCCCTCTCTCCGTCTCCCTCTCTCTGTCACCCTGAGTCTCCCTCTCTCTTTCTCCCTCCATATGTCACCCTGTGTCTCCCTGCGTCTGTCCCTCTCCCTCCCTCTCCCTCCCTCTGTCTCCCTCTGTCTCCCTCCCTCTCCCTCCCACTGTTACCCTCTATCTCCCTCTCCCTCCCTCCTTCTCTCTCCCTCTGTCTCCCTCCCTCTCTGTGTCCCTCTCTCTGTCTCCCTCTCTCTCTCTCTGTCTCCCTTCCTCTGTCTCCCCCTGACTGCCTCTCTCTGTCTCCCCACCTCGCCCTCCTTATGTCACCCTCTGCTCCCTCCCTCTGTCACCCTTAATCTCCCTCCCTCTCCCCCCCTCTGTCTCCCTCCATCTAGCTCCCTCCCACTGTCTCCCTCCCTCTGTCTCCCTCCCTCTGTCTCCCCTGACTGCCTCTCTCTGTCTCCCTCCCACTGTCATCCTCTGTCTACCTCCCTCTGTCACCCTTTATATCTCTCCATCTCCCTCCATCTGTCTCCCTCTCTCTGTCTCCCTCCCTCTATCTCCATCTTGCTGTCTCCTTTCCTCCCCTCCCTCTGTCACCCTCTGTATCCCTCCCTCTCCCTCCCTCTGTCTCCCTCCCTCTGTCACCCTCCCTCTACCTCCCTCTGTATCCCTCCTCCCTCTGTTTCCCTCCCTCAGTCTCCCTCCCTCTCTACGTCCATCTCTCTGTCTACCTCTCCCTGTTTCTCTCTCTCTGTCTCCCTCCCTCTGTCCCCCTCTGCCTCCCTCCGTCTCCCTCCCTCCCTCTATCTCTTTCCCTCTATTTCCCTCCCTCTACCTTTCTTTCTCTGTCTCTCCCTGACTGCCCCCTCTGTCGTCCTCCCTCTGTCTCCCTCCCTCTATCTCCCTCCCTCTGTCTCCCTCTCTTTGTATCTCTCTCTGTCTCCCTTCCTCTTCCCCCCTCTGTCACCCTCTGTCTCCCTCCCCTCAGTCCCTCTGTAACCCCTGTGTCTCCCTCACTCTGTCACCCTCTGTCTCCCTCCCTTTCCCTTCCACTGTCTCCCACAATGTATCCCCCTCCCTCTAACTCCCTCCCTCTGTCTCCCTCCCTCTGTCTCCCTCTCTCTGTCACCCGGCGTCTCCCTCTGTCTGTCTCCCTCTCTCTGTCTCCCTCTCTCTGTCACACTATGTCTCCCTCCCTCTGTCTCCCTCCCTATCTCCCCCTGAATACCTCCCTCTGTCTCCCTCTCTCTGTCACCCTGTGTCTCCTTCTCTCTTTCTCCTTCTCTCTGTCACCCAGTGTCTCCCTCCCTCCATTCCTCTCCCTCCCTCTTCCTCTCCCTCCCTCCCTCTGTCTCCCTCCATTTCCCTCCCTCTGTTACCCTCTCTCTCCCTCTTCCTTTCTCCTTCTCCCTCCCTCTGTCTATCCCCCTCTCTGTGTCCCTCTCGCTGTCTCCCTCTCTCTCTGTCTCTCCCTGTCTGTCTCCCTTCCTCTTCCTCCCTCTGTCACCCGCTGTCTCCCTCACTCCCTCTGTCAACATCTGTCTCCCTCTGCCACCCTCTGTCTCCCTCCCTCTGTCACCCTCTGTCTCCCTCCCTCTGTCTCCCTCCATCTCTCTGTCTCCCTCTCTCTGTTTCTCTCTCCCTGTCTCCCTCCCTCTGTCCACTCTGTCTCCCTCCCTCTCCCTCTATCTCCCTCCCTCTATTTCCCACCCTCTATCTCCCTCCCTCTGTCTCCCTCTGCCTGCCTCTCTCTTAGTCCCTCCCTCTCCCTCCTTCTGTCAGCCTATGTGTCCCTTCCTCTGCCACCCTCCGTGTCCCTCCCTCTGTCTCCCTCTCTCTTTCTCTCCCTGACTACCTCCCTCTGTTTCCCTCACGTTGTCTCCCTCTCTCGGTCACCCTGTGTCTCCCTCTCTCTGTCTCCCTCTCTGCCTCCCTCCCTCTGTCTCCAACTCACTGTCTCCCTCTCTGCCTCCCTCTGTCTGTCTTCCTCTCTCTGTCTCTCTCTCTGTCCCCCTCCCTCCTTACCCCCTGTCTCCCTCCGTCTCACTTCCTATGTCTTACTCCCTCTGTCTCCCTCCCAATACCTCCCTCCCTCTGTCTTCCTCCCTCTGTCTCCCTCTGACTGCCTCTCTCTGTCTCCCTCCCTCTCCGTCCTTCTGTTACCTTCTGTCTCTCTCCCTCTGTCACCCTCTGTCTCCCTCCCTCTCCCTCTCTCTGTCTCCCTCCCTCTGTCACCCTCTGTCTCCCTCCATCTATGTGACTTCCTCTGTCTCGCTCCCTCTAACTACCTCCCTCTGTCTTTCCCTGACTGCCTCCCTCGCTCTCGCTCCCTCTGTCTCCCTCCTCCCTCTGTCTTCCTCCCTCTATCTCCTTCCCACTGTATTCCTCCCTCTCTGCCTCCATCTCTCTGTCTCCCTCTCTCTGTCTCTCTCTGTCTCAATTCCTCTTCCTCCCTCCTTCACCCTCTGTCTCCCTCCCCTCACTACATCTGTCACCCTCTGTCTCCCTCCCTCTGTCTCCCACCATCTATCTCCCTCCCACTGTCTCCCTCCCTCTGTCACCCTTTATCTCTCTCCATCTCCCTCCCTTTGTCTCCCTCCCTCTGTCTCCCTCCCTCTATCTCCCTCTCACTGTCTCGTTTCTTCCCCTCCCTCTGTCACCCTCTGTACCCCTCCCTCTCCCTCCCTCTGTCACCCTCTGTCACCCTTGGTCTCCCTCCCTCTGTCACCCATCCTCCACCTCCCTCTGTCTCGCTCCTCCCTCTGTTTCCCGCCCTCTATCTCCCTCCCTCTGTCTCCCTCCCTCTCTGCCTTCATCTCTCTGTCTCCCTCTCTCTGTTTCTCTCTCTCTGTCTCTCTCCCTCTGTCCCCCTCTGCCTCCCTCCCTCTCCCTCCCTCCCTCCCTCTATCTCCCTCTCTCTATTTCCCTCCCTCTATCTCCATCTCTCTGTCTCTCCCTGACTGCCCCTCTCTTTCTCCCTCCCTCTGTCTTCCTCCCTCTTTCTCCCTCCCTCTATCTCCCTCCCTCTGTCTCCCTCCCTCTGCCACCCTCTCTCTCCCTCCCTCTCCCTTTATCTGTCTCCCTCCCTCTGTCTCCCTCCCTCTATCTCCCTCCCTCTGTCTCCCTGCCTCTCTATGTCCCTCTCCCTGTCTCACTCTCTATGTCTCTCTCTCTGTACCCCTTCCTCTTTCTCCCTCTGTCACCCTCTGTCTCCCTCCACTCAGTCCTCCTGTCACCCTCTGTCTCCCTCGCTCTGTCACCCTCTGTCTCCCTCCCTCTCCCTCCCTCTGTCTCCTGCCATCTATCTCCCTCGCTCTAACTCTCCCCCTCTGTCTCCCTCTCTGTCACCCTCTGTCTCCCTCTCTCTGTCTCTCTCTCTCTGTCTCCCTTCCTCTTCCCCCCTCTTTCACCCTCTGTCTCGCTCCCCTCAGTCCCTCTGTAACCCCTGTGTCTCCCCCGCTCTGGCACCCTCTGTCTCCCTCCCTCTCCCTCCCTCTGTCTCCCACCACCTATCTCCCTCCCTCTAACTCCCTCCCTCTGTCTCCCTCCCTCTGTCTCCCTCTCCCTGTCACCCTGTGTCTCCTTCTCTCTTTCTCTCTGTCACCCTGTTTCTCCCTCCCTCCATTCATCTCCCTCCCTCTGCCTCTCCCTCCCTCCCTCTGTCTCCCTCCCTCTCTCTGTTAACCTCTGTCTCCCTCTCCCATTCTCCTTCTCCCTCCCTCTGTCTTTCTCCCTCTCAGTCTCCCCCTCTCTGTCTCCCTCTCTCTCTGTCTCTCTCTCTCTGTCTCCCTTCCTCTTCCTTCCTCTGTCACCCTCTGTCTCCCTCACTCCCTCTGTCAACATATGCCTTCCTCTGTCACCCTCTGTCTCCCTCCCTCTGTCACCCTCTGTCTCCCTATCTTTCCCTCCCTCTGTCTCCCTCCATCTCTCTGTTTCTGTCTCCCTGTTTCCCTCCCTCTGTCCAGTCTGTCTCCCTCCCTCTCCACTCCCTCTATCTCTCTCCCTCTATTTCCCACCCTCTATCTCCCTCCCTCTGTCTCCCCATGCCTGCCTCTCTCTTTGTCCTTCCTTCTCCCTACTTCTGTCACCCTCTGTCTCCCTTCCTCTGTCACCCTCTGTGGTTCTCCCTCTGTCTCCCTCCCTCTGTGTCCCTCCCTCTTTCTCTCCCTGAATACCTCCCTCTGTCTCCCTCTCTCTTTCTCCCTCACGTTGTCTCCCTCCCTCAGTCACCCTGTGTCTCCCTCTCTCTGTCTTCCTCTCTGCCTCCCTCTCTCTGTCTCCCTCCCTCTGTCTCCCTCTCACCGTCTCCGTCTCTGCCTCCCTCTGTCTGTCTTCCTCTCTTTCTCTCTCGCTGTCTCCCTCCCTCTTTACCCTCTGTCTCCCTCCCTCTCACTCCCTGTGTCTTACTCCTTCTGTCTCCCTCCCTATACCTCCTTACCTCTGTCTCCCCCTGACTGCCTCTCTCTGTCTCCCTCCCTCTCCGTCCTTCTGTTACCTTTCTGTCTCTCTCCCTCTGTCACCCTCTGTCTCCCGCTGTCTCCCTCCCACTCCCTCTCTCTGTCTCTCTCTCTCTGTCTCCCTTCCTCTTCCTCCCTCTGTCACCCTCTGTCTCCCTCCCCTAAGTCCTTCTGTCACCCTCTGTCTCCCTTGCTCTGTCACCCTCTGTCTCCCTCCCTCGGTCTCCCGCCATCTATCTCCCTCCCTATAACTCCCTCCCTCTGTCTCCCTCCCTCTGTCTCCCTCTCTCTGTCACCCTATGTCTCCCTCTGTCTGTCTCCCTCTGTCTGTCTCCCTCTCTCTGTCACCCTGAGTCTTCCTCTCTCTGTCAAACTCTGTCTTCATCCCTCTTCCTCCCTGTGTCTCCCTCCCTTGGTCTCCCTCCCTATATCTCCCTCCCTCTGTCTCCCTGCCTCTGTCCCCCCCTGGCTGCCTCTCTCTGTCTGCTTCTCTCTCCCTCCTTCTGTCACCCTCTGTCTCCCTCCCTCTGTCACCCTCTGTCTCCCTCCCTCTCCCTCCATCTGTGTGACCCCCTTTTTCTCCCTCCCTCTATCTCCCTCCCTCTGTCTCCCTCCCTGTCTCTCCCTGACTGCCTCCCTCTGTCTCCCTCTCTCTGTCACCCTGTGTCTCCCTCCCTCTTTTTCCTTTTCTCTGTCCCCCTGTGTCTCCCTCCCTCCGTCCCTCTCCCTCCCTCTTCCTTTCCCTCCCTCCCTCTGTCTCCCTCTTTCTCCCTCTCCCTCCCTCCTTCTCCCTCCCTCTGTCTCTCTCCCTCTCTGTGTCCCTCTCTCTGTCTCCCTCTCTCTGTTTCTCACTCTCTGTCTCCCTCCCTCTTCCTCCCTCTGTCTCCCTCACCCTCACTCCCTCTGTCAACACTAGTCTCCCTCCTCCCTCTGTCTCCCTCCCTCTATCTCCCTCCCTCTGTCTACCTCCCTCTATGCCTCCATCTCTCTGTTTCTCTCTCCCTGTCTCCCTCCCTCTGTCCCCTTTGTCTCCCTCCATCCCCCCTTTCTCTATCTTCCTCTCTCTATGTCCCTCCCTCTATCTCCCTCCCACTGTCTCCCCCTGACTGCCTCTCTCTTTGTCCCTCCCTCTCCCTCCTTCTGTCACCCTCTGTCTCCCTTCCTCTGTCACCCTCTGTGTCCCTCCTTCTGTCTCCCTCCATCTTACTCCCCCTGACTACCTCCCTCTGTCTCCCTCTCTCTGTCTCCCTCTCATTGTCTCCCTCTCTAAGTCACCCGTTGTCTCTCTCTCTCTGTCTCCCTCTCTCTGTCTCCCTCCCTCTGTCTCCCTCTCACTGTCTCCCTCTCTGCCTCCCTCTCTCTTTCTTCCTCTCTCTGTCTTTCTCTCTGTCTCCCTTCCTCTCCCTCCCTCTGTCACCCTCTGTCTCCCTCCCTCTTTACCCTCTGTCTCCCTCCCTCTCACTCCCTCTGTCTCCCTCTCTCTGTCTCCCTCCCTCTCCGTCCTTCTGTTACCTTCTGTCACTCTCCCTCTGTCACCCTCTGTCTCCCTCCCTCTCCCTTTCTCTGTCTCCCACTCTCTGTCACCCTCTGTCTCCCTCCCTCTCCCTCTGTCTGTGTGATTCCCTCTGTCTCCCTCCCTCTAACTACCTCCCTTTGTCTCCACTGACTGCCTCCCTCCCTTTCTCCCTCTGTCTCCCTCTTCGCGCTGTCTTCCTCCCTCTATATCCCTCCCACTGTGTCCCTCCCTCTCTGCCTCCATCTCTCTGTCTCCCACTCTCTGTTCCCCTCTATCTGTCTCCCTCCCTCTGTCCCCCTCTGTCTCCCTCTCTCTCCCTCCCTCTATTTCCCTCCCTCTATCTCCTTCTTTCTATATCTCCCTGACTGCCTCTCTCTGTCTCCCTCCCCCTGTCACCCTTGTCTCCCTCCCTCTCTGCTTCCATCTCCCTCTGTCACCCTCTGTCTCCCTCTGTCTCCCTCCCTCTGTCTTACTCCCTCTGTCTAAAATCTCTCTACCTACCTCCCTCTGTCTTGCTCCCTCTGTCTCCCCCTGAATGCCTCTCTCTGTCTCCCTCCCTCTCCGTCCTTCTGTTACCCTCTGTCGCTCTCCCTCTGCCACCCTCTGTCTCCCTTCACCTGTTTCCCTCCCTCTATCTCCCTCTCTCTGTCTCCCTCCCCTGTCTCCCCCTGACTGCCTCCCTCTGTCTCTCTCTCTGTCTCCCTCTTTCTGTCTCCCTCTCTCTGTCACCCTGTGTCTCCCTCAGTCTGTCTCCCTCTCTCTGTCTCCCGCTCTCTGTCACCCTGTGTCTCCCTCTCTCCTTCTCCCTCCCTCTGTCTCCCTTCCTCAGTCTCCCTCCCTATATCTCCCTCCCTCTGTCTCCCCCTGACTGCTTCTCTCTGTCTACTTCCCTCATCCTCCTTCTATCGTCCTCTGTCTCCCTTCCTCAGTCACCCTCTGTGTCCCTCCCTCTGTCTCACTCCCTCTATCTCCCCCCTCTGTCTCCCTCCTTCTGTGTCCCCCTGACTGCCTCCCTCTGTCTCCCTCTCTGTGTCTCCCTCTCTTTGTCTCGCTCTCTGCTTCCCTCTCTCTGTCTTCCTCTCTTGTGGTACTGCAGATTCGGACCCCGCTGTTTTACAGATATCGAGGTCCAACACTCGCGTTATAAAACATTGTCGTACCATGACGAATTTGGTATCTACAAACCGGTAATGATCAGGACATTATCCCTATGTATTTGCGTCACGATTGAGTGATGCTAACACCCCTAAATCTTAGTTTCCGTCCCGAACCCTCGAACTCCATTTTGTAAACGGCATCCATCTTAGGGCTTGCCCTCATATAAGTCAATTGATTAAAGCCGATCTAAAGGACACGTCCTCTGTAGCTGACTTCCCCATGACCTGGCCGAAGCTGCCTCCACTGCCTCCCGCCAAGCCTGCTCGGGCAGCTCCTCGCCCAGTGGCCGAGCAAGATATCATCAAGGCACAACATGTCATAAACCATTCACCACATACAGACTATGTTTTCCCTACACACACACACCTGTCCATGATTCTTGTTTATGACCCGTTTTATGATGGGAAGGGTGCTCGACCTTATTGGCATTTCATCGATATCTGATGGGAGTTCCGGATTTGGCGGGGTAATCCATCACCAACCGGACATCTGAAATATGTGCTGACCAGCATGACTTCGCTCTTTGTATTGTTACGAAAATATGTGTATAGCCATATCATAAACTCAAGAATTCTTGCCTACAGCTATTATTCATGTATATAAGGAGAAGGCTGGTTCTGTAAAAACGAACAGTCTCCTGAGAACTTACGGCCCGTGTTGTCGTACTTCTAGGACGCATGTTACTTGGTTGCAGCCAATAAAACTCGATCATTGACTTCACCTAGAAGACTCTGTGTTTCTGTAAGTCCAGAACATGGAGAACCTAGAGGTCTTTGGGTGTGATCCCCTGGCACCGCCGGGTCTCTAGAAACCCGGCACCTCATTTTGCGCCCAACTCAAGGCGATATCAAGCGGTGACGGTCCAAGCCAGATGTTCGTGAGGAGCTTCATGTGAAAATTCCGGAGGACGGCCAGCCACTTCAGCGACCCCTGCATGTCGACGTGGTTCCGAAGGTCTTTGCTGCGAGGTTCCCCGCGTCCCGACGGCTACGAAGGACTGGTGCCCTGACTATCGCCCTGTTTTGGACCCAGTGATCCTTGGTAGAGCGAAACGATAGACGAGTCTTCTAGTGACGTCACCGATCTTCAATATTCAGTTAAGTATTAGTGGAGCGTCTCCCAGTTCTTAGTCTAGTCCTTAGTTTGGTTCTTAGCTTTGGTATCCTAGAGATACGATTTGTATTGGTTCTTGGTTCTTAGTTTGGTATCCCAGCGATAGGGTTTTTGTATTGGTACTTGCAAGCACCAAAACCGAGGGGTTCGTGTATTCACGACAATATCGTAATTAAATAGTCCCTTGAAGTTTGAAGCTAGACTAGTGAGCAAAGATGCCTGGTCTCAGCAGACTTGGAAACTTGTTTTGTCTTGGTTGTAGTAAGGACTCCAGATTAGATGATTCGTGTCCGGTTCCTCCGATCGGGACTCCAACATATGAGTTATATATAAAACATGGAGTAGGTCCTATCACGTATAACGAGGTATGGATAAAAATACACCCGCAAGGATGGTGTTTTAAAATGGCCCCAACATGGTAGTTTTGACTCAGAAATATTAGATAACCTCGAGGTCAAATTGTTCAAGAAGAAAGCCCGGCCGGCGATGTTTGACTGTTTTCGCTTATGGCGCAAAGAAGCCAAACAGAAAGAAATAAAATTAGCGAAGAAAAATAAAAGAGGCATGTCGATGGTACAAGCTGCCATCGCATACAGGGATAATGAGGAAGAGCAGGAAAGTGAACAAATGCTCAGAAGCAAGAAACTAGCAATAGATAAATGCTACCCGGTGTTACCACATGGGGGACAAGACTCAAAGGGAACAACTGAGAAAGACCCATTAATGTCTCATTTATTGAACTCACCACCCCCATACACATCGAGTATTGTTGGACCCCCGAGACGTATTGTTATACCAATCCCTAGTGCACGAAAAGCAGCTCTTGCACAAGCACCAGCTCCTCTTCAGCTGGTTCCTACTTCTCCGGCGCAGCCCTCTCAAGGGCCGCCGCCTTTGCTACATACTCCTTCTACTTCCATGACTTTGCCTACTGCTCCAACTATCCACTATGATACTACGTCTGCTACTGCCTAAAACTTCCTCTGCTGTTGCCTCGACTTCCTCTTTACATCAGCCTGTCTTTTCTGGCGCATCTGCCTCGCCGCAAGCTTCTCCTTCTGTCAGACAGAGAGTGACAAGTACTGTCACTGGTCTGTTCTCGCCTTTCTTTGGGTCGCCTAAAACTACCCCCAAACCAGAACGTAGACAGTTGCGTAGTCAACTACCCGACTACGAGGAAAGAGAAGTACTGAATGAGTTAGCACGCAAATGGGTTACTGATACTGTAAGGTAGGATCTTCAGTCTGTGATGGAAGTTTTCCGTCAGTGGGATCCAGCCACTCAAAGATACGTATTTGAGGAAATGTGTGTATACCTCTGGGAAGACGTACGAGACAATGACCCAAAACGCAGAATGCAGGAACTAGCCCGCATGTGATTCAAATTTTATGAAGGCCTGATTATAGGCGCAGATGTTGAGAAAGCAATGGATTTGCTGTTATCTTATAGGAGCACAGGAAACAGCTCTAGATCGTTCGATGAGGACAATGTGTCTGGTAGGAAAAGGGCACAACAGTACCCCATGAGAGAGGTTCCCCCGGTATGGAGGGAAGGCGATGCGAACGCACAACTGCCTGTTCCACCGCATTTCCAGCGTGTATGGGTACATGTCCCCTGGAAAAGATCTGAAGTGTTAGCACTCAAACAGACACTACCTGATCCCCGTAAAAACCCAGCAGGATATTACAAAGAGTTGTCACAGACAGCCAGCTCATGTATAATGAATTTAGCAGATATTGGCATGTTGTTTGGGAATGTTGTTCCGCATCCTTTATGGAGTAAAACCCGTCATGCGGACCATGATCAAGAACTAGGTGACTCATGGGCTAATATCACAGCTACTGATGCCAGACAAATCAGTGGCTCTAAACTCGAGCCTTTGATAGCAGACCTTCCCGGTAGGATTATCGCGTACATGAAAACGTTGATGCCTGAGTTACGCGTAAATTGGGACAAGCTATCCGCATGCAAACAGAAGAAAGATGAGAATGTGTCCGACTTTTTCACGAGATTTGAGGAGACTTTCACTGATCACAGTGGTCAGGACATGGCTACCGAGGGTGGTCAAAGATTGTTTGTAGACAAATTTGTACATAATCTGCTCCCTGAACTATGCAATAAATTGAAAGATTCAGAGAGTGCTTGGGCTGTCTCCACGTCAGCACAGATTTTAGCCACAGCCCAGTACTATGAAAATAGACGCAAAGATGAGCTAGATAAGTCTGAGAAAAAGACTAAAGAACTAAAGACTAAAGTTCTTCTCCAACAAGCGTATCCGCCTCGCACTCCTAGTCAGCCCAATTATCAGCAACCACAGCAGTATTCGAGAAACTCACAAGGAAACGAGTTTTCCCACCAGCGTTCTCAGTATGGTCCGAATCAATGTGCATATTGCAAAGAAGAGGGTCATTTCAAAAGTAATTGTGCAGCTCTTGCGCGACGCTTAAATGGTGTTTCCGGCGCAAGAGGTAGAGGTGTTCAACAGGCTCCTAGAGGTAGGGGCCGTGGAAATTTCTCCCAGAACACCACTTCTTTTCCTCCTCAAAATTCCATGAATAGCTTTGACCTACAGAATAATGCGTCCTCCAGGTCAGCTCAGTACTATGCAGATGACTATTACGCAGAAAACGAGAATGAGGGTAATAATTGCTAGGACAGCCATGGACAAAGAGAGGGAGTTGTTTCAGTTCCAGTAGATCAGAATGGACCTTACGTCGAGGTGACCACATCCGGAGTATCGGAACCATTTCTGCTGGATACTGGTGCTACAAAAAGTTTGATTATGCACTCAAAACTTCCTGGCGCACCTTTGTCCGGCGAAATGAATGTTTCAGTAGGTTTTTCTGGCGCCCCTGTTAGAAACCCGATCTCCAATCCCATGCCCCTTTCTGTTGGCCCATGCGAATTAGAAGCAACCCTCATTCTTACCACAGGTTGTGGCGAAAATTTGTTAGGTTTGGATTTACTGAAGAGACTATATGCGACCTTGTACTGTTCTCCTTCGGGAGTACAACTTACGCTTGGTAAGAAAGTGATTTCTCCGATGTATTTGTCAAGAGAAAGCATTCCGACTGAATTGTCATCTCTTCCAGATGTACTTTGGGCGAATGGTTCTAATGATGTAGGTCGTTTGGAGATAGCACCGTATGTCATAACATTGAAAAGTAACGTCAGGTTGCCACGCATTCCCCAATATAGAATGTCAAAAGAATGTGAAAAGGCTTTGCTAGAAATAGTCCACGATCTAATTGCGAAAGATGTCATTGAAGAAACTACAGGCAACATTTGTAACAGTCCAGTTTTGCCTGTCTTAAAGCGTACCGATCCTTCACAGCCCCCTGTGTACCGATTTGTGATTGATCTCAGGGAAGTGAATAAGATCGTTGTACCGCAGTTTCCAGTCGTCCCCGACATCACTGCCTTATTGACAATGGTTCCAGCCTCAGCCAATTGGTTTTCAGTGATCGACCTGAAGAATGCCTTCTTCAGCATCCCGATCGCCGAAGAGAGCCGAGACATTTTCGGCTTCAATTTAGGAGGTCGAAGTTTCCGTTTTAGACGCGCTCCCCAGGGCTACTGCGAGAGTCCATCAATATTCAGTCAGGCTCTGAAAACGCAACTTGATACGATTACTCTACCTGGTGGCGCGACTCTGATTCAGTATTTAGACGATCTACTGATCGCTGCAGACACTGAAGCAATTTGCAAGAAAGCCACGCTGTCCTTGTTGCGTCATTTATGTGACATGAAGCACAAAGTCTCGCTTTCCAAACTTCAATTTTGCCGACAAGAAGTAACCTACTTAGGTCACATCTTATCGAAGGAGGGAAGGAGACTGGCCCCAGAAAGGATACAGGCAATTGCAGAATTGAGTATCCCAAGGACACAAAGAGAAGTGCGTGCTTTCTTGGGCATTACATCGTACTGTAGACAATGGATACCGAACTTCTCACTGTTGGCCAAACCTTTGCTGGCATTAATGCGTAAAGACACACCCAATCCTTTGCCTTGGTCTGAAGATTGTCAGGCGAGTTTCCATGAGTTGCGTGATGCATTATGTTTGGCTCCTGTGTTGGGCAACCCCGACTACAGCAAGCCGTTTACATTATAGGTCCACGAGAAGGAAGGTTGCGCATTATCAGTCTTGACGCAGCACTTTGGGGACAAACAACGCCCATGTGCATACTTCTCCGCGACTCTAGATCCCGTAGCTAAAGCATTACCGAGTTGCTTGAGGGCCACTGCCGCAGCGGCTGTCTGTATTCGACAGTCGGCTGGGTTAGTCATGAATAATACTCTGACCGTTATGGTCCCGCATGCAGTGGATATCCTACTGAACAGGACAAAAACACAGCACCTAACTAGTGCTCGACTATCCAGCTATGAATTGACCCTGTTAGCTAGTCACATTCACATAAAAAGGTGTGATACACTCAACCCTGCTACATTATTATCCACTCCAGCAGAAACAGATGAGGTCGACAAACATGATTGCTGCTTTAGGACAGAGGAAGAGACAAAAGGGAGAGTAGATTTGAAAGACACTCCCCTTCCCGAATGTAATGATAACTTATGGGTTGATGGTTCATGTTTCAAGTTGCCGAATGGTGATACAACTGCAGCATATGCCGTGACAACATTACACACGATTGTAGAGACAGCTCGCATCCCCCAGAATTCTGCACAAGCAGCGGAGTTAGTCGCACTCACAAGAGCATGTGTGTTGGCGAAAGGAAAACGAGTAAATGTGTACACTGATAGTCAGTACGCCTTTGGCGTCGCCCACAGTTTTGGAAGATTGTGGCGTGAACGTGGGTTCCTGACATCGCATGGTGCAAAGATACAACATGGCCAGCTAGTACACGACCTTCTCGAGTCACTGACCTTGCCCCTACAGGTTGCAATTGTGAAATGTAGCGCGTATAGAAAGATCCGAGATGATGTTGGTCGAGGGAATGCATTTGCTGATGAGGTCGCGAAAGAGACTGCAAGGAACACAATGAGTCGGATGTATGTAGTAGGCCCTGCTAGATGGACCCCTGATGTAGGTATGTGTGAAGACACCATTGAAAGTGTAAAGACTATACAAGCTGACGCTACCGAGAGAGAAGTGAATGAATGGAGAGAAAGCAAAGGTAGGTTAGACGCGAATGGTTGTTGGGTCGAACTGTCAGAACATCAGCGATGGTTGTTACCCGACGCTTATGTGCTTGCAGTGGTAACGATGGCCCATGGAATGGCACACATCAGCGTAAAAGGAATATGTAAGCTGTTGGCCCCAGTATGGCAGAATAGTGGTATCCCAAAATGTGCAGAGAATCTGGTCAGAAACTGTATGGTGTGTTTGAAACACAATCCCGGTAGGGAAACCCCAACCCCAGCTGGTCATTTCGCCCCTCCAACATACCCGTTTGAGGTCTTGCAACTCGATTTCATTCACATGGAAAGGTGCAACAACCTGAAATATGTCCTTGTTGTTGTTTGCGCTTTCTCCAGGTGGGTAGAAGCATACTCCCTTAAGAACAACACTGCCTTGTCAACTGCTAAAGCCCTTGTCAAGGAATTCTTCCCTAGATTCGGCATGCCTAGGATTGTCTGGAGTGATAATGGAAGTGAATTTGTGGGACGAGTCATGAAGAGAGTGTGTGAGTGTCTAGGCATCCGCCAAAAGTTCCATGCTGCAAACCACCCCCAGCCGGCAGGATTGGTAGAGTGCTATAATGGCACTTTAAAATTGAAACTGGCCAAGATCCAAGCCAGCACAGGCCTCAAGTGGCCAGATGCCCTGCCTTTAGCACTCCTGCCTACCAGAATGATTGTCCATTCTAGACTGGGACTTAGCCCACACGAAATCGTGTTTGGGCGCCCAGCTAATATATGGGGAGTACCAAGGCCAAGAAAGCTCAATGAGATCGAGTACCCTGTACTATTAGACTATTTGCACGAATTGACAACTAAACTGCATACTTTGCATCAACAGGTCCACAGCTCCTCTCCACCGGCGTCCGACGATCCAGGCCATGCATCGAGCCCGGCTCCTGGATCCTGATTCGGAATTTCAGACGTACCAAGAACGAGGAGCCTCGCTGGACCGGACCTTTCCAGGTTTTACTGTTTACCCGCTCTGCAGTACGTGTCCACGGCAAGAAACATTGGGTGCACGGCGCCCACTGCAAAAGGGTCCCGTTGCCCCTTCCATACGACCGATGGGTCCAGCAAGGAGTCGCTGACTCCGAGACTGAAGTCGTACCACGTTTTGTCCCCTTCAGCGATGCACGATTAAAAGGAACTGGTACTGACAAGGAGAGTGATTGTATTTTACAAGGATCTGTGCCCCCGTCGATGCCGTTGGACATTACGGAACCAGAAACACTGTTTGAAGATCACACCGTGCCTGGAAAAGAACGATATAATCTAAGGTCAAGACCAAAGAACTGACATACTCAAACTAGTGCGATCTTCCCTTTTCCCATGAACTATTTTTGATTCCACAGCTCTCTCGCCCAGGGAACTAGCTCATTTTTGATTTTCGAACCGCCATCCGGTTCTGCTGCTAAGGCCGCGGTTGAAGTCCGAGGAGTGCAGCCGGGGACGCCTAGGTCAACGGTTCTGGTCAGTCTGAGGGAGTCATCCCGGACTGGACAGAGCGCACATCTTGGCAGAAGCAACCCCCCACCGCGGGCAGCAACCAGAGGATGGAGTTTCCAGGGGTTGAGAGACCTGCTAGACACATGACCTTTGAAAAGAAAATATGTACTATAATGGCGAGAAGACAAACTCTAGTGTTAAGCATCTTAATGTTGTGTAGTATAATAATGTTTTTGACTGGCTTTGCTCTGTTCATCTTTCGAGTTCCATTCATACACAGCACACAACCCGCACCTTCCCCCACTGATCCTACACACTCCTTTCACCCTCTACCTGAACACGAGTCTGCCAGAAGACTGGAATTCGCAAATAACTCCTTTGTCCAGCTCCTACACCAGCACCAGTCTATTATGAACACATCGAACTGTTGGATATGCGGACTCATGCCACACACTGCAGATAAGGGCATCCCTTATTTTGTCCTGCCATTTAGTTATTTCGGTTCCCTGTGGGCTTTCCAGACTATGTTCCTGTATTCCCTTGAACCCTACATTCGAGGGGAGAACTCCAACAATAAGGCACTAGTGGCAGGGATCCGAAATATGAGTAGAGATATTGACACGGTTAGAGCAACTCCCAAGGATGAGTTTACCCCATACAGCAGGTGGAACATCACCAAGTATGGGATTTCCTTAAGTGAAATCCAGAAATCGACGAAATCCTCCCCAGTCTGGATAGTACCCCACCGAGGTCACTTATGTCTGCAAGGTATTGGCAGGGATCCCAAAGCGCAGTTGGGGAAGAGCCTATGTACGGAGACGTATGTGTTCGCCTCTCGAACTTCCCCTCCATTCTTGGCGGCTAAAGGCACCTATTTCGTCTGCCATGGCAAAGCCTACACATGGTTGCCCCCTGACTTCTCGGGCACATGCTTTATCTCGTTTCTGCTGCCACCCACCTACACGGCCGGGGCAGATTACCATCGGACAAGGATAGTTAGGGGTGTCGTGAGTCAAGACGACACCGCGGGTAAGGAGTTTGGAGACTTCGCAAAGGGTTTTCTGCCATTTTGGGGGCCCATGGTGAACAGCAGGAACATTAGACAACTGACGAGAATAGTTGAATCTGCCGTGACTGAAACGGCCGGTGCCCTTAGCAACTTAACAGCTGAGCTTCAGTTGGATCGACTTATGACGCTTCAGAACCGGGTTGCCCTAGATGTCATACTTGCAGACCGTGGTGGTGTGTGCAGAGTGATCCAATCTAGTTGCTGCATTTTCATCCCCGATAATGCTCCGACAGTGTACCAGGCCATCTCCAAATTACACAAAATATCTGATTCCCTTCACACAGAAAAAGGGGATTGGTCTCTGCTAGGGTGGTTCTGGGAACTGATCTCTGCCTGGGGATGGAAAACCCCGATCTTCATTGGGATGATCTTAGCCGTTCTGTTTATGTTCTGCCTGTTTGTGCAGTGCGCTCCTGCAATATGTGGCCTTTGCGCCACCTCATGTGTAAGGAAGCCTGTGTCAAGGGACGAATTGAGCAACAGAATGATGCTACAGCAGCATCTCCGTGAATTCATCAATACAGACTTGGACTCAGATTAGTGTGGGTTATTGACTAATATGAGGGCAAAAGGAGGTCTGTGGTACTGCAGATTCGGACCCCGCTGTTTTACAGATATCGAGGTCCAACACTCGCGTTATTAAACATCGTCGTACCATGACGAATTTGGTATCTACGAACCGGTAATGATCAGGACATTATCCCTATGTATTTGCGTCACAATTGAGTGATGCTAACACCCCTAAATCTTAGTTTCCGTCCCGAACCCTCAAACTCCATTTTGTAAACGGCATCCATCTTAGGGCTTGCCCTCATATAAGTCAATTGATTAAAGCCGATCTAAAGGACACGTCCTCTGTAGCTGACTTCCCCATGACCTGGCCGAAGCTGCCTCCACTGCCTCCAGCCAAGCCTGCTCGGGCAGCTCCTCGCCCAGTGGCCGAGCAAGATATCATCAAGGCACAACATGTCATAAAGCATTCACCACATACAGACTATGTTTTCCCTACACACACACACCTGTCCATGATTCTTGTTTATGACCCGTTTTATGATGGGAGGGTGCTCGACCTTATTGGCATTTCATAGATATCTGATGGGAGTTCTGGATTTGGCGGGGTAATCCATCACCAACCGGACATCTGAAATATGTGCTGACCAGCATGACTTCGCTCTTTGTATTGTTACGAAAATATGTGTATAGCCATATCATAAACTCAAGAATTCTTGCCTACAGCTATTATTCATGTATATAAGGAGAAGGCTGGTTCTGTAAAAACGAACAGTCTCCTGAGAACTTACGGCCCGTGTTGTCGTACTTCTAGGACGCATGTTACTTGGTTGCAGCCAATAAAACTCGATCATTGACTTCACCTAGAAGACTCTGTGTTTCTGTAAGTCCAGAACAGGGAGAACCTAGAGGTCTTCGGGTGTGAATCCCTGGCACCACCGGGTCTCTAGAAACCAGGCACCTCACTCTCTGTCTCTCTCTCTCTCTGTCTCCCTTCCTCTCCCTCCCTCTGTCACCCACTGTCTCCCTCCCTCTGTTACCCTCTGTCTCCCTCCCTCTCACTCCATCTGTTTTCCACCCTCTGTCTCCCTCCCTCTACCTCCCTCCCTCTGTTACCCCTGACTGCCTCTCTCTGTCTCCCTCCCTCTCTGTCCTTCTCTTACCCTCTGTTTCTCTCCCTCTGTCACCCTCTGTCTCCCTCTGTCTCCCTCCCTCTCCCTCTCTCTGTGTCCCTTCATATATTTCCCTCCCTCTATCTCCCTCCCTCTGTCTCCCTCCCCTGTCTCCCCCTGACTACCTCCCTCTGTCTCTCTCTCTCTCTGTCACCCTCTCTCTGTCACCCTGTGTCTCCCTTTGTCTGTCTGCCTCTCTCTGTCTCCCTCTCTCTGTCACCCTGTGTCTCCCTCCCTCAGTCCCTCCCTCCCTCTGTCACACTCTGTCACCTCACCGCGCATGTGTATCAGCCCAGGCTGAGACAGTTTCCCCGGGCACACACACAGCCACACCTCAGTACTTAACAGGTCTTTAAAAGACCATTTACATGTTAATAAAGCTTTGTTGTATTTCACCTCTTCTTAGCTCCTCTGCATCACACTCTGACAATCATTGCCCCCATAGAGCAGAGTCTCTCAGAGTCCGCGCTGCTGCACCGGCAGTATTTGCTGACAATCTTTAAAAAACGTTAAAAACACAGGTATGATATCTGCAAGGTCCGCGGGCTGCCAAGGAAGCCGTACTTTGAGTACCCGTATCTAGGCCCTCCTATCGACTTCCAGTTCCTGATGATATCCCATTTGTCCAGGACATATGTAAGGTCGGGGAATTTCCCAGTGACTTTGATTTTGCCTGCGTTTGGAAACCATCCTATTAGGCAGTGACCTGGGGTGCGATGAATCTCTATGTCAGTGACAGCTTTAAATATATTCAAAACCTCCTCAAAAAAGGACCAGTACCTCAGTGTTTTTTTTAACGCTGTGGTGAGGGTCCTCTGCAGGAGAACATTTCTTTGAGACAGATCAAATTCAGCATAAAACTTGGCAAACAGGAGTAGCTCAGAGTCGCCACCACTGTAACCCAGGCGTTAAGGCCCATCCAGCTTCTGCCATGCTGCCAATGTCGAAGCATGCTCATAGGTAAGTCAGGAGAGTGCAGAGTTCTACTACAAGTCTTTTGCAAATATTTAGTCCACCACCGGATTATGACTCTGAGCTATTCAGTGTCACCAGGGGATAGTCGATGTATGTGCAATAGTACTTAGGTAAGGTTTGAGGATGCCGGCATAAAAAGGCTCATGGCCCTGTTGGGAATCCGTCTAGATGCCAGTCACGCATCAGCGAGTTTAGTTGTGCTGCAATATAGTACGCTTCGAAGTCCGGGACCACCATTCCTCTAGTCACCACGGAGCACTGTAGCATGGCCCGAGCCACTCATCTGTGGCCCATCCACATTAAATAATATGACCAGGTACCAGAACACGTCTGAGGTATCCACATAGGAAGTGTGCCCAAGTGTTATAGCAGCCTCAACAGCTCCACAATCATCAGGAGGTGGACCTTGCCAGCCATTGATAACAGCAACATTTTTCAGAACTCCAAGGAGGAACAAAGGGAGCGGATCGCACTACCTATTTTGCCCTCCAATAGGCCAGAGGTATTGTGGTATGTCTTTACCTCCAGGTACTCCAGGCATCTGTGTTCCCATTGGAGATGACCTAGATTGTCTGGGGGAGACCTACCGGGCATCATAGGGAAGAGTCAGGATTTCTGCTAGTTTACTTTCAGGCCGGACTGTAGGCCAAAGTATTCCAGCATAGTCCTCGCTCCTCTCTCGTGTCTCAAAGAAAGATCAGGAGGTCATCAGCTTATAGGTCAATGCGGTTTGCGAGTCCCGCAATGTCAGTCTCCAATAATCTCCTCCCATTCGTGCACAGCGAGCCAAAGGCTCCATTTGCACCGCAAAGAGTTAGTAAACAGGGGGCATCCCTGTTGCATTCCCCAATACACCCTCCAACCAGAAGACAGAGTCTTCCACATGCATACTCTGGCCATCGGGTTTGCATACAATAACTTCATCCTTGTTAGAAATCAACCACCTAGGCCCACCTTGCACAAAACCTCATATAGGAAGTGCCATTCGAAACTCTTGAACTCCTTCTCTAAATCCACTACAAACACTGCTGCTGTGGTCCTATCATAATTGTTAAGGTCTAGCATAGCCAGGAGTCGCCTGATGTTAATGGCTCTATTCCGGCCAGGGATGAAACCCGCCTCATCTGGATGGATTAGTTTAGGCATTTGGGGTAAAAGCCTGGCCGCCAAAACCTTACTCAATATTTCATAGTCAATATTTAGCATTGAAAACGGTCTGTAGACCATGCGGTCATGGGCTGGCTTTCCTGGTATCAGAACCAGTATTATGAGTGCCTCCCTGATGCTATCATACAATGTCTCCGCAGACCGGGCCACCGAATACAGTGATATCAGTCGCAGCACAAGTTCACCCGGAGTTTTTTTATGTGCCATATTTTTAATGGACGCTATCACTTCCTGAGGGGAAATATCTGCACCTAGTGACTCTGCCTCTTCTCCTCCCAACTGCAGCAACTGTAACCCCTCTAGATAGTGCAGGATTGTGTTAGCATCTCCCTTTGGGGCGCTACTGTACAGGGCAAAGTAGTACTAAGCAAAATTATATTTGATCTCTCGTGCGTGTAGTTTCTATCCCCTCTCAGCATCTTCTAGGTCAACCATGGGCTAACCTCTGCCAGTTTCACAAGCCACGTTAGAATGGCCCGACTTATCCCATTCAGCATGTGCCCGGTCCGTATAGTGTTTAAATTCAAAACATCGAAGTCTTTCAGCCTGTTTCACTACTTACTCTTTTGCAGCCTGTAATTCTGATGGGAGTCCTGGGTGTCCCAGCTTCCTCTGTTCAAGCTCTCAATTCAGGAGTGTATGTCGAATCACTTTGGCTTCTGTGATGCACTGGCCCTGTAGGACAGCCTTAAATACATCCCACTCCACTAGGGGGGAAGGGGGAAGGAGATGTTCTGTCATTGTCATTGAAGTATTGGATTATCTTCGGGCGGGTCACTTTCCTAAAGACTTGATCTTCTAAGGAGTTTGAACTGAGCCTCAAGATAGGGATTTTGGGTCTAGTATGGGTCCATCCCAAGCTGAGGAGGACTGGGTTAAGGCCCGATATCGTTCAGGCAAAGTATTCAACTGTTTGGACAATTTTGTATGTCTGCAATGCATAATAAGGTGTCTAGGCAGTAAGCAATATCTAGGTCATGGGAGCGCAGGGTTCTCCAAGAGTTGACCAGTCCCCATTGGCAGCGCCAGGCCTCAAAGGCCCCGGCCAGTGCACACCAAATGGGACTTTTGCAGTGGTGGGTGAGATCTGTCTAAGTACACATTAGCCACACAATTGAAGTCTCCTCCCATTATTGTTGGGGACATCAGGTATGTGGGCAGGTGGTGCAATAATCGCATAAAGAAGGTGGCCTGTTCAGTTTTAGGGGCATATATATTAGTGATAGTCAATGTCCAACCCTACAGTCGGCATCGCACCACTATGTAGCAGCCCCAAGGTCTGTCAAGGTGTCTATGTGCTGAAACGGGACCCCTGTCTAATCCAGATAATCGCCCCTCTAGCATATGCTGAGTATGTGGTTTACAATACCCGGCCTCACCAACGGCGCTGCAGTGCCTGCCCTTCTTTCACTGTGAGGTGTGTTTCTTACAGCAGCGCTATCTACACTTTATTCCTCTTTGACATAGTGTGCATGCCAAGTATGTTCCAGGATATTCATTTGTATGTTGAAGTGACTGCCATTTGTTATCACAGTGTAAGGTGTGCCTGCGTCCCCTTCCCCAGGTCCCCTCATCAGCATGCAGCATACCTCTGAGTAACACACTTATAACTTGCGATGGGATGTGACTCAAAAGCCAACAGAAAAGAAACCAAAATCAAGTTCTAAAACTTCGACTCTCCAGGACAAGTAGATAAATCACCTCCATCCAAACCATTAACCTGAGTCATTCTATTGTGGGAGTTCCCCCACGGTTGAAGATTTAAGGGGGATTGGTAAGTACTCTCCTCATGCCTTCTCCCTTCCACCAGCAAAGTCTGTAGGAGGACTCAATGCAGACCTAAATAAGAGAAAGGTTTCTTGGATCGCAGTGTTCCACTGCAGCTATGAGAGGTTTATGTTGTCTCCTCAGTGTGTCTGAGTGCCACTGCTTAATTGAACATATGATATTGTTGGAAGATCTTGGGGTCACCTTGGGAAGGATTCAGGCTGGAGGCTGCTGAACGAATCAATTCACGGTCTGAGTCTTAGTCTTTTATTGGATTGGATCTCTTCTCTATGACATCGATGAGTCTGTGTTTTTTCCACTGATTTGCACCACCCTCTCTACCACGTTGATCTGCTCCAATTACATTGCAGCCTGTGACAGCGGCGCCTGGTTTCCTCGAACATCGGTCTGTCTTTGGTCTCCTGTTCGGACGTTGCTCCAGCCAGTCCCAGATTTGTTGCGGTGTTTGAAAGGATTTAGTGCTATCTTGCGCCACAACTCTCAGTCTGGCATGGAAGAGCATGGTATTTGGGAAGCTAAATTGGCGCAGCGAATGCTTAGCCTCTTAAAATTAGGTTCTTTTCCATTGCACATCAGGAGAGATGTCAAAGAAAATTCGCACTTCTACGGTCCCAACTCGGAGCTCTCCTCTGCTGCAGGTCTGGGCCAGAATGTGTTCCTAATCTTTGTAGGGTAGAAGGTGCACCACCACTGATAGCGGCAGAGCTCCTATCATGGGTGGGCACGCTGGGACTCGATGCGCTCATTCAAGAGTGAAAAATATGGAGAGACCTTCTTGGGCAACTTCATTTTATATCCACTGCTTGAGGAACTCGACCATGTCTGCACCTTCCACCTTCTCCAGCAGCCCCATCACTCATATGTTGTTGCGGCACAGGCTGTTCTTCCCATTCTCTTCTCTGAGTTCCAGAGTGCGAATTCTGGATTCCATAGCTTACATACATTCCGCTGTCATGGCAAGTATGTGAGAGATGTCTGCCAAGGCCCGCTTTGTGGTGGTGACACTTCTCCACCAATCACTTCTGGTCATCTCATAGGAGGCCCAGTCAGAGCTCAGGGTGTCTATCTTAGTCTCCAGTGCTTTCTAGGTGCAGTGATAGCATGTCAGGGGTCTGATAAGGAGGGGTCTTTCTCTGGCACCGAGATGGTAGGCCCTCTTTTGCTCTCCTGCTTAGTCCTGCTGGGCCCTCAGAGTCCGGTTCTCATCTGTGGGAGGTTTTGCCCATTGTGCTATCCTTCGGTTTGTCTCCTCTCTGTTTCCAAGTGCATGTCACAGCTTTAGAAATTATGTCCTGGCTGTTGCCGAGCAGTGCCAGGCAGAGTCTCATTAGTCCGTTCCCTCCACCAGGAGTCTCTCTTGTGTTGCCTTTAGTATGTGCTTCACTTGCCCTGTACCGTAGTTGAGTCTTAAATGTCTGGCACTTCTCTAAGGTGGGTCTTATAGTCAAGTGGCCACTGTAAGGGCATTCCTTCCCCTCTTCTCTAAGAGACAAGAAGGCCAAGCAGTATAGGCCCTGTATCTCTTGGTATCTGGGAGTCTGTGCATTTTATCACCTCCCTCACAGTCTGTCAGAGGGTAATTTGAGCCAATTCCTGCTCTGTGCCTCTAATGGCTTTATCTGGGGGTGGCAGGAGCTTTACTTTATGAGGGCCCAACTAAGTAGGGCCTCCTGTTGCCTCCATACACAGGCCGTGTCTGCCCTTTCGCTCTTGATTTCACTTTTGTGAGTGAGGTGCTCGCTCCCGACACTGGGCCCAATACCCCCCAGGTGCCTGTCAGCTTACAGGTAGAAAAGGCCCAGTCACGCATCCACTCACGATCTGTCTTCCTGTTTTGTGCACCCATGCATTGTTGCAGGGGCTCACATTGGTCCCAGTTACGGGCTGTACATCCCTGCCTTTGCTGAGGCCCCGCAGACGGTATGTTAGGGTACTCTCCTTCCCATGGTCAAACAGAAACTCCAATCCTTCAGCCTGCTTATTGTGTTCGGTTGATCTCAGGTTCTTCTCTCAACCTCTAGGTGCAGGGCGGGTCTAGCTCTGTTGTTCTGCAAGAGAGTACCGTATGCCTCCTTCGCGTTCTCATTTCCAGCACCCAGCCACATGGTACACGGTGCCACTCAGCCAGTGCTCAGCTCAATGTCAGGTCAGTGGTTGCCTGGAGGGGAGTCCCAGTTGTGCTCAGGTCCCGTTCATCTCACGGGTTCGTCTTTTGCACCAGCAGCGGCTCCAGACTTTACATTGGCTTGTCGCGTCAGCAGTTGGCCTCAATTTTATCACCTGCTCTTCCCCTGCTTTGCTGTCGGCAAAGTATCCACAGCAATGGGTGCTACGTTCAGCCGTGTACCCGGGCCTTTTGGTGGGACCCCAGCTTCATGGGGACTCTAGGGGCCTCATTTATGAAAAGTGACGCATCGCTGCGTGAAAACAGCGATGCGTCACTTTTCACTGCGCATTCCTTACGATATTCCTGATGCGTCATATTTAATGTATGACGCATCATGTCGCAAGGAGTTACAGATACGTCAGTATTTCTGACGTATCTGTAAGCGCAAAAGTGACGCATTGCTGGAGTGTGTCACAAAAGTGACGCAACTCCAGCAATGCTTCCTTTCACATGGGGAAAGCCCCATGTGAAAGGGCTTGCGTCAGTCTTACGCCTGCTGTGAGGCAGGCGCAAGATTTTGACGCAACAGCGTCCTAAAAGTGACGCAGTGAAATCTCATAGATTTCACTGCATCACTATTATGAGGCTTTTTGCAGGGGAACGCCCCCTCTGCATACATTATACCTGACGCAGGTATAATGTGGCGCAGTGGTTTAAAAAGTGACGCATATACCTAGATGCGTCACTTTTTAAATATGGCGCAACGAGGCGCATTTTTTACACCGCTGGTGCGTCAAAAAAAGTGACGCACCGGCGGCGTAAAACTGATGCAAGGCCTTCATAAATAAGGTCCTGGAAGTCTCTGGGCCACCAGTGTTTGACAAGATGGACCTGGATGGGGGATTAGCCAAGCGGAGCTCTGCAGAGTGGGACTTACTCCATAAGCAGCTAGCCACGCCCCCTTTTGTGCTTTAAATTAATGTGGCCCATTTCTATTGAACATAAATTTAAGATATTTAACTTACTAATTAAAAATGCTTTGAACTCATATTAAGCCGTGCATTTATACTTTATTGTTGTTTTAGTAATTGGGTTGCTCTGCAACTAGGCCTGCTGCTTTGAAAATGTTCTTACTACATGCACCATCTCTTCAGATAAACCTTAGACTATTAACTCACGTCTAACCAGAGATTTAAGGACACCCGAATAAGCACATCTCTCTGTGAATAATTGAGTACCTACTGCTGATTATTATGAAATCTGGTGTTTCTCTCATTTAGAGATCATAATGGCCGCTGTACTTAACTTCTCTACTGACTTGGCCTAACATTGCATATGTGGTTATTGTTATGTATGGTAGAATGGCATGTATGTACCCCAACAACATTGAAAATATTGAGAATACAGTGTATACTGTACTTCTACTTTGTTCTTGGTAAATTAGTCATGAACATTAACTACTTTGCACACGTGTTTATTGACATCTACATTTCTATAAGTCAAATAAAGGCTTGCCAAGTAAAATACATCTTCGTCAAACAAAAGTACGCACTTACGGACATTGTTTCATTCAGAAATGGTTCTAGAACGTTTTCCCATGCACTATCTCAAGAAAATACTATGAGAGGGGAGGGACATCTGAGGCCCTCTGCCTAGTGCCCCTTTCCACTAGTCTCCGTACAACATCTAATTCATTTACTTTAGCAGTAAGCAAGGTGAAGCTCTGATGGTTTGAGCTACTAGAGGCAATTTCCAGTGGGATTCCTAAGTATTTTAACAATGGTTTTATAAATGAAGTATGACTAATTTACAAACTTTCCTCTAAGGAGAGGACACACTGAAATATTGTGAAATGATGATTACTTTAAACTGCTAAAATTGCACTTCCAAAATATATCTGTTCGTGCATGAAGAAAATTATACTACCTATCTCATCCGTGTTCCTCACCACAGTCCTTACGAAATGAGCCACTCTGTGGGTCATGAACAGAATTTGCCCCTCCTAATTAAAGCAAACAATACCAATATGCGGTGGCAGCACCTTCATTGGGACGTGGGGCGTCGCCTACTGCTTTCCCGCAGTGCGAGAAGGCACACACATAAAATGGTAAAACTACCATTTTATGTTTCTGCTTCTCGCACTGCAAGAAAGCCGAAGTGCCTGGCTGGGGGCGGGCGGGTGGGCTGTCTTGCTCGAGGGCACGGGGGAGTGGCTTGCCCACTGTTGTGGGTTCTGACTGTTTGGTCGGCCCCAGTGCCGAAAACCCAGTCATGTGCACTCTTCCTTTTTCTCTATGTAGGCTGCAGCATGCAGCTTACATAGAGAAAATTGCCCGGCTGAGGCACTCTTCGCTGCGCCTCACCCTCACAACGCTGACATTGCAGCGTTGTGATTGGCTTAGGTGAGCAGGAAGAGGGAGGCTGCCTAAAATGCGCCAGGAGCAGCAGGAACTATGGCTGCTGCACGTGATGCGTCGCGGAACTGGAGGAAGGTACTTTTTTATTTTATATAAAGATTACTGTCCGACTGGCCACTTCCCCCCCTGCGCGAACCCACTTGCCCGTTTTGCCGGCCGTGTCTGGATCCTCGTGTAAAATTGCGATAACCATTCGAATATGTGAAGCTTTGGAAACACGTGTCAACCCACAGGCATGCCAATAAATCATTGTTGTTTTGTAATGTATTTCCCCTACCTTCTGAACTGTTGGTGGCAATGGTGCCATGCACAATAGTTTGTTTTCGTGGCAGGTGTGTCAGTTGAAGGTTTGCCCTTGTGCAGTCACTTGGAACCTTATTTACTTTAGACAAGTTGTGCTTCATGTTTAGTAAGTAGCACAGGCAGATAGTTCTTGTTGATCATCGAACTTACTTGCATAAGCAAAAAGACGGATTGTAATTACTGTCAATTTTGTTAGTTGTGGAAATAATCTTCGATCAAGCTGGTTTACCCTCATGCTTGTAGAATAGCTCTGCAAGTTAAACGTCTGGCTGCAGTCACGTCTTTCAAACTCAGCTACTCCAACCCAGCAATTCACCCTTACAAAGTCAACAAATTAAGTGTCATTAACTCTAATAATTTTAGTGATATCTTTCATTTGAAGCACGTGTAAAAGTTAAAATGGCGGTATTGCACTCTGTAGAAAAGGCACTATCCTTCCCGTTTGAAAAACTGGGCATGGGCAGTAAAAAAAACAGCCAGTATAATGTAAACATGCTGGCTCCGTAATTTGCTTGCCACAGCTGTCTGCATATGTTTGGAACAACTCTGGTTTCTCTATTCTTACTTTGAGAGCAAACAAGGCCAATAATCGATTTGCTTCAGTGCTTGCCCAGTTGCAAAATGCCCTGTAAGTTGGTTTGCCTTTTTTAAGCTTGCCGATGTAAGAGAGTGCGGTTTATCAAGTTTGGTGTCTGTTTTTCAAGGTTGAACGGAGAATGCCAGTCATTTTGGTCATTAAAGTGTAATCCACATGTGAAAAGAATGATGTAGCAAATAGAACATTTGTTTTTAGATATTTTTCATTATTGAGTCAGCAATGCTGTTGTCCGGTGTCGTGTCATCACACAAAGCCATTAGCCGGCCAGTTTATGGTCAGATAAAGTAGAGCGGAATCAAGTAAGTCAAAGAGACAGTGCGTGTAATACATCCCTCTGCCTAATATTGTTAGTCACTAGACTCCCAAGCCTCCATGTTCATGCCAAGTCAATATCCATGCCACACATTAAATGAAAAGGAAACGCTTCAGTGAATATACTGCAAAAGATACATCACAGAAAGTTACGCAAAGCAGGTGAATGTTAAAACTAGGTTGCTGCTGACAAAGTTTAGCAATACAAGGAAGCAATTTTCATTGTATGATAAAATGATGAGCTACATTCCCTAAGTCAGGGTTCTCCAAACCGGTCCTGGAGGGCCGGATCCATGCCAGATTTTTAAAATACCTACATGTATCTAAATGGGGATATGCAAAAAATGTGGCATGGATCTGGCCCTCCAGGACCGGTTTGGAGAACCCTGCCCTAAGTGCCAGTGTCCAAGTAAATTCATCACCCTCTCAATCATGGTATTGTACATGTTAGCTTATGGGTCCATCCAGTATGATTAAGAATAGTTGTGCTACTGCGGTACCAGTAAATTGCAGTTTATTTTGTTGTTCATTTTAGTTCCATATACCAAGAGCATTCTCATTATGTGTCAAACTATTATAAGGTTTCTTAACTCCCATAACTCTTAACAGTAGTATTGAAGGAGCTGTTCTTCACACCTTCTGGTTTCCTTGAAAATGTACCATTCGCCCACTCTTTTTTCAAAATTATCTTCAGGGGAGAACCCCCTGAAACCCCCCATAGGTGGTTCAGGCCCACTCGCTCGCCCCAGTGAAGTACGATAATTGTTTTACGCCTCACCAATTTCAAATGTCACCAGCCCCCACTGCCAATATGGCTCCACTGGAAGTGTTTATTGTTGTTACCATGTGGGCGGAATTGAAACACACTACTTCCTATATTTTACTTCTGTGCAACTCGACGAATGTTGATCTTTCAGTTATGTGTTTATTATTTTTTGTATTATAGTTAATCATTTTCTTTTGTTATGCATACTATCAGCCTACTTCAGCAGCTGAATCTCAGTTTCAGTTTATAAACTTTATTCGATTGTTTAAAAAAACATCATAAAAGTATACAGTTTAAAACATGGCACGTTCAGAAAAACATATAAAAAAATACAACACCATGGGGGAATACATATGAGTGTTGAGCGAGGAAAAAACTTTGGGCATAAAGTGTAGGAATGACTGTACATAAGTTTATGGAAAAACCATACTTAGTCTTGCTGTAATAGATTTCAAAATAAACGTAGCAGTAAAGAAACATAAATCTGGGCTCGCAAGTGAGAATAATAGCCTCATTGCGTTGCTTGTAGTATACGTGGAGTATTTCAAAAACATGGGTTTAAGGTAGCAAATACGCTGGGCTTTATACAAAGGACAGAGTAGGAGAAAGTGCGGTGTGCTTTGTTTGGTTAAGCCGTCACACGGACAGGGGGTAACCGTGTGACATTTCATTATGGGGAAGGCAACTAAGTTATGCGCTATGCCTAGTCAAATCAAATCAAATCAAAATCACTTTATTCGGTTTTTCAAAAGAAAACCATAAAAGTTCATAGAAATACATTTTTATACATTGGTTCAATTTAAAAAGACTGTTAAAAATCGTGAATTTAAAATACAATTTATAAAATCATAGAAAAAGATAGACTCTTACTGCCATCCCTTATAGTCTCTTCATACATTTGATTATCAGAGATTAGACGTATGGCGTATGCAAAATTTCAGAAAACGTACAGTTGCTTTTGCTATCAATTCATTTTCCAGATATTGTAGCGCCAGGTAAGTTGGGCGACATTGGCGTAGGCCCCAATATTTAAATATGGGCAATAGCCATTGTCTGCGGGGTGCCTCAAAGAATTTACAAAATAAGACTGTATGTATCGTTGACTGCTTTGATTGGGAGTTGCAAGGGCACAATAACAGTTTTGATGACCAATCATTCTGTGTGGGAAAACAGACCATTAAGTGGAACATGTTGAACCTGAAGCGTGTCAGAAGTAGTTTTTCAAATTGGGTCATATTGTACATCAAATAAGGTTCGACGGATGATACTGTTTGGACTAATAGACTTTGTTGTACAGAGGATTTATGGATTTCTTTTAGCAGACGTGTTTGATGCAGATGTGATAAACATGCTTTCCTCAGTTCTAGTTTGGAAATACTGTTTAGAGATGATGGATCTGTAAAATAATGGCTGTATCCCATGTCTTTTAAAAAGGCTTTTACATAGGCTGTCCATTTCATCCGCCCATAGTGCTCAAGCGTCTGTATGTCTTGGATAATGAGTCTGGTTAGGTGGCATTGTTCAGTGACCCAAATTCTGCGCCAGAGCATTATAGGTTGAGTTCTTATAATATCCTCTAGATGGTCTATGCCCAGCTCTTCGTGACAGGCGTATGTAGAAGAATTTTTCGGTAGCCCCAATAGGGATCTTAAGAAGGCGTTTTCTATTTTTTGTAAATCAGTCACGTTTGCGTAGCCCCATATCCCTGCCCCATAGTTAGCGGTACTGACACATTTTGCCTTGTAGATTTTTAACGTTTATAGAGGTGGCTTATGACCCAATTTTTGAACAAATGATCTCAAGGCCGTTGTTGTTTTTAAAAATGATAGTTTTCTAGCAGAAATTGCCGCTTTCCACTTAAATTTGTTGTCGATGACGATTCCCAGGTATTGGTAAGTGGATGTTCTTTCCAGAGCTTCTCCTTTCACAAATAGTCTTTTAGGTTTCATGTTTTTCCTCCCCGCATGCATAGTAAAAGTTTTCTTAACATTTAAAAACAAGTTCAGACTTAACATAAATTCACAGTATCTATCCAGCTCTCGCTGCAGTTCCACTGATGTTCTAGCCAAAATGACCGCATCGTCGGCATATAGCAAAGCAGGTATATGCCGACGACCGACCGAGGGGAGGTCTCTACTTCCCTCAAGCATTGCTGTCTCGAGGCCATTTGTGTAGAGGGTGAATAGAAAGGGGGCCAGTACGCATTCCTGTCTGACCCCCTTTTCCACACCGAAGCTGTCTGTCAGTTGGCCCTTTGTCCCGAATCGCACTCTGCCTGTTGTTCCGGTATAGAGTTCTCGTAGGAAGTCTACAATAGGGGGATCTACTCCCATATTCAGCAGGATCATCCACAGCCTTGAGTGTATAACACAATCAAAGGCTGCGGATAGGTCCACATACACCATGTGAAAGACACACCCCTTGGCCTCTAAGTACTTTCCTGCCAATAGGGTCAGGTTTAGCGCTTGATCCACAGTGCCTAGACCTTCGCGGAAACCGTATTGTATGTCTGATATAACATTGTTAGTAACAGCCCACTCCTGGAGTCTCTCAAGAATGATCCGACCAGCGACCTTCCAGAGAGAGTCCAGGAGGGAGATAGGCCTATAGCAAGTTGGTGAGTTTCGATCTCCCTTTTTAAAGATCGGGACGAGTACAGAGGTCTTCCATGATTTTATCAGGCCTTCTTCTAATGATGCGTTTAATACATTTGTCAGGAGCGGGGGCCAGAGTTCTTCCTCGTATTTATAAATATCAACGGGAACCCCATCAGGCCCCGGGGCTTTGCCTAATTTTGTGGATCTTAATGCTTTCTGTACCTCGTCATGCGTAAACTGCAGGTTTAACGGATAGATAACTTGCTTCAGCAAGTCCATTGTTTCCGTATTATATGATGGACTTAAACCAAAAACGTTTGAGTAATGTTTTACCCATTCAGTGTTGGTGATCGCAACGTCGATAGAGGGTATATCCTCCTTACCTGTGAGGTATGGTGACCTTACTATTTTCCAGAACTCAACGCTATCTTTGAGTTCTGTGCTTTTTTTTAGACGCTACCAGAGCTCAGTTTTTATCTCTTGTTTTCTGTTTTTAATTGCTAAGGCATATTCTCTCCTTAGAGCGGTAATTTTCACCCTGTCTCTATGCTTCCTGCCCAATGCTTTTTTTAGTTTTATGTGTGCTTTAGTACAAGCTGAATTGAACCAGCCTTTCTTTTCGCAGTTAATCTGTTTACAAGATCTGATTAAAGCCTTTTTTATCTTTTCTGTAATAGTGTTGAAACTAGCTATTATCTTGGAACTTTCTGCCTCATAGTCTAGACAAAGTGATATCTCATTTTTACATGCTGTAACAACTCCTCAGGTGATCGCTTTTTTATCAACGTTTCCCCATTTTAGGGTGTAGCCATTAAGAGACCCCATCTCTAGTTTTGTTGATGCAGTAGAGAAAATGTATCAAAATCTTTTTGTTTTTTTTGTTCTCTTAAGATAATTGCAATCGGGAAGTGGTCACTTAAAGGGTTTTTGACTACTTCAAATAATTCTATATTTGGACCTTTATGTGCTGAGATCATAACGTAGTCTATCAGACTCGTCAGTCCCCTGCCATTAAAGGTTGGTGTAAAAGGTACTTGGGAGGTTTTTAGTTCGTTTGCAAAGCCCAGTTCTAGTTCAGTTACAGCCTCGTTCATTCTTTCGCCTTCATGTGAGTGAGTAAAGTGAGTGATCATATTACCATCATCTTCTTCTATCCCACATTTGTCTGTATTATTATTCTCACATAAGTGGATATTAAAGTCACCACCCCAGAGTATGGTGCATGTTTTATTAATGATTTTCTCTTTTAGATCTTGTAAAGTAAGAGAAATCTCTTGAAAAAGGTTAGTTAGATCGTCTAGTTTTTTGTTATTATAGAAGTTTACAATAAAGTATAACGTCTGTTTAGTTGTCTTTAGAATAACTATTTGGTAATTCTCATGTAGTTTAACGGGAACTATCTCTTCATGGTGTAAAGTGTTGGCTATGTAGATAGTTAAACCGCCACTGTTTCTTCCAGATGAAGATTTTTTTGCTGAAGAAAGGAAAGTCTTGTATCCCATTATATGTAGTGGGTCGATCGCCCAAGTTTCCTGAAGACAGATAATACTGCTCGCAGTCACTTGGTTTAAAAAGTTAGGGTTTGTTACTTTAGCCAGCAAGCCTGCTATGTTCCAGAAAATTATATGTATTAAGGAAGTACTTTTGTTATTACTGTGCGAAGTTTTCTTAATTAATGAATTTCCCTGAGGTTGGTGACTAATTTTTGTTTGTGCTAAGTTAGTTTCATCATTTGGTCCTGCTTGATTTTGGGTAGTTAAGGTATTCTCTGGTATTGAGTTATGAATGTCTAATCCATGAGTATTAAGGGCGCTATCTGACATCTGGCCTTCTGGGTTTAATGTATGGTTCTCTAGTCCTACAAAGTAAGTATTTTCTTGTCAATCATTGAAGTCAAGAGTAGAAAGTGCAGCAAACCTATTTTGTGTTGGGATACTATAAAGATTGCCAGGTGCCGCGGCAACTTGTTGCCAACGAGGGACCCTATACTCTTTGTTTGGCATTGTAGACAGATAAGGGTGAGGTGTGAAATGAGGATGGACCTGTGGTTGATGTCTTTGCATATGGATGTTCGGATATGTAAATTTGGGATACTGCTGTAAAAAGGGGGGAGTTGTTTGCAAACATTGGTTGATGATCGAAGAAAGGGGTGGCTAGATTAGATTCCATTGTTGGTACATCAGTGATCAGATGCCTATAGAAGTACCCCAGCGGGAGTAAGGTAGTATTAAATTCCCAGACGGAAGGTGGAGGGGCTCTAGCCAGAGTTTTCTCGGCCCATTGTGGATTCTTAAAACTTATAGATACACAATCACCTTAGAATTTTTTCTTTAAAGGGCCTATCCATCCTACTCTCTGTACATTGTTTATTTCTCCTGTGCATTCTATCGGATAGTTACAGTTTGCTATCAACCAATGCAGGATCTTATTTTTCAAAGATGAGTACGTTTCCTCTTGATCATTCCTAAGCCAAGGCACATTAACCAAAATCAATACATAAGCACCACATTCGGGAGGAAGATTAATTCTTGAAGGGATCTGCCTTGAATTATATGGTGGGTCATGTGTTAGCCGGGGTTTTTGGGAGTTTGTGGTGGTAGAGGTTGAATGGTTGTGTCTCTTTTTTTGTTCCTGAGATGATGTTGTCGTCTTTCCTGGAGTAATGGTTACCGCATGAGTGCTAGTGGTTGTACTTAAAGTTGGGCCATTTCCTGTGGTAGAGTTAGTTGTAGGCTTATCTTTGCTTACTAGAGTAAGTGAGTTTTGTTGTGGTTTTGTTGTTCTAGTTACAGATGATGTAACTTTTTCTGTCTGTTTTGTAGTAGTAGTTTTACTGATATTTGGTTTTCCTGCTGTATTAGTAGGTACAATGTCTCTAGTGAGAGTCTTTTTGTTAACAGCGATGAGTTCCTCAAGTTTCTTTTCAATTCGAGTCAGTCTAGATTCGATTGGTGAGATGTAGATTGCCAGGAGATTGCCGACACTTTCTATTAGTTGGTCATCTTTTATTTGTTTTACTGATGCATCAAGGTTATTTATATACTCCTGGACCTTTTCCTGCATGGCTTCAGTTGAAGGGTCGGGTTGTTTAGTTATTCCATTGGCTGTGGGGTACTTGATTGTGGTTTTTCTAGATGGAACTTTGGATTTTTTACGTAATTTACCCGCAGGAGGGATACTTATTATTGGTTGTTGAGTCTGTTTACGAATAGCGCCCTCTTCAGTGGGTCTTAATAATATAGGACTATTCGGTTCTGTGTTTTCCGGAGTAAGATTTATGTTTAGATCTGGTGTCTTTTCAAGATTATTACTCGTGTCAGAATCACAGTCAATCAGTGGGTCTGTGGCCGATAAATTGATTTCATTAGGAATGGTATGAATATCAGGCCGTATTTCTTGCAAGCAACCTAGTTGTTGTTCGTGTTGTTTAACAGGAGTTTTTGCCAACAAAATTTCGCCAAGGGAGGAACGTTTAGTTGTTAATAGTTCATATGAGGCCCTACGCTTGGCAGCTTCTAAGTCTTGTGATACTCTTCTTTCGAGGAGAGAGATGCTTAAATCAATAGCGTCATGAGTTCTCGTGATAAAGTTGTCAATGGGGCCAATGATGGATGTACTGTTTGCAGCAGCAGTTTTGCTTCTACTTCCCCTGGTAGACATTGCGGTATAATTGTAGCCGGGGTGGGATAGCAAGCACTGATTGGAGAAATCAGAGGTCTCTCGGTAAATCTGATGCGGCGGAACTCAATATCGTGGAAGGTGTTTAGGCTTTGTATACTAAGGAGCAAGGGAGGTTTTTAGACACATACAGGTGATAATAAAAGTTTACCTGAAGGGACGTTGGGCAAAGATGATAAAGGGGTGTACCCAACCCGACCTCCGCGTCCTCTGAGGGCCTCAGAGGGCCCGCCCTTTGCCCGGGCTTCGCCCGGCGTCCCGCTCGCGTCCCGCGAGACGGGGGTGATGCTTGATTTATGCGCCTCCCCTTGCCGAAATGTCGCGGTATGTCCCGCTAAGCCTGCTGGGTGTTGTGGTCATGTGCCTGTGCCACGCCCACACTCCACTCGTCAGCCGGACTCCCGAGATGGCTGAAGGGGTCCCACGGCGGGAGGCGGGCGGGCTGGGTCTGAGGCAATATCCCAAGCGATGTCCCAGGGCAAGAGCAGGCAGCGCCTGCACAACGGTAAAGGTCTCTGATTTTTTACGATGCCTAGTCTCAGTCTTGAGAGTACAAATTGATGGGACCGTCTATGGATAACATTAAGGTACATGGGTATACCAGGTCTGTCTTCTTTCAATGAATAATGGAAAACATGAGTAGAATAGTCTTTAGTTGCATTTTTCCGTAGATCAGATTTAACCCTCAAAAATTCATTTTTAACTTCCTGTTTAGTCAGAGAGTTCATGCAAATGGGGTCATTACATACATCCATATCAAACAGATCCTTAACACTTGAAATCACATATTTTAACCAGGGAATATTTGAAACTTTTTCCAGTAATAGACAGTCCTTAATAATGTCTTTGGTAAAGGCAGTTTCCGTCTTGGTAAAAATGGATTTCCAGACCAACAGTGGCCTTAGTCCGGTTAGATCAGATAGGTAGTCCAGATCTAGTTCCATGTGTGTTAAAACATTGGATGCCGAAGATGGAAGGCAGAGCAACCGCTTGAGAAAAATGTTTTCCATAATTTGCAGGGCCCTTACATTGCAATGTCCCCAGACCCCAGAACCGTACAATGCTACCGATGTACATCTGTGCTTGTTGATATTCAGCATATCTACAATACGGCGGCTTCCCACTTTAGAAGCAAAGCGGAAGACGCCTAGGGAAGCTTTCCCCATTCTATCTTTAACATTTGTCTGCTCTGGAGCCCAGGAACCTCTGTTATTAAAAGTAACGCCCAGATAACAGAAATTAGCAACAATCTCAATATGGTTTTCCTTAAAACAAAAGGGTTTAAGAAGTTTTTGCTTTTTACCACACACCATAACAAAGGTTTTGGAGTTATTGATTTTAAGTTTCTTCCTCTGAATAAAATCATAAAACTCATTCATCAATTTTTGAAGGCCTAAAGGGGTCCTGGAAAGTAAAACAGTGTCGTCGGCATAAAGTAATACCAGTACGGGAAGACCTCCTACTTGAGGGGCATCTGCTTGGATTTGCTTTAAATCTTGCTCCACTGAATTAATAAAGAGCGAGAAAAGCAGCGGGGCCAAAACACATCCCTGTTGGATGCCAGATCTTACTTGGATCTTTCGTGTACACTCCCCCGCTGGTCCATAACGGATTTGGGCCGAAAGGTTAGAATAAAGTCTGGCTAAAAAGTGTATAATATCAGGGGGGGCCCCCATGCCCAATAAAGTTGACCATAGCAGAGCATGGTCAACCAAATCGAAGGCGCTAGAAAGATCCGCAAAACACAGGTATAGTGATCCCGGTTTGGCCTTGGTGTATTTACCGATCAGAAGGTTCAGGTTAATACATTGTTCAATAGTACCAAGGCCCTTTCTAAAGCCATATTGCGATGGGGCGAGGATATGGTTATCTGTAGCCCAGTCTTCCAATCGCGTTAACAAGACCCTACTCAAGATTTTTAATGAGGAATCCAGAAGGGAGATAGGGCGGTAGTTCTTGGCCTCTCCTCTATCCCCCTTCTAGTAGATTGGAATTATAATGGAATTATAATGGATTCACCCCAGCTAGAGGGAGTCGTGTTATCCACGGCAGCATTAAATGGTATGGTTAATAATGGACTCCAGAGTGCCAGATCATATTTATAAAGATCAATTGGCACCCCATCTGGGCCAGGTGCCTTTCCCCCTTTACTATTCTTTATTGCCATATCCACCTCATGGATCGTAATTCTCAGGGTTTCAACTGGGGTAATAGGATAGTTACAGAAGTTATCATTAAACTCTCCAGTTGGGTCAAAAATCCCTTAGAAGTGTGAAACCCAGCTGTCTTCGCTTACTTGGGCTCTAAGGACAGGAAATTCTTCCTTTTGGAGGAATGGGCTGTTGATGGTGCTCCAGAACAGCGTGCTGTCCCGGAGGGCTGCAGCTTTATTCAGGTCTTCCCAGGCTAGTTCTCTTAGCTCTTGTTTCCTGAGTTTCAATTCATTTTTATAATTGGTCCTCAAGAGTTTAACTGCTTCCCTGTCTCTAGGATTGATGGAGAGGGCAAGCTTAAGGGCTTTTAACGCCTTAGTGCACGCCTGGTTGAACCAACCCGGTGTTTCCCGTTTAATTGGGGTCTTCTTAGTGGTAAGGGTTTGCTTAATTATGGCGCCCAATTTCTCGAAGTTATTTACAGTATAATCAAGTGGGGCATCGGTTTCAAGACAGCAAAGTATCACTTTTAAACCGGCTTTCACAACACTACGGTGTAAATTCTCGGATTTTTCCCCGCACCAATTAATGCGTATCCCATTTGGCCTACTTGGAACAATATCATCAACAACCCTACCGGAAAATACCTTCCTAGTGATCTCACAAAAGATGGACATAGTTAGTGCATTGTGGTCACTCAGTCCGAGGTCCAGGATATACGGGACCGTACAATGCGGAACTATCCGGTTGGAGATGAGCAAAAAATCAATAATAGAAACAGTATTCCTCCCCGTGAAAGTAGGGGCCAAATTACCCTCGTTGTCAGGGGCATGTTGGTGGATGGACACATCATACTTTAACATCAAGTTGTTAAGGGAAGTACCATAGGGGGAGTGCAGAAAGTGTAGCGAATACTCCCCATTATCCCCATCATATCCACATGCAGTTGTATAGGAGAGAGGGCAAGTTCGGATGTTAAAGTCTCCCCCCAAATGATATCATAGGATATGGCCGATTTACAGAGAATTGAGTCTATAACAGTTTCAAGCTCATCCACAACAGTGGTGCTGGAAGGGTCAAAGGTGTTATTATAGTGGTTGACCAATAGAATATTTCTATCCCTGCTAACCATTATTTCCAGTATCTGCGAGTGATACCCCACAGAATGACTTTTCCTTACATGTATAGGGAGGTGTACAGATAATAAAATCAGTAATCCGCCTTTAGCCCTCCCCAAAACAGACCCTACAGCATTACAATTGTAAGAAACAAAACCATCAAAGTGAATATCTTCCACTGACCATGTTTCTTGTAGACACAGAATGTCAAAGTCCCTGATGTGCTCCCCCAGCCCAGGGCTGTAACTTTTTGCCGCCACCCTGCAATATTCCAACTCGCCATAGAATAACCTGTTGACCTAGAGGCCTGTATCGTATCAGTAGGGGTAGCTGTAGTAGGGGAAGTTGCATGGCCCACAACGGTGGGAGCCTGTACCATATCAGTGGGGGTAGCTATGGTGGAAGAAGTTACGTAGCCCACATCAGTAGTAACCATCACATGGGGTACAGGAAGGGCTGTCTTCAGGACAATAGGTGGAGTAGAAGTCGAGCTGGGAGCGTTTTCCATGCACTGGGTCGGTTGTTTGGCAGTAGATGGAACTTCATTGTTAACTGGGGCAAGAGTCGGCTCCGGGGAAGAGGAAACAAGGGGTAGTCAGTCAACTCCCTCCAGGCCTTCTAAGCACCCAAAATGATTATAATCCATAAAGGGATGGAATTGGGGTGCGTATTGGGGTTGTCTAGGTGGTCTGGTATCATATGGTCGCTGCCTGCCCCTACGTTCCACAACAGTCCAGTCCCCCCTTCTCGAATGATGGTAGTTGTTGGTCGGTGGAAAGAAGTAGGAGACTGGAAGGGTCTGGATAGTGGAATCGAAGGATCTATTGAAGCCTGCACATATATGGGATACCGTACGGGGATCTCTAAAGCTAACGGTTATGCAGTCTCCATTGATGTTTTTAGGAATCTTACCTATCCAGGGAACCCTCCTGACCATGATGATTTCGTTATGTAAATGGGTCGGGAGGGGTCTATTCCAATTAAGCCATTTAATTATCTTGCTTTTCAGGGAACTGAAAGTTTCTGTCTCCCCTTTTTCTAATGGTGGTACTCCAGCTAAGATAACTGTAAACCGGTTAGCTTCTGGTGGAAGATCTGGCCGTCTAGGTCTAGGAGTATTTTGTTCCTTAACCGGGGATCCCTGATTTACCTCATCCATGTGAACTGGGGGGTTAGATTGACTGGATTGATGACTCGCCACATGTTCAACGGTTATATTATTGGGCATGGAAGGGATCAGTAGACTGTTAGATGATGAAGAAGTGGTAGATTGATTCGGTTTAGGAGGTAGGGGGACCAGGGGAGTTGGGGCAGTGGGTGGGATGTTTTGGCGTTGGGGATTACTAAGAGTTGCTAGGATAGAGGCAGTGGTTTTCTCTAAGTTGGATATTCTAGAATTTAACCTATCCAATTTTGACTCTAGTGGTGATATAATTGATTTAAGTAAGGCCTCTGCCCACTCCATAGACACCTCTCTACCCGGGGGAGTAGCATCGTGGGGGTTGGTAATCTGGGGTGGTTCGCCCCGTACTTTGGCTGATTTTACAGACCTTCCCGTTTTAGTTTCTTTTTTATTATACACTCTTTTCCGTTTCCTAATTGCGACTTCTCTCTCCCCTTGACTCTTAGTTTGGATAATACTCTCTTCAAGGTGGGACGAAAGAGAGACATTATTGCTTTCGAGGGCATAATTAATGTCCGTGACAGTGTCAATTATGGTAGCCGAGGTGCCAGGTTCTTCTCTAGGCGGGGGTGTTACCTCCAAGATAGCTGATTGTTCATTATTCCTGTTTGGTGTTTTGGCATTAGCAAGAGGCCCTATGGATGATCGTTTAAGGGAGATAAGTTCGGTTGATAGGCGTTTTTCCAGTATGACAATCTCCTTATCAATGATATTATTGGCCCTTATTAAAAAAAATTCCATACCTCCTGCGGTAGAGAGACTTCCATTTAGCGATGATTTGATCCTGGTATCCCTTCCAGCCATGGACCCTGATAGTGAGAGGGGGCTTCCACAGGTTAGAGAGGTAGCCCGGTCCGGTCACTCCTGGTCACGAACGGGCACAAACGGGCCCGCTCTTGGCCCGGTCTTCGCCCACTTCCTTGTCCGCGCGCGTCCCGCGTACGCGTTCAAGGCGTGGTTAAAATAGAGGAGGAGAGAAGGGGGCGGGAAGAGGAACCAGGTGCGCGCGGTGGACGGCGCAAGCACTTCTGGACCTCGCAGTCCCGCTCCCTAAGCAGATGACGATTCAGACTCTCCCCCTGCCGAGGTGACCGAGCCGAAATGCTCCCAGGTCACAAGAGAGTTCCAATAAAGGGCTCCGCTACAGTTCTTTACCCCAAAGCGGCCACAGCACAGTACAGGAATCCACACGTTGCTCGAGCGGCACCCGCGCCAGCGGGGGCCGCGAGGAGTTTAACGGCTTTCCAGGCAGGTCCGAGGGAGAAGGGGGCGGGAAGAGGAACCAGGTGCGCGCGGTGGACGGCGCAAGCACTTCTGGACCTCGCAGTCCCGCTCCCTAAGCAGATGACGATTCAGACTCTCCCCCTGCCGAGGTGACCGAGCCGAAATGCTCCCAGGTCACAAGAGAGTTCCAATAAAGGGCTCCGCTACAGTTCTTTACCCCAAAGCGGTCACAGCACAGTACAGGAATCCACACGTTGCTCAAGCGGCAGCTGAATCCATTTGTTCACTATACTGCTTCCTCTGCTGGATGGCCAGAAAGTCAGAGTTTTGTTTTCTCCTCTTGCTACTTTCCGTGCTGGGTGTCCCTGCAGATGTATTGCTTCCCTGCTGCTCACTTCTTTCTGGAGCATTTTATTAGCAGGTATCTTTACCAGTAATGCTTCCTCTTTGCAGAGCTTAGGGGAGGCAGTATCGGCTTCTCGAGGATGCTTGTTTGTCAGCATCACGTCTTCCTCTGGTGTAAGGGAAACACTAAGGTGCAGATTTAAAAGAAACTGACGCATCTCTGAATTTCAGCAGAGATGCGTCACTTTAATTGTGTCACGCATAAAAAACCTTGCACTGCTATGGATGCATTGCATTTACAATGCTCCATGCTATGGCGCAAGGATTGACAGATGCATCACACATCTGTTGGCATAAAGGTAACGCATTGCTGGAGTTGTGTCGCAAGCACAACACAACTCCAGCAATGCTCAGAAATGCCTATTCCTATTGCGCTGCGTCACTCCTTACGCCTTCTTCAAGCAGGCATAAGGTTTTGACACAGTGCCATCTTAGAAGTGATGCATTGAAATCTTGTAGATTGTAGTCAATTTTTTGAGGCTTTTGTTTTGTGGGAATGCCCACCCTGCATACATTATACCTGACTCAGTTATAATGTGACGCAGGGCTTTACAACATGACGCATCTCCCTAGATGCATCACATTGTAAATATGTTGCAACATGGCACATTGTTTACAACGCCGCTGCATCACAAAAGTGATGCAACAGCGGCGTAAAATCGTCGCAAGGGGCTTGTAAATCTGCCCCTAAACCGTTAAAAAAATTAATATAATATTTACGTTTTATGTGGCTTACAATTATTGGGAAGGTCTGAAGTAACCTTCTTCCACACAACCTTTTTTCCTGCACAGTCAGGGACTGTCGTACCATTAGGGTCAGTGCCCGCGGCTCCACCTCTCATTTAATCTCTCATCTGGGTTAGGTAGGCTGTGTGTTACTAGGCAACACACAATAAGCAGAATCGGGCTTTGGTAGAAAGGAAGTGCTTTCTCTACAATGCTCTGTGAGGCAATGGAATGAAAGCATGCTTTGAAGAGGAACCATCAGGGTTCCCCAGCAGATGAGTAGGATCAAATTTAGCCAGGAAGACAGAAGCAGTTCTTCCCAGGATTGGGAGGTCTTGCCGGAAATTATTAATACAGTTGTAGAGCCAACTTTTGAAGTTAAAGAAGGGGAGCCTCCGCTAAAGTTTCCTAGACATTCAACCTCTGTGTACCCAGACTCTGACAAATCAGAAGACAAGGAGGTCAGAGCTAGCTACATTCAGGGTCCACATTTAAAGGAGGTTTTAAATCATATCAGGGAAAATCTTGTTTTCGCTGAGACTGGTGTGGGGGCAGAGGATGATGATTTTTTGAAACAGTACAGAAGAAAGAAACTGGAAAGTTTGCCAATTCTTAAGGCCACTCAAGGACTTTTACCTAGGTAATGGGATGATACTGAAACCTTTTAGCAAAATGGTTTTCTCTACATCAATTTGCTGATATTTTTGCTACAGCGGTGAAAGTTGACTAGATGATGGCTGGTTTAGTATCTAGTGACCAATATAAATGTTTTCCTCCATGCCTTTCGCTATATGGATGCTTCATTACCAACCTAAAAACAAAAGATATTACTTTGATGTAACAAAATAACCAATTATGCTCCAAGTACAATATTTAGAATCTCATCAATATATAATAAAATACACATAAATTACTAGTAACATTTGTTAATATTGTTTATCATCTACTAGGCCAGATATATCATCAAAAACATTTGGTCCAAGAATAACAGAAAAAACAATTGTATACAATCAAAGTACTGAAAATGTCATAGTATCTAGTGACACCCTAATTTTATAAGATCCTTCTCCTCCAAACCAGATGGATAAAAAACTTGTCGGAACGTCACGCTTGCTTATTCCACAAATAACTGTTTTCTGTCGACCAGCTGCCTATTCGAAATACGCTGTCCAGTCTTTATTGCATGGTTTTCACACTTTGGCAGAAGAACTCCAGGATGGGTGAGCTACTACCTCCAGATTATCAGTACATTTCAATAGTTCACAATTATTTGGTCCTCAGCTGGAGGATATGGAATATAAGTCAGCGGAAGTCCACACACTGCTGCCCCCAGTAAAGACCAGAGTGAGAGGATTTGGGTTTCACAAAGCCTCTAAAGCACTGGTCTTCAAAGTTTTTTTTGCTCTACCCCCTGTGTAAAAAAAAAACAGTCTTCAGGGCCCCTCCAGAATTTTTCACGATTATTCTACTAAATTTGCAATGTTTAAATATTTCTAAACATATTTAAATAATGGATGTATGACATTACAAAGCATGCTTTTACCACGCATGCTTTTACATCGCAAGTTTTACAACGCATTCCTTTACAACGCATAGTGTTGAGGGGTGCTGGATAGTGAATAGTTTAATTTACTATTCCAACTCCAGTCCCCGTGGATAGTAGGGAAGGTGTTGGATAGTAAATTAAATCTATTCCCTATACTAGAGCGCCCGCCAGCGCAATGCGTTGTAATGATTTGCATTGTAAAAGTTGCGATGTAAAGGCACTGCTTGGTAAAAGTTGCATTGTAAAGGATGTTTCCCTTAAATAATGCATATAAGTTCTGTTACCCTTTTGAAAATGAAATTAAATGCATGATTGACATGCATAATAGTCTGATCAGCCAGGCCTTACTGCAGTGTAAATGTATCCACCGTTTGATCTGAAATGGGAGGGAGAGGGTTGGGGAATATTTGGAGTCCTTTACCCTTTGATAGCTACTCCCAGCCAGGATGTAAATGACAAAAGATGTTAGTGACGGCCAATTACAAAGTGGCTTACTTTTGCTATTTTGTTCCACTGAAAACAAAGCAGTTATTAGCATGATGGTTCTTTTGGCCACAGACTGGCACCACCATGAGATCAATTAAGCCCCCTCAGGGTGGGCCTCCTCTAGGAACATCTTCACCAATGGGTACCAATCAGCCAAGACATAGCCGCCGAATGGCCATCCAAGACAAATTCGGCATCAAAATTCAGTCACCCCCCATGGCTCCATCTAACCCTTTAGCATAACTATCCGGGGGCATTGAGAGTTCGGTTATCTTCCTTTCTAACATCCTGGGAGTCAGATGTATCAGAAGCTTGGGTGCGCAAGCTGTTGAAGGTGGGTTGCAGAATAGTCTTCTCTTCCCCTCTTGTGGAAGTTTTTATCCAAACCCCAACTCCCAGCAATGCAATGAAAAGACAAGTTTTTGAAAATGGGATTCAAGACCTTCTCAACAAGAAAACAGTAGCTCTAGTTCCAGAGGAAAAATGAGGTCATGACTGTTGTTCTCTAATGTTTTTAGTACAAAAATTCCCACGGGCCATCTGTTTGTCTTAAATCTCAAACATGTGAACTTTTTTATTCCAAATTAGAGCTTCAAGATGGTGACTCTTCGCCATAGCATCCCTTTAGTTTCACCTAGCATGTTTATGGCCTCTATTGATGTTCCTTCATTCCTTGATATTGTTGGTATTTCCATATGTAAATAGTTGGCAAATCTGTGCCAATTCTTTTTTCAGAGATTGCAATCAGTTCATCTGGTTACAAAGTGTTTGACTCAGCAGGGGTCCTCATTTATACCAAGAAGTCAACACTGTTGCCTGTGCAGGAGATCCAGGCCATTAGAGCACAGCTCAACACGAGTGTGGGGAAATCTTTTCTCCCTCCTGATTATCAGCAGATACTTCAATCAATCAATCAATGACACTTGTAAAGCGCGCTACATACCCGTAGGGTCTCAAGGCGCTGGGGGGGGGGGGGGGGGGGGGTGCCGCTACTGCTCGAACAGCCAGGTCTTCAGCTTCTTCCTGAAGGAGAGGTGGTCTTGGGTCAGGCGCAGGTCGGTCGGCAGGGAGTTCCAGGTCTTGGCAGCCAGGTAGGAGAAGGACCTTCCTCCTGTAGTCGCTCTTCGGATGCGGGGGACGGCGGCGAGGGCGTGGTTGGCTGATCGGAGGTGGCGTTTGGGAGCGTAGAAGTTGACTCGGCTGTTGAGGTAGCTCGGGCCTTGGTCGTGTAGGGCTTTGTGTGCGTGGGTGAGGAGGCGGAAGGTGATTCTTTTGTTGACGGGGAGCCAGTGAAGGTCTCTCAGATGTCCGGAGATGTGACTGGTTCGTGGGATGTCGAGGATGAGTCTGGCTGAGGCGTTCTGGATCTGCTGGAGTCTCTTCTGGAGCTTGGCGGTGGTACCGGCGTAGAGGGCGTTGCCGTAGTCCAGTCGGCTGGTGACGAGGGCCTGGGTGACGATCTTCCTGGTCTCGGTGGGGATCCACCAGAAGATCTTCCGTAGCATGCGTAGGATGTTGAAGCACGCCGAGGAGACGTTGTTGACTTGCCTGGTCATGGAGAGGGAGGAGTCCAGGATGAAGCCCAGGTTGCGTGCATGGTCTGTCGGTTTGGGTGCGGTGCCCAGGGCGGGAGGCCACCAGGAGTCGTCCCAGGCGGAGGGTGAGGGGCCCAGGATGAGGACCTCCGTCTTGTCCGAGTTCAGTTTCAGGCGGCTGGTCGTCATCCACTCGGCTACCTCTTTCATCCCTTCGTGCAGGTTGGCTCTGGCGGCGGTGGGGTCATTGGTCAGGGAGAGGATCAGCTGGGTGTCGTCGGCGTAGGAGATTATGCTGAGGTTGTGTTTGCGTACGATGGCCGCGAGGGGGCTCATGTAGACGTTGAAGAGGGTGGGGCTCAGAGATGATCCTTGAGGGACGCCACAGATGACTTCGGAGGCCTCTGACTTGTACGGTGGTAGGCGGATTCTCTGTGTTCTTCCGTCGAGGAAGGAGATGATCCATTCCAGCGCCTTGTCCTGGATTCCGATGTTGCTGAGGCGCCGTACTAGGGTGTGGTGGCAGACCGTGTCGAATGCCACGGAGAGGTCTAGGAGGATGAGGGCCGCTGTTTCTCCATTGTTCATCAGGGCTCGGATGTCATCGGTGGCGGTGATGAGGGCGGTCTCGGTGCTGTGATTGGCTCGGAAGCTGGACTGTGAGGGGTCGAGGGATCCGTTCGTCTCGAGGAAGGCGGCCATCTGCTTGTTGACGGTCTTCTCGATGACTTTGGCTGGAAACGGGAGGAGTGAGATGGGGCGGTAGTTCTTGAGGTCGGTGGGGTCCGCTGTTGGTTTCTTGAGTAAGTACTTATGTCCCTTCTCAAGAACCTCATGGGTCATCATCTAGCCCAAGTGAGAAAATGGCTAAGGGCACAGGGGGGTTTGTCGGCCTCGCTATTTCTGGTACCTTTGGCTCGACTTTACTTATTTCATATTGTGAAACATGTCCTGTTCCTGTGGGATCCCAGTTCTCACGATTATGAGTATCAGCTGCAAGTCACTGGAGGTAGCCTGGAAGGTGCAGTGTAGCTGAAACCTCTAAACCTCAGTAAGGGTGTTCCTGTTTTTGTCTCTTGATGATTGATAATTACCACAAATGCCAGCAGTCACAGTTAAGGCACAACATTGGAAAACCTGTCAGCCCAGGGACTCTAAACAAATCCAGAACATGGGATGTCTTTGACTTGGAAAGAAATAGGAGTGGTGTCAAAGCCCCTCTGGACTTTACCCCAAAGATTCACATCACTTCTGTGCAAATCTGAACAGACAACCATATGTGGAGGGCTTATTTTTAAAAAAACATATTTTATTGCAGGTTTAAGTCAATGATACAGCCATAAGCCATACAAGTTTCAGTTGACAGAGCAGATATGTTGTCATCATCCTGCAACATACAACGTAATCTCATCATAACCAGTATACTAAACCTTATTCCCTTCCCTCCTACCCTACCCCCAAGTAAAAACAGTTTGGCTTATCAGTGTAATGTGGTCTGACAGTCATCTAGGCAATTACTTCAATGCTCTTGGTGCTCCTCTTGGAGGCAGAGAGGGATGCACTCCTAACAGAGATCTTCTCGATACTAGTGGTGGGCAGAGTGTTCAGGGCTGAGGGGAGGCTGGGCTGACAAGCACACTGGAGTGGAGTACTGTGTGTCCGGGGCAGGGTGTCTTGGAGAGTCCACCAAAGCTTCCCATGCGCTAGCTACTTCTAGGTGTGCTAACACCTCATCTATTGTCCCTAGGCAATACCTCTCCTTCATAGTCTGCCCATTTCTGAATTTCCTTCTTGCTTCTCAATCTTCTGGTTCCTCTAGGGGCTTTCAAGTTTCTTGTAGTCATGCATTTTAGAAGTATAAATGCAAGGTCCTGTAATCTATTCGTGACCTTTGTCTTTGCAGTGTGGGGCATAAAAGGAGTAGACAGTGTCCTATCTTGCAGAGGGTCTCTGTAGATTTTGTGCGCTACCACTGCTGTGAGCTCTTCCCAGTAAGGTGCTAAAGTTGGGCAGTCCCACATCATGTGTTTTAACTCCGCCCCTATCTCCCTGCATCTTGGGCAGGCCGCATCCTCTGAGTGGAAATATTTGTTAATATGTTCTGGCATCATATATGCCCTGTAAAATAAGATGGTGTTGATCAGTTTAAATCTTGCTCTTCTGGAGATCTTGGGCACCCTAACTAGTATGCTGGTCCAGTCTCTCTCCAGGCAGAGAATTCTCAGATCTTCCTCCCATCTAGCCTGTAATGTCCCTAACAGTAGCAATGTATCACTCCTTGTCACTCTGTAGAGGCAGGAGAACACCTTCAAAGTACCTGTTGCCCTTGTCATGTAGTGGCAATTGTTGTGGAGTTGTGGTTCTGATAGCCCAGCATTGCAAAATACTTGGAACGCACCTGCCACCACTCTGTGCAACGGGAAATGATCTCAGGGTAAGCCAAACTCCTCCCTGAAGTCCTTAAATGGAAGTAGTACTCCATCACAGAAGGATCACCCATTTTTTTTTAAAAAAATTATTTGCATCAAGGGGTAACAAAAAGAGAAAGCCATAATAATAAACAACATCTGTCAAAATATGTTTCCACAAGAACATTAAGTTAACATATACAGTAAAAAGAATGCAAAAATCATAAGCAAAATAGAGGTCATACAAAAACAGGAAAGAAGAAAAAATATATACTGTTATTGAGACATAAATAGCCCCCAGATTCTGTCAATTTTTCGTTTAGCCTGCAAGCCCCTTGTGATAGCAAGGGCAAGCTCTATATTATATATTTCCTTAACCAGCCTCCACCATTCCATAACCGTAGGTGGATTTTTTTTAACCCAAGCCCTAGCAATAACGAGCCTAGCACAAGTAACTAAACTATTCAACAAATCACAAAATACATTAGCACCCCCACAAATGCCCACCAGCACATCTATTGATGAAAATGTTATAGGATGGGCAAGTCTATCAGAGGCCACCTTAATTATTCCATCCCATAGTTCAGTAAGATATGGACAAGAAAAAAACATGTGTACAATATCAGCACCACTTAGATCACATTTTGGGCATTTCGTACGCTCGCTGGAATTATTATTTGTTGGCCATTTAAGAATTCTCTCGGGGGTGTAATACAATTGACATACAGTTTTAAACAGTTGTAATTTAAGACTAGAAGATTGAACTGATACATTTAGGCTTTTGAGAGATAGAGTAATTAAGTCAGATGGTACGTTCATTGCCAGTTTTCTGTTCCATTTCTCAGTCAATTTTGTAATATCGTTAGTATTAAAGCCTGAAAAAATCTTATATCCAATATTAATCATAGCTTTGTCTGTTTCTCTATAAATGCAACCCCAGACTTCAGAATCTGATACAATGGTAAGTTCTAACTTCCTCACTAGATAATCTTTAATCTGATAGTATTTAAACCGAGCCGATTCTGGTAAATTGTAACACATCTTCAGTTGTTCATATACCATGAAACCCTTATGATCATATAAATCACCCAAAAGTTTAATACTGGAATTTGAAAGTAAACGATAAGACGAGTCATGAAAAATTGCGGGAAAGCCCGGATTACCCCACAGAGGTGTTTTATAATGTAGAAGAGAAACATTACACTTGACCATGATGGGGCGCCAGATATTAACTGTGTCTCGTACCATCTTAAATTTAACCCGTTTAAAATAATTAGGGTCGTTTAGCCTGTAAAGGAACATATAAGCATCCTGTCCAAGTAAAAATATATGGAAATATAAGCTCACCCATCTTTTCAACCCCCACTTCCATCCAATCTCAAAGTCTCCCAGCGGCCCCCATAAGGCAAATCATTAAACATCTCCAGGGGAATGGCTGGGGAGTGAGGGACTCTCTGCTGCTTTTTTTCCAGGGAGCATGTCCAGCAGCACTGCACTACCTTAAATTCCATTGTGCCATCATCGGTGAGGCGTGCCCCTGTTAATCTGGGGAGCTCTGGGACAAATGGCTTCACCACCCCTCCTGGGGATCGTCTGCTTGCAATCCATTGGGTGAGCCACTGAAGTTGAGCGGCTAGATAATAGGACTCAAACTCTGGTTCCGTGAGTCCACCACTAGCAGAAGGACCCCTAGGTTAGCCTGCGCCACCTGTCTATGGCCTGAGCCCTGGAGGAACATTGTTAGCAAAGAATTGAATTCACTGAAGGCCGCCCTGGGGATCCATACTTGGAGCACAGAAAAGAAGGATAATAGCCGGGTGAAGTTGGTGGTAATTACTGATTTCATAAGGCCCAAAACCACTCTTCAATGTGCTTTCTACATTACATTTAAGGAATCGGTATTACCGATTACTTAAATGCAGGGGCAATAAGGAATCGGTATTAAGAAATCGGTATTTACCGATTCCTTTTTACCAATTCCTTACCTACATCAGGAATGGCTAAATACTGGTTGGTAACAGTGAAATTTACCAAATTTCACCATTACCGACTGGTCTTTGGCCACCTACAAAGGGCCCTATTTCTCTACCCTCTAATCTGACTATCACTACCACAAACCTTCCGTCAGGGTCTATAAAATCCTGCATGTGTTGAAAAGGAACCCCAGCCCGGATCCGGATCATTGTTCCCAGAGCAAAGGCAGAGTATATACTGAAGTATGCCTGCCCCTCCAGCATTCGTGCAATTCTGGCCCCTCATTGCCTTCAGGTGTGTCTTCTGCAGCAGTGCAATGTGTACCCCCTTCATATAGCTTTATCAGTGAGTGCATTCTTCTGACATTCCAAGTTAGTAATTTAAAGTTTGCAGTTGTGTCATTGTGCATTACAACAATTACCCCCTACCACCAAGCGCCAGCTTCAGTTGAAGAAATATACAAGAACAGTCGACTTCTGCCTGCTCCATTTGAAGACTCCAGTAGTATTGACTCATGTATTCCTAGTCAAAGAACATAATACATATACCCCAACTCCCACACTCCAACACTTGTTCAGCCAGCTGGCAGTGATCTGCTCTCAGGATAATCATGTCCACAACCAATGTGTCTATTTTGGCTTGTAGTACCTCCCTGGTGGAGGTGATCAGCTGCATAATGTCCTGCAGAGAAGGCCATCTTGGGTCTGGACAGTGCCGGCAGGCAGCAGCTCTCTTTCTGAAAGTCTTCTCCTTCATCTCCCTTTGGGCTCCTCGACTAAGGGTCTTGCTGCCTGATCACCTTCATAGTCTCTCCCACAAAGGGTCTCTGGCCTCTCTTTTTGTGTTCCTATAGTAGGATTTGGCTACGCAGTAGGTAGTGCTCAGAGTCCAATGACTGCCAAGGTCTCTTCAGTCAGGTGCTGGAAGAACCCCAATCATCTAAGTGAAAAATGGCGCAGTATGTCCCTGCCAGGCTCAGTGGGCCAGCAGTTCTGCCATTAACCCACTCTCCTGGGATACTTTGGGTTGTTGTCACATCAGCCTCTGCTAGGCTGTCCGACAGTGTCTTACTGGAGTTCCTCAGCCATTTCCCCTTCTTGTGGCTCCGCCTCTTGGTCCGGTCTGTCACCAGGCTAGAGTTTATGGTGATTTGCATCTTCTTGGTGGCACTCAGCTCCTCTACAGATCTCCCTAGTGAGTGCCCTCCTTGCATTGGCCTATACTACCATTCCCTTTGTGTGCCTGTATTGTTGCTTGCAGGTGGAGGCACCCCGTAGGTCCCTTGCTCTTTGCCCGAGTATCACTATTAACAGTGATCCTTCTCTCACCTAGTGGCCATCCTTAATGGCTTCTGGAGCCCCAGATTGTGTAGGGCACTATCGAAGTATATAGGGTCCTCAGTAAGTGGGGGCGTAAAATCCGTTTCGCGGGCGAATTTGCGTATTTTTGGCAATTTCGCGATCCGCGAATTGCGCGAATTTGCCCAAAAATCCGCAAATTTGCAAGCTGCGAATTATTTTGCTTGGTCACGCTTGAAAAATACAATATTGCGCACGCGGCGTTGACTTACCGTGATTCTGAGTCCGCCGAGTTGTTTTTCTCCCGGTTTGCTTGTGCTGCGCCATTTTCGATCTTGCTGTGTGATCGCGCAAGAGTTTTTCAAACGCAATTACCTTATCGCGGCTCGATATCTTGCACAGCAACAGTTTGACAACGCAAGTACATCATAAAGGCCCGCGATCACGCATTGCGGGAGTAAACAATGCCGAACCCGTAGATGCGGCGCGCAGCTAAATCACGGCGGGAGATTTGAACAGCTTGCGTTCCCGAAATTGCAAAAATTTTAATTCTCCACAAGAAATCCACCACAGGAAGCATAAACCTGGTGAAAATGATGATTTTGATCAGAATAACTCCTCAGATTGACATTTGGCTGCAAATCTTGGTGCAAGGAGTCCATTTTTTGGGGGTGGGGGGGTGGGAGGAAGGAAGTGCCCCAGAGTCTCCAACTTCCTATTCCTGTCCAGCAGGCTCCTCCCAATGCTTTGTCCATGTCCTGGTCACTTTTGATTTGGATCTGGAGCTGGAAGTATTACTTTTTGTGGCTGCTGCTGGATATTTGTATTTGAGGACTTTTTGGACTATCGAGTTTGGATCACTTTTGGACTTGAGATTTTACAAGTACGTTGGTGTTGTTTGTTTGGGGCATTGCAGTAGAGGCAACTACAGTTTTAAAACTGTTTTCACAACTTGAAAAACTTTAGGCCCAGGGTTAGTCATGGATGCAAGATACAACTGTTTATGTGATTTTTTTAAACTTAATTCTCATTTAATTTTGGGGTGCCTGTAAAGCCTCAATAGCCAGTAGGCCCAGGTGTAGTGAGTGGTGCATGGACCTAGTCTTTCTGTGGGGTGTCTTGAATTTAAACAGCATTGAAGGCATGGATGGCATTGGATTGTGATGATTTTTGTGTGTTTTTTTACTTTTTGGGGTGGTGTAGGGGCCTGGCCATGTGGGTGGGGACCACTTTGAGGCCTGGTACATGCAGGGCCTAGCAATGTGGTGGGGGTCAAGGGGCCATTTTGAAGCCAGGCAGTGTGCTCAGGCCTGCACCCAGTTTGCCTTGCTTTCAACCATTATGCCCAGGGGCACTCAGTGGTGCATGGACCTAGCCTTTCTGTGGGGTGTCTTGAATGTAAACATCTTTGAGGGCATGGATGGCATTGGGTTGTGGTGATTTGTGTGTGTTTTTAGACTTTTTGGGGGTGGTGTTGGGGCCTGGCCATGTGGGTGGGGGCCATTTTGAGGCCTGGTCCAGGCAGGGCCTGGCCATGCTGCTTGGGGTCAAGGGTCCATTTTGAAGCCAGGCAGTGTGCTCAGGCCTGCACCCAGTTTCCCTTGCTTTCAACCATTATGCCCAGGGGTACTCAGTGGTGCATGGACCAAGTGTTTCTGTGGGGTGTCTTGAATGTAAACATCTTTGAGGGCATGGATGGCATTGGATTGTGGTGATTTATGTGTGTTCTTTGACTTTTTGGGGTGTTGTTGGGGCCTGGCCATGTGGGTGGGGGCCATTTTGAGGCCTGGTCCAGGCAGGGTCTGGCCATGTTGTGGGGGCCAAGGCTCAAGGGGCCATTTTGGAGCCAGGCAGTGTGCTCAGGCCTGCACCCAGTGTGCCTTGCTTTTATCCATTATGCCCAGGGGTACTCAGTGGTGCATGGACCAAGTGTTTCTGTGGGGTGTCTTGAATTTAAACATCATTGAGGGCAGAGATGGCATTGGGTTGTCGTGATTTTTGTGTGTTTTTAGACTTTTTTGGGTGGTGTTGGGGCCTGGCCATGTGGGTGGGGACCACTTTGAGGCCTGGTACATGCAGGGCTTGGCAATGTGGTGGGGGTCAAGGGGCCATTTTGAAGCCAGGCAGTGTGCTCAGGCCTGCACCCAGTTTGCCTTCCTTTTAACCATTATGCCCAGGGGCACTCAGTGGTGCATGGACCTAGTCTTTCTGTGGGGTGTCTTGAATGTAAACATCTTTGAGGGCATGGATGGCATTGGGTTGTGGTGATTTGTGTGTGTTTTTAGACTTTTTGGGGTGGTGTTGGGGCCTGGCCATGTGGGTGGGGCCATTTTGAGGCCTGGTCCAGGCAGGGCCTGGCCATGCTGCTTGGGGTCAAGGGTCCATTTTGAAGCCAGGCAGTGTGCTCAGGCCTGCACCCAGTTTGCCTTGCTTTCAACCATTATGCCCAGGGGTACTCAGTGGTGCATGGACCTAGTCTTTCTGTGGGGTGTCTTGAATGTAAACATCTTTGAGGGCATGGATGGCATTGGATTGTGATGATTTTTGTGTGTTCTTTGACTTTTTGGGGTGTTGTTGGGGCCTGACCATGTGGGTGGGGGCCATTTTGAGGCCTGGTCCAGGCAGGGTCTGGCCATGTTGTGGGGGCCAAGGCTCAAGGGGCCATTTTGGAGCCAGGCAGTGTGCTCAGGCCTGCACCCAGTATGCCTTGCTTTCATCCATTATGCCCAGGGGTACTCAGTGGTGCATGGACCAAGTGTTTCTGTGGAGTGTCTTGAATTTAAACATCATTGAGGGCATAGATGGCATTGGGTTGTGGTGATTGTTGTGTGTTTTTAGACTTTTTGGGGTGGTGTTGGGGCCTGGCCATGTGGGTGGGGGCCATTTTGAGGTCTGGTCCAGGCAGGGCTTGGCCATGCTGCTTGGGGTCAAAGGTCCATTTTGAAGCCAGGCAGTGTGCTCAGGCCTGCACCCAGTTTGCCTTGCTTTCAACCATTATGCCCAGGTGTAGTGAGTGGTGCATGGATCTAGTCTTTCTGTGGGTTGTCTTGAATTTAAACATCATTGAGGGCATGGATGGCATTGGATTGTGGTGATTTTTGTGTGTTTTTCAACTTTTTGGGGTGGTGTTGGGGCCTGGCCATGTGAGTGGGGGCCATTTTGAGGCCTGGTCCAGGCAGGGCCTGGCCATGCTGCTGGGGGTCAAGGGGCAATTCTGAAGCCAGGCAGTGTGCTCAGGCCTGCAGCCAGTTTGCTTTGCTTTCAATAATTATGCCCAGGGGTACTCAGTGGTGCATGGACCTAGTCTTTCTGTGGGGTGTCTTGAATGTAAACATCATTGAGGGCATGGATGGCATTGGATTGTGGTGATTTTTGTGTGTTTTTTCGACTTTTTGGGGTGTTCAACTGATGCTCCTCTGGCTTCCATTGCTTTTAGGTGCACAAGAGAACCACCAGGCCAGGAAGAAGTCCTGCAGCGGTGTGTGAAGCACCTAATCACGTGACGTCACCTGTGGCCTCATACAAGACAACTCTGCAACCCGTGCAACTGTGGCCTGCTGTTCTGACATCTGAAGAAGATGGCCCCAAAGAAAGGTGGCCGTAGCGCCTCAGCGAAAAAAGTTGCCAGTGCCACTGCCAGTAAGAAGGAGCAGAAGAAGCAAGTGGCACCGCCTACCAAGGAGACTGGTGTGCCCACCGACACCTTTTTTGGGAAAAAATAAACTAAGCCTGCAGCAGCAGAGGTGTCTGCCGGGGACCAAGCTGCAAGCAGCACCTCCTCCCCTTCATTGGGCTCAGTGCCACCACACCAAGTTAGCTCCAAGACCATGATTGCTTCTGTGGCAGCCACTTTGGTTGTTCAATCACCATCGACCAGTGATGTTGGCTCATCAAAAGAAAGTACCATCCAATCAACGCCGGGTGTAACTCAGCTGACGAGTGTTCACCAACCACAGCCACAACGACAACCACAGGTGCAACTAGTACAAGCGCAAGTACATGGGCAAGGAGAGGGGCAAGAAGAGGCGCAAGGAGAGGCGCAAGGTGAGGTACAAGGAGAAGCGCATGGAGAGGTGCATGGAGAGGCGCAAGGAGAGGCGCATGGAGAGGTACATGGAGAGGTGCAACTAAGGGTCATGGAGCGGCACAATTGCCTACAACACTTGTTCCTCCAGAAGTAGGGGCACATCAGGAAATTGATATTCAAGCGTTATCATACGAGGAAGCCACTCCTCCTGAGGATGACCCATTGTCTTCCAGATCCCTAGCAAGAAAAAGGTCAAGGAGGGCTACTACTACTACAAGTTCTTCCTCAAGCCCCTTCATTCTGATGACCTTGATCCTCATTGGAACCCACAAATGCAGTCTGAGAGTGAGGCACGCCATGAGCCGACAAAGGTAGCTAAGCCTAAAAGGAAGGTTCCCGCAAGTCTTAGACTTATGTGTGATGACGACAAACAAGAAGTGGTGTCTTCTGCTGCTGATGAACAGTCTGACGACGACCCAGTCATCACAGTCATCACTCCAGCCCCAGCGGGCATGCAGCAGACTCCAGCCCCAGCGGGCATGCAGCAGACTGACATTTTGACACTATCCCGAATGGCTGCTGAGCGGGATGTGGGCGGCGAGGCACTGGTACCACCACCAATGCAGTTAAATACAACACAAATATGACCTAGAGCTTCCATCTTTTTTAGTCAGAAGGGCGGGCAGGGACCTCCATCCAGCTCGACCTCAAGTAGCGATGCTGTAAGTGAACAACAGAAATTAATTCAGCCACGCCCATCCCACGCCCATCCTCCACTTCATCTGGCATTGAAAGTCAAAGTAGCACCACCACCACCAGCAGACATCATCAGTCCCCAGTTTGGGACTTCTTTACTCTTAGCACAAAGGCGGAAAACATGGTCGTTTGTTCGATTAGTAAAGTATCTGTTAGTCAGGGTAAGCTTGGTACCAACCATGGTACCGGAGGCCAGAGAGGTCATCTCGAAAAACACCACTCTATCCAGTGGTATTCGCACCTAAGTAAGATCGAGGAAGTCCAACAAAGTAGAACTGATCCAAATGTATCCATTCACATTGCATCTGATGCTGACGAGGGGCTGATTGTGCAGGGCGGAAGTCAAGAATCGAGCAACATTTTTTCTGGTATACCCAGTACCCCTGGCAGCAGCACGGCAGTGGTAGCGCCCACAACCTCTACCCCTGCAACATGTATGAAGCACACTAAGAGTCTGGGACAGACACCAATGCAAAAAAGTGCATCAATGAGTCTAACTGGTTTGAAGTCTGCATCATCATCATCATCATCACGTAAAACGATCCAGCCCATCATTAGAAGCATGCTTTGGTCGGAGGTGCCATTTGAACGCAACAACCCAACGGTACGTCTGTATAACGCAAAGCTGGATAAAATGCTAGCGCTGGACCTTCTCCCTTTTTCTTCCCTGGAAGGGGTGGGGTTTCTATAATTAATGGCAACAGTCTGCCCTAAATGGAAGGTTCCTAGCCGGTTCTATTTTGCCAGAGTTGCGGTTCCAGCACTACATCAAGATGTGCTGGAGGTGAATAGGGCAGTTTTGCAGAAGAGTGCTGTTCACACTATCCACTTGACAACAGACATGTGGACCAGTTGCCAAGCCCTTGATTACCTGTGCATCACTGCACACTGGGTCTCTTTCGCAGGGGTTAGAGACAATTCAAGTGCAGGTGTTGACCCAGACACACTTTTTCAAGCTACTTGGAAACATGCAACATTAGCCATGTTTGCCATGGAGAAATCTCAAGCTGCAAAAAACATTTTGGAGGAGTTTAACAGTAAGGTCTCTGAATGGCTTCATCCAAGAAATCGCATAGTTGGTTATGTTTCCACGGATAATGGCAGTTATATAGTTAAGGCCATGCAGCAAGGGGACTATTTCAGAGTGCCGTGTTTGGCGCACAGTATTAACATTGTGGTGCAAGATTTCTTGAAAAATGAAAACACAGTCAGGAAGTTACTGACCACCTGCCGAAGAATCTGCACACATTTCAGCCATTCTTTTAAGGTCTGGAAGCAGCTGTGGGGCATTCAACATGAACGTAGACTGCCAGACAAAGGACTCATCCAGGAGGTGGCAACACGCTGGAACTCAACCTTTTACATGCTTAAGCGTCTGTCTGAGCAGTGCATGATAATCAATGAGTATGTCTTTCGACAGGGTTCTACTATGAAAGACATGAGGCTAGAGTTGGAGGAATGGAAGCTAGTTAAAAGCCTGACAGACATGCTTCTTCTTTTTGAGGTATTCATGCGTGAAGTCAGCAGGGATGACTGTTCTTTGGGCAAAGCTATCCCATTGTTGGTCGTACTAGAGCACCAACTGAAGGCGGTGTCTTCAAAGTTCAGAGATGATGGTGAAAAGCAAGACGCAGTTGGCGGAGAGGTTATTAAGCCGCCTAATTGACAATGAAAGGCTTTAAAACATACATACAGAACAACATTCCATTTGTGCCACTATTCTGGATCCACGGTACAAAAAGGCAGTGGCCAGCAAAGCATTCATTCCTTTTGATGAAGCAGATGTTTCAAAGTACAAACATTGGCTAGCTGTGTCAGCCACTCGGTTCAAAAAAGATCGGCAGAAAATTCAAGGAGCTGGCAGAAGTCCAACTGAATCAGCAGGCCATCCGGTGTCAAGTTCCACTTCTGAATCTGTGGGCGAAGGGAGTCACTTTCCCTCACAGCCGTTAACGACAACAGCAGCAACTGTATCATCATCCTCACCTGCACCAGGCCCAGCCATAATATTGTCGGAAGCGGATTTGCTAACTCATCAAGAGTTTGCTCGTTCCAGTGCTGCAAAGGCCACAGATGGTACGCAAAGTGGAGCAACCATGGAGAACCTTGAGTCGATGGTGCAGGCCTATCGGAATGAACCAACAGAGGTCTTTGTTAATAAGAACCCATTGCTGTATTGGTACAGGAAAATGCCTCTATGGCCACTGATCACCAACCTGGCTCTAAATTTTTTGCCTTGCCCGCTCGCAAGTGTGTCTTCTGAACGTGTTTTCAGTGCTGCCGGTGCCATTGTAACTTCAAAAAGGACCCGCATCTCTGCCAAATATGTGGAGAGGTTAACACTGATCAAGATGAATCAGCACTTCATACCACCAGATTACAAAGTACGTGAATGCATGCAGGAAGAAGAGGACACCGACTTAGGTGACAGAAGTACTTCTCTGTTACCTGACCTACTCCCATCTCAATTCATGGAGTTTGAGGATGAGCTCTACTTCCCTGACACCAAGGCCTGAAAATGACTTCCTTTTTTTCGTTCTTATTCACTTTTATTCCTGTGTGTCTTTCTTTGTTTTGCAACTTTTACCACAACAAAACTCTAATCACCTAATCACAACAAGTCCATCAGCAGCACTGTCTTCATCTAATATTGCTTATTGATTTGAAGGTGTCGCAGTCTGCATTCCTGAGGCTCACAAGTTCACAACTCAATCATGCTCATCTATACTCCTCCGCCAGACTCCCCTATCCATTTCCCTCAAGGCAGATGGATGGATTACGACGAGTCCCCTCAAGTGGGACTGAAATTACTGACTGACTACATGATTGCTGACAGAGTTATTTCTGATATTGACAGGAGAGCCTGCCCTATGGGCCTCACTTTCCGAAGAAGATGTGAATAAAAAGTAGAACAGGTAAAGAATAATTGAGAAGATGGCATGCAGTGGACAGCAATTTCTGTCTGGCTCTGATGAAACCAATTGCTGTTTGTTTTTTGTGCATGAAATGATGAATCATATGTCTTGTCTTAGTTATTATTTAATCTTTTACACAGTAATTGTAACTCATGTCAACTACTTGTTTTTTTTTACCTTGTTTAATTCAAATTGTACTTCAAATTCAGGGGCCACTATGTTGCATTTCACAATATGCAAAATGTCCTTGGAGCGGACTCACTTGCCAATATACCATGATGATTGATTAAATAATATATATTTTTTCTTTACAGTTACTCACTGGGATGGATGGCTCATCAGCGTCGGTTTACGGAACAACTATGGCCAATTCCAGTCTACAACAACTACTACAGCAGAACTACATGTCTGTCTATTCGTGGTATGTAGTGGTCGAGTGCGAGGCAGTGTACTGTTGTTGCTATGCCAGGCAGAGTCCACTCCAGACAGCAGTTCATGTAAAATTGGGGCTATGTGGCTTGCTGCATACAATTGGATATGCTTTGTCTGTCTGACAAAGAGCCTAGGTATGCTACATCAGTTTGCTTCACTCAGTGGTGCCTGCCTTGACCATCTGCATGGCACTGTCTCAAGCTTGGGCAAAACATCCGTTATGTTTGGAAAATTTGCTGTTTTTCGGTATTTCGGAAATCTTGTGAAATTACAGAAAAATCGCAAATTCTTGAGCTGAACAGATTTTTGGCCCATGCTTGTGGCAGGGCCATGCAGACGGTCAAGGCAGGCACCACTGAGTGAAGCATCCTCCTGATGTAGCATACCTAGGCTCTTTGACACAAACAGACAAAGCATATCTAGTATTTAGGGTTCAGTGCGATTTACTAGGGTTTTTGGGTTTAAGTTGGTATGGTTCACGCTAAGTCTAGGGCTGATGCAGGCTCATTCATAATGATGTTGGCAAGGTTTTAAGGGGGTTTGGTGTTCTTTGGTCCACAATTGGCAGAATTTTGGCCTTTTTGGGTGTTTTGCGGGCTCGTGTGTTTGGGTGAAAACTAGTTGTAGACCTTCTTCGTCTTCTTCTTCTTCTTCAAAGAGCGCAGTGGTTCGATTTTGTTCTGCCTTGCTGAGATTCTTGGGAATCGCTGGAACAAGTGACTGTCCAGGTAAGTTTCAAGAGGATCGAAGTAGTAGAAGTGCTGAAAACAGCAATGTTTTGTGAACAGCACAATTTGCCATGTTTTGAATATACCAGTATTGCATGTTTTTGGGGGGCTATTTGAGGGTGTTCTAGATTTGTGGGGGTGAGTCGGGGGGCTGGCAGCACTGCTGGGATAGTCTAATTTTGATTGTGAGTGGTTTGAAGAAAATCCATTGTGGGAAAGGGGGGTTTGGGCCTAGTTGCAGACACCGTTTTGGCACAATTTAAACTGATGCCTGGCAGTATTGCGTGTTTTGGGGGGGCTTTTTGGGGGTGTTCTAGATTTGTGGGGGAGGGTCTGGGGGACTGGGAGCACGGCTGGGATAGCATAATTTTGATTGCAAGTGATTTGAAGAAAATCCATGGTGGGAAAGGGGAGTTAGGGACTAGCTGCAGAGCGCGTTTGGACCGATGTTAACTGGTTGGTTGAAAAATTTCTAAGTATGAGTTTTTGCATTTTTGCCTATTTGGGGTGCTTTTTTGCAGGTGGCTGCAGGGGTCTGGGGGCATAGCTCGGAAGGTCTAATATCGGAATCAAGTGTTTTGGACAAAATCCATGGCGAAAAAGTTTTTCAGTTTCCAGACTTTTCGCTCACTTTCGTGTTTCTGGGGGGCTGTTTGGGGGGGTTCCTGGTGTTTGGGGGGTTCGGGGGTCTTAGAGCAATGCTGGGTATGCCTAATTTTGGTTGCAAGTGGTTTGTAGAAAATCCATGGTGGAAAAGGGGAGTTAGGGCCTAGCTGCAGAGCGCGCACGGAGTGATCTGGGAACTAGGCCTAAATTTGTCTAAGTTCCCGTTTTTGCATTTTTCCTTTTTGCCTGTTTGGGGGTGTTCTGATTTTTTGCCGGTGGCTGCAGGGGTCTGGGGGCATAGCTGGGAAGGTCTAATATCGGAATCAAGTGGTTTGGACAAAATCCATGGCGAAAAAGTTTATCAGTTTTTGCTCACTTCCTTGTTTTCGGGGGGTTGTTTTGGGGGGGTTCCTGGTTTTTGGGAAGGGGTTGGGGGGATCTTGAAGCAATGCTGGGCATGCCTAATTTTGGTTGCAAGTGGTTTGGAGAAAATCCATGATGGAAAAGGGGAGTTAGGGCCTAGCTGCAGAGCGCGCACGGAGTGATCTGGGAACTAGGCCTAAATTTGTCTAAGTCCCCATTTTTGCATTTTTCCTTTTTTCCTGTTTGGGGGTGTTCTGCTTTTTTGCCGGTGGCTGCAGGGGTCTGGGGGCATAGCTGGGAAGGTCTAATATCGGAATCAAGTGGTATGGACAAAATCCATGGCAACTTTTTTTCCGTTTTTGCTCACTTCCTTGTTTTCGGGGAGCTGTTTGGGGGGGTTCCTGGTGTTTGGGGGAGTTGGGGGGTCTTGGAGCAATGCTGGGTATGCCTAATTTTGGTTGCAAGTGGTTTGGAGAAAATCCATTGTGGAAAGGGGGAGTTAGGGCCTAGCTGCAGAGCGTGCACGGAGTGATCTGGGAACTAGGCCAAAATTTGTCCAAGCCCCCGTTTTTGCATTTTTTCTTTTTGCCTGTTTGGGGGTGTTCTGCTTTTTTGCTGGTGGCTGCAGGGGTCCGGGGGCATAGCTGGGAAGGTCTAATATCGAAATAAAGTGTTTTGGACAAAATCCATGGTGAAAAAGTTTTCCGTTTTCAGACTTTTCGCTCACTTTTGTTTTTTTGGGGGGCTGTTTTGTGGGGTTCCTGGTGTTTGGGGGGGTTTGGGGGGTCTTGGAGCAATGCTGGGCATGCCTAATTTTGGTTGCAAGTGGTTTGGAGAAAACCCATGGTGGAAAAGGGGAGTTAGGGCCTAGCTGCAGAGTACGCACGGAGTGATCTGGGAACTAGGACTAAATTTGTCTAAGTCCCCGTTTTTGCATTTTTCCTTTTTGCCTGTTTGGTGGTGTTCTGCTTTTTTGCCGGTGGCTGCAGGGGTCTGGGGCATAGCTGGGAAGTTCTAATATCCGAATCAAGTGTTTTGGACAAAATCCATGGTGAAAAGGTTTTTACGTTTTCAGACTTTACGCTCACTTTCGTGTTTTTGGGGGGCTGTTTGGGGGATCCTGGTGTTTGGGGGGGTTGGGGGGTCCTGGAGCAATGCAGGGCATGCCTAATTTTGGTTGCAAGTGGTTTGGCGAAAATCCATGGTGGAAAAGGGAAGGTAGGGCCTAGCTGCAGCGCGCGCACAGAGTAATATGGGAACTAGGCCAAAATTTGTCTAAGTCCCCGTTTTTGCATTTTTGATTTTTGCCTGTTTGGGGATGTTCTGCTTTTTTGCCGGTGGCTGAAAGGGTCTGGGGGCATAGCTGGGAAGGTCTAATATCGGAATCAAGTGTTTTGGACAAAATCCATGATGAAAAAGATTTTCCGTTTTCAGACTTTTCGATCACTTTCGTGTTTTTGGGGGGCTGTTTGGGGGGGTTCCTGGTGTTTGGGGGGTGGTTGGTCTTGGAGCAATGCTGAGCATGCCTAATTTTGGTTGCAAGTGGTTTGGAGAAAATCCATGGTGGAAAAAGGGAGTTAGGGTCTAGCTGCAGAGCGCACACGGAGTGATCTGGGAACTAGGCCAAAATTTGTCTAAGTCCCCGTTTTTACATTTTTGCTTTTTGCCTGTTTGGGGGTTCCCGGGATGTTTGCAGGGAAGGCGACTGGGATTAAAAATATGCCCCAAAATACAAAAGTGCCGCCTGGGGTTGCAGGTGATACTGAGACCGGTAAAAATACTGAGACGCCAGGGAAGGCTATGAAAGGCTCAAAAAATACAGTGACAGTCAGAGAAGGTTCATGGGGCATATCGCAAGATACGGAGGATCTTGTAAATCCCGAAGTAGAAGGCGAGATAAAGAGGGGCGACGTATGTAATCCCTCATCTGAGTTATTAATGCCTAGCGCTGTTGAGTCTGGAGGGATTGAAGGAATTAAAAGCATTATTGAGAGCTCATTGCAGAGCTCAGAGGCAGGTCAGGCAGATCAGAGCGAAACATCAAAATGTTTCACTCCCTCCAGTGAAAAGTCATATTCAGGATTAGTTGGGGGTAGTTTCCAGGATGCCCAGGATGGCGACAGTTTCTTTTCATTAGCAGAGGACTCTGAGTCAACTGTGGACTCTGCTGAGGAAGACTTAACGTCGGGCAAAGAGAGTGGGAGCCCTCCTAATACCGGTGATTGTCTAAAGAAGGTGACCCCTCCCCATGTTAAAGGAAGGAAGCGATCTAAACAGCGTTTAAGGGCAGTTGACAGTGATGAATCTGAGGCCGGCAATAATCTTCAATGAGACTACCTACATGCTATGCTGAAATCCATTCAAAGTGAGGCAAGGCAGGAGCATAAGAGGGCCTAGCTAGCCATCATGAAGACACAAGGGGCCATTCGTAAGAACGCGAAGGCTTGTTCAGAGGTAATCGCCAGGACATCAGCCCTTGAAGAACGGATTGTGGGGCTCGAGGCCGAGTTACAGGGTACAGAACTGAAAACCACCGCCAATGATCAAAAGCTAATAGATATCATGTGGAAGCTTGAAGATTCTGAGAATCGGCTACGTAGGAATAATTTAAGATTGCCTGGAATTTAAGAGAACGCTGAGGGGCAAGACATAAGAGGATTTATGGTGAAACTGTTTAAAGCTGCATTTCCGGAACTTTCGCACTGGTGTTGGGAACTAGAAATCCGAAGAGTGCATTGGTTTCTGTTTTCTGTCAAAAAGAATCCTGGTCCTGAAACAAAACCTCAGGCTATACTAATATTTCTGGGCAATTTTTTGCTGAGGCAAGCCATTTTTGAAAAGGCTTGCCCAGACGCTAAAAGATCTGCAGGGGGGCATCCTTTCTTCGTATGTCCTGATTTTGCCATGTAACAGTGGAACGGAGGTGGCAACTTCGTTCGCTGATTACTCCTTTCCAAATGAAGGGATGTGAGGTGTATTTAATAAACCCCGCACGGTTAAATGTCATTATCCATGGCAAGTCACGGGTATTTTCTTCCGAAATACAAGCTTAGCAGTTTTTGAACAAACTTCCTGATGACTAATCTGGACTCTAGTGTAAAGGATACTGAATTTTTTTCCTTCATGGCGTGTGCTATTCGTATCTTTTAGGCGCTGTCTATACATCTGTCCTTTTCTTTTTCTTTTCTCCGATCCTTAGGACGTTATTTGTTGTACTAGTCTTCACTCTCATGGTTTGACATGTTCGGGACAGGGAATGACCACGGGCATTTGGGAAGCGGGAGGCATCACATGGGTTCGAGGACCCTTTTTGCCTGTTTTGTGGGTGGGGGAGACTGGGGGTTGGGGGGCTGAAGGGGGGTAGAGAGGGAGGGGAGGGAGGGGGTGCTGCAGGGGGAGGGGAGATTGGCTTTAGAGAAGGGAGGTATTTTGGTTTAATTTGATTCAAAGTATTGACAGATTCAATTTTAGAAATGCTTTCTTAGTTGCATGGCTAATATTCGAGTAGCATCGATAAATATCTGTGGGCTAAACGACCCAAACAAACGTCGTCGTATTACAGAAGATCTTCGCTTCTTGCGGGCAGAAATCATCTGCCTCCAAGAAACCCATATTGAAGCCAGTCGGTATAAATGTATGGAGTTTGAGGGGTTCCAGTTAGTATCCTGGACTAAATTAGAAGCCAAGACTAAAGGAGTGGCCATTCTGGCAAGATGGGGCGGGGTTAAGATTGTTCGACCTATAGTGGATCTCTATGGATGCTGGGTCATCGTGCATGGTAAATTTTTGAATAAAGAGTTGACTTTATGCTGAATTTGGAGCTGATAGGATGGCCTGCTCCATTGATAACTTGTGGGGACCTCAATATAAATATTGATTGCGACTTGATGAATCTGTATATGGGGACGCACAACTAAAGGTTTATAGGGTCGTACGGCATATGATGGATTTGAATGGCTTGATTGATGCTTGGGCATTTTTTAAACCTAAGGACCCTGGATTCACCTATTTTTTGGCCCCTCATACAATATGCTCTAGATTAGATTATTTTCTTATTTCTTCAGTACTTGTTGCAAAATCTAATATCACAAAGTACCCTTGAGTTATGTCGGACCATAATCCGCTTTTTATTGAGATTAATGTGCAACTTAGCGGTAACAAACCAGATTCATGGTCGTTTAACCGTGGTTTACTTAGAGATGGTGTATATATAGAGACTATGGCTGTCTGGATCACAAGATTCTTAGAAGAAAATTTGGGTAGTACTGGGATAAAAATGTATGGGACACACTTAATGCTGGGATAAGGGGAGAGACTACTCGCTTCGGATGGGAAAGCCAGAAAAAAGAAAAAGCTAAATTACTGACGTTATGTGCAGATCTGGAGAAAGCAGAGGTAAATTTAGCCCGGGCTCTTACTCGGGATGAGGATAGTGATTCTATTCAAACACAGATTATTTTAGCTAAATCAGCTATAATAGCTATAATAGAGATGTCACAAAATAAGGCGGCAAGTAAATTTGTCGCATGGAGGTCTAAGATGTTTGAAAACAGTGAAAGAGCGGGACGTCTACTAGCTTGTAATACCAGAGAGAGAGAGATTCGGCAATGCACATCAAAAATATTCTTGATCCAGATGTGGGACTAGTTTCTGAGGAAGGTGCTATTGCTCTAACCTTCCAAAAATGTTATCAAAAACTCCATAAAGAGGATATTATGGAAAACGAGGAAACACAGTGCGAAATCCAAGACTATCTTAGGGAAATAGAGGTTGATATACTATCCTCTAAGAAGAGAGATTTGTTAGACACAGATATAGGAATGGAGTAGAGCGGGCTAGCTATAGACTCCCTCCCTTCTGGTAAAGCTGTTGGTCCTGATTTTAAACGGGGGAATTCTATAAATGTTTTGGTTTACTGCTCTCACCGATTATGATTGAAATGTTTTGTAAGATCCAGAATGGGGATATGCCTCCTGAATCGTGGAAAAGAGCCCGAATTGTGACTTTTTTAAAGAAGGGTAAGGAACCTTCTGATACAGGGTCCAATCGTCCAATTACACTTATAAATAGTGATATAAAGATTTATGCAAAGATACTGGCGAATCGGCTTTCGGGGGTGATTAAAAAGCTTGTTTCCCCCAACAGCATGGGTTTGTTTCCCGGATGGGAAACGATAGACCATATACACTGCCCAATTGCGTTGTTTGATTTTACTAAGGTTTCAGGAGACCCTATGGCTTTAATTCTGCTGGATGCAGAGAAAGCTTTTGATAGGGTCTCCTGCCTTTTTTATGGGCTACTTTGAAACATTATGGGTTGGGGGAAATATTTATCTGTGCAATTAAGAGTATGTAAAAACAACCTATAGCCCAAATTTTTGTTATGGGAATTCAGACAGCCACAATCAACATCTTGAGAGGTACAAGGCAGGGCTGTTTCTGTTCGCCTTTATTATTTGCAATTTATATAGATCCCTTAATCCAAAAACTTTTTTTTAATAATCTGATACGTCCAATACGAGCGAAGGGGGGGATACTAAAGTTTTAGGTTATGCGGATGACCTGGTCATTTTAACAGACTCTCCACAGGTGGATTTACAAGAAATCCAGATTCTCACGTCACAGTTCAGTTCGATTTCAGGGTACCATCTAAATGAGGCCAAAACTCAGATAATACATAATGATAAAATTATCTTAGCAGATCCCCGGGTCCTGCATCATGCAAAATATCTGGGGATAGAGATATGTGCTAATCCAGATGAAATAATACCGATTAATTTAACTCCTTTGATAGATAAAATTGATGTGGACGCCCGTCGGATGAATAATCTTCAACTAACATTAATGGGTAGATGCAACGTGGTCAAAATGAAATTTCTTCCAAAAATATTGTATCATTTAAGAGCTATTCCTCTATTGTTAGAGCAAAGTGGTTTAAAAAATTGGATCAGATGATCTCCTGGTTTCTAATGCAGGGAAACGGCCTAGGTGGGCTATGAAATACATGACATTGCCCAGGGAGAGGGGGGGATGGTCCGTACCCAATCTTCAGATATTTTATTGGGCATTAACAGTTAGGCATATAGCCAAACTTTTAGATGTCGAGGACACAGAATGCTCGGACATTTCAATTTATCGTTTAATTTTTGGAGAAGAAGCACGAGGGCTTTTATTTAGACATATTGATTTTGCCTATTTTAAACGGGTGAAGTTTAAGGTGCTGTGAGGGGCTTTCATAGTTTGGTCTATGGCCCGGAAGTTGTGTAATATCGGTCGGCTTCATATATATTCCCCTATTGTAGGAAACACCCTACTACCTGGAACTTTTCACGATGGATATTTTAGATATTGGGCATTACGTGGGATCACTGTAATCGGGGATATAGTGTGCAAATCCGGGCTCTTGACCTTTGTAATAATAAAACAGAAATTTGGAGTCAGTAATAGACACTTTTTCAAATTTTTACAGATCCGAGATTTCTTCTTCAGAAAAACGGCTAGTTGACATCATATCCCGCTTATTCACGCCATTAAGGGGGGACAATCAACTATTTCCAGGATTTATAAATTACTAAATGAGAGATGGATTGATGATTTATGTATACATTTCAACAGGTGGCAGATAGGATTAGGTGCGGGCAGGAGGTATGTGAGGAATCTTTAGGCTGTAGCCAAACTGCTACAATCTCAGCAAACCTCCAGGTGCAGTGTTTCAAGACATGGTTTAACTTGTATATCACTATACATCGTATACAACAATGGGGGGGTACGGGAGGAGTTGACTGCCCTCCGTGTGGAGAATATGCGGTTGATAGTGTCCATATGTTTGCATCTTGTCCCTGCTTGATACCTTTCTTAAACAAGATTGAGAAATATTTAGAACAAATACTAGCACGTAGGATACCATTGACTCCGCAGGCTATAATTTTGGGTGTTGTGATTCAAAATATGACTGTACCTGACCGTAAAAAAAATTTTCATAGCCATGGCTACCTTGCTATTATCCATTGCCACTGTCTGGCTGGATCCCACTCCCCCGAATGTGTATGAATGGTTGGGCAAATTTATCAATGTGAGTAAGTGGGAAATACTGGATTTCAAGAGAAGAGGCCCTAGGGCTCGGAGGGAGGGAGAACGGATTTGGTAACCCTTGAATAATTGGATGTTTCTCAAGAATTAAGGCTCTAATAATTTGGATGAATTGCCAGGTTTTTGACCTTTTCTTCTTTTCTTTATATCCAATTAATTATTCCTTATTGTATTTATGTTTCCTCTCCCTTTCTCCGTGTACTGCCCCATCAGTGGGTGGGTGGGCTTGGGTGAAAATTAAAATTGGGATATCTGACATGGGTATTATGCATGTTAATTTTAATATCTGAATGAAGTTGTTACCATGTCTTATGTCTAATAAAAATTTTAAATAAAAAAAAAGCAATGGACCTAATGGAGTTATCAGGTTTCACTTCAACATTTCATGATAGAAAACCATTCTGAGGTAAGAATTTGTGAATTTCATGTAATTGCAGAGAGATAACTGTGCTGTTGTCATATTTTGATAGAATTTGTTGTCATTCTGATATCGACAAAACAAAAAAATAGGCAAGTCCTGCCGATTTTATTGGCCAAATATGTAATTTCAAATTGAACAATGCATGAGTTATAATTTTTCTTGCTTGTACAAATATTTTTATAAAAATATAAATCTCCATTGTGATAGTCTTATAGACGTTTGTTTCTGAAACCCATATGTTTCTCATTTAAATATTCATTATACGTTTTCAGCCTGCACTTCAAATACAAAGTGAAAATGTTGTTTTGAATTTTTTTATTTGAAGACGTGTCTTTTAATTTTTCTTGATGTTTATTTCTCAATTTCTAGATCATAGAAGTCCAAAAAGGGTTCTATCAGATCAAGGCCAGGAGTTTGTAAATGAAGTGAGTGACCAATCTCGGCCTAACATTTGTAAAATGCAATGCTATTTCCTATTTTGCTTGCCAAATATAACCTCTTATGATTGCTTTTCAACCCCAATCCTATTGAGAACAAATGTTTTTATGTACATTAAAATTAATCTTGGACATATGTACAACATATACATTTGTAACTCTTTTTTCAGTTTGCAGAATGTTACATAAGTCAACAGCAAATTACCGAGGTTGAAGAAAGAATATCTTCCTGTTCCAGCTGATTACACCGATGTCTCAAATATGGCATGAACTAGTTGTCTGAAGCCATAGAGATTCACACATTTTTAACGGATAACGTTAAGGTAAATACTCTCAATATGACTAGTCGACAAAGTTAAAAAGTAACAGATATAAGTACTTCAGGGGTTTTCGGTGGCAGATAATGTCCAATTCACACTTGTATGGATGAGTCTGATACAGGGTGGATCTCTGTATAACTAATGGATGATTAGGTATTAGGATGGCATACAGAGCTCCCAACCTTCTTACTTTTTCTCTTAAAGGGTTCCAAATTGGGGATGAATATTAGGCTGTGCAGTAGAGGTTGACTGTGTTGTTCCACTGGTACTTGGGGCTTCTCATGAAGCAGAAGGAGCCTCTCTCAATCCCCTTACTCTTCCCTTCCAAAGTTGACCGGATTCTTAGTCTGCAAGTGCTTCCGCATACTTGCAGTTCTACACCAGTACTCTTTATTGGGGTCTCCTCTTGAAAGCAGTCCTGCATATCTGGCAAGTAACCAACCAAAGTGGAGTTCAAGCTGTGAACTCTGTTGGCCACAGTGTTTACATAAGGTAAGCAGAGTGGCCTAGATATACAATACCTCCAATTAAATGCATTAGAAATAAAAGAGCTTATTTACAAACCTCTTGCACCACTTTCAATATGAGAAAAGTAACACAAAAGTGGCACAAGAGTTTTGTAAATAAGACCTAAATATTGTCTTGGAAGATGACTTGATCTCTCACCAAATTCTGTCTTATCTCTGAATCTTTTTAAAGACCTGTTCATCTGTAATATAAATATGACACAGTAGGCACTTCTATACAGACACCGTATGAATGCAAGCCTGTAAGATAAGTGAAATCTATCAGGTACACTGCACACATTAAAAAAATAGTAAATATCATCAAGTGTTACTTTGACTTGAAAAGTTTGAGCTCATTTAGTCACATCAAATTCATTTTAAACACTAATTTTCTATTTTGTTTTGTAGATTAGCTACAGTACTTCTATTGGTGTCCATAATATATGTTGTTTATTATATTGTTTTGTTAAAGTTACGGTTCTAGGTATTTATTGGATTGTTATCATTTAGTTATATTACCAGTTATTTATTGTTTTAATAAAAGTTAATAAAAAAAAGTTAGGTCTTTTTTATTTTGTGGGGGTAGCAGTCCTCAATAGAAATGATATTTATAATTTGAAGTATAATTCTGAGGCTAACTCTTCACCAGATCTTTACCAGAGTGTATAGCTACAACATATGGTTCCAATTCAAAAGTTTTAAAAGTACAATGCCATTAGCAACATAGTGTGATGAACTTCTAACCTCTGTGCTCACGTAAGTGTTCCATGAACTGTTACTATGGTAACAGGCAGAAAGCCATTTGGGGGTAGGGTTAAAAGTTACTGGCTGTACAGAAACTGTTATATTTACCCTGGATCCTTTGCATTACAGAAAGGTAAGCAAAGTAAAACAAAACACAGTGTAGCAGATTTACAACCCCTTTGCACCACTTTTGCATCTAACCCCCCCTACAAAATTACAAGTATGTTGGCCTCAACGACCCCCTCAAGCTTCAGGAATCACCACCCTGAGAATTTGTGTATTACGGGAGGCAGACTGCGGTACCCTCCGCCTGGTGCCCTTGAGGGACCTGCAAACTACTACGACCGGCTCCTGCAGTGTCCCGGGGTGCCAACCCCCGATATACTGCTACTTGCTTTGACAGAGCAAGACTCTCACGACTCCCACCCTCCCATAGCAAACATACTTTGCATTTTGGAAGACAGAGCAGCGAAATCTGTTCTCACTTTCAAAATCCAAAGCAGATAGCATTTCCATAAACAAATTAGCATCTACCCATGCAAAAAAGCAATTCTGGCTCCCGAAGATCGCAAAAGTTCATCACGCAATGTTGCTAAAAAAACAGCAAGTATGCTCGACTTCTCAGTATACTACCTTATCCTATGTAATGAATTTTTCCATAACGTTCTGATAACCAATAAGAATCATTCTTTTAAAAAACAGAAAGATGCACCTAAGTTTTCAGTATAGAATGTTGTCAAACAACCAATCATTTCTTCTCTGTTTTACAACACTGCATCTTATCCACCATGCTTCATTTTTTTCAGCGCCAAAATACGCGGATCATACGCGCATCCCGCGACTTTTTTTGTAAAATAAAAAAATGTCCTTACTTTTTTTGCCCTACGGGTCCTTATGAGACCCCCTGAGCCGGATTAAGGTTTCAGGGTGTTTTTACCCATCCCCTGTTTACGTTTTGCACACATATTTCACTGACTTCCGCAGCCTCGCTTCTACCGAGGAACAAAAAGGCTGCCAACAGTTCATGGTTTCGAATGTTTACAACCGCTTGACAGCCAATTAGGACTGAGCGCGTGATCGGGACGGTGCGCTTATGCTACAATGCCAATCCTCGCACAATCTGCGGATCCAAGGGGCCCCTAGATATATAAATGACTTTAACCATAATTTTCTCTGAAACTACTGAACAAATTGACACCAGATAAGAGAAAGGCACAAATCGGAACTAAGGACTACCTCTCTGCCAAAGTTGGTGTAATTCCGTTCAGCCGTTCGGCTGTAGCCGTGACTAAAGGTCCTATGGGAAATTGCATGGGGAAAATACGTTTTGGGACCCACCTTTTTTCTCGGCCCCCTCTTCACTAATCAATCCCAAACTTTCAGGGAAGAAGCAGAACTGAGCTGGCCAAAAGTTTAGAACATTTTAAGAAGATTCATCAATCAAAGCCAAAGTTATTCTAAATAGAATGTTCCGGTTTTCATATCGATAATAGGTCCTAACTATAACTACCTACTGGCAGCTGAAAATAAATTGGTTTCTCCGCAACTCCCCGTTGTGTCCTCTTGATTGCTTGTTCATGGAGCGGTCTTGTTTTGGATATATATATAAAAAAAACTTACAGAATGGAGGCTTTCAGACATCTCAGTAATATAGACTGTTATGACTTAAGCAATGGAGCAAGTGTACGCAAAACAAACGGGGATTACAAAAATGATCTTCTAAAAAGGTAAAGGGAGGGACTTATTTTTAAAGATGAATATAAGTTTTTATTTTTTATTTTATCTATATTTTTTTGATACCATTGCATGAACTGTTTTGACCACTTGAATTGATTAATATTAGAGAGACAATTTGCTCATGAACAGGTTAGATTTTAACATATTCTGCCAATATCTGCTCAGCATCAGTATTTGCACTGCTAAGAAAATGAACTATACAATGATGAGGATAGTTGCCTCTGCTCCAAACCCTGCCCCTTCTTAGTAAAATTATTTTTGAATTCAAATAAACACCCGGCTGGGGGTCTTTTTCTACGTACTTTAAGGTTAGGCACTTAAGCACATGCACTTTACTTGTCATCGGAGGGGCTATCCAAAAATAAAATAGATACAAATGATTTGCAAGTCAGTGAAGGGGAAATTTAATTTAAATATTCAGATGCTCTGTGTTAATTATGATGGATAAGTTTTTTCTCTTTTTAACATTCAGGGCAATGACATATAGTTAAAGAAATTGGGTAACACTAACTGACAGTCCTAAATAATTTTTATGCAGATATAATGGAAAATGTTTTTTACTTTTTTTTACTGTTCCCATACAACGCACAATATTTATTGTTTTAAACTAATGTTATTATGAAATTTTAACGAAGTCTGTTTTCCCGAAAATGACAAGGTTTGCAATATAAAGTTTGCTTTCTAAACACTAGTGGTGATAGGCAAATGTGGTTTTTAAATATGAAAGGGGAATCTTTATTAAAAAATGACCGGTGAGCAAGGCGACTGAGACCGCTGAAACGCGTCTTGTGTTTGGGGCACAGCACAATGCACTTTTGAAAAGTGAAAAATAAAATACTTGCAACTGAAGACATTGTTTGAGTCAGTTTCTCCATTTGTTGCTGGAATTAGCACCATGGAATTGGAGTTGGATATATATATATATATATATACATATATATATATATATATATATATTACCTACTGGCGGTCGCCAGTAGGTAGTTATAGTTAGGATTTTTTTCAATGTTAAATCTCAAAATTCTATTTGGAATAACTTTGGCGCCGGTTGACGAATCTGCCTGAACATTTCCTGAAAATGGCCTCGCGGCGCCCCGGTCCTTCCCTGAAAGTTTGGTGGGGATTCGTCAAGCGGGGGCCAAGATAAAAGGGGGTCTCAAAACGCGTTTTCTCCATGTTAATTTCCATAGGGCGGTCGATTTTACTTTTAGCCCAAACGGCTGAATGGATTTACACCAAACTTGGTAAAATTGTAGGGACTGGTAGCCCGATGTGCCTTTGCTATGTCTCAAGATATGTGCTCCAGTGGATTTTGAGAAATTTAGGTTAAAAAAAATATATATATCTATAGGCGCGCTCCGGTACGCGCTCCAGGGAGCGCACTGGGCGCTCCACGCGACTTGCGCGCAGAAAGCTGATTGGCTCTTGGGTGTCTGTAAACATTCTAAACAGTCTGGAGCGGCCGCCATCTTGTGTCTCAGTAAAATCGAGACACAAGAGGTGGCAAAAACAAAGGGGCAAATGACAATAAGGGAGCAGAGTAGACCCCCTCTGACCCCCTAGGTTTGATTTGGGGGCTAAAATAGGGTTCTGCGGAGCATTTTTAAAAATGCGCGGGGGGAGGGCCCGGTACGCGCACCGGGAAGCGCACCGGGGAGCGAAGCACGGGGAAAATTCAGGACCATATTTATAAAGGCCTTGTGCTGCCAGTTTTGCGCCGCCTGTGCGTCACTTTTTGTGGCGCACCAGCGGTGTAAAAAAATGTGCCTTGTTACGCTATATTTAAAAAGTGACGCATCTACCTAGATGCGTCACTTTTTAAATATAGCGCAATGAGGCGCATTTTTTACACCGCTGGTGCGCCACAAAAAGTGACGCACAGGCGGCGCAAAACTGGCAGCACAAGGCCTTTATAAATATGGTCCTGAATTTTCCCCGTGCCTCGCTCCCCGGTGCGCCTCGTTGCTCTATATTTAAAAAGTGACGCATTTAGGTAGATGGGTCACTTTTTAAAACCCTGCGCCACATTATATCTGCGTCAGGTATAATGTATGCAGAGGGGGCGTTCCCCTGCAAAAAGCTTGGTAATAGCGACGCAGTGAAATATATGAGATTTCACTGCGTCACTTTTAGGATGCTGTTGCGTCAAAATCTTGCGCCTGCCTCACAGCAGGTGAAAGACTGACGCAAGTCCTTTCACATGGTGCTTTCCCCATGTGAAAGGACGCATTACTAGAGTTGCGTCACTTTTGTGACGCACTCCAGCAATGCGTCACTTTTGTGTTTACAGATACATCAGAAATACTGACGTATCTGTTACTCCTTTCGACATGATTCGTCATACATTAAATATGACACATCTGGAATGTCGTAAGGAGTGCGCACAGAAAAGTGACGCATCGCACCAGCGGTGTAAAAAAATGCGCCTCGTTGCGCTATATTTAAAAAGTGACACATCTAGGTAGATGGGTCACTTTTTAAAATCCTGCGCCACATTATATCTGCGTCAGGTATAATGTATGCAGAGGGGGTGTTCCCCCGCAAAAAGCTTGGTAATAGCGACGCAGTGAAATATATGAGATTTCACTGCGTCACTTTTAGGATGCTGTTGCGTCAAAATCATGCGCCTGCCTCACAGCAGGTGTAAGACTGACGCAAGACCTTTCACATGGTGCTTTCCCCATGTAAACGGACGCATTACTGGAGTTGCGTCACTTTTGTGACGCACTCGAGCAATGCGTCACTTTTGTGTTTACAGATACGTCAGAAATACTGACGTATCTGTAACTCCTTGCGACATGATTCGTCATACATTAAATATGACACATTTGGAATGTCGTAAGGAGTGCGCACAGAAAAGTGATGCATCGCACCAGCGGTGTAAAAAAATGCGCCTCGTTGCTCTATATTTAAAAAGTGACGCATCTAGGTAGATGGGTCACTTTTTAAAACCCTGCGCCACATTATATCTGCGTCAGGTATAATGTATGCAGAGGGGGCGTTCCCCCGCAAAAAGCATGGTAATAGTGACGCAGTGAAATATATGAGATTTCACTGCGTCACTTTTAGGATGCTGTTGCGTCAAAATCTTGCGCCTGCCTCACAGCAGGTGTAAGACTGACGCAAGACCTTTCACATGGTGCTTTCTCCATGTGAAAGGACGCATTACTGGAGTTGCGTCACTTTTGTGACGCACTCCAGCAATGCGTCACTTTTGTGTTTACAGATACGTCAGAAATACTGACATATCTGTAACTCCTTGCGAATTGATTAGTCATAAATTAAATATGACATATCTGGAATGTCGTAAGGAGTGCGCCCAGAAAAGTGATGCATTGCTGTTTTCACGTAGCGATGCGTCACTTTTCAGATATGAGGCCTCCAGTTTATTCACTGTGTCACCTCTACGACCCTTTCTTGCGTCAATACGTCCCTTTTGCATACATTACACCTGACGTAGGAATAATGTGGCACAGGGGTTTACAAAGTGATGTATTTACCAAGAAACGCCACTTTGTAAATATGAATAAATAAGGTGCATTTTTTATTGGAATGTTGTGTCACAAAAAGTGATGCTTTGGTGGCGTTAAAGTGACGCATGGCTTCATAAATGAGGCCTTCTACCTTCAACTCCAGCAATGCATCTTTTCTTATCCTTCAACACTCCTGTTCTTTTTCAACATTTTCATTGAATTACAATATTCCCCATATTCACTCTTCTTCTTATAACTTTCTTTCCTAACACTCACCTTCTTTCAGTCCTCCTACTTCACTTCTTTTTTCCTCTCATACCTTTCTGTTCTTTCTTACTCATTCTCCTTTCAATTATCAATGCACTCTATTTCACTTACTCTTTTTCATTTTTTTAAGAATATAGCTCTTTGATGAGAATTGGAGGTAGTTCTGAAAAGAACTTTTGGTTTTCTTCTTTTTTCAAAACAGGAACAAAAACAGGGAATGGAAACTGCTCAACAGGAGCAAAATAAAACAAAAAAAATTAGGGGTGGGAAGGGCAGCGATGGTTCTCCAATGCTCGAACCATGAGCTAGACACTTTGCTCCCCAAAGGTGAGGAGTTGATTGCAGTATCAGCATCTGAGGACACCATGGTTAAATGCAGGTTGAATGTTTGGCACCTGCTCCTATGATTGCCCCCTCCCAGAAGAAGTTGCTCCTCCGGTTGATGTAGAGGTCCCATCTCTGGGAACCTCTTGTGCCAGAGCCCCGAAACTTTCCCAGGCAGAATTCTGGGGGTGCTTCCTATCCACATGCCGGATCATTGTGAAGTTCCCAAAAGAGTACTTTTTCAAAGGGTTTCCTCGTGACAGCTCTTCTTTGCAGATCTTGCACTGCACTTTTGGAGCATTTACCTTTTTTAGTCCAGGTGGGATTATAAAAAATTTCCAAATGAAATGTTCCTTAACTTTTCGTTGAGGAGGCTCTTCATTGATGAATTCTGGTTCATCCTCACTGCTGGATTGTCTGGCAGCCATTGAAAAACCAAGAAATATCCTGGAGCAAAAAGGCAGGTCTTTCAGTCACAAAAGTGAAAGAAGAAGTGAAGGAAATGGGTGGGGATTTCATTCTTTGTAAAAAAAAACTGTTAGCAACCAATGAAAAGTGTTATTTTAAGGTCACATGACCTGACGCGCTTACGCTGCGCGCTCCGGAGCGCTTCCGGGTGCGTTTACGCGGCGCGAAGGTAGGCGCTTCCGGGGCGCAAACGTGGCGCGAACGTAGGCGCTTCCGGGTGCGTTTACGCGGCGCGAACGTAGGCGCTTCCGAGGGCACTTACGTTGCGCGCCGAAGTGACGTCATCAAACTTATACGGAAATGCATAATCATTTTCCTTTTTTAAAAAAACTGATTTTATTTGTATGGTACGTAATGTTTTGCATTATTATTAACTTTTCATTCATATTTTTTTTTCACGAACGAGTAGCGCTCTGGGTGCGCTTTCAGGTGAGCTCACCGGTTAGCTTACCGGAAAGCTTACCGGAGAGCTTACCGGAGCGCGCACCCAGAGCGCAAAAGAAAAAAATTATATATAAAAAAAATGAATACTTACACAAACAACAAATTGTAAAAAAAAAAAAAAGGTTAGAAACTCGATATAGAAAGGAATTAGTATTTAAAAAACCTATGAAATTCACTAAAAAAACCAGAGGTTTCACACCAGTTATAGTTAGGAATTAGCATTTAAAAAACCTAAGAAATTCACTGAAAAAACCATAGGTTTCACACCAGTTATAGTTAGCTGGAAATTTTACTGACATAAAACCATTGAAATTCCCACATTATAGTTAGTTGGACTCACTATAACTTGCGCGTGTAATGCACTGCTGATGACATCACATATTACATCACTCATGACATGGTCAGTGACATCACTCATGACATCACTGATGACACCATCCTTGTGACACAGTGACTGATCTCCTTTCACTGTAAAGTAACCCTTGAAACACATATTCAAAAATAGAAACTAACATTTTCAAAAAAGTGGATATACCCATACCAGTTACAACAACCAATTCGGTAATTTCACCATCTATGTACACATTTAATTTAATTTAATTTAATTACAGATTTGTACCGCGCTGGGAATCGACTCCCGAAGGAGTATCTCCGCGCCTCTGGCGTCATCTTTGAACAGAGCAGGTCCTGCAAAGTATGGATAATACAATATTACAATGAGGTATAAAACTAATATTGGAAGAAAAAAGTTTTTAGTTTCTTCCTAAAAGGAAGATGATCCCTACATTGTCTGATCTCTCTGGGGAGAATGTTCCACATTCACACATTCACCAACAGTTTTATATAGTCATTCATACATATACTCACTCATCATATGTAGTGATACACCTATTCATCCTGTTACACACCGACAGTCATCAAAAAGTTACTCACACATATACTCACATATGCAAATAAACTAATAAACATCCATTTATTTGCATATACAGATATACACACACTACCACCTTACTGCTAAGGAAACTTACACATATGTACTCTTTTAAACAATCACTTATAAAAACACATACTTATTTAAACAGGAACTCTTACAATCTCTCACTTTCACATATACTGATTTATATACATCAATACTCACATATACTAGATTAAAATATATCTTGTTACTGATAAACACACTAGTGAGATAGGCATTCAATCACTAACACACACATATACACACTCATCCACTCATACAGTCCTGCACATATGCTGTTTTCAAAAAACATACAAACAGTGAGTCAGTCATTGATACATCTATGTGCTAAGTAACACCCCCACCAAACCATACAGACACTCATACTGATACTAAAAAAAACATCTAATAACCCATATACACACACGTAGCTACTCAGCAACCCATGCAGCCACTTATACACTAAACGAAACACTGATACATATATTTAAATTTTTAAACATTATTCGCTAATATATGTATTCACTAAGATACACTTAATAAGCCAGTTAACCAATCAATTTAAAAAAAAATCCATTTAGACACTTATTTAAACATTTATTCTTCAATCAACTTTTACATATACATATATAAAACATATTTATTTTTCAGAAAGACACACATTCACTGGATGGTGTCATCAGGGATGTCATGAGTGATGTCACTGACCATGTCATGAGTGATGTAATATGTGATGTCATCAGCAGTGCATTACACGCGCAAGTTATAGTGAGTCCAACTAACTATAACGTGGGAATTTCAATGGTTTTATGTCAGTAAAATTTCCAGCTAACTATAACTGGTGTGAAACCTATGGTTTTTTCAGTGAATATATATATATATATATATATATATATATATATATATATATATATATATATATATATATATATATATATATATATATATATATATATATTCTCTCCAAGTTGCTCCGTGAAAGAGGCCACTTGCTCTACCAGGGCGGCTTCAATGTGGCAGGCACGGAACTCCTACCTTCAATTCAATCAAACCTTTCTCTGCGCCAGAAAAAGACATTGATGCCGTGATTCTTGGTATTCAAAGCGCTTTATTAGTGCAATATTCAAACTGCCTGCAGTTCTTGTCTGTCCCAACGCGTTTCAGCTCCAGTATCAAGCCTTGCTCACGGGAAGTAGCTTTTAGAAATGACTGTGTCTTTTAAACAGTTCCTTAATGGCTTGATTTACAATGCCTGTGTCATTTCGTTTGCATCTGCGCAGTGAGTTAAAATCGGCACTTTGAATTTTTCTGCAGCTCATTGCTATCAGGTATTCCATTACATGCCGCTTCAGTGCGCAAAAAAATAAATGTCATATTCACCAGATTGCAGGCAGTCTTTGTAACAATTTAAAACACAGCGTTTTGTATCCACCAGAATCCACGAACTGAAAGGGCATTTCCAGCTCTCATCCCTTCCTCGCATTTCACTGGTGTTTATTTGGGAAGTCCCGTCTTTATCCAGAAACCACACGAGGGAGCAATGTGCCTGCCACATTGAAGCCGCCCTGCTGGAGCAAGTGGCCTCTTTCACGGAGCAACTTGGAGAGAGTTTATGAACACTAAGAGGCCCTGCTCCCTCGTGTGGTTTCTGGATAAAGACGGGACTTCCCAAATAAACACCAGTGAAATGCGAGGAAGGGATGAGAGCTGGAAATGCCCTTTCAGTTCGTGGATTCTGGTGGATACAAAACGCTGTGTTTTAAATTGTTACAAAGACTGCCTGCAATCTGGTGAATATGACATTTATTTTTTTGCGCACTGAAGCGGCATGTAATGGAATACCTGATAGCAATGAGCTGCAGAAAAATTCAAAGTGCCAATTTTAACTCACTGCGCAGATGCAAACGAAATGACACAGGCATTGTAAATCAAGCCATTAAGGAACTGTTTAAAAGACACAGTCATTTCTAAAAGCTACTTCCCGTGAGCAAGGCTTGATACTGGAGCTGAAACGCGTTGGGACAGACAAGAACTGCAGGCAGTTTGAATATTGCACTAATAAAGCGCTTTGAATACCAAGAATCACGGCATCAATGTCTTTTTCTGGCGCAGAGAAAGGTTTGATTGTATATATATATATATATATATATTACCTACTGGCGGTCGCCAGTAGGTATATATAGTTAGGATTTTTTCTCTATGTAACTTTTGAAAATTCTATGTCTAATAACTTTGGCGTTTGTGGATGGAATCGGTTGAAATTTTCCGGAAAATGGCATATTTTGTTTTTGATCAGCCCCTAAAAGTTTGGGGGGGTTTCATCAAGGGGGGGCCGAGAAAAAAGGGGGGTCCCAAAACGCGTTTTTCCCATTCATTTTTCCTTAGGGCGTTTGGCCTCACTTTTAGCTCGAATGGCTGAATGGATTTACACGAAACTTGGCAAAATTGTAGGGACTGTTAGCCCGATGTGCCTTTGCTGGGTCTCAATATATGTGCTCCAGTGGATTTTGAGAAATTAACGTTTAAAAAAACAGATATATCTGTGACAGCATCCCGGATAGCGCTCCAGTTCGCGAACTTTTCGCGTAATGGAACTTTGCGTAGCGAAGCTGATTGGCTCTCCGGTGTCTGTCAACATTCTAAACAGTCTGGAGCGGCCGCCATCTTGTCTCTCGGTAGGATCGAGAGACAAGAGGAGGAGAAAAACGAAGGGGGAATTTAATGAAAGGGGGCAAGGTAGACCCTTCTTGACCCCCTTGGAATGATGTTGGGGTTTTTAAAGGGTCCCGTGGGGCAAATAAAAAAATATTGATTTTTTTGCGGTAGAAGCGCTTTCCGGTTCGCGAACCGGGACGCGAAACGGGAATTCGCCATTTTGTGTCTCGATTTAATTAAATTACAAGATGGAGGAAAATCAATGTGAGAAATGGATATAAGGGGGTACGGGAGACGTATCTTGACCCCCTATGTTTTCTGAGGGTGGCTGAGGAGGCTTCCAGCGGCTGCGCGTGAGCGTTTTTTTTTTTTGTTGCTGCGTGACGTCTGTTAACGTTCGATTCGAAGGAAATCAGGAAGTGTTGACCGCCATTTTGACACTGCGAGTAAATATATTGTTAAAAATAATTGTTATAAATTAATCCGTATTGATAAACATTGTCTGCGCCATCTTGCTTTTTTTCCAATGCCACACTTTTGTCGTGCACGCCAGCCATTTTAGATGCCTTGACCATGAGGTTCTTTGAAATCTGAACCTGTGTTTAAAATATCATTATTCTGCTATGATTTTCATATCTGAGAAACGAAAATGGCAAGTTTTATATGTGTGTGTATTTTCATCACGATACAATGATGCATGCAGGAGTTTTTGGCAAATTTATTCTGAGCCCACAGGTCCCATGTTGTGAACAGCAGCCATCTTAGGTGTTGACCTTTACATAGGCATATACATGAGCCAATGATTCTGGTAGAGCAAGTATTAAAGGACACGTACCCCTTAGCTTGAGTTCTTCCTGACTCCCATTTGACCTGAACAGGCTGAATCTGCCTACGTGATGTTGGCCTCACCAAACCAGTCCATGCCCTCTAGTCAATCTATATTAAGGATCTGAGCAACTTGTTGTGTACATTGGCCTGAGCAAGATTAGAAGGCCGAATACAGTAGCCATGCCTGTTTATGACCCACAAGCATCCCTTATCCCACATTTCTATCTTCCACACCTGGCTCTGTTTCTCTGCTTCTGGGCTTTTACAATGGGGAGGTGACCGTTTATATGATGGGGAGGAAACCAGTTCTATTGTGAGTTTCTCCGGCCTGCACAGGAAAATATGTGAAGTTTGACATATGTTCATGATGGAAGATGGGTTGGACAGTTTGGGCAAGCAAACTGGTATTTGTAATTATAACATGCTTTGTTAGTAACATGGGAGTGACCTACAATGATGTGTTTCAAAGCAAGAATGTGAGCCTAGGGCCAAACTTTTTGTATAAAAAGCCTGCCTGAGAAAGCTGAGGTAGGCTCCCTCTTCCAGTTGTAAAAGTACGGTTGGACGACGAAGCCTCATAATTAATTATAATAGAGATGTCTTTTAATTTTACAGATTGGCTGTCAATTCCTTTGCTGTTTTATTATGCAAACTGTTGGATAGATCCCTGTGATGGAGAGTGAGTCATTTTCTACTTTTCCTCAATTGGCGCATCTAACTGTGGGCCTTATCATGGAGTGGTTATCTGCAGGAGTATTTTGTCAAAGGATGGAAAACTATTGGGGAAGACAAGACAGAATTCTACCAAAAAGAGGTACTCTGGGCACAGGGTTTTCTGGGGGATTATCTGTCTCTGTGGCCCAGTGTGTTTTTTGATTTTTCTGACTTAAAACTCTCCTAAAGATGTCACTCCTGACTAAGGAACCCATTCTTTTTTTTTGCTGTAAGTATTTTTTAACAGACTGTTAGTGCAGTGGGGAATTGACAGTTATAATTTGGACAAATATTTGTGTATATGCAAATTGCAATTTGTATAGGCAGTTAATGAAGAGACATTTTCTCCATCTGCTTTAATTGAAGAATAAGTGGGTCGCTCCCAGTCCTTTGTGGTTCAGAGTCCTTAGTTATTTATTGGTCGCAGAAATGTGACGCGGTCCTTAGTATTTATTGATACTCTTGGTTGCTTTTGTAGATTATCACTGGTTGCTTTTGTTAAGATAATATTTGGTTTGGGTACCGGTACATTTGGTTCATTTGGTAGGCCTTTGGTTGCTGTGGTTCAGATTATCGCCGGTTGCTTTAGTTGGATAATCTTCCTCAGTATTGGTTCCTTAGTTTTATTTGAACACTGCAGTATTCAAAAACCGTGGGTCACGTACATTTGCGTGTATATCGTTGGAGATAGCCCCATGAAGTTTGAAACCCGACTAGTGAGCGCAGATGCCTGGTCGCGGTATTTTGTTTTGTATTAGTATTGACTAGGTTGCAACAAAGGATTCCCGGTTGGAGGATTCGCTTCTGATACCTCCGGTTGGAACTCCAATTATGAGCTCTCTCTAAAGGTCTGTGAGGCTGTCCTTTTTTTTTTTGCAGCCTTCTGGAAATCTGTTGTAGAATTAAAAAGAAAAACAAAAAAATAGGAACAAAAACGTTTTTGTTGTAAATACGGTTTACAACTAGTATTGGCAGGTTATTTTTTAGCACAGTCTGTAGGCTGTTCCTGGTTTCTGTCCTAAGTGTTGACCTATGGGTTAAAATGTGTGTTTAAATGTCTATGTTGTTTGTGGGTTTTGTTGTAAATTGCGACGGCGCTATGTACAAGAAATGGTTAGAGCGCGCTGTTTTGTGTGTCCTGAGTGTTTGACCCCCCTTCTGTTTTGTGTCTGGAATGAGCTCAATGTATGTATGTGTATGGGTCACGTTCAATAGATGTAAATAAGGCTCCAAAGAGAAAAAAATGAAAAAACGAAATTGCCTGTTCTTTAGACGCACGGTGTTAGATGTTCACAGCCAAGTCTTTTCAGCTGCAGTATATCTAATAAGAATGTTCATTCAGCCAGCACCTCTCTAGTTAAACACGAGTGGTGGAATTTTGCAAACAGTCCCTTTTTAAATAAATGTGGCGCAGTAATCTCACACAGTCCCAGTTAGGCAGCTGCGCCTAGGCTTGTGTGTTAATATGTATCTAAATAATAGGCAAGGGATGTAGTGAGCATTTTATATGTAGAACAGTCACAAATAGCAATAATTAGGTTTAATTAGGAGAAAATAATTGTTAATTATGAAAAATAATTATTAAAAACAAGTGCTACAAAAATCGTTTTTTAATATTTGTGAAGCTTAACACTCATACTATGACCCTCTAGCATTAAAATGTTTGATTTAAGTTATGTTGTACCACGAAAATGACCAAACACTTCTGTGCGCAATTTCCCTTACCCTAGGCGCAAACAAGCTCATTTCTATAAGGTATAAATAATTATTTTCAAATGTATGACTCATAAATTAGGTAGTAGACATTCTAGTAATATCCATTATGCAATAAAATTGTAGGATATTTATTTCTTAGTATCCCGAATACAAAAGTCGATTTTCAGATAAATAGACTGTTTTAAATGGTTTCAGGGCCCCTTTTTAGAGTGTCTCTTTAGTAAATACATACATTTAGATCTTAATATATATGTTTGCAGGTTGTGCCTTCTTATGATTCAGCGAGTCAATGTGTCATAGAAATTGTTTTAAATATAGTGAAATATTGCAGGTTATGTGGAAGTGGTTAAACCTACTGGCCTTGTCAGCTTCAGTTACCACAAGCAGGGGACTGGCAGAACCTGTATAACGTGTTCCAGCAGTAGCGGCCGAGATGTTATCTTGTAAGGCTGTCTTGTTGACATTTGTCACCTTTTAATTAGGGCCTCGCCTGTGGAATGCAGCATGACATGGTTAAACATGCATCTGATGCTAACTTCAGCTGCCTCTTTGTATTTAAATCTCTGCCCCTGCCACGGTCCTGACCTGAGGTAACTTGAATAGCATGACTTGCTCCGATAATTTTAATTCCTGCTCATGTTTAGAATTCAAAGTATCTTCTTAGAGCGTTACAAATATGACATTAGCTGAGATGGGATTTTCGTTTTTGGGAACTAAAATGAGCAAAGGATGCAGGGCCATGTACAGCAATGATGATTGCATTTTAGCCAAAGAATAAATAATAGCTCCAGCATGTTCCTACAAAACGCTTGTTGTTCGGTAAATTATGTCATCAACACATTTATCTCAAATTAGAAATACGGCAGGGCTGACACAGCATTGCATCCCGCTAATAATAATAAAAGGAACACTATTTAATTTGTAAAACTGCAGCCTCATTTGTCAGTACCCTGAAGGATTGTAGAGCCCACACGTGGTTTGCATAGCTCCCAGTTGCTTTCAAAATGCTGCACACAAGCGCTTTATTTGAGATGTAGTTGATTGTATATGATTTAAATATGTAACCTTCATTCATTGCAGGCTGGCTGGTTCTCATTTGCCGCATTCACATTACATCTGCGTTAAAAGCGCACATCTGAGATAATAAACAAATAGGAAAGGTATTCCTCATGCAAAATTGTAGCACCTGCACTTCATGTCTTACAAATTAAGCACTGTGTAAAATGAGGGAACATGATTTAAAAAGGGCAAATGCAAAAGTGATTTCTTTGAAAAAAAATATCAAACATTCTGCTAAATGATCTGTAGAACTGGTATATGTGTGTCTCCATGCTAGGAACTAATTTTTTTTAGTTAAGTTTATTTGACAAAAAGAAAAACGAAGTGTTACATTAAGTTTTAGATAGCCAATAAGTAGAAGCCCTTCCCCAAAATTCTGCAACTTAAAGGCCTTAGGCCTGAGTGAGAATGGGCACTTTTTCAAGGTACATGGACAAAAAGTTACAGGTAAATAATGAAAAGTTTTTTGTATGTCACATTGTGTGATGTTTTGTAGTCTGATAAAAAGGGTTATAATTGATGTTGTATTATGAGAAATGTGTGTGTTGTGTATCTTTTCTGCTTCTTCCTACAGATAATTCATGGATTAATTCACAAGACACGTGAGTTGGCTGGTTGAAGAGAAATGGTTTTTTTTGCGTAATTTCTTTAAGAAAAAAATGTGTGTGTTTATGTTTCATTTATACATTTGGACCACTGAAACGCGTTATTTGACACAGCGACATTATATTTTACAGCAGAGTATCAATTACCTGATGCCCTGCTGTCAAAAGGAGGGTATAGGATTTTAGACTTGACAATTTAGATTGGGCTGCAAGTTTATAGTATACAGTACATGTGCCATGGTATTATGCATGACCGCTTATTCATATATGCTGTTTGTTTGTCTGGGCTGTTTTCTTTGTGTTTGATATACAGCAAGTATATCTGATGGCCTGATATGTATACAGCAAGTATATCTGATGGCTTGATATGTGTATTTTTTAATTTTTTGTGTGTATGTTCTGTTCTATGGTGCTACTTTGAATTACAAGTTCCCCTGTGTTGTGAAGGAACACATATGACAATATGTGTTATTTCACAATAAATTGGATGAATATTGTATTAAGATAAATTTCACAGATATGGACCTCATACTGTGAGCGAGTAAGGCAGCAGTTTTTCCAGTGCATGCCTAAATTTGGCTGTAATGATTTTTAAGAAAACTAAAATGATATACTGGATCAAAGTGTGCCATCCGTTGTTAGTCACTTAACTGCCTTTTTTCCTTAAGGACAGGCAGCTCTGCATTCATGTATCCTTGATTGGGCCTAAGGATGAAATTATAGATCCGTGACTAAAGGTGGCCTAACTTCGATATCGCATTTTTTTGATCGCATTTTTTGATTCCTGAATAAGCCTATGGATTCATTTTTTTCCCTGAAGAGACAACTGAACATTAGTTAGAATTACCGTGTAGGGTATAGATTGTCAGCGGTAGAGTTACATTTCTGTAACATTGGTCTTTCATGTATACCCGTGCTCTTGGTGCTGTGTCACATGCCTTAGGCCACCCAAGCAAACTCTTGTCCTTCCTATAGATTTTTCTTTTTGCTTCTTCCCTGACAAATGTTGCATCATGTTGAGTTATTGAAGATTTTAGTTGTGTCCTACTTCCATTTTCCCTTCTCCATCTTCCTTTCACCAGTCAACCCATTTATTATTATGGGTGTATTGTTCATGTTCACACTTCTAGACTGCAGTGATGTAGTAGGAACCCCCCTTATGCCACATACATTCCCTTTTGATTGATCGAACTAGTTTTCAAGAATTTTCTTTAGGCCCACTTCAAATGTCTTTTCAGACTGACTGTCAGGATAGTGATAGCCTGGTTAGTTGACCCAATACAAGTTTTCCATCTCAATAGGAGATTTTCCATCTCAATAGGAGATATCTCAAGTTTACATTCTTTTTAGTACGACATATTTTTAATGTCTATTTTTAATTTTTCAGTTCTCTTCTGTTTCTGCTGTTTCTATTTTTTTTATAAGATGTGTTCTAATCATGCAGATACCAGGACTCTCTAGTTCTTGTCCTCTTTTCTGCACAGTTGATCATTAGCCTTTGTATTACATAGCTCATTTGATGCACATTGTTTAAAGAAGGGACTTCTTCATGTCCTTGATAATGTGTATTATGTCATTTCTCTATTTGAGATGTTCTAGATAAGGAGTTTAGGAACACCTAGGCTTCATCATTAAGGAGACTATGTATTTACCCCATTAAATAATGTATCCCATTAGATAATGCCACTGTGTGAGAGCATCCATTTAGGTTCCCATGACGTATTGCCACTCCTTTGTAGATTGCAGGCCACTTGCTTGCAGTCCTCTTGTCAAAAAGCCAACCCATTAACTGTTTTTGTATCTGACTTGAAGGAAACTAACAATTGTGTTACATTTCCTATATCACTAGGCTGCGGGATCTTCCAGAGTAAAAAAGGAAGAATGTTATCCTGCAGACCGGTGATCAAAAAAGAAAAGCCTGGTCCCCATCAGTGAGCATGGCAGACGACTACAGACTTCTTGGCCCTGAAATTCCTGACAGCAATCAGCAGCGTGAACAGCAATCAGCAGCGTGAACAGCGGTCATCAGCATGGACAGCGATCATCAGCGTGCCTCCAGTGGTACCTCCTAAGCAAGCCATTTGTTTCATCAGAAGGCGTTGTAAAAAGAAAAGAAAAAAGGAGCTGATTTTCTGTTTTGCCTCAGAAGTTCAGTGCAAAGATGCGAAGGATCCCTGCTTTTGATGGCAGGACTGTCATCCACTTTGTGCAATTTGTGCAAACTGTCATGTGCTTGAACCTCTGGCAGCGCGCGGTCCCCTGACCCCCTTGGCCTGAGTTTTTGGCCTTTCCCCACACACACCTCTTTTCCCTTTGCTCCAGCAGAAAGGCAGTGCACCTGCGAATCCAAGTTTGGAAAAGGCACTACATTCCGGTGCCCATGAGAAGAGCAGCTTGATCGTCCTCTGACACTAAATGATGAGTGTAGGAGTCTGAAAGGAGCTACTGATCTTGAGAGGTTGATTCTCAGTGGTGCTTGTTTCTGCACGAGATGTTTTGTGCCCTTGATCAATGAAGAGCACATTTCTTGAGGTATCACAGAAAAGAGACACTGGTGCATTTGTTTTGAGACATTGAGACTTTGAATGAACTGTGGGTGTTCCAGGAGGGCACTCCTACTGAGCATGAAAAGGCCTGGATCGAGAGGCCCAACGCGGAAGAAGATGATGGAAGCGGATTTGATGGACAATAGAAGCCTTCCAAGAGGCTTATAACGGATTTTGGACACAGCTGCTAATATAGACTGAGTAATTGCCTATGTAAGGGCAAAAGGGGCATCTGAGGTTCTTTGAAATCTGAACCTGTGTTTAAAATATCATTATTCTGCTATGATTTTGATATCTGAGAAACGAAAATGGCAAGTTTTATATGTGTGTGTATTTTCATCACGATACAATGATGCATGCAGGAGTTATTGGCAAATTCATTCTGAGCCCACAGGTCCCATGTTGTGAACAGCAGCCATCTTAGGTGTTGCCCTTTACATAGGCATATACATGAGCCAATGATTCTGGTAGAGCAAGTATTAAAGGACACGTACCCCTTAGCTTGAGTTCTTCCTGACTCCCATTTGACCTGAACAGGCTGAATCTGCCTATGTGATGTTGGCCTCACCAAACCAGTCCATGCCCTCTAGTCGATCTATATTAAGGATCTGAGCAACTTGTTGTGTACATTGGCCTGAGCAAGATTAGAAGGCCGAATACAGTAGCCATGCCTGTTTATGACCCACAAGCATCCCTTATCCTACATTTCTATCTTCCACACCTGGCTCTGTTTCTCTGCTTCTGGGCTTTTACAATGGGGAGGTGACCGTTTATATGATGGGGAGGAAACCAGTTCTATTGTCATTTTCTACTTTTCCTCAACCAGACCCACTCTCTGCACGCCGCCGATCGTGACGATTCGAAGGAAATCAGGAAGTGTTGACCGCCATTTTGACACTGCGAGTAAATATATTGTTAAAAATAATTGTTATAAATTAATTCGTATTGATAAACATTGTCTGCGCCATCTTGCTTTTTTTCCAATGCCACACTTTTGTCGTGCACGGCAGCCATTTTAGATGCCTTGACCAGACCTACTCTCTGCACGCCGCCGATCCTCAGCATGGCTCACCACCCTCGCAAGCATCTCCCCCACGCACTGGTCACCCCCGCTCTCTGTCTTATGCATGGGCCATAAACCTCCCCCCATCTGCGCTGCTCTTCCCTGAGAATCACACCCTGTGCCCGCCCGACACCACCCTTTCACCCTATTTACTACCGCACCCTCTGACATTCCTCTTCCTTTGTGTCTGATTGTCCAGGCCGGTCCCAGGCTATCACGTAGCCCTGCGGATGTAGTTTATGGCCTCAACTGTAAAGAATCACCCCTCTTCAAAGGAGTTATAGTAGATCAAGGCCCCCACCCGATGAGATCCGTCACACCACACGCGTTCCTACTATCTGATAACCATCCTGTATTGTAATTGGGGAGGGGATTCTCATTGTGAGGGTGTGTGGGACCGAGCCTGAAGCGGAAGATTCCAGGGATGCCTCTTTGTACATCAAAGTTTTTACAATTATGTGTCACATTAAAAATATATAGCACTCCAACAAAGTAGTAGGATTATAAAACTTTAATAACTTATAAATATATAGAACGCAACAAAAACAGTAAACACATTTAAAAAAAAATTTAAAACAGAAGCAACAATGGTCAGTAGTTGTCTTTTGTGCGAATAGTCCCAAGGCAGCACAACGTGCTGAGTTCTGGACGGCACCCAGGTGATGTCACCTGGGTGCCGCACTGGTTTTGGAATCCTACAATGCTGCTCCGAAAAACGGAGTGGGGCGCCCGGGGGGGGCGGGGGGGAGGCCTTGTCAGTAGCGGTCTGTTGTGCGAATAGACCCAAGGCAGCAGAACGCGCTGAGATGTGGATGGCACCCAGGTGATGTCCAGTAAGTTGTCGCACTGGTTTTGGTATCTTACAATGCTGCTCCGAAAAACGGGGTGGGGGGGAGGCGGCATGAACGGGCCTCCCCAGGTGGAGGCTCGTTTGCTGTAGTGGGGCGCCCCTTTACCGTTTCAGTTGCCATTCCGCCCGCTTTTGCTACACTGTGCTTCATCCGCCATTCAGCTGTTTATCGCCCGCTCTTGCGGCTACAGCGTCTCGCTCACCATGTAGTTGAGTTGCGCCTACTCTTGCGGTGCAGCGATAGGCGGCTGCCACAGGACTCTTAAAATGGCGGCCGGCTCTTCGGATTTGGGCCTGGTCCACTAAAATGGCCCTGGGACACCTTGGAACTCGGACGCTTGTCTGCTAGGGCTTGGGCTCCATTCTCGAAAGCGTCCCCTCAGCCTTGAAGATTCTACAAAAGTCTTGGGGGCCCCCGACTCCCGCAGGCTTTCGGTGGGGAGCAGCTGCCATGATTGCCTGCAGAATGGCCACGACGGAGCTACGAGATGGTGGTGCTCTCATGCTGACGCCAGCTTCAGTCTGAAACATCCAGAAACACTGCAGACTATCAATTCAATGAGTTCCGGTGGAGCCCCAACGTGACCCGGTAGGGAAGAACTTGCCCTCCCCTTTTTTGAGTGATGGTTCTTGTTGCCTGTCCCCTCTGTTGTCATCTAACGGAACCTTTTTTGATTGCTGAGTGAGAAAAAAAAAGGTGGGTCTTTCATCGTTTGGGAAAAAAAAATGTTTTAATCCAATGAAAAGTGTTATTTTTAGGTCATATGATCAAGCCTTCCATCATTAGGAAACCAAAAGTAAGATGAACCAATGAAAAGTTTTATAAACAAGTCACATGACCTGTTATGCGGCTTTGGGCTATAAAAAGCGTACAAAATCCGTTGGCCCATGAGGCGGCGTCTGTAGCGGACCGATGTGCGAATAGGCCGAAGGCAGCACAACGCGCCGAGATCCGGATGGCACTGAGTTGGTGTCCAGCAAGTTGCACTGGTGTGGCCATCCTACAATGCTGCGCCGAAAGACGGCGTGGGGTGCCCGGGGGGAGGCAGCGCGAACGGCCCTCTTCCGCCTCCCCAGGTGGAGGCACCTCATCTGCAGTGCGGCGCCCCTTAGCATTTCACACGCCGTCCAGCCGAGTTGCGCCCACACTTTCTGCTACAGTAGGCCGAAGGCAGCACAACGCGCCGAGATCCGGATGGCACTGAGGTGGTGACCAGCAAGTTGCCGCACTGGTGTGGCCATCCTACAATGCTGCGCCGAAAGATGGCGTGTCCAGCTGAGTTTCTCCCGCTCTTGCGGTACAGTGACTCGAACGTGCTAAGATCCGGATGGCACCGAGGTGGTGTCCAGCAAGTTGCTGCACTGGTGTGGCCATCCTACAATGCTGCGCCGAAAGACGGCGTGTCCAGCTGAGTTTCTCCCGCTCTTGCAGTACAGTGACTCGAACGCGCCGAGATCCGGATGGCACCGAGGTGGTGTCCAGCAAGTTGCTGCACTGGTGTGGCCATCCTACAATGCTGCGCCGTAAGACGGTGTGGGGTGCCTAAGGGGGGGGGAGAGGCGGCGTAAACGGACCTCTTCCGCCTCCCCAGGTGAAGGCATCTCATCTGCAGTTTGATTTGGTGGATAATCCCCGACCTGCCAGTACATCCACCAATGAAGTGGCAGTGACAGAATCAGAGGCAAGGGAAACGGTTCTAAATCTTCAGAAGAACTTTGGACAAATGAAAATGACATGTTTAACTTGCGGCAAATTAATTTCATGTGGAGAGAGGAGTGCTATTCTAATCAATAGAGCTCATGAACATCATCATAGTCGCTGGTTGGTGGAGACATTTTGACTATATCCTGGACCTGTCCGGCCTCGCCCAAAATGGCGCCGGTATAAATGGGACTCGTAACTCCTTGTTGTGTACTGGTTGCCCAACCTTGATATCACGAGATACGTATGCAGTTTTGAAGCACATGGCGGGCGGGGACGAGTACTGATTGAACATTTGGACATCCCTATTGATATTAAGTTCTGATGTGTTATTGATTACTGTACTATTGAAAGTTCGATTTAACGTCACCCATGGTAGTTGCCCGCAAATGTATATCTAGATAATTTTATTGTAACTGGCCCTGTCGTACTTTAATTATAAAATGTACGTCCACCGATTCCGCAAATGTTAGACACCTTAGTTCTTGCAACCTAATGGGTCGCCCGTTACGTTGTTCTACAGTGTAAATGTCCCCTCATCATATACCATTCCAGTTTGCTCTGTGGCCGGCCCACGTGGTTATAGGCCCTTATTTGTATACTGACATTTTCACAATAAAGGTTTTTAAAACAAAACATGGTAGTAGTACTTACATTGGAAAAGTTTGGAATAATAGCCACTGTTTTCGAATCAGTAAAAGGCAAGTGAAATAAAGCAGTCCAATTACATGACGGTTAAAAGGTATAATACGCAGGAACGCAGTAAAGATAAATGGTCAAGGGCTGTTGTGTTTTCTACTCCTGCAACATAAAGTGATCGATAAGAATCTGATATTCAGGCCTATCGGCGACTAAGACAGCAGGCCGAGCCTCTTTAGCTCAATGGCTCCCTCATGGGACGAAGAAACGCCCTTATTCTCGAAATAGGAATATTTTACATGGAGGACAGTGGTAAAGTTCCCGGGAAAATACATTAGCCTGGAACATTACAACATATATGTTTAAGAAAAAAAAATGTTCGAAAGCAATGAAAAGTGTTATTATGATCAAGCCTTTCATTATTAGAATAACAAAAGTAAAATGAACCAATGAAAAGTTTTATTAACAAGTCACATGACCTGTTATGCTTATGTTACGCGCTGCACGCCGCGCTCTGGATCGCTTCCGGGAAGCTGCGCCTTGCGCCAGCGGTCGGAACACAACCCCTTTCAGTAGTCCAAAAAGTTCTGTTAAATGACAACAGAAGGGACAGGCTACACGAACCTTCAGTCAAAGAGGGGAGGGCAAGTTCTTCTCTCCCTGTTCACGTTGGGGCTCCACCGGAACTTATAGAATTTGGGCGGGGTGGGTGGCGGAGCCGAGCTGTCTTGCAGCCATCATGGCGTCGAGCTCAGTTCATCTCACTAGTTTCGTATTTCTCATGAGGGGTTGTTCCTAATGTTTCTATTTTAGCGAGGTCAAAAAGAGATCCCAATAGTGGTCTACTGATTTTGCTCGATTCCTTTTGTTTTTTAAAACGATTGTTCACTATCTGCAAAGACTAAACAGAGTATTGCGACTCTGTGCTTGTTTGTTATTAGATAATGAAGCAAAGAGATCCAATTCTAAAACAGTAAATGCTTGGATAACAATCAATCAAATGGAGAGAGAAGCAGGCACGACGGATTACAATGGGGGCAAAGGCCTGCGTTACCTACCCTTCACTATCTGCAAAGAGAGAATACTTCTAAAAGAAAAAAAGGGGGGGGCAGCGTTTAAAGCACATCAGCGTGCATAGACACGAAAATGTTTTTACCTACCACGTACTTGACATTTTAAATCTTTTCATATTTGCTATTAAAAAACCATTGAAATTCACTGAAAAAACCATAGGTTATAGACCATATATAGTTAGGAATTAGCATTTACAAAACCTTAATTTACTCGCACAAAACCATAGAAATTCGCATATATAGTTAGTTGCAATAACTATATATCGTGCACCCGCAATCCACTGCTGATGATGTCACATATTACATCATTCATGACATGGTCAGTGACATCACTGATGACATCACTGTTGACATCTCAAATGACATCACTGATGACATCACTGATGACATCTCAAATGACATCACTGATGACATCACTGACATCTCATTCGACATTATTGATGACATCACTGATGATATCATTTATGTGATAATACAATGAACATCTTCAGACTGTAATATAACCTTAGATACACTCAGTGTAAACAGACACTCACAGACTGTCACACATCCATGGAGTTACTCATACACCTAGTCAGTCATGCAAAGAATCAATCACACCTCCATTTCCTCAACTATACAGTTATACACACCTTACTCATTCAAACATATACTAACACATATTTACTCTCTTATACAATCCCTGATACAAGTTCACAATGATCCATACAGCCACTCTCACATTCACTGGCTCTTATGTTCAGTTATTTATATATGTCAACTCTCACATGTACTGTGTTTTACATATGTACTTACTTTGACATGTAGCACTGAGATATCCATTCACTCACCAATACACTCATGCACACAGTCAACTGCCCATACAGCTGTTTCCACATGCACGTTTGAACCCATACATCTAGTGAATCAACTGCTCACACATCTATGCACAGAGTCATACACCTCCCAGCCTCCCACACACATACTCAGTCTCCCATACAAACACTTGGGCAACCAATCAATAACCCATATAGTTACTCATATAGCTACTGATTAACACATGCAGCAGTTTACAGAACAACAGACATAATGATGCACAAATTAAGACAGTTTAGTCACTAACCCATGCACTCAGTGAAACACATTTAATCACTCTCTCATACAGTCAGTCATGCACCTACTAAATCCTTCATCCAGACACTTATACATCCACTCATTCTTCAATATGTAAGACATATTTTAACTTTACAGAAACATACAAACACTGGATGATGTCATCAGTGATGTCATCAGTGATGTCACTGACCATGTCATGAATGATGTAATATGTGACATCATCAGCAGTGGATTGCGGGTACGCGATATATAGTTATTGCAACTAACTATATATGCGAATTTCTATGGTTTTGTGCGAGTAAATTAAGGTTTTGTAAATGCAAATTCCTAACTATATATTGTCTATAACCTATGGTTTTATCAGTGAATATATATATATATATATATATATATATATATATATATATATATATATATATATATATATATATATATAATAGGGAAAAAATCCTAACTATATATACCTACTGGCTATCGCCAGTAGGTAATATATATATATATATATATATATATATATATATATATATATATATATATATATATATATATATATATATATATATATATATATATATATATATATATATATATATATATATATAACCTACTGGCGACCGCCAGTTAGATATAGTTAGGACCTAGTTTTCATTGGAAATCCGCAACATTCTATTGTGAATACCTTTGGCGCCGGTTGATGAATCTTTGTGAATTTGTCAAAGAATATGGCCCGCTCCGCTCCGCTCCTAACCTGAAAGTTTTGGGGGGATTTGTCAAGTGGGGGCTGAGAAAAAAGGGGGTCCCATAACGTGTTTTCCCCATGTTATTTTCCATAGGACGATTAGACACGGCTACAGCCCGAATTGCTGAAGGGAATTACAAGAAATTTGGCAAAATGGTAGAGTCTGATTCGCAGATCACGCTTTTGCTTAAATGGTGTAAATCCCTCCAGTACTTCTTGAGAAAATCAAAAGAAAAAAATATATATATCTTTAAGCGCGCACCGTGCGCGCACCCGTGCACCTACGGTGCGCGTATCCGGTGTGAGCGAGCGGAATTCTGATTTGCTGTTAGATGTCTGTCAACATTCCAATTGGTGGAAAACAGGAAGTGTTGGCCGCCATTTTGTCACTCCAAGGCAGAAGAGAGCCAAAAACAAAAGAGGAGAACGTGAAAAGGGGGCAGGATAGAGTCTCCCTGACCCCTTAGGCCTTCTCAGGTGGTCCCTGAAGGACCCTGAAGGGTAAAAAAAACATTTTCTTTTTGGGAAAAAATCGCGAGGTGCGCGCACGGTGCACTCACCCCGAGGCAGAAGAGAGTCAAAAACAAAAGTGGAGAACGTGAAAAGAGGGCAGGGTAGAGACTCCCGGACCCCCTAGGCCTTCTCAGGGGGTCCCTGAAGGACCCCGAAGGGCAAAAAAACTTTTTTTTTTTAAATTGAGAGGTGCACTCACGGTGCACCCACCCACGTGGCAGAAGAGAGTCAAAAACAAAAGTGGAGAACGTGAAAACGGGGCAGGGTAGAGAATCCCTGACTCCCTAGGCCTTCTCAGGGGTTCCCTGAAGCACCCCAAAGGGCACAAAAACATTTTTATTTAAAAAAAAATCATGATGTGCGCGCACGATGCACACACCTGTACGCGCACGGTGCGCGACCATCGGCAAAAAAAGAAAAAAAAAAACAGTTAAATCACAAGTTTGAGTGTTTAGATGTTGGCTGGGTCTAAAAAGAGCTGTTGTATTCATTGAGTGAGTAAGTACCGATGCAGAGTCTAAAGTTCAAGAGGAAGACTCTGTTCCCCTCATATGTGAAATGTACACCGTCTCCTCTATAAATGCCTTGCATGTTGTAACGCAAGTTGTTATGGTATATACAACCCATACCATAGTCTCTGGGGAAAGCAGAAACAGACTTATTCACATGTTTCCTTGCTTTCTCAATCTGTGGACAATATTGGTTGGACCAGTTCTATTTTTTGCCTTTGGCATATATTAGAATAAAATGGAGGAGTACTACCCGATGAGGGTAAATGAAGGCTTTTGTCTAAACTCAGGAAACATTGTTCCTTTGTTAGGAAACCCCTCACTCACCACCTAGTGGTGACTTGCTTCATCATCGGGGCCCACCCAAGTGGCCTAGCGTCACTTGGGTGTGCTTCAACACCTGCAATTGCAGTGGAGCTGGTAGTGAGATGTGGGGTGCAAACAAAAAAGAGTGTAAGTGTTAAAATTGTCCTGGTATGCTTTTATATAGAGTTTAATAAAAAAGTAACTGGACAAAATTAAAAATATAGGTGAGATAGTAGTAGGGAAGTTACGACCTACTTATCTCTGTTTTATGTGTTGGTCGACATGTTTCTACCATTAGGGGAAAATCCCCGGTATTCCTCAGGACCAAAACAAGGAAGTGGGTGGTATGTGCCCCCTAAAAGACACACCCAGCCCTAAATCCTTGGACGACCAGAAGAAAAATAGACTTCTGGGTACGCACACCTAAAATTTAGGGTGCTGCAAAACAATGCTGGGGCTCAGGTCGAGCTGCATCAAGCAGGAGTAGGGCGCTATGCCGGTAACAACATAATAGTTGTGTTGGCGGGATCAGGCGGATCACCTACTTCTCCATGCTTGCTGCTTGGTAGCCAAACAACTATTATGTTGTTACCGGCATAGCGCCCTACTCCTGCTTGATGCAGCTCGACCTGAGCCCCAGCATTGTTTTGCAGCACCCTAAATTTTAGGTGTGCGTACCCAGAAGTCTATTTTTCTTCTGGTCGTCCAAGGATTTAGGGCTGGGTGTGTCTTTTAGGGGGCACATACCACCCACTTCCTTGTTTTGGTCCTGAGGAATACCGGGGATTTTCCCCTAATGGTAGAAACATGTCGACCAACACATAAAACAGAGATAAGTAGGTCGTAACTTCCCTACTACTATCTCACCTATATTTTTAATTTTGTCCAGTTACTTTTTTATTAAACTCTATATAAAAGCATACCAGGACAATTTTAACACTTACACTCTTTTTTGTTTGCACCCCACATCTCACTACCAGCTCCACTGCAATTGCAGGTGTTGAAGCACACCCAAGTGACGCTAGGCCACTTGGGTGGGCCCCGATGATGAAGCAAGTCACCACTAGGTGGTGAGTGAGGGGTTTCCTAACAAAGGAACAATGTTTCCTGAGTTTAGACAAAAGCCTTCATTTACCCTCATCGGGTAGTACTCCTCCATTTTGTTCTTTGGAACCTTGACCAGGGAATCAGGAGTATTCCCCGTCCGACGACTACGTACGCAACTCCTTACTCTCCTACTTGTTTTCCAATATATTAGAATATACAAAGGCAGTTTGTGGAAAAAGTGACATCGATTGCCCAAAGGTGTCCTTTAAAAGCATTTCCAGACCTACCCCAGTCAAAGTGCCTAGGTCATTGCCACCACAGTGCACAATTATGAGGTCAGGGTATGGGAGATGCAAAAAGGATTTTACTAATGGCATCAATTGGTGACATCTCAATCCTCTCTGGCCAATCCACATAATATCCACATTTGGTAAATGAAGGTTGAGAAAGCATCTATTTCCTGCATACCTTTCACTCCAGAAAATATAGCTGTGTCCTACAATCCACACTCTAAGCATCTTGAAGGGAGATCTGGTTGTACTCAGATGAGCTTTGTAAATGAAATGGCAGTTTGAAAAGTAGGAGTTTAGAAAAAATGTGGATGAGATTCAGTGCACTTGAAAAAAAGAAATGATTGGTGGTTTATGAAAATTCAACATTGAAATGCTAATGGTTGAGAAAAAGTTATTGAAAGGAACATTGCACAGGATAAGCTGGTGTATTGAGAAGTCAAACACCCTTGCTGGTTTGGTTTGCAGATGAACTTTTCACCTGTGTGTTCAGTTAGGTGTTCTATGGAGTGTTACCATGGTAACAGGCAGAGAGAGCAGTGGAGGAAGGTTGAATATTATGACTGACTGACTGAATTATTTTTAGAGCGCTCTAATGCTGAGGCGTCTTGGAGCTGTAAGACGGAGAGATAGGAGTTGGAGTTAGGGCAGCACAAAGAGCCAGGTCTTCAGCGCCTTTCTAAACTTAGTTATGCTCTTTTCGGAATGTAGTGAGGATGGTAAACTGTTCCAGAGCTTTAGAACTTGATGGGAGAAGTATCTGCCACCCCAACGGACTCTCTTAGACCTAGGGATGTGCAGTAGATTTTGGGAACTGGATCTGAGTGAGCGCTCAGGTACATAGGGGGAGAGAAGATTGGAGAGCTGTTTAAAGGTCTGCCCATAGAGGGATTTGTGGGCCAGGCACATGACCTTGAATTGAATTCTTCTCCTGACTGGAAGCCAATGGAGTTCACTTATTGCTTTAGAGGTGGGATGTCGTTTGGGGAGATTAAGCAGTACTCTGGCCGCTGCGTTTTGGATTGACTGGAGTTGGTTAAGTTGTTTTTCGCCGGCACCTATGTACAGGGCATTACAGTAGTCTACCCTAGACATAATCAATGCTCCCACTACTGTTTTCCTCAAGAGAAAGAGATGTAGGGCAGGATTTTTCGAAGGACCTTCAGTGTAAAGAAACAGGACGAAGTGAACGGGTTGATTTGGGGTGTACAGGAAAGGTCCTTGTCCATTATGAAACCTAGGTTTCGGACCTTGTTGGCCGGGGTCGGGCAGACGCCGGCTTGTGAAGGCTACCAGAGATCGTTCCAAATAGAGGGTTTTTGGCCAAACTCGATCACCTCCATTTTTTCGGTGTTAAGTTTGAGGAAGTGAGCGTTCATCCATAACTTTACGTCTGATAGACAGTTTCTGAAACTAGTGGCAGTGGCTTCTACTGTCTGCACCAATGAGACCACTAGTTGGGTGTCGTCGGCGTAAGAGACTAAATGCAGGCCGTGGGATTTTATCAGTGCAGCTAGGGGTGTAACATAGAGATTAAAAAGGGTTAGTGACAGAGCCGACCCCTGAGGGACTCCGCATGGTAGAAGGAACTCCTCTGAGAGAAGACCATCCCAGTGGATTTGGTGAATGCGTGCCTGCAGAAAGGACTGAAGCAGTTTTAGGGCGGTGTGGGTGATGCCCAACGTTGTTAGTCTATTTATGAGGACATCATGGTTAACGGTGTCAAACGCCGCTCTCAGATCCAATAAGATCAGAGCGGCTCTGCCTCCTTTGTCCATGGATTAACGAATGTCATCAGATGCAATGATCAGAGCAGTTTCCGTTGAGTGACAGGCCCTGAAGCCATGTTGCGTGGGATCTAATAGGTGGTTGTCCTCAAGGTGTTTTGTTAGCTCCTGATTCATTGCGCTTTCAAGAATTTTGGCAGGGAGGGGCAGACACGATATAGGGCGGTAATGCTTAGCTTCCTTGGGGTCCAGGGTCTCCATTTTGAGGATGGGCCTGATACACGCCTTCCTCCAGCTGCTGGGGAATTGTCTGGAGTTAATTGCAGTATTAAGGAGGGGGGGTTAGGGCTTGACTGATAATTTCAGGGACCAGATGTAGAACATGAGGGGGGCATGGGTCCATCGGTGAACCAGATTTGTAGGAGCAGCGTGGCAACCTGGTCACAGCTAAGCTGGGAGAATCTGGGGAGTTCTGGAATTGGCACCTGTAGATCTGTTTCATGGGGGACCACTTCACACGGGGGTAGCGAGCGAAGGTCATTATAGACTGTCTGAACTTTCTGCTGAAAGAATTGTGCTATGTCTTCCACCAATTCTTGGTGAGGCTTGAAAGTGGTTTCTCCGGGACTTTTAGCTAGATGAGTGATGGTCTTAAACAGTTCCTTTGAGGAGTTTAAGGACTCTTGAATTTTCTTTGTATAGAATATGGCCTTAGCTTGCTCTATGGTGAGCTTGTATTCATGTAGGGCAGCCGTATACTCCTTTCTAGACTGGGGGCTGTAGTCATTTTGCCAGAGCCTCTCGGCCCTCCTGCATTTCAGTTTTATCAGTTTGACCTCAGGAGTGTACCATTGTGAGGTTGCTGAACGAATCTTGGGTCTTTTGGCTTCTTCCGGAGCTAACTTGTCCATTGCCTGTGAGAGCCAGGTGTTAAATTTATGGGCTCCATCATTGCTGTCTGTACTGATGAAGGTAGGTACGTCCCTGCTAAGAATGTTTGCTAGGGAAGTGGCTTCTAGTTTTTCCATGGACGGGATTTGGACGGGAGTACAAGGTCCTTTCTCCTTGCATTTGTCAACGTGATTGCAAGGGTGAAATTGATGGCAGCGTGATCGGACCAGGGGAGAGGCGTAGTGGAGGTGACCTTGATGTGGTGATTATTAGTAAAAATGGAATCTAGAGTATGACCAGCTGTGTGAGTGGGTCCAGTCCTTAGTTGGGTTAGTCCGTAACTACGGAAGTTATCTATTAGGGTGGTGGTATAATTCAAATTATTATCTTCGAGGTGGAAATTAAAATCTCCCAGTACAGTGAAGGTGGGATGGTCAGAGGTAGACTCCAAGAAGGTTAAAAGGGCGTTGGTAAATGGACCTCTGGGTCCTGGGGGTCGGTATAGCAGAAGGCCAGTGAATATTAGTTGGTTGTTATATTTGACCGTAAAGGAAATGGCCTCTGATTCTAGTCCTGGCTGATGGAGAATATGTCATTTAAAAATAGACCGGTGAATGATGGCTACAGCCCCACCAGTGGTTCCTTGTCTGTCCACATGTGCTACGGAGTAGTCTGTAGGTACTGCGGTGTTCCAGTCTGGCCCAGAAGAGTTAGTAGCCCACGTTTCAGTCAGGAAGACCAGATCGACCTCGTTGTCCACAATGAAGGATTCGATTTCATGTTTGTGCTTTGGCATTGACCTGACATTTAGGAGTATGTTTTTTAAAGATTTGCTGTTAGGTTTATAGCGGCAGTGCGCGGGCTGAACGTGGGGGTAGGGAGAAGTAGCCATGGGTAAAGAATTGAGCCCACTGAGTGCGAGGTAAGGTATTGTGTTGCCGCAAGATCGACATTTGCTAATGTACGGCATACCTCTCTCTGAGGGTTGTGTTACGTGTTGATATTCGTTGCATCTTAGGTTAAGAAGAGTTTCTCTAGAGTAACCATGTTTCAGGTGATGGTGGGAATTAGGCAGGGCTTGTGGCCCTGGGCGCTGGTCTGGCGCGGACGGGCGCAGACAGGCTTGCCTTAGGCGCGCCTTCGGCGCGCCCGCTGCGCGTCCAGAAGAGCACAGGGCTAAATAGGCTCGTAGGGCGGAAGTCACGACAACTAGAGCGCATCTCACCAGTCACGCCACACCTAAGATGGCGGCTAAGTGACCTGATAGAGTATTGAGCAACCCTAATTATCCCTCCGCTTCAAACGGGACTTCCCGCGGCGGAACAGGGATTAGGGTGTCAGGTAAGGTAAACGTACAATTATTCAGTCAATTGTGCGCGAGATGCATTTGATTTACAGTCGTCAAAGTGATACCACAGTTACTATTCAAAGTGACAGCATGTGCAAGTTAAGATTTAGAACAAGTAAAAACGTTGTAATCACGATTTACATTTAAAAAGATTTGCAGTGTTTAGAAAGCGCTGGCCGCTCTGCTTACTCCGTCTTAGTCCCGAGCCGTCAGCCAAGTGCTGTCTAAATAGGCTCGTAGGGCGGAAGTCGCAACAACTAGAGCGCGTCTCACCAGTCACGCCACCCCTAAAATGGCGGCTAAGTGACCTGATCGAATATTGAGCAACCCTAATTATCCCTCCGCTTCAAACTGGACTTCCCGCGGCGGAACAGGGATTAGGGTGTCAGGTAATGTGAGATTGAAAGTGTTGCAATGTAGAACCAATTAAAATGTTAGTTTGGTTTTGAATTTGTGTGGGAAGAAATTTCATTTGTTATCTACATGAATATATGTGGAAAATTAGAGGGAAGCAATGCCATTCTATGGTTCCAGTGACTGGTGCACAATTCAGAGATTCTGTTTAAGAAAATCTGGTGTGTGATTGACACTATTCTAAATCTACAAAAGCGTTATTAAAGGTGAGTTGTTAATTTGTAAGGGGATCTATGTTGTGCACTTTAAGTTACTAAGACAAATGTGTTCTAATGTAGAAGCAGGAGTTTTGTTTGAATAGAGTCTGATTCTGAATTTGTCTGCTTTAGGAAAAACATTGTGATAGGAGCATTTGGTATGTTAATGTATTTGAGGAGATTTTTTTTGCAGTACAGTGCTGTTGTTAAAAATGTAGAGTGTGTGCATGAAGTGGTCTAACCACTTACACACTTTCATATCAAGGTTAGAATTCTCATATAGTCTCCTTGCAGTCTAGTAAACGTTCTGGGTGTGCTGCACAAATGCCATAGAAAATCTTTCAGTAGCTTGTGGCAGAATTAGTTGATGTGTTTAAAAATATGGGGATACATGTACTCATGAAGTGAGTCAGGCTTTAGGACATGCAGTGCCTTTTAGTCCTAGCTCTTGCATGATACCATACACTGCCCAAACACAACTGCATTGCTCTAAACTCAGAAATATCAGTCCCACCTTGATCTCCTACACGGCCTGAACACAACTGCACTATCCTAAAGCCTGAAACACCATCCCTAGCAAAACCTGCCAACCTTTTTCAACACTAATTTACTGCTCTAAACCCTGAAACAGCACTCCCAGCAAGACCTTCTTTCACTGCAGTGATAATTTTACTGAATTGCAAGGGATAGTGTTATTTGTCTAAGGTCACAGTGTGAGTCAGTATTCATTTCTGAGAAATGTGGCAGAATATTTTACTTAGTTGATGTGTTTAAAAATATGGGGATACATGTACTCATGAAGTGAGTTAGGCTTTAGGACATGCAGTGCTTTATAGTCCTAGCCCTTGCATGATACCATACACTGCCCAGACACAACTGCATTGCTCTAAACTCAGAAATATCAGTCCCACCTTGATCTCCTAAACTGCCTGAACACCACTGCACTGGCCTAAAGCCTGAAACACCAACCCTAGCAAAACCTGCTAAACTCTTTCAACACTACTGCACTGCTCTAAACCCAGAATCACCATCCTCAACGAGTGTCCCTATAATGTTGGAACATCACTGCACTGCCCTAAACCCTGAAACAGCACTCCCTGCGTGATCACCTACACTGCCCGAACACTGCTGCTGTGCCTTAAACTCTCAAAGAACACCCCCTGCTATACCCTCTACACTGGGTGAATACTAGTGTAGTTTTCAAAACCCTGAAACAGCACTCCCAGCAAGACCCCCTTTCACTTTAGAAATCATTTTACTGAATTGCAAGGGATACTGTCATTTGTCTAAGATCCCACTGTGAGTCAGTATTCATTTCAGAAAATTGTGACAGAATAATTTGCTTAGTTGATGTGTTTAAACATATGGGAATACATGTACTCATGAAGTGAGTCAGGCTTTAGGACATGTAGTGCTAGAAAGTCCTGTGCAGTATGTGTGTCAGGCCTCTTAATTCCCAAATAGTCTCCATGCTGTATAATAGAGATCTTGGGTGTGCTGCACAAAGGCCACAGAAAATCTTTCAGTAGCACGTAGTTATCATTTCAGTGAATTGCAAGGGATATTTTGATTTGTCTAGAAACAGAATGAGAGTCAGTGTGTTTTTGGGAATACTGTGACAGAATCACTTGTTCGGTGCATGTATTTGCAGACATGGGAATACATTTACACATGGAGTGAGTCAGGCTTTAGGACATGCAGTGCTTTATAGTCCTAGCAGTTGCATGACACCATACACTGCATAAACACAACTGCATTGCTCTGAAATCAGAAAAATCAGTCCCACCTTGACCCCCTACACTGCCTGAACACCACTGCACTGACCTAAACCCTGAAACACCATCCCGAGCAAAACCTGCTAAACTCTTTCAATACTACTGCACTGCTCTAAACCCTGAAACAGCAGTCCCAGCAAGACCCTCTTTCACTGTAGTAATAATTTTACTGAATTGCAAGGGATACTGTTATTTGTCTAAGGTCACAGTGTGAGTCAGTATTCATTTCTGAGAAATGTGGCTGAATAATTTGCTTAGTTGATATGTTTAAAAATATGGAAATACACGTACTCATGAAGTGAGTTAGGCTTTAGGACATGCAGTGCTTTATAGTCCTAGCCCTTGCATGATACCATACACTGCCCAGACACAACTGCATTGCTCTAAACTCAGAAATATCAGTCCCACCTTGATCTCCTAAACTGCCTGAACACCACTGCACTGTCCTAAAGCCTGAAACACCATCCCTAGCAAAACATGCTAAACTCTTTCAACACTCCTGCACTGCTCTAAACCCAAAAACACCATCCTCAGTGGATGCCCCTATAATGTTGAAACACCACTGCACTGCCCTAAACCCTGAAGCAGCAATCCCTGCATGATCTCCTACACTGCCTGTACACTGCTGTTGTGCCTTAAACTTACTTAAACTTACTTATGGAGTGAACCACACTTTACAACATATAGTGCTTTTAATTGCTATGTAGTATGCTAGTAGTGGTCTATAATTAAAAAAAAACGTAACATGTTTTTTTTTCTTCACAACAGATTTTAATTATCTACAGAAAGAAAAACCATTATGCCTTCGAAGAGTGAGAAAAGAAAAAGATATAAATAGGCTTACTTTTCCAAGAAAAAACAAGTGCAAGGTTTATCTAAACAACAATGTGTGGAAAAAAGAAGAAAGCTTCTAGTAAGACAACAAAGGATTTTATAAGGAAAATAACACAAACTAAAAAAAGTGTGGAGAATCAGGAAAAAAAAATATCTGTAACTACAAATAAAAACCAGACAAAAAGAAAAATGATGGAAAACTATGTGGTAAAGATATTGAGTATAGTAATAGACGAAAAAATCAGTTTGTTGAGATTTGGAAGCAAATGTTTTATAACAGAGTTGTTTTAAATGTATTAAAAATATAAAGAATTGTAAAATAAAAACAGCTTTTTATAGGAAAAAGAAAAATATTGATACAATTGTTGAGAAGACTTTTGAATTAAAAAAATGTGTTCATTTTAGTAATCAATAGGATTCGAACACTAGATAAGCCAATCAATGTTATGAAGGCCAAAAGTAAGTGGAAAAGACTATTTAATAGAACTAATTTTTGTAATGTTTTTTCTGGAGAATGGAACATAGTTCAAGTTGTGAGCCATTTTTTAATGAAGAGAGTTACCTTCAGAGTAATGATTTGTTGCATGCAGTTGACACCAGTGGTCGAGCTTATGAGGTTAAGAATGGTTGTCCGATTGAAAAAGAGAAAATTGTCCCTAGAAATGCAGAAGAGCTGATGAAGTTTTAGGGAGACATCCTAAGGCTCCAGTGTACACTTGGAATTGTAGTAGTATTTGTAGTGTACGACAGGATTCAATAGATTTTTTTCGCAATTTCTTACGTAAGTATACTAAGAAAAGTGTTAAACAAAAGATTACGATGTTGCAAGAATTAGACCCTTGCAGAGTGAGAGAAAAAGCGGGTTTGCAAGGTCATTCTCTGGCTTGTCTTTCTAAAAAAGTATGTCAGAGTGTTTTTCACCATTTTAGGATGTTAGCAGTGCATCATACTGAAGTGAGGAAATTAGTGAGAAGGTTGTATTATGCAAAAAGTCCAGCACTTAAGATAAAACAGTTAAACAGAGCTCTTTTGCATGGATCTGTCTTAGATGTAATCAACATTTATAAAGAAATTGAGGTTAGTTGCTTTGGTCCTGAAGAAGACAGGGCAGAAACAGATACATTAATAGAAGGAAATGTGGAATAAAATGTACAGAATTTTATTACAGAACATTTTGAGCAAGAAATAACAAGGTTTAAGGTCATTTCGGGTGAAAGGCCAAACTTGTCTTGTATTTGTTGTAGACGAATTCAGTATAAAAATCAGACCAGCTTAGTTTATCTATATTTAAAAAGTGAGAAGGAGAATAATATTCAGTGGAAGGAGTTTGCAACTTATTTGTTGGTAGAGAATTGTTTTGATATAGGTTCTGATCAACGTATTTGTAAATATTGTTATAATAAATTAAATGAAAACAAAATGCCTGCTAGAGCTGTACATAATAATCTTGATTTGGAAAATATTCCTTCTGAACTGATGGATTTAAATACTTATGAGTCTATTCTTATTCATTGTGTGCATCCATTTCAGGCTATTGTTCGTATGGAGCCTAAGACAGGGAAATTGCCTCCTTCAGATTTACAGAGAGGATTAAAGGGAAGAGGTGTATATTTGCCTCTAGATTTAAAGAAAAATATTGAAAATATTGGTGTAGAAATTGTGGAAGAGGAACCTTTAGTTCTTCTAGTTAATGGTGTTCCTACAAAGAGTAAGAAAATCTAGCAAGAATTAGTGGATGTAAGGAAAGTAAAAAAGGCAACGATGTATTTGGTAAAAAATAGTCAATACTATAAAACTGTATATGTAGGAGAAGAGGAAACAACTGTAGAAGAAGACAATGATTTGTCAACTGGACAAATTGAAAAAGTGGATGTGTCCAGAACTGAAGAAATTTATGAACATTATAGTGTTCAGCCACTTCACTTTAAAGAAGTGATGGGGAACACTATTGAGTTATTCCAAATGAAAGAAGCAAAAGGAAGTCCCATTAGTGCATGGGAAGAGAGCTTGGAAGCTTGTTATTTCCAACAGGCAAAGGTGGACGATATGATGAACGACCTGTGCAGATTCCTGCATCTGAATACCGGACATCAAGATTATTTGCAGAAGATCGAAGGTTTCGCCAATGTATTCCATATTTGTTTTATCTTCTGTTTGAGAGTGACTTGTCTGGACTTCCCTATGCAGTGAACCATATACTTAAAAGTGGAGTACATCAGCTAAATGTTTTGGCAAAGGACTTTATGGATAAAGTCCAACAGAAAGATACTGTTTTGGAATCTCAGATAATTAATCTTATGGCATGTCAGCGTGGTACTAATGAGTATTGGTACCCTCGTCATGGGGAATTGAAATGTATGCTAAGAAACTTAGGAACTCCTACATGGTTCCTTACTCTAAGCTGTGCAGAGTATGCTTGGGAAGATTTACTTCAATTTCTTCGAGAGGCAAATGCAAACATAGAAAATATAGAATACAAGAAACCTGGAGAACCGTGCTTTTTGGATTCAGTTAATGTATGTAGGTATTTCAATCATGGATTTGAAGCTATGATGTCTTATATCACAAACAAAAAAATCCTCCTCTTGGAGAGGTTCTGGATTTCTTTTGGAGAAAGGAGTATCAAGCAAGAGGTGCTCCTCACATACATGTGCTGCTATGGATCAAAGATGCCCCCAAATTTGGAACAGATTCGGATGACATAGTGATGAGTTTTATTGAACAGTATTCTACATGTGCTGTTCCAAAAAGTACAGAACAAAACAATTTAAGAAATCAAGTCTTACGGTTTCAAACCCATCGTTGTGGAAAATACTGTCGTCGAAAGTACAAATCTAACGATAAGTTCTACATAAAATGTCGATTTGGATTTCCACGTCCAGTAATATTAAAAAGGAAGAGTAAACAATTTTATGTCATCTTTGCGACATACTGTCACAAGAAAATCACCGAAAAATAGCTACAACTTAAGAAGAAATGAAGAGTCAAAATACATAAATGACTATAACCCAGTCATTTTATCCATGTGGAATGCTAACATGGATGTTTATTATGTTGCAGACAACTCCATTGCTGTGGCTTGATATGTAACGTCTTACATTACTAAATCTGAAAAAACTGAACTAAAGGAAATGTGGGAAGAAATTTCTCAAGAAAAGAGCCTAAGTAAGAAATTGTACAGCTACAGTTTGAAGATGTTGTCTCATTGAGAAATCGGAGCATATGAATGTTCAGATCCCTTATCATCTGCAAGTCTATACTCCAAGTCTTGAACAATCATTTTGGTGAGTTTAGGTCTTGCAAGAACACGAAAACGACTTTTGAAATCTGTACAAGAAATTGAGTATTTAGCAGAGAGAGAACCAGACAGTACAGATATTTTGAAGACAAATATGTTGGATACATACTATCCAAATAGAAGTAATCATCTTGAGAACGTTTGTCTCTATGAAGTACTGCAAAGCTATACTTTTAAGAGGAATATTACAGAAGATATCAATAAAGGAGTATATGCTGTGATTGGATCTAAAGGATGTTTAGTAAAACAAAGAAAAGGACATTTGATTAATCACCAAAAACTGAGATGCAAAACTCCTGACAAAAGTGAATTTTACTATGTAACTCTTTTGCAACTCTTTAAGCCTTGGCGTACAGAACTGGAACTACTTGGAGATTTTGGCAGTTATGAAGATTCATTCAACGCAACTAAAAATACTATAGAATGTCCTGTTTTTATTAATTATCTGAAAATGTTGAATGACGAAATACAGCAAGAAGCTACAATTGCAGCAGAGATTGCTAGATACAGTTCTCAAGACAGTCAAGGGTCTGCTTCGATGAGTCAGAATCCACTAGGAGAACCAATTATCCAAAATGAAGCAGCAACTGCCATAGATGAGGTGGATAGAGCAATGCAACAAGCACAAGACGATTTAATAAACTTAGAAGAATTGGAGAAACAACTAAATGTTGAGCAAAAACAAATATATGATCAAGGGACAGAACAGATTGAGCATGGTTTATATCATGAGAAAAAAGAGTGCTCATATGGCCGGGATGCCCGTCACCTATGTTCCCTCTAGGCCGCGCGCGCGCGCACCTCCCCTGACGTCAGCGCGCACCACCTAGCGTGGAGCGCGCACACAGGACATCCTAAAAGAGTCGCGCCGCCCGCTGCTTTTAAAAAGCGAGCGGCGCGATCATAAAGGCACTTTTCCGTGTGGTGGCGGAGCGGGCATGAGGAGTTCAGGTAAGGAGGCGGGGGTGGGGGCTGGTGCGATTGTGGCGCTTGCGGGCTTACTGCTGTGTGGGGGCGTGGCAGACTGTGCCCTTTTGTTTAAGTATTGCTGATAACGAGAGCCCATTCACGGGCTCCGATTAACAGCGATACTTAAACAAAATGCCACAGTCTGCCTCGGGCTTTACAAACAAAAGCGTAGACACTTTCCAAACACAGCGTGTACTTTAGCACACGCTGTGTTTGGAAAGTGTCTACGCTTTTGTGCCTTTCAACAAGGCAACATGTCTCTGGATATTGTGACTGCTGGGCGTTACTATCCGCGCAGGAGAGAGGCAAAAGTAAAGTCAGAGCTCATGTGATAACAGGGCAATCAGAGGCACAGCAATTGCAAACGGGTCAATATGGTGATCAGGGGGCTGAATTGGCGATTGCCATAGCAAGGGGGAATGAGTCAAAGCTATGGACAGTGCATGTTATACAGATGGCCTTCTCCCACTGACTTAGTTGTATTTTCAGCGCCCCTATGAAGGAATTTTCTATGTATGCGTTACTTCTGAAACCCACCTCAGCGCTTTTCTACTTGGAATATGTATGAATAAGCATTTGCTACATTGGGCATATATTGTATTTTGTTTTGGTGTGTTTGCGTATTTTCCTGGTGTTCATCCCCAGATATTGAGGTATCAAGACTGTTTTCAGGTTGTGAGTCTGGTGCAGCTAAGTAAGATGGGAAATGAGTACATGCAAAGTGATGAGGATACTGGCATGCAGCTTCCACTTAGCAGTATAGAGCTTATGGATCAGAGTCGGCATGGCCTATGACAGAGACATATTTAAGGGAAAGGGATCTGAAGTGTGGAGGATTGCAGGGGAAAACGTGTGGGTACAGCAGTGCAAGTTACAAACCTCGCTGCCATGCCACATGGGTCGGCTGTAGAGCCATTCCACATGCAACATCCATCCTCTCCCAGTGGCTGAGGAGAAAGCGACATTGGGCGAAGCTCCAAAAAAATTGTTCCATAACTTCTGTTTTAAATAAAGTAATGGTGTTGCTAAATGCACGCAAACCTTTTTTTGGGATGGAGTGTATGAGGGAACAATCCTATAATGGCCTCAATTGACAAAGAGTGATTGTGATGCATTGATGTGGTTGAGGTTAAATACAAGTGTAGGCTAGTGCATAATGGTTTGATCCTTACCTGGTAATGTCATAGTCATCTATGGAACAAGCCAGCAATGCAACAGGTGAGGGCACACAACATCTATCACCTACTACTCCACGTCCGCCAACAGGCAATACAGGTACCATCTGTATTTTTGTACAGGAATTCAGTGGTGTGAGAGGAAGCAGCTGCTTTTCTATCTCCATCATTTGTAACTTTTCAATACATAATGCTATGCATTGCAAATATAATTTGAGGCTGGGGACATGTTTCTTTTGCAAGAATGTTTGGACATAAATTTGCAATCATAGATTACCTCAGATATAATCCTAGGATTGTAAACGTAGGTTTACCCTGATACATCCATGATTTGGATATACTTATAGTGAGGGAACTACTGTACCTCTCGGCACACACATAGTTACAAACATGTTTTCACCGACTTAGAAATCTTCATAGATGAATATCCATTTGGGCAAGAAAATTTAGGCTTCTGTAAATACACTTTCTAAAATTGATTTCTATGCAATGACTGTCATTTATCCACTTGCATTTTTTAATTGCCAAGATTGTGATCTCTATTCTCTCTGTTAAATAACTCAGACCTGATTATGAACGTACCATATATGACTAGGAGGGACCTTGCATTGCTCATCACGTGTACGCAGTGTTCGTGCTAGCTCAGATCTTTTGACTTGCAGTGAATCATGAAGGCAACGTTACAAGGGATCGAAAGCGTGCAGTAGACTTAATCTGGGTATATATGACTTAGAAAAAGAAAATGCACATACATTGCATCCCTTTATGAGGTAAATGAGCATTTGAGACATCTCATTTGCAAACATTTACGACAGTATAATAACAATTTAAACTTACTGGACTATTGAAATGCTTCTTAAAATATAAAGAAGTTGGGCTGTCTGCCTTTGTCGTAAGTTTTCACAGAAACAAACCAGATCTATAGCATCTGGTAAAAGGCACCATTGACTTGTCACCATAAGCAATTCAGGACCACTGTACTGAATATTGGCTCTCCCACAAAACAACCATTTTCACACAGTCATAAAATCATAAATATGTACAAAATTAAAGTTGGCAGAGGGCATAAGGGCCACAAAAACAAGTGGGGCAGAAGGGCACCAAAAACGAGTGGGGCAGAGGGCAGAAGGGCACCAAAAAGGAGTGGGGCAGAGGGCAGAAAGGTATCAAAAACGAGTGGGGCAGAGGGCAGAAGGGCACCACAAAATGAGTGGGGCAGAGGGCAGAAGGGCACCAAAAACGAGTGGGGCAGAGTGCAGAAAGGCACAAAAAACGAGTGAGACAGAGGGCAGAAGGGCACCAAAAACGAGTGGGACAGAGGGCAGGAGGGCACCAAAAACGAGTGGCATTTGGCGCCGCAGACACGCGAGGTTCGGTTCCTGGCGCACATAGCCATGGGTGCAGCGCACAGAGACCCTCCACTGCCGCACACAGAGGAAAAAAATTAGAGGGAACATTGCCCGTCACCCCCTCCCAACACAATCCCCAAGGATGGGAAGTCGGACACAGTTCTGAACTTTTGGAAGGCGGGAGGGAGTCACCCTCCCGGCCGTATTTATTAAAATATGAAACAAAATTAAAACATTAAATAAAAGTTTCATAATCATGTACAATTTTATATTTATTACATTTCGATAAAGACATGTTCTTTGGCTAACCTTAACAAATCTCTAATACAAAGGTTTCCTAGCCGAGTCTAACATCCTGAAAATGCATACATTCTAAATTAAAATTGTACATCCTAGCATTAAGGGCCAACGGCAAGGTCTTAACCGGTGTCAGATCCCTACTACCAAAACTGTCGCCCTCACGGTGTGAATGGCGCATGCGCAGAGGACTGTACCCTCATTGCCAACTGCAATTTCCCTTGTCTTGTTGGGGGCCCCCCTTTCCGCTCGACGCCATCTTAAAGGTCGTCCGAGCTCCCGTGTGAGGTATCTGTAGGAAGGACAGCGTGGACTCCCCCCCCATCCCCACACTCTCTATCCGCCGTCGCAGATATCCGGGCCCCGGGAAATTCGTAGGAGGGGCATATAGCCGCCTCCTCCCCTGGAAGGTGCCTATGGCCGTCTCTCCTTAGGCGACCCATCCTTAGTGGGTTCCGCCTCCCAGTGGGAGGGGCCAATGGCCGCCTCCCCCCGGGTGCTCCCGTCCATATTGGGTGGCGCCCCACTCTAGGGACCTTGAAATTACTGCTCACCGATCATGACCTTACCGCCGGACCAAAAATTAAATACGACAGTTGTTTACCTACTAAGGAAGGAAAAAATTCTGACATAGCCTCGATGTTTCATCAACTGCTCTCTCCTACAAAGAAAACATTATCTTACAGTCAGCAGCCACATCGTTATCTCAAAACATTCCTTTACTTTCTCTACAAAGGAAAAAAGGCCTATCTCAGCAAAACGTTATTTATACCAAACATTGCCATAAGGGGCTGGTGGGTGGGTCAAAATTGCCGCTTGTTCCGTCGAGGGCTCACGAGCAACGAGTGGGTGCAGCCTTCAGAGCACAGGAACAAGAGGACGCATCTTCGGATTCCCGCTCTCTTTATTCTTCTTCGGGAGGGCGTGTACCCTCCTCCGGTACGCCTACTGGGCGTGGTCATCGGTGTAGGTGTCTAGGACAACCCCTCTTGGGCGGGAAAAGGCGTGCCCCGGCTACGCCGCTTCGGGCATACCAGCCGAGACCCGCCCCCCGCCCAAAATGGTTTCCCGGGAGGATCGGGGCACCCAACCATACGTTCGGGGGGACCGAGTGGTCGCCCCTTTCCATGTACATCATTTAAACCTGTCCGATTGTACGTGAGTGAAGAAGCAGGAACTGGAAAAAGTTTTCTAATTAAAGGAATTGCAACTTATCTACAGAAAAGAACAGAGTCGTCACTCTCTTGTGTTGTTACTGCTCCAACTGGGTTGGCAGCACATAACATTAAAGGGATTACTTTACATCGTTTATTGATGCTGCCAGTAGAGCATGAAAATAAATTAGAATACCACAAGATATCTGGAGAAGCTTGTTGTAAAGTTTCTAGAGTCTTGAAAAAAAGGAAACTTTGCATTATTGATGAGGTAAGCATGGTATCAAATTTAATGCTTGCCTTTGTGCATTTAAGAATGCAACAAATCCTTAAAACAGAGTATGATGTGTTATTTGGAGGCAAACACGTCATAGTTTTTGGAGATCTACTACAACTAACTCCTGTGAAAGGACAGCCAGTATTTAAAACAGTTACACATGAAGACTCCAGAAAGTGCCTGGGAAGCATTGGTAATGTTAATATTTGGTCATATTTCGAATATACAGAACTCATTACAAATATGCGACAGGCAAAGGATGCTGATTATAAAAGTATTCTTGAAGATATAAGAATTGGAAAAGTGAGTGAACATGGCAAAGAAGCTTTACAGGCACGATTACTTTCAAATTTGTTTCATAACGAAGATATTGTTCCAGAGAATATATATAGAAAAATTGCAGAAAATAAATCAGTGATATGCTTGATGTCAAATCTGCAAGAATGTTCAATATTCAATGAAAAAATGTTAAAGTTAGAAAATCAAGAAATTATAAAACTGGAAGTTATAGATAGAATAGAGCATGAAGGAGCTACTATTATTTTGTCAGAAAAGTTGCAGTCAAAATTGGATTCTTTAGAGAAATCAATAACTAAAACTGCTGGTTTAGAAAAGAATCTATATGCATGTATAAATTGTCGGATAAATGTACGACGTAATTTAAATGTGCAAAGAGGTTTAGTAAATGGAGCAATGGGTAATGTTGTTGATTTTGTTAATTACCCAAATAGAGATGACATAGAATTTTTGAAAATCAAATTTGATGAAATTGAAGAAGTACAAGAATTGAGTCGTTGTTCAGCTCGATTTTTGCTTGTAAAAGATTTATATGTCCGCCGTAAACAGTTTCCTGTTTGTTTGGCATATGCAGTGACTATTCATAAATCACAAGGTTTAAGTGTAGATCGTGCTTTGGTGAATATTGGAAGTACTGTGTTTAAAGAGGGTATGGCATATGTTGCTTTATCTCCAGTCAGAACTTTATCTGGATTATACCTGATTGATTTTGATGAGACAAAGATTAGTGCAGATGTAAATTGTGTAAAAGAGTATAATAGGTTAAGATGAGAACATGCTCCCAATTTACCTCAATATCCTTTATTTGAAAAGCGTGTGGTAGGTCGAAAAAGAGGATATGAGAAAAATTGTAGCAAGGTTGTAGAGAAGAGAAAAAAACTAGATGAACCAGTGATAGTAAGCAAAAAGAAAAAGGATACTATTGAAGAGATTGTCATCTGCAGAATGTGAACGGACACCGACCAAAATTAGCTAATGAATGCATCCAGTTCTTACAATATGCAGACGACATTGTGGTTTTAAGTCAAACACCGATAGGTCTCCAAAGAATAATATCCAAATTAACAGAGTACTTTGATTGTGAAAGTCTGGATTTAAACATCAAAAAAACGAGAGATTGGCGGGCTCAAGTAGACGATCATTCAAATGGTACACAAAGGACAAACATATTGAGGAAACAACAACATATAAATACTTAGGGGTCACACTAAGCAAAAACATGTCCATTTTACATCAAAAAAGAAACATCATTGCTAAAGCCCAATCACTGAGTTTCGCCTACAGAACACTTCAAAGAAAACTTCAATGCCCGTCATATGACCATCTCCTAAAAGTAATGGCAGCCCAAGTATTACCATCTCTCTCCTATGGGCTAGAAATATGGCATGGGAAAGAAATTGTCATTTTAAACACATTCCAGACAAAAATATATAAATCAGTGTTCAATCTTTATAAAGGATCACCTCCAGCACAAATAAGATTGGAATTTGGCCTGCAAAATCAAACATATCAAAGGAAAGCAGTCTTATCGAAATGGTGCTGGAAGCTTAGATCAGCAGAATTAGGATCACTAAATAACCTATGTTGGCTAGAAATTAAAAAACAATATGATCAACAAGAACCCAACTCTTGGGGTGATGATCTGCGCACAACCTTAGAAACCCTTAAAATAGAGGAGATCTGGAATAGCCAACTGGAAGAAGCATCCTTTAAAAAGATTTGCAAACTAAACGCAAAATCTATATCTCTGATAGAAGACAAAAAGACTTTGGCCAAACGTCGACACAAATGGACCGTAATAAATTCATATAAACGATTGAAACCGCAACTTTACCTCGTGGCACATTTTTGGCTATCTTTAAAAATGAAATTCATGGCTTTTAGACTGGGCGACCATTCTTCTAAAGATATGATTCCGTCATGGAAAAATACACACCAAAAGTCAAGATGTAGACTATGCAGGTACCATACGGAAACCTTATGCCACCTACTGTGTACGTGTGAGCCAATAAAAGATGAGAGAAGAACTTTGCTGAAACCAGTCCTAAATGCCCTTCAGATCCGCACTTGCAGGCAGGCTGTCACCAGCTGGATGGGAGCGGGTTCGAACATTTTAATATGCTGCGGGGTGAAATTTATGAAGAAAGTAGAGACTTTGCTTTTAAAAGCCGAATTAACTTAAAAGTGGGGACTAGAAAATAATGCTTTACTTTTTAAAAACCGAAAAAATATATTTTAAGAAAATGAATTTTATCCTTTTTCTACTAAATTGAAATTTATATATGTATACTTTATGGTTGTGACAAACCAAATAAAATTAATTTTTGACTGACTGACTGACTGACTATTGAAGAGATTGTTGGTTTTCAGTTTGAAAACAGTTCTGGTGTCAACTACTATAATAATGTAGTGGTTAATGTTGTTTTTTTTCTTGAAACTTTACAACAACAAATTGTTGGAAATCTGGACAAAAGATTTTGTTGTTTGTTGAATTCTGTGTTTGAAAAATGTAGTAGTAAAAAAACGTTAAATAGAAAGTGTTTCTGATATTCAAAATGTTTTTGCCATGTGTTCTGCTTTAAATCAATTTTCTCAGATTATTCAGCATGATTATCAGGAATTTCTTCTGTATATGTTGTTGTGTTGCAAGATGAAGGTATAGATATTGAGAATCCTCTTGTCTTGTCTTATAAATGGCAACATGACTGTGACAATTGTTCGTTTTCAAGTAGTACTAATATAGACACTGAAAGATTTATATATTTGACTTTACCAGACTGCAAATCAGTGTCTTTTAATAATCTAGTTAGAGAAGCAACTCAAAACATGGTCTGTACCCAATGTAACTCACAAATGTTACCAACATTATTTATACAAAGATATGCACAGTATGTAATTGTAATGCTGCAACGATGCAGACCTGATGGAAGAAAACTGATAACTTTAATTAAAAAAAATGTGGCTTCTCAACTATCAATATCAGGAAGAACTTTTGTAACTGTAGCAATTATTTTCCATGATGGTCCTACTACATCATCAGAACATTACACAGCGTATTTAAAACGTACAAAATGATGGACTCATTGTAATGATACTCAATTGATTTTTAAACACTGTTTGCCTTATGACTTACCAAATTCTTACCTAGTGTTTTTACAACCAAAATTTTAGGGAAAATAATTGGCCTGGGAAAATTACTGCTATTAAGAAAGGGTAGTCTGGTGTTGAAAAGTACTTTGTGAGTGAGGGTTATCAAGTTAAAAAAATTCTGTAGTTGACGTAGAGGTAGTGTAAGTGTATCAGATAGTGGATGATGTGGCTATCACAGGAGTTGTTGATCATCAGTGAGGCAGAGGTGTTTTAGGTTTGTTGTAGTTGTTGTAGATGTTGGTGAAATTTTGTATTCCCTTGTAGAGGTTTCTTTTAATGGTATACCGCTCCTTGCTAAGATAAAGGATGAGTAGAGTGTCATCGGCATACCGGATGAAGTTAAGATTCTGATAGCATGCTAGTTGTTTAAGGTTCTATGTACATGATAAAAAGCATCTGGTGGAGTTATAACCATTGTTAGATGGTACAAAAGATATTGGTGCTTTTGATTCAGAAGGTTGGGAAAAGGAAGCTTAAGAGTACTATTAAGTAACTTCTAAACTGAGGATTTGACACATACTATTTGGCTATGCGGAAAAGTATCTGAAACAAAAAATGACCATTTCGGGTAAATGTTGTTAGCATATGTTTGTACATAACTTTATTTGGGGTGCATAAAAAAGTAATACTTTTTTGTGATTGTTGGACATGTCCTATATTTACGTAAGAAATTGCTGTTTGAAAAAAAACATTTAGGATATGTTTTTTTCAAATTTTAACATTATTAATGAAAATGTTAAATGGGTTTTTTAAAGACAATCTTATTGATTGTCTTTTTTTTACCCACTTTTATATGATGAGTACTATTGAACTCACTGTTTTCAGTGAAATTCAATATATTCTGAGAACAGCAAAATAAGATACAAAACATATTGCACAAATTATTTTGTATTGTGAAATATATATTATAACAATTTTTTCTTCTCTTCCACAGACACTATATTTATAAAAAATAAATTATTAACTTGTCATTACTTTTAAGGTAAGTATGATAAACAAAAAATACTTTTTCATCATTCTCTTACTTCTCTTTCCCTATCTTCACTCTCTCCCTTACTCCCCTTCCTTTACTCATCATACTCTCCTTCTCTCACTCTCCTTCATTCACCTTTATACTCCTTCTCTCACCATCAGTACCTTTCCCTCACCCTCACTCACCTTCTCCTGCTCGGTCTTTCCCCTCTCTGTCCCTAGCTTCTCTTTCCTTTCTTCCTACATCACTACCCTTCTCTTGCTCTATCCCTCACTCTATTCTCACTTCCCCCTCACTCTCTTTCCTTCACACCATCCCTCACTCACTTTTACTCACTCCCCTTCTCCCACTCCCTCGCTTCCTTTTGCTCACTCCCCTTTCTTTATTCCCTCCCTCACTCTCTTTTCCTCCATCCGTCTCTAAGACTCTTCTTCTGTCTCAGTCACTATAACTGTCTCACTCCCTCACTCTCCCTCTCTTTCTCTCTCTCACTGTCTCCCTCTCTCTCCACCACTCTTCCTTTTCTTTCCTCTCTCTTTCCATAAATCCTTCTCTCTCACTCACTACATTTTCCTCTCTCTTAATATGCTTCTTTTTCCCTGACTCCCCTTCCCTTACCCTCATATCCCTTCCCTCACTGTCACTGCCCTTCACTCAATCTCACTCCTCTTCCCCTACTTCATGTTCTCCTCTCTGTGCATCACTCCCATTCCCTTTCTTCTGCTCCCCTTCCCTCACTCCCCCACACACTCTTTCCCTCACTCCATCCGCCAGTCCCCTTCCCTCACTCCATTTTGCTAACTCCCCTTCCTTTAGTCCTTTAGTCCCTCACTCCCCTTCCATCCATTTCTCTCTCCCCCTCTCAATCTGTCTCACTCAGTCTAACTGCCTCACTCCCTCTCAGTCACTCGCTCTCCCTCTCTTTCTCTCTCACTCTCTCCCTTTCTCTCTCTCCCTCACCTTTCCTCTCTTTCCCTTTCTGTTTTGTTCACTCCTACTTTATCCCTCAGTCCCCTTTCCTCTCTCTTAATCTCCTTCATTCTCTCTCATTCCCCTTTCGTCACCCTCATACCCCTTCTCCAACTGTTACTGCCTTTCACTTACCATCACTACTTTTCCCTCACTCCCCTTCCCTCACTCCCCTTCCTTCACTCCTCTTTCCTCACTCCCTCACTCCATCTCACTTACTCCCCTTAGTCACTCCCTCCGTCACTTTTTTTTATCCATGTTTCTCTACCTGTCTCCCTCTGTCTCACTCACTCTAACTGCCTCACTCCTTCTCAGTTCCTTGCTCTCCCTCTCTCCCTCCATCTCCCTTACCCTTAAGCTCCTTTCCTCTCTCTTTCTATTACTCCTCCTCTCTCCCTCACTCACTTTCCCTTTCTCTTAATTTTCTTCCTTCTCCCTCATTCACCTTCCCTCACCCTCATACCCCATCCCTAACTGTCATTGCCCTTCACTCACCGTCACTTCCCTTCCCCCTCTCCACTTCCTCCTATCTGTATCTTACACCCGTTCCATTTCCCACTCCCTTTCCCTCACTCCCCCTTGCTCTCCTTCCCTCACTCCATTCCTTACTCCCCTTCCCTCACTCCCCTTCCCTAACTCCCTCCATCCCCTCACTCCCCTTTGGTCTCCTTCACTCCCATTCTCTCACTTTCCCTCACCCCCCTTTTCTCATCCTCATACCCCTTTCCTCACTGTCACTCCACTTCCCTCACCTTCACTCCCTTAACCCTGCTCTACTTCTCCCTCTCCGCCCCTTACTCCCCTTCCCTGTCTCCATCCCCCGCATCCTTTCTCTCACACCCCCTCCCTCACTCTCCTTTCCTTATTGCCCTTCCCTTACTCTTTTACTCCCCTTACCTCACTCCCCTACCCTTAGTCCCGTTCTTTCAGTCACTCTTTCACTCCCCTTTCCTCACTCACCATACTCCCCTTTCATCACTCATTCCCTCAGTCCTTTCCTTCCCTTCACTCAGTCATTCATTTATCCACTACACATTCATTCAAAAAAAGTATGACACAGTATATAAGAAATATAGCTCTTCTTGGAGAAGTGAAGTTAGTTCTTGGAAGAACTGTTTTTTTTTGTCTTTATTTTAAATATTATTATTTTTTTTAACACTTTTATATTTTTGGGGGATTTTCTGTAACAAAAAAGAAAACAGGTAACCAAAAACTGCTCAACAGGAACAGGAACAAAAATAATAAAAGAAAAAAAATTAACGTCGGGAGCATCTGTGCTGCCTCTTCTTTACCATGATTAAATCAATGTTTTGCTCTCCATAGCACAATATTTTGTTGCAATAGTTGCAACGTATGTGTACGTCTGCAAAATCCGGCCTGATATATGGAGCACTTGAAGATGGAGATGCGCCCGAAGAAGAGGTGCTGAGGACAGCAGCTGGAGGATTGTCCCTGAGGTCTTGAGTAGATGCCCGAGCAAAGTTGTTGGGATGTAGATTTTTCACATGCTGAATCATAGTTGCAATACTGAAAGAATAATGTTTGGAGGCATCACCTCTTGAAAGGATGGTGCCAAATTTTGCAAGTGACCTTGGAGGCATTTACCTTTTTTTGGCCTTTTGGGTAGGTAAAAAACTTCCATATAAAAGACTCTTTTGTTTTCTTCTGTTTTGGTTGTTCAGGCAAAAACTCCACATCAGAGTCTGAAGATTGTTGTTCAGCCATCTTCCAAGCACGAAGGAAATACTGTAGATGCTTCTCCAAGGAAAAGGAAACAGATAGTGAGGGAAGTGGGTGGGGTTTTTAAAGATTTGAAAAAGAAACTACTATAAACCAATCAAAAGTGGTGTTTTCAAGTCACATGACTGTACGCACTAGTCGCATATGAATGACGTTTTACCCGGTTTTCGTAAATGCTTTTAAATCTAATATATGGTTCTTAAAAGTCAAAAATACAATTTTTACAGTTATGTCACAGAATGTCTTAGGTTATTATGTACATTACATTTACAGAAATTACTTTTTGGAATGATAACATTTTCGTGGAGTGCCTGCAACGTGTGAGCATGCGTGCAAACACCGTGCGCGCCTGCGTGTGAATGCCGTGCGTGCACCTTTAAAACATGAAAAAAGGCCAGAATTATTTTAAAAATCAAAAATTAGTACAAAATAAAATACATAATTCAAAATTTAAATTTAAGTATTGTTAAAAATATAGAACATTTGCATAATAACACAAAAAAGACAATAATTGAAACATTTTAAAATTAGCATTTAAAAAACCTTTGAAATTCACTGAAAAAAACATAGGTTTCACACATATTATAGTTAGGAATTAGCATTTAAAAAAACCTTTAAATTCACTGAAAAAACCATAGGTTTCACACACGTTATAGTTAGGAATTAGCATTTAAAACACCTTTGAAATTCACTGAAAAAACCATAGATTTCACACCAGTTATAGTTAGCTGGACATTTTACTCATACAAAGCCATTGAAATTCCCCCATTATAGTTAGTTGTACTCACTATAACTCGCGCGCCCGCAATCCACTGCTGATGATGTTACATATTACATAATTCACTACATGGTCAGTGACATCACTGATGACATCACTGATGACATCTTAAATGACATCACTGATGACATCACTAATGACATCATCCATGTGACAATGAAATACACCTCATTACACACTAGTATAATATTTCATCACTCAATGTAAAATAGAAAGTGCCATATTTGAAACCACTGACACACCAATAGAAATTTCTAAACACCCACTCAGTGATTCATAGATCTATACACCCATCTAATCACTTACCTATAGATTCAGTCTTATATGCGGTGCATAATTAACAGAACACTATCAAATATACTTATACGCCTTTTTCAACATTACACACCAGCACACATTGTATTCACTTATCAATCAATCAATCAATCAATCAATCATACAAATTTGTATAGCGCGCTACTCACCCGCTAGGGTCTCAAGAGCTGGGAGGGGGGAGTCGCTACTGCTCGAACCGGCAGGTCTTGAGTTGTTTCCTGAAGGAGAGGTGGTCCTGGGTCAGCCGTAGGTGGGTGGGGAGGGAGTTCCTTGTCTTGGCCGCCAGGTAGGAGAAGGATCTTCCTCTGCTGGTGGCTTTGCGAATTCGTGGGACGGAGGCGGGGGCGAGGCTGGCGGATCGGAGCTGGCGGGTGGGTGTGTAAAATGTGAGGCGGCTGTTGAGGTATTTGGGGTCCATGTCGTGGAGAGCCTTGTGTGCGTGGGTGAGGAGTCTGAACGTGATCCTCTTGCTGACGGGGAGCCAGTGCAGGTCTTTCAGATGGGCAGAGATGTGGCTGTGACGGGGATGTCCAGGATGAGTCGTGCCAAAGCGTTCTGTATGCGCTGGAGTCTTTTCTGGAGTCTGGCTGTGGTTCCAGCGTAGAGGGTGTTCCCATAGTCCAGACGGCGGGTGATGAGGGCCTGGGTGACCGTCTTCCTGGTTTTGGTAGGGATCCACCGGAAGATCTTTCGGAGCATGCGCAGGGTGTTAAAACAGGATGACGAGACTGCGTTGACTTGCTTGGTCATCGTGAGGGAGGAGTCCAGGATGAAGCCCAGGTTGCGTACATGGTCCGTTGGCTTGGGGGCAGTGCCCAGGGCCGGGGACCACCAGGAGTCATCCCAGGCAGAGGGGGATGGGCCCAGTATGAGGACCTCCGTCTTGTCTGAGTTTAGTTTCAGACAGCTGAGCTTCATCCATTCCGCAATGTCTTTCATTCCTTCCTGGAGGCTGGCTCTGGTGGTGGCGGGGTCGTTGGTGAGGGAGAGGATCAGCTGGGTGTCGTCAGCGTAGGAGATGATGTTGAGGTTGTGTTGGCGTGCGATGGCTGCGAGAGGGCTCATGTAGACGTTGAAGAGGGTAGGGCTGAGCGAGGATCCTTGCAGAACGCCTCAGATGACTTCGGTGGCCGCGGATCGGAACAGGGGGAGACGGACTCTCTGGGTTCTTCCGGCGAGGAACGAGATGATCCACTTCAAGGCCGTTCCTTGGATTCCGGTGTTGCTGAGGCGCTGTATCAGGGTGTGGTGGCATACCGTGTTGAAGGCTGCTGAGAGGTCCAGGAGGATGAGGGCAGCTGTTTCCCCATTGTCGAGCAGGGACCTGATGTCGTCGGTAGCTGCGATAAGGGCGGTCTCAGTGCTGTTGGTTGCTCGGAAACCAGACTGCGAGGGGTCGAGGGATCCGTTTGTCTCGAGGAAGGCAGAGAGTTGTTTGTTGACGGTCTTCTCGATGACTTTGGCAGGAAAAGAGAGAAGCGAGATGGGGCGGAAGTTCTTGAGTTCCATGGGGTCCGCGGTGGGTTTCTTCAGGAGGGAGCTGAGCTCGGCATGTTTCCAGCTTTCCGGGAAGGTGGCGGATGCGAAGGAGCTGTTAATGACTTATGCAAACAATGGATCATCCTTATATTTACTAACCTACACACTTATACAAGCACCACTTCATCTATTCACACTTAGTTTGTTATAAAATCACTATTAGAAACAAACAGTTATCCCTAAAGTGACTCATACAATCACTAAGTCTTAGGATCACTTAATTGGATATAACTGTAAGATACACTGCTTTTTTTCAAGTTTAATGGAGATATACCATTGAGAGAAATTTGTCATCACCACCACACCCATAAACATATACACTCACTGAAACAACTTTTATAAAATGTAGTCCTAACTTCATTTACCTACTGAATTAACTATTCACACATTTTTGGGCAATCACACCCCCCCACCAAACCACATAGACATTCATTTACCCTTACAAATACTCAGTTAAGCAACCAATAACAAATATAGTCTTTAACACAGCAATTAAGACAAAGCAATAAAGACTTTCACACAGTTTAGTAACTACACATTATATATAGTGAGACTCTACAAATTAGTCAAGGAAACAATCAATGACACTGTTACCAAATCCACCATTCACACATTTATTTTTATATATCCACTCATTCTTCAATGCAAAGTAGTGTATTTATCATACATATTTAAATATCAAAGCAAACCACATTCACAGGATGATGTCATCAGTAATGTCATTTGAGATGTCATCAGTTATGTCACTGACCATGTCATGAATGATGTAATATGTGACATCATCAGCAGTGGATTGCGGGTGCGCAAGTTATAGTGAGTACAACTAACTATAACGGGGGAATTTCAATGGTTCTGTATGAGTAAAATGTCCACCTAACTATAACTGGTGTGAAACCTATGTTTTTTTCAGTGAATTTCAAAGGTTTTTTAAATGCTAATTCCTAACTATAACATGTGTGAAACCTATGGTTTTTTCAGTGATTTTCAAAGGTTTTTTAAATGCTAATTCCTAACTATAACATGTGTGAAACCTATGGTTTTTTCAGGGATTTTCAAAGGTTTTTTAAATGCTAATTCCTAACTATAACGTGTGTGAAACCTATGGTTTTTTTTGTGAATATATTTTTGAAAAATGTGCTGCAAAGTTAAGGAAGCCACTCCACTCGGGACAGTTCACAGTAGCCTTTATTTCTTAAACCAGAAACACCTCTCCAATTAGTCACAATCCCTTTCGTGATTTGGTGCAGCTGCACCTTAACCATAGGGAGTGGCATGTGTAAAACCTGGGGCGCACTTCAACAATTTCTACCTTGCTGGCATCTCGTCCCCAGTGCTGCCGGTATTTGAAGTGCAAATTTTCCCCATCAATGGAGCCCATTCACTTTGCAGTTGTTTTCAGTTCGAATTTCATTTAATTATTTTTCAGCCCTCGGGTGGGCCTCAGGGCAGAGTTTCCGATTTCATTCTATAATGCTTTGTGCTGCTGGCAGTCTGTACCTTGATTTACAGCCATGCAGACCTGTAGTCCAGTGTACCAGGCGGTGGAATCCTTCACGACCTGAGCTGCCGTGTTTTGACATTTCAAAAATGTGCCCCAAAGCTTAAGGAGGCCACTCCACTGTGGACAGTTCACAAGAGCCTTTATTTCTTAACCTGAAACACTTCCCCAATTAGTCACAATCCCTGAGGCGTTTTGGTGCAGCTACACCTTAATGATAGGGAGGGGATGTGCAAAACCTGGGGCGCACTTCAACAATTTCTACCTTGCTGGCACCTCGTCTCCAGTGAACAGCATGCCAGTATTTGAAGTGCCAATGTTCCCCATCAGTGGAGCCCATTTACTTTGCAGTACTTTTCAGTCCCCAATTCATTTAATTATTTTTCAACCCTCGGTTGGGCCTCAGGGCAACATTTCCGATTTTATTTTGTAATCTTTAGTGATGCTGGCGGCTGTACTTTGATTTACAGCCATGCAGACCTGTAGTCCTGTGTACAAGGCGGTGCAATTCTTCATGGCTGGATCCGCCTTGTCATGACATTTCAAAAATGTGCTGCAAAATTAAGGATGCCACTCCACTAGGGACAGTTCATAATAGCCTTTTTTTTCTTAAACCAGAAACACCTCCCCAATTAGTCACAATCCCTGAGGCGTTTTGGTGCAGCTGCACCTTAATCATAGGGAGGGGGATGTGCAAAACCTGGGGCGCACTTCAACAATTTCTACCTTGCTCGACTTCTATCTCCAGTGAACAGCATGCCGGTATTTGTAGTGCAAATTTTCCCCGTCAGTGGAGCCCATTTACTTTGCAGTTCTTTTCAGTCCCCAATTCATTCGATAATTTTTCGCCCTCGGTGGGCCTCAGGGCAGAGTTTCCGATTTTGTTTTATAATCCTTTGTGCTGCTGGCAGGCTGTACCTTGATTAACAGCCACACAGACCTGTAGTCCTGTGTACCAGGCGGTGCAATCCTTCACAGCCGAAGCCGCCGTGTCCTGACATTTCAAAAATGTGTTTCAAAGCTTAATGACACCACTCCACTCGAGACAGTTCACAAGAGCCTTTACTTCTTAAACCGGTAGCACCTCCCTAATTAGTCATAATCCTTGACGTGTTTCGGTGCAGTTGCACCTTAATCATAAGGAGGGGGATGTGCAAATTCTGGGGCGCACTTCAACAATTTCTATCTTGCTGGCATCCCGTCTCCAGTGAACAGCATGCCAGTATTTTTTAAGTGCCAATTTTACCCATCAGTGGAGCCCATTTACTGTGCAATTCTTTTCAGTCCACAAACCATGTTATGATTTTTCAGCCCTCGGGTGGGCCTCAGGGCAGAGTTTCCGATTACGTTTTATAACGCTTTGTGCTGCTGGCAGTCTGTACCTCGATTTACAGCTACACAGACTTGTAGTCCAGTGTACCAGGCGGTGCAATCCTTCACGGCCGAACCTGCTGTGTCTTGACATTCAAAAATGTGCCCCAAAGCTTAAGGAGGCCACTCCACTCTGGACAGTTCACATGAACCTTTATTTCTTAAACCGGAAGCACCTCCCCAATTAGCCATAATCCCTGACGTGTTTCAGTGCAGCTGCACCTTGATCATAGGGAGGGGATGTACAAAACCTGGGGCACACTTCAACAATTTCTACCTTGCTGTCATCCCGTCTCCAGTGTATTTGAAGTGCCAATTTTCCCCATCAGTGGAGCCCATTTACTTTGCAGTTCTTTTCAGTCCCCAATTCATTTAATTATTTTTCAGCCCTCGGGTGGGCCGCAGGGCAAAGTTTCTGATTTTGTTGTATTATTCATTGTGCTGCAGGCAGGCTGTACCTTGATTAACAGCCACGCAGACCTGTAGTCCAGTGTACCAGGCGGTGCAATCCTTCACAGCCGAAGCCGCCGTGTCTTGACATTTCGAAAATCTGCTCCAAAGCTGAAGGACGCCACTTCACTTGGGACAGTTCCTAAGAGCATTTATTTCTTAAACCGAAAACACATCCCCAATCAGTCACTATCCCTGACGCGTTTCAGTGTAGCTGCAGCTTAATCATAGGGAGGGAGATGTGCAAAACCGGGGCAAACTTCAACAATTTCTTCCTTGCTGGCACCCCGTCTCCAGTGAACAGCATGCCGGTATTTGAAGTGCCAATTTTCCCCATCAGTGGAGCCAATTTACGTTGCAGTTCTTTTCAGTCCCCAATTCATTCGATAATTTTTCGCCCTCGGTGGGCCTCAGGGCAGAGTTTCCGATTTTGTTTTATAATCCTTTGTGCTGCTGGCAGGCTGTACCTTGATTAACAGCCACACAGACCTGTAGTCCTGTGTACCAGGCAATGCAATCCTTCACTGCCGAATCCGCTGTGTCCTGACATTTCAAAAATGTGTTTCAAAGCTTAATGACGCCACTCCACTCGAGACAGTTCACAAGAGCCTTTACTTCTTAAACCGGTAGCACCTCCCTAATTAGTCATAATCCTTGACGTGTTTCGGTGCAGTTGCACCTTAATCATAAGGAGGGGGATGTGCAAATTCTGGGGCGCACTTCAACAATTTCTATCTTGCTGGCATCCCGTCTCCAGTGAACAGCATGCCAGTATTTTTTAAGTGCCAATTTTCCCCATCAGTGGAGCCCATTTACTTTGCAGTTCTTTTCAGTCCCCAATTTATTTGATTATTTTTCAGCCCTCGGGTGGGCCTCAGGGCAGAGTTTCCAATTTTGTTTTATAATCCTTTTTACTGCTGGCAGGCTGTTCCTTGATTTACAGCAATGCAGACCTTCAATCCAGGGTACCAGGAGGTGCCATCCTTCACAGTCGAAGCCGCATTGTCTTGACATTTCAAAATTGTGCTCCAAAGCTCAGAGATGCCACTCCACTTGGGACAGCTCACAAAAGCCTTTATTTCTTAAACCGGAAACACCTCCCCAATTAGTCACAATCCCCGACACGTTTCAGTCCAGCTGCACCTTAATCATAGGGAGGGGGGTGTGCAAAACCTGGGGCACACTGCAATATTTTCTACCTTGCTCGACTTCTATCTCCAGTGAACAGCATGCCGGTATTTGAAGTGCCAATTTTCCCCATCAGTGCAGCCCATTTACTTTGCAGTTCTTTTCAGTCCCCAATTCATTTAATTATTTTTCAGCCCTCGGGTGGGCCTCAGGGCAGAGTTTCCGATTTCATTCTATAATGCTCTGTGCTGCTGGCAGGCTGTACCTTGATTTACAGCCACGCAGTCCTGTTGTCCAGTGTACCAGGCGGTGCAATCCTTCACAGCCGAGCCGCCTTATCTTGACATTTCAAAAATGTGCACCTAAGCTTAAAGAACGCCACTCCATTTGGGACAGTTCACAGGAGCCTTTATTTCTTAAACCGGAAACACCTCCCCAATTAGTTAAAATCTTTGAAGTGTTTCGGTGCAGCTGCACCCTAATCATAGGGATGGGATGTGCAAAACCTGGGGCGCACTGCAACAATTTCTACCTTGCTGTCATCCCGTCTCCAGTGTATTTGAAGTGCCAATTTTCTCCATCAGTGAAGCCCATTTACTTTGCAGTTCTTTTCAGGCTCCCATTCATTTAAATATTTTTGAGTCCTCGGGTGGGCCTCAGGGCAGAGTTTCCAATTTCGTTTTATAATCCTTTTTGCTGGTGGCAGGCTGTTCCTTGATTTACAGCCATGCAGACCTGTTGTCCACTGTACCAGGCGGTGCAATCCTTCACGGCCAAAGCTGCTGTGTCTTGACATTTCAAAAATGTGCTCCAAAGTTTAAAGATGCCACTTCACTTGGGACAGTTCACAAGAGCCTTTATTTCTTAAACCGAAAACACCTCCCCAATTACTTAAAATCTCTGAAGTGTTTCGGTGCAGCTGCACCTTAATCATAGACAGGGGGATGTGCAAAACCTGGGGTGCACTTTAACAATTTCTACCTCGCTGGCATCCCGTCTCCAGTGAACAGCATGCCAGTATTTGAGGCGCCAATTCTCCCCATCAGTAGAGCCTATTTACTCTACAGTTCTTTTAGGTCCCCAATTCATTTCATTATTTTACAGCCCTCGGATGCTTGCAGGTGGGTGGCCCTCCGTAGGTCCCTCGCTCTTTTCCCGTCTATCACTATTAAGAGTGATCCTTCTCTCACCTAGGGGCCTTTCTTATTGGCTCCTGGAACTCCAGATCGTGGAGGGCACTATTGAGGTATCTAGGATCCTCAGGTTCTTCTGGCGTCCTCAACACTAGCTCGGCTACTCATTGGTGGGTTTATGAGAGTCTAATCCTCTCTGGATGCTCTGAGGGTTTCTACTGGCAGAGGGGTCAATGCAGTATATCCTACTTCCTCTGTAGGCTGTATAGGTGAAAAAGTGGGTGCTTGAGTAGCTCTATGGTGTAGTGAGCGGCTTTGTGAGTGACTGTATGGATGAGTTAGTGACTGTGTGAGTAGGTGTATGGGTGAGTGGCTGTGTGAGTTAATGTATAGGTGGCTGAGTAGTTGTGTGAGTGGCGTTATGTTTGAGTGAGTAGGTTTGGAAGTGTTTGTATGCGTCTGTGAATGGGTATGTAAGTGTTTGTGTGGATCTGACATTAGATGTATGAGAGGTTTTATGGGATGCGAGTGGTTATGAGGGATTCTGTAGATTATGCCACCAGTGATGTCATTTGAGATGTCATATTGATGTCATGAGTAATGTAATATGTGAGATCATAAGTAGTGCATTGTGGGGGCAAAAGATATAGTTAGCTCCGGTAACTATATAATGGCTGAAATTCCATGGTTTTGTATGTATGTATGTATGTAAATGTTTATATATATATATATATATATATATATTACCTACTGGCGATAGCCAGTAGGTATATATAGTTAGGATTATTTGTCTATGGAACTTTTGAAAATTCTATGTCTAATAACTTTGGCGTTTGTGGATGGAATCGGCTGAAATTTTCAGGAAAATGGCACATTTTGTTTCTGAGCAGCCCCTGAAAATTTGGGGGGGTTTCGTCAAGGGGGGGCCGAGAAAAAAGGGGGGTCTCAAAACACTTTTTTCCCATGTTAATTTCCATAGAGCGGTTGGCCTCACTTTTAGCTTGAACGGCTGAATGGATTTGCACGAAACTTGGCAAAATTATAGGGACTTTTAGCCCGATGTGCCTTTGCTAGGTCTCAATATATGTGCTCCAGTGGATTTTGAGAAATTAACGTTCAAAACAAGATATATATCTGTAACAGCGCTCCGGGCTGCGCTCCGGTCCGCTTACTTTTCGCGAAACGGAACTTTGCGATGCGAAGCTGATTGGCTCCCCGGTGTCTGTCAACATTCTAAACAGTCCGGAGCGGCCGCCATCTTATCTCTCGGTAGGATCGAGAGAGAAGAAGAGTTGAAAAACGAAGGGGGAATTTAGTGAAAGGGGGCAAGGTATACCCCTCTTGACCCCCTAGGAATGTTGTTGGGGTTATTAAAGGGTCCCGTGGGGAAAATAAAAAAAATATATTTTTCACGGTAGAAGCGCTTCACGGGCCGCGAACTGGGCCGCAAACTGGTAGCGAAACGGGAATTCGCCATTTTGTGCTTCGTTTTAATTAAATTACTAGGTATAAGGGGGTGCGGGAGACGTATCCTAATCCCCTATGTTTTCTGAGGGTGGCTGAGGAGGCTCATATATGTTGATACATCTCTTCCAGCGGCTGTGCGTGAGCTTTTTTTTTTTTTTGCTGCGTGACGTCTGTTAACGTTCGATTCGATGGAAATCAGGAAGTGTTGACCGCCAATTTGTCAGTGCGATAAAATATTTTGTTATAAATGAATCCTTATTGATAAACATTGTTTGCGCCATCTTGCCTTTTTTCCAATGCCACAATTTTGTCGTGCACGGCAGCCATTTTAGATGCCAGGCTGGTCCCAGGCTATCACCTAGCCCTGCGGATGTAGTTTATGGCCCCAGCTGTAGAGAATACAGACATGCCAACCCTCCCGATTCAGGCGTGAGACTACTGATTTCAGTGCTATTCTCCCGCCTCCCGATTTCTGCAAGCAAAAACCCGGGGGCATATTACCAACAACTAGCGATAATTTTTGTCTCTAACTTGTTTAGAGACAAAAATTATCGCCGCACATCGGCGATTTTTATCGCAGATAAACCTTGCTATTAGCAAGGTTTATCGCGAATGCGAAAAAAAACGGCCGCAATGCATGAATATCGCTGAAAAGTCAGCGATATTCATGCATTATCGAGCAAATGCTCTTAGCCATGTTATCCACCTCCCATTGGATAACATGGCTAAGAACTGCTCAGGTCAGGTGTTAGCTTTTGGAGATATTCGCGCTTAGCGCGAATATCTCCAAAAGTTGGTAATAGGAGATAGCGATGTTAGGGACTGTTTCCAGTCGCTAACATCTTGGCACGCCCACTTTGCATGTCATTAGTGATAAATATCACTGACATGCAAAGCGGGGCCCAAGATGGTCGCTATCTCCTTTTAGCTGTCACTAACTGGTTATAGCGACAGCTTGGTAATAGGGAGATAATTTTATCTCCGCTTTCTTGGCTTTTAAAGCCAAAAAATCGGAGATAAACCCCCTTGATAATATGCCCCACGATTCCTCCGGGGTTTCAGCTGACAAGGCTTGGTATTGTGTTACGTGGTAATTCTTCCAGGAAACGTCAGAGGGTCGATGCAGGGGTTCTAGAAGGGGTGATAAACCATTTAAGCCTCATGAACAAGCGCATGGTCTTTTAAAGATCTGTGAAGTACTCGGGGCGGCGGTGTGTGTGTGTCCTCTTTCAGGAGCGGGCGGGGGGGGGGAGGGGGCACTGCCAGCAACTTGCCAGGCCAGGCAGTGTTCAACAGTTGCATCACCCTTTCTCTGCCTGCTATTGCGCTCCATGCTTCGGAAAGGTAAGAAAAAGAACGTGCATTTGAGTTTGAAATGTCCGATCCTGTAGCAGTACACTTGCAAAGCCCACACATGACAATAACCCGATTCAAGGCCCCATTCACCCGATTTTTTAAAAATATATAGCACTCCAATAAAGTAGGATTATAAAACTTTATTAACTTTTAAATATAACGAACGGAACAAAAACTGTAACAAACATTTAAACATTTTTGACAAAAAAAAGCAACAATGGTCAGAAGTTGTCTTTTGTGCGAATAGTCCCAAGGCAGCACAACGTGCTGAGTTCTAGACGGCACCCAGGTGATGTCACCTGGGTGCCGCACTGGTTTTTGGTTTCCTACAATGCAGCTCAGAAAAACAGCGTGGGGCGTCCCGGGTGGTGCGGGGGGAGGCCTCGTCAGTAGCGGTCTGTTGTGCGAATAGTCCCAAGGCAGCAGAACGCGCTGAGATGTGGATGGCACCCAGGTGATGTCCAGTAAACTGCCGCACTGGTTTTGGTATCCTACAATGCTGCTCCGAAAATTGGCGTGGGGCGGCCCGGGGGGGGGGGGGCGTGGGGGAGGCGGCGTGAACGGGCCTCCCCAGGTGGCGGCCATCCAGCTGAGTTGTGCCCGCTCTTGCGGCTACAGCGTCTCGCTCACCATGTAGTTGAGTTGCTCCCACTCTTGCAGTGCAGCGATAGGCGGCTGTCACAGGACTCTTAAAATGGCGGCCGGCTCTTCGGTTTTGGGCCTGGTCCACTAAAATGGTCCTGGGACACCTTGGAACTCGGACGCTTGCCTGCTAGGGCTTGGGCTCCATTCTCGAAAGCGTCCCCTCAGCCGTGAAGATTCTACAAAAGTCTTGGGGCCCTCGACTCCTGCAGGCTTCCGGTGGGGAGCGGCTGCCATGATTGCTCACGGAATGACCACGACGGAGCCACGAGATGGTGGTGCTCTCATGGTGACGCCAGCTTCAGTCTGAATCATCCAGAAACAAGGTGGGGCTTTCATCGTTTGGGAAAAAAAAATGTTCTAAACCAATGAAAAGTGTTATTTTTAGGTCATATGACCAAGCCTTCCATCTTTAGGAAACCAAAAGTGAAATGAACCAATGAAAAGTTTTATAAACAAGTCACATGACCTGTTATGCGGCATAGGGCTACAAAAAGCATAGAAAATCCGTTGGCACGTGAGGCGGCGTCAGTAGCGGACCGGTGTGCGAATAGGCCGAAGGCAGCACAACGCGCCGAGATCCGGATGGCACCAAGTTAGTGTCCAGCAAGTTGCTGCACTGGTGTGGCTATCCTACAATGCTGTGCCGAAAGACGGCGTGTCCAGCTGAGTTCCGGTCACTTTTGCGGTACAGTGACTGGAACGCGCCGAGATCCGGATGGCACCGAGGTGGTGTCCAGCAAGTTGCCGCACTGGTGTGGCCATCCTACAATGCTGCGCCGAAAGTCAGTGTGGGGTGCCCCGTTGGCTTATGAGGTGATGTCAGTAGTGGACCGATGTGTGAATAGGTCGGAACCAGCACAAGGCGCCCTGCACTGTTGAGCTTTTTTCAATGCCTGTTTTTTGTTGTTTCCCCTCCATCAAAAACAAAAAAATATATAAAACTGTGCAAAAATACAAAAAAAATGTTTAGAAAAGCAGTGCCTGTAAGACTGTCTGAAGCTCTTTTGCACCTGCTGCAGCTTCACTATTGCCCTGGTGTGGCCAAAGATCGCCCATGACATAGGCGGCCGGCTCCCGAGGTCCGGCGGAACTTTTTTCCTTTTCCTTTCTGCTTCTTGTCCCACAATCCGTTTCACCTGAAGACACACCAGGTTCCTGAATGTGTGCAGGGGGACGCTATTGATTGAATGAAAATGGCGGCTTGACACAAAGCTGACTCAAGCGTTGCTGTTGATGCTATACAGACAAAAATTGGTTTTCAGTTTGTACATTCTTCAGGATTTTTTTTTCCATCCAAGGCTGATTGAGAGTTTGTAGAAAAATGGCTTCAGATTTTCCACATATTACTCTTCAACATTCTTCCTAAATGTAACAATGTGAGACTCACTAGGAGAACGGCTGTTTATCTTTCCTTTCAAAATGCTGCCAACAATATTTTCTGAATGGAAGACACCATCTTGTAGCATAAAGGGCCGAAAGGGGTTCTGGTCTGGCCGATTGTTGGTGGAGACATTTTGACTATATCTTGGACCTGCCCGGCCTCGCCCAAAATGGCGCCGGTATAAATGGGACTCGTAACTCCTTGCCCGCAAATGTATATCTAGAAAATTTTATTGTAAGTGGCCCTGTCTTATTTTAATTACAAAATGTACGTCCACCGATTCCGCAACTGTTAGACACCTTAGTTCTTGCAACCTAATGGCCCGCTCGTTACGTTCCTCTACAGTGTAAATGTCTCCTCATCATATACGATTTCAGTTTGCTCCGTGGCCGGCCCACGTGGTTATAGGCCGGTATTTGTATACTGACATTTTCACAATAAAGGTTTTTAAAACAAAACACGGTAGTAGTATTTACATTGGTAAAGTTTTTACTTTTAGTCACTGTTTTCGAATCAGTAAAAGGCAAGTGAAATAAAGCAGTCCAATTACATGACGGATAAAAGGTATAATATGTAGGAACGCAGTAAAGATAAATGGTCAAGGGCAGTTGTGTTTTCCACTCCTGCAACATAAAGTGATCGATAAGAATCTGATAATCAGGCGTATCGGCGACTAAGACAGCAGGCCGAGTCTCTTTTACTCAACGGCTCCGTCATGGAACGAAGAAACGCCCTTTTTCTCGAAAAAGGAATATATTTTACTTGCAGGACAGTTGTAAATTTTCCGGGAAAGTACATTAGCCTGGAATATTATAACATATATGTTTAAAAAAAAATAATGTTCGAAAACAATAAAAAGCGTAATTTTTAGGTCATATGACCAAGCTTTTCATCATTAAAATAACAAAAGTAAAATGAACCAATGAAAAGTTTTATTAACAAGTCACATGACCTGTTATGCTTACGTTACGCGCTGCGCGCCGCGCCCCGGATCACTTCCGGGTGCGCTAATGCGGCGTGTCATATAACGCATTACGCGACAACGTAGGTCAAGAATATAGTCAAAATGTCTCCACCAACCAGCGTTCGGAACACAACCCCTTTCAGCAGTCCAAAAAGTTCTGTTAAATGACAACAGAGGGGACAGGCAACAAGAACCATCAGTCAAAGAGGGGAGGGCAAGTTCTTCTCTTCCGGGTCATGTTGGGGCGCTACCGGAACTGATCGAATTGGTAGTCTACAGTGTTTCTGGATGTTTCAGACTAAAGCTGGCGTCAGCATGAGAGCACTACCATCTCGTAGCTCCGTCGTGGCCATTCCACGAGCAGACATGGCAGCCGCTCCCCACCAGAAGCCTGCGGGAGTCGGGGGCCCCCAAGACTTTTGTAGAATCTTCACGGCTGAGGGGACGCTTTCGAGAATGGGACCCAAGCCCTATCAGGGAAGCGTCCGAGTTCCAAGGTGTCCCAGGGCCATTTTAGTGGACCAGGCCCAAAACCGAAGAGCCGGCCGCCATTTTGAGAGTCCTGTGGCAGCCGCCTATCGCTGCACCGCAAGAGCGGGAGCAACTTAACTACATGGTGAGCGAGACGCTGTAGTCGCAAGAGCGGGCGGTAAACAGCTGAATGGCGGAAGAGGCACAGTGTAGCAAAAGCGGGCGGAATGGCAACTAAAACGGTAAAGGGGCGCCCCACTACAACGTGTCTTCAGGTCAAACGGATTGTGGGACAAAGTCCAGAATAGAAGAGTCATCAAAAGGCAAAAAGTTCCGCCGGACCCCGGGAGCCGGCCGCCTATGTCGGGGGCGATCTCAGGCTACACCAGTGCTATTAGACTTGGGGAGGGGGTCGGAGCCAAGCGTCTTCTCCGAGTCCGTGCCATCACACCGCCCCTCGGGGGCCTCCGTCAAGCGGTTTAGGGAGGTACCATATAACATTGTTTTCAAATGCAGTCAGGTCCACAAACGACCCTCACTTACTTTGAGAATAGTGAAGCTGCAGTAGGTGGAATTAAGCTTCAGACAGTCTTACAAGCACTGCTTTTGTAAACATTTTTTGATTTTTTTGTATTTTTGCACAGTTTTATATATTTTTTTTGTTTTTGATGGAGGGGAAACAACAAAGCACAGGCATTGAAAAAGGCTCAAACTCAGAACTCTGAACTATGGCACCCAACATCCAGGACTTGCCATCCGGATCTTGGCGCCTTGTGCTGCTTCCGACCTATTCACACATCGGTCCACTACTGACATCATCTTATAAACCAACGTAATGTAAATAGTTATTTAATAAAATGTTTTACCCTGTTACTTTGCTGGTGTGTTGTCTATATTTTTAATATTTGCATAGGGTTTGTCGTTATTTTGGGCGGGGTGGGTGACGGAGCCGAGCTGTCTTGCAGCCCTCATGGTGTGGCGCTCAGTTCATCTCACTATTTTCGCATTTCTCATGAAGGGTTGTTCCTAATGTTTCTATTTTAGCGAGGTCAAAAAGAGATCCAATTAGTGGCCTACTGATTTTGCTCGATTACTTTTATTTTTTTACACGATTTTTCACGATCTGCAAAGACTAAACAGAGTATTGCGACTTTGTGCTTGTTTGTAAATAGAGAATGAACCAAAGAGAATCAATTGTAAAACAGTAAATGCTTGGATAACAATCAATCAAATGGAGAGACAAGCAGGCACGACGGATTACAACGGGGGTAAAGGCCTGCGTTAACTACTCTTCACTATCTGCAAAGAGAGAATACTACTAAGAGAAAAGAGGGGATGGGGGCAGCGTTCAAAGCACATCAGCGTGCATAAACACGAAAAAGTTTTTACCTATCACGTACTTGACATTTTACAGCTTTTGATATTTGCTATTAAAAAACCAATGAAATTCACTGAAAAAACCATAGGTTATAGGCCATATATAGTTAGGAATTTGCATTTACAAAACCTTGAAAATTCACTGAAAAAACCATTGGTTATAGACCATATATAGTTAGGAATTAGCCTTTTCAAAACCTTATTTTACTCACACAAAACCATTGAAATTTCATATATAGTTAGTTCCACTAACTATATATCGCGCACCCGCAATCCACTGCTGATGAAGTCACATATTACATCATTCATGACATGGTTAGTGACATCACTGATGACATCGCTGATGACATCTCAAATGACATCACTGATGACATCTCAAATGACATCACTGATGACATCTCAAATGACATCACTGATAAAATCACTGATAACATCTCATTTGACATGAATGATCACATCACTGATGATATCATTCATGTGATAATACCATAAACCTCTTCAGACTCTAATATAACCTTAGATACAATCAGTGTAAACAGATAGTCACAGACTGTCACTCATCCATGGAGTTACTCACACACCTAGTCAGTCATGCAAAAAATCAATCACACCTCCATTTTCTCAACGATACAGTTATACACACCTTACTTATTCAAACATATACTAAAACATATTTACTTTACTCTCTTATACAATCCCTGATATATGTTCACAATGATCCCTACAGCCACTCACACATTCACTGGCTCTTATGCACAGTTATTTATATATGTCAACTCTCACATGTACTGTGTTTTACATATGTACTTACTTTGACATGTAGCACTGAGATATCCATTCACTCACTAATACACTCATGCACAGTCAACCGCCAATACAGCTGTTTCCACATGCACTTTTGAACCCATACATATAGTGAATCAACTACTCACACATCTATGTACAGAGTCACACACCTGCCAGCCACCCATACACACACACTCAGTTTCCCATACAAATACTTGGACAACCAATGAATAACTCATACAGTTACTCATATAGCTACTGATCAACATATGCAGCAGTTTGTAGAACAACAGATATAATGATGCACAAATTAAAACAGTTTAGTCACTAACCCATGCACTCAGTGAGACACATTTAATCACTCACTCATACAGTCAGTCATGCACCTACTAAATCCTTCATCCAGACACTTATACATCCACTCATTCTTCAATATGTAAGACATATTTTAACTTTACAGAAACATACAGTCACTGGATGTTGTCATCAGTGATGTCATTTCAGATGTCATCAGTGATGTCATCAGTGATGTCACTAACCATGTCATGAATGATGTAATATGTGACATCATCAGCAGTGGATTGTGGGTGCGCGATATACAGTTAGTGGAACTAACTATATATGAAATTTCAATGGTTTTGTGTGAGTAAAATAAGGTTTTGAAAAGGCTAATTCCTAACTATATATGGTCTATAACCAATGGTTTTTTCAGTGAATATATATATATATATATATTACCTACTGGCAGTCGCCAGTAGGTAGTTATAGTTAGGGCCAAGTTTCCATAGGAAGAGCATTTTTTGTTTTGCTTGTAACTTTGACGTTGTTTGCTGAATCTTCATGAAATTTTCCAAACTACGTTTTTTTGTATGTATCAGCTCCTATGTTGAAAGTTTGGGGGTGATTCGTCAAGGGGGGCCGAGATAAAAGGGGTCCCAAAACGAGTTTTCTCCATCTTAATTTCCATAGGAAACTTTAGACAAGGCTACAGGTCGAACGGGTGAACCGAATTACCCCAAATTAGGCAAGGAGAAGGGTCTTGGTCTAGAAAGCATGCTTTTGTTTATTTTGTGTAAATTTGTTCAGGAGTTTTGGAGAAATATCGAAATTTACAGATATATATATTTGGGAATTCTGCCATCTGATTGGCTGAGGCGTTACGAGCAGGAGCTTGCCGCTTATTAGTTGCGAACGCTGCAAGCGGTTGCAACTAGGAAGTGTTGCCTGCCATTGTGTGATTGCGTTGAAGCGAGTAAAGGGAAAAAAGGGCGAACAAAGTGAAAAAGAGGAGGGTAGGAGCACTGTAACCTCTGTGGGGTGTTTAGGGTGTGCTATAGAGAAGGTGCGAAGCGAAGTATTCACCCCTACCGGTGTGAAAGTGGTCTGCTATGGAAATTAAGTGAGGTATTGCCTAGAGTCTGATGCTGCTAAGGTGAGCTGGTGCGAGACTCAGAGATTAAAACATGAGCCCGAATGGTGTGTCTTATGCTGTGAAGTCATATGCCGGGCCCGCTGCACTACACCTGTGGAATTAGTGTCAGCTTGTGTATATACCTACCAGGACAAACTACTGACCCGTACTGGTCTGAAAGTCCTGGGGTACGGAAAATATGTGAGGTATTGTCTTGAGTCCCATGGTGCTAAGCTGAGCTGCTGCCGGACTCAAGGATGAAAGTGTGAGCTCAAACTGTGTGTCATATGCTGTGAAGTCATGTGCTCTGGCCGCTGTGCCACATCTGTCCAAGTAATGTGAGCATGCAGTTATACCTACTTGGAGGAACTTTTGTTTCGAACATTGTAACTTGTGTATGTTGTTTAGGGAGTGTTATACTGGGAGCGCGAAGGTAAATTTGTGTGTATCAAATCAATTTGTCCTACGGTCTGATGGCACCTGGGGTGTAAGCTGAGCTGCTACCGGACTCGGAGATAAAGCCGCTGAACTACTGACCCCTACCGGTCTGAAAGTGCAGGGTACGGAAAATAAGTGAGTGTCATTCTACTAAATTGAGCTGCTGCTGGACTCAGGGATGAAACCGTGAGCCCAAACTGTATGTGCTATGCTGTGAAGTCATGTGCTCTGGGCGCTATGCCACACCTGTCCAATTTGTATATGGTGCTTAGATGGTGTTGTACAGGGAGTGTGAAGGCTAATCAATACAATATTTGTAAAGGGCAAACTACTAAGTAGAGCCGGTGATCACAGCGAGAGCTCTGTGCCTCAAAGTGAGAGGGTCTGGCTGTTGCGCCACGGCTGTGTGGAGAATACATTTTGGTGATGGTCCAGGAGTTGCTGTTACCTGGCCCTAAAATAGCGGGGATACGTTGTAAATTATAGAGTAGCTCTAAAAAGAGCCCTTGTGTTCATTAGTTGGAGCTACATATAAGTGTGGATGCACAGCTTCAAGTTATTCAAGAAAACTCAATTTCCCTTATCTATGAAGTGTACTCCATCACTTCTGTAGATATCAGCCATATCAAAACATATGTTGTTGTTGTAGATGGACCCCATTTTGTGGTCTCTGAGCTGTGCAGAGACAGCTTTGTTGACGTTCTTGGTAGATTTTTCAATCTGAGGACAATATTGTTTTGACCATTTCCACTTCCGTCTTTGGCATATATTGGAATATACAAAGACAGCTTGAGGCAAAAGTAACATCAATTGTCCAAAGGTGTCCTTCATAAGCATTTCCAAACCAACCCTAGTCAATGTGCCTAGATCGTTTCCACTACAGTACACAATCATGAGGTCAGGGTGTTGGAGATGCAAACAGGTTTTAAACAAAGGCAACAATTGGTGCCACTTCAATCCTCTCTGTGCAAACCATTTAATGTCCACATTTTGTAAACCTAAGTCTAAGTCAATATGTCTCTGTTCTGCATACCTCTTGCAACAGAATATATCGCTATGTCCTACAATCCACACTAGCATTTTGAAGGTATGGCTGAAAGGTATGGAAAGATGTCTGTAGCTAATGCAGTTACTTCGTAGAATAGGAGATATGTTTAAAGATGGGGAACGACTTTTTTTTCTCCATACAAAACGATATCTGAATGGCAGATGAAAACCATTGTATTTTTAAAAGTAGGGCGCACATTCTTTTTTTGGAAAAGCATCTTTGTGATTGGTTAAGAAAAAGCAGTTTGAACGTCGAGTACTTATTATAGGATAACATTTGCTCAACTCAACCAGACCTGCTACTTGCATTTGGAAGGCAGTATTTGAGCTTAAAACAATCGTGAACTTTTAACCTGAACATGCTGTTAAATGTTCGGCTAAATGTTGCAAAAAAATATTGTTAGGTTTTAAAAAATTGATGAACTTTTAACCTGCACGTGTTGTAGAATGTTCTAGAAAGTGTGTTGATAGAATACGTTGCACTGCTGACTTCTATATGTCGTTGAATATGAAAAAAACTGTTTATATGGAAAAATGAAAAGAAACTAATAGAGAAAAGTTTTGAAATGTAAAAGAATCAAGGAAGTATTCTAATTTGTTCTTTACATGTATTTATGTGTGAAGGAAAAAAATTATAGAAACAACAGCACCAGGAAGAAGAAGAAGCAGGGAGTGGGGGGGGGCGGGGGAGAGGGGCACAATGGCACACATGCACAATCAAGTACAGCACAAGTATAGACAAACAATGGCCATAATGAAACACACCAACAAGGAGCATAAGTCACACAACCCGCCAATATCTCACCACTGAACGAGCATAGAAGTGAAAACCACGCTGCATTCATACAGGATTTGTACAAAGGACAGTCTTGGATGTTGTGGGAAGTCTGTGACCGTGGTCATCACGGATGAGATGCCCAGCACTTGGCACATGGGCGGGTTCACTGTGTGTTATGTTGCCAACCAGCTGTTCCTCCCACCCACAAGTCCCCACACTTTTGTACGGTGCACTGTTGTATCCCACGCACTCGTACGGCATAGCATTTTAATGCATATTTGGGCGTGTCCTGCGGCATTCCAACTACACCATGAGACTGCCGTTTGGTGGTGATGCATGCCACTTTACAACATTGTCTGCTGCAACCCTTGTGGCAGGCCACACCAGAAAACAGAGACACACTTACCGTACTCCCTGCACATGGACATGTCTGAGACACCCAGTTTCCCTTGCCAAATAGGCACACCCCTGCGCTAACCTGTGTACACCGGACCAGCACACATCTTTTTTGCATGCAGGAGGATGCATGCGTAGCTACATGTCCAGGGTCACTGCCAACGCTGAGGTGACATGGTAACGTCGGCTGAAGACAGCACACTGTGATGTTGCAGGGCCTGTGCCCATCATGCTAACACAATGACCACACGGACACACTTGCTCAGATGCGGGTTTGAGGGGTGTTGGTGGTCCTGAGGTTGTTGCGATGAGTCTTGTGGCCCTCATGGGTATCCCTGTATCATGCTCATTAACTCTATGGCACATGTGAGTGTTCTGGTGTGGCTTTTGGCTGTATTTCCTTTCATGCTGCAGGTAGTCATCCTGCTTAACACCAGCAGAAATGATGTGTAAATTCCCTTGTGGTAACGTGGGTTATCGCCAGAATTTCTTTCGCATTGCCAGTTATTGTGAAAGTTGTGATGTAATATGTGACGTCCTCAGCATTGTATACATATATATATATATATATTTCCATGTGAAGAGAAGCGTATGCAGGGATGTTTATTTGCACAGCAGAAAAGGATATAAATATATACTCTAACAATAGCAGTTTTACTTCGCCTGCTGCATGCTATCTTATTTCCTACAGCTGAAAGTTAAAGTAGTGCTCTGAAATGGAGAATTACAGAAGAAGACTTTAAATCTGAGGTTATGTGCACACCTGAAACTGTTATCATAGCCAGCGTTGTACTTGGCCTTTAAAGAGCTTCAACTGTTTCATGAATATTCTTCACAATCATTCAGCTTGTTGCTAGCCAGTGAAAACTGATTATTTGATTGCATGAGATTCCTATTTTTATTTTTTATCAGACTTGTCAGACTATCAACCAGAATGCTGAATAACAATACATTATTAAGTTAACACATTACGTACGTGAGTGTGCTGTTTTGATAAATGTTGATATCTTGGAAGCTGTGCTCCTCTACTAGTTTTGTGAAAAAAATAATTTTGCTTATGAAAAATTATTAAGTTCTCTTTTGTGAAAATGGGAAAATCATTAAGATTCCATTCTGTAATTTCACATATATTTCCTTTCAAATGAGACTGGTCAGGGAAACTCTTTCACCTCTCCATTTTCTTCTTACTCTAATCTCTTTCAGGGCACTTTTTTGATGCTGTTCAGAGGTCAAAGACGGATTGCTCACTTCTTCCAATTTAACTCTGCTCAGTAGACCTTTGTAGTAGCATTAGAGAAAGAGGGTTTGACAGCAAGTTAAATCTTAAAATACAGTGTGATAATTAGGACCACACATTAAAAGGTCAGATTCAGTAAAGTAAAGTTAAGAGATTTATCATAAACTCGAAGGCAAACTAATATGAATCAATCTCAAGAGCAAACTTTAAAAGGTAACAACATCAAAGGTAGACCAAACCATCTAATGGTCCTCAACAACGAAGAACATAATAAAATTGCGGCGACCTGCAAAATATGAGGAAGAGTACTTGATAACTAGATGAAAAAGTCAGATCTTTCTCCAAATACATAGAAAAGATTTGCAGTATCTAATAAGCCTAAACTAACCAATAGTTAGGCAAAACACTATTATGTCAAGGAAGCAAAAAAGGTGTTAGCATCAGAACCTCTGTAGAAGTTTTATAGGTAAGGAATCATGTATAACATAAAGTCACACAATCCAGGATGTAAGGAGAGTTATATGTCTGGAGGCATCCAACGAGAGAGACGCCGATGGCTGGTTGTGGAGATTGTCGCCTTAAATGGCTAAGATAATAACACAGTTGAGAAAAGAAAATCTGCTGGTGGCACATGCAAGAGATACTGGAGGATCAAATCAGCCAAACAGTACTAGTGGTAAGCATAGCCCCAGGCTATGCAGAGGGAGGCCTAGTGAGTACTGACCTGGTTGATTTATGCGCGAGGATGAACGGTTGTGTCTGCAACCTCCTCTGAACAGATATTTCTGCAGGTTTGCTTTGTGACACTGGGACCTTGCAAGGAGCAACATTTAGGGCAGATCACGACAAAATTAGGCTGCATTTAAGAGAATTACAAGCGGTTACTTGGCCACAGAATTACCTGACTCGCAAACACAATATCACTGGCAAGGGAATTCTGCCTCATTTTTTGATTGGAAGTAAATGATCATGTAAGTGTAGGGGTGTCTCAGATCACGTATGTGTTCTATGTGGCTCAAAATAAGAGAGGTCAAAATGTAAATTTTCGAGTAGCGCATTAGGTTTCGATTTATTCATACTTCTTACTGCACGTTCACTCAATAATACTTTAGAATGATCCTTTCTATATTTACTCTTTTGGTAAGTGCAATAGTTTCAATGAATATGAAGCAGAAATCTTTGTATAATTTCGTTCTCTTTGGTGCCTTCTAAAATAATTCAAGCCCTTCTACCTATTAAATTATGTAACAGCAGTGTCTGTTTCTAAAATGCAACAATACGAAGGCTGATGCTTAATTGTCGTACCTAGGGCCTTGCAATGAGGGAATAAAAGGCATTGGAAGGAATGCATGAATTAATCTCAGCCACTTCTAATTGCTCAGGACAATTCCTAGACCATTGTTTTTTCCCACTACACCACCTAAGACAGAGACCAGTCACATGCAAATGAATCTTGGTCCTGCCCCAGTAGCAACAGACCACCCCAAACTGCTAGGCCTGCTCCAGATGGGACCATAAGAAACTCCAGACTGGTTTTGCCCTACTTAGCCCTCATTAATTAGGTGTTACTAGATTAATAAGGCGTAGTGAGCATGAGATCCTCACTAGGGCATACTAGTCCCTCGTACAGCGTAGCACAGCGAAAAACAGCGATGCGTGGAATGTAATAGCAGCAATTACCAATTAATGATTCTGTATCTATGAATGATTATATCATTCTACTTATCAAAACCATGTATTTAGGACAATATTTTTTAAAATATCACCTTTAGCTGTGACACAATAGAGAAATACAAACACGAACTGGCTAATTTATTCTCCATCCCGCCTCAATAGATTCACTTTAACAAGGCCAGCAGGTCTCTTTGAAGCCTTGTTACATGCTATGCCTGTAGGTTTGTTTCTATTCTTAAAAAATGGGGTATATAGAGTTAACAAAATTAGTAAGAACATTGTCAGCTATTTGAAATAAATAAGAAACGATCCCTGATGTCATTATTATCATCATAAATAGGTATTGAGTAATTAATGTATGACACTGCAATAAATTGAAAAACAAAAGATACATTTTAAATGTATAATCGCCACACAATCTGGCTAAAATACAAAAAAAACCAGGCATGAGCCTTGAAATTGAAGGTTGCGGACCAACAGTAAATGTGATACTTATAAAATAATTACTCATGAATTCCACCAGTTACCCTGCACCTTTGTAACATAAAAAACAAAGGAAAGTCCACACACTTCACAGACAAAGATATACATTCCACATCATCACAATCAAGAACAGTGATGTCTGTTGCAGAGTGTCTTATTCATTCAAAATTTTGTACTTACTAGACACATCTGCTCTTGTGCCAAAGCAGAATAACTGTAATTAATATGTGGAAGTGCTTGAAATTACATGCAGTTATGGGTAAATTTATTTATAAGTTCTGTCTACACCCACCAAAACTAAATACCCAAATCCTTACTCTTAAACATCTTGGCCCATATTGATCAATATTTTAAGCAACGCAACGCAATGCAGCAACACACATTGTTGTGTTGTGCTGCATGAAAGAGCAGGAATGCGCCATATCTCTCTAGATGTGGAGCATTCCGAATCTCTGCTTGTGCTGGTGCACAAACTGCAATCTAGCCCCAGTGCAGGCACCCTTGCACCATGGGCGGGATTATTTTGTGCATGAAGGGACACCTTACTGCACACAAATAATTCTCTAAGACATTTTCCTCTTTCTTTGTCTGCTGCAGAATGTGTGGATCTGTGGGTGGACCCGTGGCAACAGTTACGCTCCATCCATGCAATGCCTTCCCAGAGCAGAGTAATGCATGGCAATGGCTTGTGCTGCCTTGAGTTACTCCAGATTTACCAAGCCATACAGGGCCATACAAGATACATTATTTGTAATAATATTTTAACGAGGGAGACCCACGGATAACTGGGGACCTGGGGTAATAACTTTAACAAAAAACATACAAGTGATAAATCATGATCAAAAATCAAAAAAATCTATCAACAAACACAATAAAGACAGGGCCCCTTTCATCAAATTCTCTACAATCACATAAGGTCTATGTTTTTTAAGGTGATGCCACTTCAATCCCCCCAAAAATGGCATGATCCTCATCAGGACTTAGCGAGAGAGATTATGAAAGGTTATTCCGTTGTTGAAGGACATGGTTCCTGGTGACAAGCCTCGGGAACTGGGTGGCTGGGAGTGGCATGAGCTGGAAAAATGCTGGATACCCAAAGGGAGCTCGAATCAGCATAGCACACGTATGGTCTGAGTTTCAAGGATGAGTGCCAGACTCCTTCACTGGAAAAAGAACAGATGATAAACGGAATGCTAAGCAAATCAAACATTCACCCCAGTCTCAGATCTGGGTTGAATCCATTATTTTTTGCATGCCATGCCATTCCAGTATAGATCCAGCCACATGCAGATCAGTATTGACCCTGATCCACATTTGAACAGTCTAGCCCAAACTGCCAGGCCAGGTCCTCACTGGACCAGAAACAAGCATCCTCGGACCGGATTCAGGGTATCACCCTTTATCAGCCAGACTAGCTTGAATCTAGTGGCATAGCAAGCACGGGACCCACGTCTGGGAATGCCCTTCCCACTTAGGACAACAAATGCAAAAAGAACAGATGATGGTGCAGAACAAATAAAACATTCACCTCCAGTCACAGATATGGGTTGAATCCGCCATTTTTTTGCATGCCACACCATTCCAGTTTAGACCCAGCCATATGCAAATCAGTCTTGACCCTGTTCCCCATGGGAATAGTCCAGCACAAACAAGAACCAGAAACAAGCATCCTGGGACAGGTTTCAGAGTATCACCCTTCATCAGCCAGGCTAGCTTGAATCTGGTGGCATAGTTAGCATGGAACCCCCCCTGGGAACTTTGGTTGCTGCTCACTGCAGTAACAGACCTTGGTCGTCTGCTGGGGGGGAACTACCACCCCCCAGCATCCCTTGCATTTTCTTAACCTCAGAAATAGATCATATACCTGGCTTTCAAAATGGCAGCAATTCAAAGAGGGGGTCTTAGGCTATTCATTTGAGGACTTTAAGAGCTGAGGCATTCCCCTGTCAAAATACTAAATTCAAACCCTTTGAGCAGAGTTCAGGGACAATTCATAATCTTGAGCCAGCTCTTAATCCTGTCCGCATGATAAGCAATGATCCAGTGCTGGTAGAAAGGGATATAGGAGACAAAATAAGGAATAGAATGGGAGATAGGGAACGTTCGGGCACTTGTAACAGAAGAAGGTTATCCTGCCTAAAATAAACCTACTCCCTGAATGTGTCCCATACCTATGCCTGTTAGATTTGGGGGTCTCTGGTTGGCACAGGTAGGTACTTGTGACAAACAGGGACCCTCTCCTCTAGTAAGGGGAAGGGGATTACACATATAAAATAACCCCTGCTCAACCTCTAGGTTGCGTGGCGGGAGCAGTCAAGGCTCATTTCAGAGGCGTTGTAAGTTAAGCAGCTGTGACCACATACAGTAACCCAGTGACAACACTACAAATGGACACCACACAGGTTTTATATAAAAAATAATTAGACTTTATATAGAGTTTCCACAAGACCATAAACGAGAAAAATACACAATATGATTATTTTAAGATGGTATATTAAGCTTAGTTCAGTTCAGTTCTCAGATGCGACACTCTGCATCAATGCACCTTAAGTTGCCTTGCGCTTCCACGACAAGTAATGTCGCAGGGATGGGAAATGCAGCAAAGTTCAGATACAAAGAAATAAAGACGTGAAGATCTCGGTTCGATGCGTGGACTGCAGTGGCGACACCCTTACGATGCGACGGCAACAGCTCCAGCGGTGGCGCTCTTCTCCCATGATTCGTGAAGCTTCCGCTCGATACAACAACTACAGCGGCGACATCCAAGATGTGACAGCAGCAGCTCCAACGGCGGCGCGCTTTTTGGGGATGCGAGGTGCTCTTGGTCGATGCGGTGCAATGCGAAAGTTCCAGTGGCGACACCCTCCTTCGGAGTTGCGACGGCAGGCACAGCGATGGCGACACGCTCCGACCTCGTTGTGAGATTCTTCTCCTGATGCGGAGTGGTGCGACAGCTCCAGCGGCGACACCCTCCTTCTTCGGAGTTGGGACAGCAGCAGCATCGACGGCGACACACTTCCCTTACGTTGCGTCATGCTTCTCTCCGATGCGGTGCAGTGGGACAGTTCCAGCGGCGAAACCCTCCTCTCTCCGGAGTTGCGACGGCAGGCACTGCGACAGTGACGCGCTTCTTCTCGTTGAGTCGCACTTCCAGCTCCTTGCGACACGCAGTTCCACAGAAGGCCCAAAACAGCAGCAGGCACTTCCACAAGAACTCTGGGGAGTAGATCGTTCTAACCTCTGTTTGTTGCCGTAGGAGTGTAATGCGCATGCGTGCCCTGTGATCCCAATGATCCTAACGTGTGGAGGACGCCGTAGCCGAACGCCGAACGCTGGAGGTAAAAAAACGGAGCAGGAGCAGATCTCAATGGAAAGTGAGAAAGCGGGGAGCGAAAGTTCTTAAGTAAGGAACTCGGACGTGAGCATTAAAAACATTAAATGCGATTTGAGGGCACTCTGCTGAATGCGAACATAACGAGCAATGGGTGACGAGTGGGGGAATTGCAGAGAGGCTTACTCCATGTGAGTAAACGTTGCCGAGGCAAAGAGGAGCTCGGGGCCTGGATACTTGCTGGAGTGTGATGAATAACAGAATCGGTGCCAGACACCCTCCACCAGTCACACAGCCGATTCGCTAAGGGTTTGCTGAGGTTTACTAGTGACTTGGAAATTCACAGACTAGTGTCTTGGGAATTCACAGACATGAGCACGCAGAACCTGGTTTAAAAAAAAATCAAGAAGCAAGCAAAAGCTCCCACGCCTCTGCCTGAGCCCATTTGAACTACGGGAAGGTAAAGGGGGGGGGGTAAGGAAGCAGGAGCTTAGCTTTGGGTGACTTTTTGCAGCCTCAAACATAACCCTAAATAAGTAAAGTTTTGATTGGAGAAAGAAGGTATAACCTTACAAGAGAGAAATGGAAAAGGGCACGGGCCAGAGCGCAAGCACAAGAAGAAGGCACAACAGAGGTAAGTGAAATATCAGTTATTTTAATTTAATTTAATAATTTACGAAATTCGACTCTGTTTGAAGTTTTGAGTGAAACACAAAGGAAATAAAATGGCGCCATGGAAAAATAAAAGCACATTAGGGAACACAAAGAAGGCAGAACTGAATGGGGATAATCAACAGGTTACCCAGGAGAGCACTTCTACCAGGAGGGTAAAGGAAAAATCAAAACGTCCCCAAAAATTAAAAGGAAAAACTCCCAAGGCTCCTAAGGAAGCACAATCTGCAGGAAGTAAGGGGAGCATAGCATCTAGTTCAATTAAGGAGTTCGTGGGAAAGCATTTTAAACAGGTTTTTTCACCTGCGAAGACTATAGAAACAGAAGAAGTGGAAGAAACATGGAAAGAGGGATCCTCCCTAATATTCGATGGACATTTGGTAGACTCCATAGATTTAGTTAACCGATCAGTTCTGTCCCTGACAGGGCAGAAGGGGATAATAACGTCAACGAGACTTTCTTCCTCCCCAAGATTAACTCAACAGGTGCCAGAAGAGAAAGAGGAAGATAGTCTGGCCTTTAACCATAGTGACGACTCTACCCATAACCCAGACGGTAGTCCAGTTGGATTTGTAAAGAAGATCTTGGGGGAAGTCGACGACCAGGAAAACCAGGATAAAAGCAGTGACATAAATGGGGACAACTGGTCACTGGATTTAAACTTGGAAGTTTCAGAATCCCCGGCAGTTTCAATGTTATAAATGATGTTAATGGTGCAAAAATCGCTACAAGGACTGTTAGAAATAACAATGCTAAACCACGATGTCCTGAAAAGTAAAAAAACACACCTCTCTAAAATTCAGGGTGAATTACAGGGCATTAGAGGCCAAATGCCTACAATGTTGAGACCTGTCGTAGACCCGGTGGTTACGGGTCAAGGGAGGGAGGGGGGTGATAGATTAGCCGACCTCCCATCCGTAAATCAGGTTGATGAAGCTCACATTGATGGCCATGAAGTTTATGTGCATCAAGGTGTCCCTGACCTTGATGCACAAAGCCTTGTTTGGATCAGGGGCTGGATACCTGCGGCGTAGACTGGCCTTTTATCGACCAGTCCGCTCCTTGCGTTCGGAATCCCTTTACAAAGCGGTGGTCCCCGGGTGAGGAAGGCCCGCACGGGAGGGCGCTCTTTCAGCTGCAAAGCTCCCCAGCTGTGGAACTCGCTTCCTCTTTCGCTGCGCAGCACTGCCAATTTGTTCCAATTCAGGAAGAGCCTGAAGACCTGGCTTTTTAATCTTTAGGCTGTTCTTACTGTTTCAGTTTCAGTTCTTTTCCTATTCTTTTTGCTGTGTTGTGTTATTTTTATTCTGAGTTGCAGGTGGAAAGCGCCGGGACACTCTTTTCGAGTAGCCGTGCGCTATACAAGAGCGTTATAACATAACATAACATAACATAACAAATGTCCAATGTTGGTAAAAAGGAGAGGTGAATATATGCATTATGGCCATTCTAAATGAATAAGAGGTTCAGGTACTGTTGTACAAAGAAAGTTTAACCTAAGAACAACGAAAAAAGCAAAGGGGAGGAAGGAGTCGCCAGAAGAGGTAACACACAAGCTCAAGTCCCTATCGAATAAAACAACGAGGGATCAGAAAGGTATTGATTCTGAGAAATGGGCCAGCTCCCTAGTAAAAAAAGAGAAGTATAATAGGAAGCAAACCCAAGAGGATAAGGAGATCCATGTAGCCTCAAAACTAGCAAAGACACAGGCTCGCTTGCCCCCCAGCAAAAATAAAAGTAATGTAATCCGAGAAAGCAGCCCGAAAGTGATACCTAGATTAAATATACAACACTATCAAGGTGTTACAAAGTCAGAAGATGTGGTTGACAGAGGGAATAAGTGGCTATATTTTGAACACGTAAAATTGGGAAGGGGTGGCAAGAAACTTAAAAAGAGTGGGCATGTAAATAGAGCATGCCTACTCAAGGTTTTTGCACATTGCCCAAATTTAAATGGTATAGGCTCTCGAGATTTAAGAAAGGTGGGATTTAAAACAATTGGGGATGGCAAGGAGGTCACCAAAGTACAGCTCTATTCAGGCTTGGTGACGTCCGCAATAGAAAACGCAGAGCAAGAAATCCGTAAAGAGGGGATCCGTCTAGTGCCCATAGAAGAGTTAGCGCCAGTGTCTAAAGTGCCCCAGCAGAAGCCTTTCCTACGATACCATGCGGGATTAAGCAAGAGGCAGGTGAGGCTCCCTGAGAAGGAAATAGAGGAAGGGAGAGAACATTTTACCATAGTAATAAATAATACAGATATGCTGGAGACATGGAAGAACTGGAGTAATACCTCCAGCTTAGCAGTACCCTCATATAGTTACAGGGAGGATTCAGTATTGAATGAGCCTATAAGTGATGTAGACTAGGCAATGGGGCAGCCACAGAGCATACAACTGGTCTCTTGGAACATAAATGGATTGGGAACACATCTAAAACGTGAAGATGTGAAATAACTTGCAAAAAAGAATGAAATAATTTGCATACAAGAGACCTGGCTCTGTGGTGTCCCCCAAATAGTTGAAGGGTTCCGACAAGTCCACCGAGCAGCTGTAAAATCGAACTCCGGGCGCCCCGCAGGTGGCTTGTTGACAATGATATCAACAACTCTAACAATTAAAACCATTTTGATATCTGTAAAGTGTAAGTGGCTTTTAGCCTGCAGAATCCAAACCACATTAGCGGAAAAGAAATATAAATTTATGCTGATCCTAAATGTGTATATGCAATGGAACTCAACAAAGGAATATAGGGTCGAATTGTTACATTTTAAGAATGATATGAATGCACTTTGTGATATGTATGGAAATGACCTGATTGTGTTAATGGGAGATTTCAACCACAAACTAAATCCAAAATTGTCTGATGAATGGTACTCAGAAATCCTAGAGGCATATGATATAAAAAATGCAGAGTTTATGGAAACAAAAACCTCTACAGATGCGGTGGAATTGGGTAAATATTTATCAAATAAAAGTTTCTTTTGTCTAAACGGAAGGATAGACCAAGACCGCCCGGCAAAGAAAACTTTTAAATATGGGGCACATAATTGCCCTATAGACTATGTATTTATGCCGGTATGGAATTTTGAGTTAGTGAAAAATTTTAGCATTAACCCCATGGATTGTAGTGATCATAATCTAATAAAGTTAGAATTGGGTATAGTACAATATATGGTTTGCGATAGAGTTATCTGGCAAGAGACAGAGTATCCCAAGTGGATGACCACTAGGTTATCTGAAAAATCTATTGAGAAGTTAGTAAGCCTGCAACAGAAGATTCAGTTAGGCTGTTTGAAGGGCCAAGACCTAGTTTGGTTTGTGGAAAAAATAAAAACAAGTAGTGGAAATTATAAGTATAAAATTAAGGCCCCCTGCAATTGAGCAGAACAAGAAAGTAAATACCCAAAGTAAGAAAGGAACATGGTTTAATCAAGATTGTCTAATGAAAAAAAGAGAAATTAGGAGAGAAGAGCGTAGCCTACGCAAAAGATTTACACGAGGAAAGGCGGAAAACCTAGTAAAAATAAAGAGAGAATATAATATTTTAATCCGCAATGTAAAGAGGATCCATAAAGAATCTTGCTGGGGCAAATTATTGGAAACCATTGAAAATAAGAACCTACGGCATTTCTGGAAGCTAATACGGTCAGCTAGGGAACCTTTGATTGCCCCAATGACTTGTGTAGTAGAGGAAGATGCATGGACCGAGTATATCCAGAAATTGTATGCCCCGGGGAGGTTGTCTGATAATTTGGTACCAAAGCAGTGGAGAGATCTAGTAGAGGACCTTAAACATGATTGCTCAGTAACAAATGTCCTTAGGATAATCAGGACTTTAAATTTAACTAGAGCGGCGGGCCCGGATGACATACCGGCCCTGATATTAAATTCTAACCTGCTCTGGTGGGCGGAATTCTTCTCAAATATGTTTACTTTAATACTAGAGCAAGGGGTAATACCTGCAAACTGGAAGGGTGCAATAATAAGGCCACTGCACAAGAAAGGAGATGTACATGCCCCTAAAAATTACAGGCTAATTAACCTATTAGATATAGGAGAAAAGATTTTTGCAAAGATGATACTCGGTAAGTAAAAAGAGTGGGCGGAACTTCGGTCAATCATGCCAGTGGAACAGGGTGGGTTTAAAGAAGGCCACTCCACGATTGATCATTGTTTTGCCATGTGGGCTTTAGCTAGGAAATCAATCAAACAAAACAGCAAATTATGTTGTTGTTTCGTCGATTTCAGAGCGGCCTTTGATTCAGTAGATAGAAGCAGCCTTTGGGAAGTGCTAGAAAACTATGCTTTGCCGGAGGGCATATTAAATATTCTAAAAGAATTACATAGTGACAACTGGGCCCAAGTCATCAGAGATTCAAAGGGCTCATTAACGCAGAAAATTCCCGTAAAGAATGGTTTAAGACAAGCGTGCGTCTTGGCACCCTTGCTCTTTTTAATCTTCCTAGCAGATCTTCCCGTGGTTTTGGAAGTAGATAAGAGTGCGAGCCCGCGCATGAATATTGATAAAGTTGCATGCCTTTTACATGCTGATGATTTAGTGATCGTGGACCAAACTGAAATGGGCCTCCAAAGGAAATTAAATGCGTTTAAAACATATTGTGATAAAAAGTTTCTATCGGTGAATATGGAGAAAACAAAGATCCTATATTTTGGGAAGAGGGTACAAAATGTTAACTGGTTTTTAGGCTTAGACAAATTAGAGGTAGTAAGTGAATATAAATATCTGGGCCTTTGGTTTGACAGTGTATTAAAGTGGCGGCACAAACTTCAAAGGCGTTCTCATCGGTCTGTGGATTGAAAAAATTTAACAAGGACTATGGTGACATGTCTCACAGACCGTTACTGAAGGCATTTGAAGCTATGTTACCCCCACAAGTTCTCTACGGTGCTGAAGTTCTCTATCTGATTGGTAAAAGGGGTTGGGACCAGGAGGAAGGAAAGATAATTAAAATGCTGTTGTCCCTACCAAATGGTTCCTTTTTACAAGCTATTAGATTGGAGGTAGGCTTGATGGCATGGGAGGTAAAGGCACAAATGTCATTGTTAAGATTTTGCAACCGCCAGGCGCCCGGTGGTGAACAGAAGGTGTCAATTTGGTGCAGAAAGGAAATACAAGCAAGCAGCTTACATTGGGCACGGGAAGTGAGGAAAACCCTTCAGCTAGTAGCTGCGCAATTAAAGTTGACCCTCAAACAACCTTTATTGGACTTAGTTTTTACTAAGAAAATGCTTAGTGACCAAAGGCACAATCATTCCAGATCACAAGATCTGCAGTACTTGAAGTCGAAAAAATCAGTAAACTGGGTAAGGAATGAATGGGAAAAGGAGGTCCGGTTTCCATATTTGGATGTGTTACCCAGTAAATGGTTAAGGTACGAAATCTTGAAGATTCGGGTAGGCTTAAATCCATGGAAGATCGATAGTAAATTAAAAGTTGCCCTGATCCAACCTGATGGTATTTGTAAATGTGGCCTAGGTGTGAAGAATGATATTTTACATATACTACTGGACTGTACATTGATTTTCACAGTGCGTAAAATGTTTTTATGCCCAATATTTTTAAAGTATAAGGTGAATACACGATCAGAGGCTGTTGCTCTCCTTACAGAAATGTCGTTTTTAGATATCACAATTGCATTGGGGAAATTTTTGAAAGCAATGAGAGAAGCTGTAAAGGAGACATCCAAGGAAGTTGAGAAATTTTAAGACATTAAGATTTTAAAATATGGAGAATGTCAACTTAGTGCTTTTATGGTTAAAAAAGTGTTAAAATGAACTATGATGTAAAATTTTATTGATAAGTGGATCCATGGTCTTGTGCATGGTTTATAGACTATTGTCTAAATAAACTTTGATTTTACTACTACTACTAGTAAGGGGAAGGGGATTACACATATAAAATAACCCCTGCTCACCCTCTAGGGTGCGTGGCGCGAGCAGTCAAGGCTCATTTCAGAGGCGTTGTAAGTTAAGCAGTTGTGACCACATACAGTAACCCAGTGACAACACTACAAATGGACACCACACAGGTTTTACATCAAAAATAATTAGGCTTTATATAGAGTTTCCACAGGACCATAAACGAGAAAAATACACAATATGATTATTTTAAGATGGTAGATTAAGCTTAGTTCAGTTCAGTTCTCAGATGCAACATTCTGCGTCAATGTACCTTAAGTTGCGTTGCGCTTCCACGACAAGCAATGTCGCAGCGATGGGGAATGCAGCAAAGTTCAGATACAAAGAAATAAAGACGTGAAGATCTCGGTTCGATGCGTTTACTGCAGCGGCGACACCCTTACGATGCGACGGCAACAGCTCCAGCGGTGGCGCTCTTCTCCCATGATGCGTGAAGCTTCCGCTCGATACGACAACTACAGCGGCGACATCCAAGATGTGACGGCAGCAGCTCCAACGGCGGCGCGCTTCTTGGGGATGCGAGGTGCTCTTGGTCGATGCGGTGCAATGCGAAAATTCCAGTGGCGACACCCTCCTTCGGAGTTTCGACGGCAGGCACAGCGATAGCGACACGCACCAACCTCGTTGTGAGATTCTTCTCCTGATGTGGATGGTGCGACAGCTCCAGCGGCGACACCCTCCTTCTTCGGAGTTGGGACGGCAGCAGCAGCGACGGCGACACGCTTCCACTTTGTTGCGTCATGCTTCTCTCCGATGCGGTGCAGTGCGACAGTTCCAGCGGCGAAACCCTCCTTTCTCCGGAGTTGCGACGGCAGGCACCGCGACGAAGACGCGCTTCTTCTCGTTGAGTCGCGCTTCCAGCTCCTTGCGACACGCAGTACCACAGAAGGCCCAAAACAGCAGCAGGCACTTCCACAAGAACTCTGGGGAGCTGGGGGTGAAGTCTGTTGTCCCTGAAACTTCAGCAGTAGTCAAGCCCTTTTCCAAGCCCTTGGAGATCCTTCACAAGTTGAAAGCAAAATTCACAAAGTTCCTTTCTCTTTCCTTTGGCAGTAAGGCAACCACTGCAGGCCAAATCCCCCAAGCAGCACTTTAGCTTGGGAATAGTCTCTCCTCAGTTTCTTCAGGTTCCTCTCCTCAGTAAAGGTTTCTTCTTGTAGTCCAAAAGTGATCTAATTTCTTGGGATCAGGGTCCCAATATTTATACCCAGAAATCCTTTGTTCTCTGATGGGAGAGGGGCCTGTGGTTAGTCCAAACCAGTTCCTGAGCACCTTGTTTACCAGACTTCTCCTTTCCTTTCACAGTGCAGGGCATGCACATGAGACGCCCCATAGGAGGTGGATCCAGCATTGTGGAAGGCAAGTACAGTCCTGGAGCATTCTGTTTACAGGTCTCCTTCTCTTCTTTCAGTGTGCAAGGCAGAGACATCAGCAGCTCCCCAGGGGGTGGAGCAAGCATTGTGGAAGGTAGGCAAAGCCCTATTCAGAATTGAGGTGCACTCCTCCCTCCCATCTAGATGCAGATCTCTCTATTCACCACTGGGTGACTCAGCCTGTCTCCCGGAATTCCCCAGCCCTGTCACTCACAGAAACCAGACGTAGGAATACACAAACTAGCAGAGGCAGGTTTGAATGGTTAGACAAGCAAATACCTACTTGCTAAAAGTGGTATTTGCAAACACAGAACATTAAAATAATCTTTACTAAAATATGTATTTTATTATTCTGAGTTCAGTCATACTAAACTCGAATTTCTACCATGTACTCTGAGCCTGTTAGGATTATAAAATATAACAATTCTAACAGCCCATTCTGGCCTATGGAGAACAGGTAGCCGAAAAGGGCTTTAATTCACTATTAGGGCATGCCACACAAACCAGGGCTTGTCCTACCTCATACTTACAATGTACCCTGCCCTTGGGCCTACCATAGGGATGACTGATATGAAGAAAAGGGAAGGTTTAGGGACTGGGAAGTGGGTGTACTTGCCAAGTCAGCATGACAGTACCAGACTGCACGCAGGCTCTGCAATGGCAGACCTTAGACACATTTTACAAGGCTGCTTCTGTGGGTGGCACAACCAGTGCTGCAGGCCCACCAGCAGCATTTGGATTACACGCCCTGGCACACTCAGTGCACTAGACTAGGGTCTGACAAGTAAACCAAAATAGCCAAACATGGAATCACTAATCCATACATCAATTTACAATAGGGGGCATTTGCACTGTGGCACTGGATAGCAGTGGCACAGTGCCCAAAGCATACAACACCAGCAAAAACACATGAGGCAACAGCAAAAAATGGAAGGGAGACCCAAGCCAATGGTGCCAGGTCTAACACGTGTCCCCTCCAGCTGAAAAGTGGTGAGAACTACCCTAACTCCTGGGAGTTCTCTTCACTAAGGCGGAAAAATATGAACAGACCATCAGTGTTGGCGTGTTCTGTACCAGGGCAGTGTTCCACCGTTAAGTCTGTACCCTGTAGGGAGATGGACCACCTCAACAGCTTTAAATTCTCACCCCTCATCTGCATCACCCATCTGAGGAGCCTGTGGTCTGTCTGAACCCGGAAGTGAGTCCCAAACAGGTATGTTCTCAGCTTCTTCAGTGCCCAGACCACAGAAAATGCCTCACATTCATGTGTAATACCCTGCGAGACCTAAGAAGGCTCTCACCTCATGTCTGGGTTTTGGGTGGCTCCCAAGCCAGGATGTTTTCAATCTTTGGTTGTAGGGTCGCCACCTGGTCGCTCCCAACTTAGTGTCCCAAGTACACCACAGAACCCTGCCCGATCTGGCACTTACTCGCCTTGATGGTGAGGCCTGCTTTCCGTAGCGCCATCAACATTTCCCAGAGGTGGCGCAGATGTTCCTCCCAAGTGACACTGAACACTGCGATGTCATCCAGGTAGGCTGCACTGAATTCCTCCAGTCCAACCAACACCTGGTTGACCAACCTCTGAAAGGTGGCAGGGGCATTCTTCATCCCAAAAGGCATAACCCGGAACTGGAAATGCCCATCTGGTGTGGAGAATGCTGACCTCTCCTTTGCCCCATCAGTCAAGGCGATCTGCCAGTACCCAGACGTTAAATCAAAAGTGCTGAGCTACCATGCAGCCCCTAGCCGATCAATGAGCTCATCAGCTCTGGGGATGGGGTGCGCGTCAGTCTTCGTGAATGAATTGAGCCCTCTGTAGTCCACACAGAACCGGAGTTCGGGTGTGGCATCCGGCGCTGAAGCCTTCAGGACCAAGACCACTGGGCTGGCCCAAGGACTGCTAGATGACTCAATCACCCCAAGTGCTAGCATCTTTGAGACCTCCTCTTTAATGCAAGCCCTCACCCTGTCAGTTACCCTGTAAGACTTGTGCTTTACAGGTAAGCTGTCTCCTGTGTCTACATCATGGACACACCAATCTGAGACACCAGGAACTAGGGAGAACAGATCAGGAAACTGTCCCAGCAACTGGTGGCAGTCATTCTGTTGCTCAGGGGTCAGGGTGAAAGAGATGTTAACACCATCCACTGACCCATCTTGCTCTGAGGCAGAGAGGAGGTCTGGAAGAGGCTCAGTCTCCTCCTCCATCCCAGCATCCATTGCCAAGAGCATGCTTACTTCAGACCTTTCTAAGTGGGGCTTATGGCGGTTGACATGTAGGTGCCTCAAGGGGTTCCTAAGAGACCGCAAGTCCATCAAGTAGGTAACAGGACTCTTGTGCTCCACAGCCTAAAAAGGTCCGGTCCACTTATCTTGGAGCGCATAGGGCTCCACTGGGGCCATGACCCACACCTTCTGTCCAGGCTGAAGCTCTATCAGAGTGGCATTCTGGTCATACCAGCGCTTAATCTCCGCCTGGCTGGCCTCCAGATTTGCCTGAGCGAGTTCACTGAAATGCCTGGTCTGGTTCCTGAAGGCCAGCATGTAGCTATTTATATCCTGGGGAGGTGTCCTGGGAGATTGCTCCCAGCATTCTTTGACCAGACTCAGTGGTCCTCTGACTGGGTGTCCATAGAGAAGCTCAAAGGGACTGAACCCTAGAGATTTCTGTGGCACCTCACGGTATGCAAAGAGTAGGCACTGTAAGAGGATGTCCTACTTACGCCTCATGGGTTCCACAAGACCCATTATCATGCCCTTCAGGACCCGGTTGATCCTTTCAACAAGCCATTTCCTTGGGGTGGTAAGGAGTGGTGAACTTGTAAGTTACACCGCACTCCTGCCACAGGGACTTCATATACTTGGAAATGAAGTTGGTTCACTTGGTCAGACACTACCTCGCGAGGGAATCCAACTTGGGAGAAAATTCCCATTAGTGCTTGTCCCACCACGGGGGCAGTCACTGTCCTCAGAGGTATGGCTTCCGGGTACCGGGTGGCATGGTCCACCAAGACCAGGATGAACCTGTTGCCCATGGCTGTCTTGGGGTCCAGTGGCAACACAATGTCAATCCCCACCTGCTCAAAGGGGGTACTGACCACAGGGAATGGCTGGGGAGGAGCCTTGTGCTTCCTGCTACTCTTTCCACTTGCCTGGCATGTCTGACAAGTCCTGCAATGAGTATCAGAACTTTTGCGCATTTAGAGCCAGTGAAAGTGGGTGGCAAGCCTCTCAAAGGTTTTGTCCTGCCCCAAATGTCCTGCTAATGGCACATCATGAGCCAGCCCCAGTAGGAAGGCTCTGAACTTCTGCGGTACCACCAGCACACGGGCTGACCTAGGTTCAGCAACCTTAGGCTCACTATACAGGAGACTATTCTCCCAGTAGATCCAATGTGATCCAGACTGATCACCTGCTGCCTGGCTTACAGCCTGTTGCCGCAAGCCCACGAGAGAAGGGCACTCTTACTGCTCCTTGCAGAAGTCTTCCCTGGAGGGACCTTCTTCTTGCTGCCAATGGGTCAGCTCAGACAGATCTCCCAGTTCAGCTATCTGCTCCCCGGTAGGCTCCAGGGCATCCCCCTCAGGTCTACTTCCTCCTGGGCCGTGGAAAATTCAGGGGCGGGTTTTCCGTGCCCCTCGCCACTTCTCTCTTCGGCAGGTTCCTGGGCCTCCCTCTCATGCTCCAGGTCCTCTTGAAAACCCGTACTAGCTGACATTGACCGGGTGGTCATGCACGCCCAGTCAGGCAGTCCAACCATCTTCAAGTGAGTTGTTTTCTCCACCTTCTCCCAAGGGGAGCTCTCCAAGTCATTTCCTAACAAACAGTCAACAGGCATGGTGGGCCTCACGGCTACCTGAGGAGTACCAGAGACCCCCCACTCAAAGGGAACCTGAGCCATTCGACAATGACTGTCTGTGTTGTCGGCGTTAACAACTCGGCAAAATGCATGAGGGACAATCTGCTCTTGAGACACCAGGTGACACCTGACAGCTGTCACACTGGCTCCTGTATATCTAGGAGCCTCCACCTTTTGGCCATTGACGGTCACTCGCTGCCCATATTTCTTAGTATTTCTGGGCAGCTGAGCCTCTGAGACCATCTCACTGTCTCCTAAAGAGACTAGGGTCATCTGGGTGGGACCCCACTCATCTGGGCGGGACCCCACCCACCTTGGACACCAATCTCCTCCCCCCAGGCTACACTAGCCATCTGCTGGTGCGGAGCACCAGTGGGTGCTTGTTTACCAAACAGGCGGCACCTGGGATCACTCGCCTTGTGACCCAGATCACCACACTTGTAACATTTCAGGGGCCCCTGGGGAACAGGACTACCTGTCGGGCTCCTTGCTTTCTCTCAGGGGGAGGCTGGGAACCTTTCACGGGGTTCCCTTGGGGACTACTTTGGGGCCCTTTGCGGAACTCCTTCTGTTTACCCTTGTTCCCCCCCACTCTTCTGCTGGGGACCCTGCCCACCTTTGGCTGAGTCTCCCATGTGACCCTTGTGGACCCTGGTACTGACCCAGCGGTCCGCCTCCTCAGCAAGCTTCCTAGGGTTAGTCAGCTTGCTATCTATCTGATGCTTGCGCAGCTCTGGAAAACAATTATCAGACAAGTGCTCCCATGCAATCAAATCAAATAGACCTTGAAAATCATTAACCTTGCTGCCCTTTACCCAACCATCCAATGCTCTACAAAAGAAAGTGACATATAAAACCCAAGTACTGTTTTCAAACTTTTTGCATTTTCTGAACCTCTGCCTATAGAGCTCAGGTGTCAAACCATATCTAGACATCAATGCTTCTTTCATGTGACTGTATGAAGTGTGGACATCAGAAGGCAAGTCTAACAATGTATCCCGCCCCTCACTAAGGAACCTTCAACCACAACCCCGCTCCCCAATCTCTCTCAGGGACCCGGTGGGAAGACATGGCTACCTCATAGGTTCTGAACCACTGAACAATATCATCATTTTTGTAAAACTCCTTCACCGATTCCTTGGGAATATACACTCTACTTTCTGTATGTACTGACAGTATGCTGCCACCAGAGGGAGTAATTTCCAAACTTTTAGCTTTTAACTCCAACTCGCTCAAAACTTTTTCATGCTCAAACTGCATTTTCTTTTCCTCAAGATCTAACTTTCTGTTATCTATTTCTAGTTGCCGATCAACCTTGAACCAGGTCAATTCCATTTCATGCCTTCTTGATCTCTCTCTGTCCTCCAGCTCCTCGGGAGACAGACTTTTGTGAGAAGCACTGCTACATGCGGGGGAAGGTACTTTCCTCCCTCGTAGGCCCACTGGCCCTTCTTGTTGCTCAATTGCTTCATCATCCTCCTCAATCACAGGAGTTTTCCTTGCTTCTACCCAGGCCCTCAGCGCCTTGTAGAATTCTCCCTTCACTTTAAATCCAGAAGTGGAAACATTGAATTTCTTGCAAAAGTACTTCATCTGCTTTACTGTGTATCATTCTAGCTTCTCCTCTTCCCATTTGCAATTAAGGGAGGCTACAGATTCTTCTCCCTCAACTGTATTAGGCATTTCACAAAAATAGGCAATCCAAAAATCAAAAAGGAATCTATCAAAAAGTATGTGGTATTGTTATGGTCTGCACTCACTAAGTAGTGTTCACCAGTCACTGTACATGAGTCACAAATGCAAATTCGGAATCCCTTCCGCTGCCTACCAATGTTAGATTTGGGGGTCTCTGGTTGGGACAGGTAGGTACTTGTGCCAAACAGGGACCCTTTCCTCTAGTCAGGGAAAGGGGATTAAACACCTAAAATAACCCCTGCTCAACCTCTAGGTTGCGTGGCGCAAGCAGTCAAGGCTTATTTCAGAGGCATAAGTTAAGCAGTTGGTACCACATACAGTAACCCATTGACAAAACTACAAATGGACACCACACAGGTACACTTTATATAGAGTTACCACAAGACCATAAATGACAAAAATACACACTATGGTTACTTTAAGATGGTAGATAAGGCTTAGTTCAGTTCAGTTCTTAGATGCGACACTCTGCGTCAAAGTACTTTAAGTAGCGTTGTGCTTCCACAACAAGCAATGTCGCAGCGATGGGAAATGCGGCAAAGATCAGATACAAAGAAATAAAGACGTGAAGATCTTCCAGATGCTGCACGCATCTCGGGGATACGAGAAGCTCTCGGTTCGAAGCGTGGACTGCAGCAGCGACACCCTTACGATGCGAATGCAACAGCTCCAGCGGCGACGCTCTTCTCCCACGATGAGTGAAGCTTCCTCTCGATGCGAAAACTACAGTGGTGACATCCAAGATGTGACAGCAGCAGCTCCGACAGCGGCGCGCTTCTCGGGGATGCGAGGTGCTCTAGGTCGATGCAGTGCAATGCGAAAGTTCCAGCGGCGACACCCTCCTTCGGAGTTGCGAGGGCAGGCACAGCGATGGCGACATGCTCCGACCTCATTGCGAGATTCTTCTCCTGATGCGGTGCAGTGCGACAGCTCCAGCAGCGACAACCTCCTTCTTGGGAGTTGCGACGGCAGCAGCAGCGATGGCGACATGCTTCCTCTTCGTTGCAGCACGCTTCTCTCCGATGCGGTGCAGAGCGACAGTTCCAGCGGCGACACCCTCCTTTCTCCGGAGTTGCGACGGCAGGCACAGCGATGGCGACACGCTTCTTCTCGTTGAGTGTTGCTGCCAGCTCCTTGTGACACGCAGTTCCTCAGAAGGCCCAAAACAGCAGTAGGCACTTCCACAAGAACTCTGGGGAGCTGGGGGGTGAAGACTGTTCTCCCTGAGACTTCAGCAGGAGGAAAGCTCTTTTCCAAGCCCTTGGAGATCCTTCACAAGTTGAAAAAAAGTTCACAAAGTTCCTTTCTCCTTCCTTTGGCAGTAAGGCATCCACTGCAGGCCAATCCTCCAAACAGCACTTCAGCTTGGGAATAGTCTCTCCTCAGATTCTTCAGGTTCTTCTCCTCCGTAAAGGTTTCTTCTTGTAGTCCAAAAGTGATCTAATTTCTTAGGATCCCAATATTTAAACCCTGAAATCCTTTGTTCTCTGAGGGGAGAGAGGCCTGTGCCTAGTCCAAACCAGTTCCTGAGCACTTCCTGAGACTTCTCCTTTCCTTTCACAGTGCAGGGCATGCACATCAGACGCCCCATAGGAGGGGGAGCCAGCATTGTGGAATGCAGGCACAGCCCCATTCAGAGTTCAGGTGCACTCCTCCCTCCCATCTACATGCAGATCTCTCTATTCACCACTGGGTGACTCAGCCTGTCTCCTGGAATTCCCCAGGCCTGTTACTCACAGAAACCAGACATAGGAATACACAAACTAGCAGAGGCAGTTTTGAATGGTTAGACAAGCAAATACCTACTTGCTAATACCTACTTGCTAAAAGTGGTATTTGCAAACACAGAACATTCAAATTTTATTATTCTGAGTTCAGTCATACAAAACTCGAATTTCTACTATGTTCTCTGAGCCTGTTAGGATTATAAAATATAACAATTCTAACAGCTCTTTCTGGCCTGTGGAGAGCAGGTAGCAGAAATGGGCTGTAATTCACTATTAGGGCATGTCACACACACCAGGACTTGTCCTACCTTATACTTTCAATGCACCCTGCCCTTGGGCCTACCATAGGGGTGACTGATATGAAGAAAAGGGAAGCTTTAGGGACTGGGAAGTGGGTGCACTTGCCCAGACAGCATGACAGTACCAGACTGCACGCAGACTCTGCAATGGCAGACCTTAGACACATTTTACAAGGCTGCTTCTGTGGGTGGCACAACCAGTGCTGCAGGCCCACCAGAAACATTTGGATTACACGCCCTGGCACACTCAGTGCACTAGACTAGGGTCTGACAAGTAAACCAAAATAGCCAAACATGGAATCACTAGTCCATACATCAATTTACAATAGGGAGCACTTGCACCGTGGCACTGGATAGCAGTGGCACCGTGCCCAAAGCATACAACACCAGCAAAAACACATGAGGCAACAGCAAAAAATGGAAGGAAGACCCACACCAATGGTGCCAGGTCCAACAGTGCCCGATTAAAATGTTGGACGGACTGAAGTCCGTCCAACATCGGTTTGGAGCTGGAACCAAATGACCTCTTGTCATCGGTTCCAGCCCAGGAAGTAGGAGGTGACTGAAACCTATTCAGTCGCAATCCTTTACTTTACAATGGGAGCATGCATTCCGAATGGAATGCATGCCCCCATTGCAAAGAGCAGATGTGCAGGTCATCCCTGCACCCCGTCAAAGGCACCTCAAGGTGTTTGCCACAGGGTGCAGGGATCAACAGGGGGGGATGATATGTGGCCCTAGGCTGCCCTGTGGCGGCCTTGCACCCATGGGGGCCCTGTGGTGAGCCCCCAAATACAGATTTGAATGCATTTCTGTGTCAGAAAGGCCAGCACAGAAAGGCAGTGGAAATCTGCCATCGTAATCCCTCTGCTGACAGAGCAGGCTAAGGGATTACTGCAGGGCTTCTGAATGGCGGATGGGAGGCCATTCGGAAAACCTATTTGTATTCCCTTCCGACCGACCCCATTAAAATCGGTTGGTCAGAAAAGAATCTGACCAGCCAATTACGATGTGGGCTGGAGGGCTCCGACTGATGGTTTGAGCCTTTGCAGCCCGCACCCTTATTCAGGCCTTTAGTTGTAATGACAGGGGTCCCTGAGTTACCCCTAATTTCCAAGAAATCTTCCTCACAGCTATGCAATAAAGTTTGTCAATGGTTCTATAAAAATTCCCACTTTATTGTAATGGAGCAAATGGATATTCTTTTTGCCAGGCGGGTAGGGTGGGTGGGACCAGGAAGAAAACAGCAAGAGGGGGACTGCATTGTGGTTAACTGTAGAGATCCTTTATTGGCAAAGCAATTGATACATAGTTACCGTTCCCCGTGGCCGAGTGTCAAGGGTGTTGGATTTGAATCTTCGGACTTTTTCTACAGCCTCCTGAGGCTCATAGATAAGTACAATCAGAACCACCTGTTTAGCACCGAGCACAATCCTTATATTCCTATTGCCAACTAATTTCTTCCATCAGCAAGCCTTGATAGCAATGATTGAATATGTGAAACATCTGCCACTCTAAATGAAAGTAATACGGGGGAACTGACAAAGTTACCAATTTTATAGTGAAATAAAAACATTTAGGAATCATTGGCAATTAGGCACTCAGTCTTTGAGTTTACTTGTTGAAATGTTGAAGGAGTTGTTTCAAGGTTGATGGATCCAGAATGGTTAAATCTGAAAAATCAATACAATGTAAATATCACTCCAGAAAACCTGGACATATGAATTTTTTTTCATTGATGGGTATAAGGGTGCCTACATTTCTGCAATCGATGGCGATGGACAGAGAACCCAAGATGGATTATCTATCTTGATCCGTGTAACAAACGTGTTCAAAATCGCTGTTGTTCCTGGCAGGCACAAGGGCATCCAGGTGTTATGGGTGGTAGTAACTCAATTTGTTTTTTATTTAGCTTTTATAAGTCAATGGTCACTATGGGTTTTCAAATGTCTGCACCTTTAAGGTTCAATATAGCCTAGAACTTAGGGCTCCTCAGTGGTTGCAGACTTTTAACTTACTACTTAGGGGCGATTTCAAAGCTAAGATAGGCCAAGTTTGCCTTGATGAGAATCTTTTTCAGAGGGAAGTGCAATACAATTACTCAGCTGGGGTCAATGAAAGTGGCCGGTGGTTGTTGAGTGCCCTAGGTCAGACTGACCTAATAGATTTAGGCTCTTTAGTAAGGCAAGGCTTTAGTCGTAAACCAACTTTTATAGGGTGAGGAAAGGGAAAAACTACTGATTTAATATTTTTATCAAGGTTAATGGGAGAGCAGGTATGAATGAATTTAGCTTTATTCAGTTTTCAAATTAGCGCATAAAAAACCATAAAAGAACAGTTTTGCACTAACACATCACAATTCTTATACAATCTTTGTAAATAAAATTAATTTAAAAAGTTATGACGATTTTACCATTTCATATTACATTTTTTTACAGTAGTTGTGAAAAGAGTTAGTATAAAAAGTTAAAACAACATATACACAATAAAAAGTAGTTAAAAATTAAAACTTAGCAGCGTATTATTTTTTTTTAAAAAGGGGCAAAGTTCAGAGATGTTTCCTACGTCTGATCGTACACTTCAAGAATAGAATGTTTTTTACAACGCATTTAATAATAATAATAATAAAGGGGCTTATAAAGCGCTTGGTGACGCCGTCCCGGCGTGTCCCCGCGCTGAGGAGATGGAGACAGAGAGTGGCAGAGACAGATCTACAGAGTGAACAAATGTGTTTTTAACAGCTTCCTGAAAATAGTTTCGGTCCTGGCCAGTCTAATTGCTATGGGAAGGGCATTCCATTGATTGGCTGCTAACACTCGGAAGGAGCGTCCACCCATTCTGGCCCTCTTTATACGAGGTACTTTCAAAAGACCCACGCCCAAGGAGCGGAGTGCATATTGGGCATATAAGGGATGGCTAGGTCCTTCAGATAGTCAGGGGCTTTCTGAGAGATTATCCTATAACAAATAAGCAGAGCTTTGAATAGGATTCTTTTCCTAATAGGAAGCCAGTGAAGGGCCAGTAGAGTGGGTTTAGATGCCATTCTTTTAGGAAGTCTGAGAACTAATTGTGCTGCCGTGTTCTGCAACACCTGGAGTCGCCTTATGTTTTTCTCAGTTGTTCCTAGTAGCAGTACGTTCAGCAGCAGTATTTGTTATCTAAATACTGCAATGCAAGATAGGCCAGGCAACATTGCCTAATACCACATATTTTCAGTATGGGTTTGATCCACCTCTTCCTCAGTTCCAGATAAAATTTACAGGACAGGACAATTTGGTAGGATTTTAGACCAGACATTTATGGTCAGGAAGCTTACCAAACGATGAAATACATCGATTTTGAGGCTTATAAGAACAATGCTGTTGTACCCTTGTGTTGTGTAAGATAAATATGATTGGATAGCGGTGGTAGACAGCATCAGGTGATTAATTTGAACCATGGGCCTTGATGCCTCGCTGGCGAATCTATTAGCCTCCATGTAGGTCATCCATTGTTTTTCAAAAACCTTTCCAGTGATAGAGCCCATCGTGGAAGGGTTGTGGTAGTATTCTGGCTGGCCAAGGTCAGTCATAAATTCTTTTATATATTTCAACCACCTGAATTCCCCAACTCAGTGTGGCAAATATAGGTTGATGTACAATGTTGGACGGGCAGTAGGTTCATTAAAATGCATTCTCTACCCTCTGAATTTCATTTACGTCACAATAACCCCATATCCCGGCCCCATAGGTAGCTGTGCTAACGCACTTTTCTTGATAGCTTTAAATCAGCTCTTCTGGGGGCCTCTTTCCTTGCTTTTGTGAGAAATTTACTAGGGCTGTCGTTGTTCTCATGAAGAGCAGTTTCCTAGCTTTAATGACCTGACGCCACAAGCCCTTGTGGTCGATTCGGATTCCTAGATAGGGGTACGTTGTAGTTGCTTCCACCTTGTTATTTTCTACAAACGTTGCTGTACATTCTCCATTGGGTCCGTACCTGAGCTCTAGCAGGTGTGTAGAGTTCTCTTACGAAATGAATTAAAGGAGCCTCCACCCCCAGTGCCGCTAAGGTGCCCCATAATTTTTCATGGCATACACAATCGAATGCGCCCTGTTGTCGACCAAGGCCATGCAGATTTTCCCTTTCTTGCCTTTGAATATTTTCCCATGAGGATGGTTAAATGTAGGCCCTGTTCTACTGTACCCAGTCCCTCCCTAAAACCAAATTGAAAGTCTGATAGAATATTATTGTCCTCGGCCCATTGTTGGAGCCGATATAGAACTCCCTGACCTGCCACTTTGCCCACAGAATCCAGCAGAGAGATGGGGCGATGTCTGTCACCTTTTTTAACGATCAGTACCATAATGGAGGCTGATCATGTTCCTATGAGTCCGATTGTGCAGCAGGCCGTTAACACCCGTGTTAATAATGGACCCCATAGCTCTATGTGGTGATTGAAGATGTCAACGGGTACTTCATCTGGGCCCTGAGCCTTTCCCCCCTTGCTGGCTTTTAGTGCAGATTGTATTTCTTCTACGGTGATGGCTAAGTCTATTGGAAAGTCAATTGATGAGGAACTGGGGCTTACAGTGCTTACAGCTGTACCGTCCTCCTCCCTTACCTGTCCAAAGATATTCGAAAAAATGTTCCACCCAGTGTCCTTCATTGATGGCGATTTCTATGGAAGGGGTGTCTTTTGTAGTCAGAAATGGGGATTTTACTACACGCCAGAAGGCAGTACTGTCTTTGTTGATGCTTGCCCTATGTAGGTCGACCGAGGTTTTATTTTTTAGTTCTCCTTTATGTGTTTTCACAGCCTGGTTATAGGCCTTCCTACACTGCTTTATTTCAGTTCTATCCCTTTCCTTTTTGTATAATGCATGTTTTAATTTTGTGTAAGCTTTTGTACATTCACTATTGAACCACCCCTTATTCTTCATCTTCCCCTTTTTTGTTTTGACTTTCAGTTTATTCCTAATTATTTCTGTATTTGTGCATAGGACCCCAGTACTTCCTCATGTGGTGTGGAGTTATTCAAACATTTCATCATTGATTCAAAGCTTTTTTCGACCACTATCTTGGTGATCTTATGCAGTTCTACCTTATCCCACTTTAGGGAGTAACCATTTACCTTATCGATTACCAGGTTTTGGGCCGCGTATGTCCTCCTATTATGGTGGCTACGAGTTACTGAGGGAAGAGATATAGTCATGCTTAAAGGAAAATGGTCACTTATTGCATTCTTATGTGTTTTGTAGCTCAGTTGGCAGGTGCAAACCTATTCAAAATTATTGATTGATAGATTGATTGATAGGCTTTATTTCGATATAGAAATATCATAAAAGCATGTACAATAAATATAAGACACATTATTTAAAACAGTCAATTTCCAGATATACAAAATGAAAAAACAGTAGGAAAAAGTGTAAAAAACAGTTAAAACAGGATTAAATTGATAATGAAAGCCTTCTTGCGTGAATCAACCAACACCACTTAAAATATTTTGACACAGTACAGACAATCAGGGTTGATGTGTCAGATATTAAAATACGTAGCGCCACTTTATGTTGCCGGGTGCCTAAAAGTCTGCATAAGGGTTTGAGCCATCGCCTCCTAGGCGCACAATAATCCGGACATTCGAAAAGAATGTGGGCTACCGACTCCACACGAGTGAGACAGCGCACACAAAAGGGAGATATCTGGTTAGGGGATTTCCAACGGGCAACTAATTCACCTACTTTTAAAGTTCCCACTCTGAACTTAAAGTACAGGGTACGATCAAAAGGGATGGAAATCATGTCTAGGTAGAGTTCATAGGCCACCACATCTTTGATCCCCAAAAAAGCTACAGTGGAATTGCAATGACTTGGATCTGAGAGTAGTTTGGAAGAGACCCAATTCCCAATATAATTTCTTGATCACAGCTTTAGGAGGGGCGGATCTCGCTGCCCAAGCCTCGCCTAGCCCTATCTCCACTAGCAGCCATTTTACGTTCCTCAACCATTTCATCCTAGACCAGCCTACCATTGCCATTATCTCTGAAGCGCTTCTGCATAGAAGGCTAATTCCGGCACCCGCCACAACCGAGCCCAGAGAAGCAAGGGGCGAAGTTGCGCATGATCCTTGATCGATTTACAGCCAAAGTCAAGGGACGGTTGGAGTACTCGACGGGAGAGCCATTAGATCTGTCAAAGATTTGCTCTCCGATTTTACTAGTACATCCAGATTACAGTTACCCCACAACTCGGCCCCATAAAGGGCAGCGCTAACCCCTCTAGCTTTGTAAATCTCCATCACTGGGGCTATAGGTTTACTAGTGGAGGAGCGTTGTTCCTTGAGTAATGTCCCGCCCACTCTTTTGTGACCAAGGAGCATTTTGTTAATATGTGGAATCCAACTTAGGGAATCATTAAGACGGATACCCAGGTAATCAAACTCGGGTACCCTCTCCAATGGAGCAGAATTTAAAGTTGGCGGGTGCCCTGGTTTTTTTGGGGGGATTCATAATCAGATACTTGGTTTTGTCAGTGTTGATTACCAACCCCCTCAGTGAACAAAACTCCTGGAAGTTATTCAGGAGGCTCTGAAGACCCATTGGGGACTTTGAAATAAGAAGAGTGTCATCTGCAAAAAGCAGTGTAGGAATCCTTTTACCCGCCAGGGAAGGAGCATCGGAGGGATGTCTTAACAAATGCTCAACCACTCTGTTCACATAGAGAGAGAACAGAGTGGAAGCTAGCACACATCCCTGACGGACACCCCTTCCTACAGGAATCCTATTGGTTTTTTCGCCGTTCTTGCCCCATCGCACCTGTGCAAAATTACCTTCGTGTAATCTCACAAGGAGGGATAGAATATATGAAGGGAGCCCCAATTCTGATAGGACCTTCCACAACTCCTCTCTAGGTACCAGGTCAAAGGCAGTCTTAAGGTCTATAAAGGCCAAATATAGGCTGCCTTTACCCAGCACCACCACCTTCCAATACAAGAGGGCCAGTCTAAAGGCCTGTTCAATAGTCCCGGTTCCAGAACGAAAACCGGCTTGGAGGTCCGACAGAATATTGTTGTCGTCCACCCACTGGAGCACCCTTCTCAAAATCACCTTCCCTGACACTTTTTGGGAGGAATCAATGAGACTTATTGGCCTATAATTAGCAGGGTTGTCCCGACTCCCCTTTTTGAATATCCGGACAACCTCTGCCCCCTTCCAGGAATCTGGTACAGGCGCAACTCCGTTAATTGCATTGAGTAAAGAAGAAACCAACTTCCCTCACTTCTTAGGGCTAGCCCATAACAAATCACCCCGTATGCCATCCGGCCCTGCTGCTTTGAGAGGAACCAATGATTTAATTACATCTTCCACCTCTCTGGCGGTAAAAGAAGCATCCTAACTACCCCCTGCACAGTTGGCTAAAGAGGAAATGGTGTTAGGAGCCACCCCAGTAGGGGTATAGAGAGTAGAGAAATGGTCTAACCAGTTCTTGGCAGGGATGTTGCACGTCAACAGCGTGCTATCTGGCCTATCCCTAGATCTTATAAGGTTCCAGAAGCTTCTAGCGTCCCTGCCCTTGCTTGCATCCATAAGATCAGCCCAAAACCTATCCTCCCATTCTCTCTTGGCTGCCGCGATGGTCCGGGAATACTCTTTCCTAGCCAGTCTAATTGCAGCCTGGCATTTGCTTTTAACAGCAGTAATCAGGGCATTTTTCTTCCCCCTACATTTTTCAGTATACCAACCAGGTGGGTTCGGCAACTTTTTGCTATTGCCAGTTCGTGAGGCCTTGTATGAGAGAGTGAAAAGGTTGCTCAAGGCAAAGGATGTGTCACAAAATATCACTGTGGCTTCCCCTGACAGAGGGACTGTGCTGGGTCTAAAAGAGCCCCAATTGCTTTCACTTTCTCTTCGTCCATAATAAGCTTGCTCAATTTCAAGCGTCTGCCACAGTTAGAAGGATGTACTTCCTGTGGGGAAGGCACTGAGAGAGACATGAGCGCCCCCTGATTCCCAATCCACAGCGGACAGAGAATAAGAGAGAGGAGATTGTGATCACTCTCAACTGAAGGGAGAACCTCCATATCCTGCAGGAAGGGCCAAAGTTTTATGTCAGGGAGGATGTAATCTATCCTGGACGTATGGTTCGCCCAATTGTAGGTATGGGCTCCAGAAGGGTCTGACATTGTCCTTCCGTTAACAGCCCTCAGCCCGAATTCCATATTTAAAGAGTTAATTTGGATCACCACCTTGGACCACCTCCTAATGGGAGTATAGTCAAAGGAGGTATCCCTCTCCGTGTGTCATCCTCGGTAATTCCCAGGGTGTCCTCCAGGCCAAGGGGCTCAAACGTACAGTTTAGGTCTCCTGCAACCAAGACATGAGAACAAGTGGGGCGCTGCCTAAGTAGGGACCATAGCCCTAATACTATAGGTGAGTGTGAGCCTCCCTTTGTGCCACTAGCATAAATATTGTAAATGTCCAAAATCAACCCCCGTGGTGATTGATATGCCCAATAGACCAAGGGAATTAGACACATGCTGAGTAACTTGGCACCCAAGGGAGATATCTACCCATATCAGGAGGCCTCCTGAAGGGCGGCCCCTACCCGAGGAGGGGGACTCTGTGGGTACAAAAAAAGAAGAATATCCCACCTTGTGGCAAGGCTTCCTGCTCCAAGTTTCTTGGAAAATACAAATAGAGTAGCCCTCCACAAGGGTGTTTCAGTCAGGAAGAGCCAGCTTCCTCAGAATGCCTGCAACATTCCAGCTTAGAATCCTTAAATTTGGATCCGCCACAGCTGACTCGACGTGGGATTCGAGGCTAGATAACTCCTCCCTCTCATCAAGTGCCCAGGGTGCTCTTCCTCCATGTCGGCTCCCTACAACCGGGGTAAAATCGTTGATTGGAGGGCTACATAGAGCAGGTGTAAGTGGCGGGTTTTCATCGGCAAAGCCAAGAGCATGTGGCTCTGGCACAAAGCCCGGACTCAAACGAGATTGAACCACCCCAGGGAAAATATCATTTCAGTATCCCGGCATCCTCCCAAATGGCCCTGACCATGCTATTTGCTGAGGGGGTAAGGGGATAAAGTGATTCTCGGGGAAGATAAAGTTGTGCATCCGACTTCATCCTGTTTGGATGCCACACGGGTTGCCTACAGATCTCGGGTAGAAGTAGGTAAAATCGACTACCCTGATACCAGCACCACCGGTCCCCGAATTTTGATTGCAGATTGTTTGGACAACCGTGACATCCTTAAAATTAACCACCACACAGTCACCCTCAAACTGCTTGTGCCCACAGCCTACCCAACCTACCCTAATAACACCTAGGATCAAACCATCAAGCTCCCTTGGCAGGGGTCTATTTATCCTTAGCCAATGCATGGTTTTGTTTTTTAGCATTTGGTAGGATTCTAATTGGTCAGCCTTCAGGGGTGGTGCATTCGTCAGAATGGCAACATAGGGCTGACAGTCTGGTGGTAGATCCATAGGAGGTCTTCTACGAACCTCTTTGGATGGAGACACATTAGGTTGGGTACTAGGTAAAGGAATAGAGCTAGTTCTTCTAAGGTTTACTTGCTCAGGTCCTCTACTAGTATCAGGGATTCTGGGGTTGACAGGGCCGTAGTTGCTAGGAGCCTCAGATCGCATACGCTTCGTAGCAGGGGCACTACTGGACTTTATCTTATTTGGGGGTTCTGTAGCCTTCATTATAGGCGGCCCAGGGAACTCTACACCCTCATTAGTGATTACATCAAGTGCTGCGTGGCCTTTTACAGTTGACACCCCTTTAGCTGGTCCAGATACAATAGATAAATCCTGTAGGGAAATGGAGGTCGCCCGACCGGTTGCATCCCCCCCTGGTTCAACCTCTCTAATTCTAGAATGAAGCTTGATAAGGGATTTTATTTAGAAAAAATTATCCAGGGTTGCCTGTTCAAACCTGTCCATCCGCTCGGCCAACCCTTTAACTCTCACTAAGACCGGGAGCAACAAGGATTTCAACATTTTTTCTATTATAACGATTGAAGGGATCTCATTGGGAGGGGGCTCAACAGGTGCTACAATCTGTTCGACAGGTGGCTCTACGACTATATTGTCTGGTGATTCACCCTCCATAACCTCTGGAGGACAGCTTGCACCCACCCTTACTCCCTTTTGGGGCACACCCACTCTGGTACCAAGTCTTCTGATTTTCCTACAGACTTTGGGGTGACAGCCTCTACGAGGGCTAGTGGTTCTCTTCCTTTTACTATGCGTTGATCGTTTTGCTGCTAACGGAGCCAATACTGGTAAATGTGATGTATCCCCAGTGTTGGATGGGGGCACGAGAACAGGGGCACTGCCAGGTGGTAAGTCCGATGCATCAACCTCGATAAGTGGGGCTGAGACTACCAGACTCTCCTGCCTGGCAGAACTGGCCCTTGGATCTACAACCCTTGTATGGTCTAGGGAAGGCGGAGCAATCTCCGCAGGGTCAGTTACACCTGCTAGAGAGAGGGTTTGCGCCAAAGAGCCCAATGACAGAAGCTTCTCGGGGAGATTTTTAAGAAGTTTGATGGATAAGCGACGCTCGGCACGTCTCTCAGCCAGGGCTATTTCTCTGTCAATCTCCCGAGTATCCCTGGTCAAATATTTATCTAGAGGACCTAATATAGAGACCCCTACAGGCGGTGGTAAGGGGTTAGGAGAGGACGAAGTCATACTATGGGCAACAATAAATCCTAACAAGACTAAAAAATGTGGACCGCTAAGTGAAGAAAACCAGAAAGTATTAATAGACCGTTAGCACCAATAGGTAATGAACCGGTAAACGTCTCACTGTGTCGCAGTCACTGAGCCAGAAAAGGTCCAGAGCCAGATGTTAGAGAGTGGGCCCAGCCCAGCCTCCTGCAGCCCCTGACGGCCACAGACGGTCCCGCCTTGTCCCGGGCTTCTCCCTGGACGCTCCCACACGCTCCCGCGCAGCGGAAGGTTATGGCTACTATAAGGAAGCGGAAATGGGCGGGAGGGCCCGGGCAAGCAGGGAGAGCAGGTGCAGTAGATTAGACAGTGCAGGGACTCCGGGGAGATGGAGTCCCTGCGGCACTGCTCGCAGCCCTGCAACAAGTCCTGCCCTCGCCTCTAGTCCCCTCAGAGCTCACCCCCAATTGAAGTGCAGACTCCTTCAATCCACGAAGGGGGACCCGCGCAGAATGTCCGGCGAGCAGCAGACAGGTCCCGAGAAAAGAAAGGCAAAGGCTCCTCCTGGTAAAGGTCAGTTCTCAGCAGTGTCAGGATTATTATAAAATCAATGATCGAGCTCAGTCCTCTCCCATTATAGGTCTGGATAAATGGGATTGGTGGTGAACTTAATACATGCGCAAAATCCATATCCAAAACAAATATAATTTCATTTAAGGTATCCCCATATACAGAATGCGTAAACTGAGGTAGATTGCAGTTATCGTCATCCAACAGTCCACATGTTACATCATTGTTGTTTGGACACACAGCCGTATTAAAATCTTCCCCCCACACAAATAAAAAATTCTCTATACAACCATTCTGAATTTCCTGTAGGGTATTTCTGAACTGTTTTAGAATGTCCAACAGTTGCTCCTTCTGTGTGTTGTTCAGGAAGTTAATCAAGAAAACAGTGTTTTGTTTGTCCATGTTCACAATCACAAATTGGTAATTTGGTAGATTCAAGACATAAATACTCAAACCTTCCTTGGGCCTCCCATGTGTGGATGGTATAGCGGGTGTGTGATAGGTATTATAGCCTTAAATGTGAATTTCATTCAGAGACCACGTCTCTTGCAAACAAAACATTTTAAATTTCCCCACAAATACCTGCCAGAGGTGATTAATTAATATAGAGCGTAGGCCCGCTATATTCCAGTATACATTTGTGGTACTATTCTCATTATCACTTAATATATTCTGGGTGTCACGAGCTACGCCGGTAGGTGAAGTGGTGTCTGGGCTCCTATCCTTGTCTATTCCTGGCCCTATCTCTGGTCTGCAGTTGGGGATATCGCGGAGAAGTGTGGCTCAAATGGTTAGAGCGGCAGACCTTGATGCAGAGGTCTGGTCCGGGACCAGGGTTCAATACCCGCCTCGGCGGGTCTAGGGCTCAATTTCCTCGTACCTGATAATTCTCATCTCGGTGCCTATTCTCATCATGGGTCCCACTCTGCAACTCTGGGCAATAGCTTGCTTAATCTCCACAATGGCCCAAACAGCGCTGGGATGCCTGGCTTCACCTTGGGGGTGCCCAGGAGTGGACATTTCACAGGGAAAAAAACAGGAAGGGTTCCTAAGAGGTATACGGACAGCGCCGGGACACCTCCGTTGGAGGTAGCTGTGCACTTTACAAATGGCATTTACATACCTATGAATTGTCTTCTAGAGATTCACTCTATTGCAGTGACCTATCACCCTCTCCTACAAGGACTCTCTTATGACTCGGGTCAGTATTTTCTGTTTCGAAAAAGGTATGGGCCTGCAGATTGCTCACAGTGACTTTGAGTGACTGGTCCAGTCAATCTATCTCCTCAAGGGAGGGAAGTAATGTGAACCGATCTCCCACCGGTATGGTATATGTGCACTGATTTCTTTCCTCAATACCTCTACTGCTAACGCCTCTCTCTTGCTCAAAGGGCGTTTGGTAAAAAAAGCTGAGGAGTACTATGTTAATACCCCTGTGATCGTGATGTTATTCCCTGCCTTCCGTAAAATGTTCTCTACTAGCTGGGGCATTTTAAACGTTAGCACTACACAATCACCTGGTAGGGTTTTTCGATCTTTGCCAACCCACTTGACCCTACGTGCCATCTTAAACTCATTGAAAAGTTGTTCCATGGACCCAACCTTTGCGCTTAACCAATGGAGTGCCTTATTCCTTAGGAATTTTCAGGATTCACTATCTTGTGCCCTTAGCCTAGTTACATTTACAAGTACGACCGTATATGGTGTAACTGCTGGTGGTAAATCTAGATAGGATGGTTCAGTGAAAATTGTCCCAGGAGATAAGGGCGTTTTAGGTTGGTTACAAGGAGTCAGGTTAGAACTATGATCTTGTGTGGCTGCTCCCTTGTTTCCCCTATTTGGCATGGCATTTGGGTGTTGGGCAATCGTGTTAAGTATGTAAGTGCATGGGGGAAGAAGGCAACCTAACTGGTGGGGTTTGATCGTGGTAGGGCTTATGGCTTCTCTATTCTTGTTGATCTGATGTTGATTGCTCAGTGGGTTAGAACTTAAGCATATTTCAGGCGTACCATTTTCCTCTTGTCTGTGGTCACTATTTATGTGTTTGGCAGGTTCCTCGCTGGCTGAACAATTAGTCAAATATACCTCTATCTGGTCTACTCTTTCCTCTATCTTAGCTAATGAGTCTCTCAAAAAAAGATCTAGCTTTTTAACTAACGTAGTTAGGTTCCTGGGGATTCGTTTTTAACTTGTTGCCGCGAGGCCTTAGGGTATGTGCGCGCTATATAAATATAATTTTTCATTTCATTTAATTTCTCTCTTCTATAGTTTTCAGAGTGCCATTTTTTTCTCCTGTTGCCTTTTTGCCAGGTTTGGCAGGTTTGGCCATGTTCCGCGTGATGATCTTAGAAGTTATTATACTATCCCCCTCTCTTTAATTACCTCTGGTGACTTGTCTGTGTGTGTTGTTCTTTTTTGCCCCTTCGGTGGGTGTTGTGTAAGCGAGTCATGATCGATAAGTATTCCTTGGTCTGACACATTTGGCCTGCAACCATTCTGTGGAACGATATAGTGTCCCACCCCCATGTTTACATTATTTGACCCTTTGTTTGTGTCTAACGTGCCTGAGACTAATGACTCTTCCACAGAGGATATCTACTTCTCTAGTGCCCCCATTGCCACTGTGAGATAACTCAATAACATTTGCTTTGTATCACCCGGGGCTTTCTTTACATGTGGGGTCTGTTTTATCTGCTTCTCAGACCCCTTGACACCACACAGATATGTATCTTATGTAAATTAGGGAGTAAGTATAGCGTGTACAGGATAGGCAGATTAAGACCCCATTTCACTTGTGATATTTTAACCGTAATGGTAACTGATGCAACTGTAGAGCATCTTTTTAGAAAAGATACCTCAGTTCCCTAGGGTTGATGGTGCACTCCGTTGTGTCCATTGATTTACTCATCTGCCCAGACTGCAGGACCAAGAGAGTGGGCCCAGCCTGGCCTCTATCGGCCTCGAACTGGCTCAGACGGGCCCGTCTTGGCCCAGTCTTCACCCTGGGCTGCATCCCAGCGCACGTCCCACACAGCAGGATCCCTCAGGGTGCTTTATGGTGCTCCTGCGCCCGTGACTCCTCTTTGCATGACCGGCAGGGACAAAGTGAAAAGTACATGTGTTTGCAGCAAGGGCTCCCGCTTCGCCAGATTCCTCAGGGTGCTTTATGGCGCTCCTGCGCCACCATAGATAAGGGGCTCAAAATCAGGTGGAGAAACATACAGATTTCTGAGTTATTTAAGTCCCTATTTAGCGCCAACTTTGATTTGCCTACAGATCCGTTGCTTTGGATTGATGGTTCTCCCATGATGAGGTTTTGGATGCGTTTGGGTCCCTTAACAAAACCACGAATGAGAGTATGAAGAGTCTTTCGGCCCCAGGGAAGCAGAAGAGAACAGAGCTGTTGACCACGACTGCAGATTAGCAAATAAAAGGTTTAGAGAGACTGTTAAGACTACGCCAAACATTAAAGCAGATGTTATCCAGGTCAGGACAAGCTATAAGTTGGCCATAAAGCATAGGTAGCAAACACTAAAGGAAAAACATGGGACAGATAAGTGAATGCATGTGCTAAGGGGGACTCTAGTGGATTCTGGAAGAAGTCAAGTGTAAGGATTTGTCTCTAGATGCCCAAGACGACATAGGGATAAACATTTTACCAGAACAGGGGTTAAACCACTTTTCTGATATCTAGTCAGTTGACACAAGCAGGTATTATAAAAAGGACGAGGATCTACTTAAGTTTGCCTAGCCATAACATTTGAATTGGAGGAAGTATCTGAGGCTATCAGGATCAGCCCTGCAAACAAGGTTCCTCGCCCGGATGGGATCCCAATCGACTTCTATAAATTAAATGCTCCATTTTGGGCTTCACTATTGACTAACACCCTCCATGAATGCAGCAACCAGAGGTATCCCGAAGGAGTGGAAGGGTGCCACAATGGTACCAGCCTTCCAAATATTGAACCGCCAGAACCCTAGCTGCTATAGGCTGATTTCCTAATTAAATTCAATTTTAAAGGTGGGTGGAAGAGTTATTTGGGGGAGATTGGAAGAATTGGCCCAAACCAACAATATTTTAAGTCCTGTCCAATATTGTTTTAGGGAGGGTAAAGGAACAAAGGAGTAATGCCTAAACACAGAGCTGCTGATCAGGAAATATGTGATGGCAAAGAAAGACACCATCCACCTAGCATTGATGGACCTAAGCAGTGCCTTTGACTGAGTCAACAGGTCAAAGATGTGGCCTTTATTAGCAGATATGGGATTGCCGAAAACCCTGTCAAAATTTTTACAGGTTTTTTACTCCAAAGTAGCTGCTACTGTTAGGTCTGGCCAGAATGGGGAGTGCACGGAGAGGCATTTGGCAGAGGTGTGTTTTGGCACCCCTTTTATTTTTATTGTATATTAATGGATTGAACATATTTTTAATAGCCAATGGAAATGATATGCCTAGGTTAAACTCGAAGCTGAGAACGGGACAGGAGACGCCCCGGTTCATCCTGTTCTGCAGGGGCGAGACCCGGAGGACAGTGGCTCAAGTGATCGGGATCTAGGAGTTGACCCGAGACTACAACAGCACGGAGATGCTCTGGTGGTGGTCCCCTGCTCACAACAGGGCCCCATCTAGTGACAGTGAGATCCGGAAGAATACGGCTTGAGCTATCAAGCTCTGGGAGAAGGCCAGTAATCGCAAACTGAACTGGAGGCATGCTCGCCAGCTGGTGAGTGCACAGAACAATGTCGAACGGCTGTGTGCGGATGGCACAGTTAGGAGAAGTGTGGCTCAGGGGTTAGAGGCGGCAGACCCGGAAGCTGAGATCGGCCCTGGACCAGGGTTCAATTCCCCGCCTTGGCGGGTCTTGGGCTCAAAAATTCCACGGACTCGATAATTCTCGTTCCGGTGCCTACTCGACTCACTGGTTCACACTCTGCGACTCTGGGCAATAACTTGCTTAATCTCCTCAACGGCCCCTCGCGGTGGGATGCCTGGCTTCCACCTTGTGGATACTCTGCCGGGGTTATCTCACAGGGGAATACCAGGACGGGTTCCCTAAGCAAGCGCTTAGATACCTACCTCGGTGGGTGATTTGCGCTATATAAATACATGTACATTTACTATTACATTTACATTTACAGTTGTTAAAGCAAAATGGAGACCACACCTAGAAGTGAAGGCACAGCATAGTGGTGAACTAGCGAGCCGCTGGTGAAGCTGCATTGGGGGACTGCGAAGCCGGGACGTGACGAAATCACCTATGCCAGGCGTGCGCCAACTGGAGCCTGGACCCGGGGCGAGTAGTAGATGCGAGAGACTGGATTGGGGGTGCAGCAGATGGGCGCCTGTCGGGAGGTGGATCACGTGCGGCCTGCACTAAGTATGAGCACCGGCCTGAAGTGAGGTGCAGAAGATTGGGGGCCTATGAGAAATCGGGGGAGGAAAAGTGACCACTGCAAAGACTGGGGAAAGGACATTGCTGGTGCCCACAGGTGGGGAAGGACTGTGGTTACATGTTGAGGACCTGCACATGTCACATGAACCCCAGCTGTGTATGAGCTAAGACCAAAATGCGGGACTGCTTCCCATAGTATACTAAGGCTTGAGGCCTCAACTTCAGGTGCTGGAGGGTGCAAGAGTCCGATGGCACCAATGCACAACCCTTTCAGATCAGTCAAGAGGGATAGCAGCACCAGATACTAGTCGGACTAGGGCATGGATTCCCTCTGTTGATACAGTCGCCATTAGTACAGCACCACAGGATATGCTGACCACCTATCGGACACACTTCGCACTTTGTCACACTGGATTGAGTCTGAGTCTGACAACACTATCACAATGATGGGCCGAACAAAAGGTGTTGGATCTCGTCCCTCGTCACAAACCTGAACTACGACAGATGTGGAGCAGCATTACCTTCCAGATGACAGGTTAGATGCAGCCCTGAATGCTGTTGAGAGATCCCGAGTGTCACTAGAATCCAAAATTGTCACAGTAGCACCTGATCTGATGCTATTGCATGCAGTCCATAGGAAACTGAAAGAATGTGTCAACTCTGTGGAACAGGATATAGCAGACATTAAACCGGCAACAGATTTAATTGAAAAACAACAAAACACACATGAAGCCAGGATACAATACCTATAGGATCAAGTAGAAGATGGGGAGTGCCGCTCTAGGTAGTACAATATCCGCCTGAGTGCAGTGCCGGGGTGGGGCATAGGGCCAGGATGCGGTAGCAGTCATAGAGCAATGGTTAAAGGACATTTTACCCTCTGCATCTCTATCATCATTCTTTACCATTGAACATATGCACTGTATCCCCTCCATAAAACCAGCGCCAGGCATGGGGGCCCGCCCACTCATCTTTAAGGTACTACATTACAGGGACACAGATATAATATTACAAGAAACCACAAAGCTCCCAGAAATTAAAATAGAGAATCTGAGAGTCCTTTTTTCCCTGATTACACAATTAGGGCCGATTCTTATCCGGTAAAAAGCGCGCCGAATAGCCGTTTAGAGCGTTTTTCCCGAACGAATTGTACCCTGCAACGTCCACCGTACGTACGATGAAGTACGATTCGTATCAGGAGCTGGACTCCGTACGAATCGTACAGAGACCGTATGAATCAAATCCCCATACGAGCCTCACTCAGAACCCGCTGTACGCGACATCTGTATGGTTTGCGGCTGGTTTATACGACCTAGCAAGTACGATACGTGTCGGGTACGCACCGTACGACCCTTTTTCTACGGGACCTGAAAACAGTCATAAAAGCAGAGTTTGCCCTGAAACAGGTACGGTACACCCCCCCTGTGTACGGCGCGTACCCCCCACGATCGCAGGGGTATGGCGCGTACCCCTGCAATCATGGTGGTACGTGCTGTATACCCAGTGTACATGGTATACGCACCATACCCCATGTACGCTGGGTGTACGCCGTGTACCCCATGTAAGCTGGGTGTACGGCATGTACCCCCCATGATCGCAGGGGTACGTACTGTACCCCAGCAATCATGGGGGGTACGCGCCGTACGGTGTGTATGTGATTGTGTGCTTTTTCGTACGAATCGCCCTTACCTTGTTAGAGGGAGATTTATTATGGGGCAGAAGGGTTCAGGGGGCTGGGTGCAATGGCTCAGAAGCCTGCGCTGGGCTGATCATGAGAGAGAACTAGGGACAAAGGAGCACCTTAATTTGTACCCGGTTGTGCAGGAACTCCTGCTCTAAAAATAGAGAAAAACAGATATGTGAGCCATGGAAACTGAAGCTGAAAGTTTAACACTTTTATTAAGAAGATGCAACTTCTAGAAACAATATAAAGGCATGAAAATCACATTAGTTCAATATCCAGCGCTCTGCATTCACTGGTAGCCATGTGGATTTAGATGTTAGTACTGAACATTGCATTTACTCAATACAAGCTTTCAAACTGCTAGAGGACAAGGGTCTAAAACCTTAAAGACACCTTTATCATTTGAGGCACAGTACATTAAAAAGCAAAGTACCTGTTATTTAGGAAAATACTCACATTTGTATACAAGTGAGAAGTCCCTAAAATACAATATAAACACTTCAAATATAATGAGGAAAAAGCAAGGTTAACAGAATATATAGCAAAGGCAACATATCAAATGTAACATTTCATAAGACAGAATATAACCTAAAGCATCAAAATTAAAGTACATGTACTAAATACATGGGTTCTCAAGTAACCCATGGGAAGAACTCACTCAGGAGGAGTAATTCAAAGAGGTCTTTATGAACCTCCTTTCTATATGTTTCAAGGTGGCGAGAAGTGTATAGCAACATCATCTTGCGCCATCTCGTGCTTATTTATTATGCCTGCATCATTTATGGTATGTTCCGTACCCTTCCCATCCATATGTTCAAATGTAGCCCTTTTCCTGTAAATGCGACACGTACACTAGTCTAGACTAAGGTTGTGCCTTGTTGACTGGAAGATTGTCATAAATTCTGCTTGGGCGGCAGAAAGGCAGAAAAGTGTTATTATTGCGCAAAAGATTTCTATTTATGCGTGTATGTACCAGTCTGTAATGCTTGTTGCCACATTCATCACGCAAGCTTGTCGTAGCTGCGGCGGGAACTTCCCTTTTTCTCATGCACAGCCTTAGGTGGCGGTCCAGGGTGTGTTGAAAGAATAGTGGGGAAGTTGAACTTTAACGTTCGTGAACTTAGCACACGGTAGGGTGGAGGCTTGAAACAGGAGTGCGGAGCCTCACAGACAAGTGGGGCTGGGTGAAGCCTAGGTCAGACCTGCTTTCTGCTTTCTTAACAGAAAATGGCAGTACTACAAAATGGCAGTACTCTGGGCAATCTAACCTAGGCCTATAATGCTGAACAGTAGGGCCTACACAGGGGTTCATACTAGCTAAGTGATAAGAATATTCTAGGATATTTATATAGTAAAATCTTCCCCTCTCTCACCTGACGTGGACAGTACGACTCGCGTCCTGATACCCCGGTCTGGATCGTTATCGTCGGGTCGTACGGTGTGTGTACGAGTCGTACGGAGACGCCTCCGGATGCAATTCGTACAGACGGTAAATTTACCAGATCGGAATCGGGCCCTTAGAGTGCAGCCCCAGAGAGGTTTTTTCCTGCAAGTGAAGCAGAAACTCCGGAAACTAGACATAAAATATTCTCTGCTATACCCAGCAAGGCTTTGAGTGATGTCAGAAGACAAGACAAGATTATTCGATACACCCCAGGACACATGAGACTTGCTGGAAACCACGGGGCAGTTTCTCGGGTCTCCACCCATTGGATGTGACTGGATCTCGGAGAGATGCAGCAACTGGGTTCAGGAATCACAGCCACCTGAGCAAGAAACGACCATCCAGCCTGTCAGCCATGACGGGTCTAGAGAAAATCATGCAAGAGCGGCAGGAGGCCGTCCGCGAGCCAAACAAATAGCTGTGACTTTAGAAGTGGCTAGCAAAGATGGTACCCATGCCCTCTCATCTGGAGACAAAGGCTCGTCGGTGGCGGGCCCATCAGACTCTGACTCACTAAACTTGCTGGATGGAATGCCACAGACTTCAGATATTATTGTTTGACATTCAAGACAATACTCGAGGCATACCATCTATCTGGGAGACGGCGCCCCTGTGAAAGTTGGTAATTCTTTCTTGCTACAATTGAAGCCACGCATGGGTAATAGACCTAATACAGAAAGAGCCACTTACTGCCTGAGGCCACACATCCACTCTATAAGCACAAGTGCAACACACTACACTGTTTTTTAGGGGATACTATTACTATCTGCCCTGCAAAGTCCCCCATCCCTCTCTTCCTTTTCTCATGCTTGGGATTAAAGGGTTGCATGGGAAAGTTTTCCTTCTCGCTAAGGGTTGGGCAGCTCTGTTTGTTGATGGTGACCACCCTTTTAGTATTAATAAATTGCCATGTTGGCTTTTTCATGTTAATCCTAGTTCTTTGTGCATCTATGTGGGGTGTACATGAGGACACCTTGGGAAAGCTACATATGCACCTACCCAAATGCATTAACTTTACCATGCTCCCAGCCTCTCCTTTATCATTGCCATGACAGAACACAAGATAATCACATGAAACATGCTTGACCTCGAAAGGCCTTCTTGCAGATATGCAGTGTACTCATATCTTCAGAGACAACATATATGCATTGCTTTCTTACACGAAACACTCCTAACATGGACTGAGATGCTAGATTGTAGCTCAAGTGGAGGGGCCCAATATATGCTACAGATTTCTCCTTGTTTGCCCAGGGGGCCCTGATTTGGATACATCCAGGCTCCCCACTACTTGAGGAGGAAGTTGCATTAGATAAAGAAGGGAGATATGTAATTCTTAAGGGTAGGTTGGATGGGCGGCATCTCCTAATGAGCAATATATATGCCCCAAATGTAGAAAAGGGGCATTTCCTGAGCACACTCTCACTTGCACTGGTGTGGTGGCATACCTTGGCTGCTAGGGGGAGATTTCAACAGCGGCATGGACACAAACCTAGATAGATCTTTCCCTCCCTTGTGTGGCATCGCTGCATCTGCAAACATGACAATGCATAGCGATTGGAAAGAAAGTTGCAATGTGGTCGATGTTTGGACACATCGGAACCCTGAGACACGGATGTACTCCTTTTACTTTGTACCTCACAAACTACATGTATGGTTAGGCAGATTCTTAGGATCATCTTCCATACTCCCCATTGTGGTTGACACAGAAGACAGAGGAATTTGTCTGGGGTTGGGATGCGGCATGAGGAGACAAATAGAACTGCAGGAAGTAGAAAAGGACCTGCTAGCATTAGAAGCACGAGCAGTAGCAGAGGCCCCCATTTCAACCCCATTACTGGAATTGCATAATAAGCACTCAAAATTATTAGAACAGCTTAGATGTCTAAATTGTGCAGCATACTCAACGACTGTGTATGAAAAACCCGATCGCTCTGGGCCTCTCTTTTCCTGGCTGATCAAACAAGACCATTCATCAGGCCCTATCACAGCGCTTAGATCCCAGGATGGAAGACTGAAATACACACAACACGAAATACACAATGTGCTGACCAAGCATTACACGCAATTATACCAGTCATCATTGGAAGCATCTGAGACAGATATAGGCGCCTTCTTTGACAGCCTTATTTTATGCAATCTCACACCTGATCAATGCATAGCACTAGAAGCCCCACTTACACGGGTCCCAATTGCTTTACGCCAGAGTTCTAAAAAACATATGCTGACATTTTGGCGCCACAGCTCTGTCACATGTATATGGAAGCATTGCAAAATATGCACCTCCTTTTCTCCCTCACAGAAGACACATTAATCACCCTACCGAAGCCAGACAGAGATCCCACATATACAGGTACATATCGAACTCTGGCGTTAATGAATATCAAATATTAGCGGGAGTCCTGGCAGACCGTTTGGCACCAGTTACCCCACACCTCATACACAAGGACAAGAAAGGGTATGTACCTGCTCACAATACTTCACTCAACATACGCAGACTGTTTCAAATCATGAGGACTGCCACAGGTGAATGGCCAGAGACGGGATGTCTAGTGTTACACCTAGAAAAAAACCTTCAACACTGTTGAATGGCCATACACGTTTGCTGGGCTCCAGAATTATAGATTTGGATCATACTTTTTGAATCTGGTAAAACTGCTATATGATACTTCAACGTTACTGGTCCACACAAGCTCCTTGTTTTCGCGCCCCATATAGATCTGGAGAGACCACAATGGTCCCCCCAAACATATGGATTTCTCTGACCCCCCTGCCACCAAGAGGGAACTGTGGTTTCCTGGCGGTGTCAGTGGTTCCAGGGCGGCATAACCAAATCGCCGTCCCACCACGAGTTTGGCAGTCCGAAGACTGCCAGACTTGTAATCGGCCCCTGTGAGACAGAATCGGCATGGAAGGCACAGTGTTAAAATAGTTCACATCTTGTCTTGAAAGCAATATCAAAGAATACAATAAAATATCACACTCTCCAATGACCTTATAGTAGGGAAAAGAGTCCTACAAGGTTTGCCAAACTTTAACTTATGCATGGACTCACTTACCAGTCTTCTCAAAATCACTAACACTTAAAAACCTTATATAATGATGATGTCAGCTCTACATGAAAATATCCCCTCGAGTCTGAACGACAATCCATTACCTCAAACATAAACCACAGATAATTAAATTTCATCTCAGCACACCCTATAGTTAGCTGAATGTTTTGCTGGGGTCTGCCACACAGATACAAACATCAAAGGGAATGAAATGTCCTATAAAATACAGACGATTAAATAATATACAAACCAAAAATGAGAATCATGAAGGATCACAAAAAGACAGGTAAATACTATAATCATCACTTAATCTGATTTGGGCATAAATTGAGACCCTGCAACTTATGGAGATAGGCATAACAGTATGTGGTCGCAGGCTGACAGGAAACTAATGCTGAACAGATGATCATGTTTAAAAAAAACACGAAATTGGTAGCTAGTTTATTGATTGTTGGCTGTTTGATGACTTACTTTTTGCATAGGGACTGGGATGAAGACATTGTTATTATCATTCAGTGTCTGTGCTATGGGTTGCGGTATGATTGGTTCCCTTGGAATTTTTAGAGTATGAGTGGTGGCGATTAACGCCTTGTGCAAGGGTAACTGTTCATTGTACATTGAAATTTTGGTTAACAATATGTGTCAGTCAGTCAGTCAAAGAAACTTTATTCGGTTAATTAAAACCATAAAAGCAGAACATCGTACATGATACCAAGTTAAAATACAATTAAACATGTATGAAAAAAAGATTGCAACTCCTTCAAAAGAACGCAGTAAAGATTTTTTGTTAAAAATTTACCAAGTTTAAAAAAGAAAGATAGGTGTGGTAAGTGTCCATTTCAACAAATATCAATTTAGGTGATTCATAGTGGCAGCAGATCTTAATTTATTTTGTCTGGCAGCTGCTACCAGAAAACAGGCAACCCCATATGTGACCTGTACCGAGCTCAGCATCTGTAAGTATAGTAAAGCTGGCCGAACCTGGACAAAGTTCAGATCTTTCAGGATAGGGACCAGGAATTTTTTCCGAGCCACCAGGTAATGTTCGCAGAGCATAACTAAGTGAAGGGTGTCCTGTATAGAAAAGCAATCACAGGAACAGGGGGGTAAGTTGTCTGGTGAGCCCCACTTTGACTGCGAGCCAAGCACAAGGTGTATTAGGTTGAACCTGAACCTTATAAGTAAAAAGCGATGATAGGGCTTGGTGACATATTTCAGATAAGGTTCCATGGCTGTAGTTGAAGAAAGTTGGAAGAGTGAACGTACCATCGGTTTGCCAAGTTCAACCATTTCCCTTTCACCCTCCAACAAATTTTGGAAATGCAGTTTGACCCATTTTATATCCTCTTTTTTTAAATTATGTGGCAGAGAGTACGTTTCTGGACGTCCTAGCCTCGCGCATGCCGCTCTAACATACGCCAGCCACGGGATGTTATCAGCTTTGTCCAGAGACATACAGTCTTTCAGAATACAATGATTTAGGCTTATTTCCTCATTTGTCCAGGTTTTAACCCAGCATAACACTGGGGACATTTTTAGGAGGTCAGTGACGTGACCCAGGCCTATTTCATTGTGAATTGTATGTATAGGGGATGATTTTGGGAGAGATAGCAAGGCTCGTATGAAGTTGTTTTCTGCGATTTGAATACCTGGGCTTGCAACATAGCCCCATATGGCGGCTCCATAGGAAGCAATTGCCAGACATTTAGCTTTGTAGATACGCGTCATGGCTTCCATGGGTCTTGAGCCCAATCTTTTGGCGAAATGCAGAAGGGCTGTGGTGGATCTGGTAACTCCGTTCTGTTTTAGCCTCATTTGTGCGCCCCACGTTCCTTTCTCGTCAAAAGTGACGCCCAAGTAGCAAAAGAAAGGGACCCTGGAGATTGGTGAGCTGTTACAGCTAAAGGACCTGATCTTCGTGTGTTTCTTTCGCGAACCAGTAACCATGACATGAGATTTGGCAGTGTTGATCTTAAGGTCCAGTGCTTCCATAAAGAGGCCAAAATGATCTAGTAGTTTTTGGAGGCCTGTGCCAGTCCGAGCTAAGAGGACAGCGTCGTCCACGTAGAGGAGGACCGGGATAGGTACCCCCCCCCATACGTGGAATATCCGGGGTGACTGAGTTCAATGATTTCCCCAGGGAGTTGATGTACAGTGTGAAAAGGAGAGGTGCCAGGATACAACCTTGTCTAACACCTCTCCCGGACTTAAACTTCGCTGTGCACCTCCCATCCCTGTTCACCCTAACAGAAGCATACAAATTTAAATGAAGATCGTGTAAAAAATTGACCAAAGTTGTGTCCAAACCCATATTACGCAAAATAATCCACAGTTTTGAGCGGTTGACCAAATCAAAGGCGGATGATAGATCCATAAAACCTAAGTAAAGAAGCCCTCCCTTCACCACAGTGTACTTACTAATAATAAGGTGAAGGTTAAGACACTGGTCCATAGTCCCTCTGTGTGCCCTGAAGCCATATTGTAGGTCCGACAGGATCCCGCTCTCCTCAAGCCAATCCCCGAGCCTTTGCAAGATGACTCTGCCCAAGATCTTGACGGCAGAGTCCAGCAAGGAGATTGGCCTGTAGCAGGCCGGATCCCCCCTGTTCCCCTTCTTGAATATAGGCACGATGATGGAGGTGAACCAAGAGGAAGGGAAGCCACCTGTGGGTATAGCGTTAAAAACGTTTGTTAATATCTTTGACCAAAATTGAGGGTATTGGATATAGAGATCTGCAGGGACCCCGTCAGGGCCCGGGGCTTTGTGTTTACTTGTGTCTTTAATCGCCCTTTCGACCTCCAAAGTGCTGAATTCCATTACCAAGTTGGGAGAGTCATGGGCACTATCAGGTGAACCAGATGCTGTGGATTCATAAATATTTTCGAGGTGGCCTAACCATCTGCCATCTTCTATCACACAATCCAAGTCAGTTTTTCCATCTTCGGAAAAAAAAGGCTGATTAACAGTGGCCCAGAACTTTTTGCTATCTCGCAAAACATCCAAAGATAATAGGTTTTCCCACGCTTCCTCCTTAATTTGAGATTTACGATTGAGGACTGCGATTTTATAGTCCTTCCTTAGATTAGCCACTAAAAGCCTGTCCCTAGGTTTTTGTTTTAGGGCTTTCAGCAGGGCAGTGTGTTTCTGCGAGCATTCTTTGTTAAACCATTTATAAGTTTTCTTGTTCCTTTGCCCAGCAGACCTTAACTCCAAATTCTTGGAGATCCTTGCACAAATCTCCTCATAGGCAGCCACGACCTCAGATCCCCGGGCAGTTGGATCCAGACACACTGCCATGTTGGCTTCGGACTCTTGGGCGAGTAACTGGAAGAATTGTTCGGGAACTACTTGCTCCCATTTAGTCGCCTTCCCTGGTCTTTAGTCTTCAAATCCTTTGGGGCTACCACGTCTGTCGATATACGGGTCCGAAAGCAATCTAGATCCAGCAACAAGAGAACAGGATTGTGATCACTGAAACTAGCGGTGACCACCATGTACTCGCGTGCCTTTGCCAAAACCCCAGAAGATACAAAAATAAAATCTATGATGGTGTTGGCATCTTTGCCCACAAAAGTTGGGGCTCTGGGATCCTTCTTACTTTGATCAAGTTCAAATAAGTTTAGATTCGCTAAGAGAGACTCGAGACACTCACCCTCCATTGTGTGCACGAAATGGGGAATGGCTTCTGTTGGTAGGCCCCCATATCTATCATTAAGACAATCTCCCTCGCAGGGGTGGATGTTAAAATCACCCAGGATTATCATCTCTGGGGCAGGGGTGCAATCATATCTATAGGCTGACAAGAAATTTAATAACAAAGTCAAATGTTCATTCACACAGGAGGACTTCTTTGAGTTGTAAAAGTTAACCAATAAAAAAGTTTGGGAATCAGGTAGGGTCCACTCCACGACTAGTGTGTTTGCGGATGCGGTTTCTATTTGTCTAAATGCTCCTACCAGATCCAAGGAACACAGTGTTAATAGACCGCCTTTTGCTCTTCGTCTTGCACCAGAAACTGCGGGAATGAAAAAACTGCAAAAGCCATCCAGTGCAAAGTTTGTTGTGGTATCCCATGTTTCTTGAAATCCCATAATGTCGTATTGTTTTACAAACCCTTGCCATATAGGGTCTAGAGCCTTTGAACTTAAACCTGCCACATTCCAGGGGAGAATTTTACAAGGCGCCATAGGATCGGTGGGGGGAATAGGTATGCTCTGGCTCTCAAGCTCCGCCAGACTCTTATCAGGGGTAAAAGGAAGATTACCTATGTGCGGATCTATTGTTGTCACTACCTCACAGGGAGAAGTTAAGATGGTCTGAGGTCCCCTTCCCTTTGGGGAGCCCTGTATATGTCAGTCAACCCAGTCTGTGTTTGAGAGACATTCAAAGCGATTCGCCATAGGGAGATACAGGGGATTAACAGGACCATTCAGCTGTTGGGGGTAATGATAGGGTTGAATGAAATGCGGGCCACAAAAAGGTCCACCTTGCGGTGGTCTGCCTCCTCTGTTCTTAACCAAATTCCATCCCCCGTCCCAACCCTCCTCTCGACCAGGGGTTTGTGACTCCCAGGGAAAGTTGGATTTCTGTCTGGGTTTACGGCCGTTAGGTCCCTTAAACCAGCTCCATCGATTGTCGACTTGATTTTGTGGGAGATAGAAATATGAAAGTGGTCTAGCAGTCACCGTGCTCGCCTGATATCTCGGAGCCCTACTACTAAAAAATAAAGTCTACGACCTCGGTGTTCTCGAAGGTAACCACTACACAATCCCCTGGGAGATTTTTCCTATTATCTCCTACCCATGGAGCTCTCTCTATCATCAGGATGTTACAAGGAATGTTTGGCAGAAGGGGATAGTTGTTGGCTAACCAATGGCATACTTTATTTTTTAAAGCCTGATACGACTCTTGTTCTGTTACAGGGATTTCAGTGACCCCAGTGAGAATCACCACATAGGGAGAAGCATCAGGAGGAAGGTGAATATTTTTCAGAGCCCTACATTTCACTTTATCAGGTGCTTCAGGGTTAACAGGTTGGGATAGGCCATCCCTGGGTGCAACCTGGAGAGTTGGGTTATTATTGGAGGGTGTTTGGGCGGGATCGGTTTTCTTAGTTCTCTCTGCTACAGGAGGCTTAGTATTAGGGACAGTCTGATTTGAAGAATTACAGCGATTCTTCGCCACTTTATTGGTTTCCAAGGTTTTATTAACGGTCGCCTGGGGTTTAGATGATTTAGTCTGATTAGTAGCCTGGGCGGTTTTGTGATTTAAAGTAAAACTCGGTGCACTTATGTCCTTGTGTATATTTTTTAGGACAGTTTCCAGGCAACGTAGTCTAGCCTCTATGGGTTCTAACATTATTTTAAGCATGTTAAAAATCGCGGAGTTACTAGTGATTGCACCAACCTCCTCCTGTGGAGGCACTGTGGGTGGATTTCCAACATCAACACTAAGCTCTAAAATTTCCTCCAGACTTTGGTCAATTAAAGTGTCATCAAGAAGATTCAAGGGTAGACTGATCTTATTTGGAAGTGACCCTCCTGTTGGGCAGGATGGAGCGTCTGGGAGCTTATCACCGTTAGGGGGGTTGGGGGGAATCTGGGCCTTCTTTCGTTTGGAAGTAGTTTGTTTATTGCCCTTATGATTTTGCTTAGGGACAGCCCCTTCGATCCTGCCCCTCTCATTAATAGCGGCAGTAGTATCACAAGTATTTGACACCAGAGGTTGTGTTACACTCTCTATTAGGAGGTTTAGATTGGGTGAAGTCTCCAGGTCCAGGACAGTATTTGTGGCATCCATGTCCCCGTTTTCCCCATGACTATGTACTAGGGCCTGAATTTGTGGCCGAGAGTCAGGACTGGGTGTCTGAGCCTGTGCTATCAGGCCCAGTGATGAGCGCTTGGCCATGGCCAGGTCTTGTGAAACTCTCCTGTCCATGAGTATGATTCCCTCATCGATTAATGCATGAGTGCGGGTAATAAAGTCGTCCAGGGTCCCGGTCAGTTTTTTGGCGCCGGCAACAGCCACAGCCATACTTCTAGTTTTACGAGTGGACATAACCCGTGTACCCAGGAAATCTAGGCAGAGATGGGATAGTAGTACTCGACCAGAGTCTGTGGCCCAGCCCGGCCTCTTCTGGCCTCTGAGGGCCACAGAGGGCCCGCCCTTTGCCCGGGCTTAGCCCCGGGCACTCCCGCGCGCTCCCGCGCAGCGGTGTACGTCGCTTTTTATAGGGGTCAATGGAGGTGATGGTATTGCAGGGCGGGGCGGTCAGGGAGAGCGGGCCAGGTGACTTGGCCTCTGGGTTGCCGGGACTCCTGGGAGAGTGAGTCCCGGTCCCACGCTCGCAGCCCTGTCGCTCGCGCACTCACCCTGCAGGGCCAAGCTTTGGATGGGCAGAGGACAGCGAAGCGGGACCCGCGAAGTGGGTTCGGCGAGGTGCTGTGTGAGAATCCTTGCCTTGAGCAGCAGTAGCCGTTCCCTCCTTCTGGTAGCACAGTGAAAGTCTGTAATGGCGTCCCAAACAGCAGCAGAGGCGGAGTCCTTTTCTGGAGAAATGCAGGGCGGGGCGGTCAGGGAGAGCGGGCCAGGTGACTTGGCCTCTGGGTTGCCGGGACTCCTGGGAGAGTGAGTCTCGGTCCCAAGCTCGCAGCCCTGTCGCTCGCGCACTCACCCTGCAGGGGCCAAGCTTTGGATGGGCAGAGGACAGCGAAGCGGGACCCGCGAAGCGGGTTCCGCGAGGTGCTGTGTGAGAATCCTTGCCTTGAGCAGCAGCAGCCGTTCCCTCCTTCTGGTAGCACAGTGAAAGTCTGTAATGGCGTCCCCATTGTACATTGAAATTTTGGTTAACAATATGTGCTGCAGGGCAATCAAGTAGTGCCCAATGGGCTGGTCGATGTGTTAGAGTGTGGACCATTTTTTTGCCTATTTGTGGGCCTGTTTTAAGGACTGCTGGGTCAGCTTTTATGTTGATTTTCCGGATATTAAAAGAAACATTGCCTACATCAAGCTCAAAACCATGCAGTTTTCCATACCTTGCAGAACAGTTTTACAGTGTACCTTTACACATCAAAAACGTTCACAATTTGCAAACATGGGCCCCATTTTTACCTTTTTAGTTTTCTAAAGACGGGCACTTTCATTTTGGTGCTTGTGCCATTTTTTTCTGTCGCAGTCCGACCCTGGTCATTTATTAAGTTTATAATTAAACTTGCCTGTATTCACCATTTTCTTCACAATTTATGAAAGTGGTCGGCTAACAGGCACATCAAAATAAACTTTAGTTCATGAGTGGCTCCTTCATTAGGGAGGAGGAGCATTGCCTCAATAAATAAAAATGCTGAGAAGATGAATAATAAAACAGTAATAAAGATAATTGATTACCATCTTATAATTCACAACTCCTTCCTCAGTAAGTATCAAGGTATTTGCTGCTGAGTGGCAGCACCAGGGAGGAGTGGTGAGCTGGGCATTTGAGTTTAAAGTGCGCATTTCACTTTGGTGGGTTTTACACACCAGCCAGCCAGACATTCAAACTTTAAACCTCTCTAACCTGGCTCTCTCAGACAGCTGGGTGGAGAGCAAGCACAAACCTCTAGTGCATCGGGGGAGCTGAGCGAGCCCACTCTATCCAATCCTGGTGCTTCTCTCATGCAAGTTAGCAGCAATAGAATTAGCGTCTGGACTAGTTAGGGAAGTTGGCAGGGGCCCGTGCTGGATGACACGAAGAACACCAGGACTGGAGTGAGGATGTGCAGCAAGGTTAGTGAATGTTTTATTTTACTTTATTGAATGTACACTAAATCGCCAACAGGCATTACATTAATATTTTAAAGTTAAACATTTTAACTTTAAAATGATGCTGTTTTGCATGTCAGCAATTTAGCTAATGTTTATTCATCGCATGCATGCCAATTTTCCCCAGGTTGGTACAGCAACCACCCACCAATTTGACTGCCTCATCACTATCAGTAATTGCCCGCCACCACTGCAGTATGTGCTTTTATATGGCAATGCAACGGTTCAATATTTGTCTTCTTAAAACTAGCATTGCCGACTTATTTTACAAATCTGTGTCATCTGTTTCCAATTGCTGTGATAATGTTACTTTCTTCATTATTTATTGTGAGAGCAAACTCTCTTAAAATAGAAACCAGATGTTAATTAGCGAAACCCTAACGTATTTTCCCAAATGTGACAAACTCTACTGCCCACATGCATCAAGCATTTTTGGAGTGGCAAACGGTGCGATTCCTTAAAATCGGCCGTTTGCGATTCCAAAAATGCTTTTTCAGATGCATCATTATTTTGCGACTTTCCAGAATGCGATTGCATTTAAGGAATCGCAAATTTGCGATTCCTTAAATGCAATGCATCATACTCAAATCGAATTGCGAATACAAAGTTTGCAAGTGCAAATTACCACGAGGTTGAACCTCGTGGTAAATTGCGAATTTTTTTTAAAATGTTCTAATTTACATTTTAAACAATGTCATGTTACAGACACACATGTCCTTAGGACATGTGTGTGTGAAACATCCATTTAAAAATACATTTCAGGGGTGCAGGGGGGGGTCCTTTGGACCCCCCCTGCACCCATGGAATGCATCAACATTTGCGAATTCAAAATTGCGAATTCGCAATTTCCATTGATTCCTATGGGCCTTTTGGCCCATAGGAATCAATGGGAATAGCGAATTCGCAATTTTGAATTTGCATAATATTTGCGATTCGGTAGAAATTGCGATTTTTACCGAATCGGAAATATTATGCACTTTCTATGATGCATCCCGTTTTGCGAATCCATATTTGCGATTCGGTAAGAATCGCAAATTTGGAAACGCAAAACGGGAGTTTGATGCATGTGGCATACGTGCCTAATTAGACAGTAGAATTGCTCTCACTGTTCAGTGACATGTCTAATATTAATATACCATATTTACAAAATGAAACGGGTGTGTCCACAAACAAATTGGAATTTTCCTATTTCCACACAGAATGTTGAGTAACTTTAAGATTTTGATTCAAGGTTTTACTTATATGAACATCAAAGACAACCCTACATGAAAAAATGGGGATCATTTGTGGAATGCTCAGCCCTTCTCTAAAGTGTGTGTGAGTAATTAAAGGACTATGATTATAAAGATTGAGGGGCATATTATCAAGGGGGTTTATCTCTGCTTTTTTGGCTTTAAAAGCCAAGAAAGCGGAGATAAAATTATCTCCCTATTACCTAGCTGTCGCTAACACCAGTTAGCAACAGCTAGTAGGAGATAGCGACCATCTTGGGCCCCACTTTGCATGTCAGTGATATTTATCACTAATGACATGCAAAGTGGGCGTGCCAAGATGTTAGCGACTGGAAACAGTCGCTAACATCGCTATCTCCTATTACCAACTTTTAGAGATATTCGCGCTAAGCGCGAATATCTCCAAAAGCTAACACCTGCCCTAAGCAGTTCTTAGCCATGTTATCCAATGGGAGGTGGATAACATGGCTAACAGCATTAGCTCGCTAATGCATGAATATCGCTTACTTTTCAGCGATATTCATGCATTGTGGACGATTTTTATCGCATTTGCGATAAACCTTGGTAATACCAAGGCTTATCTGCGATAAATATCGCCGCAGTGCGGCGATAATTTTTTCACGCTAACCAAGCAATAACGATAATTATCTCTATTGCTTGGTAATATACCCCTAAGTTTTCACTCCTAACATTGTTTGTGAAGTGCAGGTAATGAGCTATAATCAAGTCACAGAGCAAATGACTTTCAAGTTTCCATGGTAGAGTACAATACTGATGACCAGAATACGTTTTTGTGATTCTTGTCCACTATGACCCTCATTAAGAGTGGCTCCTAATCCCCCTGGTAAATTGACTTACCAACACCGATTGTGTCAGTATCTCTAATGGCTGGAGCTACCAGGATACTACAAATGTATTCTTGGAAATGTGAAATTCCAAAGTGAGTTTGATGGGATGGGTGAATATGATGTCAGAGAATTGTGTTAAATGTGCAGACTCGACAAGAACAATATCAGTAAATGCAATGTGAACGTAAGCCACAGCCTGTGCCCTCATGGCCTCGACAATACCCATCAATGTAATGTTGTTGTAAACCATAATTTGTGTCGCCACAGCAACATCAAATTCAGGAATAATTAGACCTATGTATGTCATGATCCACGCTTGTACAATAATATTATTGCTGGCAATTAGAACAATATCAATGTATTTTTAGACCAAAGCAAACCTACCTTTGTCAACACCAGTAAGGATAATGTCAATGTGCAAAGTTACAACTGTATGCACCATGTTGGTAATGTTGTTAATGTGGATAAAAAGTATGCCAGTGGCTGCCATATTATTTTTAAGGAGTTCCAATGTACTCACATCATTTCTGTTGTATTCACCCAAGGGGACCTCCCCATCAACCCCGAGTCAGAGTTGCATGGTCAGAGTGGTCCTGCGACTCAACCCACGCTTATCGCGTAACAAGTCACAGGTGTGGTCCCCACAAATAACAGGCAAACACACAGATAGATATTTGCACCACAAACAAGTCAGAAGTAATTGGCCCAAATGAAAACCCATTTGGCCAAAAGCTCGTGTTCCCCAAAAATTCCACAAAGCTAGATACCACATGTAGATAGGTCCACAACATGCACACCACACATAGCAATCATGCTCTCCTCACACTGGACATCTGGATGTGAGAAGTTGGCCTGGTACATGATGCTCACTAGTTCTAGTGATCACCTTGTACCATGCCAATCAACCCTTATGATGATTGGTTGTAAGTCAACCTGATAGACCATCTATCCTAGTAGCGTGGACAAAGCAGTCTTAGGCTAAACTCTGTTAAGGCATGTGAAGCAAGCTGTTTTACCATACACAATCCCCTTGAATGCCAAATGAAAGGACACCACACAGATATATAGTGAAAATATATATATATTTATTTACTACAAATCCCCTATACTCTTTATGAGCACAGAAGCAAATGCGTTAAAACAAAACACAGTTTAAATACACAAAAGTTGCACAATATGGATGAGCCCTAGGGGCCACCTAAACCATATACTAAAATAGTGGTATAAGAACCACCTAGCTGAAAGGAAGTAGGACTAGGGCCTTAGGAATCGCTGGAGCTGTTCGGGACTAACAGTGAAGAAGTCGGGAAAGGCCCGCGGGACTCGGGTGCAGCGCTTAAAGTGCACGCATACACCAATGCAATGTCAATGGTGCATAAAAGTTACAAAGTTAGTGTTTAAGGAACCTTCCGAGTGACCTATAAGGATGAAACTTACCCTCTTAAGTGCTGCTGACGGCCAACGGTTGTCACGAGCGCTACCTCCCCAGTGCTGCGCACGACCATTGGACATCCATTAAGCACTAGTTCCAATGGACAGTGCAACACTGGGGAGGGATATTTGCGAAGCAGCTAAGGTGTTAAGACCTAGACACTAGAGGTGTATACCAGTGTAGGAACACTGGCGTTGCTGAGTTATCTCACCCACAGGAAGCGGGTGCACAGGTGCGAAGTAGTGTTGGGTTTCGTCACACAGGTCGATGGTGCTTGGAGCTGAAGATGCTGCAGGCGTCGAGACGAGAAGAGTTCCAGTGGACTCAAGGGTGTATCTGAAGTGGTGAAGACCTGAAAGCAGAGGGGACAATGTTCAAAGTCACTAGCCAGTGACTACCGGGGAACCAGGATGGAACCAGGCGATGTCGGGTGCAAACAGGCGATGAGGTGTAGCTTGTCTCCGCAGCCACGTGGACACAAAGAGGTCAATGATGTCCGGGAGTCGATCATGAGGTGTGCCATGAAGGCTCTAGCTGATGGCGGTGTCGGCAGCTTGATTGGAGCAAACAGGCCTTGGCTAATGCAAGCCACGCAGGAAATGAAGAAAGCTTATCACTCGGAGCAGCAAGGTCAGAGCGGGTGCTCCTTTTTACAGGAGCGAGGGGAAGTCTGGAGCAACCAGACCCGCAGTGTAAATTGTAGGTTTTGTCGCCAAATGGCTGCTAGCCACGTGGCAAGTGGCCGGGATGGCGCGTTGAGTGGCAAAGTGCAAAAGGGGCCCACGCAGAACGTGGAGATGCTGGGGGGCTGATATTTGGTGCAAATGCTGCTTGGTGGTGGGGCTTCTTAAACCCCGGAGCACAGCGTCAAGGGTGCCTCGTGTGCTGCGCAGTCAGCTTCTTGGGGGTCTTTCGAGATGTCCGTCCCACGTCTCTTGGTGCCTCCACGGGTCCCTTCTTTGCAAGGACTGTGGATCGGGCTCTGAGATGTCTCGTTGGGCCCTGGGCTCGGGCTCCGGCAGGAGGCGGCAGCAAAGCAGACATCGAGTTGCTGGATGGTGCCTGTGTTCACAGGGTGGCCACTCCTAGGCCACAAGGGAGATACTATTCAGTCTTCTGTGCAGCAGAATGTCGAAGTCCAGTCTTCTTCTTTGTTTCAAGTTGATTCAGGAGGATCTGAGGTGCTATGGCACTGCTCCCACTCTTATTCCCAATCTGAGGGGTGGATCACCTGCTAGGTCCCTCCTCTGGGTGGGACCAGGAAGGGGGGTGGTTACACCCCCTTTCCTTTGTCCAGCTCTGTGCCAGAACTGGGGGTGGAAAGCCCCAGCACCGGTTTGGACTGGCTTATGCACAGGGACACCTTGTGTGCCCCAGGCATGTCTCATTCTATTCAGCCCTGTCCTACCCAATATACAAAATCCTGTCTGGGGTGGTGCTCGCATCTCCCAAGGCAGGAAACCCTTTGTCCAAGCCTCCCTCGCTGGAAGGACTCCCAGCAGCAGGAGGTCAGACTTGTGTCTGTGGTGGCAGCATCCATTTTGTGATGCTGAGGCTCGAGTTTAATTTTAACCGGGGTTCAGGTTATGTACATGTCGTGTCCCTCTAGAAGGGTGGAATGCTATCCCCGTCGACAGAACTGTCGAGGGAATAGTATTTCAAATAGTATGACACCTTACTCGACATGTTTTGATAAAGCCAAACCAAAGTTAGCATATAACCGCGAGGATTATAATGCACTTAAGAGTATATGGTATGGCAATATCCCGGAACAGCTAAGGGAGTTGTTCCCGACAGCTGCAGACGGGCTCAGCTCATGCCAGAGCACCATCTTACATGAAAGCAAGCACTCTGCCTCCTGGATGGCTGAGGCCTTCCATAGGAGTGGCTTATAGGTTAACATGTGTCCAGTTAGGGTTAGATATAGGGATACTATATCTAAGTAAGAGGTGATTACACCAACTTACCCCAGCTGAGTGATCAGCCAGTTGTGTCAAATATGGAGGCCAGGCCAGGGGTGGCACAATACATGCTGCAGGCTCTGGTAGGCCTTGGATACACCTATGCCCTGGGTACCTGGAGTACACTGTTACAGGGGCCTATAAGGTGAACCAGTTCCAATCGTGTATGTACCTAAGGTACATGGAGTCAATTTTAAGGAAAGAGCAATTAGCCTGGGCCCCTGAATAGCAGGATCCAAGGCCAACCAGCTAAACACCAGGACAAAAGTTTGGGGGTAACCATAGTCAGATATCCACCTTCCTACACTCGACACATACACACTGGCCCACACTAGTTAGCCCTAAGTTAGAGAGCCACCTGTATCCTTATCAGATGCTCACATGTGATTGATTTATGACCATGATCCTCTTTTGGAATGTAGATAACATTTTAATGTACCTCATGAAATGCATAAATTGATGACCAAAGTTTTGACCTAAGAGAGATCTTTTGCAGAAGCATTCTGTCCAGGTTCTCCCAGCTGCAGCGTCTAATTAAACCATCTTGTACCTGTTTTAGCAAATGCCTCTTGTATTTTCATTTATTTAAGGTAAATTCATATCCGAGCAAAACATTGGTAGTTTGGAACAAATTTACTGGAAAATTCCACATTTTGCCATTTAGGGGTACCCTGCTTGTTCCCCTTGAGATGAGGAATTACTAGGGAGTTTGCAAGTTTGTCTGAGATACTCAGTAATTTCTCATGTTGCTCAAGTTCCAGTTAGACATGTCAGTTCTGGTCACCACCCAAAATCTGACAAACCAGATCCACAGAGTTCCTGCAGATCTGGAAATTCTGATGGGGATGGTAACTGCTGTAACGGTCTCATTGGAATTAAGAGGCCACTCACAACGAGATAAAAAGCACATTTATCTATAAATTAATCTTTGGGCTCCATATAATAGAAAACACATAGCACAACATCTTTAAAGAAGTTTTGGAAGTACAAGTACCACCATCTTAAAAAACTGACCTACTGTATTCACTTCATTGGACCGATTCACAAAGTTTTCAACTTTGAGTGTGTGTGACTTACTAATGGACAATTATAATAAGTCATCAGTAAATTAAGAGTTTGTCACATTTAGTCACAGAGAAATATCTGTGTGCATTGAGCGTACTTTCCAAAATTAATCCTGTCTTTATTGATGTGGTAGATCATTAGTTTGAATTGAACTATACTTAGTGGAAATGTGCCGACATGTAGTGATCGCCTGCAGACTTCTGCCTGCAGATGGCATGAAGCATCTTTCCACTTTTTGCTTTCTTACAGTTCTATCAGTATTCGTGGTTACTTGCGAGCTTTTTAATTTAAACTGTTCTATAAGAAGAAACAGGGCACTGCCGTTGAGCTGAAAAAGTCACACACTCTTGAGAACTTTAAATTGACTGCCATTTTTTGCAGCTTGATTTTCCTCAATTCCATGTCACAGTTGTTAACACCGAAAAAAGCTTACAGAACAGCAGCCAAGAATGAAGTGTTAGAGGATGATCTGACTTTTAGCTGCTTGGAACTGCACGTACAATTCTTTTCAGTTGGCATTTTGTCATGCTCTATGAAAGTGCATTGAAGTATCCTACTTAATTAAAGATTACTTGGACAGCTTTTTAAAATGACTTTCTTGATAATGCAATGTGCTGAAAATGTACGTTCGTTCGGGACAATGTTTTTTCCAAAGAAAAAATGATTTTTGTGTTATCACCACACACTTTACTTGAGATCCGGTAAGTGAATACATCTCCCTGTGCGTGAGGTGGGCATAGTTTGCCTTCATTAATTTCAATGTGCATCTTATTGTTCTAATTCCATTTGTCATCAATTTGTTTTGGTAATTTTACGTCACTTGATAAAATAGTTTGTGAAAATATATGAATTCCTTTTTTGTTTTCTGCTAATTCTTGCGAAAAAAATATTAAGATAGGTTTTTATTTGTTAAACTTCAAGTCCATTTGACACTAATCGGTTAAAACCGCTCTGGTAAAAAACTTCACTTTAAAGCACTTAGGGCCTTATTAATAAAGATTTATCATAGGGCAGTGCCGCAAATGTTTTCCCTGCGCTACCCTGCGCCAATTCAAACGGACAGGAATGCACCTTATTTACAAGATAGGTGTATTCCTGTGCTTTCAGCCAGGGCACAATGTGCACCAATTCAGGTACCCTTGCACTCTGAGTTGTTGCCAGGATTGTTTTTGTGCAGGAAGGCCTTTATGCACAAAAACAATCCATGGAAGAATTTCCTCTTTATGTGTGTGTTGCATAAACTGGTTTTGGTAACCGTTTGTGTCTCAAAGATAAAAAATAGTGATGTGCCTCTTCTATTACGCTTAGCCAATTCACTTCTTCTTGCTCAAATTTCCTACCAAACATTAGTGACATTGACAGAGATATACCATAAGGAATACAATATTAAAATACAAAAATGATGACCTGGAAAAATCTATCTGCCAAATCTAAGCTTTTTCTATCTCAGAGCAACATTTGCCACAACATTAAACTGAAACATTGAAATCCTGCAGGCAGGGAAGAGTTAGGAGTGAGAAGAACAAGATGTAACAAGATTTGATAAACAATATCTCAATGAAGAGTTGGTATGTATACTGGAGTTATTCATATCAGAAGTAACCCCCACCCTTGATGGTAGAAGTAAGTGAGCAACACCAACTACTTAACCATCTTGGAGAGGTTCAGAGAAAATTTGGGAAATCGGTTCTGCACATTTCTCAGGCAACACGAAATGCCTGTATGGAAACTCACTGTGGAATAACACATCAGGAATTAACCAGTAGGATGATAGGAATGTGTTATGCAGCTTAAAGAAGCGTACCTACAGGAAGCCATTTTGTGAACGGGTGCTGGAAAGAGCTAATTTTGGATGTCATTCCCTATAATCATCTGAGAAGGAACCTGAAGAAACGTTTGGATTGAGAGACTGATTACTGCTTATTTGTAGGTACAGCCAATGCCTCAGTGGTCTTAAGCCAAGAAACTAATAAAGGAAAGCTAGAGGGTTAGTTTGCTCCCAGAGTGTAGGTGGTCCTTATGGTCACTGCCAGGTTTTTCAAGTGGCAATGGACAGGAAACCAGACTAGTGTACCATCCACCCTAGTTAGGGACGGTGGTGTAATTACCTTTCTGCAACAGTTCATACTTGATTGGGCTGTCTGAGAATACTTTCAGTCGACGGAGCCAATTGGGCCTATTTTAAAGTAAACCTTATGGTCTGACCATCTGTAAATAAGGAGGGCAGGCCACAAGTTTATGGACAGGTTACTTGGTCACATTTGCTACAGTCTAACTTTTCCACCAAACTTAAAATCAGTTGCAAAGTATGTTATATTTGAGCAACCCTTCCTAATGAAAGTTGGCAAACTGGGAGCATCAATAAATATGGATCAATGAACATTAGCAACGTTTCACTCAGAAATGAGATCCAACAGAAAATGTCCCTGCTTATCAAGTACATCAATTTATTTTGTAGATTTCATACCCATCATGGCCTGCCTTAAACAGCCATCACGATGAGTTAGACCTACATTAGGATTAAAATCACCAGCAATTAATAATAATAATAATAATTCTTTATTCGGTTAATCACAAAGAAAACCATAAAAGAAGCAATCAGCATAAAAAGTTCATACATACATGAATTAAAAAAGACCATTTCATAGAAACAATTGTGCAATTAGGCAGAAGGGAACGAGTATTCTTTGTTTAAAAGAGAAGTTTTGTTTCAAGGAGTCTTCAATCATTAAACCATTATTTGTTTTTCTTTTTCTTTTTCCCTAGTGCAGTTTGCTAAAGGTTTTTTCTGTGATTCAAAATGCATTTTAAAAAGTTTAAGACCAGGTAACAGACTTCTTCCGACTCTAAAGTTTGCAGTCTTAGGAAGGCCGGTCGACATTGTCTGAGGCCCCATCGCCTGCATAGCGGAAGTATCCAATATTTTCTGTGGGGATGATAAAATTTACAGAATAAAATGACGTGGATATTGGATTGGGTTGATTTCGCGTCACAGGGACACATAGGCAGGTTTGGGTCCCAGGCCTTATTTAAGGGAAAGGCGACCAGTCTAAAAAAGAGGTTCAGTCTGAGCCTGGTAAGCAACATCCTCTCGTATGTTTTAATATCGAGAGTAAGGTACGGTTGGATGCCAAACGTTTGCTGGACTGTGTTCGCGTGAACCACTGAAGGTTTTGCTGACTCGATTGACAGTCTTAGTGTTTCCAAGTGCCGTAGTGCAAGTTCCTTAAGTTCCTTTTTTGGGAGAGCGACCAATGATTCTGGATGGAGGTAGTGTTTTTCAAGGCCAAGATCAGTAAAAATGTTTCTAACGTAGCGAAGCCATTTTATTCTGTGGGCGTGGTCAAGTGACATTATGTCGGCCACTATCGACTGTGATAGTGTGTTAGCTTCCGAAGTCCAAATACGCCTCCACAAAAGCAATGGCTGAATTTTAATGAGATCCTGCAAATAAGGAATTCCCAATTCCATGTGGGAGGCGTAGTTTGATGAGCCTTTTGGGGTAGCAAGAAGAAATCTTACAAATCGGTTTTCGATTATTTGGAGGCTCCAACGTCTGTGTGGCCCCAGACCCCCGCTCCAGCAATTAGTGATAGCCCAAAAGGGTCTCAGTTCCATATCATGTTGGGTGAGAACTACATTGTCCATAGCGCCACTCTGCTCTAGGTAGTAGAAGAGAGGAGAGCTATAGAGAGTGCACAGCGGCCCTTCAGAGTGGAACACCAAAGGTCTCAGTGCTGCCACATTGGGGAAGAGCTACAGTCCCCAGAGTGGCACTCTGCTCCATGAAGTAAGAGGAGCGAGGAGCTCTACATAAAATGCACAGCAGCCCTGCAGCATAAGGTGCACTCAGGGTGTGCTCAGGCATGGCAAAGGCAAAGATTGGGCCAAGAGCAGGCCTGTCTGCACCAGTAAGAGGATGGACTGGGTCACATCTCTTGATTGTGACTCCCAAGACTCTGGAGGAACCCACTCAAGGTAAGCCATTTCCTTTCTTGTAATAGACCTGGACAAGGAAAGGATTGGTAACCTGACTGATACCCCACTGGGTGTAATTCCCCAAAGCATCCTCGTATAAATGATAAATACTTGCGTCATTCAAAACTCCCAAATTGACACCATTGAGGGAATTGTCACTTTCACTAGCCCTCCACCCATCAAAAAAGAAATGAAAGGAGGGGCAAGCTCAAATACCTCAGAAAGATACAGGACAACAACATGCTAAGCCTGTAGCTAGAACTAAAACAAATTCAGCTGGACAAGAGGGGAATTTTTTGTAACCAGATACAAATGATTTGCAAACTAAACTCATTGATTATTGTTCTGCATTCTTCAAGAAATTAAAGGTGATGTTTATGGATTTTTGTAAGAAAATTCAAGATCAGTTCAAAGCCCTGGATGATAAAGTCTCTCTTCAATGCATGTTCTTATTATGCCTCTAAACCTGCAAACTATTCCTTGGGTATAGATAATCTATTTGAAGCAAACAAAGCAATAGGAAGAGTGCCTGAAATTAGAGAACCAATGGTAGGGCCAACTTATAGGAACAATTATTCAGCACATATTGAGAGTGCTCAAAAAGAAATAGCTCTGCTATCTCATCCAAGGCACAGCAAAGATGAAGTATCCCATATATGATATAAGATCCATCTTCAATTGCTACCTGATTGAACACCTTATGTCATCGTCCTAGAGGCAGTTTCACCGCTAGCCACCAAAAGGGAAAATACTGGTTGGACTTAAATCACAAGGTGGTTCACTGGTTAAAAACAATTCGGGGTGGCCTGACAACCTGCCTGGTAAAATGTTCTCAATAATAAACATTGGCTAAAGTGGCTACAAACTTAAACACCGAGATGGTGATTGTGCTGCTATTAACGTTAAAAGGACAATGAGGTAAGAAAATTATTACAGCACTTAAACCATTTTGCCAAGTTACCAGGAAGAGTTGAGACTTACTTTTTGAGATAGTTTTACAGGCCACACCTCAAGTGCTTCCAATCTGGTTGAGATTCTGTACCGACCCACAGATTAGGAAGTAGAAGTCATGATGTATACAATATTGAAACCAAAAATGTTTGGCACCCCTCAATGCTGTACAAGGCAATGATTGACTTCAAACCCGAGATAGGTCCAAGGCTTACCATATCCCGCCATTTCTACGTACATGTGCTGCTTGAGGGGATTTCAGAAACCAGAGTGACCCATCAGCCCCTTCCATTCAAATGATGAAGCCCACTTATCAGGGCAGCCTCAGACGCTTACATTGAATTTAGCAGGGGTTCGCTCTAAATTGTTAAAGGATTATTGGTTGGCAATTTTGGGAGACTATGATCTAATATGATGTCAAGAGACTTGAATGACAGAAGATTTTTGTATCAATGGACTTCATAATTATTGCAATCCAGCAACTCCTTCCAGAGCATGCAGGGTAAAGATGGGACTGGCAGTCTTTATTTCTGCCAAATGTTCTTGTATTTTTGTGGAAGTACTTTTGTTATTCTTGGTTTCAAGTATTACACTCGCCTTTCTTAGGTTCTTTTGATTTCATGCTTATACATTTTATTATAAAAATGTTGACCAACAGTACATTGATTTTATAAAAATGTTTATTATGAAAAGCTATTGTCAGTTATTGATATTTAAGCCGAGGATTTTAACATTTTTGCATACATGATTTTTGGGCATTCAGTCTATGGTGTTGTGGCTGTAAGTGCTGATGACTATACACACTTTAGCCCCACTTCCCATGGCGGAGCATTAAATAGGGCTTTAATTAAAAATAATTTGATGTTTGCATGGGATATTTTTCCACCTGCCGGACCGGATCTCCTTCAGCGGTACATGTCACTGTAGCACTATCAACTTCATTCTAATTTCTATGGACCTTTGCTTTTGCTAATTAACTTTATAGCTATTATCAATTGTGCCAGGGATCATAACCCATTATTTTGCTTATTAGTATACATCTGAGGGATGGCTGTAGAACCAATGAGGTGGTGGTTATTGATTACACTAATAATAAGGGTTAGAGAATTGGATAAACCAAATTCATTTTATTAGTGAGTTAATAACAAATAACAAGGAAACGTTAAGGGCTCGCTTATCATTTGAGTCAGACCTAGGCACCTTAATAAATAATGCCGACTTGTTATGTTATCCATATCATCAATGGAAATGGCTAAGAAATCGGTGAGCTCAGTCCCCCCACACTGATTCTCAAATCCAGCCTATACTGCTGCATGGAGCCGAACTAGGGCCTCCCTTAAATCCTTTCCAAGAAATACTTAAGCCACTAAATATGCCTGCCAGGTATATAAGGCTGCCTTAGAGACTTCTAAAGATGAGATTAGATGGACAACCTGAGAAGACCTTGAAGCTGCAGGGAGCACTAAAGGCAGCTGAAGGTTGTGGGTACTTAAGAGTTCCCCCTTTTTTACAAACTATATTGCCCTAAAGCTTGAGTGCCATATTTCAGTTGACATCTAAGTCACTTGTTTTCCAAGGGGTTTGACTAAAAATGTTTAAAATGCTAATCATTAGGGGAGGGAGAAAACCAAATTACTGATTCTGTGGCAGCCGTTGCTTTGAGAAGGCTGATTCTTACCATAGAAGTTATGTGAGCCAACAAAAAGAGTCTTTGGGGGGGCACCACGTCCCTGTGGAGTCCCAGTGGACATTTGTAAAGAGAACATTACACTGTGGGCACCAATAATAAAGACGCATTGCACTCCTCCATTGTTGGTCAAATCATTGGGTCCTGGAAAGAGGCGATTATAGCACCTGTTTTTAAGAAAGGGGATAGAAATCAGCCGAGATGTTGTCATTCAATTTCATTGCTGGATTTACCACCAAATCTTTGGGGTGAGTCCTCCTCTCTAAAGTAGAGGATTGGGCTGAAAGGAACTATATTTTTGTGATGTCCAATTAAGATTTCAACCAGGCATTGGCACAGTAGAGCAATGTCTAAATGTGTCCCAGGGAAGTACATCAAAGCCAAGAGAGATGCCTTCACACATCATTTATGGATATTTCCTAAACTTTTGGCAAGGTAAACCACGCCAAATTGTCAACTCATCAACCCACGATGCAGGGAAACGTGAACTCTTGCTTTTTGATTCTCTGCATCCTGCTTCTTGAACTAATTGTTTTGTTTATGCTACACCTTCTTATCCCCTTCCATGCTCATGACGAGCTCAGCTAGTCATGCAGTACAGTGCTCCTGTGCTCATGACGAGCTGAGCTCGTCATGACCACACCCGTTTTTATTGCTGTCCAGCACAGCAGAGGAATCTCTCAAGCAGCGATGTGGTTAATTGGATACACAGATTTGGCTTTATGGAGATTCCCATGTATTTCTACAATCTCTTCTTGAGGTGTCTTTATGTACAGTTATTTTTGGCTCTTTAATAAATTAAACTAACTTCACATAGTTGTCTGACTGGCTCCCCGTCAACAAGAGGATCACATTCAAGCTCCTCACCCACGCACAAAAAGCACTCCACAACGCCGGACCGGAATACCTCAACAAACGCCTCTCGCTCTACGCCCCGACTCGCCAACTCCGTTCAGCCAGCTTCGCCCTCGCCACTGTACCACGCACCAGAAGAACAACAGCAGGTGGCAGATCTTTCTCCTACCTCAGCGCCAAGACCTGGAACTCCCTCCCCAACCACCTCCGACTGACCCAAGACCTTCTCACCTTCAGGAGACACCTCAAGACCTGGCTGTTCGAGCAGGAGCAGCACCCCCCACCCTCAGCACCTTGAAACCCTCGCGGGTGAGTAGTGCGCTCTATAAAAGTACCGTTTGATTGATTGATTGATTGATTGGCTACTAGAGGTCTAATAGGGTTCTTTGTTAATTGATTGGCTTAATAACAAATGTTCTCCTCTCTACGCTTTCATGTTGCTAAAAAGAAACATTGGATTTTGTATCTAGAACAGAATCCAGAACTTATGGGACTGGCCCTTTCAGCATTATTATTCTTACCAATAAATATACTGTCATAAACACTTGCAAGACGGATTTGATCTTTGTAACCCTGCTCTGTTTTTGGGAAGCACTGTTAATATCCATCTAATACACCACAGACTAACTGCTATACACTTTTACTGACAGTTCAACATATAACATGTATTCAGCAAAGAGCACCACTTTCGTTTAAAATGGTAAACACCCAAAATATAGAAAGAAAAATATTGAGAGAACATAATATAGAATGGACAGAATATAGTTGGAAATAATATCGGCATATAGGTAAGTAATATTGAATGTCATATCAATTGTCATTATATAGTATGTTATAATATAGAATGTCATATAATGTTATTATATATCGATTTTTTTTAAATTATATATGTTAGTATATGTGTTAAAAGTATATAATATTTTTTTAATGTATGTTACAATTTTTTTAAGACAATGAATTTTATGTTAATACATTTTTGCGTATATTAGTTCTGTAGTGGGTTGTGGGTTTATAGGGGAATAGGGTGGGAAGTCATTTAATTAAAAAAAATAATAATAATGTATTAATAATGTATTGTTTAATAATTAATATTGGTAATTAACTTTTTGCGTATATTAGATCTGTAGTGGGTTGTGGGTCTACAGGGGAATAGGGTGGGAAGTAATTTAATAAAAATAATAATAATATTTCATTAATTAATAATTGTATGGTTAATAATTAATATTGGTAAATAATGTTTGCGTATATTAGTTCCTAAGCGGGTTGTGGTTTATTTAATTATTTAATTTGAATTTAAAAAAACATTATTAATAATTAATTGTATAGTTAATAATTAATGTAGCTAATTAAGTTAATCCATGTATTATTACATATTCAAAAAGTTATTAATCAACGTTTTTATTCAATTGAAAAATATGTACATTGTGTACATTTGTATTAATTAGTAATTAATTAAATATTAAGTATTAATATTAAATGTATTAATATGTTAATTACGTTAATTTTTTGAGGAGTGTGTTGATTGTTTATAGGGGAGTATGGTGTTTATTGAAATATTATAAAACACATTTTTATTAATATTTATATAATATTTAATAAAAGAAATGTTATACTGTTAATTGTGTTAATTAATTTATATATCATTGTTTTTATATTTTTGTTAATTGGGATAAGCTAATTAATTAAATATTAATTAATTATGTTAATTTAATAATATTTTAGATTATTGGAGGTAACGTTTATAGTGGAAAATAGTGAGAGGTAAATTACATGTAAATAATATATATTTTTTTATTAATTTTAATTAAATTGTAGGACTGGGTCTACTAAATTCTTGCTCTACGCTATCCAACACTTTGCCTACTGTTGCCTTCTCTGGGTTGGGAATAGTAATTTTTACCCCTGTGCTATCCAACACTTTCCCTACTGTTGCACTCACTGGAGTGGGAATTGTAATGTTTACCCCCACGCTATCCAACTCTTTCTCTACAGTTGCACTCAGTGGAGTGGGAATAGAAATTTTCACCCCTACGCTATCCAACTCTTTCCCTACTGTTGCAATCTCTGGAGTGGGAATAGTAATCTATACCCTCCCGCTAACCAACGCTTTCCCTACTGTTCCACTCACTGGAGTTGGAATATTAATTTTTACCAACCTGCTATCCAACACTTTCCCGCACGTTGCACTCACTGGAGGGGGGAATAGTCATTTTTACCCCTACACTATCCAATGCTTTCCCTACTGTTGCACTCGCTGGAGTGGGAATAGCAGTTTCTACCCTCCCGCTATCCAATGCTTTCCCAACTGTTCTACTGGCGGGAATGGGAATAGCAATCTTTACCTAACCGCTATCCAACTTTTCCCCTACTGTTGCTCTCACTGGAGTGGGAATAGTAATTTTTACCACCCACTATCCAATGCTTTCCCTACTGTTGCACTCACTGGAGTGGGAATAGTAATTTTTACCCTCCGCTATCCAACACTATCCTTACTGTTGCACTCACTGGATTCGGAATAGTAATTTCTACCCTCCCGCTATCCAAGGCTTTCCCTACTGTTGCACTCACTGGAGGGAGAATAGTAATTTTTACCCAACCGCAATCCAACACTTTCCCTACTGTTGCACTCACTGGAGAGAGAATAGCAATTTTTACCCCTACGCTATCCAACGCTTTCCATACTGTTGCACTCACGGGAGTGGGAATAATCATTTTTACCCTCCCACTATCCAACACTTTACCAACTGTTCCACTCCCTGGAGTGAGAATAGTAATTTTACCCATCCGCTATCCAACAAATGTACTACTTTTGCAGTTGTTGGTGTGTGAATACTAATTTTATTCCCTTAGCTATGGAATGTTTTTAATTTTGTTATGTTTAATAAAGTGTAAATTATTAATTAACATAAAAAGTATTACTTTAATAATTTAAATTATTGTATAGTATTTATTTTTATATTTATATAATATGTTTATTTATATATATATATATGTAAATATATTTTTAAATATTTTAAATATTTTATAATTAAGAATAATACTTATTTTATAATATTAAGTAAATCTATATGTTAAAAAAATATGTTTTTTTACATTACATTTATTATGTTTACAATTTAAGCTTTTTTACATTATTTTAACTATGTTTTATTTAATTGTGTTTATTATTTAATTACTTTTATAATATTTTAATACATTTAAAACATTCAATGTTTTAGTTAACTATGTTTAAAATATCGGTATTTTGTACTCAATATTTTAGTACTTACCTGTTTGTAAATGGGGATTTTATATTCTGTCCCTCGATATTTTTAAATCTATATTCTGGACAGTCGATATTCTGCCCCTCGATATTTAGTCACTGATCCATTTAAACTGTGCTTTTTTAAGGCCTTTGATAGAAATGTATATTGATTCGATAATATTCTGCCGTGCAGGTTACTTCCTGTTGTGTGATGTAAGTCCTAGTGAGCACATTTTACTGTACTACCCACGCGTGAATACATCGACCTCAGTGAATCTGGCTGTCCTGTTGCTGATATCTTAGATTTGAGCTTGGAGTGCTTTCTTGCTTTTGGATCCCCATGTGGTGATCTGACATACTGGTGGGAATCTTTCTATGTGATGCTTTTGTCATGTTTCCCTTAACAATCGTTGATTGCACTAGTGAAAACCTTCTGCTGCCTATGTGTAGGTGTGGAGTACTACTCATGTTTGGATATCACATTTTAATCTGGCATGAAGATTCTCGCTTTAAAAAAATATTTTTTATTGAGAATCCATGAAGACACTACAAAGCACCTAACAATACAGTGATAAATAAACAATGAGGATCACGTCAAACATTTTTGTTGTAATACCTTGAGCTACTTAAACCATAAATTCAAAACAAACAAAATTGAGGAATTACATACACATATAAGGGAGACACAGCTAAACAAAACACTAAACAAAGCAGGCTTTTCAAACAAGGTAAGATTAACATAATTATAAATCCATATAGGCCACAACTTGGCCCCAGATCTCCCGGCCTAATTTCATTTTGTGTCTCCCTCTAATAGCAAAGAGACTATATTCCAAATTAAATATTGACAAAAATCTTGCTCTCCATAATTCAAAGGACGGAACCTCCTTTTGCAACCACATTGAAGCAATACAAAGTCTGGCCACTGCTATGGCTAGAAAAATCAAGTAGCGAGATTTGCGAGCTAGTTGATTAATTACCGTACTCTCCTCCACCCCAGCAATACCTGTGCTACAGATAATTGTACCGGGTCCCCCAAAATCTCAGTTAGAAACTTTTCAATATGACTAAAAAGAGTGTTCAGGTGCCCCGCCCATATAAATGACATGTACCACATCAGCGGCATCAGACCCACACCGAAAGCACTTCCCCTCATTAGGTCTCCCCCATTTAGATATTTTAGCTGGGGTGTAATATAGATCAAAAACTGTCTTATAGTGCTGAGCAGAGAGGTTTGCTGGCAGAAACAATTTCCCAGCTAATTCGATCGAAGTTTTCAACCTCATGCCAGAACATCCAAACCTGATATCCCATTTGCGATTTTGGGCCTCAAGATCATTCTCACAAATATCCAACAACATAGTATATAATATACCAATCCGGTCCCACTTCCTTACTGCCTCAATAAGGGGATTAGCTTGGATTTCCCATCGAGCTTTGAGCACATAGTCCCAAAATTGTAAATATTTTAAAAAATCAGACCAAGACAGATGAAATTGCTCCCTCAATGTATCAAAGGACATTAGTCCCATAATTATCAAATAAATCACCAATAGTACAGATCCCTTTGTCAAGCCAATTGTCCACCACCCGATCCCAAAATACAGATGGTAAAAGAGTGGTTGCATTTACCGGAGTATACCAAGATACCTTTTCCATCTTATACTTCTTCCTAATAGCTAACCAAACCAGGTAGGCAGCATTCAAAACTTTAAATCTAGTACGCTTATAGTAGCTCCTATCAAGATTTATAAAGAGCGGATTTTTTGCCTCGCTACAAGGCATGAAGATTCTCCTGATGAGTATTTTATGCAATTGAAAATGAAATACAAAACAGATGCTCTCTTCCACAAAGCTTGCACCTTTGATCAGCACAGAATATAAAACATGCATCTACACTTTAAAACATGTCTCCCAGAAATGTGCTGTGCAGGGATCTTTGGTTGTGTAAAACAACTACACGCCTAATTCAAAAGCTGATTACACGCATTGATGTGCTGAAAGGCATTGTGTAAATTAATTAAAATGGGCAGAGAGCTATTGCCACATCTATAAAGCTCATTTCAGCTATTTGTGTGTTTTTGACACGAATATACGACAATGTACCATGACTGCTGAAAAGCGTTTTATGCAAACTATGGCGAGATACAGGCAATACAAAGCAGTTAATACTGTATGAGTACAAGTACATTTTAAGTTAAATGGACACCAGCAGCATGTTATACCAGAAAACTTAAGCTTAGCCACCGCTGAAGGGAACACGTTTAGATGGTTTATGCCTATCCTAAATTTAAAGATGGCTTGGCACATACTAATAATAGGCAGATATGGAGGGCAAAAAAACACAGGGGCATATATACGAGGAAGTGACTGAGTGAAGCGTTAGTCGTCATGGTTTAACGCCTCACTCCGCCACTTCAGAAACGCAAGGCTGCACCTCATTTAAAAGGATAAGGTTTAGCCTTGCGTTTCCCCCTGCGCTGGTGCCACACTTAGCAGTGTAGCACCAACACAGGCACCCTTGCACTATGTCTGCGTGCAGTTGAGGATGATTTGTGTGTAGGAAGGTATCCTTTCCTGCACATAAACAATCCTGAAATGCCATTTTGTAACTTCTATGTGTGCTGCTTAATGCAGCACACATGGAAGTTACAAAATGTCATTTTTTTAAAGGATTTTTATGTGCAGGAAGGGTCCCCATCCTACTCATAAACAATTCAAGGCGTTTTTCAGTTTCTATGTGTGCTGTTACAAGGCAGCACACTTCGAAAAAGCAAAAACGAGGAGAAATAAAGCATTTCTCCTAGTTTTGGAAACTTCAGACCAGACTTTTCCTGGTCCTAATTTTCGCGCTGTGTCTTATTCACACTGCCCTTGTAAATAGGTGGCAGCATCAAAATCAATGGGTGTTGTAGTGGAACGGCCACTGCAACACCCACTGCCCAACCCTTTCATGCTAAGCATTGCATGAAAGGGGGCCTTATTTACAAGGCAGCGTTAAGCCACATTAAAAGGCATAACGCTACCTTACAAATAAGGCAAGGCCCCTATTGCCATGGTAACGTCACAAAAAGTGACTTTCCCGTGGTGATAGTGTCTTGTGCATATTCCCTAAAGAATCTCATCCCAAGTACAAAGAGCTAGAGATGTAGAATGCTCTATTTCAAAACATTTTCCATCTTTTTCCATAAGGCATCCAAAGCAATCTTGGAAATTTCACATTCAGATGTTCAGGAACCCTGAAGAAATGTTCTGTTATCAGTATTTAATCTATCCTTAATTATAGTTTTTTTATCTTTGCCTAAGCCCAATACATTCCCTATAGTTTAATTATTTCAGCATAAAACTGTTTTTTTACGATAGTCACATTGAGATAACTGATTTAAGTAAGGAAGAGAACAATTTGGCACGTGAAATCACCAGGACGACATGTGTAGTTGTACTCGAAAAGACTGGACTATAATCAGTACTTAGTTTGTAAATAAAGAAGTGCCAGGGCCCTCATGAGGAGGCTATTACAGCATGCACAACCCACTACACCTGCCAGCACTGCCAATGAAAGTATTAACGCAACTACTAACTGTTGTACTCCTGCAAGTTTGGCAAATCAGAATATTCAAGGCACCCAACGCGATGAGAATGATTGGGGCGGGTATTAGTCACTTTTTATGTATATTGAAGTTGTTTTGCTCTTCTCTAAATTAGACAAGCAATGCCACCATGTGGCACACTGTCATAAGTGCCAGTGTTGACGATTAACAGCAGGTGCCAAGCACCGGAAACCACTGGCTCAAATTAAGCACTGATTATAAGTGCAGGCCTAGCAGCTGTTTCCAAGAAATACATTCGAGGAGCTTCCTTGATTCTTTGAGCTCTTGAATTGTGAGCTTTGCACCATAAAATAACTGCAGAAGGACATTACATTTAAAAGTCTTTGGAATGGGCTCTAATGAAACCTCTCCTAAATTGCTATTGAACTTTCTAAGCCCGCCTATAGATTCTTTAGCTTGCATAGCAAATTGGTCCTAATGAATAGGCAATCATAAAGTGGTGTTGGTGTCAGACCCAAGTATCTAGTCTGCGGCATGGACCGTTGAAAAACCAAGATACTACTTTTTTCCCAAAACTAAAATCTTTTTCCCTATTTACTGTACTGAAGTTTTTTGTTTGTTGCCGCAGCAGCATTCAGAAAGAGACAATTCTTTTGTCTGAAGTCCAAGCGGGGCCCTGACCAATTACACTAAATTATCTGTATATATAATAGACAAGGGACATGTGCCACAATAAGTTTTGATGAAAAAGAGGATGTAGTTCCTAGGGTCGACAGAAGATGGGATAAACAATGAGCATAAAAAGTTCAGGTCAAAACACAGACTTGACTGAAGGCATTTTTTGTCTGCATTCTTTAGGTAAGTTAACAATATCATTAGATTTTGAACTATGCTCAAGTTGAGGAATGTAGGGTTTTAAGAAAAGTTAAGAGGGGAAGATAGATACCTGTTTCTGCCAATTTGAGGCATAACATTTCCCCATGAACCAAATCAAATGCAGGAAATCAATGAAGCCACAGTAGAGATTACAGGATTATTCTATTAATTTGTGGGCGAGCACTGATAGAGCTAAATAATAGTCCATTGCTGAATGCCTTTCCCTAAATCCTCCCAATCATGTGTAATCTTCAGATATTCAATCATTTAGCGTTTTCAATATCAGCATAGATGTGGGTGTATATAACTATTAGGCTTATTAATTTGCAGTTTTTGGGCAAACTGGTGCTTTCTTTTTTAAAATTAGTTGAAATCTCGGCCCTTTCCGATGATTGCTGGAAAATACCTGATTTTGTCATTTACTGGAATCAGAAATGTGTAGGATGGCGTCCAAGAAAATAGATTGGATTTGATAACTGCAGTAGGAAGATTTTAAGTCATCGCTGCTATTGTAAGTTATAATTGATTAGCGGTCTTGTTTATTGTATTTATTGAAAAACGTTTAACACGTGATTCATCAGATATCTAAATGTGATGTGCAGATTGGATACCCATAGGTTCACACAATTACGTAGGCTACTCGCCCAAAAGTCTCTGAAGATAACATTGTGTAAATACAGTTCAGTGTTCATAGAGCTTTGTCTCACATGTTTATAATAAGTGAGCTTTTTCTCCATTAAGAGTTTTTTTATTGGAATATGAAGGGAAATATATTTGTGGATTGTGTCAATGCCTGCTATGTTTTTAATTGATATATTTTTCCTCAGTTAACTTTCTTCTAATTGACAAACCTGTTCGAACTTGTTGCTTGAGGTGGTGAGCATTAAAGTATGTGATTTGTTCAAGTTGTGAGGCCTGCGCAGAGAAATATGCACACAGCCACAACGCTTCAAATTATTTGACTTATTTAGAGCTTATCAGGTGGTACACTCCATCAATACATGATTAATGTCCTGCGCGTCATATTACAAGTACCACTTAACAGCGAGCAGGATATCTGCCGCACTTTAGATGGTATATCAAGTGCGAAAAACTCGAAATACGTCCCTAAACTTTTATGTGAGATCGTGTATTACTTAGAAGAAACAAAAGTCATTGTTAGGAAGTAAGTTGTAGGCATAGCTGCTGTAATTGTGTATTCTCGATTCTTCTGATAATAAGACGTGAAAATTCAGTTGCTAATGAACGAGCCATCGGGTTTTAATAAAAATTCAGAAAGATAGCAAGTTCAAAGCAGGTATGAAAATATCATTCCTAGGGCCGGCTGTAAAATGAAGTGGTAATTTTAAGCACAATAGAATCAGATTGAGATCCGCCATTCACGCAGTCCAAACCACAAGACAACAAAAAACATAGACAGAGTTATACCATTGTGATGAGTTTGCATAAAGCCATATTCCCTGAGGGAACGCTGACAGAAGCTCTTAATTTTGGGACTCAAGAACGGATGGATTTAATTTTAGAGATTAAAATCCCACACTAATAAAAGAATACAATTAGGGTAATTTGAGCTAAGGATGTGTGAACCATTTCATATTATCTCAGTTTCCTGGATATTTGGAAGAAATCTGAAAACAAAACATAAAGATTTATAACAAAAAGAAGAAATTTCAGGTAACCAGACTTTTCTGCTCTGAATCCATGGATATTCTATGTTAGGACAAAAGAGGCTTGCGGGAGATCCTAGACCACATCCTTAAAATAGAAAGTGTGTTGGTAATCGTAGCTGTCCTAATTGAAAGGGGGGAAGGTGATTTCTGTTGGTAATATGATGGATGGATCATTGAAATTAGAATTCTGTAAATCGCATTGCCTAACAAAGAGGATTCACATATTAAAGTTTCCCCAAATTGCATTGGCGTGAAGGGTGATGAGTTCGAGGAAGAAGCAAGCCAAGCAAGCAACAAGAAGTTTACTCTACTTGATTTTTTTAAGGATCCTTGGGGTCAGAATACTCATGAAAATGCAAAGATTTCAACTAATGAAGTAAAGTCATCCCATTTTTTCTCTATAAGGCTTATTGATAACTTTATGCAGATGCGTTACCTCTCTTCATGTTGAGCTGCTTACAAAGCCCATCAGCTGAAGGTCATCATGGGCATGTCTCTTAAAAGCAGCAGAATCCTATTAAATATAGAGAGTAGAGAGCACTTGTGTAGAAGTTGTATTTTCTTTGCATTTTCCCGGTTTTTGAAATATTGAGGTAAATTATTAGAGCATTCAAGTATAAGACCTTGAGAAGGGATATGCAGGGGAGACTCAAGTTTCTGGTGGGTGAGACTTTAAAGATGCAAGATTAGTGATCTTGGATTGACAATCTTTAATAGCCCTTCTAGATAGATTTGTCTTTTTACTGCATTTATTTTTGGTGCTATAATTGTACAGTAGAAATAGGTATGAAAATAATCTTTTCATAGGAAGCAAAAGCATTTGGAACATGGGTACATAAACACCTAAATATGGAGATCCCTGAGAAAAAGTATTTGGAGACTGCCCATAACACTTCTTTTTCTATGATAGGGGCATTTTGTGTTAGACTTGAGAGGGGTCTTTTTTTTTTAAAATATGTTTATTATTGCAAGATAAGAGAAAAGAAAAAGTACATCGATTCATGTAACAGTAAAATGACATAGTATTAGCTTGAATTACATTTTACAATGTAAAAAAGAACAACAGAGAGATGGGAAAGCAAGAGGAAAAGTTACGGAGTACATTTTAGCTAGTTATAAATAGAGCCCAACTAATAGTAGATAGTCACAAGTGAGAAATTCCAACTTTCAAAGTTCAAAAAAATGTTTCCAAATCTTTTCTTTTTTTTAAAGGCTTTTGGGCCTCTATGTTTAGCTAATGTAAGTTCCATAATTCTTATTTTGCTAACCAAAGCACACCATTCTGAAACATTAGGGGGATCTTAGATATCTATGTTCTAGCTATTGCTAATCTTGCACATGCAAAGAGTATAGTTATGAGATCCTTATTAAGACAGTTAGTTTCTTGTAGGTCTAATAGAACTAAATGTGCAGAGAGCACCGGAGTTGTTATCTGTTTGTGTTTAAGGACTTCCATTATTCCATTCCAATATATAGATAATTTAGGACAAGAAAACAGCATATGTTCTATGCCAGCTGCATGTGTGTCGCATTTTGGACATTTAGTTTTGTCTGTTATTGAATTCCCCTGTGTCCAAGTAAATATTCTTTGTGGGGTATAATAAAGTTGTGTAATTGTTCTGTAGGACTTTAATCTAAGATTGGAAGAATGTACTATACTATTTAAATGGGAAAGTGCCGTTGCAATCTGTTTAGGATTGATATCCATGTTAAGTCTACCAGACTATTTTGTTGCAATTTTGATCGTGTCGTCGCCCTTGCCTTTAGCTAAGTGTTGATAACCCAATCTTATTAATGATTTTGTTTTATCAGAGTATAAACACTCAAGTACGTCCGATTGGGGTATTTCCGATATTTTCATTTTGCAAAAAAGGAAGTCTCTTATTTGTCTGTACTTAAAGTACATATCGTTTGTTAGACCATTTGTTAATTTCAGTCTTTCAAAATCTAAGATACCTTTTGATCCATAGAGGTCTCCCAGTGTGTTAATTCCATGGCTGATCCATCGGTTTCCTGTCCCATCAGAGAAAATACCAGGAAGACCTGGATTGTTCCAGAGTCTAAGTTCAGCATTAAAAAATGAACTTTTGTCAATGGACAAGATTTGGTCCCAGATTTTTTTTATGTGCTTAGCCGTCTTAAATTTGACACGTTTGAAATAATTCGGGTCGTGTGCGCGAAATAAGAATTGTTTACTATCAGGCCCTAGCATGTAGTGATGGAAAAATAGTGGATTTTCATTCTTCATTAAGCTCCTAATTCGACGAAAAAAGGTTGCTAGAAAGTACAAATTAAAATCAGGAAATGTGAGACCACCTTTTGATATTGGCAATTCCAGAAACTTGATAGCCCTTCGTGCTTTTTTATACCCCCATAAAAAACTGCTACATATGCCATCTAGTTTAAAAAAAAAATGATTAGGTTGTAGTGGTATCGCCCTAAATAAGTAAAGTAATTTGGGTAATATCTTCATTTTTATCAAATTAAGTCGTCCTATTAAACTAAGTGGTATCTTGTGCCATTTTTTAAGACTTTGAGCAGTTTCTTTTAGGAAAGCTTCATAATTCATGTTTAATATGTTTTCCACATTCGCAGCTAATTTAATTCCTAAATATATAGCATTTTGGCATATATCATATATAGGTTCTACTGGGGTGTAATTAGCAATGATTTGTGTTTTGCTCACATTTAGTTTGTATCCAGATACATTACCAAATTTTGTCGCTTCACCAATAATCTCAGGCATTGCTTTATTTATGTCGGTTGTATAAATTGCAATATCATCAGCAAAAACTGTTAATTTGAGGGTTTTTTCGCCGTGGTTTACCGGAATGATGTTAGCCTGCTCGTTTAGTGCATTTAAAAAGGGTTCAAGAGATAAAGCAAAAAGTAATGGGGAGAGAGGGCAACCTTGCCTTGTTCCTCTTCCTATCTTAAAGTTAGCTGAGTCTTTGCCCCCATAACTAATCTTGGCCAGTGGTTGATCATATAATGAACAAGCCCAATCCAGATATGGTCCGGATATTCCCATTTTCTTTAATACTTCCAACAAGTATTCCCACCCCACTCGGTCGAATGCCTTTTCCGCATCTAACATGATCATACCGAGTGGGGTGTGTATAGTCTCAGCAACATCGAAAGCTGTGATTGCCATATTTACGTGGGCGGTAGTGTCTCTACCCGTTACAAAACCGTGTTGTTGTGAATTAACTATTTCAGGCATAATAAGAGCGAGGCGATTGGCTAAAATCTTAGAGAAATTTTTAACGTCTGAGTTGAGCAAAGAGATTGGGCGGTATGAACCGCACTCTTTTTCAGGTTTGCCTTTTTGAGGAAAAAGATTATTTTGGCAGTTTTCCAAGATGGTGGTGCTTGCTTAGATGTGAGTATTGAGTTTATCACATTTTCCAAAAGTGGTAATAGTTCTTGGGCACAAGTTTTATATGTCTCCAAAAGCAAACAGTCCTCACCAACTGCCTTTCCTAGCGGTAGAGCATCAATTGCTCGTTTTATTTCAAATAGTGTTATTTTTTAGTTTAATCGTTGAAGAACTTCTATATTTAGAACCCTTTGTGTTGCTAAATATTTATTGAGGTATTGTGTTATTGTGCTTTTGGAAGGTATATTGTCTGGAGTGTATAGGTTTTGGTAATAATTAGCAAATTGATTTAATATTTGGTCTGCTTGTTCATAGATGCCTTGATCTAATCCTATTATTGCCTTGATTTTAGTTTTAGCTTTTTTATCCGCAGTCTTATATGCAAGTACTTTGCCTATACTGTTGCGTGCTTATCTAGGTTCCTGATCGATACTGTGACCTTATGCCCCTATTCGGCTATAAATCCATTTATTCCCTATATTGGCATAACCGTTCAAGTGCGCTTTTCTGAAAAGTCATCTCTGGCCTCACACGAACAGAGCCACATTCCAGCATGACTCTCTGCTACTTCCTTTGCGACCAATTAGTGCAATGACAGTGCAGCAGTCACTATCTGATATTCCTAGATAACACTCCGAGTTCTTCAACAAGATAAAAACTTAGCAAACCTGGAAATCCCCGCTTGCTATGTTTTGATTAGTAATGGAACTCTAATGAGCAACTGATAACTGTCACTTCCTAGTGACATCTTTAATTGACGTCTTATGTCCAGCAAACTTGCGTCAAACCCGGCACCTGTCAGGTATAAATATTACCAACGTTGCCTTAAGCAATGTGAGCTGTGAGAGATACGAACTGCGAGTTCGTTGCCTGTTGCTGATGCCAGCTGCCTGCATGACCCTGTGTTGGTAAAAACTAGCACTCTGTCGCTGCAGCCTGCTATCCTGTGGTGGTGAAGCTGCTGATTACCATTATCGCCGCTACAGCGCGACCTATGGTGCAGTACGCTTGAGGAGCCGTGCAGCCGTCCTCTGCGAAGACATCCAGCCCAGCTGCCCGCGGACGCTGTCACCCCTCCTTCCTCGACGCGCTGAGAGAAGCCGCGGCCTTTCTCGTGCAGAGAAATCCAGTCCCGGCGCTTCCGGTTTACCCTCGCGGGTGACTGGGATATCGAGAGAGACCCCTGAAGGAGATACCAATCCTCCATCATTCTATTCAGAGGTATGGTGTTGACTAAACCCTTAGACGAGAATTCTTGAAACAAACCTTGGCAAAACCAACTTAACTTAAGCTACTTGCTTACTCCCCCTTTCACATGTTAGGCTTAGGTCAGGCACACTGGGGTAGGCTTAGTTAGAAGCACCAGTTGAGTATGTTAGCCTAATGTATATATGACTGTATATATGTTTTATTACTTTTAAACCATTGTATGGCTAAGAAACCATATCAATGCTTTTACAGTTCTATTTCGCAATACTTATCTTACTGTACGTACTTTTTATAATAACAGTTATTGCAATTGTGGCAATACATTTCTCTTGTACGAGAAGAAAGACTGTTTAATAAATGTTAACCCTTTATTGATAAACGCCCGTCTCTCTATTCTCTACATCTGTGAAAGTAAACTGCACTAGACTGACTGAGTGAAATCTATGTCTATTGTTTCACACGACCCTAGAGATCGACTCTTGATCTGAGGAGCAAAGTTGTCATGTTGCACGGTTGTTGGAAAACTGAATCCCTTCTTGTCTGTGCCAAGGAAGCTGATCACTTCCTATGCAGAGAAGAAAGTTTCCAGTGACCTCTGAGCTAGTTGGTAACACAACCCAATTAAGTTTAGCATAGTCAGTGGAGGCCTGGAATATAAGCAGTTCCACGTCGATACTACTGTTTATGTTATTCCAATGCGCAGGGCCTAGTGGGAAACTAGGAACTACACTACATGGCGCCCAACGTTTGGTAAGGCGATAAACTAACGCAAGACTTGTAGAGTAACTCAGTCGTGCATATTTCACACCCCTTTCTCCCGTAAATACTCCAATAGACGTCTGGAGTGGGTGAAAGGTTAAAATCCGCCCGACCTTAGTAGGAAGAGATTCCTATGTAAAGCTCTGGTTTATTCAACGTTGAAGGATACAGTGTTCCAAAATATTGTGCACCTAATCTTTGTCTCCTTGGAGACCTACTCTGCAAAAACTGCATTTATACAATGTCAGTAGAAAATAACGGAACCACTGGGGGCGCAGCAGATGTGACTCAGCAAGGTCCCGAACACACAGACCCGGATGCTATTATCATCCCGGCACACTTAAGAAGATCTATAACGTTAAAACTTATAGAAAACGGACTGACACCTCAAGGTGGTACAGTAATTTTCGTGATAGAGGCTCACGAGTATCGGCAGACAGAGGTATTCTATTCATGGATAAACTTTCCAGCGGTAAACGCTATAACACAAGAGTTTCACTATTACAAAATAGAGGAACCTCCGGGAGAGTACGCTCCTTTCAAGGAGATTGAAATCCCACTTAAATTTCAAGAGCACCTGCTCTGGTTTAATGGCGCCCTAAAACACAATGATCACATAACTAGGCTCGGTCCACTAGGTAGACCAGGAGCCATGTGGCCGGTTTTAGCCAGCTACACACCACATCCTGACATTGCAAGAATGTCTAGAGAAGAGCTGTTAGCACAGCTAAACACATTAATAAAAATACATAGGCAATTAGTCCAATATGTAATGCGGACTGCAACAGTCCAGCCAGCTGTTAATACACCACAGCTGACCCCTCATCAGGGGAACACAAATAAAATTACACCACAGAACATACAGTAATGTCTTGGTAAAACACCCGTAAAACGGGAACAAATTCCTTTCTGGTTAGCCCAGAAAATCACTCAAATAGAGGCAGTATTTTCTGATACTACCCCTATTGAGAAACACAGAATCTTGACCATCTGCCTTCCTATGGGAATCGCACCACATGTGGAGGACTGTGACACTTGGGGTACAGTCTTTGCTTCCATTTACACAAAAACACACGGTGTTCCGTCTATGGCGGTAATACCAGAAGTGCTAAAACAGATTCAAAATGAATACGGTCCAGAGCCCGCTTTAAATCTAGGTATGAAATTACTGAAAGACTTCAAGCAGGTCACGGCTATATTATTAGCCAACATAAAGGGAGAAGCAGCATCTGTGGCGATCCGCCAGAAGTTGAGGGAAACAGATATAAAAGATCCTGTTGAGCTTGCAAAAATCATAGAAAAATGCTATGAAGAATTAGGTAGAGACAGCTTGGGTGGGAAACCAGTAAAGCCCCAGCTGCTCGAAAATCCTGAAAAATTATTTATTAAAAATAATTCAAATACTCCTAAAAAGAGCTGGGATGGAAATAAACAATCCACTCCCAAGGAAAAAGTTTTCCAGTCCAGAGGAAGGTCTCCTCGACGGAGGGAAAGAACTCCGACTCGAGAACGCCAGTCTCCCCAGAGGGAGCCCTCTGAGAAAAGATATAACCTTAGAAATAGGGATAATCTGAAAAAACCTGATAGATATCAAAGTATTGATACACGTCCCTCTCGATCTTTTCCACAGAATTCGGAAAGAAGAGGACGGTCAGACCCAGGAGAGCACACCAAGTCCAAAGACAAGGAGCCTGCTCAAAATAAGAAATCTCAATTTCAGAAAAAGAAGGTAGCCAGTATTAGAGTAATGAACCATGCCGAGAATACTGAGGACACAGTTGAAAAACGGGGAGTGGGCATTGACAATGTTGGACAGTGCAGCAGAAATCAGTATAGCGCGCAAGATCTTGATGAGTCATCTGGAGACAGTGGACACGAATGAATACATTCAGGTTGAAACTGCCGACGCCAGACTTAGCGAGCCCCATAAAATATACGAAATAACTTTGCGTATAGAGGGTGATAAGACTAGGAAAATTAAGGGTCTATTTTGGGATAAGCTCTCAAAAGGCTATGATATTCTGTTAGCTGAAAAAGATTGGCCCCCAGAGTTTGTCAGGGAGTGCCCTCGTGGCGAAGAAGTGATTATGCCTGCCTTCTCGAATCACATACCGATTCACAAAAAATACACATATGCAAGGAAATGGGCAGTAGCCCAGGCACCTGCATTGTATAAAAATCATGTAGGATGGGATGAGGATTCTACGCCTCACAAAATCCAATTAAAAAGTGAACCAACTGCCCAACGGCAGTATCCCATAAAGCAAGAAGCTAAAAAACAAGTCAGGGAGATCTTAGATCAACTTGAGTACCAGGGGGTGATTGAAACATGCACCTCTCAAATGAACAATCCTTTGTTTCCTGTCTCCAAGCCAGACAATTCATATCGTCTAGTTTTGGACTACAGACACCTTAATACATGTTGCAAAACTTTTGCAGTACAAAACTCGCATAGTGCAGCCCTAATGAATAACATAGTTAGGAAAAAATACAAAACGACATTAGACATTTCTAATGGCTTCTTTTGTCAAAACATTGCACCAGAAAGCAGATATTTGACCGCTTTCTCCGCATTTGGGTCACAGAAAAATTCTGTCGACTCCCACAAGGGTTCAAGAACAGCCCAGGACTATTCTCAGCTAGGGTAACAGAGTTACTACAAATCTATGATGATGAAGCATTGTCTTACGTAGATGATATTTATCTCACAGACGACGACTTGGATACTCACTTGAAAAGAGTGAACACCATTATACTTGGGTTCGCAGCAGAGGGTTACAAATTCAACTTTAAAAAGTCCCGAATTGCCCATCTGACAGTACTATTTTTAGGGTACGAATTATCAAGTGAAGGGAAAAGCCTAGCGGACAACTTCTTAGAGAAGTGCGCTGTACTCCAAGCTCCAAAAACGCTGAAGAATTTACAATCCATACTAGGTTTTCTGAATTTCGGAAGAACTTACATACTAAATTACGCAGAGAGGGTTAAACCTCTCTACGAACTAATTAAACCTGATTTAAAACAAATCAATTGGACTCAAAAACACACAGAAATTTTGAGATCACTGCAAACAGACATGTTAGCAAAAGCTAAATTAGATACACGTGACAACACGATCGATCTTGTAATCCGAGTCATCCCAGGAAGATGCGGATTCACGTACCTGACCTCTAATGAGGGAGAAAAGGTACCAATTTCAATTAAATCTCACTTGTACACACAAGCAGAAAAAACATTTAGTCACACAGAAAGAACTGTGAAAGCAGTGCAAATCGCATTAGCAAATGAACGAGAACTAGCACACGGCAAACGGATTAATATCCTTACAGCGGAATCCGCCTTCGAGGCGCTATTCAGCCCAGTAAACTTGCCTACAGTGTCACTGGATCCGAAATGGATACAGTGCATAGATTCTCTAGGAGCGGAAGACGTGAAATACTATTTCGCCCCGCAATTTGAAGAACTGAATGATTTAGAATATGAAGAAGAATATCCTCTGCCAATCGAAATCCTGCCTCTCCCACAATATGCCTGTATAATCTATACAGATAGCTTTGTACAGCATTTCAACGTAGAGAGAAAATCCTACGATGCAGCATGTGCGATCATTAAAGGTCGTTGGCTGTGCGGTAAATTCAGACCGAAAATAACAAAAACTGAATCAGTAAGTAACTGTTCGGTTCAGAGAACTGAAATCAGATCTTTAAAGATGGCGCTCGAAAATGCAGAACGCGAATTCCCCACACTTATAGTGTGCGATTCTCATTTTTGCGTCAATTCTTACAATAACAAACTGCAGAGTTGGATCGAAAACGACTACAAAGATGACACAGGTGCCACAATAAAGTATAAATTGCTCTGGAACGAGGTAGCTCTTTTACACAAAGAACTACAAAAGACTCACGTGATTCACGCACAGAGTCTTCAACGTGATGGCGTTCACGTTGCAGGGAATTCATTGGCTAATACAGCCAAAGCGGAAGCAACTAACCCGGCTTCCGTAGCCACTAAAAAGCGTACAGATAAGTACATAGACGGGGAAACCATGCTGGCAGTAAAAACGACCGTAAAAGGCGACTGTGCAGCACTACCCGTAAACTATCCACTCAATTATGCATACATAATCGATGCAAACTCCGTTCCTTTTGCTCGAATCCCTGGAGTGGGGGATAGAGTAATTCCAAACATGAACAGGAGAATATTTTTAATAGCAGACGCACACATGGGTTTGGGTCTACGGCACAGAGAGATCAAGGAATCACTGACTGAATTACAATCAGTATTCTGGTGGCCGGGAATGAGTGTAGAACACCAAATATATGCAAACAACTGTGAGAACTGTAATAGGGATCGCAGTAGAGAACCTTGCTACCGGCTACCAGTCAGAAAGAGCGTAACGCTGCCTACACCCCATCCTGCGTCCTATTAACAGTTAAGACGAAAAGCACTTAAAAAAATGAGGCCCCCAGCGCTCGGCTGACGCTAGAACGGTTATAAAAGATTTGCGAGTCAATATCGGCACATACGCAATTACCACGTTCCATTCTGACCAGGGTCCTGCTTTCAGCTCTCGAGCTTATAGGGAGGCCATGGCTAGCATGGGAATTGGGTTGCGGTATTCTTGTCCGTCGCACCCCGAAGGGAATAGTGTGGTAGAAAGAAAAAACCGTGACATAAAGCAATCTATAACTGCGAAGGTATTAGGTTCAGGCGCTGGGTGGGTCAAACATTTAATAAGTGTCCAGACTAGTCTTAACAACATGCCAAGAAATTCTCTAAAAGGTTTCAGCCCATACGAACTATTGTTCGGAATTAGAATGAACGTTCAGGACCTCGATAGTCAGATGTCAGTGGTACAAGAAGAAAAAACGCAGTTTGAAGTAAAAGACCGTTTGGCTGTTTTACAGGAACTGAATGAAACAAGAAAATCATTAAGCAACATAAAGTTAAAGCAACAGCCAGGTACCACTGACGAGGCACCACCCGCAACAGCCCCAGCAAGGCCTGTCTGGATTCCAAAGATTGGGGATCTAGTCAGAGAAAAGATTGCGGTTAAGAAGGAATTTGGGCCTTCTTACAGAAAAGCAGTACCTGTCTTAGCAGTCACCGGAACAAGATCAGTTGTGCTACCGCCCCTTGCTGGTAAAAAGGAGAACAGAGTCATGTCTATCGATCTGGTAAAACCACAAGCATGTGGCCTATAATCAACAGTAGGCCCAGTGGACTCCCAAGAAACAACAGAATACCCAAACTTGCAACAATCCAAGAGGTTCAAACTGAAAGACTAATCACATTCGATCAGCCTGCAGTGCACAATGAAGGACTATGCAATACAGCCATGGAACTCGTGCCTCTTGAAACACAGATTGAAACAGTTCGTCAAGAAACAACACCAGTCTACAATGATGTGGCATCAGAAAGTGCTACCGAGAGACAGATTGAAAGAACAATCCCATCAATTGACAGAACTGCCTCTGGTTATTTCATCAACTTCGACAACTTCTCTGAAGATTTAAATGACCCCGAAGTGATGCCAGAGACGAAAAAATATTCTAAAGAAAATACAACAGGACTCCTTCAACAAATCAAAGAACTATATCTGGATTCACCGTTGATTGAGCATTGGATTATTTCAGGGGTATTCATTCTCCTACTCTGCCTAATTTTAGTTTTAATTTTAGGGAAGTTCATTACAATTGAATGGACACAGCAAGTCAGAACATCAACCTAGTCCTGAAACCACACAGATCATCCCACGTGAAGAAAAGAGAACTGTCAACAGTAAATGTCACAGCAATTCCAATACCTGGTGGGGTAGTATGGGAGAAAACAGACTATGAGATCTATGGTCCGGTCGACATCCTGAAGTATCCTCATCAACTAAAGGTTTCCTTAAGTGACTTTGTGACACCTAGTACATTCTCTGATGATTGGGACTTTAACAGTATTAATGACATGATGTCTGATTTAGTAATGTCAGCTAGATTCACAGATCATGATTATTTACAAGGTTCATCTACTTATGAGCAGTTATTCTGTTACACCCACTATGGGGATCATTACTTGCATAAATCTGCACAGCCTAGAAATGTTTTTATGTATAATCAATGGGAACATTGTTCTACACCACCTAAAAGCAGTTCTAAAGCATTTTTTGAGAAATTCAAATACTTCTCAGGGTTTAACACAAGTAATGCAGAAACGTTTTATTATAAACTGTTAGATAAAACAGGAATGAAAACAATGCTGACAAATTCTAAATTGATATATTCAGAAGCATTTTATGACAAAATGATGACATTTGGTTTTGATTATTGGAAAAATAATATTGAAACGAAAACAATTTGGGGTACAAAAGATTGGCAGGTGCAAGGCATTGAAGCACTATTTAGAACCTGCATGATACCTGAACAAATGTTATTTTTAAATGACACAGTACACCAAACATCCTGTCTTGGCCTAGCTAAGAACAAAGACCTTAAAACACCGTCTATACCAAAGCCAATACCTGAAAATGCAACAGCTGATATTGAGTTAGACGTGTCACAAATTTTACATTTCAACAGAACACATCCTGATTGGAAAAAGTGGTTAATCTGGCCAACAGACACAAATAGCTGTCAAGATAGGTTCCTGAATAAAACACAGGGGTTAAAAATGACCAGATTAGACCCTAGATACTCCCAGAGACAACATCCAGGGATTATAACAACATACAGTGTAGGGAAACTCTGCCTTGAATGGCTAACTACGTCCACACTGGCTGAAATTAGGCAACACTTGTCTTTATTAAAAGATGGTGCTGATTTGCGCGATTTCATTCTTGGACCACGCAAACAGCGTCAAAAGCGTTTCATAGCGACCAGTATCTATGCTGCTTACAACGAGGCTTGGAAAGTAAAGCAAATTGAAACTGCTGAGAAAATACGAGAAATTGATCGTATTAATTTAGAGAAATCACTTTCTGTGGTAGACAACGGGTTAATGACTCTGTCTTCCAAAATATATTCTTTGGACAATATTGTATCCTCTGCCTTTGATGTGATAGACAGAGATTTGCTAATGTTACAACATGGCCAGTCTCAATTACGCTCTATTATAGAATTAGGCTGGACGCTGCAAAATCTTCGTTCAGGCTATGTGCCTTGGCGTTTAATCAACACAACGTCATTATTTTCCATTTTTAACCTTACTGATAAACAGATCAGTTTGGCACAGAAAGGAGCAGACTATACAATCTTGAGCATCGAGAAACTCGAGAGATTACCATTGACAATGTCAGAGAGCCCTGTCATTGAATGGATAATACACAGAATTATCACAATTCCGATAACAACTTTCCGATTTCATAAATGCCTTGAGTACATACCTGCTGGCCAATATGAACAATTGGGTAAGGGATATGTTAAATCCGAATGGAAATTACCATACACTCATTCTTGCTATAGTGACAGCGACAAAAATGTATTTCTTAGTGGTGACAACTGTAAACACTCACTAAGCGGTATACTTTTGTGTCAGGGTATTAATTTACACGGAGCATGTGATGGAAATTCAAACAACCTTTCATGCCACCAGCTAGTCACACCTGCAACTCAGATAGAGCCCTTCTTTATGCAACTCGCAAACGGGAGTTACATTCTTAGAACGGATCACAGGTGCTGTGGCCTCGCGCCCGGAAAAAGTTATCTAGTACAAGTAACGTCCATGGTCAAATGTTGTATGCAAGCATTGTTTCCGAGCGGCCCTCCAGACATAGTGACTCCCCTCTGGCCTCGTCTGAATCTCTATTCTATACGAATTGATACATTAAGCAAAATGAAATCTGTGCTTTTACAGACAACAGTGCCTATAACGTCATCTAAAGAGACGTATGATCTTCTAGTCGCAAGGACGGCTACTGAAGTCCATGACCTTTTATCAACAAATTGCCCCGTGCATTTCGTAGAAATGTTCAGCCAACTCCTTAACATGTCTAGTGCAACAAGCATCCCAGGCATATTTAAGACAGTCTTTACGGGACTGCTAACACCCTTCCAGGCAATTTTGGGAATCTTTCCTAATTTTGTGCACTCCATTTTTGGCGGCATTCCACTATTTTTGGGACTCATCGCAGGGATTCTATTTTTGACCATCCTGCTTCGTTATGGCAAGCCTCGGCTCAGACATAGCTCCCATGGGAATGGAAGAGACAATCCTAGCAATGCGCTACAGGGACAGGATAACTAACGTCCTCGGATTGGCCAGGCTGAGAGATCTAAACATGACCTGGTTCCTTTCATTCAGACCGATATGGCAAAATTGCATTTTACCTGTGCTACGGTGTATGCTTTGCGGCGATGAATGCGTGTTGGACATCTGTCTTTCACTTCCATCAGCAGTACCAATGGACGTCGATACTTTGCTCAGTCCAATAACGGCTCACGCATTGTGTTGTCCCCAGCGGCTACCAATCCTGATGACGGCATTTGTGGAGACTCCTGTACTACAGCCAAGTGGTAACAGTGGAGCGAGTGACAAAAGCAACATCATCCGGGTACAACGTTCTGTGAGCATTGCTGGTCCTGCCTTCGATGACAGCAATCATTCTCACACCTGCCAAGTTACAGCGCTATCTAATTTGGTTGAACTATCACCTGATTTTGTAGACCAATTCTTTGGGAGCCTGTCTGATACGATGTTCTCACCCATAGAGAAACAATAACTTTTGAGAAGCTTTCCGACACACAGCGTTCCCATGAACTCTGAATTCGGCCTTCAGTTTTGATCAACAAAAACTGCCAGGAGCTTTGGAAATCTATTTTCTTTGAATTGGACAATTTTTTTAATATTGACCCTTTTTGGCACGAACAATTCTTTGCTTAACGTAAAAACTATTCTTAGAGAACAGAAGCTTCACACTTCTATTTCTAAGCACATCTAGAGACATAACAACATAACACCAGCCTCTAGCACACATGTTATTACAATGCATTTTTATGTGATGATTTATCTCGCATTTCTTCTGTCAGAGATACTTCATGTGTAATTCTTTATGCATAATCGTTCATTGATTTCATATGCAATACCTTTTGAATGATTACTATGCTTTAAAAAAACGTACAGTACCTAAATTCCATGTATTACAAGTACGCCTATTTCGAATGCATTTATGTATTTTGGGGTGGGCAATGTTACACATGCATCTTATTGCTTAGTTTTAGTAATTTTGATGGACATGAAAACGTGGAGTGGGTGTTGCGTGCTTATCTAGGTTCCTGATCGATACTGTGACCTTATGCCCCTATTCGGCTATAAATCCATTTATTCCCTATATTGGCATAACCGTTCAAGTGCGCTTTTCTGAAAAGTCATCTCTGGCCTCACACGAACAGAGCCACATTCCTGCATGACTCTCTGCTACTTCCTTTGCGACCAATTAGTGCAATGACAGTGCAGCAGTCACTATCTGATATTCCTAGATAACACTCCGAGTTCTTCAACAAGATAAAAACTTAGCAAACCTGGAAATCCCCGCTTGCTATGTTTTGATTAGTAATGGAACTCTAATGAGCAACTGATAACTGTCACTTCCTAGTGACATCTTTAATTGACATCTTATGTCCAGCAAACTTGCGTCAAACCCGGCACCTGTCAGGTATAAATATTACCAACGTTGCCTTAAGCAATGTGAGCTGTGAGAGATACGAACTGCGAGTTCGTTGCCTGTTGCTGATGCCAGCTGCCTGCATGACCCTGTGTTGGTAAAAACTAGCACTCTGTCGCTGCAGCCTGCTATCCTGTGGTGGTGAAGCTGCTGATTACCATTATCGCCGCTACAGCGCGACCTATGGTGCAGTACGCTTGAGGAGCCGTGCAGCCGTCCTCTGCGAAGACATCCAGCCCAGCTGCCCGCGGGCGCTGTCACCCCTCCTTCCTCGACGCGCTGAGAGAAGCCGCTGCCTTTCTCGTGCAGAGAAATCCAGTCCCGGCGCTTCCGGTTTACCCTCGCGGGTGACTGGGATATCGAGAGAGACCCCTGAAGGAGATACCAATCCTCCATCATTCTATTCAGAGGTATGGTGTTGACTAAACCCTTAGACGAGAATTCTTGAAACAAACCTTGGCAAAACCAACTTAACTTAAGCTACTTGCTTACTCCCCCTTTCACGTGTTAGGCTTAGGTCAGGCACACTGGGGTAGGCTTAGTTAGAAGCACCAGTTGAGTATGTTAGCCTAATGTATATATGACTGTATATATGTTTTATTACTTTTAAACCATTGTATGGCTAAGAAACCATATCAATGCTTTTACAGTTCTATTTCGCAATACTTATCTTACTGTACGTACTTTTTATAATAACAGTTATTGCAATTGTGGCAATACATTTCTCTTGTACGAGAAGAAAGACTGTTTAATAAATGTTAACCCTTTATTGATAAACGCCCGTCTCTCTATTCTCTACATCTGTGAAAGTAAACTGCACTAGACTGACTGAGTGAAATCTATGTCTATTGTTTCACACGACCCTAGAGATCGACTCTTGATCTGAGGAGCAAAGTTGTCATGTTGCACGGTTGTTGGAAAACTGAATCCCTTCTTGTCTGTGCCAAGGAAGCTGATCACTTCCTATGCAGAGAAGAAAGTTTCCAGTGACCTCTGAGCTAGTTGGTAACACAACCCAATTAAGTTTAGCATAGTCAGTGGAGGCCTGTAATATAAGCAGTTCCACGTCGATACTACTGTTTATGTTATTCCAATGCGCAGGGCCTAGTGGGAAACTAGGAACTACACTACAATACGATTGCCACCTTCATACTGGGCTAGTTCATATTTATGGATTTTTGCACTATATCTTTCTCTTAAAGTTTTTTTTATACTAGACTGTAATTCAACTAGCTTTATTCTAATCTCATCAATATCAGTTTTTGAGTGTCGCGTAGCGTCGGCAAGTTGTTGCTCGATTTGTAATATGTTAGAGGTAATTCTCTTGCTAGCATGGCGGTTCTCGGCATTTGATGTCAATATATATTGTTGGGCAGACCCCCTGATGCTACATTTACAAGTATCCCATACTGTATTTATATTAGCAGTATTAATATTAAATAATATGAACTCTTGTATATGTTTTTTCAATAGGGTTATAAACCTAGCATCAGCCAATAAGTATTTTGGGAATGTAAAGTTTCGTGTTTCTTTCTTTTGATCTCTTATTACAAATTGAAGTAGCAGAGGGTTGTGGTCTGATGTAATTTTTGGGCATATTTCCATTTCACAGTTATCTGCTATCTGGTCTGATGCCCATATCATATCTATTCTAGAGCAGGATCTATGCGGCGCAGAGTAGTAAGTGTAACCTGCTATCAGAGGGTATTTAGAATGCCATATATCTTTCAGGTTGTTTAATCTTGCTAGTTCTAATATTGCTGATCGACCTTTGTGCATCCTATTAGGGTTACTTTGCCCTGTGGAATCTATTTTATAATTAATGACACAATTAAAATCCCCCGCAGTTATACATTCTCCCTCCCATTCTAATAGCTCCATACATAACTCTTCAAATACTTTGGGGTCATCGATATTGGGTCCATATATCACACATAGTACACATTTTTTGTTATCGCATTGTATCTGGGCAATTGCCCACCTACCCCGAGCGTCTGAAGCTGTTTTAATTGATTCATACCGACTTCCTCTTTGTTTTAAACTGGCTACCCCTCTAATAGTCGCATTTAAAGTAGAGCAAACAACCAATTGGTAACCCATCTGGGACAGCAATTTTCTGTCCTGGTACTTAATGAGAGTTTCTGAAAGTAGCACAAAATCTGGATTATACATTTTAATCTCTTCTTGTACTAAGCTCCTTTTTATTTTACTATTTAGACCATCTACATTCCAACTTAATAGTCTTAGTTTAAGCATTTTTATAATTTATAATCTCTCCCGTGTGATTAGTTTCCCTCTGTTGATACCTTTTTTTAACCAAATATTTTCTAGTGTTCTTTAAAACAAATTCATTTCTTGCAATAAACTTTTTCCTCCTTTTTAACCCCGCCTTTTCCCACCCCCTCCCTTGTCAGCACCCCCCCACCACCCTCGCACCCTCACGTCCCTTAGGGGGGAGCACCCCTCTATCTCCTGCTGCAGCATAGTAAAGGAGCTTACATGAAAACTGCCCCTACCGCTTCATAAGTGTGTCTATATTTGGCCACATAATAAAAAAAAAGTATAAGCAGACACCGAAAAAAAAGAAAGGTAAATGAGTAAATGAGTAATATAGGAAAGTAAGTTAGGCCAGGGGTTATTTAAGTATTATATCAACAATGTGGCCGGGCAAAAGAGATAGTGTCGCAATTAATACATTTTAGGTTCTAGTTCAATTGTCCTCTTTTTCCTTTTCCAAAGTGATTTTTTCTAGAGCCTGTACTGCCTCTTCGGGTTCGGTAAAAAATACAACTTGGCCGTTACGTATAACTTTGAGACGTGCAGGTTCTTGAAGATAGGCCATACACCCTAAGTCTTTGAAAGAGTCAATCATTTTCCGAAGTTCCCATCGTCTATCCATTGTGCCTTTGCTTAGGTCTGACTTCACGAAAAAGGTTAGGTTGTCAATAGTTACTGGGTTATTGGGCCTGGCTTTGAGTGAGACAGCTTGCCTCAGTAGAAAATTCCCAAAGTAAATCAAGAATGGTCTAGGGAATTTTCTATTTTTGTTGTTTTGAAACAAAGGCAGTCTATGTACTCTCTGTAGTTGGGAATCCCAGTCCCAATCGGATAGATCACTAAAGGCTCTTTGAAATAGTTTCACTAGAAAAGATCTCGGGTCGGCCCCCTCCATTCCTTCAGGAATTCCAAACAGTCTAAGATTTTGTCTCCGAGCACGATTCTCCAAATCCTCTACTTTAGCTTCCAGTTTTGAGACCCTTGAGGTGTTCTGTTTTGCGGTTGATTCTGTTCTACTGGCACCTTCTTCCACTTCTACTATGCGTTGTTTTAAGTCCTCTATTTCTTTTGTGACCCCACCAAGACTTTGACAAATTTCTCTCATACAGACTTGTATCTGAGTGTTATCTTCTCTTAGCTGTAAATATTGCTGTTGACTCTCCGTTCTTTGTGCAAGAAGAGTTTGCATAATTGATTTCATGGATATAGTATTTGATGAAGTTTTTGAGAGGTCTTGTAATGGTATTGTGTCTTGTGCATGTGTTTGACCCTGAGATGAAGTTGGATTGAGAAGGTCCATATGGGTTTTCTTTGCCAGCGGTTTATTAACGTCCAAAGAAGAGGTACTCATGTCTGTTTCCTCAGTCACATTGTTTACCGTGTCAAGTTGTCCCACTGAGTTATCCACTAACATTGTTTAAGTTGATTTTAAACTTGATAGTATATAATCCGGGTCCCCCCTAGTCATATTAGAGTTGGATGTTGTGTCTTGAGGGTTGATGTACACAGATTCGTCTAATTCAATGTTATCAGTAGAGGTGGAGGTAATCGTCGGGGAAGCACCATCACCATCACTATTTTCATTCTTTGTGTTAGCGCTAGTTTCGCCTGGGGGAGTTGTTGATTCATGGTTCGCGAATGTTGATTTCTTTGTGGATTCCGTTATGCGTACTTTATTGCACCCCTGAGAGTTGTGCTCTTCTTCGGGGCTTGTACCAGAAAGTCTTAGAGCCATATTCTTTACTCCACCCTTTGCTTCGATCCATCTTCTCAATGGACTATCATCAATTAAGCGACTTTTCTTATTTCCGGCTTGTTCTCTAGTTAATGTTTTGAGGGTTATATTTTTTTGTTTGTTTTTAGCCTTCATTTTGTTTTTCCTTGAACCAATTGTTGTGCTAGAGTTAGTTTTAGTATTAGTGGTGCCGTCTGTTTCTTCCTCGTCTGTTATTTCCTCATATTCCAGGTTGGAGTCCTCATCTGCTAATTCGATATTTTCTTGGATTAAGCCATCTCCTACTTTTTTTCCCCCCATTTTACACTTATTCATTTGTGAGTAGGGTTTAGTGTTTAGTTCCACTAGGTCCCCTTCTTTTTTGGGCATGGTATCTTGCGTCTTTTTTGGGCTAGTGTTTTCAGCAAAGGTCCCTTCTTCGCATGTCGTCTCCATACCGGTTTGAGTTTCGTTTGTTGTAGCATCTTAAATATTTGATTGGCTTTCTAAAGAAAGTACTGCTTTATTTACTCTAGAAAGTTTATCAGAGCCCTTGTTTCTACTCCTGTTTTCCACTTTCTCTGCTATAGTGGTTGCCATCTGAGCATCATTAGCGCTATTAACTGAGTTTTTGTTTATATCTGCCTGCTTTTCTGCCTCCACCTCCAGCTCTGCTTCTATCTCAGACTCTTTATGCACTTTTTGTCCCGTTAGAGTAGTTCCTCCATTTTTGTCCTGCACAGGCATTATTTCAAGTTCACTGTTTACTTTTCGGTCTAACATGTCAGAGTTTTTTTGTTTCTCATTTTTATTTTTAGCAATATTATTAACACACGTAATTGAATTAAGCTTCGCCGAGTGCTCTACTAGTGGCGTTTTGGAACCGCCTGGCGCCAATGCTGTCATCGTACCTGTATTTCCTTGTTTCGCCGTATTACCAACCTTCCGGCTTCTTGTAGAACGCGTCTGCCTCGTTGACATCGGCTCCGCGAGCTCCGAGATATTCGGCGCCTGTAGCACAGAGCGCGGCGTCAGGCGTGCACACAGCTGCAGGGGAGACAAACAGGAACCGAGACCCGCCCCACTGAGCAGCCTCGTCAGCGTGCGAGTGAAGCAAGCTCTGGCGAGTGTCCAGGAGCAGAGAAAACCCCTGCTTTGGCGAAGCACAGTCAGGAACATTGGATCTTGCCGTGAGGTGGAGAAACCCCACTCAGTGAGCGAGCAAAGTTGCGGTGGAGAGTTTCGAAATGGCGCCGCTATTCCCAATGCGCTTTCTCGCCTCTCCTTTCAACGGCTATCGTAATCAGCCAAATTGAGTGAGTTTCAGCATAGCGTATCCGAGTCGCGGCGGAGCAGTTCCATGTAGCAACCTTCACCTGGCGGCTTCAGCCCGCCATCTTGACTCCTCGCCTCACCAGCCGCTCCTACCCGCGCTGCTCCTCACCGATTGTCCGCCAACTTGAGAGGGGTCATAGTAGAATTTTAAAATATTTTTTACTGAGGTAAAATAGAGACCAACGTTATACCTTTGGCACTCAGTACTTTTTTTTAATGATAATTGGATTTGAAGGGCATGAATACTGATGGAGGCTCTGAGGAGAAGATATGAATACTTCCTCATTTTGGGTGCATGTGGGAGAGGTATCATTGGAGACTGGCCTTACAGTTGAAGACATACTTGCTTTGATTGCTTTTTTTTCCACAGGTATCTCATTCAAAAGAAATTACTGCGACTTGGAAGTCTCATTCAAAATAACAAGAGGCTGTGAGACCCATGGAATGTACTCTTTTTGTAAGTACCATATCCAACATGGAAAATGGGGGATTAACACTCAAATTAAGTGAGGTGACAGATGGAGAGTGATGATTCATCGTTACAGCCTAATTAAGTACCTGAAGTGGGATGGTTTCAGATTGAGACCATCTGGGAACACATGGTTTATGGTAAACTGGAAGAGAAACAATTCCTGGGATGAGATATTAGCTTTTTCTTGTGATTAGGCTTGGGCGTAATTTAAATTATTTAGTAGTAGTTGGAATAATTCAGTAATTCCATATATTCTTTTGACGTAGAATTACGATTGTAATGGCATGACAACATGTTACATAACTGATTATCCTGTTTGGAGAAAATTGAACAACAAGAAGCACTGAAACAATGCGGGCAAGCGAACGCTTGTGTTTGTCTTTTGGCAAACGCAATCAGAATGTTCCGCATTACTTTGAACGTGAGCAGCAGGATTTAAACGTTTGGCATCGCCAGTTAGAACTTTGAGTAGATTTTGAGTGGCTGGGAAATCAACTAGAAATGCCTTTTTGAATATATATTTTACCAAAATGGACTGTTTGGGTATTTTTTAGACCTGGGCATAAAACTCCGCTCACGGAGTTTGCTGAATTCGGCAACTCAGCATTACAACTGATTGTTGGTGTGCTTGAAATGTCATTGTGTGCTCGTGGGAGCAACTTGCTGGGCGCTCATGAGCACCCATGAAAATGTCTAGCCCTTCACGAGTGCCACAAGATTTGCTAGTCACCCACAAGCTCTTGCGAGATTTTGCGGCCGCTAACATAGCTTTAAGTTGTGCCAGCGACTTCTGGTGGATGTTTTGTGACATTCGCCAATGATCACAATTAGGGCTTCCGGTTTTCCATTTAAACAGATTTTTACATATAAATGCAGATGGAAAACAATTTTTACTTTGTATTTATATGTAAAAACGGCAAAATACTAGTACATTTTGCCAGGCGGCCGTGCTTCAGCCCAGAGTTTCCACGCACCTGGTCCTGTTATTGCTGCCCCAGCCCTTGTTTTGCATTCGGCATGTATTTCTGTGGCCTCAGGGGAGAGATTAATGGTGCGCAACGCCCATGGGATCAAAGAGCTTCAGACAGCCCTGGCCCCGCTCGTGTGTGTCAGCCCGGCAGAGACAGCGGCACCCAAATACTTCACAGGTCTGTAAAAGACCATTTATTTCTTAACAAGGCTTTGTTGTGTGTTTTCACCCCTTCTAAAGCGTCCCTGCAGCTCCGCTCTGCATATTGCTCCGAGAATCAGCCTCAGCCCAGCACCCCCCGCCCTCGCCTCGGAAATTTTCTGTAGAAGGTGTGCTGAGTGCAATGGGGAATTCAAAAATGCCGCCCCCTCCCTTTTTCTACCATCAATCTCTCCCAAGTCTGTGGGGTGGCTGAGGAAAGATACACACGTACATGCAGGCTATAAATGGGTCTTGGGACTTGTATAAATAAACTAGGGGCGGGGCTGCAAGACAGTCATGTAACCCACCCAGAACCACAGCTCACTATGGTGTCCCTTTCATTCCTAGGCCCATGACTCCTTTATTAGTGCCCACTCTAACAATAGGGCCAACCCAAAGGAGCTGGAAGTAGGGGTGCTGCTGCACGCCTAACCATTCTGAGGTTCGACATAAATGAGCTGTTAAGATGCCTATAATTTTTATTTCTATCCGATCACAGGCTGTATAACAGTGAATGGCAGTGTGAGGCCCATTACAGGCCTGCAGCAAATAATGCTTGAAGATCTGCTGATGTGACACATTTTGTTTTTAGAAAAAAACGCTTAAGGGAGAATCGGGCATATATAGAAACCTAGGGAACCAAGCCTCTTGAAAAACATTGCAGCCTGTTCCCGAAGCCTGGGAAACGAAATCAGGCATTATTTATACCAATGTTATGCAATACTGCCTGGGACTCGTCCGCCACCGAACAGTGGGGCTTGTAAATAATATGGGTGTTATTTTCCGTTTATACTGTAGATGGTGACTTGGCACATCTTCTCCGGGATGTCGAGGGCCTGCTGGGTTATTTGGTAATTGCAACATAGTACAAACTCCAAAAGGAAGAACAGTGACCAAAGAACAAACCAACCAGATTTTAGTGTTAAGAATTTTGATGTGTTTCATTTATTCATTTTAAGAGGACCCTGACAAAGTTGTTATTGGGTGGCCCGGTATGAGGGTGACTGATACTACATTTGTATAACTATCAATTTTATTGATTTCAGTTATCCTTTCTATTAAACAGGCCTGTCATTTTACTATAGAGACCAGGCCTCCTCACACTGATTCACATGAGATAAGTACTGTTATGTTACAGCACGCTATGTTCTATTTCTTTTATTGAGAAGGGCAACTCAGCCAGAGCCTTTTTTTCGGGCTAAAGGGAAGGACAGCCAGAAAACCCCAGAATTATAGCTCAGCACACCACACAAACCAAGGAACTACTTTAAAGCCAATTAAGAATTTGTTGCCATTTAGTTTGTTGTTCCCTCGGCTCTTGTGTCCTTGTACAAGCAGTTGCACATGTGTTTTTGGGGACTGAAATAAATGTGGAAAAATACTAGCTGTAGCGTCGTCTTTTGCTTGTGGCAAAAATAAATGCGGATAAACACAGAAAAAATGGCTAAAAAATAAATATGGATAAATACAGACGGAAATGGCAAAAAAATAAATACCATAAAACCGGGAGTCCTAATCACAATCTACTGCGGGTGCAACCTGGGGAATATTCTCTTCTCGAGCAGCATCTAAATCTTCCTCAAATGGCAAATTGGAGTAAAAATCCTTCTCAAATGGACCATTCACATTGGTGTTTTGTGCGACCAGTCCTTTTTTTTCTATTTTGCCAACAGAAAGGAAGTGCCCCAGAGTGTCCAACTTCTTGTTCTTGTCCTGCAGGCTCCTCCCAGTTCTTTGACCAGCTCCTAGTCATTTTTCATTTGGATTTGAACCTAGAAGGATCACTCCTTGTAGCATAAACCATTGGATTTAAGAACTTTGTCTTTTAGATTTCAAAAGCAAGTTAAAAAAGGTTGTATAAGGGTTTTGTTTATTTGGTAGAGGGCATGTACCAGGATTTATTTATATTTTTATTTGATTTTTCAGATTTGTTGTGGTGGGGTAGCTTGCAGTTTCAGTAGAGGACTAGTTCATTTTTGCATGTCATTTTACTTATCTTGTAATCGAAAAATGTAGCACAGTTTTATACATGTTCCCCATTTTTCTTTAATAAATTTGCAAATATTATTTGAAATCATCAATGTCCTAGTCTGCTAATGGGTCTTCCAGCCAGTAGGTCCAGTACTAGTCATGGGTGCATGAAACGACTGTTTCTGTGGTGTCTGTTCAATTGAAACATCATTTAGGACATAGATGGCATTGCATTAAAATACAAAATGCATTGTTTGGTGTTATTTCTCATATATATATCATGCAAACAGTGTATGGGGAGGGGTAATGCCTTTGGCTGATGTGTGTTGTAAAAAATGTTAGTCCTGTTCATTTTCATTTTTGGCATTGCTGAATTAATGCTGTGTTCTCTGTTTTATCATGCCTCTCATATCTGTTCAGTTTGTAAGTGGGTCTGCCATTGTCTTGTGGCCAGGGTCCATTTTCTATGGTCAGTATTCATACACCTCCATGTATTATTTATTTTACAGGCCTCCTGCTTGTTGTTGTGACCATGTAGCTAGCAGCCATTGTGTGTAGTCAGCCTGTGTGCTTTTGCCATAGGCCTGCATATCTTTTTTTTGTGGTTAGCCTTCTTGCTTGTTGTGGTTGTTGTGACCATGTGTCTGGCAGCCATTTTGTGTAAGCAGCCAGTGTGCTTTTGCCACTGGCTTGCATGATGTTGTTTGTGGTGGCCATGCCTCCTTGCCTGCTGTTTGACCATGTGATTGTTGGCCATTTTGTGTAGGCATCAATATAATTGAACAGGACTTTCACAAAAAAGAAGACCAAGTCAGCAACCTACTATCTACCCGCAGAATAATCTACACTCATTTCAGCCATTCTTTTAACGCCCAGAAGCAGCTGAAGGTCATTGAGCATGATAATAGAATTCCAGTAAAATAACTCATACAGGAGGTGCCAACAAGTTGGAACTTAACTTATTACATGTTGCACCACCTGTTTGAACAGTACAGACCAATCAATGATTATTCCATACAAAGAGGAATGCAATTATGAAAAGTGTTGATCACTGAGATGGACCAATGCGGCCTAGTCAAATGTCTGAAAGAGATGCTGCTTCCTTTTCAGGTTCTCACACTGGAAGTCAGCAAGGAGCACAGTTCCATAGACCAAGCAATCCCATTGTTGCATATGATACAGGAACAGCTTAGGAAGTATCTGAAATATGCATAGTGTGGACCAAACAAAAGATTTGCATGAGTTGGTGGAGAGCCTAATCCTTTGCTTATCTGCTAACACAAGGGTGCAAAGAGACATTGTGGCAACAAAACATCACATCTGTGCCATAACTCTTGATCCACAATACAAACAATTACTGGCCACTTTCATTGTTTATTCAGACAAGGATATTTCAAACTACAAGATGTGGATTGCCAAGCAGGGTAGTGAGCTAGAAAAACAAATGCTGGAAATTAGAGGGTCACTCCTACAGGGCACAAGTTCTGCAGTGCAGTCTTCAACTTCAGAGCATGAGGGCAAGGCTACTGTCTCACAGCAGCTAAAACCAACAACAAGAACACCAGCACCAACAGGACTATGAGCATCAGTCCCAAAAGTTACATATGATTGTTTTTTGAAGGCAGGGCTTAAGTCCAGTGCAGAGGTGGAAACAAAAGAGCTTGAGCAAGGTGGAGCACCAAGGACTATTGGGAGGAAGGTCCGAGCCTATCTGGATGACCTAACAGAGGTCTATCAATAAACTGGCAGAAAAAGAGATCTGTCAATAAACTATCTGACTTGCCTGGGAGCCACTTAGCGTGTTTTCAGTGAAGCTGGTGCAGTTATCACAGTCAGTGAGAAGGACCAGTCTCTCACCTCAAACTTGGAGAGTTAACCATGAACAAAATGATTCAGCCCTTTATACTTCCGAATTACACCATACATGAGGAATTACAGGAGGAGGGTGATGGGTCAGACTCAGGTCATGGTAGTCATGTGTTAGCTGACCTACTTCTGGGTAAACCATGTGAGTTTTAGGACTAACTCTACTTCCCTGACTATTAGGCCTGGAGCACCAACCATAGAACTTTCTATTTTTATCACTAAACTGCTTGACAACAACAAATATATATGTATAGCTAGGATCTGCAGTGTGGCACTGTCACCGCTTCAAAATTAGAACAGGTAAATGGCATGCAGGCACCAAAGGTTGATATATATTAAGAGTGATTGTTGTTTGTGAGTGTTGTCAGGATAATTCATGAGGTGGCAGGCAGTGAGACTGGGTGTTTATTTTTTTTATTTAATATAATTTATTACATTTTGTATAGCACAAACATAACCCGAGTGGGTATCAGAGCGCTTTACATGACAAGAAGTAAAGTAACAATTGGACTGGTAAACAAAAACATGCACAAGAGTCAAACATATAAGAAAGTAAGTATGATAAAAAAAATAACAAAAAAAAGGCTTGGTCTAGGTTAAGGTTGTTCATCCCAAAAGGGTTGATTTGCATACATTTTCATTGTCACCAATATGTTGTGTAAGGTAAAATATGTACAGAAAAGATTCTGCTTCTTTTTTGAAGGAGGCAGTAGAAGAGATTAGGCGTAGATCCGGAGGTTTGAGAGTTCCATATCTTAGGTGTAATAACCGAGAATGCTCTAGCACACGTTTTCTTTTTGTGGGTTCATTGGGGTTTCAAAAGCAGGATGCGCACTTCGTGAGGATCTGTTGCCACCTGATTTTTCAGGTTTTGAGCCAAGTAACTGGGGGTATTGAAGTGTACCACTTTATGCGTCATGCAAGAAATTTTCAGTTGGATTCTTGATTCGTACTGTAGCCACTTTAAGGATTTTAGAGCCGGTGATATGTGTATGTTTCTTTTAGTTCTGAGGACAAGCCTTGCTGCAGCTTTGAGAGAGGCCACTTTGTATCGAGGTAAGCCACACTAACATAATCCAATCTGGGCAAAACTAGAACTTGAACCACTTGTTTTAGGTCTTAGTGTGGAAGGTAGGGTTTAAGTTTCCACAGAATGCTCAGTTGGTAGTTTGCTCCTTTGGTGGCTGCGCTAATGTGATCCTGCATATTCAGGTGTTTGTCTAGTATAATACCAAAGGATTTAGTGAAGTCTATGATGCGGGCGAACATTTGTGGGCTGTAAATTAATATGTTACAACCAGGGCTCAATCTTGGGGATGTTATTGGGCAAAGAGATGACAAGAAATTCGTTTTTTGCAGCATTGAGTTTGAGATGGTTATCCATGAGCCAGAGGCGTTTGTTTTGTAAGATGGAATTAAGGGATATGATGTCCTCTGCGGAGGCAGTTTTAATATATAATTGAGTGTCATCAGTGTACATATGGTAATGATGTTGGTAGTTTTCAGATGGTTTGCTAATGGTTCTAGGAATAAATTGAAGAGACTGGGTGATAATGCAGATCCTTGGGGAATGCCAAAAGTGATTTTGTGGGGCTTAGACAGAGTTTGGTTCATTTTGATGCCTAGGGTTCTGTTATGGTGGAATGACGGGAACCATTGTAAAATGACCCCTGAAAGCCCGTCCTTTGTTCCAGTAAGTTCAGTAGATTATAATTTTTGACTGTGTCAAAGGTAGCCATTAAATCAAGCAGTACCAGAAAGCATGATTCATTTTGATTCAGCATTTTTAGTATATCATCCACAATCTGAGTAAGGGTAGATTCAGTGCAGTGGTCTTGACGGAAACCTGATTGGTTCTGATCGAGGAGTTGATACTTTTTTATGTGATTGCAGAGTTGGCTCTCAACACATTTTTCTAAGTGTTTTGCCTGGATAGGGATATTGGAGATGGGTCGGAAAGTATTAATGTCCTAGCAGTCTGTCATGGTTTTTTTAACATGGGGGTTACTTGTCCTACTTTTAGGCAGTCAGGGATAGTGCCTTGACGAAGTGAGGCATTTACTATCTTGGTCCATAGGTGGAGAAGACAGGTTTTGATCTCTTTGAAAATGAGCAGTGGTAGAGGGTCAGTGAAGTGGTTAGACAGGTTTAAGGAAGAAAAAAAGTTATACATGTCATGTTCACTGATTTGGGAGAAGGTGTTCCAGGAGGTATTGTTTTTGGAGGAGTGCCCGGATGTATCCTTCCCTTCCTTATACTGGGAAGTGTGTGAGAAACTGAATGGGGTAATCTGAGGTAGATCCTTTGTTAATAGTAGTTTGTTCTCTATCTTTGTGGTTTTGTCCTTTAAGAAGGGGGCCAGTTCTTCTCAATTTGGCGGGGTGCTGGACAAGGAGTCTAACGGGTTTGATGTGTTGCGCGATTGCTGTTTCAATATTTTGAATCGTTTTTGGGGTCTATTTCGGTCTTGGTCAAGATGTGCTCTAAAAAAGTTAGCTTTCACTTGTCTTATTCTTCTGTTGTATTTGTTCTTCATTGTTCTTAAGAGTTTTAGTAGTTCCTAGGATGGGGAACATCTCCATGTGCTTTCTGCAATTCTTAGATTGAGTCTTTCGGTGTTCAAATTGTCATTGAACCAGGGCTTTGAATTTTTATTGGATATATTTTTCTGTTAAAGGGGTGCGATGGAGTCCATGATTTCCAACATGGAAGTATTGTAGAAGTCTGTGAGGTCATTGACATCATCCATGTTGTCTGTGGAATCAAGCTATTATGGCAAAGGGTAGCTAGTTCATTGTGGTTTAAATTACGAAGATTACTTTTCCAATGTTTTATTTTCTTCAGTTGGCCATTCTTTGGTGTTGCCTTTAAGTTGATGAGGAAGGTAATGCGATAATGGTCTGTCCAGTCACAGGGGAAAGTAGACTCAAGGGAAGTGGTGTCCATCTTTGAGATTATAAGGTCCAGAGTCTCTACCTTGCTGTGTGTTGGCCTGTCGCAAATTTGGGACTAATCCTGGTTTAATAGAAAAGCCTTTAGGCTATTCACTGGGTGATCATTCAGGTCATTCCAGTGTAGATTAAAGTCTCCCAGGAAGATCTGGGGCCCTTGAAGATTATCGTGCATTGTGATGACTTCCATGATTTGTTCGATGAACAAAGACTCATCACGCAGAGAAAGATAGAAGGTGTGAATATTACAGATGGATTAGTTGTTGCAAGAGATATCGATGCAGAGATATTCGTAAGTAGTTAAAGCCATTGTTTCCAATTGGCATACTAAAAGAGTATTGTGGTAGATGCATGCTTTTCCACCACCCGTTTTCTTGGATCTATCTAGTCGAATGATCTTGTAACTAGGTGGGACTAGTAGATCTATTGTGGGTTTGGATGAGCTGTTTAACCATGTTTCCGTGACGATAATTATATCAAATTTTTGTGAGAGAATGAGGTTGTACATATCTTCCACATGTTTATTTGGCGATCTGCAATTTAGGAGCATGTACTTCAAGTGATTATTAGATTGATGGGAGTCCGTCTGTGATATAGTGATGCTCTTGAGATTATCCTTGTTTATTACTTTGTGATTGAGGCTCGGTTCTCTGAATCGATTCCCTTGGATGGTTTGGATTTGATTTCGATCTGTCTTGTTAATAATCTTTTCAGATTGGTAAGAGAGGAGGAGTTCATGGATCTCATTGTTCGAAACATCATGATTTGATCACTTAGGGCGTGAATCATCATTAGGGGATGGTGTGGTTTCCAGTCCAAGATTGGATGTATGTGGTCCAGGGAGAGGGGAGATGACTGTATGGGAATCAGCTCTGATTAGCATGGTGCTGTTTGACCTGTGAGGGGCCCGCAGATTTGATATAATGGGCGTAAGTCTCTGAAGATTCTCCCTAAGATGTTTTAGGCTCTGATCGATCTCATTGAGTCTCATTTACCAGTAATCAGGTTTACAGGTGGCTGTGGGTTGCTTCGGGAGGTCAGAGTGCCATGTGAGAATGGGGTTCATTAATAGGTGTACAGTTTTGTTGGAAATATGTAAGAGGATGGTTGGATGTGAGGAGAGGAGGAGTAGCATGAGTGGTTAAATGTTTAGGGGATCTGGATGATCGTAGATTGATTTGGTGATGGGCTATGGGTATGTGGACGTTAGCATTCAGTGTATGAGCGTTTGATGTTGGCATGATTGGCGGACCTTCATTGGTGCGCCTTGGAGAGATAAGTAGAGGTGAGCGAGGGTGGAAAAAGTTTAGTGAAGTCGGGATCTATACTAGTTCTGATATGGGGGGGAGGAGCCGATATGTTGGATTGACTATTCCTAGTAGGGTTCTCAAGATCTGATTGAGAAGATAGTTCTGGAGGGATTGTGATGGTATCATGGTTGGGGAGGTAATCTCTTGTGACCAGGAGTGGGTTGATTGTGATAGGAGTAGCCCTGTGTGTTAAAGCAGGTGTGAGTGTCTTATCCTGAGTGTTAGGGCAATTTTGGGTGGAAAGATTGTTTTAAACCCCCTTTTTAAGGATAGGGAAGATCTTGTCGATTAAGGTTACATTTTCATTTGAGGCCTGTATTAGTATAATCTCAATTTTATATATGGATGTTGTAGCGTATGCCTTACTGAAGGAAGAGGGAAAGACAGATATTCTAAGACCTTGGGGTGCTTTTTCTGGTGCCTGTGGTGCTTGACATACACAGTAAAATATTTCTCCATTGGGCAATTCTTTTTGTATCGAATATCAGGCTGTTAGTTAGGGTTCCCTTGCTGCTACAGAAATAAGGGTCTGAAATAAGAATTCTGGATGGGTTTTGAGAAGTTGGTGTGTGAGCTTTTTGAATGCATTTTTGGAGAGTTTGGAGGGGTATTTTATAGTAAAGGCATTGTGGCCCGATGTTTTCAGTTTTTTGTCCATAATTAATAGGTGGGAGGTACCTTCTGTGGATATGAGAAGTTAGTGGGTAGTGCTTCTGTACAACCTTCTAGGGTTGTAAGGAAATGAAGGAATACATAAGTAGTGCAGACCAGATTTTTTGTGCTTGACTTGATCAGGTGCTCTTTCCAAAGGTGTCTGGGTCAGTGGTAGTGGTTTAAGGATCAGGTACGCCAATAGCTAATGTGCCATTGGCATACCTTGGTTGCTCACCGCACTGAGCGTTTTGATACCCCCAGTTCCTGTCCTGATGAAGACCTGCAGTTGAGGATCTTACTAAACCTTTTGCGTTAGGGTCAAAACGTCGACAACCCCCTGAATAGGCCTACACCCTACTTTGTTCCCCCATACCGGAATCACAGATGTGGCTACACTGTGATCAAAAAAGAAGAATATTGCTGTATAAAATATACTGTATTTAATCTATAGAGGTAGGCCGGAAACTCTTGAAGGGAGACCAAATTGTTGAGTCAAGTTTTATTGCTGAATTCCTTATGCATTATCTCTTTTGAATCATTCCTCTGTGAAATCCATTTCGCCCTTTCTACTTCCTTCACTTTAGAACAACCTTCTGACTTCCTTTTCTTTTTTCCTTGAGGATAACCATCAAGTACGTGTACAATTGTGTATCATGCACTCAAACCTTTGATTTGCTTGCTTTGAATTATGCTATGACTAAATAAATTGAACAAAACTTGTTATTTTGAAATGGACCATAGCCTTTTCCTTGTGTGCCTTTTGAATGTCGTTATATGCATTAATTGGTATGTTTAAATAAGAATTGTCTAGGACCACTGTTTTTCTTTACCGATCGATACCCAGGTCCTCTGACGTATACTGGGTCACCCCATTGCTTATAATGGTCCAGCAATTTAAGTCATTGTTTTGAATTTTGAAAAGATTAAAAGTTCTGTCCATTCTTCCAGATGGATATGTAGTTCCTGTACAGATACATGGTGCAGGTGCACCAACACACAGAGAAACCAGGCTATGAGTAAATGCTTTTAAATATCAATTACAAATGCAAAAGGATAAGCGATGGGCAGTTCATTAATGGGAATACATCACACGATTAATTTGTAAAGTTTGTTAACATGGTGTTCCTAGATCAATCAATCAATCAATCAATCAAGCAAATTTGTAAAGCGTGCTACTCACCCGTTAGGGTCTCATGGCGCTGGGGGTAAGGGGGGGGGGGGCGCTACTGCTCGAAAAGCCAGGTCTTGAGCTGTTTCCCGAAGGAGAGATGGTCCTGGGTCAGCCGTAGGCGGGTGGGGAGGGAGTTCCATGTCTTGGCTGCCAGGTAGGAGAAGGATTTTCCGCCGGTGGTGGCTCTGCGAATGCGTGGGACGGTGGCGAGGGCGAGGCTGGCGGAGCAGAACTGGCGGGTGGGTGTGTAGAATGTGAGGCGGTTGTTGAGGTATTTGGGGCCCATGTCGTGGAGAGCCTTGTGTGCGTGGGTGAGGAGTCTGAACGTGATCCTCTTGCTGACGGGGAGCCAGTGCAGGTTTCTCAGATGGGGAGACATGTGGCTGTGGCGGCGGATGTCCAGGATGAGTCGTGCAGAGGCGTTCTGTATGCGCTGGAGTCTTTTCTGGAGTTTGGTTGTGGTTCCAGCGTAGAGGGTGTTCCCATAGTCCAGTTGGCTGGTGACGAGGGCCTGGGTGACCGTCTTCCCGGTGTTGGTGGGGATCCACCAGAAGATCTTTCAGAGCATGCGCAGTGTGTTGAAACAGGATGAAGAGACGGTGTTGACTTGCTTGGTCATCGTGAGGGAGGAGTCCAGGATGAAGCCCAGGTTGTGTGCGTGGTCCGTGGGCTTGGGGGCGATGCCCAGGGCAGGGGGCCACCGGAGTCGTCCCAGGTGGAGGGGGATGGTCCCAGGATGAGGACTTCCGTCTTGTCTGGGTTCAGTTTCAGGCGGCTGAGCTTCATCCATTCCGCGACGTCTTTCATTCCTTCCTGGAGGCTGGTTCTGGTCGTTGGTGAGGGAAAGGATCAGCTGGGTGTCGTCAGCGTAGGAGATGATGTTAAGGTTGTGTTGGCGTGCAATGGCTGCGAGAGGGCTCATGTAGATGTTGAAGAGGGTGGGGCTGAGCGAGGATCCTTGTGGGACGCCGCAGATGACTTCGGTGGCCGCGGATCGAAACGGGGGGAGGCGGACTCTCTGGGTTCTTCCGGCGAGGCATTAGAGATGACCCAGTCCAAGGCCTTTCCTTGGATTCCGGTGTTACTGAGGCGCTGTATCAGGGTGAGGTGGCAAATGGTGTCGAAGGCTGCTGAGAGGTCCAGGAGTATGAGGGCAGCCGTTTCCCTGTTGTCGAGCAGGGACCTGATGTCCTCGGTAGCTGCAATGAGGGTGGTCTCGGTGCTGTGGTTTGCTCGGAAACCGGACTGCGATGAGTCGAGCTATCCATTTGTCTCCAGGAAGGAGATGATTTGTTTGTTTATGGTCTTCTCGATGACTTTGGCCGGGAACGGGAGGAGCGAGATGGGGTGGAAGTTCTTGAGGTCCGTGGGATCCGCGGTGGGTTTCTTCAGGAGGGCGCTGAGCTCGGTGTGTTTCCAGCTCTCTGGGAAGGTAGTGGATGTGAAGGAGTTGTTGATGATGTCCCGGAGATGGGGTGCGATGATGGAATCGGCCGTGTTGAAAATGTGGTGTGGGCAGGGGTCGGTAGGGGAGCCGGAGTGGATGGTGTCCATCGTGCGGGTGGTGTCTACGGTGCTGACCGGAGTCCAGGTGCAGAGGGTGGTGGTGGGGGGCGTTGTTTCAGTTGTTGGGTGCATGGTCTGGGCTCCGAAGCTGTTGTGTATGTCAGCGATCTTGCGGTGGAAGAAGGAGCTGAGTGAATCGCAGAGGTCTTGCGAGGGTATGATGTCGTTGTTTCAGGTGCTGGGGTTGGAGAGCTCTTTAATGATGCTGAAGAGTTCCTTGCTGTTGTGGGTGTTGTTGTCCAGTCGTTCTTTGAATGTGGTCCTTTTGGTGGTGTGGATCAGCTGGTGGTGTTTGCGGGTGGCGTTCTTGAGAGCTGTCATGTTCTTCGTTATCTGGTCATGGCGCCAGGCTTTCTCGAGGGTGCGGTAGGTTTTCTTGGAGTTTTTGAGGTCATTGGTGAACCATGAGGCTTTCTTGCTGCCGGGTCTGCTGGGAGGGTTCTTCAGTGGTGCGAGGTCGTCGGCGCAGTTGGTGTGCCACTGTGTAAGGTTGCGGGCTGCTTCGTTGGGGTCCGTCGTGTTGGTGGGAGAGTTCTGGCTGAGGGAGGTGGTGTTCTGGTCGGCGGTGACCTTGCTCCAGCTTCTACAGGATTCAGAAAAGGGGGTGGTGATGAACAGAGTGTCTGAATTAAGCAGACCACTCTTACCCAGTCCAAAGATCAGGGCTTGATCCATCACCGTTATTTATCTCACTGCACCATCCCAGCTCAGAACCTGGCTATATGCAAATCAGTCTGTCCCTGGCCCAGTGCATCATGGGAACAGGGCAGACTAAACTACCAAGCCAATTCTTCACCAGAAAGGAGACAAGCTACCCGGGACCGGTTTCTGGCATTTCAGCCATCTTCGGCCCGGCTTGCTTGAATCCTGATGGTGCAGTGAGAAAGGGACTCATGTCTGAGTATACCCTGCCACACCTATAGTGGCCAAAAACGATTCAGAAAAGGGGGTGGTGATGAACAGAGTGTCTGAATTAAGCAGACCACTCTTACCCAGTCCAAAGATCAGGGCTTCATCCATCACCGTTATTTATCTCACTGCACCATCCCAGCTCAGAACCTGGCTATATGCAAATCAGTCTGTCCCTGGCCCAGTGCATCATGGGAACAGGGCAGACTAAACTACCAAGCCAATTCTTCACCAGAAAAGAGACAAGCTACCGGGGACCGGTTTCTGGCATTTCAGCCGTCTTCGGCCCGGCTTGCTTGAATCCTGATGGTGCAGTGAGAAAGGGACTCATGTCTGAGTATACCCTGCCACACCTATGGTGGCCAAAAACGATTGCAGGTGGTGGTGGGTCGTGGTTCTCCTGAAGCTGAAGTGGACGCAGCTGTTGTCTGTCCAGTGAAGTCCGGTGGAGTGGCTGAAGGAGATGTGCTTGCCGGAGGAGAAGATGGGGTCGAGCGTGTGGCCAGCGTAGTGGGTGGGGGGGGTTCACCAGTTGCTTGAGTCCGAGGTTGGTGTGGTTGTCCATCAGGGCGGTGGTGTTGCTGTCGTTGTTGTTCTCCAGGTGGATATTGAGGTCTCCTAGGAGGATGTAGTCTGAGGAGGTAAGGGCGTGCGGGCTGATGAAGTCTGCGATGGCTTCGCTGAATTGAGTGCATGGTCCTGAGGGTCTGTAGATGAGGGTGCTTCTGAGAGTGGTCTTGGGGTCGGTGTGAATCTGGAAGTGGAGGTGCTCGGCGGCGGTGAGGGTGTCGTCGGAGTTGGTCGTGATTCGGATTGTGTTTCTGTGAACGATGGCGATACCTCCTCCGGTTTGGTTGACGCGGTCCCTCCCGGTAATCCTGTAACCATCCGGGATGGCTATGGCGATGTCGGGGGCTGAGGAGGCATTTATCCAGGTTTCTGTGAGGAAAGCGGCGTCCGGCGTTGTGGTGTCGAGGAGGTTCCAGAGTTCGATGGTGTGCCTGTGGATGGATCGGGTGTTGAGCAGGATGCACTTGAGGTGATTGTTGCTGGTACATGGTTTGGCGGGTGCCATGTGGGTTCAGAGGCAGCTGAAATTGCAGGCTAGGCAGGTGAAGGGTCCGTGGGTGCGCTTTGGGGGTGCTTGGTAGCAGGTGGGGTTCCGGCCGGCGTTGAGTGCGTGGCGGGTGTCGGCGTCCTAAGTACGTTGGGTGGGCTGGCGTCATCGAGGGTCAGGGGTCCTGGCGCTGGGCACGGTTCAGGCGCGGATGGGCGTAGACGGGCTTGCCTTTGGCATGCCTTTGGCGTGCCTTCGGCGTGCAATCAGCGTACAATCAGCACGCCTGCTGCGCGAACGAGTGAACTCAGCCATAAATCGCGACGTGGGAGGGAGGAGCAGCTGGGAGGCGGGAGCGGAGCGGGGCGGCGAATGGGAAGGGGGCACAGAAAGGAAAGGGGCGGGCCGCAGGGGAGCAGCGGCGGGGAGCGGGGGGAGAAGAGCGGGAAAAACGGAGGCGAGGGGAAAGCACTAAAATAAAAATACAACGAGAAAAAGCAGTAACAGGCAGCAGATACAGCAAGTACAGGCACAGAGACACAAAAGCAGGTGCGGAGTCCTCAGCTGCAGGAGCAGCGGTGATTCACGGGCAGAGGCAGGCACGGGCTACCAGACCCAGAGTCCTCAGCTGCGGGGCAGCGGCAAGCTCATGGCAGTAGCAGGGGGACCTTGGGATCACTCACGGGGGTCCGCGCAGCGTGTGGAGCGACCGGCCCTGGAGCAGGGTCAAGGGTCACAGCCCACCACTGCGTGGACTCAGCCATACATGGTCAAGTGGGAGGGAGGAGCAGCTGGGAGGCGGGAGCGGGGCGGCGAATGGGAATGGGGCACAGAAAGGAAAGGGGCGGGGCGCAGAGGAGCAGCTGTGGGGAGCAGGGGGAGAAGAGCGGAAAAAACAGAGGCGAGGAGGAAGCACTAAAATAAAAATACAACGAGAAAAAGCAGTAACAGGCAGCAGATACAGCAAGTACGGGCACAAAGACACAAAAGCAGGCGCAGAGTCCTCGGCTGCAGGAGCAGCGGTGATTCACGGACAGAGGCTGGCACGGGCTACCAGACCCAGAGTCTTCAGCTGCGGGGCAGCGACGAGCTCGTGGCAGAAGCAGGGGGAACTTGGGATTATTCACGGGGGTCCGCGCAGTGTGTGGATCGACTGGCCCTGGAGCAGGGTCAAGATCACCACTAGCACTACATATGATCTTGATCCTTTTAAGGTATATTCATAAGGAAAGCAATTTTTATAAGTAAATACTTGAGACAAGAGTAAAACAGTGGTGGGGTGCATGTGCTGTAAGACAGCATCCTTCTGCTGCACAAATAATAATTACCGCAAAGTCCATGCTCATTAAACAACTCGAGTTAGTCACTGCTGACATCTCTGTGTATCTTGCAGTTCATAGGCTTCAATTGTAACTAGGCTATCTGATATTTTACCTTTTTACAAAGGAAGTTTTACCAAGACCTGTTGCATTGAAGCGGCATAAATGAAAGGAACTGTGTGATTGTGGACGTCCTTTTGGATAAAAATACATATTAATCATTAATTATTGGGTAAAAGTATAACATAATAGCATTAAGTTTGCCCTTTGTGGGTAGGTTTTTGCAATAGCCTGGCCCTCCTTAAACCCCTCATTACTGTTCCCTTAAACTTTTCCTGTTCTGTAGTAAGTATTTCCTGTTTTGAAAACCCTTAACCTAGCTCCTCCCACATTTACCATTGAAACATAGGCATAAGACTGTGAAGACCTCAGCACTTTTTGGAGATCTCCACACACAAAAGATACGACAGGCTTAAACAGTTGGACGAGCATCCTACCGACATTGTAGTGGAAATGGACAGCCCTAAAAAGGAGAAGGTGGTTCCGTTTCCACAATTAGGATGCGACCGCCATCACAGCGGGTTGCTGCACCAGCCTCAATAAAAAAATACACACTTTTAAAACATCCCTTCAATGTGTGGCAGGCACCATGCAGTGCCTGCCACACAGTGCAGGGATGTTTATGGGGCACCACAGGTGCCCCCCAGGCCTCATAGCAGAGACTGTGGGGGGATGAGGCCATGCTAAGAGCCTCCATGGTCACTTTCCGACTGCCACTCCATGTCAAAAATGCCTGCATGGAAAGGCTGTTGCCCTGAGCACGCACTGCCGCCATTTGGGATTTTCAGTCCTTCCGATGTTCTGACGGGAGCCCGCAGTAAGCACAGGGTAATCATGCTGCAGGTTTCCCTCTGGCCGCAGTTATTGTAATACAGTGGTTGGAGATTAAACATCGATGTGGGTCGGAAAGCCTTCGACTAGCTGTTGGATGGCTTTGATCCTGACATTGTAATAGGGCCCTAAGTAAGCACCTGTTTTGGCCTCCTCGGGGTGATCAAAAAAGTCCTTCCCCTCCTCCGCCTCGAGGCCAAACAGATAATCATACAGGGCCTCATCCAATCTCGCCTGGATTTTAACAACGCCCTCTACCTGGGAGCACCAGACTACACCCTACAAAAGCTTCAACGCACCCAGAACTGTGCTGCCAGGGCACTGCTGGGAATCCCTTGGAGGACCTCAATAAAAACTGGCCTAAAAACTTTACATTGGTTACCTGTTAGGGACAGAGTAAAATTCAAAGCGCTCTGCATTGCCCACCAGACATTCTGGGAAAAGGGCCCAGACATCAACCGCTCCCTGATTTCTCCCTACAGGCCCAACAAGTCCCTCCGCTCCTCAACCACATTCCTGGCTAAGATTCCCAGAATCCGCAGAGCCAGAGCAGGAGGACGCTCCTTTTCGTATAATGTCTCCAAACTTTGGAACACCCTCCCTCTGCAGCTGAGAAACAACCCCAACCTGACTAGCTTTTGCAAACAGCTAAAAACTTTCCTGTTCAATGCTTAACAAAGTAACCTTATGAGGGCTTTCTCTGTTTTTTAGCGCCTGGATGCCTCAGGGCAGCTGCAGCGCTCTACAAATCACATTTTCATTTCATTTCATTTCATTAACACATGTATCTCCTTGAGTGCTGGACTGACTGTTGTCTTAAATATTGAAAGAGGTGGATTTTAACATCTATCCCAGCAGTAGATGGATGCATTTAACTAAACATTAAGGACGCCCTGCTTCTGATAGGAAATGTATCTGCATTTATAAACCTTACTAAAGTAAAATACAAAACACAACAAAATAACAGCATAATTCAGCATAAAAACAAAACTAAAACACAAAAAGTGTCAACAGAACAACCAGTCAAAACAGAATGCAAGGCACCAACCAGAGAGCACAACACAATAGTGCAATAATGCAGCACATAACAATATCACAAAAAGAGCACAATATATACCCACCTCAAAAAATGCAAAAGAATACATATAAACAAACATTATAGTCACCTATTAACATTCAGCAAAATCTAATTTGTTAATACGGTGGCAAAAGATGTTTACATTGTTTTAGTCACAATCATAGACATTAGTGCCAGCCAACTATGTTTATGACCCGGCCTGCTAACCAGGTAAGGGACTATTGTAGATCACAAAGCTTAAAGCGGTTTCTTTTCGGAAGGTCTTAAAATGACTCTGAAAAAGAAAACAAATAAGTCTATTTCAGATTACCTTGCATTTTAGCCTACAATTAGTCAAATACGAAACTGTTTATCTTACTGTGATACAGTGCTATATTTCCTTGTGGATTGTTTGCATAGGTATGGGAAGCGGAAGGTAATGCAGGCCCACAATGGGTTTGACCTGCAATTTTTAAAACTAACCTTACTATTAACTGAAAACTTACAATTTAAGGAGATGCTGATTGGAAGCGGTCTAAGAAGTGGATTGAAGGGTTGCATATAAATTAAAAAAGCTGCACCATAATCCTGCAGACGAAATGTGTGCAAAAAGATATGTCTACTAATTTAATGCAGATACACCTTTTGTACATAAAAGCTAAACGAACTACATATAAATATTCAAATTGGTAGCTCCATAAGAGAGACACATACGTTTCCTCTGATTTATTGCAAATTACAGAACCACAAAATTTGATGCGGTGGCAGCATCCTGCAAATTACAGGTTTAAAACTAACCATTGCTGTTTGATGACCAACTCGACAGTGGCTGGGTTGTAACAAAAATGTATTACTATATAAGTACATTGCATAGAGGTTAGTGTGGTTCACTGCCCATTGTCCATGCATGTGATTTCTCTATGAAAAGTGTTGGTGCATGTATATGCACAGGCATGCATTTGTGTCTGCATGTATTGGTGCCTCCTTGTGTCGTATTCTTAAATGTCCTCCACTTCATGACCTTGCAGCTGTATTTTCTGGTACGAGTGAAAGAGCTATACACTGGCCTGTTACCGGAGGCACATGTAGCTGTGACGATTGAAACTGGAAGAAAAAAATCGCACTGTGCGCTTACAACAGCCTTCAAAATGAAACAATTAAATTACTGGTGTAGCTTTCCCAATTACATAATGGTGATTTTAGAAGAGCAGGGTCGAACTTGTAAAAGCCCTCCAGATTTTTTAGACCTTCTGGGGCAGATTTACAAGCCCTTGCAACACTTTTGCGCTGCCGTTGCAACACTTTTTGTTACTGGCTTACTCCCGCAGCGCGGGACGTGAGTAAGCTTTACTGGTGGGCAGGAACTGCATTGCCCAGCAGCCCCAGCCACAGGAGGGCTGTCATCACCTCCCTGAAGTGCCTGGAGGTGCTGAAAAGCACAGGCTCACTCCTGCAGCGCGGGACGTGCCCGAGACTGGTTGAGGCTGGGCTGGGCAGTTTCTCTTGTTCCTGTGTTCTGACGTCATAAATAACTGGTAAGATCCCTTAATCTCTTCTTTCCTGTATTAAAGCTAGTCAAGTGAAATATGGACCAGAAAATTGGCAACAACCAAGGGGAAGTCTGCGGCCAAAAAAAGCACTGTTCACAAACTATTTGAAAAGTACAATGGGGATTATTAATAGTGAGATTGTCCAGTTAAAGGAGCGGCTACCATAACGACCCTGAATGCTGCCAGAAAGGAGACCAAATCTGTCATGGAAGATAGCAAAATGAGTACTGGATCTGACAAGAAGCACAGGATTTGGGTGACCAAAATGGCAGGAGCAACAGGAGCAGTAGCTTGAAGGACAATAGCTCCAATGACTCCAAGCCAGATCATTCAACTAGGCAAGGTCCTTGCGTATTGACAACCCCCTCAAAATATCCACAGCATCGGACACACCCAATTTGATTTCTCTATCCTCGAAAAGGTGTAAGCGTCGTACTGCATCAGCACCGTCAAAGAACAGTCTCCAGAAAACTAAAAAAAAGGGGGAGACATCAAGACAGGAGGAAAGGGATTTTGTGACAGGACCCGAAGATGTAACACGACATATGCAAGGCATTGAGACACTCTTTAAAAAATTGCATGGGAAAATAGACACTATTGAAAGGCGGGTTATGTCTGAGACAAAAATATTGCAAAAATACATTATTACATTAAAGGAACTGGTCGCAGCTTTGCAGACACCAAATGTTAACAATTTTTGTCAGAAACCTATGCTTAGTAGGAATGATGATAAGCAATTACAAAATGGTCAAAGCCATATTAATGAAACAGTAAAGGCTAACAGTCCTCAACCGCCTGCATTGCAAACAATGGAAGTACCTGGATCGTCTAGATCACATCCTGTTCCAAGATTAACGGTAACTCACAGAATGGCACAAAGACATAATCAAGTGACTGATGGCTATCATCGACCCAAGACGTACCCGGGGGGATCTTTTAGCTTGCCCCCTCAATCTACTCCCGATGTTATTGTCTTAAAAATGTCCCTAAACTTCGTGATAATTCCACTGAAACCTGGGACTCACTGAAGAACCAGGTTGTACATTGGTTCTCCAGTAACACCATTGTAGCACTAGGCTTTCATTCCAAGAAATATTAATGTGAAGAAGAATAAGGTGAGTGAGTAAAGGGGAAAAGTTATGTGAAGGGGATTGTGTTGTAGTACATTTTTGCCATCCCGAAGTGGAAGGCCGCCTATCGGAAGAGGTATCAGTAAAATACTCCTGGCCGTACAATGGCCTTAATGACAGCATTATTGCAGTACCTCTTAGGTACCTCTTAGATACCTTTACAGATCTAGTCTTGAGCAGCCCCATTTAAAAGGTAAAGCCAATCATAGCCCTGTTAACCTTAGGATACCACTTATGTCAAATAGGTTTGCCCCTTTAGGAAGCTGCAGCAAGGTTGATTGACTGCACCCAAAAACAACAGAACCTGATGATAGTATCACACTTGTAAGTTTTTGGACACACCCATGGTAGAAGTATGTGTGGTAGTGGAGCAGACGAATGAAGGTAGCCATCGTATCCCCTCAAATGGTATCGAAATAGATTCTATGGAAGCGCCACAACTAAATGTTTATAATGATGCCACCCTTTCCGAACAACATGACTGGGGTAGTTTCAACAATCTGTTTATCGGTTGGATCATTACAGATTAAGTCATGGAATGTTGCAGGGGCCAAAAATAAATTGCACATTCCAGTATGGCTTAAAAGTATTCAGCACTGCAATTTCGTTCTCTTACAGGAAACATGGTTAACAGAAGTTTTTTATATAAACGGTTTGAAAACTATTATTTCTAAAGCAATACGGTCTAAGGCTGGGAGAGCGAGGGGATGCCTGGCAGTAATAATTTCTGTGTCCCCACCCCTGACCCTAAAGAAAACTTATACAACTTCACAGTACTTCCAGCTCTTAGTTTTTAATGTCAAATGAAAGCAGAACATTGTACTCATTAATTTCTACAATAATATTTTTGACAATATGAGACAAGAGATAATTACAAAACTGGAGGTAGAGTTGGACACATTTCTGAAGGGATTGGGGGCGAAATTATATTAATTTGGGCAGGTGATTTTAATAGTTAAATATGTAAACATACCATAGGGGACCAATTTGGCTATGAAGACGTACATTGTGATCATATTTCCCATTTCCCTCACAATCCTTAAGGTGAAACTAGTAATCGTGGTATGTATAAACTTAACTTAGAAATTGTGGAGCCGGGCCCTTATTAGGGATTTCATGTTAATCATACATATGAGGGGGCTAAGTTGTCTTCATGTATTAACCAATTTTTAATATCTAGGAACTGTAGGCCTCTGGTTGATACATGTTTTATACAACCTAGTCTGCTTAGTGACCATCATTCCATTTTGCTAATAATAAACTCTAAATTATATTATAGAGCGAAGACAACTGTCCTTGCAACCAATATCAAAATGCAAGGTGAAAATGGAATATTGATAAAGTGGAAAGGCGTTGATCCCACTGTTTTTGTGGAAAATGTAATTTAAAAGAATAACCATCATATAAAAACATGCCTGGCCAATCTATATAGTAACATTGATATTGTTTCGGCCTTCCAGACCATTTCTGATGAAATCTCTAGGGATCTGAATGGTAAAAAAAAGAAAAAAAGTGATGATTGTCCACGATGGTTTAACCATCACTGCTCCAGAATAAATAGGGATTTGAAAAAAGAATAAAAAAGTAAACCAAGGAATAGAGATAAAAATGTGTAGTCTTCGGAAGAGCTATAAGCAAGCCTTAAAGTTGAGAAAGACTGAAATCAGGGAGAATTTGTGGGATAATCTGATCCAAGCAGCCGAGACTAAGAACTCCACCCTCTTCTAGAAAACCATAGACCAACCTTTGTTTAAAGATGTCTCATCTGCAAAGATTGACACATTAGTTATGTCAGAAGAATGGTTAACCCACTTTGAGCACATTTTTAATCCTTCACAACAGTCTATCGAAACATATGAAAATCTACATCACCCTAATAAATACCCCTAAGACAGTAATAATTACCATAGAAGAGATAAAAATAGCTTTAAAGAATAGCGCAAGTGGGAAGGCTGCAGGACCAGATGAGGTCCCCATCGATGTTTTTAAGCATAATGTAGATTTCTGGTCCCCTATTCTAGTCAATTTGTTTAATGCTATCATTAATAGGGTGTTCCTGGTAAATTGGGCTAAAAGTGCGATTGTCCCAATTTTTTAAAAAGGCGACAGAGGTAGCACAAAATGCTTCCGACCAATATTTCTTCTTGATTCCACCTCTAAACTAACAGGCAGAGTTTTGGTAGCCACGTTGAAATGCTGGGTAAAAGAGAAAAACGTCTTAACCAATGCCCAGTACGGCTTTAGAAGGGGTATTGGAATAGTTGAGCAGTGCGTCAACCTCTAATTGCTTATAGGGAAATACACACCTGCCAAAGAAGGTCTACTCCATCTCTGTTTTGTCGAACTTTCCAGTGCGTTCGACTTGGTAAATCATTCTATGTTATGGCAAACATTAGCAGAGATGGGCGCCCCATAGGATATCATAAATTTCCTATCACAGATATTTTCCCATGTAACCTCGAAGATACGCTATGGCCAGAAGGGGGAATGCACAACGCACTTTAGAGTAACTCGCGGAATCAGACAAGATTGCATTCTTGCCCCCCTTCTTTTACACTCCATATTAACGGTATTGACTTTATATTACAGAGTTTGAAAGCTGATGCCCCTGTTGTTGGCAAATGTGTCACCACAGTTTTATTATATGCAAATGATGCAGTCCTAATATCTAGGACTGTAAATGGTTTCCAAGTTCTGATAGATAATTTTACAAACTTTATGACCAAAAAAGACTTAAAAATAAATTTGAATAAAACACGTGTCATGACATGTGGGAAAAGGAACATTAAGAGTTGAACCCACAATGTTGGGGGAACACCCATCGAAAGGACATCTACTTTTTCTTATCTGGGGTTACTTTTTAACAGCAAAGGACTGTGGACTTCACATGAAAATTCTTGTAAACTAAAATTTTTGAGGGATCACTGAAATATTATCGACGGTCACATTATCGACTAGCTAAAATATCGTTGAAAAATTATCGAGGACAAAAATATCGACTTTCTATACTTATTACACAAACTACAAAAATATTGAGTCAAAAATATCGAGTACTTACAATATCAAGTACATAAATATCGCCTTAATAAATATCGACTACAAATATATCGTGTAACATGAAATTAACCCTAACACTACAAAAATATCGACAACTAAAATATAGACTACTAAAATATAGTTTTTTAAAAATTATCGAGTTAATTTTTGTACACTTTCATGTCTAAAATACCATATTAATCATCAATAAAAGTCATTGCTCTATACAAAATACATTTTACATATAATACCTGTTACTTTTATAACATTCCTATTTATCTACATTTGCTATACATTCTATTACATGCGTTCTATCATTTTCTAAATATTCTTTGCATTTAACAAACATTTTCATTACTTATTTTCACTTAAAAATCTATTTCATTTACCAACTAACCTGCTTTAATGCGGCAATCACCACATACCACCATTCTCACCTCAACAAACACACCAATTAACAAAAAAAATTCAAACTAGCCTATACAATGCTTCATTACATCCTACAACCAATCAAATCAAAGCACACAAAATACACATACTATAAAAGGGATACATGCATTCTACCATTTGTTGCTGCTAACTCTATAGAAAGCAGATGCCAACACTCTGAAGATTTTGTTCCTGAAGAAACATCTTTAAAGATCCAACTCACTAGCTAATTATTCAAGTAAGTAACAGTGCATTATTTAGAAATCTAAATTAGAAGTGTAGTATTTTACTTACATCTCCTAACTGTTGCACCTATTTTATTTTTATCTCTTCCTACATTTCTGATAGAAACTACTCCAAATCAATTCCTAATACATGGTCATATTTCTTCACATGGAAAATCAGATAGTAAGTATATATTAATGCTCTGTTATACACCAACTGCTGTTTTTAAACACTATTTTTCAAGATTCTTTCTTTATTTTAAACATTATATTTACATGTGGAGAAGTGTGGCTCAGGGGTTAGAGACGGCAGACCCGGAAGCTGAGATCGGCCCTGGACCAGGGTTCAATTCCCCGCCTCGGCGGGTCTTGGGCTAAAAATTCCACGGACTCGATAATTCTCGCTCCGGTGCCTTTTCGACTCACGGGTTCACACTCTGCGACTCTGGGCAATAGCTTGCTTAATCTCCACAACGGCCCCTCGCGGCGGGATGCCTGGCTTTCACCTTGTGGATACCCTGCCGGGGTTATCTCACAGGGGAATACCAGGACGGGTTCTCTAAGCAAGCGCCGGGACACCCACTGCGGGTAGCTGTGCGCTATATAAGCTCAAATACATTTACATTTACATTTTTTACAGAAATACTGAGATTTTCCTATTTCTACACTACAAATGTATAAAACTACACTAATTAAACATGTAAGTATATATGTTTTTGTTATTAAACACCCAATATTAAAAATGCAAATTTCTAAACAACATATCTTGCATATTACATCTTCCCTACAGATCATATAAAACATCCAACATCAACTATACCAAAAGACAAGACTACCCTTGTAAAAAATGTAAGTATACTTGTAATTTGTCTAAAACTTCAGAAAAAAACGCTAACTATGTTCTTAACACCATGTTATATATTTTTATTTTCCTCTACAGATATTCTGAATACATCATACATCTATTCTACACATCCTATAAAAACATCCAACACCAACTATACCAAAAGACAAGACTACCATTGTAAAAAATGTAAGTATACTTGTAATTTGTCTAAAACTTCTGAAAAAAACGCAAACTATGTTCTTAACAACATGTTATATATTTTATATTTCCTCTACAGATATTCAGAATACATCATACAGCTATTCTGCCTACAGCAAAGAAAACGACTTATTTAGAAGTTAGTATACTTTTAAATATTTCCCATTTCCCAACGGTTCCAAATATTAATTATAATAATTTACATTTATTTATTCTATCTTCTCTACAGACCGGAACTTTACTACCTTGATGTACTACACCAAATACTACAACAGTACTATTTAAACAAGTAAGTATATGTAATGTTTACATCAAATGTACTACTAAGCAAAATGGACAACTGCTTTTTCGTAGGAAAAACGTTTGTTATGTGTAAACATTAACTTAGCATTTCTATATTTTCATACCAACAGTAAATAAAGAAATACATACAAGAAAATCCTTCAAAATACAGTTCTGCATTTGTGATTACTACTTTTAGTAACTGTAAGTATACATACATCATTAATTATGTTTGAACCACAAAGTGAAATATATGTGTTTTGATTTTGTTTCTTTCTACTCTTTGCTATAACAAGTAAAACAAAATGACAGAAGGTGCAGAATTTGTTATGTCACAGAAAAAAAAATTACTATTATGTTATATGGGTTATGTGTATAATCAGGAAAGACAAAGTGGTAGAAAAGTTTTTGGGAAGTGTACCAAATATTACTCCAACAAATGTTATGGGAGGGCTACTACTGAGGAAACTAATGTGTTATTTACCAGGGAACACAATCATCCCCCAAATGTCACAGAAATTGAAATAAGAGATGCTTTAGAAAGTATTAAAAGTGCTAGCACACAAAGTGATAAACCAACAACACAAATCCTTAAAGAAGAACTGTTAAAAGTCCCAGCCCATGCTTCAGGTCAACTACCCTCTATTGACTCCCTGAAACGCACAATTGCACGCACTAAAAGACTCACTAGCACAAACCAACCCAACCCAACTACTTTTGAGGAAATTATTATTTCACCAGAAATGGCCATCACACAAAATAAAGACAAATTTATCCTTTTTGACAATGAAAGCAGTACAAACAGAATCATTATGTTTGCAACTGCAAGTAATTTAAGAAAAATCAAGCAGTGTCCCCAATGGATGATGGATGGAACATTTAAACCATGCCCAAAACCTTTTTATCAATTATATTCCATCCACGGTTTATACCATCACTCTAACATACCTTTCATTTACTGTTTGCTACCCAACAAACAGCAAAACACTTATACAGAAATATTAAATGTTCTCAAAACTGAAATCAATAATTATTTTCCAGAAAAAATAATTATTGATTTCGAATTAGCTATGATTAATAGCATTTTGAGAACATTTCCCCACACAGCAATCCAGGGTTGCTATTATCATTTTAATCAGAGCATATGGAGGCATCTCCAAAAATCAACTTTAAGTATACTATACTCAACATATAGCACCTTTGCCTATCAAGTTAAAAAATTGATAGCCCTGGCCTACGTTCCTGTTACCGATGTAGGGGAACACTACAATTTATTAATTGACAGCACATATTACAAGAGGAATGAAGATAAACTAACGCCATTACTGGACTATTTCGAAGATACTTGGGTGGGAAGGTTGCACAGATCTGGACATCGACGCCAACCCAAATTCCAAATCCCTTGTTGGAATGTCTATCATAGTACTTTAAACCAAGAGGCTAAAACAAACAACAGTGTAGAAGGGTGGCATAATGCTTTCCAAGCTACCACAAGCAGAGGCAAACCCACATTCCATAACCTTCTAGAAGCTTTGAAAAAAGAACAAAGCTATCAAGAACTAAGAATGGAACAATCTGTGTCCCAAATTGGTCCAAAACTCACAAAACAAACTAAACAAATGTTCTGACTACTGCAAAGTCAAGTCACACTATACCCTACAACTAGAGGATTAGAATACCTGTCAATAATAGCTAAAAGTCTACTATAAAAATGTCTACAAAATATACTAATGTCTTCTTACAATAATGGTAAAATTATATTTCATAAACATTTGTAATCAATTATAACTAATACATATTTGTTTAACAAACTTATCAAAAATTGTAACATTATTTCTGAACAAATATGCAATATTTATAATTACATCACACATACACATTACATAAAAATGGACATTTCCCACCCAATAAAAATAGTAATTTAAATACTTACAATTTTTGTAGATGAAAAAGACGTAATCAAGCAAAATGCAATCCATACAATCCAATCCAATATAGGACAATTCCAATATGGGAAACCCTCAAAAACTCGAAAATTAATTTTTTTTTTTAAAAAACGCTCCTGGAAATCCCGAAAACAATAGTGTGGACACTTTAGTATTTAAAGTGATATACACACAACTTTTAAAAAACGTTCACGCATATCAATGTATCAATCCAATTCAAAACCCTCCAAAAACCCGAAAAAAGTAGAAAATGTGTAAAAATCGCTCCTGGCAAACACGAAAAATAGGAGATAAATGTCAAAATATAACCATAATAAGTCAAACATTAGTTTCTCCGGAATAAAACACGCTTCCTTCCATGTAGTTTTCATGCGAGGAACCGGAACCTGTAAAATAACAGACATAACGAAACCCACCCACAAATAGCCCATAACATTTGTAAATACACTCACAATTAACATTAACCATGTAAGAAGACATTTCCGAACACTTAAAATAACACTAGAACTAAAACATACACGACGCATCTCTATCGACAACATTTCACCTAAACGCTACTTAAACAATTCATACATACACAAAAAAACACTACACAGTTCGAATATACCCTCAAACATTACCACTTAGTTATAATTTGTATGTAAAAATAACCTTACCTCTCTCCACGCAAAGCAACTCCCAACCGCGAGCTTCTCCAGTCCTGAATGAAGCGCAATAACCTTACGCGGTAAAAAAGTAGTCCCCTTAAACCATTTTTGTAAAAGTATCATAGACAATACAATGTTATAGTTTAAAAATATAATACATACACATTTTTTATTTTAAAAATTAATACACTAGACTCATTATAATTTAACATGTTTAAGAAATACAAATATTATAATATTAATTAATATATAGTAATTTTTATATATTAATATTATTAAAAAATGATGTAAGACTTGGAATAAAAGATGTAAATATTTTGTTATTGTGTACATTTATAGGAATAAGTTTGTGTTTGTTATAAAGTAAACATTATAATTGTTTATGGTAATAATTAATAATAATAAATAATAAAACGTATTTATTGTTATTAATATCAAAATTATAACCATTTAATATATAAACAATGCCCTGAAATTATCTCTGAATGTATGTATTTCTGAAAAGAATAAATAAATGATTATGTTTAGTAATTAATAATAATAATAATAAATATATTTGTTATTATTTTTATTAATTATTACAAAATGTTTTTTAATAATTTCTAACTATTATAAAAGAATATAATTGCATAAATAATCTTTTTGCAATACCAGATATTATTATTAAACATATTGTTCCCCTATACTGTTATAAAGTTTACAACATAATATATTTATATGTTTAATTTAAAAACAACATTGTCTGAAATATGTAACAACAAATGTTTTAATTTGTATTTCAATTTCTTGAGCAAATAATAATATTCATGTTACTTTATAAAAATGTAAATGTAAAAAATATATATTTAATAATATTAATATTTAATATTAACATTATTAAATATTAATTGAGGAAGTTTAAAAAAAACGTGTTTTTATTTAATTCAATATAAATACTTGTAACTCAAAGTTAATGATGAAAATATTTTATATTTACTGAAATAATGTTGTTAACTAATTTTGTTTTATAATTGACAACATGTATATAAATGATAATGTGTTATTCAGCAAATACTACATTTCAAAATAATGTTATGTTATTTTTGTTTGTGATTGTATTGCAGTACACAATAAAAATTTCAAAAATGTTTAATAAAGTTTTTTGAAAACATCCATGTTGCATTATTTTTGAATATTATGACAGTAATGTAAAAATGTATGCAAATGTGCTGGACACTGACCAATTTAATATTTCCTATTGCTACTCCAGTCAAGCTAATATCATGGAAGGTGCTGGACACTGACCAATAATTTTTTACTATTCCTACTCCAGTCAACCTAATATCAGTGAAGGTGGTGGACAGTGACCAATGATTAATTACTAATCCAACTCCAGTGTAGCTAATATCAGTGAAGGTGCTGGACACTAACCAATTAATAATTACTATTCCAACTCCAGTCTAGCTACTATCAGGGAAGGTGTTAATACATATATTTTGTAGATAAATTCAAAACTTAATAATATAATGTAATTTTTTTATTTTTTATTTCATTTAATAGCTTTAATGTATTATTTTGTTTTTTTACCCTGTACGCCTGTACCCCAAAAACCCAAAACTGACCCTGAACACTAAAAATACCCCTTCACCCAAAAACTCAAAACTGACCCTGAACCCTAAAAATACCCCTTAACCCAAAAATTGAAAACTGACCCTAAACCCCAAATCATACCCCTTTACCCAAGAACTGAAAACTGACCCAGAACCCTACAAATACCCCTTTATCCACAAACTGAAAACTGACCCTGAACCCTATAAATACCCCTTTACCCACAAACTGAAAACTGACCATGATCCCAAAAAATACACCTTTACCCAAGAACTGAAAACTGACCCTGAACCTTTTAAAAACCCCTTTACCCACAAACTGAAAACTGACCCTGAACCCAAAAAATACACCTTTACCCAAGAACTGAAAACTGACCCTGAACTCTTAAAAAACCCCTTTACCCACAAACTGAAAACTGACCCTGAACCCTTTAAAAACCCCTTTACCCACAAACTGAAAACTGACCCTGAACCCAAAAAACACACCTTTACTAAAGAACAAAAAACTGACCCTGAACCCTTAAAAAACCCCTTTACCCACAAACAGAAAACTGACCCTGAACCCAAAAAATACACCTTTACCCAAGAACTGAAAACTGACCCTGAACTCTTAAAAAAACCCTTTACCCACAAACTGAAAACTGACCCTGAACCCAAAAAATACACCTTTACCCAAGAACTAAAAACTGACCCTGAACCCTTAAAAAACTCCTTAACCCACAAACTGAAAACTGACCCTGAACCCTTTAAAAACCCCTTTACCCACAAACTGAAAACTGACCCTGAACCCAAAAAATACACCTTTACCCAAGAACTGAAAACTGACCCTGAACTCTTAAAAAAACCCTTAACCCACAAACTGAAAACTGACCCTGAACCCTTTAAAAACCTCTTTACCCACAAACTGAAAACTGACCCTGAACCCAAAAAACACACCTTTACCCAAGAACAAAAACACTGACCCTGAACCCTTAAAAAACCTCTTTACCAACAAACTGAAAACTGACCCTGAACCCAAAAAACATTCCCCTTTAACCAAGATTTTTAAACTGACCCTGAATCCTAAAAAGACTCCTTTACACAACATTTAATAATATTATTTAATTACCAAATAATTAATAATTAACAATAACAAAAAAGTAAATATATTAGCACATTAGCTGTAATTAATAGAATTTATTAATTAATATTATTTATTTCCAAATAATTAATTAACATTAACACACAATTATAGATAATAATAAAATTACTCTAATTAATGGAATTAACTAATTAAAATTAATTAATTACCAATTAATTAATAAAAAATATGTAAAACAAATAATTAAATAATTAACTAATTAACATTAATTAATTACCAATTAAGTAATAATTTACAAAATTTAACTAACATATATTTATTAATTAATTATTATTAAATTACTTCCCACCCTATTCCCCTATAAACCCACTACCCGCTCCTAAACATTAACTACTATTTATATTAATATTAAAACAATTTTTTTTTTTTTACATTTTTTCAACATATTCTCGATATTTTTTCCTTTGACTATTTATCGATATTTTGTCTGGTCGATATTTTTGTGTCGATATTTTTGTAAACGATATTTTTTTATAATTTTTTCTGTCGATATTTTGTCCAACGATATTTTTGAAGTCGATATTTTTTTAATGTCGATAATTTTTACTCGATATTTTGTCCATTTGATATTATGTAGTCGATATTATGTCTAGTTACCATTTTGGAGATAAAGCGAAGCTGTCTTCAGATTCACCCAGTAAGTAGGCAATATATGTGCAATCTTAAATTTATATGGGAGTACGTGCATCACAGGGGTTTGCTACAGTAAATAATTATGGGGCATGACCGATATCTCCCCACTACAAACCCTTGAAAATACATTTCCAAGAAGGGTATTATCGGTCCCAAACTCAACAGTTATTTATATAGCTCATAAGGAGCTAGATGCACCATACCTGAGCGACTTGATCGACGTAGCTGCCCTCACATTGTGGTACCAAATCTGGACAAAAGATGAAGCACACTTTACTAAAGATATAATTCTTGATTGCCTTGAACTAGACTTTTATAGGAACATACCATGGTTACATTATATCTATAGACTTCTAACCGATTGCAACATGGTAAATAACTTTAAAGATCCAGAGAGCATCCAGATCTATAGTAAAGGGGAGCTCAAAAGGAGATTTTGGAAATCTAGACAAACAAAGAGGGTAGCGAACTCAGTTAAAAACAAGGTGTCAGATCTCATTGTGAAGTACCGATCTCTCTGGGCACACAACCATATCTTATTTTTACAAGAAATGTACAACATAGATTTTATCTAACAAGATTAAGGTTGAGCACGCTCCACTTTCAAGTAGCTTTCCCCCAAAATGGGCAAGTGGAGCTCTAACTTACCTAGGTGCCTGTGTGATGGTAAATCATCCCAGAGTACTTTGCATTTTATACTCTTTTGAAATTTTTATAGGGACATTAGAAAATTTATTTATTACGACCACTCTTTATTACTAATAAGCTGTATTCTTATGAATCTTTTTTTTATCATGTCTGTAATCTGGAAAATGCATCGATATGTAATGCGGTTATCCTTTTCATTCGGATGGCTTTTACACAGAGAAAGGATCTTACATATTTGGAAATGCTGAATTATGAAATCGAATAGTTGCATTTTAATATATATATATATTTATATTACACATCCTGATATAAAGTTTTAGTGATAATAAGCTGCTATTTGAGGTTTTTACTATTTTGTATGGATCATTGTATGAATCCACTGTTGATTTTATCGTTTACCGTGAAGACATGCAAACAGTTAACGGTATTCTTCATTTACATCCATGAGGAAATGTGTTTTTGTGAAAATTTATGGTACGAGAAATGTATTTCTTTTGGTTTCTCTTAACAATAAAATATTTTTTTAATTTATGATTAAATGTTTTTATTGTATAATGCTTTTATGGTTATATTTCTATATACCGAATAAAGCTTGATTGAACTGACTCCAGCAATGCAAGACTTTTGCGCCAACAGATGCGTCAAAATTTCTGCTGCATCTGGCAATCCTACGCCCTGGTGCGCTATATTGTAAATATGTACAACCATGGTGGGCCAAGGGTTTTGCTCGCAGGGGCAGGGAAACTGATGTATCTATACAGAAGCGTCAGTTTCTTCTAAATAAGCTCCTCTCTTTCTTTCATCTCTGGAAGGAGTCTAGCTGTATGTGGGCAGCAGGTCTCCAGAAGTAATAGAATCCAATTGATACAGTTGGTTTTTTCAATTACTCTGGGACCTCCGACTCAAATATCTCGTCATGATGCAGTCTTAAATGATTATTTTGGCAATGATTTCACAAAAAGAAAGCATCTCGATCATTTTTCCACACAGTGTAATGTCCTTAAACAGATTATTATGCAGACCAGATTGTGTCTTCATCTACAATGAGAATCCCAAAAATCTTCTTCTTTAGACTAACTGGGTCATGACGTTCACTAGAGCCAATGATGGGATATCCTTTCATCTTTCAAACATACCCAAACAATTCTGAAAGACACTACTAGATGGCATGGTTGTATGGATCACATTCACATTAAACAAAACGCACTGGATTTTGTCTCTGAAAGCTTAGAAAACACCACAGTATTTGGAGAACTCCTATCCAAAGGCTTCCTTTTTTTTTTTTTAATTTTTTATTGAGCAGGTTCGAGAAATACAAAGGAAATTATAAACCTATACAAAATTGTGATATAATATTATACATAGGAAAAAGAAAATTCCAGAGTTCGAAATGGCAGAACATTCATCAAAAAAGATTTTAAGTAATAACGTCAGCATATAGTGAATTCCGGTTTCAATCCATTGTGACAATAACATGATATACCTTTAGGAATCACATTTAGATAAGCAAGTTCTCTAAGATAACGTGGAGAATTTAAAGAAAAAACATCCTTTAAATAGACAATATATTAATCTGAGCAAATATTTAGTCCCTTTGCAGCTCATACCAGTTGGCTATTGGTGACCAGATTTGTTCCCCGTATAGTCGAGATTTCTTCCCTCTGGTTCTATAGATTGCTACTTCTTGCTTATATATTGCTAGTAGTCTATTAAGCCATCCCTGGAAAGTTGGAGCTTCAGAATCCTTCCATCTTGCTGCAAGAATAATTCTATAAACAGCCGTGCCAATGTAAACAGCAGGAATTTCTAGGTTACTAAGGCCTAGAGAATCATCGTACCCTAACAAAAACAGAGTTGTTGATATTCTTATTTTGTGTCCGAAGATTTCGGCCCAGTACTTCGTGATGCTTTTTTTTATTTGTTCTAATTTAGGGCATTCAGAGAACATGTGTATAAGGTTTGCAGGTCCTAGTGATGCATTTATCATGTGCTATCTTGCCCCAAATGAACAGTTTGGAAGGTGTGTAGTATAAGTTAAATGTAGTTTTGTAGATTTGGGCCTTTAGGTTAGTAGCAAGTAAGACTTTCAAAGATAATTGTAAAGTCATGTCTATGTCTACATTTGGGTTGTTCAATTTATTAGCCCAGCTTGTTTCTATATATTCAAGGTCATCGGGGTGGTTTCTCATGAAAATATCATATATATTGCTTATTCTGGTTGATTGTTTTCCTGTCAGATCTAGGATTGGTATGGGTTTTAGGTCTATATTTGATATACTTTGTCTAAGGGTTGTGTAAATTTGAATACATTTTAGATAGTCTGTAAAATGGATGTGATATTTGACATAGAGCTCCTCAAATGTTGTTTTGCCATCTCTGTCTAGGAAGTCACCAATAGTTATTATGCCTAAGTTCTTCCAGCGTCTCGTTATAATATCGTTAAGATAGTGTGGTATTACTGCGCTATCCCATAAAGGGGTATATTTGGTGTATTTTGAAATTGTCAATGTTTTAATGGTTCTATTCCAGGTTTTAAAGGCATCTGTAATGGTTTTAAAATTGATCTTTTTAAAATAAGATGGTTCTACTTGTCTCAGTAGCAGGCCTCTGGCTTTACTGCCCAGTTAATTCATAGATTAATGGTATGGGTTGACCTAGATCGTTATAATTATTAGGACAGGGTGTGAGCAAGAACGTCATTTGTTGTAAGATGGTTGCCCATAGGTAGTATGTTAAGTTTGGGATTGCTAAACCACCTCTAGATGGTGGTAATGTCAGCTTAGGTAGGGCTCTCCTTATCTTCCCATAATTCCAAATAAACAAGGATATTGCTCGGTCAAGTTTTTTCATTGTATCATTGCTAGCTAGAAGGGGAATAGCTCGAAACAGATATAGAATCTTTGGAAATATCGTCATTTTAACATAGTTTCCTCTACCAATTATGGAAAGATGAAGATTATTTACTCTGAGTAAGTCTGATTTTATTTTTTTAATTAGAGGGTCATAATTTAGTTGATTAATTTCACTTATTTTTGGCGAGATGTTCACTCCTAGATATTTTGCGTTGTTAACTCTGTATTGACTTACAAAAGGTGTATTCTCGGTACATATAACCATGGTTTTATCTTGATTTAGAGAGTAGCCTGAATATGATCCAAAAGATCGGGAGGTTTCTTCAATTTCAATTATGGCCTCTGCGGGGTTAGTTGTTACAACCGCCACGTCGTCGGCGTAGGCGGGAACTTTAGTGCTGTAAATGCCTACTTCAATAGGTATGATCACCGGTGATGTTATTAATTTAAGAATTAGTGGATTAATATATAGTGCGAATAATAATGAAGAGCACGGACAACCTTGTCGCATACCTCTCTGAATGTTTATATTTTCCGATTCGCATCCACCAGTCATTACTCTTGCCTTAGGGACCACATAGAGGGCTTTTATAGATTTTATAAAAACCGGGCCGATGTCGTTAATGGCTAGTATTTCCCAAAGAAACTGCCAAGAGACCCGGTCAAAGGCCTCCTCGGTATTTAATAAGATCATCGACATCTGGCCCCCCTCTACTCCCATGATGTCAAAGAGGGAGATAACTCTGCGTGTATGATCTGTGGTTCTCTTGCCTGGTATAAAACCGTGTTGCCAGGGAGAGACCAGATGTTCCATGATCTTACTCAGACGGTTGGCAAAAATCTTGGCATATGTTTTGGAATCTGAATTGATCAATGAAATTGGCCGATATGATGTTGTTAATTCTGGTGGTTTATCTTTTTTTCCAAAAATGCCTATATTAGTTTGCTTCCAAGATTCGGGGGGTTTACCATGCCATTGTATCCCTAGAAAAAGGTCATGTAAGAACGGGATAATTAAATTGCCCAATATTTTATAGAAATCTAGGGGAATTTTGTCTGGTCCCGCTGCTTTTCCTGCGGCTAATTCTGCTAAAGCTAACTCTACTTCTGTTCTGGAAATTTCTTTATCAAGCTCTTTCTTTGTATCTTCGTCTATGGTTTTCGCCATATTTGTCTCTCTAAGCCAGTTATCTAAAAACTCTTTGGTATCAACTGTCGATAGCTTATCTTAATTCTGATATAATTTTTGATAGTAATCATGAAAGCATGTGGCTATATCCTCTTGGGTGGTATATTTTTGCCCGCCATATTCAATATTTGGATGAAGTTGCGAGATTGAGATTGCCGAGTTCTGAGGGCAAGATGTCTTCCGACATTCTCTCCAGTCTCATAGATTTTGTTTCGATTTGCTTGGAGAGTTTCAGCTGCTTTTTGCGTTAGATCTTTATTAATCTCAGCTTTAAGTACTAAGATCTTTCTAAGAGTGTCCTCAGCCTGAATCCCATGATGTAACTGGTTAGCATGTAAATGTTCTAGATTTATAAGCCTGTTTGTTAGTTGTGTATATATTTTTTCACGTTCTTTTTTGCGACTAGCTACAAAAGTAGCAGTCTCGCCCCTTAATGCGGCCTTAAAACTATCCCATACATTCATCCGAGAAGCACCATATTGGTTAATATCGAAGAATTCTTTGGACCATTGTGTGATGTGTGTTATGTATTCTTGATTAACAAGAAGTTTGCGATCAAATGTCCATTGCGGATAGACCATCTTATATCTAGGGGCCTCAAATGTTATATAGAGTGCATTATGATCTGATATTGTCTTGGGGGCTTTAAATATAAGAGCATTCAGAGCAATATCCATGGTCGTGAATATGTAATCTATACGTACATATTTTCTGTGTGGATACGAGAAGTACGTATATCCAGGATCTCTTCTGTTCTTTAAAGACCATATGTCTCGAAGATTATAGCTACGAATCAAATTTTGAACTGCCCTGAATACTCTCGGTTTTCGACCTGTATAGGTGTGTTGATTTAGGTTGTATTGTAGTTGGCCCATTGTTAAATTTAGGTCGCCACATAAGATTAATGTACCTGCCCATGATGCTAATTCTAATTCTAGCTCTATGAATAATGTAGGATCATCAAGGTTAGGACCATAAATAGAGCAGATAGTAATGCCTATATTGAGTTGGACAATGGCCCATCTGCCATGAGGGTCAGCTTATTTTCGTGTTGGGGCACCCAGTCTTGTTCTCGCTAAAATTGTGACTCCCCTAGTTTTGGTGGTTTGTGTAGTTGTAACCAATAGGTTAAAGCCCGGAACTTTTATTTGATTTATCTCTCCTATAGGAATATGGGTTTCCTGTATGCATATAATATCGCATGAGATTTGAATCATTAATTTATTGAATTGAGCCCTCTTTCCTTTATCATTAAGTCCTGCCACGTTCCAGCATCCTAGTTTTAGCTTCCCCATTTTATTGTTCTATGTATTAGATGGTATTCATGACTCATATATAATGTTTTACTGTTTTTCAATATTCCTTTAGTATTCCCCAATCTGCTCGTTTTACAATGCATTTCCCCCCCCCTTTCTTCCCACACGCCCACCCAACACCCTCCCCTGTCCCCACCCCCCTTGAACCCTCCAGCAACCCCAAAAAGGCAACAAGACTCCATGAGAGTCTATAGTGATGGAATAGCATTGTCTGCCCAACACCAGCGAAACATGCAATCCAAAAAAGGAAAAAAGAGGATCATAACATAAAAAATGAAAAAAAAAATAGGAGAAAATCAAAAAAAGGCTAGTGAAAAAAGAAGTATTGTACACCAGTTCATCTGTGACTCCCTGAATTTACTTAATAGTCAATAAGGAAGTCAATAAGGAAATCTAGTGATTCTCAGTGATTCTCAGTGACATAGGCTATTATAACCTATTATACTGCTTAAAGATTTATTTTAAACTCTCTAGGTATTCTTTAGCCTTGATCTCAGATGTAAAGAATTTTGTTTGCCCACCATAAATCACTTTTAATTTAGCCAGATTGTTCAAGTATACCACTGCTTTCTTTTCTTGAAAGGGCTTGATAAGCTGTCTTAGTCACCACCTCCTTTCGACTGTATCATGGCAAAAGTCAGGGCGTACAAAATATGAAATAGAATCCTTGCTGCGATGTTTATCCGGACTTTTTCAGATATAGCTTGTCGAAGCAGAAAGTTCCCAAAATAAACTAGGATGGCTCGAGGATATTTTCCTGCGGCTGCTGTAGTTTTTAAGGTTAGGGGAACTCTATGCGCTCACTGTATCTCATAGCTCCAATCCCAGGTGGCAAGTTCTGGAAGGGTATCACGTAGCAGCTGTATAATAAAGGTTCGGCAATCTTCTCCTTCTGCTTTTACCAGCACGCCAAGAACGCGTAAATTATTTCTGCGAAGTCTATTTTCATAATCTTCGAGTTTCCATCTAATATCCTGGAACTGTGCTTCATGTGCCTCCACGCGCTCGTTTGTTGTGGCAGCTTCTGTTTCGTTCAGCACGATCTGGTCTTCTATATCATTTAATCTTTCTGTAAAGGCGCCCATAGTTTTTTAGAGCTTACGAACTACACCTTGCACTTTCTGTAATGCTACTCGTGCCTTACGGCTGTCTTTTGATGTCTCTTCCCGATGAGATGCGATGGCTTGTAATACTGTTTCCATAACTTGTGTCAGTGTAGCCCCAGAAGGATCAGTCTGTTCACTATTTGGGACTTGGTTTGAGGATGATGCTTGAGATGTTGCAATAAGATTCTGATTCTGATTTAAGGCCAAGACAGTCGGGGTGTAGTCCCATGTCAATTCATTTGCTCCATGATGTCCTCCCCTTTTCTTTTTAAGTATCGTCCTCCTTCTATCTCGTGGTTCTTTTGGGGGGTTAGGATCTGATTCTGTGCTTATATTGGAGTCAGAGTCATTCTCTGCTTCATCGATCTCATCCTCAGTATCATCTGACCAGCTAATATCCTCAGAGAAGGAATAAAAATCTGTAATGTCTTTACCCGCTTCCATAGCCTCAATAGGATCAATAAGGTGGTCATTTATCGCACTATTAGCTGTTATTGCCTCTTCGTTCCTGCTTGAGTCTGTAATCTCTTTCGCCTCAGCCATTAATTGTATCTTATTGACGCGCTGTTGTAACACTGAGTTCGAATCAGTATTTAAATCAGTATTTAAGCCCATATTTAAGGGGGTAGTATTTATCGGCATATTCTTATTCGGCTCAGGTGTATAGTTACTGTCATTATTGGTGTCACTGCAAGTAGGGGCACTAGCCGACCCAACAATCCCAGTGGTAGCATCTAGAATTTGTGCCTGTGCCTGTGTCTCTGGGGGGTCTGGAGTTTCTCTGATGTTAGAGGCAATATCGCTAATCCCCCCTTGGGAAGTATCCCTACTGACATGAGAAGCAGAAGCAGGAGCAGAGTGAAACGTTTGGCTTACCGCGGTAACCGTGGCATCAGATCCCTCTGAAGTAAGAGCAGCCTCTTGCCTTTCGTTGTGATCAGGTGTGTTCAGGTCTTGAGTTACCTCCATCTGTTCTATGGTGGGCGCCGACTCGCCCGTTTTCCCTGCGTTAATCCCAGCTACTGGTGTGGCAGCTACTTCAGTAGCAGGTGCAAGGTGTTCCTTAGAGTTAACTCGCTGTGCCGGCTTGTTTTGAAGTCTCTAGGTGGCAGCGGCTCGCTGCGTCATCGTAATCACCGTGGGAGCAGCCGGGACAGGAGCTGAGGCAGAAGGTAGTACGGCGGGGGTTTTGCTGAAAATAGCACCTCTCCGAGCCGGCGTTCTCTCAACTTATCCCCCGGCAGGAGTTTCAGGAAGTTCCCCGCGGGTAGCACCGCGCCTGTTGCTGGCTTCTTGGTCGCGGAGGGCTTGCCGGGCTGCTCTTGTTTTGGCCGCTGCAGAGGCAGCAGCAGCCGCGTTCTTTGGGGCCATTGTGTCCTGAATGCCGGCGTGTTCCGCTTGTGCTGCGTGTTTCGGGCTACTTCCCAGGTGCAGCAGCCAAAGGTGAGGTTGGACGCCTAAAGAGGGGCGGTTACCGGCCAGCAACCGTAGCACTGTGTATCCGATGACTGAAGCAAGTAGTGAGAGCGGGATCACGCATTCGAAAGGTACAGTTACGGAATCGGCAGGCTGCACCATTTGATCCGAGTTTAGCATTTCTTCAATTTAATTCTTTCCATTATAGCAATCATAACGTAGCATCTCTCATTTTTCTTCCAAGTAGTTATCTCGGTTATCTCTTAGCAGCATGTTCCGCTGAGTTGTTCAGAGGCTGCTACCGGCGTCTAGCCTGACGCCGCCATCTTGCCTCGTCAAAGCTTCCGTGGGGCCTGATTCCCTTCACTTTCTAAGAATCTTTGCGCCTCGTTCCAAGTAGGGCTTAATGGGATGGGAGTATTTATAACACCCAGAAAACACCAAAGCCTCAGGGCAGTGTGTTTAGGTGCAGTCGATATATTCTATCCTGAGCTCCCCGACTCAGAATGACCTTCTGAGACAAACAATTGTTCCAAAATGAAACGATTTGCAATTACGGTCTGTTACACTTTGCTGTACAGCAACAAACCGCGAACAAAGGCCTGAAAAGATCCTATTGATATACATTTATGGATCAAAATGTATTATATCAAAAACATAATTATCATCAGACGAGAATGGAGACAGACTATGGGCGACACAGTGAAAACGTGACCTTAGTGCTTGAATACGCAGTGACAGGCAGCACTCAATTAAACTGCCTCTCATTAATATTCATTGTTATTAATATTATTAATATAGTAGGTCGCTCTCCAGGGGTAAAATCAGACGATATCATCACCAGGACAACAAGAGACAGGCTTTAAAATGCTTGAATATTTAACTCCAAGTACCGAGTTAATCAGGAGTGGGAGCTGAATAGCCCAAGTAATGAAAGAACGTGATAACTATTAGTTGATAATTATAGAAGAATGTGAATAGAATCCATGTTACCATATGTAGGAAGAGGAGCCTAAAAGCATCCTTCCAAGCAGCTTGATGGTTACAGAAGATAGTGGCTGATCCAGCACTCAACCAGGAAAGCCTACTTTAAAGTCTTTAAAATGTAAATGACGATCTGGCAGAAATCTGCGGAAGCCCCCATAACAGCTAAATAGACAGCTTTTGTCAAGTGCTCGAATTGGTAGCAATTTCCAGAAAAGATAAACTGGAAAGAAATAAAACAATGTATTTGATATGATTAGCTGATATTAATGTGACGAGTCACATTCTGAATAAATACTCGCCAATATAATTAACATTGTAGATTCCGGGAAAATGTAATATGGCGATAATAGAAGCTTATTTTCACAGAAAAAGACTTCAGAATGGCCAACAGAATGGTGTTAAAGATACTTATAAAAAGAACACGAGAATCAAATTCAGTATGAACACCCTGTAATAATCATTGTGATCCTAATCCATTTTTGGGGTTGGTACTCTCACCGTGTAGTGGAACTTTAATCAAACGATAAAGTTGCTGCACTTCGGAGCTCGTGTGGTAAAGAAGATACGGCAGACCCTACAAATACTGGCAGCCTGGATACATGAAGTTAAGCCCACAAAACACAAACAACTGATAGTGTGCTAGAACGAAATGCCAAAGTGTCAGCTCGAAAAGACAGGCTCTTTTCACTCGGGCATTTACTATTGGTGGAAACAGTCATGAGCCACGATATTCAAGAGCTTCTCATTCTTGCATTGAGTGTTTTCCTGGTCCTTGTGCTTGAAAAAATGTCCTCTATGCCTCTTCCTTCCCCCGCCATTGTATGTTTCTCATTTCAGCCTTCTAGAGTTCAGGCATTCAAATATCCTTCTCCAATTGCCAGCACTCTTTCTGCAACCTACTGCAACTGCTTCTTTTGTGGCGCCTTCTCTCCACCGTTCCAGATAATAATTCCTGCCCCTGGTTTTACTCTTGAAGTTCCTTGTCTCCTGCTGCAGGTCCCTTCTTTATGTACTCCCTTTGCAGACCCTTGTTTCCTGTCCGTGTGCTGTAGCTCTGTACCAGCTGTGACATCGCTAGGCCTTCCTCCCTTTCAGTAGTGTCTAGCCTGTGCATGATCTTGCATTTTATCCAAAGCATGATATCTCCAGTTGGTAAAACAAAGCTACGTTGCATGCTGCCATGCTATGAGTCAGATCTTTGCAAACCATCCCATGGTGCCCAAGGCGGTCTTAACAGCATTATAGACCCCCGGGCTAAGCAGTGCACTGGGTTAAGAAAAAAGTCACCTGCACTCAAATATTAGTACAGCAAACTAAGATTCAAATATCAATGAAAGGAGCGAGTCCACTCCTATGAAAAACACGGGACCCGAGATTGGACAGGGTCCAGGGCATGGAAAAAATTGCGAGCTACTCCTAGTCGGTCTGTTCCATACCCGGAATCTTAGTTTGCTACGGGCTACCTTCAAGAAACCTACACTCTAACTATAAGGTACACGGAGTTCCAAATAACGACGTCTCCATTTGCTAATAATTTTGGCCACTCTATACCCACACCAGTGCTTGTACTCAAGCGGTATACTTGTGCTTTTTGCTTTGTGACCCTTGGTTTCTTTTAAATCCTGATCTCCTGGTCAAAGGGCCCAGCCGGGTTGGAGATATCACTGGCTGTGCGACCTCAACAGACTGACAACATTTTAGAAAGCCCTGAAGAGTTGCGGAATTAATGTTCCAACGCGACGAAACACGTGTCGGCTGGCTTCTAAAGTATTAAGCAAGGGGACACCCCAATAAGATTCTGTTTCTGTTCTTTTCCTCCTTTTTTCCTCTAAGTAATTTGTGATTTTGCAATTCGAGTGTCACACTATACACACCATTTGCTGTACTAATATTTGAGTGCAGGGGACTTTTTCTTAACTTACGTATTGGTGTGTTGGTCTCAACACACTTATTTGAAGGGTTTTAGGCCTTTCCCTTCGTCCTCTAGCACCACTGCCCTACCTTCTCACTTGCTTTACTTATGCTAGCTGAGCGCCCAGTATTTCCCTTAAACTCTCTGTAAATCCTATTGTTTGTCTTAAGCAGTGCACTGGGGCCTGCCTGCACAACCACTCACAAAAATCAAAATGTTTAACAGAAAATGAGGGTTATATTCTGGTCAGCATGGGGCCCCTATGCTTGTGGGGCTCCCGGACAACTGCCCAGTGTGCCCATGTGTTAAGACTTCACTGATAGTGCCTACTATGAAATACAAAAGGAGCGCTTTAGTCAGCTCCTGTGTCATGATTGCATACATTTCTTGCCTACCACATTTGGTGCTACTGATTCTATGGCTGCCCTAACTGTTTGTCCCACCCCTGCTACATACATTGTATAGAATTTCTTTGATTGGATAGATTGTACCCACCCACTGCTGACATCAGGGAAATACTTATTACATTCTTGATTGAGAACTCCATGGTAGTGTAAGACATTTCTTGCTTGCTTCCCAATCTGCTCCCTCCTTGCTGCCCCTCGCCCCTCCACCAATCACCTGCTTAATTTTATTTTTAATTGCGTTTGCAAGGGTCAAGCAGCTTCAGTGTTCGTCCATTGATTTTACCATCTCCTGCTGTATTGTTTTCTTTTTATTTTGTTTACATTTTTTTTAAGATTTCAGAAAAAAGAGAAACAATATTATCCAAATATACACATTATGAAAAAAATACTACATTTAATATATAAGAGAAAAACATGAGCAAATAATTCAAAAGATAAAAAGAAGAGAAGAAAGAGAGAAAGAAAATGAGAGAATAGAAAGCGAGAGAAGAAAATAAGAAAAGAGAAAGAAGATAAATAAAAGGAGGTTAGAAAGTAAAAGACAGTGAGAAAATAAGATGCAGGTGCATGTGTAGAAAGATAAGATGTAAAAGGTAAACAGAGTAGGTCAGTTTTAATTTTCTGAGAAAGAGTGGGAGAAGAAACAGTACCAATTCTATGTTCATCACAAATATAGTCCCACTAAGTTAATTTTGATACTTTGGAGTTATCTTTCCAACAGGACAACATCACTTTAAATGCTAGAGCAATAAATAAATCAGACAAAAAAGAAATATGATTAGAAATATCAAAATCGGGTGAGGAGGAACCTAGAAAAACATTTTGTATGGATAGTGGAATATTACATTGAAATATGTTCATACATTTAGACCTAATAGATTGCCAAAACTTCAATACATGAGAGTAATCGTAAAGGTGATGGATTAAAGTCCTAGAGGATTTAGAAGACCAACAAAGGGACGAGGAAGTAGAGGAACACTTGGATATATTAACAAGAGTAATAAAAGCTCTTTTATAAATAAAATATAGGGATTGAGTAATACGAGCAGCAATAGAAGTTTTTAATAACTTGAGCCATAATTTATCCCAAGAAGAAATAGAAAGTGACAGAGATAAAGCTGCTTCCCAGTGTAATTATATATAGAATTTAGGTAATTCAGTAGCAGGTTATAACAACAACTTACTGTAAGTAAAGGTCTATAGCTCAGTCAGTCAATTATTAACATAAGTAGTTCTAGGTCTATCAATTGTATTAACACTCGACATAGTATATGCTACTGTTTTCTCGTAGACCAAAATTGTCACACAATAGCGTTCAACTTGCATTAAATTTTATTTATGTACCAAAACAATTTAATGTTTTTTTTGTTTTTAATCTATGTTTTCAAACACAAAAATATATTTTATAATTAGAATTTGATATCACAGAATGTCATTCATAAATATTCATATGTACAAAGGATATTTTTCATAAAAACCATAGCACAAACACATAAACAAGGACAAAAGATGATGGAGGCAAAGCGATATATAAAACTATGCGCGTTTTGGTGTTATAGCCTTCATCAGGTCACCGTCTTTTGCACTGAAACTAAATGAAACATACAATATATCTATTATTATACAAGTGTGGAGACGTATATACAATTTTTACATTTATCAGATCCTAGAACAACTACATAGTACTAAACCAAAAACAAATATAATGACCACATACTCTCATTTATGACAAAAAACATAACATTGTTACCTCCAGTAACCAACAGTTTTGTTTGTGATGTCAAACCAAATTTGCTGTTTTTCCAATAAACACTTATAAGGAGAACAGTATGTGATAGTACAACATAACAGCAGTATCTTATGTATTCATTTTGTTTCATGCATCTCCCAAATAGGTACATATAATAACTGAATAAAATACTATTGATTAAGCTGAGAGAGAAGGAATAAGGAAGAAGAGACTAGGAGATTGGACCTAAGTGGTATACAAATGAGCAATTAAATTGAACTCTGCTGTCTGCGCCTTAAATGTTGCTACCCTGTCTGAATCCTTTTTAGTCTTCAAAAATTCTTATATGTTTGAGGATTTTATGGATATTGTCTTCCCGATTTTAGCAAGGAAACTTTTTATTCAATGGAGACACGGTACTTTACCACTTAAAGCTTTTACAAGCAAATGGTCAGCCCCAGCTAACAAGTCTTGTCCAGGATGTAGCTGTGATGTTGAGGACGAACTTCATGTGCTCTTTTTTTGTCCTGCTTACAGTAAATCCAGAAAGTACTGGCTGGCACCATTTTGTAGAAACCTAGGTTTCAAAAATTGTTTATATGCTTTTAGAATTCTAAAGACCAACACATCAAGTTTTATCGTATTTGCACTCTCCAAGTACTTGCTAGCAATGTGGACTAAAAGGCACAAATTAATTGTTATGTTACGCCAAAGTTTTATACATTTTTAAAACTATTTTTTTATTGCAAATACAGTCAATATGTGCATAATGAAATCTATGATGTTTATCTAAGGGCTCTGTAAATATCTCCCTTTCAATGTTTTAATCTGTACTCTTTTATGACCTGGACGGTCGAAATAAAGAATTTTTGAATTGAATCGAATTGAATTGATATAAACGAGCAGACCAAAAGTATTAAGATATTAGGCACTAAATTCGAGTGTACAGGTCTAGAAAGAAAAGGAAGAGAAAATAGAGAATAAGTCCTGAATAGTTTATTAAAAAATAGGCCATAACTCTCCAAAAACTGGGCACTAAATTCAAATAGACAAGTCTGAAATACCAAATGATTATACATACTCTGTAGTCAATATTGCAGGTGCATTTTCCTGATGCCAATTATAGCTGATCAATCCTAAAAGACAGATGATGATATCTACTCTATTATGGTTAAATTTACCTGACACAATATGTAACTGATCAGTTGAAGAAATTCTAATATGTAGGCAGGGGACGAATGATTCCTGCAAATGTATTGTATAAGAAAAACATAATAAATAGATATATAGTCAGATATATACTGGTGGGGACTGCGGCCGGAACTGTCTAGCGCTACACAGCTGCCCCACCCCAGGCGGTTCGTTCTTTAGCAACTGGGTCCCTTTGTGCCTCCTGTGGTTGACTGCTGGGACCCCTGTGCCGCAAGCTGAGGAAGGAACGTTGTGTCAAACCGAAGGGGTGAGCCTCCCTAATTGCGGGGGAAGCTCGGGAGAGCTGTGGGTCGGAGTGAATTGAACGGCGGATGGACATAGAGCTCTGGGAAGCGAAGACTTGCAAGGGTCCTGGTAGGGTCTCACTCCTCAGACATCGGGGAATAGGGCTGATTGGGGCTTGGGAGCGGGCCTCGCCATCATTTCGGAAGAGTGTGTGACATTTTCTGCATCTCGCTGTGGGCTCAGAGGGCAAACGCAGCAGGTGAAGGCAGTTGTGCGCCTAACCAGTATCGGACCATAAGGAGGAGTATCTGGGCATTGGGGTGTGCAGGCCAAAGCAGGAACCACGTACCTACTAGTAATACTGAGGACATAAGGCAGGGCAGAGACAGAGCGGAGGTGCTACTCCACTCTGAGATGTGCACCTGGCAGAGATGCCACACGGGTCAACGCCTGACCTTAAGATGGCGGTGCCCTAATGACGGTGGTGCAGCTGGCCACCCTGTGAGCTCCTGGGACCTGGTGGCATCTGGAAGGACCTGGGAGCAATAGCGCAACCATCAGTCTGCACCTATTGCTCTCTTATGAGGAACACATCCGACTGCGCTAAAGCGTGGGCCAACTGCTTGGTCGGCGGTGCCCTCAGGACATCGGAACCGCTGACTCTGCCTTTGTGTGCCATCAATGCTGCGGCAGTCCTGGAGAAATTTGTCATGGGAGTGCTTTTGTGTGTGCGTCTGTGTATGTTTGAAAGATTATGTTCACATTTGTGTGTGCTTGTGCATGTCTGTGCATGTGATGGTGTGGACATGTATTTGGGTGTTATTGTATTAGAGCATATGATTCGATGTGTACTTGTGTTTGTGAGCGCAGATGTTTCTGTATGTGTGCTTATGTCTGTGCGTGTGATTGTGTGTGCATGTATTTGAGTATTTTTGTATTAGAGCATGGGATTATATGGGTGCGTGTGGATGTTTCTGTTTGTGCGCCCTCTGTTTGCGTATGTGAGTGTGCGCGCATTTGTTGTGTGCTTGTTCATGTCTGTGCATTTGTTGGTGTGTGCATGTATTTGTGTGTACGTCCTTGTGTATTTTTGTTATGGGGCATGTGATTGTGTGTTTGAGCTTGTCTGCGTGTATGAGAGTGAGTGCATTTGTGTGTGCTTTTGCATGTCTGTGCATGTGATTGTGTTTACGTGTGTATGTACTTGGGTGTTTTGTATTAGAGCATGGGATTTTATATGTGCTTGTGTTCTTGGATGTTTCTGTCTATGTGTGTGTCTGTGTTCGTCAGTGTGCATATGAGAGTCTGTGCTCACATTGGTGTGTGATTGTGCATGTCTGTGCGTGTGATGGTGTGTGCACAGTGGTTTTGTTATTTTCTGGCAGCCACTGTCCTGGATATTGACTAACTGCCTGATGCCTGACCTTAGGATGACCACCAGTGTACCAGTGTACAGTACTGTCCCCTGCCTGACCCCGAGATGGCTTCGATAGTGGTCCCCTACACATTGTTTTATTTCCCTGGGACAACAAATGGACATTGACCAGACCTTGAACCAATCCCCTACACATAAGGACTTGGATCCTGCGGAACCTACCCCAGACTATGGAGACCTAGAGATTTGTCTGATGCCCGGTGGAGCTACCATATTGCTAAAGAGGAGAAGGGTTGTGGACTTCCTCTCCCTGTCGTCACCTACCCAGCCGGACCTTGGGCAGATTTTCCCCTTGTCTCTACCTCCTATCTTCCTCCTATCCCTTTACCCTATCCTCCTTACCCTTCCTTGCTCCATTCACCTTGTCCCCTGTGTTCTTTAAATGCTTTTCTTGATATTTATGTAACTTTTACCTGATGTAAATTGCAACATTATTGTCCCTCATGTAAAGTGCTCTGATTCCAGCGTGTCTAGCCAGCTCTATATAATAACTCAATAATTAAATGTGTTCCCCTTTAGTACTCTTTCTCTCTTTGTCTACCTCCCTAGCTCCTATCCACTTTCCCCTGAATCTCTCACCTTGCCTGCTAGTCTACCTCGCCCCCTGTCCTTTGTGCCCTTTGACTAAGTACTCCTTTTCCCCTTGTTGGGGAAAAATCCAATATCTATACTCTGGAGTCTCGGCGTACCCGCTGAGAGAGTCCACTGCGCCAAGGGAACCACTCACTGCTGAGGTATGGTATGGCACCCTTGCCAAAGCACTTCTTCTCCCCTTTTGGGGAAGGATCTACTATGTAGGCCTTGGAGTCTTAGAGACCCCTCTGAGAGAGTACACTGCGTAAAGGAAGCCTCCCACAACATAGATGAGGAAGTGATACCACTTCCCCTGGGATCATAGCTTACTGGACTTTGGACGTTGCTTTGACTTTTCTACCGGTTTGTGTCCCCGTCGCCCTTCCCCTCCTCTTTGCATGCGGTGTCCCTCATCCTCCTCTCCTCTTTCCCACCTTCATTACCTGTCTACTTCCCCAGCTCCTTCCCCCTCCCCTAAATCTTACCCCTTACCTGCTTTTCCCCTTACGTATTTGTGCTTAATATTTATCTTGACCTTACAAGTAACTATGTTGCCATGCTCTAATACCTGTGTAACCTTTGTAACAATGTAACCTGTAACTATGATCGGATGCTCATGTAAAGCACTCTGATACCCCCGGGTCTAGCCAGCGCTATATAAAACCTTTAAAATATAAATATAAAAAAATATGTCACACCTGTGATGAGTGAGCTCCCTCGTAGTCATTGGACATAGAAGAATACAGGGTCCAAGGGTAGTATACCTGACATAGACAGAATTACTTAATTAGTGCTACACTAGATGCAAATGGCTATTACCCCAAGGATAGTAATTTCAAGGCCATGAGTGGTGCAGACACGAGCATCAGGGGATTGTAGGTCATATATACACTAAATGAGTTCATAAGGTGAGGTCCACGATGAATTTCGTGCCCCACAACCAGCATGGAGTTCAAAAATCACCAAAGAATATATAAAGGTGTACCTTAATTAAGCATAGCGGTCTTTTCAAAAGAGGTGCTGATACAGATTGGTGGTATGAATTCGATGCAGGGACTGCCGAGGAATGCCGTGTCAGAATAGCTACTGAAGAATTAGGAGCATTATAACATGAAATGAAAAACAAGTAGAGTTTCAGGCCACAATCAGAAAGATAAAAATTGTATATAAATGAAGCTATACCTCCTAAAGGGGAATTACCTTGTTGCAGGGAAAATGCGAATTGAAGGTAATTCTGGAGCTTGCCTAGCGGCTCCGTTGGACCAACCAATGCCCTATAGTGGAAAAAGTAATGGATAAATAAGCATACTCGCGTGGTCTCAAAGAGAGTAAACGTCAAGTAAAACCATACTGAAAATAGTTACCTAAATGTAAATGGGTAGAAACACGCCTGCCGTATTGGTGTTTTTTTCACTGAATCTAGTCAGTGGTGTGTGGGGGGGTGGGGATATCCTGTAGCAGAAAAAAATACCAGATAAAATAACGTACTGAAAATAAATAATGTGCGCACAGAGAAACGTCGAACAGAGGCACTTAACAAAAATTATGGGGCACTGTGCCGAGTCCAGTGTATACGTGTTATCGCATCTGTTGGGCCGATGGAGGAACGATAGTCCTGTAGTAAAGAAAGGGACAGGATTAATAAGCATGCTACCATGGTCTAAAAAGAGATAGATGTCCAAACTGATCCATACTTAAAACAGTTACCTCAATGAGGGAGGATCAAAGCACGCCTGCCGTGTTAGTATAGTGTCACGTAATTTGATCGGTGGACGATAAAGTATTCAGTAGCAAAAAGATATATAATCACAAATAAAATTACGTACTAAGGTAAATAGTAGACAAGCTACTAGATGTGGGGCCAGAATCACTTAACAGAAGTTATCTCAATGATGAAAAACAGCGTGTTGATAAAGGGGTTCTGTGCCACGCTTTGCGAATGCTTGTTAAGCGTGGCCCACCATGTAGAAAGATGCTGGATGCCAATCGTGTCGGAGGACCGCCATACATGAAAATATGGTGTAGCGGGTAGAATATGAAGGCTAACGGATACACGCCATTGATAGAAAATGCTCCCGATAAAAACGACAGACTACCTTTGGATTTGATCTTGAGTACTGATAACAACAACTTTTAAATAAAGGCAGCATTAGGTCAATGTTCCTGAGAGATACTATTTAGCAGTGAGATGGAGTGAGTGAGGGAAAAGCTAAAGGGAACTTTTTGGAAGATAAATAAGACTGCAAAGCTTTTGATATTAAAAGATATTCATTAAAAAATTAATCAGGTACATTATAATGTAATTGTAAATCATGGAAGGTAATAATAGAATTATACTGGATTAACTGATGGATAAAAAGGAATTCCCTTCTGCTTCCAATGTTTGTAATAACATGATTTATGTTTATATTTGATAAATTTATTATACCAAATAGTGGAAGACAAAAAAAATTGATACACATCTAAACCATCAGAAAAAATATGATATAATAATTGTCTGGAGTATTTTAAAATGGCATTATCTGATTTGAAGGTACAATTAGACATATGTATTATATTTCAAAAAGAATAATCTTTTAATAGGGAACGCTCAAAAACAATCCAACGGGGAATAGGGATATCAGCAAAATCATAGTTTAAGGCAAAAAATTGATAAACTACAAATGCTGAATGATGAGATTTAAAATCAGGAAAACGTACACCGCCTTCTATTTTGGGACATTTGAGTTTGATAAGAGCAATACAGGGGTGTTTGTGTTCCATAAATATGTTGTACAAATAGAGTCAATTTGTGAAAAATATGAAACAGGGATCCGGAAAAGCAACATGGATAATGTATATAGGACATGTGACACAATCATCATTTTAATAGTATCTAATTTACCCCTCCATGACAAATAAAGAGGGGGCCATGAGAGAAGGAGTGAAAGTATTTTGTTCACTAGTACGTTAAATGTATGATTAATGGTGGTAGATATGGTAGAGGAAAACCAAATGCAAAGGTATTTGATGTTTTTGGGAGACCTGGTAAAATTGGTATTATTGGACATATATTGATGGGCAGATAGAATTCAAAGGTAAGACTTCTGTCTTAGAATAGTTCAATTTATATCCAGAGATACTGGAATACAACTGAACCTCATCCAAAAAGGGAGAGAGGGAAGTATTGGGATGAGACATATATACCAATATATTGTCAGTGTATGCTGATAATTTAGTTTCGATAGAGTCATGTGTGAAGCCAGAAATATGTGAATTAACTCGAATACGCTCAAGGAAAGGTTCAATACATAAAACAAATAACAAGGGTAAAAGGGGACAACCTTGGCGTGTACCTCTACATAACAAATAAGATTTAGAAAAATGATTATTCACAAAAATCTGTAAAATTCAGTAAATATCGAATCAGTATTTATCGATTTGGTATTCCCCATTCCTATGGGCCTTAGGAATGAATAGTAATTACCGAATCGGTAAAAGGGGGTAAACATTGAAGGGTGGCAGTGTGTCACTTTGACACCCTGTTGCACCCCTGATTTGTGTATGGATGAACATGTGGCACACATACATGCCCTAAGGTTTTGTATGTCTGCCACATGGCACTGGTATTATTTGCATACATTTGCATTTTTTAGGGTTTTCTTGTAGTTGGTGGTAAATAACGAATCCTAAAATGGGAAAATCACTCATTTGAGTGCTCCCTACATATCAGGATTCGGTAATTTACCGAATCGGTATTTAAGAATTCGGTAATTTACAGATTCCTTAATTTACCGATTCGGTAAATTACCGAATCCTTAATTTAGGCCCCTACATATGAAAAGCCTAATTCCTGTCGATGCCGGACGAAATTCAATAATTTCAGCCGTTACCGACCGGAATTAGGCTTCCTACATCTGGCCCTAAATCTCCTGCTCCAGAATAGGAATTTTGATAGAGACATCATGTAGATCACTAATGAGTTGTTCCATGTCAAATATCTTTGATTGCATTGTAATCCACTTATACTCAATTTGTTGGAGTTTACCCTTGGTAGTGGACATAGAAGAATTCAACCCCCTCACCTCATCAAGAATTGAACCAAGAACAGGGTTGTGTGATGACAAAATGAGCAGGGGGATCATTCTTAGCCCTCTTAGGTTTTGTGCCAGATGAAGAGGGTTTGACATGAGAGGAATTATCAGAGGCCATTATGAAACATTGAGAAGGACAAGACAAAACTTTTAATGGAGACTTCAATCTGCCCATATGCAGTAAAATAATACATTTTCATCTCTGTTGGAGAGTTAAAGCAGACAGGAGCAGGTTTGAACCAGAAAATAAGCACCCATAAATAAAGGTACTTTTCCCCCTCAGAAAAGGTTCTCAGTATAACTGAGCATTAAAGCCTTAAGAGCATCAAACGTTCAGCGCCCAGTGCTGAACGTTCGAATAACGGGTGCTCGCCCGTCGGCCAACGGTCGTGCACAGCACTGGCAAGGTAGTGCGGGCGACGACCATTGGCGGACGGCTGCACTTAAAGGGTTAATAAAAGTAAAATGTGGACTTCAGCTGAGAAGAAGGCAGTTGACCACTTCCAATCCTTTCCTTACATTCCTTGTTTTATAGGGAGATTAAATATTGAGAGAAAACAAAGAACAATGAGGCACTCATACAAATTAGGTACAAAATGTATGTTCTTCAAAATGACTAAAAACAGCAAGACCAACTGTAGCAATGTTCCTGGGGATAAGCATCCATATCAGCATCATTGTCATTAAAGAAAAGGAGTAAAGAGAGAAAAAAAAAGGTTGCTGCAGCAACTCCGGTTTTACCTCAGCAGGAGGTCAGGCAGAGCGAGCGGCATGCAGGAAAGGGTGGCCGCTCGCATACATCATGTAGAAAATCACCGCCTCATGTGCTGGATCACATAACATTGAAAAAAACACAGAAACGGTCCAAAACGCGGCCCTAACCGCGCATTTGCAATTACCAGCGTCTTCGGTGCTCTGGTATTAAAAGAAACGGCTTTAAAACCCGAAAAGTGCTCCACGATGGAGCGGAGCTCAAATCAAAGCCACCATCTTGAGTCGGCGCTAGACAACGCCCCATATTGTTTTCTTTTTTAAACTATTTTTGGGAGAGAATGACATTTGCACCTTGTATTCTTCTCTGTCTTTGCGTGGCTTCTCTCTCCACACATAATATATTGTCTGAAATCTTGAAATGATAAGTTAATTATGAAGTATGGCAAACAAATCATCACAAAATGTCAGCTTTGTGAAAGCATGAACATATACGCAAATGTATGCGCCTTCATCAACATTGGGATGATGTTTGTTATATTTCTAAAAAATCATGCATGCCCATTTATTCGGAATCACAGTAGCCATCATGAGATGCTTTTTCATAAAATGTAAAAAGTATTACAGTGTGCAAAGGGGGTTGCGCCTCCACAGTCATACTTCTTCCCAGGCCGAAGGGCTTCAGCCCCCCTCCTCCCTCGCCGTGTCTCTTAGCCCGGCTGCTGCTTCTGCAGTGTAACTCGAGCTGTGGGCTGGGCTGGGCAGTGTCTGGAGTCATCTCCAACACGCCCGAGTTTTTCACAGGTCTTTAAAGACCATTTGCATATTTACATGCCTTTATAAACTGATTGCCAAGGCTTACTTTTTTCCAGTTTTCAGTACCCCCCTGGGCCCCCACTGTGCCTGTTCCTTACCTTTGTATTTTACAAATACTGCTTTAGTGTGAAAAGGTATTTAATGAAAAGGAATATAAAGGGTAAACTGCCTAACTCTGCACAAAACCGCCAGGTTTTTAAGGGACCCCTGCCTCTCCTGGCCAGGGCCAGGTGAGCTTCTAATGTGGCAGCACGTATTCCTGCGGAGTGGAAGGCCCTTCTCAAAGGTTGACTAGAAATCTTTTTGATGTTAATTGCTGTATTTTGGTTATAAACGGGTAGTGATGGGGTAAAATCTTTCCTCAGTGTTACTGTGTGTAAAAAATGTCAAAATAATGAAGCAATGCTATCCCAAAATACGCGGCATCACATAACATCACTTACATTTTCTTCCCTCACAATTTAGTCAAGCCTGTCGCGTAATTTGGTCCTCACTTGCCTCATAATTCTAGTAGCCCTGCCTACAGGTTTAGAAATTTTTGTCAGGAGGGGGTCCTTGCACCTCAAAATGTTGACAGGGGGGTCTCCGCATCAAAAAGTTTGAAGACCTCTCCGTTACTGTAAGAATTATGGAATATTAGTGAGTCGACTTGATCAGGAACTCCTGCTGAATTCTGTAGGAAAGCATACATCTGCTAGACACTGTAACATACAAAGAATATCCAGCCACATTGCTGCCTCCACTTTGCAATGGGTATGACTGGGACAAGAAAATATTCAGCAAAACAGTGTCTGTGTAGACAGCGGCCAATAATGCTTTTCTGAGAGGAAGGGGATATAAAGTACCCTCTGATGTACATCGTAAGGCTATTGCAAGTCCCACAGGAGTTCTAGGACCATTTAGAGGAATGATACCGAATGGCAAATACCTTAGTTAGGCCTTGGAACTCATAAGTGATTTGTAATATCCTTTTAATACATGGCTTGAGGATATTTTATTTCATATTGTACTTGCTCACCCTCTCCAGAAACCACTTACATTCTTCTTGCTCTTACATAGAATAAAATATAGTAAGGTTGCTGACATGAAGAACAACAGCAGAATCTGTAGTGCCAAATTAGGCTCACAGAAAAGCAGTCAGTAATTTGTTGCAAACTTCAGATTAAAAATATAGAAACCCAGAATAAATAGAAACATGCAGAAATGGTGTCTTTCCTGTAATGACCTAAAATAAACCCGTTGCCACAATTCTGCTGATTACTTTTTTCTTTAAAAAACAAATATATTTGAGGAAGTAAAATATTTTCCCATTTTCCTTGCTTAAACTGCAGCAGTAATTATTGTCCATGAGCTGTCTTTCACTCTGGCTCTGCCAGCAGTCAACTGAAGGAACTTATTACATCTGAGCATCTACATCATTTCTTTAGTTGAGCTGGCTAGAGACATTGATGCTTGCCTATAACAAGGACATTTGAGACCTACCATTATACAAGTATTGGAGTCTCTCATACATTGTAGATAGCCTAAACAGCAAATTAGGTCAGAACAATACAAAACAATTAGAGGGATATTACCAAGGGGGGCGATAGGCAATTATCATCGATTTAGCGGCTGTTAGCACAATGAAGAAAAACGTTGCTAACAGCATGTTTTCTCTGCTAACATATCCAGCGATAGGCAGCGATAAAAAAATCACAGCTAAGCCTATTTAGCGATAAATATCGCTACTTGTTGGTAATATGCCCCCTAATTTTCAGAATGTACTGATTACTCAGTATATGATTCTAGAAGGTCAGTGGAGAGTGCAGTCTCATCTGAGTGAACTTTCATTCAGTGTTCCCTCCCTGAGTATATGGTTCCGTCCATCTTCTTCATGGTTGTATGTCATGCAATCACATGGAGCAGCAAATTCCCGAAAGCAGACCTTTAAATCACTCAAGATCCATTTTACCCTACCTTGCAGACTTAGTCAAGACACATCTTAGTGAAACAGAGTATATGCCAAAAAATAACAGCTCCAGTTCTGTCCATTAGGTTTTGTACATGAGGCTGGCCGTCTAATTCTCCCTTCTCTTTTTACTGTCAGTGGCCAAATATTGAGCTTCAGAAACAGTTGGCTCTTGATGTTCAGGCTTTCTTGCCAACTAAACACTGCAATCTGGGGCTGACTGTAATATACCGTGTTCCAGAATTCTAAATCAAATGTCCCTTAAGACATCACTTTATCATGACTATATCATCAACATTTTTATTGTGAATTCCTGGTTTCAACATTTTCAGATGAATTTCCTCCACATCATCCAGTGAAAACACAGGCCCTCAATTATGGGGGTTTGGCATAGGGCAGCACAGCAAGTAACCTTGCTGTGCTGCCCTACATCAAAGTGAAAGGACAGGAATGTGCCTCCCCTGGGGGTGTAAGGTTTTGGTGCATCGCCAGGTTTACACGGTTTTGCAAAACTGGGAAAGCATCAAAATCCATGAATGTTGCATGAGAACACTGACTGCATTGCCTCCCTAGCGCAAAGTAAGACAATGGCGACATTTGCTCTGACTTTCCTTACTCCACATCTATTAGCCTATTCTAAGCCAAGAAACGTGGCTTTGCATGACCTCATGAATATGATTTTATAGTTTATGCTCCAGGCGCAACACAAAAGGTTATGCTCCGGTGGTGCTCGGGGCTTATAAATATCCTCCAGAATTTCAAAACTCTATTCCTTTTAGGTATTCAACTTTAATAGTCTATTTAGACCTGGAAATAAGTCTACCACTTTTTAGGACTTCTAGGAATACCAAGATGGCCATTTAGGCTACAGATGGTAGTCCGCTATCCTGTTATATCATTAGAGACAATAGCGTCTACCTTCCAAGTGAAGGACCACTTCACATATTGAGCTAATCCCACCCTCCTCTCAGGCATTGTTTTGAGGTAAAAACAGGGGCACTGATAGGTATGGAGTTTTCTCCCTGCCGGTGGGACTATTACAGACTCATTTTACCATACAGTGCCCCAGGCCCATTCTGTCCACATCTGAAGCACGAGAGTCTCAATTGTCCCTGACAGCCCATTGACAGGGTTGTGCTAAATTGTCCATATTGCCTTCAATGTCTACAGAGGCAGTAGACCTCATGTCCTCCTGAAACTTCAGATATATCTCTCCTATAAAAGCCAATAACTTCAGGTCAATGTCTTTCTGATAAACAAGTCTGTGAGGTCCTGTCCTCTGCATGTGTATCCTTCTGAACATCAGGGAGATGTAGCAATCACAGGATGCATCTGTCATCTAGAAGAACAAGATGGGCTAAGAGTAGGAGTGGGGGCCCACTGGGACTTTCCGCAGCATTTCACCTGATGTTTTGCTAGCTTTGGAAATTAAGACAGCAGCATGGCTTGAAATGAACAACAACCTTATAAGGAGCTTCCGCTTCAAAGCTTCCGAGAAGTGACGCAAATTGTTTTCTATAAAATGTTCAGCTTTTGTTATGTTCTGTGTTCAAACACCTGCTGAAATTAGAATTGGTCATCGGCTCCTCATTAAAGGTGTATATAAGGGCTGATCACTAACTTACTTATGAACCACCTCTCACAGTGTAAATTCATGGCGAGGTGGTCCCAGCTAGCTGATTTATTCAACAATAAATAAGGCCTTATTGTATTTTGATATTCAATTTGTCTCTCTAGCTCTCTCTCTTTTTAAAGTGCCTTGATTTGAAACTTACCAGACTGCATGTTTTTACTCTTGATCATTATGGGCTCGATTCCGATCCGGAAAAAAGCGCTTCGAATTTCCGTACGAAGCATTTTTCACCGTACAAATCGTACACGTACACGTCTCCGTATGAATCTGCAAGTACGATCCCAATCCAAAGCGTCACTCCGCACGACTCGTAAAAAACTCCATACAAATCGAAAGTCCATACGAATGGCATGCGGCTGACGCTTCACGCTACGTCCGAATGTAAATAGACCGCGTCATCCGTACCAGGAAGTACGATCCGTGTTGAAGACACTCCGTACGGCTCTTTTGCTACGAGAGTCAAATACTGCCATAAAAACAGAGTCCGGCCCGACCCGCACCCCGGTACGCGATAAACAAGACATGAACCCCATCGTCCGTGTCATACCAGTCCTGTACGCCCACCACCTCATACATAGAAACCGACGATGGCGCAGACGGTGAGTACAACGAAGTCAAACATACCTGTACGTGGTGCCACACGCGCACATCCCCATCAAACGCCTGTAGCGACACACCCTACCGCATAACACCAGTGTAATACTCTGACATGCCGCACCTACGTCATCGATCTCGGGGTGCGGCACGCTAACACATATCACCAGTGTAATAGTCAGACCTGCCACACCTATGTCATCGATTTCGGGATGCGGTAAGCTACCGCATATCACCAGTGTAATAGTCAGACGTGCCGCACCTACGTCATCGATTTTGGGGTGCGGTACGCTACCGCATATCACCAGTGCAATAGTCAGACATGCTGCACGTACGTCATCGATTTCGGGGTGCAGTAAGCTACCGCATATCACCAGTGTAATAGTCAGATATGCTGCACCTTCGCCATCGATTTCGGGGTGCGGTACGCTACCGCATATCACCAGTGCAATAGTCAGTCCTTCCTGCCACTACGTCATCGATTTCGGGTAAGGTATGCTAGCGTATATCACCAGTGTAACAGTCAGACGTGCCGCACCTACGTCATCGATTTCGGGGTGCGGTACGCTATCGCATATCACCAGTGTAATAGTGAGACGAGCCACACCTACGTCATCAATTTCGGAGTACGGTACGCTAGCGTATATCACCAGTGTAATAATCAGACGTGCCGCACCTACATCATCGATTTCGGGGTGCGATACGCTACCGCATATCACCAGTGTAATAGTGAGACGTGCCGCACCTACGTCATTGATCTCGGGGTACGGTACACTAGCGCATATCACCAGTGTAATAGTCAGATGTGTGGGACATAAGTCTGCAGTGTCAGTGTAAGTGATGTGTCTAAAACATACCCAGCAGTGCCCAGCATCAGAGTGTGTGTGTGGCTAAGACCCCCAGCAGTGCCAAGCATAACAGTGTGTGTGTGGCTAAGACCCCCAGCAGTGCCTAGCATTGCCGAGCATAACAGTGTGTGTGTGGCTAAGACCCCCAGCAGTGCCCAGCATCATATTGTCTGTGGATAAGACCCCCACCAGTGCCCAGCATTGCCCAGCATAACAGTGTGTGTGTGGCTAAGACACCCAGCAGTGCCCAGCAGTGCCCAGCATAACAGTGTGTGTGGCTAAGACCCCCACCAGCACCCAGCATTATTATTATTATTATTGCATTTTATTGAGCGCACAGCTACCCGGAGGTTTCCCGGCGCTTGCCTTGGGAACCCGTCCTGGCTTTTCCCTGTGAGATAGCCCCTACAGGGCATCCCCAAGGTGAAAGCCAGGCATCCCGCCGCAGGGGGCCGTTGTGGAGATTAAGCAAGCTTAATGCCCAGAGTTGCAGAGTGAGAACCCATGATTAGAGCAGGCACCGAAGCGAGAATTATCGAGTCCGTGGACATTTGAGCTCAAGACCCTGCCGCGTCGGGAATTGAACCCTGGTCCCGGGTCTGACCTCAGCTTCCGGGTCTGCCTGCTCTACACCGTGAGCCACACTTCTCCACAGCATTGCCCAGCATAACAGTGTGTGTGTGGCTAAGACACCCAGCAGTGCCCAGCAGTACCCAGCATTAGAGTGTGTGTGTGGCTAAGACCCCCAGCAGTGCCCAGCAGTGCCCAGCATCAGAGTGTGTGTGTGGCTAAGACCCCCAGCAGTGCCCAGCAGCATAGGGTGTGAGGCTAAGACCCCCAGCAGTGCCCAGCATTAGAGTGTGTGTGTGGCTAAGACCCCCAGCAGTGCCCAGCAGTGCCCAGCAACATAGGCTGTGTGTGGCCAAGACCCCCAGCAGTGCCCAGCATCAGAGTGTGTGTGGCTAAGACCCCCACCAGTGCCCAGCATTGTGCAGCATAACAGTGTGTGTGTGGCTAAGACCCCCAGCAGTGCCCAGCATTAGAGTATGTGTGTGGCTAGGACCCCCAGCAGTGCCCATTAGTGCCCAGATCAGAGTGTGTGTGTGGCTAAGACCACCAGCAGTGCCCAGCATGAGGTTCCGTGACAATTGTAAGTGGTGTTTTCGACTCGCACGAATATGGTCGAGTCTGGTATCTATGAACCGCAAATGACGAGTTTAGTAAGTGTGCGCAGTTTCGCTGTGCTAACTTAAACCGTTCGTTTGTTATGTGGGTTTTTTTATCTGTACCCACGGGTTCCATCTTAGATACGGCATCCATTTTGTCTCTTGCCCTCAAGTAGCCAGCGAACGGACGCTGTCCGCTTCGCGACCCTGGGACTCCAAAGATTTTTGCGGAAGACACATGTTCTTTGTGAGTGTCTTTATGACGAGGGGGTTGCTACTGTAAGGCAGATGGCGCCGCTCGAGGCTCATCTTGCCGCACGGACTTATTGTCTCAGCCGTGCATCTCATTAGGCACGTCCCTTTGATGCCTGTATCTCGTGTTTCCCGATACCTCCCCTTTTACACCCTTTCCGATCTCCCCACTGTCTTCGTCTTCCTCTGCACCTGTCTTTGTTCCTATTTCGATCTGTTTTACTGCTGATTGGAATTTGCTAATGGTGGGAAGATGGTTTTTACAGTTGGGAACCGCCAAATGTTTCCGCACTTATGTTCCGGACCTCGTGTGTTTCAAAGTGACCAAAGTGACCCCTCTGGGGGATAATTGTGGGAACCGGGTTGTAAACTTTTGTGTTCAATGTTATCCTATGGGTAAAAACTGTATAAAAGGAGCGATCCACAGAACCAATTTGAAGCAGTCTCCCCACGTTGCACGCTGTGTACTTGTCGTGATCTCTGTGTTCCCTGCAGCAAATAAACCTTGAATCTTTGACGTCGAAGGAAGTGTCCCGTGTCTCTGTGATTCGTACGCCGGAGCAGGTTACCCACGAAGGTTTCAGGTGTTGTGCCCTGGCACCGCTGGGTCTTAAAGAACCCAGTCCTTCAGTTGGCGCCCAACGTGGGGCTGCATCAGTGGTACCGGTCCAAGCCCGACGATCGTGAGGAACTTCGTGTGAAATCTCCGAGGGAAGGTGCACTCCGCTTCATCGATCCTGTTGTCGAAATAAGTGGCCCGAAGACTTTTCCCGCGAAGATTCCCGCCTCCGGACGGCTGCGACGGACTGCTGCCCTGACTGTAGACCTGTTTTGGCGCCTGGCGTAGACCTTGGTATAGCGAGACGATTGACGGGCCTTCCTGGAGACGCCATCGATTTTTGAGTTAAGTATTTGTGGGTCGCTCCCATAGTTCTTGGTTGTTGACACTTTAGCGAGTGTTTTTGTTGTTGGCGCTGTGTGAGTGTTTTTGTCGGTGACACTTTGCTAGCGTACTTTGTTGTGTTGTTTGACGACTGCAGCCGCCAAAAACCGAGGGTTTTTGTTCTTTGCTGGGACTTGGTAAATCCCGTAACCCTTGAAGTTTGTGAAACTCGGCTAGTGTGCAGGATGCCTGGTCGTAGTACTCTGTTTAGTTGTTTCAGACCTTGTGGTACGGATTCCCGATTGGAGGACTCATGTCCGATACCTCCGGTTGGAACTCCCACGTATGAGCTCTATAGTAAGCATGGGCTAGGCCCAGTTACCTTTAACGATTACTGGATTAAATACACGAAAAAGGACGGCGACCTTTGTTGGCCACCTCATGGTAGCTTCGAGGCCCCGATCTTAGACAATCTAGAGATTAAATTGTTCGAAAGAAAGTCAAGGCCGGCCATGTTTGATGCTTTTCGGTTGTGGCGCAAAGAAGCCCGACAGAAAGAAATCAGACAGAATAAACGTAGTCAGCGAGATAATGTTGCTACCATAGTGAAGAAAGCAGAGCAATTTCAGCGAGATAAGGAGGTTAAGGATAAGGAAGTGTTTGATCGATTACAGCACATGACTATAGATAAATGTTACCCCGCTTTACCAACGGAGTCGGGAAAGAAGGAAGAGCCAGTTGAGGATCCCTTAATGTCTTATCTTATGAAGTCGCCACCTCCGTACGTACAGGGTACCAGCTCCTGTGGTCCCTGCCGTACCTGTTCTTCCACCTATTCCTCCTCCGCCTGTTCCTCAACCTGCACCCGTTCTTCCGACTGTCCCTGCTCCTTTGTCTGTTTCTATTCCTACTGCTCCTCCGCTTCCATATACTCCTGTTCCCGCTACTACTTCTGCTACTGCTCCTGTTTTGTTAATCCCTGCCGTTGCTACTGTTTCTACTCCTTCTCTTGTTAGTCCTGTGTCTTATTCTTCTCCCTCTACTCGAAGTCGCAATTCTCCTCTTGCGGCTAGCTTCTTTCATTCGCTCGGACCTGTTCATGGGTCCGCTGGTTCCGATGGTCCTCAGAGACGAAGTCAGCTTCCTGGTAACAGAGAACGCGTTGCGCTATATAATATGGCGATGGGTTGGATGGTAAATCCGCAGAGAAGTCCACCCCGTGTTGTCCTCGAAACATTCTGTCAATTCAATGTGCCAACCCAGAGATATGTGTTTAATGAAATGTGTAAGTTCCTTTATGATCAAATAGTGGCTGATGCACCTGACGAGGTGCTCACCGCTCTGTCTGATCTCCAGCTTCAGTTCGCAAATGGGCTGATAGTGGATACCAACGTTCGACGTGCTGTTGAACGATTGCTATCTCTTCGTCCTGCTCCCATCCCTCATGCATTGTTTGTTGAGGATATTGAAAAACAACCAGACGAGTCTGGCCAATACCCTATGCGGGAAGTTCCACCAGTGTGGATGCCAGGCGATGCTACTGCTATTCCTATTGTTCCGCCGCATTTCCAGAGAGTATGGATACATCTCCCATGGAAAAGATCGGAAGTGTTGCAGGTGAAGCAATCTTTGCCTGACCCTCGCAAAAATCCTGCAGGGTATTACAAAGAATTATCGCAGCTCGTAGATGCTACGATAATGAATCTTTCCGATATCGACATGTTGTTTGGCAATGTCGTACCGCAACCGGTATGGGCTAAGATTCGCCAGGAAGATCACGCAAACGAACTAGGTGGTGATTGGGCGGCCATTGTAGCGGCAGATGGGTTGCAAGTGGGTGGCGCTAAGCCTGAACAGTTGATTGCTGCTCTCCCTCAAAGAATAATAACATTAATGAAAACTCTTATGCCAGCCATGAAGGTGAATTGGGACAAGTTGTCAGCCTGTAAGCAGAAGAAAGATGAGAGTGTTTCCGACTTCTTTACGAGATTCGAGGAAGCATTCATCGACCATAGTGGTCAGGATATGGGCACGGAGGGTGGTCAAAGGTTGTTTGTGGATAAATTTGTTTCGAATTTGTTGCCCGATTTGAGCAATAAATTGAGAAATTCGGAAAGTGCATGGGCCGTTTCTACTTCGGCTCAGATATTGGCTACGGCACAATACTATGAGAATAGAGAGAAAGAAGAGATTGACCGTGCTGATAAAAAGACGAAAGAGTTGAAAACTAAAGTGTTGTTGCAACAAGCGTATCCTCCGCGGTCAAATCAGAATAATTCGCAACAGAATAGGTCACAGCCACAATCAAACAGATCCCAAACCCGTAACGATTCCTCCTCCCAAAGATCCTCGTTAGGGTACAATCAATGTGCTTATTGTAGACAGGAGGGGCACATTAAATTCAATTGCCCTGTTTTAAACGAACGCAATAGTGGTAACTCGACTAGAGGAGGTCGTGGTGGTTCGCAGCAAACGTCACGAGGTAGAGGTCGTGGTGCTCAAAATGATCGCTCAGATAACTCCTCTAATTCTAATAATTGTTTCGATCAACGTGGATCATCGCAAGGACGATCTGCGCAGTACAATGTAGACGATTATTACGTTGATCAGGGAACTGACGACAGTAATTACTAGGACAGCCATAGACAAGGAGAGGGAGTGGTATCAGTTCCGGTTGATCAGAGAGGGCCTTACGTCGCAGTTGCTACATCGGGCGTCGTTGAGCCTTTTCTGTTGGACACTGGTGCAGCGAAAAGTTCTATCATGTATTCGAAACTCCCTGGCGCACCTTTGTCTGGCTTAACAAATGTTTCCGTTGGATTCTCTGGCGCCCCTGTTACCAATCCAGTTTCGCGCCCTTTGCCCCTTCAAATTGGGCCACGTGAGCTAGAAGCTCCGTTGATTTTAACCACGGGTTGTGGCGAAAATCTTTTGGGCCTGGACTTGCTTAAACGTTTGTACGCAACTTTGTATTGTTCTCCTGCGGGTGTAAAGCTTACGTTAGGAGAGAGGGTTGTCTCTCCTATGTATTTGTCTCTCGATAAGCTTCCACCGGAATTGAGTTCTCTTCCTGCGTCTTTGTGGGCGACGGGTCCAAATGACGTGGGCCTGCTTGATATCTCACCTTATGTTGTTCAGTTGAAGTCTAATGTGCGGCTGCCACGTATTCCCCAATATCGTATCTCTCTTGATGGTGAACGAGCACTGTTGGCGATCATCTATGATTTGATCGAGAAAGATGTTATTGAAGAGACTCGGGGAAACGTGTGCAACAGCCCTGTACTGCCCATTCTTAAACGTACCGATCCTTCAAAACCGCCTGTTTATCGCTTTGTTATCGATTTACGGGAGGTGAATAAAATTGTGGTTCCTCAATTTCCTGTTGTGCCTGACATCACGGCGCTACTGACTCTGATTCCAGCTTCTGCATCATGGTTTTCGGTGATTGACTTGAAAAATGCGTTTTTCAGCATCCCGATTGCCGAAGAGAGCAGGGACCTTTTCGGTTTCTCTCTCGGTGGACGCAGTTTCCGGTTCAAACGCGCTCCTCAGGGCTACTGTGAAAGTCCATCTATTTACAGTCAAGCCTTGAAGGGTCAACTGGATGCATTTAGGTTGCCGGTTGGTGCGGCTTTGATCCAATACGTCGACGACTTATTGGTGGCTGCTGATACTCAGGACATTTGCAAAATTGCTACGGTGTCGTTGCTGCAACATCTCTGTGAGTTAAATCACAAGGTGTCACCTTCTAAACTCCAATATTGTTGTCAAGAAGTAACCTATCTAGGTCACTTATTGTCAAAGGAGGGAAGGAGATTGACCCCAGAGAGAATTGCAGCAATTGCGCGAATGGCTGTGCCAACAACCCAAAGAGATGTGCGTGCCTTTCTAGGTATCACGTCGTACTGCAGGCAATGGATTCCTAATTTTTCATTGCTAGCGAAACCATTGGTGGCTCTTACGTGCAAGGATGTTTCACCTCCTTTACCATGGACGGAAGAATGTCAGAAAAGTTTTTCTGAACTGCGTGATTCATTGTGTTCGGCTCCTGTGTTAGGTACCCCTGACTACGGTAAGCCGTTCACGTTATATGTTCACGAGAGGGAAGGTTGTGCTTTGAGTGTTCTAACGCAACCTTTTGGTGGTAAGCAACGTCCATGTGCATATTTTTCCTCGACCTTGGACCCAGTAGCTAGAGCATTGCCGAGTTGTTTACGAGCAACAGCGGCAGCTGCGGTCTCCATCCGACAATCAGCAGGATTGGTCATGGACAATATGCTTACGGTGATGGTTCCGCATGCAGTCGATACTCTTTTGAATCGAACGAAAACTCAGCACTTGACGAGTGCGAGGTTGTCTGGATACGAATTGACGCTCTTGGCAAGCCACATTCAGATAAAACGTTGTAACGTTCTGAACCCGGCAACTTTGTTACCAATTAGCACAGAGTCAGATGAAGTAGCAGAACATGACTGCTACTTGAGGACTGAAGAGGAAACGAAAGGTCGAGTGGACCTTAAAAACACCCCATTGGAAGATCCGGATGGCACTCTGTATGTGGATGGGTCATGTTTTAAGTTGCCGAATGGCGATGTGACTACTGCTTATGCTGTTGTAACACTGAATACTGTTGTTGAGACTGCAAGGTTGAATCAGAATTCTGCCCAAGCTGCGGAGCTGATTGCTCTTACTAGAGCATGTGTGTTGGCGAAAGGGAAACGTGTGAATGTGTTTACCGACAGTCAATATGCGTTTGGTGTTGCACATAGTTTTGGACGATTGTGGAGAGAGAGAGGTTTCTTGACGTCGCACGGTACGAAGATACAGCATGGCCAGCTTGTGAACGATCTTTTGGATGCATTGACTTTGCCTACGCAAGTTGCGATTGTTAAGTGTAGTGCGCATCGTAAAGTGACGGATGATGTTGGTCGTGGTAATGCGTTTGCGGACGAGACTGCTAAGGAGACTGCCCGGAACCTTAGCACTCGAATGTATGTGACGAGTTCGGTTAGGTGGCCTACAGAATCGAGTATGTGTGAAGACACTATCGAGAGTGTGAAAGCAATTCAGGATGAGGCCACTGAAACTGAAAAGACGAAGTGGAAAGAAAGTACGGGAAAGTTGGATGCGAATGGTTGTTGGATTGATTTGTCGGATCAGAAAAGATGGATGTTGCCTGATGCGTATGTGCTGGCCGTTGTGACAATGGCGCATGGGTTAGCACATATTAGCGCGAAAGGTATTTGTAAGTTACTGGCTGCTGTGTGGAAGAATGATGGCATTACAAAATGTGCTGAACGTTTGGTGAAGAATTGTATGGTGTGTATAATGTACAATCCTGGCAAAGGAACCCCAACTCCTCCTGGCAGTTTTGCTCCTCCTTCGTATCCCTTTGAGGTGATTCAATTGGACTTCATCCATATGGAGCGATGCAATAACCTGAAATACGTTTTAGTTGTGGTTTGCGCATTCTCCCGATGGATCGAGGCCTATCCCCTCAAAGACAATACTGCTTTGTCTACTGCGAAAATCCTACTGAAGGAATACTTTCCTCGGTATGGAATGCCTAGAGTCGTGTGGTCAGATAACGGAAGTGAGTTTGTTGGAAGTGTGATGAAGAGTGTGTGTAAGGGCCTTGGAATTAATCAGAAATTCCACAGCGCCAATCATCCCCAGTCAGCTGGATTGGTTGAAGGGTACAACGGCACCCTTAAACTAAAACTAGCGAAGATTCAGGCTACGACTGGTCTTTCGTGGCCTGACGCTTTGCCTTTAGCATTACTGTCAACTAGGGCGACTGTACACTCCCGAGTAGGGCTTAGTCCCTATGAAATAGTGTTCGGCTGTCCTGCGAATGTGTGGGGGGTTCCTAGGCCAGGAATGTTTTCTGATCTTGAGTACCCAATGTTGATTGATTATCTACATGACTTGACTGCTAAACTGAGGTTAATTCACCAACAGGTTTACGACGCATTGCCGACGCAGACAGAGGGTCCAGGCCACCAGCTCCAGCCCGGAGACTGGGTGGTGACACGGAACTTTTCACGCAAAAATAACCTGGACCCGAGGTTCACCGGACCCTATCAAGTGCTCCTGGCCACGAGGACTGCCGTCCGTCTTGAAGGACGTAAAAATTGGGTGCATGCTACGCACACCAAGCGAGTCCCCATCCCTTTGCCGGCAGACCCGTGGGTAAGGAGAGGCATTGCGTCATCTGAAGCAGAAACATTGCCGGCGTTTGTGCCTTTTAGTGACGCACAGCTTGTTGAAGAATCCTCAGCGCAGCAGAAAGACATTGTTGAACAATTGGCATCAAAAGACTCAAGACCAGAACACTCAACTGATCAGCAGGACGCTGTCCCTTCAACGGATCCTTTGTTCGACGAGCAGACACGTCCTGGGAAAACTCGATACTTTTTGCGATCTCGCACTAAGGACAAATAAAAAGATCTTGCTTTGCTGTATTGACAACTGCATTATCCCGTTTTCCGTGATCAGTTTTGAACTTTCGTATTACTGTAATTATTTCTGTACATATATTAAGCTTCACTCCTTATACTTTTTGCCCTTACAGCTGAGAGACTTTGTTTTTGCACACGTACATATTGTGCATTGAAGGCCGTAGGGCAGCGCGCGTACTTCCTTCTGGACAGTAGGTCTTGACGCTAGGTTAAAGGCCGTCGGTTCCTAGGAACTCCTAGGGATTGACTATTGCTGCACAGAACGAAGTGCGTCAAGAAACGTTGCGGACGGTCGTAGGGAATGGCATTCTCGAAGCTGAATGATTTGGAGGGAGCTCAAGTCCACAGATTCAAGCTGCAGCAACTCAGTCGTACTAAATGCTTCATATTCCAACTGTTTGTATTGTTTTTGACTGCTTCTGCATTATTGGCGGGTGGGGTGTATTACACGATGTCTTACTTTTTACCTGCTACACCTACTCCTACTTCTTACCCTAATCTTACCTCTACAGCTTCTCCCCATTCCTTTCACATGTTACCGGAACACGAGCAGGCTAGACGTGTAGAATTCCGCAACAATTCCTTTATTCAGCTCCTCCATCAGCATCAGTTAGTGGTTAACACTACTAATTGTTGGGTGTGTGGGTTGATGCCACACACTACGGATAAGGGAATTCCATATCTGGTATTACCGTATAGTTCCCAAGGGTCAGCTCGAGCATTTCAAACAATGTTTCGAAGCGCACTGGGTTTCCACCCCATTCGAGAACCACGTTCCCCCTACTCTGGTCCTACCTCGTACCAAAAACCTTTGTCGATAGCAATAGAGGATTTAGATAGTGAGATCTATGATCCTTCGCTTATTCCCGAAGAAGAGGTACAGGCCTATAGAGTCCTAAGTAGAGGTGAATATAGTGTGTTCACTAGTGAAAAGCAGCTTAAAAGCTCGCCTCCAATATGGGTCGTACCCCACACTGGTAATTTTTGTCTTATGGGTCGTGGCCGAAGATCGCAAGCCCGACTTGGAGCAAGTGATTGCACTGAAAATTACATTCTGCCGATGTTCTCGTCCCCTGTGTTTCTGGCTGCCAAGGGTGCATACTTTATCTGTTATGATCGTGCATATACATGGTTGCCCGCAGACTTCATGGGCTCATGTTTTATTGCAAATCTGTTGCCTCCGACGTTCACTGTAGATGCCGATTATCATAAGACTAGAGTTGTGCGAGGCATAATTAGTGAAGAGGATACTGCCGGTCAAGAGGCAGGAGACTTTTTCAAGGGTTTCCTCCCGTTTTGGGGACCTATGGTCAATAGTAGGAACCTGAGACAGTTGACTCGAGTGGTAGAATCGACAGCTAATATTACTGCCAGTGCCCTTGGTAATATCACCACAGAACTTCAGGCGGAGAGACTTATGACGTTACAAAACCGTATGGTTCTAGATGTCATCTTAGCAGATCGAGGTGGGGTATGTAAGGTGATCCATTCGAGCTGCTGCATTTTCATTCCAGATAATGCTCCTACTGTCTATCAAGCCATCTCGAGGTTGCATAAGATCTCCGAATCCATACACGTGGATGTAGGGGATTGGACGCTACTTGGATGGTTTTGGGGCCTGATGTCGACTTGGGGTTGGAAGATTCTGATGATCATCGGAGTTGTTGTAGTGTTCCTGTTCACGTGTTGCCTTTGTGTGCAGTGTGGTCCTGCCTTATGTAGCCTCTGTGCTACAACGTGTATGAGACAACCATCTGTTACCAAGGGGACTCGGTTGGACAGAGCTATGCTACAGCAACATCTCGATGGTCTGATGAATATCGAATATGATTCTGACTAGTGCTTGCCTACATGAGGGCAAAAGGAGCGTCTGAGGTTCCGTGACAATTGTAAGTGGTGTTTTCGACTCGCACGAATATGGTCGAGTCTGGTATCTATGAACCGCAAATGACGAGTTTAGTAAGTGTGCGCAGTTTCGCTGTGCTAACTTAAACCGTTCGTTTGTTATGTGGGTTTTTTTATCTGTACCCACGGGTTCCATCTTAGATACGGCATCCATTTTGTCTCTTGCCCTCAAGTAGCCAGCGAACGGACGCTGTCCGCTTCGCGACCCTGGGACTCCAAAGATATTTGCGGAAGACACATGTTCTTTGTGAGTGTCTTTATGACGAGGGGGTTGCTACTGTAAGGCAGATGGCGCCGCTCGAGGCTCATCTTGCCGCACGGACTTATTGTCTCAGCCGTGCATCTCATTAGGCACGTCCCTTTGATGCCTGTATCTCGTGTTTCCCGATACCTCCCCTTTTACACCCTTTCCGATCTCCCCACTGTCTCCGTCTTCCTCTGCACCTGTCTTTGTTCCTATTTCGATCTGTTTTACTGCTGATTGGAATTTGCTAATGGTGGGAAGATGGTTTTTACAGTTGGGAACCGCCAAATGTTTCCGCACTTATGTTCCGGACCTCGTGTGTTTCAAAGTGACCAAAGTGACCCCTCTGGGGGATAATTGTGGGAACCGGGTTGTAAACTTTTGTGTTCAATGTTATCCTATGGGTAAAAACTGTATAAAAGGAGCGATCCACAGAACCAATTTGAAGCAGTCTCCCCAAGTTGCACGCTGTGTACTTGTCGTGATCTCTGTGTTCCCTGCAGCAAATAAACCTTGAATCTTTGACGTCGAAGGAAGTGTCCCGTGTCTCTGTGATTCGTACGCCGGAGCAGGTTACCCACGAAGGTTTCAGGTGTTGTGCCCTGGCACCGCTGGGTCTTAAAGAACCCAGTCCTTCAAGCAGTGCCCCTGCAGCATAGGGTGTGTGGCTAAGACCCCCAGCAGTGCCCAGCATTAGAGTGTGTGTGTGGCTAAGACCCCCAGCAGTGCCCAGCATAACAGTGTGTGTGTGGCTAAGACCCCCATCAGATCCCAGCAGTGAAAACAGAAACATACCATTGTTAACCTCATTACCACCAGGAAATAGACATATGTTACTATACCCACATTTGAACATCACACCAGCTCCCAGGCACACAGCAGTCACAGCCATTATCAGACAAACTAAAGTACAGAAACAAAAAGAAATAGCTTTATTCATCTGGATCCAAAATTAAAACGCAAATAAGAGTCCTTGCTCACTGAAGGCCAATGGCCAGTACAAACAAGTGAGAATAACAGTTTGTGCTTTCATGGATGTTGACACACCCAAACTTGCCTGCACATGGAGTTCAATCCGCAGTGGAAACAGTGGGTGCATCATCTGTGGAATCCTCCGGCACCGCAGGGACAGGAGAGGGAAGGACAGGTGTAGTGGGTGCAGGTGGTGTGGATTCATCCAGACTGGACAGTGCATTGCAGAAAGTTGAAAGATAAACTTGGCTGCACACTTCAGACAGTTCTGAAAAATTACCACCTGAACCCGGGGACACATTGGGGGTCGAGGTAGAGGGTTGTGAGTCTGTTGTCGCGGGTCTGTGGATGTGTGTGTGAAGTCTGTCCCCTCGTCCTGTGGGTGTGCCTACATCCCCTTGAGATTGGGTGCATGGTGATTTGCGCTTTGCCTGGTGTGATGGTGTGCTGGGTGTGTCTGTTTGGGTGTCTGACCTGTGGCGTCTGCGTGTACGTTGGGAAGGTATGGGAGAGGCTGAGGTGGATGGGTCAGAAGGATGGGGGGGCCAGATGCTGCTGGGTGGACAGAGCTGCCGTCAGTGTTGACTCAATGGCAGCCACACTCCGATGTAGATCAGACATGCCAGATGACATGTCCTCCATGAACGAGAACAACTGTGTAATGAGTTGTGTATGTCCATGGAGGACAGTCAACATGGATGTCTGACCTACTACAATCTGCCGGAGTAGGTCCACAGACTCAGCACTGAGGGCAGCAGGGGACACAGGGGCAGGTGCTGCGGTGCCGGGACCAAATGAGACACGGGGGCTAGCACGGACCCTAGGGACCCTAAGAACTGGGAGGGTGGAGATGGTATTGGAGGAGGAGAGGCCAGCCAAGGATGAAGAACAGGCAATTTCTGCATATTCCCCCTCCTTCTGAGAGTCTGATTCCGAGCCGTCCGCATGGTAGAGGTGTCGGTCACATGGGGTCCGACCCGCAGACTCTCTTCACCCTCCGTGCCACTGGCTCCCTCCGACTCCTCAAAGCAGGTGGCACTGTCGCTGGGTCACTCTGTGTTGTCCATGCCTGTGTCTTCTCCAGATTGTGGTGATGATGCTGTTGGCAAGGAGAATAAGAAAAACATATCAGTCACCTGTACACATCTGACAAATCAGCTAGAAAATGTTGCCAACATTTCAAAACATGGCATGCATCATGAGTCCCAAGCCACTGAACTATGCACAATGCTAAGCCTAGTCTTGGGCAATCTGAAGAGAAACTATGTTCAATGTATAGTAGGATAGAAGTAACAGGCAAGGCAACAACTTGTATGAGAGAGACACATTGATGACCGACTGCCTGACAACCGGATAGCTGATGATGAACCACTGTTCATTTGCCCACCCTGACACACAAAACCAGACCTGGTCATGTTAGAATTGCTGTGACCCTGTGCCACATGCTAAAAGTCCTTCATGAACTGCCATGTGATGCCATCCTGGGACCTGCAGCCAAGTGTACCATCACCTCACACTGGCATTACAGCTGTCTACACCCAAAGTCACATTGTCTGGCTGACCATCTATAAGATTTTCTAACAACATGCAACATATTAAAAGTATATGCACACAAACACACTGCACAGAGTGAGTATGCACATGCCAAATTTATTATACATGTACAGTGTGCTCCTGTAGCTAACACATGACAATTAGAAAGTACACCATGGACAAAGGCCACTAAGGCTGACTCGTGCAGAAAATACATGTTGAGACTCCAGATCAGTGCTAAAATATGAAGAAGGGCAGACACAGTACACATGTGCTGCTACATGTAAGGTAACAACAGGTGTGACAGACCTCCCTCCAACATGATGATGTGCTAAGGAATATGCATACTAACACATTGCACCTCAGGAGTACCTGTGAAAGAAAATGTTTTTTCTAAGCGCTGTGCAAATGTTGAGTAGGGCAAGGCATGTAAAAAAGCATCAGCTGAAACTTGGCCATTCACATGCCAATGCATTTAGTGCCTGTCTGACAACACCACTCCAACTGTGGGAGTGTTAGCATGCCTGGGAGCACTGCAGGTAGCATGTTACACACATGACAACAAACAAACATGTACCTACCCCCTCTTGCTGCTGTCTCCCCTGCAAATGCCAATGGAGGTCTGGGAACACCACTTCTAGGACCCGGAGCATGTGGGGGGTGAGGTGGCGGATGCCGCCATGCCGGCGTGGAGCTTCCAGCTTCAGCTGTACTCTGGCGATGCGGCGGGTCCAGCACCGGATGTCCTGCCACCTTTTCTTGATGTTTCTGAGCCTCCTGCGAGGCCCCCCTCTCTGCTGACAGCCCTGGCGATGTCCAGCCAGATGTCACCCTTCTCATAGGCAGATACCTGTCACAAATGTAAAGATAAAGAACATCAGTACACCTGGTCCATGTCCCAAAGACACACATATGCACAAAATACTTGAGGACAACAGGGCATAGGATGATGAACACACTTGCATCATTGTCCAAGAGTATGTGGCCTGTGAGCAAACAGAAACGCACTACATGCCATTGAAAGGCTACAGATGACATAAGGGGTGCAAACCACTCATTCAGCATGGCACTCACTGAGCAATATATGCCACATCAGGGTGCACTGCAGCACGTGACATGCTGTCACACACCCCACTACAACAAATAACCCTCTTCAGACAATACTGTTCACACCGGCACTCATTCCCAACAACATTGCATCTCTCAAATATACATACACAATGGCTGTAGTGTCACACACACAACAGGTTCACACTCCAAGGTAGTGCACACGTCACTCACCTGATCCTCTGGTCTCCCATACAGCTTGCTGTAGTTAGGCGGGAGGGCATCTAGCAGGGCCTTGTTCTCACCATCACTGAATGTAGGTGCCCTCTCCATGCTCAGCTAATCAGGGTCCAGAGGATACAGAGACAGCAGCTGTGTTTTCCGCTCCAATGTTGTGCAGGCAAGTGCCTCCCTCAGCCACATGCTGCCTTATATCTGTGCTCCCAAGGGTTTGTGAGTGCAAGGATTAGTGTGTGATAGGCCACAATTGTTTGCATCCTATGTTCCATCCAATCTGATGGCACATAAGGCCATGACACACATATGCATGGTTTAAAAAGTGAGCCAGAGCTGAACAACAACTTTTGCAACATTGTATACTTTTGCCCAACTGAATTTTCCAAATCACCTGTAGAACACTCTCAAATCTCTATAACCATGACAACCTGGCTGCATTCTAATCCTTCCCATGTTCCTCTAGATGTTCTGTATGTATTTTTTTTGAATCAACACACAAGTACGGTGCGATTGCCGTCGCGAATGCAACTCATTCAATGTTGAAACGACCCGTACACACGCACGTACCATTGGGGTCCGCTCTGCTCGCGTATGTCTACAATGCAATGGGGAAACGAGGTGTACACACGCACGTACCATTGGGGTACGCTCTGCTTATGTATGGCTACAATGCAATGGGGATGCGAGGCGTACACACGCACGTACCATTGAGGTACGCTCTGCTCGCGTATGGCTACAATACAATGAGAAAACGAGGCATACACACGCCCGTTCACTTGGGGTACGCTCTGCTCGCATATGTCTACAATGCAATGGGGAAACGAGGCGTACACACGCACGTACTATTGGGGTACGCTCTGCTCACATATGGCTACAATTCAATGGGGAAACGAGGCGTACACACGCACGTTCACTTGGGGCACGCTCTGCTCGCGTATGTCTACAATGCAATGGGGAAACGAGGCATACACACGCACGTACCATTGGGGTACGCTCTGCTCACGTATGGCTACAATGCAATGGAGAAACGAGGCGTACACACGCACGGACCATTGGGGTACACTCTGCTCGCATTTGGCTGCAATGCAATGGGGAAACGAGGCATACACATGCACGTTCACTTGGGGTACAGTGCTTCAGACATGCTCAAGTGAATGCTTGTGTAGGCTGCATCCATGACCTCATTCATGTCACCATTGAGAGAGTGACCCCAGTAAATCACATGGCAGGGATGTAGTGTACACTCATGTTGACGATGTGGATGAATACATCTGCATGGCATCCTTCCATCAGCAGGCCCTAGGTGTGGCAGACATGATGAAGCACAGGAAATGTCATCTTGTGGCTCAGTTGATGTGTGAAGAGCTGTTGAGACATGTCATTTATCATGGTGCACATGTGTTTCACCTACATTCAACACTTATCACTTGAGTAACGTCTTCAACATATTGTGATGCACATCAACACTGGAATTGCACACCATTCAGTACATGGAACTGTCACATGATGACAGTAACATGACCACTGTCACAGATGTGAAATTGACGCACAGCATGACCCTGTGTGACCACGTCATGTGTGTGCCATGTGCGACATTGTGCATGCTGTTTGCATATGAAAGAAACAGGTCAGTATTATATTCCTCCCCTTACAATATCCCCAAGCGTCAGACTGGATCTGCAAATTTATGCTTAGCAGTACCCTTGTGCGTCGGTAGGCGACGTCAGCGGCTCCGCGTGTGTCGTCGACGTCGTGTGCACCGTTATGACGTTGTCTGAGTACTCAGACGCCGCCTACGTGTGCTGACGTCAGGTCCTATTTTTTCATGCCAGCAGCGCAGTTCCCGTATAAGTATTACCTTAGTTATTTAAATTCAAAACTTCGTACAATCACTTTTGCTGATTTTACTTGAGTCTTCCACTCTGGACGGTGCCGATAGGGATGTCCGGTGTCAAGCCTGTGAGAATTGCGACCAACTGATGTCGGTGACTGACCCTCACCGTCGGTGTCTCCACTGTCTCGACGTCAACCACGACAACAAGAGCTGCTCCGACTGCCGGGCCCTGACTTTGGAAGCTAGGCGGGAGTGGTCCTGCAAGCGGCTCTGACTACAGCAGTTGGCCTGCACTGCAAGAGGTCATGGTCTGGACGGAGCCTGGTTGAGGGACCGGGCGCGGGGTTTGAGCCATCAGAGCTCCGGGAGTCAACATCACTCCTCTGGGGCAAAGTTGTCAGCAAACCACAAGAAGTCAAAGAGACGTCAACGGTCTTCCAAATCCCCACAATGCAAGTGCAATGTGGCAGGGGATTTGGGTGACACTGCCCACGCGGCTCCGTCAGAGTCCCGGGCATCGTAGCCTGCCCCACAACCTCCGGTCCCTGGGCAGCATGCAACACAGGATGATTTTGAGCGCTTCCTCATGGCCATGATGTCCCTCACTCCTCCGACGGGCTACGCCGCGGCTTTAGGCCCACCGGACACGTCTGGGGGCCCTAGCGGGTCTGGTGCTTCTGCCCCAACGCCGTGTGGTGCTTTGGCTCAGATGGCGCCGGCGCCTTCAGCCCTGCGCCGCTGGGCTACACTGGATCAAATTCTTGATCCTGGTCCTCGCTGTTTGACGTCACGACCTCACCAGCTACAGTCTCCCAGGTTTCACCCTCGGCGCCGTCCTCGGGTGGTGCCGTCCCCAATACCACAATCTATACGGCTCTGGCGTGGGAACGGCGCTGCTGAACACCGCTTTTGATGCTGCATGGGCAGTATAAATTCAACGAGCCGGGCATATCTTTTGACAACTCTGATAATCATGGAATGGGTGATAAGGAGTATTGGTATTGGTCTGAAGACTCACTGACACGTGAGTGTCAGTCCCAAGACGAATGGACAGGTGGACTGGGGGATGCGAGTGGTCTGCATACCTCGTCAGACACTGGTATTGTCCCAAGTCCCACCGTGGCTTCGGAGGAGGGGGCAACCTACAGTGTGGTGTTGATGCGGGCGGGCAAAGTCTTGCCCCTTCATCTCCCTGTCGCGTACGTGAGGACCAACCTCCTCACTGAGGTTCTTAAAGTGCAGTCAAGCTCAGCTGAGCTTCTGCAGCCGTTTCACAAGGCATTGACTGACGCTATTTTGGGCACTAGGTCCAGGCCCGCTGCAGGTTTGGCTGTAGATAGGCATAAGGGCAGACGCCAACACCCGTCCCCGGAGTAACCATGTGTCCTGTCCTCCCACCCCACCCCAGAGACCCTAGGCATCCAGGCCTCCAATTCACGGACCGCATTCCCATAGGCTCCGACGGACAGGGTATCCAAGAGGTATGAGCAGTACGGCAAGATGGTATCATCCTCCCTGAGGCTGGGACTGCGGTCTTCCAACATCACATGCCTCTTTGTCCGCTACACCCACTCTTTGCGGGACACAGTTGCGGAACTGCTGCCCGTTGTAGGTACGGGCAAAACTTGGCCAAGCCCTTGTGGAAGGCCAAGCTGCGGCACGGTATTTGATCCGGTGTTGGCTGGATCGCATCGACTCACTGGGCGGAGCGATGGCAACCACGGAGGCAATTTGTTGCAAAGCCTGGTTGAAGTCCGCCCAATTTGTACCCGATGTCCAGAGTACACTCATGGACATGCCGTTTGATGTTTGTTGCCTTTTTGGCAACAAGGCAGACCATGCGCTGGAGCACATTAAGGACTCCAGGGCTACGGGCAGGTCCATGGGCCTGTCGGCCCTGCACCAGTAAACTGGTACCTTTAGCTCATTTTGTGGCCAAGGAAGTGGCACACACACATGTGCTGGCAGCCACGCAACGCTGACTAACATCCAACGCGGTGGCGGTGGTGCTAACTTATGTGGTGGGGGTCAGGGACAACGGGGAGGTCAGTCCATACCTTCCCCCACAACATCTGCCTACAAACCCTCCTACTCTGTACTTTCAGGGCCATTTGACGCCAGTGGGGGGCATGGTTCGCCAACACCTCCACCACTGGCGCAATGTCACATTGGACAGGTGGGTGCTGAAAATCATCCCAAGCGGCTATTCTCTCACCCTTGATGCAACCACTGAAGCCATGCCACCGCAATACAAACGCGCATTGGGGGATCATTTGCAACTTCAGCATGCAGAAGTTGCAGCCCTCTTGGCCAAGGGGGACATCATGCCCGTTCCTGGGCCATTAGTAGGGTGTGGTTGCTACTCCCACTACTTACTGCTACCCAAGAATGCCAATGGGGGCCTACCCCCTGTCTTGGACACATGGAACGTCAATGGCTTCCTCCGGAAGGAGAAGCTCAAAATGCTGACAGTGGCTCAGGTCCTACCTGCCCTGGACCAAGGAGACTTGATGGTAGCGTTGGACTTGAGGATGTTTATTTCAGCATCCCCGTCTTGCCGGCCCACCGGCCCTACCTGTGGTTCACGTTAGGCCACAAGCACTTTCAGTTTCCCTGCTCCCCTTTGGCCTTACCAGCGCACCACGGATAAACATGTAGGTACTGGTATCCCGAGTTCCTCATTATGTCAGTTGATCCCACGGTTCGTCTGCCTCTTCTGGAGGAACTTATGTTGCAGCAGCAGAGGACGGTCCACCACCCGTGCCTGTACAGTCTCCACCTCCATGCTTGGAGATTGAGCGGCGACAGTAGAGGCCATTTGCCTTTCATCCTCAAGTCTGTAATATCATCCATGCTGCCAGGCGTTCCTCCACAAAGTCGGTAGACACCTTCAGGTGGACCAGATTTGTGGCATGGTGCACACCAAAGGCTGTGGACCCTCTTTCTGCACCTCTTCATGAATTTCATCTCTTCCTTCTTCCTCATGCCCAGCAGGGCTCTGCTCTGGGCACTATCAAGGGCTACATTCCTGCCCTTTCAGCCTTACTAAGGCTGCCTGATCAACCTTCTTTGTACTAGTCCCCTATTGTGACTCGTTTTCTGAAAGGCATCAGACACACATTTCATCATGTTCCGTATGTGATTACTCAGTGGGACTTCAACCTGGTTCTTACATATCTGATGTGTGCTCCCTTTGAGCAACTTCACAATTTTCCTCTCTGCCTTCTTACTCAGAAGACTGCTTTTCTCTTTGCCATCACCTCTGCCAGGAGAGTGAGTGACCTACAGGCTCTTTCTACATAACCTTCTAACCTTTCAGTCCATCCGGACAAGTTTGCGTTTGGGAAAACACCCTATTTCCGGCACTAGTTTGACACGGACTTCCACATCGGGCACTCTTTCACCTTGTCCACCTTATTTCCGCCTACGCATCCCCCAAAGGTGATAGAACAGCTACACCGTCTGGACCCAAAATGTGTGCTCTCATACTATCTGGATCGCACACACCAGTTCCTGATGGATGAACAACTTTTAGTCTGTCACGTGGGTGCTGAAAAGTGAAGGCCGGTACACAAGCAGACCATCTCTCTGTGGGTTGTCTGGTGTATGAAGGCTTGGTATCCCTTGCCAAAGACGTAGTCTCCTGTTGGGCTGAGGGCCCATTCCACTCAGGCCACGGTGGCTACTACTGCCCTGGGTCGGGGAGTCCCCTTGCAGGACATTTGTCAGGCAGCTACGTGGGCCTCGATGCACATATTTGGAAAACACTACTGCCTGGACAGCAAAGTCCGGAGGGATGTCTTCTTTGGCCGTTCCGTCCTCCTGGATTTTCTTGTGTGATTATTGGTTTTGAGACCCACCACAGGCATTGGTCTTGCTGGGGTAGGTATTTCAAGGTAGGAATCTGATACTGACTACTGTTTCTTCCAGATATTTTGTTACAAAAGGAAAGTAACTTGTTCAAACTGTGAAGTATATCTGCTGTAGGAGCATAGATGATGTGTCCTTGCTGTGATGAGAGGGTTTCACATGTACGCACACCATGCCACTTGTGCTAATGATCCGCTCATATGTGTGATGGCATCATAGACAATTTGTCACAAATCAAACATTTCTGATGTCTGAAGATGTCCATGTTTTACTTTTGGAAATGTCACACCGCAATAAGAATATGTCTGATCAGTGCAAATGATGGCACAAGTGATGTGGGTGTGTGCATTGCTGTCAGCTGTCTGGATGTGCAGACAACCTCCTAATGCAATTCATGTGATGTGTGTCACTGACGTGATACATTGTCCTGCTCACTCGGACCTTCCCATCAGATCATTTGTATTCATGTCAGATCCATTCCACAAACCACATGTCTTGTACTTTTCATGCAGGAGTGGCTGCCAGCTGGAACATGTTTCCGGTGTGTGTAGCCCACGCCACACTCAAAATTGTATTGATTTGTTGAGCAGTGTTGCTTGTGCCATGTACATTGTAATTTTCTTTGTCTGACAGTTGTACACACTTTTTCTCCTGAATATGTTTTGCAGGGCACCCCCTCTGCCAAGGCCGTTGCCAGACTTGGATGCCATGATGGAACGTGATTGCATACTGCGTTACCGCTTCCCGGGACAGTTGATTCAGGACCTGACGGACAGACTGGAACCACATCTGCAACCACAACACAGGTATCCAACTGCGCTGACACCCAAGGTAAAGGTGATGGCGGCACTACATTTCTTTGCCACAGGTACATTCCAACTTACCATAGCTGCTGTGGGAGAGATGTCACAAACCATGTTTAGCCGGGTATTAAGTGATGTATTGGATGCAATGTTGCTGCACATTGATGAATTCATCACATTACCTACTCCAGAACAGTTGACAGATGTCAAGGGGGAATTCTATGCCCTGGGACGCATGCCACATGTAATTGGTGCAATTGATGGTACATATGTTACTCTGGTGCCACCACAGGCTCAGGAGCAAGCGTACCACAACAGGAAACATTACCACTCAATAAATGCCCTGGTGGTGTGTCTTGCCAACGTGCTTATCTCACATGTTTGAGCTCGTTTTCCAGGATCGTGCCACGTTGCAGTCATCATGAGGCGTAGCAGGGTACCACAGATGATGCTGCAGCTGCACAACCATCGGGCATGTCTAGTTGGTGGGTATACTCTGTTAGCCATGTATGTCAGTATGTCATCACTTCATGAACTGCATCTATTACACACTCATTTCCATGATGTCAATTTGAAGGAGACGCAGGATATCCAAACATGCCGTGGCTAATGACTCCCCTACGCAATCCCAGGACAGCTGCAGACCAGTGGTACAACAATGCTCATGGGAAGACCAGGTGGGTGATCGAGAGAACATTTGAACTCCTGAAGAGCAGGTTCAGGTGCCTGGACAAGACAGGCGGAGCACTCCAATACACCCCACTCAAGGTGTGTAACATCTTCATGGTGTGCTGCATGCTACACAACATGGCAGTGGAGAAGGCTGTGCCACTCATCCTAGATCCTGATGAGCTGGAACATCCACCCGTTGAGGATGAAGGCCTTGCCCAGGATGCGAGTGACGAGGATGTTGAAGATGATATCCGGAGTCACCTCATCAGCAACTTCTTTTCATGATGGTGAGTCATAGGTGCATTTTGTCCAAACCTCAACTATAGAGTTGCATGGGTAGCATGCTGTGTATGCAGCTGACTGTATGTAATGTAACTTTGATGTTTGTTGTGCAGTGTCACACAGGTGCAGATGTAATGCAACACACCTACATGCTATGTGTGTACTTGAAATGTAGAAGTGTACTACAACATCAGGCTATTCAACATAACTATGTCAGAATGGCATTCAACAGGACTTGACCCGTTGTGTGCCTCTCATCCCCAGCTCGCCCTGCCTGTTGTCCACTGGTGTCATCTTGGTCAGCCTGCTATTGCTCATCATGATTGCAACGTCAGCCTAATCAACGGAGCTTGCATGGACATGTGGAAAAGTCGATTTGGGTAAGGACTCATATGAGGCTGTTGACCGTTGGTATGGTTTCAATTGTGTGGTACATGTTCTTGTGCATGTTGTTGGACCATGCATACATGTAACAACATCATGTTTCCTATTAAATGTAGGCCCACTCCCATGACAGGATAGTCACCTCATCTGACAGTCATCTGTAGTTGATTTAGACTCTGATGGAAGCATCAATGTGGGTTTACATTGACACTGAAACTTTGCATATACCATGGTTTGACATTGTGTGGGAGGTCACAACCACAGACTCTGTGGGGGATTGCAGCCTCACTGTGTGCATTACAATGTGTCTGGATCATCACCTCTACCTTATGGGCCAGTCCAGTTTGGTTCATAGAAACCATGTTGTGTAGGTGTGGCCCAGTTTATGTTCCACATGTTAAGACAACTGTCCTGTGATTCTGTTTGCATGGATGCATTGCCCCTTGTTGCAGTATGTCATGTCGCTGTTGTGTCGTTACCTCAGTGCAGGTTGAGAATACTGCTACACCAGCCTTCACAGTGAGTAGAAGTTCTGTTTTCATTGACATGATGTCATGTATGTTGGGCTGATGACATCACAATGATATGCTGAAGCACATGTTAAATATTCTGTGGCACCAGTGGAGTGCGGTCATTCACATGATTCTCTTGTCCCGTGCAGCATTTCTGTGCGACTGTAGGGTTCTTTATGTGGCTTGGCTCTTCATTGATTGCAGTTGACTATTATTCCACCTGCTTGTCATGTTTAGCATTGTGAGGCACAGTTGCTAGAGCAAAATACTGGCTACAGAGTGCCTTTATTGCAATTAGGTAATTATCTTCCTCATCATATGTGATGCGTAAAGCTGTTGTGGGTGATGTTAAATTTGCCTTATTGGCCCTTACGGGTACACATAAACAAATACAGGTATTACACTTTGCGCAAGTAGCACTTCCATATGTTTACATGTGTTTTTAGGGGACACATCATCATACACTGGGAATTAGTTTTTGTCTACATAGATCTCATTGCATCGTAGCAGACTTGTGACCTTTACACAAGACTCAAATAGGTGACAAACTGTCCTAGGTTTTATGTGTCCATGTTACAGCATCTGCTCTTATGTGATAGCATGATTAGTGATCTCTAATTGGCTACAGTACTTATACTTCACAGGTGTGACTGGTACAGTGAATATCATGAGGTATTTTGTAGTGTCTGGGACATTAGATAGTACTCCTAATGCTTGTTTGCCTCTGTTTCAGGTCTCCCTCCCTGCAGTTCCATCCTCTCCTCCCCTCGCCTGATCACCCTTTTGTGTCTGTCATTTGTACTCAGACCAAGGGGATATTTGGAGGTGGAACCCTTTGAGCATCACACCACTCTGATGGAGAAAGGTACGGGTAGTCCCTGGCAGTCTAGTGGCGAATGTTTCTGCTGCAATACAGGTGACATCATTCAATGACTTTTTTTGTCTTCTGGTCAATGGCACTGACCATGTATGTTTGATTATGCTCCATTGCCTCCCAAGGTAAATCATCATGTTGTGCATGACTTGTCATTCCAAAAGAATATTTTGCCTCCTTGATGTCAAAGCACATGTCCTTCTAATGTGCATGTATGATATATGGCCTAATGTAGGATCATTGATGATAGATGTTTACGTGTACTGTGACAACATGGATGGTGTTGGTTAAGGCTAAAGTACTCTATTGTGTGTGAGGTAGATGGCTGTGTAGCTGCTGTTTTGCTTTGAACACAGTACATGTAGACTACACTTGCTGATGCTGTGTGTCCTGTGCCTCACTTGTCCCTAAGGGGCCTGATCCTGTGACTGTGATCTTTGGTGATTACTGTGTCATTTAATTTGCATTGACCCTGAGTGAAGCAGACACTCTTGCATTCACATACACATGTAAGTTTGTGGCTTGCCAATGCCCTTGTGGTATGTGCTTGTTTTGCAAGTTGTCACACCCCTTCTGCCGTAATCTCTTCACTCATTCCTGCTGCTGCATACACAGCCACAATGCCGCGCACACTGCCCAGATCCAGGACCACACACGCCTACAGATTACCCCTCCTTCCAGCCATTAGTAGAGCATGCTCAAGCCACCCTACACACAGAGAACACCAGACAATCATCCACCTGGTATCTCAATACCTCAAACTCACCCATAACAGCTTCTCTGCCTATGTGTGCAACACATACAGACAAGACTGTGCTGAGACACATGACAGTGTGTCTACGTACAACCAGGTCATGTGCCTCATACAGCACACACACCTTCCTTACGCAAAATTTTGGACAGTGTTACCTTGTCAGCACCACAGCAGCACACCTCGCCTTCCTTACAGTAACGTGGCAGTACACTACCTTGGCACACCTATTCAACATTTCCATCACAGCCAGTGAAGTAGACACCGGGTTCACACACCATAACCACGACTCGTGGGTGTGGTGTGATGTGGCTATTCTGGTGAAGATAATTGTCACACGTGGCTAGGTGTTCTGTAGGAGTTGCACACATCACATCAGTTGTGTACTTGTAACTCCATAGGGGGAGGTCACGTAATCTGGTGAGCTTGTGTAGAGTGCTACAGCCCATTGCCCACAGTCTGTCCTGCCACCCTTTTCCTGTGCACCATTAATCACATCCACAGTACAGCAGCATTCTGATGATAGTTCACATACCTGAGGACACAGTTGTAGGTACTCCCAACGTGGCCACCTAGCTTTATGAACCTGGTCTATACACCTCCAAGTGACTCTCCTGTGCCTGTCAGTAATTGCAGTTTTGTGAGCCAAACCCCCACCAGCATTTACTAACCATCACAGGTGTGTATTTCCATCCATGCATTTAGTGGTTAGAATACTGTTACCTATGTGTGTCCTCATCCAGACTCAGATCCAAGTGTGTGGATGGCTGCAGTTTGTTACGTACTCTTGCATTTCCTACATTTGCACACACATATCTTTTTATACTGTGGGTACAGGATGACTACACAAATGTGTATGATTTTTTAAATATCTATTAGGTGATCTTGTGCAGGAAACATGAGTAGGTGCTGTACAGGAAGGGGGGGAATCCAAAGTTCACTGCTGGAGATGAGATGCCTTACAGTTTGAGTCAACAGAGTTCAGCCCACAGTGCTTGGCATCATTGGGCTGAATGTGACCAGCAAGTCCATGTGGGAGAGTCTGATGGGTGATGCTGTTGCACCCGAGGGTAAAATGCCAGGTCAGGTGTCCTGGGAGTTGTGCATGACCCACTGCCTTTCAACGTATTAGCCGTGGACGACCCTTCTTCCTTGGCAGACCCTCACGTGCAGGCATGGACAATGCATGGGCCGCTACATCAGACAGTTTCTCCTCCTCCTACTCCTCCCTCCCTGTGGCTGGTGTTGCACTTTGCCTTGATGTTTGTGGCCTGGTGACACAGGGAGGGGGCTGCATGTTGGCAGCAATCTGACGTAGTGATTGGCTCATATCCCGATGCACCGTCAAGAGCTCAGCCAGTGTTGCCTCCACCCATCCATAATGTCGTTGTTGGCTGGCATGTTGCTCAGCCTGCTGTTGTTTGAGCTCGGTGAGGGCCTCCACTACCTGGCTTACCTCCCTGGTGTCCTGCCGGTATGCCTCCAGGATGGTACTTAGTTCAGTCATACCGGGCCCTGCAGCTGAATGGCCAGAATCTCGCCTCCGCCTTGCGCCACTCCCACCACCCTGACCCACAAGAACACGGCCTGCACTTGTGGGCACATCCGATTGACGGGACCCCTGAGTGCTGGCAGGGTGGATGTTGTCTGCCACCTCAAGGGTGCCCGTCAAAGGCTGTCCCTCATTTTCAGACTGGCTCCTGGGGGATCATGGGCAGGGCTCTGACCTGTCTGCTGGGATGTGGTGGGAATGAGTCCAGTGGTTGGCACAGATGTAGCTGGTACAGTTGCTGCAGGGGTTTGGGATCCAGAGGGGCCAGGTTGGTTGGGGTCATCCACAGTGCATTGAGTGGCATCGCTGTCAGTGGGGTCAGGGAGCTGCTGAGCTTGAAACGGGATCCTTCTCCCCCCTGGTTAGGGGTGGTTTCGACACATTGCCCTGTGTGTGTGAGAGACAGACACAGTTAATGCACTATCAAAAAACATATTGATTTTTTATCCATTATAAGCATCACAGTTCCACAAGCTTGACATTGTTGTCATTGTTCAGTTGTGTATGTAGTGGTAGCAAATTGACATGTACTCAGGGATTTTTTCCTTCTTCCATTCTCTTGACAATGAGTGACACAGACATTGTTGTGTCTTGTCTTGCCAGCACAACACATATACAGCAATGCTCAGTTTCACGCAATATTCAGGATATAGTGTCAATCCTTATGGCTGCGTCAAGCATGCACAGAGTTTAGATGCAGCATGTTCATGTAAGAGACAGAATGGAATGTTAAGGATAAATTCCTATACTTTAGATAGTTGTTGCTGTTCCGTGATGGGCCAGCCATGCCAACCCCCCTGGACCTGTACACCCACTTCTAGATCATGGCTTTAGGACGTGGCACTTGTCCTAGAACCATCACTTTGGCAATACCTATGTCCATGTTGGTACTTAAGTGCATTCACAATGTTCATATGATGGGGCAAGTGCATTGTGTGAGAGGCACAATGGACTGGAGCATCTGCACTGTGCATGTTATAGTTGTTTGTTTATTCATATAAGAGAGTGTTTAGTTGTGGTACATGACCATTGTGACAGTGTAGCACTCCATTGCCTGTCCCCATGGGATTAGTTTCTGTAAGGGGTGTGTGTGACAGGCCATGCTAGTAGTTTGAATGTGATTTGCAAGTTAACATCCTTTGTGGTTTGGCTGTGCCCTCATGAGACATGCTGCCTTGATTGTGGTTGTGGGTTCCTGCACAGGATGTCTGACCTTGTCCTGGTGTTTGTGTTTGCAATGATCACAGGAGGGCCTTGTTCTCCCTACACCAGGGCCCATTGTCTACTACAGAGCTTTACAAACTGTGTGTCCTGCGACAGTACTGTGTCACCTGCAAATGCTGGGTGTGTCGCAGGCACTTAGCACATTACTGCTGGTAATTGAGAAACATCCCTAGACACTCTGGTCTATGGTCTTTAATAGACCTATTAAGTGCTCGGGTGTGGCTGTGCCCAGTGAGCTGGGGTGAGATGACAGTGGGAGGAAAACTGAAGGTGGAATACAGATGGAGGAGGGTGACAGGGGGTGTACAGATGGAGGAGGGTGACAGGGGGTGGGAGCCAGACATAGGTAGGGAGACAGACAGAGGAAGACTGAGGGGGATGGAGATAGAGGGGGACGGAGACAGAGGTTGACAGACACAGGGAGACTGTCAGAGGGAGGAAGACAGACAGAGGGAGGAAGGCAACAGAGGGATGGAGACAGGTGGTTTGGTCTTGCTCGCTTGCTGCACTGCCTTACTCTGTCACCAAATGATGCATCTCCATAACATGTGTCAACAACATTAAAAGATTTGATAGCTGTGGTCTATCTTGTCTGTACTTTCACATTATATACAAAGGTTGTCGTGTCGTTCCTTATGAGAGAGAGAATTAAAGGTACAGGCTACAATGCAAATGGATTAGAACAGGGTAGCCTGATGGTCACCCTGGGAATCCATTTTGTTGGATTGAATGCCCTCACATACCCTTTCAGGTGTCATGCTTCATCATTTGGGCCATTGGGTCGGCGGTGCAATACCCAACGGGCAACACCTCATAGAGGGGCTCTTTGGCGGAGTTCTTTTTCCAACTGCCGTATGGATGAAGTGCGGGTATGGGGCCGGAATTTAGGGTAGACGTAATTTTGTAAGTTAAAATAAAGCTAGTGGTACCGGGAATACTTTATTCAGAAGGGCAAATGCTTTAGTTAAAAAAGGTTTCCTAGAGGAGAGTAGTAGAAAATGATGTTTCCCACTCTCGTCTGGAATTTATTGCAGTCCGATCAACATGTTTCTCGCTACTCTAAATTTTGTGAGCGATTCTTCAGGAACAAGGGGGACTAATTAGTAAGTATCTAGTAATGTATGTAACTGTCTACACTGTTACCACGGAGTATGGTGTATGTAAGCTCGTGTGGCTACCACACTAGTGGGTGAAGGGAGGAACAATATTATATTACCCTTCTTCAGGTTGTGATTGTTAATACCTGTTGGAGGAAAAGGGGAGAACATATCACAAACGGTTTGTAAATCATTGCATCATTGACTGTAGTACTTGTGTGCTCCGCATGCCAATGTGAGTCATGCGTGTCATGCCATTATTACACAAGTGTGTCAAGCACTCACAGACGTGGAATTCCAGTGGGAGTGACATGTGAAGGTAAAAACCTTGCATTAGAAATGAAAACCAACTTGGTCTTCTTTGTACGCAGATATTCACAACTCACCTAAAGTAAAAAACAATCAGACAAGAACAGTGTCCAGCGGGTAAAGCTTCAGGGAGATCTTCCACCACAGTGCTATATAGAGGAAGAGATCTCAATGGTATGTACAGATAAACATAGACTAAAAGCTAATATTGATCTAATGTCGATGTCCTACAAATATATACATAAACTGTCTTGTAGTTATTGTTTAATGGTGGTGTAGTGGTTAATCATAGAATGTCAGTCATACTGGCTTGGTATGTGGTTTTAAAATATAAGACCCCTAGAATGCGTGTGTCTAGAGGGCTGAAAAACATTGCACTAGAAAGTCCGCCTCCTTTTTACTAATCCAGCCGTTACATTCTGCTGGCTCCACCATGCTCACAATTGATAGTGTGAGTCGTTCTGTTGGATTTTGAGTGATGGCTTTGTAGTATTTATTGTCATCGAGTGTGCGTGCGTGCGGGTGACATGTACGGGCCGTTGGGGGTGTGCGGAGGTTGGCGGTCGCTTGATCGGGGTGTGTGCGTGTTGGACTTGTGCGTGCGGGTGACTTGTGCGGGCCGTTGGGGGTGTGGGGGGTTCGCAGTTGCCTGATCGGGTTGTCTGCATGCTGGACTTGTGCATGCGGGTGATTTGTACGGGCCGTTGGGGGTGTGGGGGGGTTGGCGGTCACTTGATCGGGGTGTGCGCGTGTTGGACTTGTGCGTGTGGGTGACTTGTATGGGCCGTTGGGGGTGTGGGGGGTTCGCGGTCGCTTGAGAGGGGAGTGCGTGTGGTATTTGTGCATGCAGGTGACTTGTACGGGCCAATGGGGGTGTGGGGGTGTTGGCGGTCGCTTGATCGGGGTGTGTGCGTGTCGGACTTGTGCGTGCGGGTGACTTGTACGGGCCGTTGGGGGTGTGGGGGGTTTCGGTTGCTTGATCAGGGTGGTTGCGTGTCAGACTTGTGCGTGCGGGTGACTTGTACGGGCCGTTGGGGGTATGGGTGTTTCACGGTCGCTTGAGGGGGATGTGCATGTTGTATTTGTTCTTGCGGGTGACTTGTACAGGCCTATGGGGGTGTGGCAGTCGCTTGATTGGGGTGTGTGCGTGTCGGACTTGTGTATGCAGGTGACTTGTACGGGCCGTTGGGGGTGTGGGAGAGTTGGCGGTCGCTTGATCCGGGTGTGTGCGTGTCAGACTTGTGCGTGCGGGTGACTTGTACTGGCCGTTGGGTTGTGGAGGGTTTGCGTCCCTTGATCGGGGTGTGTGCGTGTCAGACTTGTGCCTGCGGGGACTTGTACGGGCCGTTGGGGGTGTGGGGGGTTCACGGGTGCTTGAGGGGGGTGTGCGTGTTGTATTTGTGCATGCGGGTGACTTGTACAGGCCGTTGGGAGTGTGGGGGGTTGGCGGTCGCTTGATCGGGGTGTGTGCATGTTGGACTTGTGCATGCAGGTGACTTGTACGGGCCATTGGGGGTGTGAGGGGGTTGGCGGTCACTTGATTGGGTGTGTGCGTGTCAGACTTGTGCCTGTGGGTGACTTGTATGGGCCGTTGGGAGTGTGGGGGGTTCACGGTCGCTTGAGGGGGGTGTGCGTGTGGTATTTGAGCATGCGGGTGACTTGTACAGGCCGTTGGGGGTGTGGGGGGTTGGCCGTCGCTTGATCGGGGTGTGTGCATGTTGGACTTGTGCATGCAGGTGACTTGTACGGGCCATTGGGGGTGTGAGGGGGTTGGCGGTCGCTTGATTGGGTGTGTGCGTGTCAGACTTGTGCCTGTGGGTGACTTGTATGGGCCGTTGGGAGTGTGGGGGGTTCACGGTCGCTTGAGGGGGGTGTGCGTGTGGTATTTGTGCATGCGGGTGACTTGTACAGGCCGTTGGGGGTGTGGGGGGTTGGCGGTCGCTTGATCGGGGTGTGTGCATGTTGGACTTGTGCATGCAGGTGACTTGTACGGGCCATTGGGGGTGTGAGGGGGTTGGCAGTCGCTTGATTGGGTGTGTGCGTGTCAGACTTGTGCCTGTGGGTGACTTGTATGGGCCGTTGGGAGTGTGGGGGGTTCACGGTCGCTTGAGGGGGGTGTGCGTGTGATATTTGTGCGTGCGGGTGACTTGTACGGGCCATTGGGGGTGTGGTGGAGTCGGCAGTCGCTTGATCGGGGTGTGTGCGTGTCGGACTTGTGCGTGTGGGTGGCTTGTATGGGCCGTTGTGGGAGTGGGGTGGTTGGCGGTCGCTTGATCGGGGTGTGTGCGTGTCGGACTTGTGCATGCGGGTGACTTGTATTGGCTGTTGGGGGTGTGGGGGGTTGGCGGTCGTTTGATCGGGGTGTGTGCGTGTTGGACTTGTGCGTGCGGGTGTCTTGTATGGACTGTTTGGGGTGTGGGGGGGTTGGCGGTCGCTTGATCGGGGTGTGTGCGTGTCGGACTTGTGTGTGCGGGTGACTTGTATGGGCCGTTGGGGGTGTGGGGGGTTTGCGGTCGCTTGATCAGGGGTGTGCGTGTGGTATTTGTGCATGCGGGCGACTTGTATTGGCTGTTGGGGGTGTGGGGGGTTGGCGGTCGTTTGATCGGGGTGTGTGCGTGTTGGACTTGTGCGTGCGGGTGTCTTGTATGGACTTGTGCATGCGGGTGACTTGTATTGGCTGTTGGGGGTGTGGGGGGTTGGCGGTCGTTTGATCGGGGTGTGTGCGTGTTGGACTTGTGCGTGCGGGTGTCTTGTATGGACTGTTTGGGGTGTGGGGGGGTTGGCGGTCGCTTGATCGGGGTGTGTGCGTGTCGGACTTGTGTGTGCGGGTGACTTGTATGGGCCGTTGGGGGTGTGGGGGGTTTGCGGTCGCTTGATCAGGGGTGTGCGTGTGGTATTTGTGCATGCGGGCGACTTGTACGGGCCGTTGGGGGTTTGGGGGGGTTGGCGGTCGCTTGATCGGGGTGTGTGCGTGTCGGACTTGTGCATGCGGGTGACTTGTACGGGCCGTTGTGGTGTGGGGGGGTTGGCGGTCGCTTGATCAGCGTGAGTGCGTGTCGGTCTTGTGCGTGCGGGTGATTTTTACGGGCCGTTGGGGATGTGGGGGGTTCACGGTCGCTTGATCGGGGTGAGTGTGTTTGTCAGACTTGTGTGTGTGGGTGACTTGTATGGGCTGTTGGGGGTGTGGGGGGCTCGCGTTCGCTTGAGGGGGGGTGTGCCTGTGGTATGTGTGCATGCGGGTGACTTGTACGGGCCGTTGGGGGTGTGGTGGAGTTGGCAGTCGCTTGATTGGGGTGTGTGCGTGTCGGACTTGTGTGTGCGGGTGACTTGTATGGGCCGTTGTGGGTGTGGGGGGGGTTGGCGATCGCTTGATCGGGGTTTGTGCGTGTCGGACTTGTGCGTGCGGGTGACTTATACGGGCCGTTGGGGGTGTGGGGGGTTCGCGGTCACTTCATCGAGGTGTGTGCGTGTCGGACTTGTGCGTGCGGGTGACTTGTATGGGCCATTGGGGGTGTGGGGGGTTCACGGTCGCTTCAGGGGGGTTTGCGTGTAGTATTTGTGCATGCGGGTGACTTGTACAGGCCGTTGGGGTTTGGGGGGTTCGCATACGCTTCATCGAGGGCTACATGGCTGGTATGTGTCAATGCCTCTTGCTGTGAGGAGACAATTTCCGAACGAATCATTCTTCATGCGCGACTACTTTAGCCCGTACGAATTGCGTACAGGCTTTCCGAACCGGATCGTACTAGTGTGGTTGTACGGCATGTTTACAAATCGTACGGAAGGTTTTCCAACGATAATTTGTACGGGTCTTCGACTTTGGTTCGTACAGTTCGATGATTTTCGTACGGTAATCGATGGAAATGAATCGTACTAGGCAGGTTGGACGGTAGTTTTCCATTTGTACGGATTCGGCTACGAATAGGAATCGTACGGCGGATTTTTTTTACGGATCGGAATCGGCCCCTATGTGTCTTTGACACTTGTTACCTGCTTGTTTTGAATAAATATTGTCACTCCGGACTCGATTCGTCTTTTTCAGAATTGAATCTTGGTATTTCAGATAGTATATTTCCGTGCCAGTTTGTGTGGTAAAGACTACCCTCCAACATTTGTAAACTGCAGGTGCCACAGATTATCGCAGACCTTCAACTTTCACTCTAAATGGACATCTCTATTCTTACAACTCAATCAGATATTGTCTACCTCATTATTGTCTACCAACAGTGTCTTTCTTTAAATCAACACATTTCATATATCGAATATTGACGCTTCTGAAGATAACATTTAACCATACATCTCTTGATGCTGGGGATATAGCATAATATTTATAAAGAACACTGATCTGTAGGGCTGCTTATAAAAGGATTTAATGGCTTTCCTACCAACCCGTACTCACACTTAGCCCTGCTTGTTCCACATAACAAATGTCAAAATTCCTAGGTGACAGTTAAAAAATGTCTTCCTACGATGTTTTGTTTGTTAGTCAAAGAAAAACAGAAAGTAATTCCTAATCAGAGATATTTGCACAAGGAAGACCATCTGAAATGTAAGTATATTATTGAGAATATTCACTTGCAAGAGATAGGAGAATACATTGTGATGATCTGTAGTAGCATATGGAATCCTTTACATTGAATTCTTAAATTGTGAAGACAATACACTAATTGGGGTAAAGGTCACAGTATGTGGGGCCAGACTGTGGTATGCCAGGGATCCTCACTCCAGCCAAGAATCATTAGCACAGTGTTACCAGAATTTAGCTTCAAATATTCCATTGTTTCATGTCTTTAAATTCGATGTAATTGCAGCAGTATAACTTTAGCCCCTGGTTCCTCACCTGATTGTCAATCAATCGAAATGGGGAGTAAAGGTATCTGTACTATGAAGTCTTTCAATAATAATAAGTAATCTTCAGACAGAGAACCTGATGAAGTTAACATCACCTTAAATAGGAAAGTATCAAGTGAGGATGCAAAAGAGAAGTATAATGACAGCTGAACACATGCATTTATTGACAATGCAAGTAAGGTGTCCACTCATCTGTATCCTTTATCCAGCCCTGTCCAAGAAGTAATCAATGGCATGGTATATGTTCTGAAAAGCAAAGAGTTCCAAGGTTGCTCTAGAACAGACACATTTTCCCAACAAGGATACTCACTTAAAACAACAATGAATGTATCCATCTAAATAATGTACCAGGTCACAGTCTGACAATTTTGGTACAGCTCAAATTAACACTTTAGCGCAGCTATACTATATGGGCAGAGCTGCAAATGATGTGCAAAATAAATGCAAGTCTTCATCGATTTCACATAACACAACAATAGTGGTATATTTAATTTCATTTTGCATATTAGGTCATCTGCTATGGCTCTGTTATCCTCTGCATACTCTGTAAACAAAACTGGGAAATGGAGAAACAGCAAAGATACAGTCCTAGAGTGTGGAGTTCGAAAATCAACCCAGACTGTCATTAATGATTTAAAACAGGAAAAAACATCACTTCTGCAGGCCTACAAGAGATGTATCACATAATTTCATCAACATCTGTAGAGAAACTTCAGAGAACAGAACACACTTGCTCACACCAGCTCTTGGTCATTCATATGATTGTTAAATACCATGTTGAAGGCTAAAGAACAATGTACATCTTTCTTTGAAACATATTAAGTAAGGTTCTGTAGTCCAGTCTACCTGAGACCTTAGATGCTGGTTCAGTAAAACACTACTCAGATGCTTGTGTAACAATTGGCATCTCGGCCTCCAATGACATTCTTATTCAATCTCTTGTAATTTTAAAAGCAGTGTCAGCTGGTGACATTTAAAAGTGGTGAGACGTAAAGCAATTGTCGTACAGCACTGTAGCGAGCGTGCTGGACCCACCTACAAGGGTTTTGGGGGGGTTCTCCCCCAAGAAAATTTTGAGAAAAGATTGGGCAAATGGTGCATTTTCAAGCAAATTTGAGAAAGCAAGAAGGTTAATAAAGCAATTGTGAATCTGTTCTAACAAAGACAGTGACTTCCTACATGTGACTCAGTCTGCCCCAGCCCTTACAGGCATGCCGGTGGCACGTTCATGCGGCTAAATTGGAGAGTTCTGCCTGAGGGCTGGGTTTGACCCTGGTTGACCTTCTTAATATCTGATGATTTAAATGGGACCGGCTTTCTCTGTTGGCTTTCGGCTGGCTTGGCAGACAAGGGACCCGGTGCTTGAGCAGAGTCTGTTGTTCGCATGCCTGGCAGCAGCTGTCTGTAGCCTGGTCTCTCAGTGCATGGCACACACAGACACAGTGCCCTCCTCTAATCTCTTCATCATCCAAGAAGAAATGTTGAGGGTGAAACAATCGCCATGTTATATGGCTGACTTTAAGCAGTCAATCTGTACTGCGACATGTTTTATTTCTGGCTAAATATAGCCAGCCTCTTAATCAACCACAAACATCTATACTGCCCAAAGAAGCACGTGTAACGTGCTCATTCATGGCAGAAATTCCGCCAGCAGTGCTGCACCGTCCTTTCTTCAGAGTTGTCCCTTTAGCTTAAAGAAGGCCTTTAATCCTTATGTATCCAAGAGGGCCCGTTACCTCTATTTTTCATTTATGTAAATTATGTAAGTTATGTAAAAATACAATTTCTCATTTCTCCCTCTGTTTTCAAAGCGCGCTCTGGGTGGCTTCCTGTCAGGCCTTGGCTTTTCCTTACTTCCTTCTTTATGGTGTCAAGTTGTAGCCACCAGTCTGTATCTTCTGTAACGTGGGTAAAGCTGGCCAGCCATAGCTTTTTATTACAGACACTATGTAAATAGAATTCACTCCCCAGCACACGTCTATTGTCGGTAATGTTTCCCAAATTGGCAAAACAAACAATCAGCAATATATCACAATCAGATACAAGTGTGAACAATGATTTTCTTCTTTTCGGTATTTTATTCATGTAGCTTTCCACAACAGCTCCCAACAACCAACACGTGTTTCGTCACGCCAGGGATGTTGTCTCACGACTTTCTCATGGCTGATTAATACAGGTAACACGTTTTTGATTTGTGGTGATAATTCCGCACCACAAAGGGTTTCTATTGCGAGCGGCATCCCACTTTAAAGCTCTTGTGTCGTTCTTTGTTTTGAAAGTCACCAAGCTCCATGTGCTTCTTTCACTATCTGTCTTGACGCCGCTCCATGCCGACCGTGTACGGCATCGCAACCGATTGCGGGAAAATAACCCTGTGTCAATGTGGAATTCACAAGGCGGTACCATGCGATAGTGTGCCGAAACCGTGGCCTATGTCCAGATACAACCAGCTCGACGGAGATAAAAACACAAACCACAACACAAAAAAAAGGTGCGATGAGCCCATTCACGATGAGGAAAGCAGGGATAAGCACCGCCAGGCCAGCGAGACACACGTCAGGGGGTAATAAGCACAACAAAAGCGTGAAAAAGAAAGACAAATCAAACAGAAAACAACAGCCAAGCACAATGGAGACAACCTGAGCCAGTATACAACCCCACAAGCCCCATTGGCAACAAAACATTGTACATGGCAGACGATCTTGGACAAGGTAAATGCAGCCTGAGAGCGGAGGAGGATAATGGAAGAAAACCAGAACATCCGGAATGATGCGAAAAGCAGAAACACGCCAACAACAAGAAAGCAGCAATGCACACCGGAGGTGGGAGTCTAGCACCACTCCAGGAGCTGAATGACATGGAGGAAATGGTGTCCACCACATCAGTCTGGAGTTGGTGGCAGGACTCGGGAACCAGAAACTGCCCAAAACAACAGACACAACAGCAACAGGGAGAGGGAAAGGAACCAGCAGGGACTAGGGGGACGGGGGAGATGGGCACCATGGCACACATGCACAATTAAGCACAGTACAACTGCAGACCAACCATGCCCAAGAGTAACAACACCAACCAAAAGCACAAGTCAAACAACCCGGCAATATCACACCACTGAACAAGCACAGAAGTGAAAACCACACTGCCTGAAAGGGAGAAGGGTGAGCCAAATCAGAGCTGAAGAGGCATCTCACACACAATGCAGCATACATTAATAGGAAGTAGAGCACCACAACATCGAAGACAATGTGGTACAAACACCAACATTTGCACTACCGAACACAGTACGCAAGTGCACCCACCAGTGGCCGGTAAACGGCCATATGCATCTGGCAAATACAAATCAAGTCACAACACAGTTGGAGACAAGTGAAAGTGCAGAAACTTTATCAACAAGTACATGTCGGTACAGCCAAGAGAAGTGCCACGATATGCAGACCAATGCAGCAGCATGCCTGAATGAGGAATACAGGGAAAGCGCCCATGTTCACCTCGGGGGAGTCCATCACCAACACAAGTCAGTGCCAAACCGCTTTGGTTGTCCGTGCCTGGATCATTAATCCAGGCCAATGCAGCCATGTCCACTGTCGTCTTGGGACATGTGACCAGATTCCCAACATGCAACCAGGTGTCGGGACACTTGCAATGGGTCACATCCAGTTGTGGCGGCAGGTACCTTGTCACTCGTCCATGAATGCGAGTGCAGCAGAGTAGGCCAACATCTCCAATGAGCGATCATTGTCCACCACATCTGACATGTTGTCGACGTAATCCATCAGCTGACGCGGACAGATTTGCTAACTCCAACCACTGGACGCAATGTGCACCAAAGCCCAATCGGGTACTGACTCAATGTGCTCACTACACACAATGACTCGTGAAATCTCCCTGGTTCAGCTTCCAGCCTGCATGCCAAACATCCATGCATGCTATAAACTGGCAATACTGTGACACCCCTGGTCGTGGGCCAACAGGGGGCGCACACACATGTCAAAATCCAGGTCAGCTATAGTTACGTTGGAGAGGCAGACATCCATGTAACTACAAAGCTACATGTCCAAAGTCACTCTGAGGTGACATGTTAACGTCCGCTGAAGACAGCACACTGTGATGTTGCAAGGCCCGTGTCCATCATGCTGACAAAATGACCACTAGGACACACTTGCTCAGATGGTGTGAATGGCTATGGGCATGTGCACAAAGCCATATTTATCAGCAGGCCCATATACCGAGTGACACCTGTGATGGATATATGTAGGGTGTGTGCACATCAGCCGGCAAGGGCTGCCTGGTGCGGTCAGAAATAGACAACAGTGTACATCGTAAAGGACACAACCATTCAACCATAAAGGCCCCATGACTTGTGCTGCACTGAGTTAATGCCCCGGATGCACAGCGTTCTGCACTGGCCTACCACCACGGGATGCTGACTTGTGGGGCACTGGGGCAGGGTCACGAGTGCAGAGCAGGTTTCCGTTGATGACAAAGGGGCTTGTCGTGGAGGGTCTCAGTGGACGGTGGAAGGTGTACCCCCAGGGCATGATGCAGAGGGCAGGACCACGCAGAAACAGTCACTATGGTGGAGAGGATTGGAACAGACACATATCAGACAACCAAGTCTGGTCCAGCAAGATGAAGATGCAGAAGCCCACCAGGCCATGGACTCAGATGCCACCAAATTCCAACCAGATAGTGCCCATGACTCATTGCACACAGAGTTAGTGGCACCTATACTGTTCGGGTATGTTGCCTGCGATGAGGCATGTCTAATTTATTTATTTATTTATTTATGGAATTTTTAATGCGCACTACTACCCTGAGGTGTCTAGGCGCAATGAGATACTCCAAGATACAGTGGTCAGGACACGATATTATAAGAAAGAGCTATAAGCTCTTTTTGCCAGATGGTTAATATTAATAATATTATTGATTGAAGAGCCAAGTCTTCAGAGCCTTGCGGAAGCTAATCAGGGTTGGCGCAGTTTTAATGTCTAAGGGGAGTGAGTTCCACAATATTGGAGTTGCTACCAAAAATCGTCTGTCGCCCCATGTTGCCGTTCTTGTGCGGGGTACAGACAGTTGATAGCTTGCTGCTGATCGTAGGTTCTTTTTAGGAATGTACACCTGAAATGCCTCCTTTAGGAACTTCGGTCCAGTCTGATGGATGGCCTTATAGGCAATGCACAAAGCTTTGAATTTGATCCTGCTCTCCACTCTTAGCCAGTGGAGCTGACGTATGGCTGCCGAAGTGGAGTGGCGTCTGGGTATGTTGAGCAGTATCCGTGCTGCCATATTTTGGACAGATTGAAGCTTATTCAGGATGCATTTATGCGTGTTGAAAAAGAGAGCATTTCCATAATCAAGCTTGGAAAACACTAAGGTAGTAATCAGTGTTTTTCCTGCTGATGCTGGTAAATACGGCAGAAGTTTTTTTATTTTTTTCAGCATGAAGAACGCCGCAGAGACCACCTTGTTAACATGATATCCAAAGGATAACTTGCTATCAAAAATCACTCCTAAATTCCTGACCTTGGCGGCTGGAACCGGAGGAGGGCCCATCTGACTGGGCCACCATGTCGGGGACCACTCTGGAGAGATATTACCAAAGGTCATCACCTCCGTTTTCTCCGCATTAAGCTTCAAACAGTTCCTGTGCATCCATGATTGTATGTCCAGTAACCCCTCCTGAAGCTTAGCTGCTACCACTGGGCCGTTCTTATGCACCGCCAGCACAAGCTGGGTGTCATCTGTGTAGGTGGTTAAACGCATCCCATAAGATTTGATGACCCTCGCCAAGTCCGCGACATAAATGTTGAAAAGCGTCGGACTTAACGAGGATCCTTGAGGGACCCCGCAAGGCAGTTCAGACGTCGGTGAGTAATGATTACCCAGTTTGACTGCCTGCTTACGGTCAGCTAAGAAAGAAACTATGAGTTCTTTTGCCAGATGGTTAATCCCGAGGGCTGCAACACGGTCGACCAAGATGACATGGTCGACCGCGTCGAAGGCCGCCGATAGGTCCAACAAGATAAGCACTGCCGCTCCTCCCGAGTCCATAATATGTCTGATTTCATCGGAGGCCTTTATCAGCGCTGTCTCGGTTCCGTGTCCTTTCCGGAACCCGAACTGAGTGTCATCCAAGAGTCCATTTTGCTCAATAAACTCTGACAACTGTTGGTTCATAATGGCCTCTACGATTTTAGCCGGGAAGGGAAGGCAAGCAATAGGCCTATAGTTGGCCATAACGGTGGGGTCTAGGGAAGGCTTCTTGAGCAGAGGTTTGACAATAGCCTTCTTCCAAATCTCAGGGTAGACACCAGTTTTGAAGATGGAGTTACAGATATCGGTGAGCGGCTGGGTGATGGTGTTATGTAGTTGGTTCATTATGAGGGGAGGACATGGATCAAGCGGAGATCCAGATTTGATCTTGGCAACAAGCATGCAGACCTGATCTTCAGTGACTGACCGAAACTGAGCGAAGAGAGGGTGAGTGGGCGCTGGATGGATGGATAGGTCCATGGATCCTCCCACTGGTTCTTTGGAGAATGTGGAGTAGATATCCATCACCTTAGAGGTGAAGAATGTAGCCAGTGAGCTACAGAATTCCTGCGAATTCTCAGTTGTGGGTCCAGTTGGAGGATTAGAAAGAGAGCTCACCACTTGAAAAAGCATTCTGGCTGAGTTCTGTGCTTGCTCAATTTGGCCAGTGAAAAAAATATTCTTTTGCGTAATGAGAGCTTTCTTATATATTGCCAGTGCAGTTTTATAGACTTGCTTAGCGGGGGGGCTATAATGCTTTCTCCAGCGCCTTTCTAAGTTTCTGCAATACTGACGTTGGAGTCGCAGCTCCTCTGTATACCACTGGGCAGATGGAGTGGCTCTATTTGGACAATAAAATTTTTCAGGTGCAACTTGATTAGCTGCCTTTAGGATCCAATCTTGAAAATTAGTGGACATGGTTTCAGGATCACATGATCTTTCTGGGGCTGATGTCATAAGGAGATTAGTGAGGTGTGGAATGTCTGCATTTTTCCACCTCCGCGTCCCCACTGACGACCGGATTTTGGTCTGAGAGGGTTTGGAGGGTGACAGTCTAATCCTAAAAATAATAGCTTGGTGGTCAGACCATACCAGAGGTAGTACCGCTGACAGATCAATGCCCGGGTTATTTGTGAACAGACCATCCAGTGTGTGCCCGGCCTCATGCGTGGGGCCCCTCACCAATTGCTCCAGCCCTATTGCCTGCATATCAGTGATAAGTTGGGCTGTGTCTTTATTGTCAAGGTTTTCAAGCGGGAAGTTAAAATCCCCTAGAATCGTATAGTCCGAGGATCCTATTACTAGTTCAGTTATTTCTGTAAGTTCAGCTAAGAATTTGGTGCGGGAACCCGGTGGCCTGTACAGAAGTATCCCTTTGAAAGCTTGCCTCTGCGTAAGAGTGATAACAAACGCAAAAGCTTCGCAGGTAGTGCTTTGAATAGGCTCGAATTTTGCACGATAAGTGTCCTTATGAATTACGGCTAAACCTCCGCCTCGCCCAGAAATTCTGTCTTGTCTGGCCACACAGTAGCCTTCAGGGGTGGCCAGAACAAAGTCAGGGCCCGAAGCCTCATCTCCCCAGGATTCCGTAACAAAGAGAATATCTAGATTCTGGTTGAGAATACACTCCCTAATATCCAAGCTATGTTGGGGGAGGGAACGTGCGTTAATCAGTGCTGCTCTATAATACTGATCAACTGTGAGCCGGGCACTGGTAATTTCTGGCGAGTACAATGTGGTAGTGGTTGTGGACATAGGAGGTGGAAGGGTATAAGCGCAGCCTACACATGAAATGGGCGTAGAAGGCAAATGTTGAAAAGGTGGTAATATTTGGCATGACCTATCCAAACCTGGGTTCAGCTCTCTCAGCTGTGCGGATGTGTAGCGTAGGGTAGGTGTAGTTTCGTGGATGGGTACCAGGGCAGGGGTGGTGGCCCTGGGCCCGGATCTGGCTCGGACAGGCGCAGACGGGCTTGTCTTAGGCGCGTCTTCGGCGCGCGCCCGCTGCGCTCGTCCGCTGCGCATCCCAGCCGAGCGAGGACTAAATAGCTCTCTCCCAGGAAGTGGAGAAGAGCTAGAACGCGTCCCGACCCAGCCCCAAGATGGCGGCTGGTGCTCGGCTCCAAGTGCCCTATTCCCTCTGCTCTGGCGGGTCGGGTAGGTGCTGGGGATATGTGCAAATGCGCTGGATCAGTGTAGTAACATAAATAGTTTACACTAACACAATTTACAACATGTGAATTTTAAAATCGGTAAAAGTTTCTAAAATGATTCAAAGCAGTCTACAATTCTTCTATATGCAATACTAATCTCCTAAAATAGAGCGCTGGTGTTGAGTGGCAGTAATTCGTGCTCTGTGCGTGTCTCAATGAGTATGGTGTGGACTCCTCCACATCGTACCCAAGACACAGTTCCACATGTGTGACCTACAGTGTAGGCCTGAGGCAGCGGTCAGCACGGGCCATTGACAGAGTGTCTCCAGCTTAGGTTGAATGGCCCCACCGGCCTGAGTGGATCAGGTTCAGTGGCACCACGGAGAGCAGATTTACAGTGAACAGGGTTGATGGCACCAGGTCATTTGTGGATAGTATTCAATCACCTCCGTGACTCTGATCCGGCTTTCGTCGGACTGAGCCGCAGCTTCCTCTTACTCTTCTCCCTGCGTTCACTGGTGTGGACTCTGCCATTCTTGATCTGCGACTAAGTGCTGGATGTGGGATGTACTGGTCCACACGGTAGGCATGAGCCCTCATCCACGTGTCACTGGCTTGCGTTGAACAGGGTTAGTGGCACCACGTGTCGCCTGCTTGCGTTGAACAGGGTTAGTGGCACCACATGTCTCTGGCTTGCAATGAACAGGGTTAGTGGCACCACGTGTTGCAGGCCTGGGATATGGAATTATGCCTCACTGATTGAAGGGAGTCTGGTGCTGTGGCTGCTGCCACTGACTTGGGGTGGCTGCTATTGAGGACTCAGGACACAATTACACATGTGGGATCGGCTTGTCTTAAAGAGTGTTAGTGGGACTACGTTTACCTGCCTTGTATATCGAAAAATGTCTCACTGATCGAAGAGAGTCTGGTGCTGTGGTCGCTGCCATGGACTTGGCGTCACTGCTATTGAGGACTCAGGACATAGTTACACATTTGGGATCGACTTGTGTTGGATAGTGTTAGTTAGCACCACATGTCCAAAATTAAAATTGCGAGCTCTGCTGCCCACAGTGTAGACTGCTAATGAGTGTTCGTTTGTACTTGAAAATGAATTTGGTGATTGTACTAAACCTATAACTGATATAAAATACTAAAAGGATGTTATGTAGATTTGAGGACTGTAATAGTTACTTGCCTAGTGGACTCTGTAGTTAATGAATGAAGAAATTATTTACATTGTGAGCCCTACTGCGCGCAGTGTAGGCGTATGATGAAAAGATAAAATAAGTATAGAATACACGGACAAAGTGTTGTATTTTCTGAGTACAATCTTGTTAGAAATTAGCATTTAACATTGGAATTGTGAGATGTACTGCCTGCACTGTAGACTGCTCTTCCATGTTAGTTTGCTTTTGAAGATTAATTTGGTCATTGTAGTAAAGCTATAACTGATATAAAAAAGTTCTTAAAGCAAGGATACTAAAAGGATAATATGTAGGGTGTAGGGCTGTGATAGTTACTTGCCTACTGGAGTCTGTAGTTGCATATGGAAATACCCCTCACTGATCGAAGGGAGTGTGGTGTTGTGGTCGCTGCCACAGACGTGGGGTCGCTGCCATTGATGACTCAGGACACCGTTACATATGTGGGATAGGGTTGTGTTAAAGAGGGTTAGTGGGTCTACGTGTTGTCGGCCTTGCCTATCGAAATGTGCCTCAGTGATCAAAGGGAGTGGGGTGCTGTAGACGGTGCCACGGACTTGGGATCAGTGTGATTCAGGACTCAGGACACAGTTACACATGGGGATCAGCGTGTGTTAAAGAGAGTTAGTGGCAACACGTGTCTCAGCTGTTGCATGTGGAAATATGCCTGACTGATCAGAGGGATGCTGGTGCTGTCATCGCTGCCATGGACTTGGAGTGGCTGTCATTCAGGACACAGTTACACATGTGGGATTGGCTTGTGTTGAACAAAGTTAGTGTCATTATGTGTCTCCGGCCTTGCGTATGAAAACATGCCTCACAGATCGAAGGGAGTCTGGTGCTGTGGTCCCTGCCACGGACTTGGGGTCACTGTCATTCAGGACTCAGGACACAGTTCCACATGTGGGATCTGCTTGTGTTGAACAGAGTTAGTGGCAGCCCGTGTCGCCAGCCTTCCATATGGCAATATGACTCACTGATCGAAGGGACTCTGTTCTATTCTATTCTATAGTTTGGGTAGAGCGCAAACAGCTGCCCCAGCAATGAGGCGTCCCGGCGCTAAGAACCAAGACCTAGGCCTGGGCGGAAAAGGGTGGAAGGGATTTACGGGAATAGGTAAGTTTTTATTGCCTTCTGGAACGCCGGTAGGCTTTCTATGGAGCGAATGTGTTGCGGCAGATCGTTCCAAAGTTTGGCTCCAAGAAACCTAAAGGAGCGGCCGCCCATGCGGCAGAGTTTTATGCGTGGGACGCATAGGAGGTTTTGGTTTGAAGATCGCAGGTTACGTGATGGCGCATAGGGGGTGAGGAGTGGTCGAAGCAGTGGGGGTATCAAGCTTGATGATTTTGAAGGTCATGATGAGGGTCTTAAATTTGATTCTGGAGTCGACGGGTAGCCAGTGTAGTTTTTGGATGGTCGCTCTGGCAGAACATCTGCGGGGGAGGCCGACTAGAGTTCTAGCCGCGGAATTTTGCACGCGTTGGAGTCGTGCTACCTCCCTTTTGTTGGCGCCAAGAAGGAGTACATTGGCGTAGTCAAGACGCGAGAGGATGGTGGCTTGAATAATAAGTTGGCGAGTTTTGGCATCGAAGAAGCCTAGTATGTGGCTAAGACTCCTCAGCAGGCCGATCGGGTGCCAGCAATTTTTTTGGTGTGGGCCTGAAAGTTGAGTGAGGCATCCATTCAAACTCCTAGGCTTTTCACTAGGGATTTGGGAGATGGGATGGTGCCTAGGGAGGACGGCCACCAATGCTCATTCCAGAGGCAGGTGTTTTTGCCAAGGAGTAGCACCTCTGTTTTACCAGCATTGAGCTGTAGACAGTTCGTTGTCATCCATTGGGCAACCGCGGAGAGACCGTTTTTAAAACTGGAGGATGAGATGGAAGGACCTTCTGTAAGAGCGATGGCCAGCTGTGTGTCGTCGGCGTACGACACTAATGTCAGGCCCCACTCTTTGGCCACCGCTGCCAGAGGCTGGACGTAAAGATTAAAAAGGGATGGGCTCAACGCAGAGCCCTGCGGAACTCCCTGTGCAATGGGGTGGGGTTTGGATAGAAAGGGGGGGCAGAGACCTGAAAGGATCTGTCTTTGAGAAAAGATCGGAACCAGTCCAAAGCATGGCCAGATACTCCAAATGTCTCCAAACGATTAAGAAGGATGTCATGGGATACCGTGTCAAAGGCCGCGCTGAGGTCCAGAAGAATCAGCGCAGCACTTTGACCGGCATCTAAAATCGTTCGGAGATGCTCTGTGGTGGCCAGGAGAGCAGACTCAGTACTATGGCCTGGTCTGAACCCATTTTGGGATGGGTCCAGGATGTTGTTTTTTACCATGTGCTGGGATAGAGTACTGTTCACATGTGCTTCAGCGAGTTTGGACAACCATGGGAGCAAGGAGATTGGTCGAAAATTCTCCGGTTTAGATGGGTCTAGAGTGGGTTTCTTGATGATGGGTGAAACCCACGCTTGCTTCCAGGCAGATGGTACACTCGCTGAGGTAAAGGAGAGGTTCAAAATAGAGGTGAGTGAAGGTAGAAAGAAATTGAGTGACTCTAAAAATTGAGCCGGGCGCATGGGGTCAGCCGGTGAACCAGATTTAACTTTTTGGCATAGTTTGATGAGGTTATCGCCTGAAATTTCCGGGATGTGAGTCAAGGTAGAATAGTTGGAGGGAGGAGAGGGGCTGTTGGAAGGGCTGGGGGAGTGCTGAGGAAAAGAAGAATACATTTTCTGTACCTTGTCGACAAAGAACCTAGCAAGATCTTCGCATTGTTGTGCGGAGGAGATACTGGGGAGGGGGGATTTGCTGCTCTGAAGTTCTTGAACGAGTTTAAAGACTTCTTTGGCAGGGGTGGGACTAGATTCGATTTTGTCAGCATAAAAGGCAGTTCGCGCAGCACGGATAGCTTTATGGTACATTTTTTGTTGTAGTAGATAGTTGGATTTTTTTTCGCTGTTATAATCCCTTCGCCAAAGGCGATCCGCCCTTTTACAATCTTTGCGTAAGGTTTTGAGGGTATCGTTGTACCAAGGGTTGGATGGAGAGTTACGTCCTTTCGACCATTTTGCTGGGATGAGGACATCTAGCCCTCCCGTGATCCAATCATGAAACGCGCTGTAGTTGGCGTTGATGTCAGAATTGGTGTCATGGGGAAATTCCCCAAGGGTGGTGTGGAGGTCACTGCGGGAAAGTTTGTGCCATGGTCTTTTTAGACGATGGGTCGATGCGGTTTTGTGTCTGCTTTTGTTGACCAATATGGCCAGTTTGATAAGGTAATGATCTGTCCATCCCATCAGTAAGGGTGTCTCTGATGTAAGTTTCTCCATGTTTGTGAATACTGGGTCTAGAATGTGGCCAGCTAGGTGTGTTGGAGTTAAAATAAGAGAATTGAGTTGCAATGCAGAGAGATCCACGAGGAGATTTTTGATCGTAGCGTCGTTTAGCTACGATCAACCCTGAAGGTTGAGATCGTCTAGAATAGTAAAGTTTGAATTTTTTGTGATTAGAGAGGTTGCTGTCTCAAGGAGAGCCTCAATGAATTTTGAAGCGGGGCCAGGCGGGCGATAGATGTATAGGCCCGACACAGTGAAGTTGGGGTTTATGGTGATTTTAAAGTGGGCGCTTTCACAGTCGGGCAGTTCTTCCTTAGCAAATGAACAAGAGAACATTTTCTTATAAATTATGGCGATACCGCCTCCTCTTCCATCCCTATTGATGGTCGACATAAGGTAGTCGCCTGTTGGGTATGGCAGAGGTGCCATCCCGTAACCAGGTTTCACAGAGGAAGAGGATGTCAGGATTTTCGTCCAGAATGAGGGTATTAACCTCAAGGTGGTGCTTGGCTAGTGACATCACGTTGAGATGGAGAATCGTGATGGGGGTGGTATTGTCAGGTTCTAGTAGCTGTCTAATGGTGTGGGGGTTAGCGGTACTAAATTCACAAGTTTGACATTGAAGGCAAGTGAGACCAGGCGTACCTGTAATGTTTGCGCAGGACCGTCCAGGGTTCCAGGCAAGTAGTTGTTCTCTATCGTAATGGAGGGGTGCTGATGGAGTGAGGCCAGGGGGACTGGTGAGAGGCGATGACGTGGCGAGGACGGGCGAAGACGGGCTTGCCTTAGGCGCGCCCGCTGCGCCCGTCCGCTGCACGTGCGATAATGACACATCTTTTATGGGGAGGGAGGAAGGAGGGCGTGGCCTCCAAGGGGGCGTGGCCTGTCAGCACGCCGGCAATGGCGCCGTGGTTGTTTTGTGAGTCCGCTGACAGCGCAGGGGCAGCTGTGCGCTGTGCTTTAGGACCGAGTCCGTGAAGCCTGGGTGAGTAAGTGCTATAAAATCAGCAAGTTATTCAGTGACACAAAATTTTTTAAATCAATTAGCGTCTAGCTCCCGGCTTTTCGCCTCAGGAGGTTCAAAGGTTCTGGCAGGTGAGCGCTGTAGATCAGCGTTATATACCTGCTCGGAAGGGGGTGTGGCCTCCAAGGGGGCGTGGCCTGTCAGCACGCCGGCAATGGCGCCGTGGTTGTTTTGTGAGTCCGCTGACAGCGCAGGGGCAGCTGTGCGGTGTGCTTTAGGACCGAGTCCCGTGAAGCCTGGGTGATTAAGTGCTATAAAATCAGCAAGTTATTCAGTGACACAAAATTTTAAAAATCAATTAGCGTCTAGCTCCCGGCTTTTCACCTCAGGAGGTTCAAAGGCAGTGACCACAGCACCTGCTGCTGTGGTTGTCTCACGGAGTTGGAGGTCACTCTCATTCAGGACTCAGGACACAGTTCCACATGTGGGATTGGCTTGTGTTGAAGACAGTTAGTGGCAGAGGTAGCGATGAGCAAGGACCCACAGCCACGTGCATACGTTGGTGGCCCCTCCAGCCTGCATAGTGCAGGTTCAGTGGCACCATGTGTCTCCGGCCTTCCATATGCAAATACACTTCACTGATCGAAGGGAGTCTGGTGCTGTGGTCACTGCCATTCAGGATTCAGGTCACAGTTACACATGTGGGATCGGCTTGTGTTGAACAGAGTTAGTTGGCACCACGTGTCGCCTGTCTTTCACAGTGTAGGCCTGAGGCAGATGTAAGCAAAGTCCCACAGGCAGGTGACGCTAATTTGAACTGCACAGATTGGGAGAATTTGGTCTTCTTAACCCATTATAATCTCTTACACAATTTACACAATTTACGTCGCTACTAATCTTGAATTGTGAACTGTAACCCCAGTGTAGGGTGGAGGCAGTGGTCAGGATGGGCGCACAGCCACGGGCGTTGAGTTGGGCGGCAGTTAGTGGCACGTGGAGCACTCAGCGTGTGAGCACCCTGTGATGATACGTGGTGCCGGCGGCTGCACTGGGAGCAATGTCTTTTGTATAATGAATTCTGCCTTGATAAGGCCACGTCGCGATGACGTATGGTGCAGTGAGTTAGTAGCACCTGAAGCACACAGAGTGTGCGCACCCTGCGATGATACGTGGTCCCTGCTGGCCGCACTGGGAGCAATGTCTTTTGTCTAATGAATTCTGCCTTAATAAGGGTCGTGGCAATGACTTGTGGTGCAGTGAGTTAGTAGCACCTGAAGCACACAGCGTGTGTGCACCGTCCGATGATGCGTGGTCCAGGTGGGCCACACTGGGAGCAACGTGTCTTGCGAACTGGACTGTGTCATCTGCAATTGCCACTGCATCTGAAATGTGAGCCAAGCTGTCCGCAGTGTAGATCAAAGTCAGTAGTCGGTACAGATAATAGTCTGCGGTGCTGTGCCACTAGGTTCGCAGGGGGCCTGTGTCAATTAGGCCCGCGGTCATGGCAGCAGCCACATGCCAGGATGGGGGCTGTCGCTCTGACAGAGTCGTTGGTCTTCCTACAAGTGAACCACGCCTAGGGCTTGGCCTATTTATTCATACTGCTACGCTGGAGTGGCGTACGTTGGAGCAGTCCACTCCGCGTCCGCTTCCAGCAGGGTTCAACACAGCTACATGTCCGAGAATTTCCCCACTGCCTGAGTTAACATGGTTGCGTCCACTGTGCACTACACTACAAGAATCAATAGTGGTGGTGGTGGCGCTGGGTGTTGTGGCCTTGTTGGGTGTCGGAGCTGCATGATCAGTAGCTCTATTACGTGTTGGTCTTTAGATGTGGCTGTGAGTTGGGTCCAATTCACGGAGTAGATAGTCGACCTCCTTACACTAGTTAAAGGTTGATGTTAAATTGTTACTGCTAACTCGTCTTATTGCCTGCTTTTTGGATCGTATTGCCGTTTTGGCTGGTCGTTAAAAATATGGGGAAGTGGTGTTTTTTGTGCATGGAAACGCCTACTTAGCATATGATTAGCGTTAGTTGTGGCTGTCATTTGTGGCAATTTTAGTGGCAGAATGTATCGATGGAAAAGTAGTGAGTTTTCACCAGGTTGAGAATGGGATGATAATTAAAAAACATAGGTTTAATGAACATTATAATTAGAACTTAGTATTTAAAAAACCTTTGAAATTCACTGAAAAAACCATAGGTTTCAGGCATGTTATAGTTAGAAATTAGCATTTAAAAAACCTTTGAAATTCACTGAAAAAACCATAGATTTCAGGCCTATTGTAGTTAGAAATTAGCATTTAAAAAACCTTAGAGGTTCACTGAAAAAACATAGGTTTCAGGGATGTTATAGTTAGTTGGACATTTCACTCATAGAAAACCATAGAAGTTCCCCTGTTATAGATAGTTGAACTAACTATAACCCGCGCCCCCGCAATGCGCTGCTGATTACGTCACATATTACATCATTTGTGACATGGTCAGTGACATCACTGATGACATCTCAAATTACATCACGGATGACATCACTGATGACGTCATCAACGTGAAAATCTGATGCATCTTATCAGACCCTAATATATCAATTGATACACCCACTCTAAAATACAGACTATCATTTTTGAAACCATGAACACACCATTACCAGTTAGGACATATCTACTTACTAATTCCTAGCTCTACACAGACATCCACTCATTTACCCATACAGTCAGTCATACATACAGTCAGCCATCAATACAGCATTATCATATGCACTCACATATCTATACAGACACTCACACACCGCCTCTCATTCATAGAGTTACTCACACACGTAGTCAGTCATGGGAATAATCAATCACACTTTCATTTACTCACCTTTACAGTTATACACATACTACGTCAAATATTTAAACAAATACTAACATACACTTACACTCTAACACAATAACTAATACAAGCACAAACGGATCCTACAGGCACCTTCACAATCACTCACTCTCACATATAGTAATTTATACAGTCCAACACTCATATATACTGCCTTTCACTTATGCAGTTACTCACACATGTACCACTGAGGCTTCCATTCACTCACCAAGTCACTCATACACATACTCACCCAGCCATACAGCCCTTCACAGATACAGACTTGAACACATATACCCAGTGAATTATCCACTCACACATCTATGCACAGATTCACACCCACTCCCATCCACTCAAACAGGCACCCATACAGGTACTCAGACAAGCAATCGATAGCTCATATAGATCCTTATTTAGCTGCTAACCAAACCATGCAACTGCTTACACAACAACTGACAACCTAAACTGTGTGAATGTTTGTATCAGTCACTAACACATGCATTAAGCAGGACATAATTAATCACTCACTTATAAAGTGAGTCACACACCTACTTAATCATCCATCCTGACTCTTATACACCCATTCATTTTTCAATTCACCTAGGCATATACATATATAAAACATATTCACATTTTATAGAGACAAACATACATTGGATGATGTCATCAGTGATGTCATCAGTGATGTCATTTGAGATGTCATCAATGATGTCACTGACCATGTCATGAATTATGTAATATACGACGTCATAAGCAGTGCATTGTGGAGGCGCGAGTTATATTTAGCTCAACTAACAAGAATAGGGGAATTTCTATGGGTTGCTATGAGTGAAATGCCCAACTAATTATAACATCCCTGAAACCTATGTTTTTTTTCAGTGAATTTCTAAGGGTTTTTAAATGCTAATTTCTAACTATAACGGACCTGAAACCTATGTTTTTTTTAGTGAATATATATATATATAATAAAAATAAAAATACATACATCATAGAAGCAGCTGCCATTGGGAAATTATAGTCAGAACCACAAATCTTCAAAAATAAATTCCCCCAAAAAGCCTCAATAACCTTAGTTCCTTCCTGAAAAGTTTTGGGATGCTCCATCAAATTGGAGCTAAGAAAAAGACAGGGTCCAAAAACGCATTTTCTTCATTCGATTTTTTATGGGAAAATTAGTCACAGCTACAGCCAAAACAGCTGAATGGAAATACACCAAATCTGGCAGAAAGATAGATCTTATCCTGAGAGAGCTTTTTTTCTGATCTAATGTAAATATGTTCGGTACTATATGAGAAATTAAGGTTAAACATGTATTTATATGTAGTGATGCAGATCCACCTCAGAGGATTGGTGCATCCTCCCGCATAGTGATTGATTGGCCCTGATTAAAAGCACTGGATGCACAGATTTGCTAGGTCTACTACACTTTGTGTTTGGCTGTCCCCATCCTGAATGAAAAGTTTTGCCTGCCATATTAGGACTCAGCCCAGTATCCTGGACAATTAAATGGAATAAGGTATAATGGGGCAGGATCGGGGTATAAATAAGCCCTTGGGCCATGTGGGGGTGTCTGAGAGGTTGTACATCCTTGAGGAGTTTGGGACCCATGTGTGTTTGGATGTGCACAAGGGGCTGGTTGCAGATCCTGGCTGCAGGCCAGGCTCTCTACCAACCCCATACCGTGTACAGCATGGGCACCCAAGGAGTGTTGGGAGCAGGGCCTAGTCAAAAGCCTGGCCTGGGTCCAACCCTATGATGTGCATGACGATAGACATTTTAATTTATGTAAAGAAAATATAGAAATTTACTGGAAAAAATTCAAAGTTAAAGTGATGTTACAGTTAGGAATTGTAATAAACTAATGTGATATAATAAAACAAAGTAGACAATCACTACAAACGCCAACCAGTTAATCTCTTGGTTTATTATAAAATGCAAAGTAATAAGTAATATTTTAGTACCATACCTAACTAGGCCTTGACTACAGGACTTGGCTTACAGGTAGGTTATGAACCCAACTTCCCATGAGTTTGCAAGGCCCTGTTGCTGGCGGAAGCACATGGTCCTGCAACGCTCCATGGCCCGCATTTTTTTGTGGCATCGCTTCAAAAAAGTACAACAGTAAAGTAACACAGGGGCAATGCTGTGCGCAGTGGTCGTACAGCTGTACAGAAGTGGAAGCAAAAACAAAATCTTTCTAATTGGACCGTAGGAGGGGTCCCTTTAGTGCTCTCACATGGGCCTGGAGTTTAGAATACCCAGGTAACCCAGTCTCCATGGCCTAAAATGGTGGCTGCAACATTCTCTTCATGTTATGGTCAGCCAACCAGATCATCTGTTTTGAGCTTGCGATCCAGTTAAGATATGCAAAGCAAAACATACACAATAACTCATGCACAATATCACATTTTGCTGCCAGCAGACTGCTTTTTTTTAAAACTGTAAATGTGTGTTCTGAGCTTGGCTGGTGTTGTAAATGTGTTGTGCATTATACTTTTGTATACCACAAATGATGAAGGTCATTGGTCTTTAGCATAACCATAAAATATCTTTAACTGTTATTTTATAGTAAATGAGTGCTTTATTTTTTATTTACATACTGCACTCACTTGCTATGTGATCCATTTTCCAGTGTACACAACAATTAACCACGTACAATGAGGGTCTGCAACCACCAGTATGCTAATCCTACCTGGGCTTTACCTCAGACACAGCACTCATTGTTTTACCTATTTTTTAAATTATAATTTACTGTTGTTCACGGAAACAGTACATTTCAAAATGTGTAATGTTTTTGAAATGTAATTTGAAAACTTGGGGCCTGTTTCTGAATACAAAATAGACAGCATGATCATGATTTCTGTTAACTACTCAATTTTATGATGGAAAATGTATTATTATTCTTGCTTTTCATCTATATTTTCCATCCTACTGAGTACAGCCTAGCACTTGCTCAAAGTAGAACTCCTCTCATAGTTGCTACCCTTTGTCATGGAAATTTTGATCACATTACAACATTTTGGGTGGATCAATGGGTGTATCAGTGCCTGTTTGGCTGAGTCAGTGGGTGCGTGACTGACTGTATAAGTGAGTGTTTGGATTTCTCAGTAAATGTATGGGTGAGTGACTTGTTTTGTGAATGTCTCTAGCAGGTTTTTAGTTGGTGTTGAAGTGGCTGTATGGGTGTGTAAGTGGGTACATGAGTTTCTGTATGGGTGAATGATTGGTTGTCTGACTAACAACTTCATTTAAAACACAATCATGTTCACTTTCAGTGTCTGAAAATATTCAAATATAATTTTGAAAAATTGCATCATATGCCATATCCTCAACCATATCAAACATCAGTCTTTGAAAAACTTCTGCAACAGAAATGCCAAAAGGCATTCTGCAGAATTTAAAAACTCCATCAGGAGTTATGAATACAGTTAGATGATGGTGGTAAGCCTACCTTAATTCTAATTTACTAAACCAGTTGGCTTGGCCAATTTTTGTGATCAGATTTTCGATTCTTGGGAAAAGATGATTGTTCACCCATATTGCTCCGTTGACACTCCATAAATCCACACACATGCGAAGTTCACCTGACTTCTTCTTTGCCAACACAATGGGGATAGCCACAAATTAGCTTCGGTCTTCTTAATGATACCTTGTGCATACATATCTTTCAAAATTTGTGAAAGATCCTCTCTTACGCTGAGGGGAATATTGAGTAAAATGCGTGTTTCACTGGAGATACTCCCTGCTTGCCTTTAATAGTGTAAATAAAATCTGATATCTTGACCAATTTATCTTGAAATACTTTGCTAACTTTTCTTTCCCAAATGTCATTAGATCCACAAACAGATCCTAAAATACTCTCATCAATTGTGACTGGTTCAGCAGATCCTGGTCCTATAGTAATTCCAAATTCAGCTTAATGAACCCATCCACGAATATTAATACCTTTCTTGGCCCAAATACTTTCCCTTTGATTGACTCACCTAAAACACTCATGATATCCCAGAAAAAAAAGAATAATTCCATTCTACTCCCTTCAAATGCCACTGTCAAAATATCTGGTGAAAGCAATATTTTCTTTACCAGAACGACTCTAATTTCTCTTGAGAAATGATAGTGATTCGGGCCCCAATGTTGACTAAAAGTTTGATGCCGTGCCCATCAATAATGAGATTGACATCAGGATCTACAATATGTTTACCATCTTTAATATGAACATTCCTCACTCCTAACATTAGTTCATTACATACTTCGTAACTCCACAATACATTAACTTGTCTTGCTCATTGATAATGCAACAAACAGTTCTGTTCCTACCATCTCTACAAACTCTGAGGAAGTGAGCCATTTCCCACATTTTTTACATTGTTGTCCTTGCGCTGGACAGAACTTAAAAGATGATAAATGAGATGAGGAACCACTTCTGAAACAGCACCCAGTGGGAGCATGGGACATTGCGTTGGGTTCAAACACTGTTTTTGCTTAAACTAAAGTTGAAGATCCTCTAGAAACCGGCTTACTGACTACAGCTCCAGAGATAGAGGTTTTGGTTAAGAATTCTTCTAACAACTTTGCATCCCTGGGAGAACCCTCAATGCTCTTGGCTATATCTATTGCTTCATCTAATGATGGATTTTTACATGCCGAAAAACTTCCTTGTATTTTTTTCACAGCATCTTGCCACTAACTGGTCTCAGCTGTGAAAGTATTGAACTCACATTTAGCAGCTACTATTTCCAGTACTGTATTGTATGTTTCAATACTCTCATTGGGCTGTTGTGTCCTAGTAAAGAACAAATACCTGTGAACCACCATGTTTTTAGGTTTAGAAAAATACTCATTCCGTTGAGCTACCACTGTGTCAAATTCATCCAAATACTAATTTTCTGCAGGAACGTGCTCAGGTAAGTGATCAAACATGTTTTGCCGATCAACTCCTAAAAAATAATACAGCAAGCTCATTCTTCTGTCAGGTCTGAATTTTTTAGCATCAATCGCAGCTAAATAGGCTTTAAAGGAATGTAGCCACAAGTTCCATTCCAGTGGTGGCTCCCCACGTTCCTGTAAAAATGCATTATGCTAAAAATGAAAATGCAACTTACAAAACTAACACAACTAGTAGGATAAGCGAGCAAATTGCTGTGAATTGCACCAAAAGTAGTATCTTCTTCTTTATGGAATTGTGTTAATCACTGAGAAAAAGAAAAAATAGTTACACAGTATCTACGTTATGATGAGTGTGCAAAACGCTGTGATTTGCACCAAAGAGGAAGAATACTTTTCTTTATGGAAGTCTGTGGTCCACTATGAAAGAAAAATAAATGTTTTGATCTCCTGGACTACCCTTCATCAGAAATTGGTGAGCCCTCTTTCTTTTTCTATAGGTCTTTTGGAAGAAGTCCTACGTTTGTGTCCATGCAGGAAGTTCACTGAGCTGACTCATTGAGGCTCATTAGCGCATGAAGATTGGGACTGCTCTGACTCGTTGAGGCTTGTTATCACCAGGAGATTGGGACTGCTCACGTAGTTCAGGGTATGATCCTTTTACTTGCTTTCACAGTGCACAATGAGAAAAGTCATTGTAAAATGGGTTATGCCTTCTGCCACCTCGTCTTTATGGAGGCATTTCTGCATGCTCATCAGCTGCCACTAAGCTTGACAGCACACTCACGTCCCCGTGCAGAGGCTTTGTTGAAGACCCGCTTGTTGTTAACTCCCAGGCTAATTATTGTGGTAGACAAAAACAAGCAGACGCCTTTAGGCAAACCATATGTTGCGCTTTTTACCTGCAAGTTATGGCAAAGAGTGACTCACTTAATTGGTCCAGAAATCTCTGAGGGAAAAAACTTGCTGGTCCCGACACTTTGTGTAATCTTCTTTGCTTCACTCATCATGGGACGGGTTGTCGTCAAAATCTTGAAGTGATGACAGTACATGCCAAGGTTGTTGAAAGTGTATATTTGCTGTTCAGGAGCATTGTGCCTCCTTTAACAGGGGACAAGGATCAACTGCTACGCCTAGAATGCCATGATGTCAAATGGCATTCCATTACATAACTACATTCTGCAGAATGCATCACCACATGTGTTTGCTAGTGCCCTCAGCCCTGCACTCCAGAAAGAAGAGTTCCAGGGGTACAGGGCATCCAAGGTGTTTCTTTTTCCCTTTCTTAGCACGTGCCCAACCTGCTGCACGCCTGCCTCCCCTGCCTGCCTTCCCTGCCTCGCGAAGATGCCTGTTGCCATTACTTAGGGGTTGCATATTTATTAAAAAAGGAATGTTTGGCCCTGGAAAGATGGTTAACTTGCTAGTCGACATGACAGCTTAATGTGTGCACACAGGCTCTGCAAAGGCAGCCCTTGGACATGTTTAAAGGGCTACTTAAATGGGTGTCACTTATGTCCTGCAGCTTTACTAATAGCATTTAATTTACTGGCCCTGGGCGCATATAGTACACTTTGCTAGGGACATGTAAGTAAATTAAATATGCCAAGAAGGTGCAAACCAATTATTCTTTATTTTAAGGAGAGAGCAAATGCACTTCAGCACTGGTTGGCTGAGGTAAAGTGCACAAAGTCCTAAGACCAAAAAAAAGGTTAACCAAAAAGGAGAGAAGGAAGGCACAATTTTGGGGGTGACCATGCAGAAAGGGCCATTTCAACACCTGTAAAGAACTTTAGTGCACAAAAAATAAACCTGATTCCATAAATGTCTCTTTTCTGCTTATCATTTTTGTATTTTAGTAAAACCAACCATAACAATGGAAAGTCAGTTTACCTTTCCCTGTATTGCTTCACTGCAGCTGCAATAAATTATGGTGTGTCATCTGTTCATCTTGGCTGTTGGCTCGGGCAGGAGGCGTTGTAAATTCAGAACTCAAGAACTGCTAGTACTGTTGAGTTGCTAGGCGTTTCATTACTACCGGCGACTTGAGATGTCAGAACTCACCTATAACAAGGAAATTAGAGAAGGGCTTAAATCGGCATTGCAGACTCTCTTGTGTTATATATTTGCAATTAACCACTGGCTGCTCTCTCATCACTTGTATTTCGTATCATTTCTTGGCGTCAGTATTTAAATCATTATTTTTTCCATGCTTCATAAAGGGCTCTGCATTTATGTGCATGATGGAATGGTTGTTTTTTTTCTATAAAAATCAACTATTGCAAAAATAGTAAACCCCATTCAGAGTCAACTTTGGCTAACCTCCTCTTACCAACACTGACATTTTTCCAAGAAACTAAAACATCTCTATCAGTAAAAATGCCTGGCTGTATGGTGTAGCACCTGCTTTCATTGAAAATGTGCACATTTTACTTACAGGATTAATGCAAACCAAACAGCTAATCTTCTATTCAAGTTGTGCGTAATGCTGGTGTTCGTGTTTTTTGTTTTCTGAGCCAAGCATGAAGCATCATGCTTTCCTAAATGCACAGAATACACCACAGCAAATTAATGATGTGCCTTTAATGTTTAATCACTGGAAGTGTTTATTAGACGCACAAACACAGCGAATAAAACAGAGGTGGCTAATTGGTGTGAAGTGCGGCCAATTAAAGAGAAGTAGAACCAATATATCATGAACTGAAAATGGCACACAAGATTTATATGGCAATTCTGTAAAAAAAAGATGTAGACCGCAATATATCAGATGAAGAAGAGGACCTGCTACTGATGAAGCCGAGGTTGCATCCAAAGGATTTTTATGACAAAGAAACGATTTATGACACCTTTTCACAAGAAAATAGCAAACGTTTGCAAGTTACACGTAATGAGAAATGACACTATTATACAAAATATAGTTATTTCATCATAAAAGCATGCAGAGAAGAAGTAGATTAGATATATGTTATTCATTCAAATAATAAAAGTGTGTTTATTAATGAAAATATATCATATTTTTTTAACATACGTTAGAAATATGTAAAATTGTAAATTCTCACGTTATGAAGTTTATCTTTAATCAACTTGATATTTATATATGAGTGTAAACATTAGTAAGACTACATTTTAATGAATATGAATTAACTAGGTTTAGTGTGAAAAATTAATGTAAGTGACATTTCATGTAATAACCTGTACACCGAAAATGACAAAAGAACAGTAGGTGTTGCACAATCACAATTAACCTTGTTTTCATGAAACTTCTTTAGAAAGTATTTCATATATATTATAAACGAAAATGTTTGGACAAAATATTAGTTATATGTACACTTTGGGATTTTCAAAATGTTATGAGTACGTTAAACTTACATGTATTAATTTCAACCATATTAAAATGATTATTAGTGCATACATTATATATATTTAACCCTATATGCATTGTTTTTTCTTTTAAATGTATGATTCACTATTAATATGACGTTGCTATATGTAAGTTTACATTTATGATGGACTCATACTTAAAGTGAAATTGCTGACTGCTATAACCAGAGTATAGGAACATTCCACAATATTGCCAGTGAAATTTAATTTATTATTCTTTCCTTTGAGTTCTCCTTTATTGTGCAGGGCACTTGTTACAATCATTGCTACAATTCAGAACAGCTGCCTGGGAAAGTGCCCTTCTGAACTTTCGGTTTCTTTTCCTCTATGTGTCATTTTTCAATGTGTTGCATCTCGAATAACATAAGGAACTGTGAAATTGATCCACCTACACTTCCGGATATGTGTCTCCTTTACTGTCGCATGTCACTCATCCTGTATGAACTGACTAATGAACTGAGTAGTCTGACAAATTGAAGTGATGCCAGAAGATGCCACCGCCAAACTGACTGAGTTAAAATTGCCTATATTAAGGGATTTACATGGACTTGAAGTGAATCGAGTGTGCAGAGCAAAGGGTCCTTGTTGTGATGCTGTGACTCTTGCTTTTTCTGTGGCAGATAAAGACAGATTTCTCTCTTAATGGACTGGACTGGCTACTTGAAACGTTGCTGAACTTTCCTGAAAGTCTTTGCGTAAGGCTTACCTGGCTACTCATTCATACTGATGAATATGCTGTATGTGCTAAGGGGTTTAGCTTGACTGAGGGAAACTGGCTCCCCTCTGATCCCCTTACTTTACCTGAAATCCTGAGCTTTGGTATTTGATTATCAGATGCTAATATTTTTTATTGTTATAATGGGAGTGTTGGTCGGTATGATACTTGCTCGCCTACGATTCTTTAGGAGGTTGGGGTTTGGAGTGATCATATTTTATATCTATGGTATTTTCCTGAGTTTTACCTATATTAGTTTCATTTTAAGTTTATAAACAGTTATCCTATTCCTGGTCCTCATTCGGTTACTGCCAGTTCCACCTATTATCCAACCCCTCTCAGCACAGAGCAAGGTCCATTGGAGGACCAATTGATTTAGTAAAGTCACTAAAGGGCCCAGTAAACACTGCAGTACTAATTCTGATAGCATGTCGGAGAGTTTATTGTCTGACGAAGTTAGGATATAAAGGAAATATCTATTGAGGCTCCCAGAGGGCTCTCCCACGCTCCAGTTTACTAAAGGTAAAGAAGTGCCAGAAGTAATAGAAGATGACAAGAACAGTGGTGTGAGTATTAGTGGAGTTGTGCATTGTTGCTGCTTAACCCCTTCGCTGCTCATGACGAGCTCAGCTCGTCATGCAGTACACTGGTCGTGTGCTCATGACTAGCTGAGCTCGTCATGAACCATGGAATATAACAACTTCCAGCACAGGAGAGAAATCAGCTTAGCAGTCATGTGGTTAAAGTTTAGATTGCGGTAATATGGTTATGCAAAGTTTTTTTGTGCTTATGCTTGAGCTAGATATTTTCTGTTGATAAATTGAAGTTGTTATCGGGTCCGATGTGACCTAAGATCCCGGTATACACACTTAAGGGTGGTCTCCATGATTGTCTGCTATGGTTTGAGGATGCGGTGCATAAGGCATCAGACACTGAGACACTGTTTGCAATTCTCAATGGGGTCGCAAATTGCATGCCTCATGAATATTAATGAGGCATTCATAATTTGCGACCCCATTGAGAATGCCAGGCTGTCCCAGTTATGGTGGCCTACTGGGCTCTGCAGACCTCCATGTCTTGCACTGCTTTTAGATAAAGCAGTTTATTTTTATGCAGCTCGTTTTCCTTAAAGGAAAACGAGATGCACTTTTAAAAAAGATGAAACTTTTTGTTTCATTTTTTAAGGGCAGGCAGTGGTTCTGGGACCACTGCCGGCCCCTAAAAAATATTTTCCCTTGCCTTTGCAAAGGGGAAGGGGTCCCATGGGGACACCTTCCCATTTGCAACTGCATTACCACCCTCTTAAAGAGGCCGGTAAATTGCAAGTGTTTTGCGACCGCAATTGCAAAACATTGGTACAGAGGGCTGCGAGTCGCAATTAGGAAGGGACATCCTTGGAATACCCCTTCCGAATTGTGAGTTGCTAAACACTATTTGCGAGCCGCAATTTTATGTGACTCAACAAATAGTGTTAGTACATGGCCCACAGGGATTTTGCATGCGTAAACGGGTCACAACCCCGTTTGTGCACGCAAAATCCCGTCGTACATCTGGCCCTAAGTAAGGTAGCGCTGGTCAAGGCTTTGCTTGGAGTGTGTGGTAGATGAAGATACTTTTTGAGTGCATAAAAGTCTGTACATTTCCTTTTAATGGAGCAGACAAGATTACAACTTGCTCAATATAATGAAATCAGAAAACGGCTTTTATACAAATAATAAAAAGAAACTGCTCACAGGACTGTGACTTCCAGGTGTTGGCTGCTGAAAGCATGTCAAGGATTCCATGTCCGAAGATACTCAGAGCAACCCTAATGAATGCAATGAAGAAGGTAGACACTAAATTGAGAGCAAATCTGATTAGTGGATCATTCAGTAAGGAGGAAAAGGTCTTTCAAGTATAACAACTCATTGAGTCAATGAAGTATGATTACTGATTTCTCCAACAATGCTAATAATATCAGAGACATAATGAGGAAGAATTGGCATATTCCTAAAGCTGATCCCATCTTAGGGGAGAATCTCTCTAAGGTTCCCCTACTTACCTTCAGGAGGAATAGGTCAGTTAAGGACCATCTGGTACAGAGTCATTTTGTACAAGAAAAAAAACAATCATGCTTTAACTATGTAAAAGGTTTTTGTCCATGCAGGAAATGTAAGGCCTGCTAATTCAGCCGTAAAGTATCAACTTACACTGTACCAGGTCTCAAGAATCCGAAAGTAATAAAAAAATTCATGGACTGTAACACCAGTCATACTGTATATTGTCTTGTATGTCTGTGTGGACTTCGATACGGGGCAGCACCATCCTTCTGACTAAAATACGGATTCTTGAGCATCTCCAGGTTATTGTCTCTAAGTATAGAAACTATCCAGTGGCCAGACATTTTGAAATTCATCATGTAAGTAACAGGGACCTTTTACGTTTCTTTTGTCTAGACCACGTCCCCAATGACATAAGAGGAGGAGATAGAGAGTTGAGTCTCAGGAGATTAGAGTTGAGATACATTCTAGACCTACAATCAAAAATGACCCAGAGGTTTAATAGTGGAGAGGAGCTGGCAGCACATTTCTGACTTTAACGTGAGGGGGGAGGCTAGTAAATGCCAGCAATCTGAATTAGAATAGTACCTTTGTAAATATGTATATAGAATAGTTAGACATTGACATTTTGGTCACCTGAATTTCTCCTTTTTCTTTTGTTTATGTGTACATTAGTTAGTATGGTGGAAGAGGTAGGAATTGAATTTAGTACCATTATTGACCTTGGTCAAGTGAGGATAAGCTGATTATCGGCAGAACAACAAAAGTGTCCTTGATAATCTAATCACTGAAATGTTGAGAAGATATGTACATAGTCAATTCAATTCAATTCAATTTGACTTTATTCGGCTAAAAATTAGTAACCATAAAAGTACATAAAACAATTAATTTTACCACATCATCATTCTTATTAAAAGAAACATTTAGAACCACTACGTTATTAGAAATACAAATGTAGGTACAAATATGTAATACATTTAAATGCAGCATACATTGACTTCAAGTGCAAATTGATTTTCGTAATCTGAAAACATTATGTACATAGTTATATGCCGATCAAGGGCGTTATAGTATTTTTGTGTTTATTCTGATAAAATGCAAATATACTTGTACATTGACACCAGTCCATCCAGGGCAAGATGAATTTCAGATTTAGAATTTTCAATCTATGAACCTAACGAATCTGCGTTGTGGAACTTCAATAATGAGTATGATATTGCATGTTCCAAGATGGCCGAAATGGTTTAAACAAGGTTGTTAGTCCTTTGTTAATTTTGTTACCTCACAACCACCAATGATTAGGGATTGTATTTAATGGCCTGGTCTCCCGTTGCCACTTTGTATTGAGAAAAGTAGTCACTGAAATGCGACTTGTGTGTGTCCTGTCAGTAAGTCCCTCATGAGTGCTGTACTCGTGTACAAATGCAGCCGTGATATATATATATATATATATATATATATATATATATATATATATATATATATATATATATATATATATATATATATATATATATATATATATATATATATATATTATATATTATATATATATATATATTATATATATATATATATATATATATATCACCTCAGCTTCTTCTCCTACGAGTCCGTAGATAAAGACACGGCACAGCAACAGTTGATTTTCAAGATTTTATTTACACACCATGTGCAAAAGAAAGTGCATCAAATGGACGGTCTACGCGTTTCGGCTCCTGCCTTCAACTGGACCATAGAGTCCCTTGGTCTAGACCTTATTTAAATACAGTGATATGTGTAAGTACCCTCTACTATTTCCATGGTCATCTAGACCTCCAACCCTGCATAGTAGATGAGTGGCCAGTACATACTCGTAGCCATTTTATGTGGATATTTACAATTTCCGTGAAGTACAAAAGTAACCCTATACCACAATTAGAGTATTTACAATAGATTTCCGTGAAGTACAAAAGTAACCCTATACCACAAATAAAGTATTTACAATCAGACCCAGTTTCTTCTATATACAGTAAATAAATGACAGTTTTGACTTATTTCGGTGAAGTACTCCCCTTAAACTGTATCAGGGAAACAAAGCAGAAAAAGGAACAAGGGGCTGATTTCAAAATCCAAATATTGTAGATATTAAGTTTCTACATATCCAAATAAGTACTAAAGAGGAGAGGTATTGGCTACAATGTAAAGTATAAAGTGTAGAGCAAGGTAAGGATCTATTCTAGGCAAATGTAAAACATATCAATTTGTGATCGGTATTTAACCTATTATTAACAATTATATACATTTCTAGAACATTCATCGCAATATGAAGTATGAAGTATAGAAAAAGGTAGAGATCTATTCTAGGTGAATGTATAGCATATAAATTTATGGTCGGTATTTAACCTGTTATTTACAATTATATACATTTCTAGAACATTCATCGCCATTTACAAACATTCTTTTCCCGCTTGCAATACTCAAGAAAACCGTTTCTTTGAAGTATTTTATCTAAACATGTCCTCTTTTGATAGTACTCTTTTCAGTATTCATTGGTTTTTGAATTTCATCTCCCCCATTCATTTCTTGTAATTCATTCAAGTTTCTAATTCTTATGATCTGATTGAATTTCTATAGTTTTTACTGGTTCCATAATGGTTTTGGGTATGTACTCAATCCAACATCTTACATTATATAATGTACAAGATATCACACAGTTCTATAGTGAAGGATTCCACTCTTACGCTGTCAATGAAATTGTCTATACCATTTTACAGATGTACATGTAATTCGGCGTCCAAATTATGGCCAAATGGTACCTCTGTTCCCATGCTCAATATCATTCTGGATTCCAGACGTCTTAATTGTACCAACTGATCTCCGCCCCGTTCTGGGATTTTGCTCATCTTGATCCCCGAGTATTTTAGAAGGGCGGGATTGCTCTGATGATGTTGAGCAAAATGTGTGGCCATCGGGTAGCACGGGTCCTTGTTTTTTATGGCCCTTAGATGTTGAAGTATTCTCAGTTTTAATTTGTTCACTGTGCTCCCGATGTAGTACTTTCCACATGGGCATTGTAGCCTGTAGACCACACATTTTGAGTCACAGGTGATGTGGTCTTGTATGGTGTCCATTCTGCCATTTTGTAATTTGTAGTTCTTAATATTTATTCCATGCTCACAGGCTTTGCATTTGTGGCATTTCCAGAAGCCCGGTGTTGTTAGCCATGTCTGTTTTTTCTCTTCCCGGTCGCCAGTAGGTAGTTAGAGTTAAGATTTTTTTCAATGTTAAATCTCAAAATTCTATTTGGAATAACTTTGGCGCCGGTTGACGAATCTGCCTGAAAATTTCCTCAAAATGGCCTCGCGGCGCCTCGCTCCCTCCCTGGAAGTTTGGGGGGGATTTGTCAAGCAGGGGCCGAGATAAAAGGGGGGTCCCAAAACGTGTTTTCCCCATGTTAATTTCCATAGGGCGGTCAAACTCACTTTTAGCCCGAACGGCAGAATGGATTTGCACCAAACTTGTCAAAATTGTAGGGACTGGTAGCCCGATGTGCCTCTGCTATGTCTCAAGATATGTGCTTCAGTGGATTTTGAGTAATTTAGGTTAAAAAAATATATATATCTATGGCAGCGCCCCGGTACGCGCTGCGGGCGCGCCACGCGACTTGCGCGCAGAAAGCTGATTGGTTCTTGGGTGTCTGTAAACATTCGAAACAGTCCGGAGCGGCCGCCATCTTGTGTCTCGGTAGGATCGAGACACAAGAGGTGGCCAAAACAAAGGGGGAAATGACCATAAGGGGGCAGGGTAGACCCACCCAGATCCCCTAGGTTTGATGTGGGGGCCATAAAAGGGCCCCGCGGGGCAAAAAAAAATATTTTTTTTTTCGATTGTCGCGGGGGAGCGCCCGGTACGCGCACCGGGGAGCGCACCGGGAAGCGCACAAAAGAGAAAAAAGAATGCCAGAGTTTAAAATTTTTAGCAATATTTTATAAATGGAAGGTAGTTCTGAAAAGAACTTTTTTTAATTCTTTTTGTTGTTTTATATTTTTTTTATTATTTTTATGAACATTTTTTTATTTTTTTGTATTTTTGAACAATTTTATATATTTTTTTTTTAAGGGAACAAACAAAAAACAGGGAATTGGAAATGGCTCAACAGGAGCAAAAAAAAAAGAAAATAATTACTGTTTCCTTTTCTTGCTGCATTGGTGGTTGTCTACAGCATTATTTATTAAGGTGACACTAAGTTCACCATAGCATAATGTTTTGCCACAGAAAATGCAAACAAATTTGAGGTTGCCAAATTTTTGCTGAATATTTGGCACCATTTGGCGTTCTTCAGGACCAGAAAGTGAGGGTACAGTAGAGGAAGTGCTGGCCACAGGGGGTGGGTTGTTTCGATGTTCCTGGACTTCAGCCTGGGCTAAATTATTGGGATGCCACCTCTCTATGTGGCGGATCATGGTAAAATTACCAAAAGAATATTTCTTTGTGGGATTGCCCCTGGAGAGAACTTTGTCACAAATAAGACAGGTGACTTTGGGGGCGTTCACCTTTTTCTGGTCATCTGGAAAAGAAAAGAATTGCCAAATAAAGTGCACTTCAACGTGCCTTTGTCTTGGTTCTTCAGGGAGGAAGCGCCTTGGTTGTTGATCCTCCTCCTCTTCTTCCTCCTCTTCTTCTTGTCCTCCAAGAAACTGTGGTGGTGGACCTTCTTTTCTTGGTGGTGGGGGTGGTAGTGGGGGTGCACCAGCTGCAGCAACAAGTGAAGCCATTGTTTGCTCAAAAATAGCTCTTGCTCTCTCAATGAAGAAAGTAAGAATGAGGAAAAAAGGAGGGGGCTTTCATTATTTGGAGAAAAAAAATGATGAGAACCAATGAAAAGTGTTATTTTCAAGTTACATGACCCGATGCGCTTACGTTACGCGCTCCGGCGCGCTTACGTTACGCTCTCCGGGCCATGCCGTGGAGCGCTTCCGGGTGCGTTTACGCAGCGCGTCATAAGACACATCGTGTCTTATGTGTCATGTCATATGTCACGCTTACGCGACGCGTCCCGATGTTGTTTTCGATCGCTTTCATTATTTGGAGAAAAAAAATGCTGAGAACCAATGAAAAGTGTTATTTTCAAGTCACATGACTCGATGCGCTTACGTTACGCGCTCCGGGCCGCGCTGCGGAGCGCTTCCGGGTACGTTTACGCAGCGCGTCATAAGACACATCGCGCGGCTACGCGATATGTCACGCTTACGCGATGCGTCACAATGATGTTTTCGATCGCGACATTGGCGCTAACGGGACGCTTCCCGGTTCGCGCGCCGGGGCGCTTCAAAATACTGCACTTTCCGGGGCACTCACTGGGGCGCGCAGCGGGAGCGCTCCAGGGCAAAAAAAAAAAAAAAAAAAATTTGAAAAATTGTAAGGACTGGTAGCCCGATGTGCGTTTTCTATGTCTCAAGATATATGCTCCAGTTGTTTTTAAGAAAATTAACTTTTTAAAAATATATATTGGGCTACATTGGGCTATATATATGTTAGAGCCCAAATGTAGCCCAAATGTAACCCAATGTAGGCCAGTGTCGCCCAATGTACCCCAAAGATGGCCATCAGAGACAAAAAAATACAAATGTAGCCCAAATATCAGCCAGATGTAGCGCAACTATAGCCCAATGATAGTTTGTACCAGAGTGTTCTAAAGAACAACTAGAGCGCTAACAGTCTTACTTATAAAGTGAGACTTTTAGTTAGGAATTAGCATTAAAAAAACCTTTGAAATGCACTGAAAAAACCATAGGTTTCACACCAGTTATAGTTAGCGGGAAATTTTACTGACATAAAACCAATGAAATTCCACGTTATAGTTAGTTGGACTCACTATAACTTGCGTGCCTGCAATGCACTGCTGATGACGTCACATATTACATCACTCATGACATGGTCAGTAACATCACTCATGACCTCACTGATGACACCATCCTTGTGACAAAGTGGCAGACCTCCTATCAGCATAAAATAACATTTGACACACACATTCAAAAATAGAAACTAACATTTTCTTAAAAAAGGAGAAACCAATACCAATTACAACAACTTATAGTTGATGATGACGTCACATATTACATCACTCATGACATGGTCAGTGACATCACTCATGACATCACTGATGACACCATCCAGTGAATGTGTGTCTTTCTGAAAAATAAATATGTTTTATATATACGTCCATAAAGGTCGATGGAAGAATAAATGTTTAAATAAGTGTGTAAATGGATGTTTTTTTAATAAAATATTGATTGGTTAACTGGCCTATTAAGTGTATCTTAGTAAATACATACATTAGCAAGTAATTTGTAAATATTTAAATATATGTATCAGTGTTTCACTTTTTGTATAAGCGGCTGCATGGGTTAGTGACTGACTCACTGTTTGTATGTGTTTTGAAGACAGCATATGTGCAGGACTGTATGGGTGGCTGAGTGTGTATATGTGTGTGTTGGTGAGTGAATGCCTGCCTCACTAGTGTCTTTATGAGTAACTACACATGTTTCAATCTAGTATATGTGAGTATTGATGTATATAAGTGAGCATATGTGAGAGTAAGAGATTGTAAGAGTTCCTGTTTAAATAGTATGTGTTTCTATAAGTGATTGTTTAAAAGAGTAAGTGTGTGTAAGTTTCCTTAGATGTAAGGTGGTAGTGTGTGTATAGTTGTATATGCTAATAAATGGATGTTCAATAGTTTATTTGCATGTGTGAGTATGTGTCTGAGTAACTTTTGGAAGACTGTCGGTGTGTAACAGGATGTATATGTGTATCACTACATATGATGAGTGAGTATATGTATGAGTGACTATATAGAACTGTTCCTGAATGAGTGGATGTGTATATAGATGGTGGTATTACTGAATTGGTTGTTGTAACTGGTATGGGTATCTCCATTTTTTTTAAAAATGTTAGTCTCTATTTTTGAATATGTGTTTCAAGGGTTACATTACACTGAAAGGAGGTCTGTCACTCTGTCACAAGGATGGTGTCATCAGTGATGTCATGAGTGATGTCACTGACCATGTCATGAGTGATGTTATATGTGACGTCATCAGCAGTGCATTGCAGGCGCGCAAGTGATAGTGAGTCCAACTAACTATAACGTGGGAATTTCAATGGTTTTATGTCAGTAAAATTTCCAGCTAACTATAACTGGTGTGAAACCTATGGTTTTTTTCAGTGAATTTAATAGGTTTTTTAAATGCTAATTCCTAACTATAACTGGTGTGAAACCTATGGTTTTTTCAGTGAATTTCAAAGGTTTTTTAAATGCTAATTCCTAACTATAACTGGTGTGAAACCTTTGGTTTTCTCAGTGAATTTCATAGGTTTTTTAATAGCAAATTTCTATATCTATGAAATGTAATATTTTTTATAATGAATCCTATAATGTATATTTATGTAATACTATTTTTTTATGTATATTGTTCATGGTTTTTTTTTTTTGCCCTGGAGCGCTCCCGGTGCGCGTCCCGGTGAGCGCACCGGAATGCGCAGTCTTGCAGCCCGCTCCAGGGCCCGTACCGGTGAGCGTCCCGTTAACGCTTTTTCCGCGAACGAAAACATCATCGTGACGTATCGCGTAGCCACGTCCGCGTGATACGCAGGGCGTAAACGCACCCGGAAGCACTCAAGCGCATATAATCACGCAACGTAAGCATCCGACGCGCTTACGCGACGCGCCCCTGGGCGCACCCCAGGGCGCGCCTGGGGGTGCGTAGTGTAGGCGCGTCGGGTCCTGTGACCTAAAAATAACACTTTTTATTGGTGCAGGACAGTTTTGGTTTCCAAATGATGAAAGCCCTGGTCATGTGACCTGAAATTAACACTTTTCATTAGTTCAGGACAGTTTTTTTTCCTAATGATGAAGCCCCCCCCCTTTTTTCCTCATTCTCACTTTGTACTTTGAGTGAAGAAGACCTGTTGAAAGACCTCTCTGTACTTTTTTGGACAGAAAAATGGCTTCAGTAGTAGCAGCAGCTGGAGCATCTCAGCCACCACCACCACCACCACCACCACCACCACCAAGAGGACCACTACAACACCACACTGGTGGAGATGAAAAAGAGGAAGAGGAGGAGGAGGAAGAGGAGGGGAGGAGGACATTCCTGCCAGAAGACAATACCCCATATAGGCCAAAGCCACACATTGTATGGGAGTTTTTTTCCATCCCAAGTGGCCTAAAAAAGGTGAATGCACCAAAGGTGACTTGCCTAATCTGTAACATGGAACTTTCAAGGGGGAACCCTAATAAAAAATACTCATTTGGCAATACCACCATGATTCGCCGGATGCAGCGCAAGCATCCCAACAACTATGCTGCGGCAGAGGTAAGAGAACTGGCCAGTAACCCTCCCCAATCTTCACCCAGCACCTCAAAAAGAAAGCAACCCACTCCATCGGGACCAGAGACAAGAGAGATGGTCCCAAACATTCAACCCCAGTTTGGGAAATACAAGATCACTTGTATTTTTTGTGGGAAAACCATCACCTATGGTGAGCAAAGCATAAAGCTCATCAACCGTGCTGGTGACAACCACAAATGCCACAAAAATCCATAATTGTTTCCTGCTTTTTTTGCTCCAGTTGAGCCATTTTCAATTCCTTGTTTTTTGTTTCTTCCCTGAAAAATAAAAAAAATATAAAATAGTTCATAAAAGCCAAAAAAAGTACAAAATGTTCAAAAAACATTTTAAAAAATATAAAACAACAAAAAGAAGAAAAAAACAGTTCTTTTCAGAACTACCTCCAATTTATAAAAAAAGGCTACATTTTTAAAGAACTCTGTCATTATTTTTCCCTCATGGTACGCTCCCCGGTTCGCTCCCCGGTCACCAGTAGGTAGTTATAGTTAGGATTGTTTTCCATAGGAAATCTGCAACATTCTATTGGGAATAACTTTGGCGCCGGTTGAGGAATCTGCCGGTAATTTTCCTTAAATTTGCCTCGCTCCTTCCCTGAAAGTTTGGGGGGGATTCGTCAAGCGGGGGCCGAGATATAGGGGGGTCCCAAAACATGTTTTCCCCATGTTCATTTCCATAGGGCGGTTGGACTCACTTTTAGCCCGAATGGCTGAATGGATTTCCACCAAACTTGGCAAAATTGTAGGGACTGGTAGCCCGATGTGCCTTTGCTATGTCTCAAGATATGTGCTCCAGTGGATTTTGAGTAATTTAGGTTCAAAAAAATATATATATCTATAAGCGCGCCCCGGTACGCGCACCGGGGCGCGCTCCAGCGCGCTACGCGAGTTCTCGAGCGGAAAGCTGATTGGCTCTCGGGTGTCTGTCAACATTCCAAACAGTCCGGAGAGGCCGCCATCTTGTGTCTCGGTAGGATCGAGACACAAGAGGTGGCAAAAACAAAGGGGGAAATGACCAAAAGGGGGCAGGGTAGACGCCCCTGACCCCCTAGGTTTGATGTGGGGGCCATAAAAGGGCCCCGCGGGGCATAAAAAGATTTTTTTTTTCAATTTTGCGGGGGGTAGCGCCCGGTACACGCACCGGGGAGCGTACCGGGGAGCGTACCATGGGGAAAACCCAGTGAACCAAAAAAATAATAATTTAAAGTGCTTAGAGGTAGGGTAGCTCTGAATAGAGTTGTTGTGTTGTGTGGGTGATTTAAGTACCAACATGTAGGTACCAATGCAGAGTCTTAAATTCAATGTACACCGTCTCCACTGTATATATCTTGCATGTTGTTACAGAAGGTTTTGTGGTATATGGAATCCATACCATAGTCTGTCAGGAAAGCAGAAACAGATCCTTTAAGCACTCCCTGAGAAGGCCTAGGGGATCATGGGTAGTCTACCCTGCTCCCTTATGATGTTTTCAAGTATTACATTTTACTCTCTTCTGAATCTACACAAAATTGGCGGTGATATGGTGCATTAGAGACAGACAGTGAGAGAATGGAGGCAGGAGATGAAAAAGAGATGTCAAATACACATTGGAGATAATATAGTGGGAGAAAGGAAGTAACTATGAGCAAACTTACTATGTAACACAAAAAAGTTGCACAGTATACTATAAGTCTTACTTTATATTATAATCATTTTGGTACTACTTCATGAATTACATATAAAAATGAATAATGTCTCAAAAATGTTTAATTATTAAATATACATTTATTCTTTAGAATTTTCAAAATTTAATAGAACTTCCAACATCAGATTGTCTGGAATCTCCTCATAATTTTGATTGCATGGTTCTATTGTTTCCAAACAGTCAATTAATTCTTGGTCCAGAGACTCATCCATGAAATCCAAGTCAACTATATTTTCTTCAGGATTGTTCTCAACCATAATTTCAAAAGAAATAATTTTGGAATTTGCATAAAAAATAACTATATCAGTAGAGTTAGGGTACTGTTGGGTTTAAGTTCAGACAGGTACTTCTGAGTTTTTAACAGTGAAGTTACCTTTGGGCAGTGTATGGTTTCAGGCAGGAAGTAGAAATATTAAAAAGTACATGCAATGTAGCCTTAGTAAATTCATAATTATACCAGAGAAGCCTAACTCAATCCATAACTATAACAGAGAAGCCTATCTCAATCTATAACTATAACAGAGGGACAGTAAATAACTATCAGAAAACGTTTTTCCAAATTTACTTAAAGTGCACAACATAGTTCCCCTTACAAATAACAACTTACCTTTATGAAAGCAGTTGAAGTTTTCAGTGAAAATCCTTTACAAATGTACCTCGGGTAGTACTAGTCAAAATGGCTGTGTTTCCCCCTCATTTTTCATATATATTCATGTACATAACCAATAAAATGTCAGCACATAAAAGTACAAAACGAAAGTAACATTTTAATTGGTTGTAAATTCTAACACTTTCATATGTGTTTTTGTCATGTAATTTACCTCAGGATATTTAGACAGGGCTACAGCCCAAATGGCTCAATGGAATTCCACCAAATTTGGGAAAATGGTAGGGACTGGTATGTAGTAGGGCCTATTCTATATTTGGTGAAAGTGTCTCCGTTGGTTTTTATGTAAATTAACTTCCAAAATTTTTGGGGAGCTCTTACCGGTGCCCCCTCCGGTACACGCACCGGTAGCACTACGGGAGTCCGCCATTTTGTGTTTCGGTAGAATTGAGACTCAAGATGGAGGACAAACAATGTTGGGAATGGGTAAAAGGGGGCACGGTAGACACCCCCTGACCCTCTAGGTTTTCTGAGGGGGGTTTAGGAGGCCCATATAGGCCAATTTTTTTTTATTTTTTTTACATTTCGCGGGGGAACGCCCTGTACGCGCACCGGGGAGCGTACCGGGGAGCGTACTTTGGTGAAAAATAGTGAAAAAAGTTAGAGTAAGATAATCATTTTCAGTGATCAGAGGTAGGGTAGCCCTGAAAAGAGCTTTTGGGTTCTGTGGCTCATTTAGGTACCTACAAGAAGGTTCCAATGCACAGTTTTAAATTCAGGAGGAATATTCTATTCCCCTCATCTGAGAAGTGCACACCATCTCCTCTGTAGATATCTTGCATGTTGTAACGCAAGTTATTGTTTATATTGAACCCATTCCGTAGTCTCTCATGTAAGCAGAAACAGATTTATTCACATGTTTCTGTGCTTTCTCAAATTGTGGGCAAAATTGGTTGGACCACTTCCATTTCTGTCTTTGACATATATTGGAATATACCAAGGCAGTTTGTGGAAAAAGTGCCATCAATTGACCAAAGGTGTCCTTTAAAAGCATTTACAGACCTACCCCAGTCAAAGTGCACAAGTCATTTCCACCACAGTGCACAATTAAGAGGTCAGGGTGTAGCAGATGCAAAAAGGTTTTCACCAATGGTATCAATTGGTGACTTCTCAATCCTCTCTGGCCAATCCACTTGATGTCCACATTTGGTAAATCAAGGTTGTGAAAATTTCTGATAGCTGCATACCTTTGAGCCCAGTGGATGTAGCTATGTCCAATAATCCAGACAGAATACATGGTGAGAGGAAGTTCTGGTGCAGTCAGATGAAGTGTGGGAATGAAATGGCAGTTGGAACAGTAGGAGTTTACGAAAAAAAAAACTGTGGAGTTTCACTGCTCTTGAATCACAAGCAGTGATTGGTGGATTCAGATAGTTGAAAACTGAAAGTTAGGGTGCATGGTTCTGTTCTGTGAAAGAAGTAATTTGAATGGTTAAGAAAAAGTCATTTAAAGAAACATTGCACCGGATAAGCTGGTGTATTGAGAGGTCAAACTTCCTTGCTGAGTTCATTTGCAACATTGTAGAACCTGAGAGTTCAGTGAGGAGGGAGTTGCTATGGTAACATGTTGAAAGGGCTGAGGGGGGAAGGGTGTTGGTTTGAAAATAGTGAGGGAAGAGTTTTAAATGGTTGACATGAGGCATATGTGTGTAGAATTAGAGGTTTTCTGTGCCTGTCATGGTTGCAGTGTCTGGAGTGCATACCTTTTGCTCTGCTAAAGAAAAATTGGTGTGTGTGTCTGAGACTGTTCTCAATCTCCCAAAGCATTTTTAAAGGTAAGTAATGATTCATTTAATATAGATAGAGACTTGTATGCTCTATGGAGAAGATTTGGAAGCAGATTGTGTTTTTTTAATGTTGCTTTGTGTCATGTTTTTTGATAATGCTAGGTAAAAAGATTTTGCTGCATAGAGGAATTGTATTTTGTACAATTGAGAAGTTTCAGTAGTGACATGGAATGCTTGTACATAGGACCTGCGCTCTGTTTCTAAAATGTTGTTTAAAAAACGATTTTGGGGTAAATGAATGGCTTTTATATTTTTGAGAAAGAAAAAATAGTGTCTGCATGATTAAATAAATATATTTGAACCTTTCACAATGATGTCACCTGTGTTACCTCAGATTAGGAAGCAGATTGAGCTTCTTTCTTGTTGGTTTGTGTCATGTTTTTTGATAATGCTTGATATCAACATATTTTTTTTTTATTGAGCGGAGAAAAATTGGTTTAGATCATGATTCACATTCCTCCAATAGCATACTCAGAAATGCTAAAAATATAGCAAACTCTTTGAAGGAAACCTTCTTGTCACCATCCAAGTCCATCATTTTCATCACCTCTTTTGCCATGTCTTCGTTTTTCCCAGAGGCAGATAGACTTGGGAACTCTTCCTTCATAAGCTTGCTCAACTCCTCCTAGTTCAGCTCTCCTGTCTTGCCATCAGCTCCAGAGTATTTCTTGAATGTCTGGATCAAAGCCCCACACAGCTCTTCCAGAGGCATCTTGACTGTTTTGATCGCACGCGTCGAATCACAAGCACTGAGCGTAGGAGGACCTGGAGGCGGAGGAGGAGGACCTGGAGGCGGAGGAGGAGGACCTGGAGGCAGAGGAGGAGGACATGGAGGCGGAGGAGGACCTGGAGGAGGAATATCAACATATGTAAGATGGAGGAATTGTATTTTGTGAAATAGTGAGGTTTCAGTAGTGAAATTGAATGCTTGTACATAGGTCCTGCGCTCTGTTTCTAAAATGTAATTAAAAAAACGATTTGGGGGTAAATGAATGGCTTTTATATTTTTGAGGAGGAATACATAGTGTCTGCATGATTAAATAAATATATTTGAACCTTTCACAATGATGTCACCTGCGTTACCTCAGATTAGGAAGCAGATTGAGCTTCTTTCTTGTTGGTTTGTGTCATGTTTTTTGATAATGCTTGGTATCAATGTTTGCAAGAGAGAGGAATTGTATTTTGTGAAATAGTGAGGTTTCAGTAGTGAAATTGAATGCTTGTACATAGGACCTGCGCACTGTTTCTTAAATGTTATTTAAAAAACGATTTTGGGGCAAATGAATGGCTTTTACATTTTTGAGAAGGAATAAATAGTGTCTCCAAGATTAAATACATATATTTGAAACTTTCACAATGATGTCACCTGTGTTTTGTCAGATTAGGAAGTAGATTGTGCAGATGAGGTGAGGCCTGTTCAGGGGTGTAGATGAGGTGAGGCCTGTCCAGGGGTGCAGATGAGGTGAGGCCTGTTCAGGGTTGCAGAGGGGATGAGGCTTGTACAGGGGTGCAGAGGAGGTGAGGCTTGTACAGGGGTGCAGAGGAGGTGAGGCCTGTGTTCAAGAGTGTAGTGGGAGAGAGGCCTGTCCAGGGGTGCAAAGGAGGTGAGGCCTGTTTCTAAGAGTGCAGTGGGGGAGAGGCTTCATGAAGTCCAGTCCACTGCACTCTTAGACACAGGCCTCACCACCTCTGCTCCCCAGGACAGGCCTCACTTCATCTGCACCTCTGGTCAAGTCTCACCTCATCTGCATCCTGTTATGATCTATTATATCTAATACATTGAGGCTTGTCCAGGGGGCACGGAGGAGGTGAGGCTTGTCTAGGGGTCAGAGGAGGTGAGTCCTGTCCATTGCACTATTGGACACAGGCCTCACCTCCTCTGCACCCCTGGACAGGCCTCACCTCATCTGCACAATCTGCTTACTGATCTGAGAAAACACAGGTGACATGATTGTCAAATGTGCTAATATATTTTTAAAATCATGCAGATACTATCTAATCCTTGTCCATAATGTAAAATCAATTAATGTGCCCAAAATCTTTTTTTAAATAACATTTAAAAAGCAGAGCACGGGTCATATGTACAAGCATTTCATTACACTACTGAAACCTCACTCATTTACAAAATACAATTCCTTTATGCACCAACATTTCTTCACCAAGCATTATCAATAATGTATTAGTCTCTCTTATATTCTCTTCCTGACTTACTCTATTTTTCCACCTGTCCCCTTCTAACACCCTCTCTCTGACTTATTCCTTTTTGCATCCTGACTCTGTGTTATACTCTCTTACACTCTCTCTTTGACTTACTTTCTCTTACACCCTGTCTCTGATTTATTCCCTCTCTCTCTTTTTTACAGCAATTTCTAAGTCATACTCTCTCTTACATCCTCTTCCTGATTTACTCCGTCTTACAACCTTTCTCTTTGTAACATTCTCTCCCTGACTTACTCCCTATTACACCTTTTGTCTGTTTTACACCCTCTCTCCCTCTTTCTGACTTTTTTATTCTCTTCCTCTCTTCCTGTTACACCCTCTGTCTGACCTACTTCTTGTTATATCCTCTCTCTGATTTACTTCCTCTTACACCCTCTCTCAAACTTACTCTCTCTCTCTTCCTTTTACAGACTCTCTCTGTTTTAGTCTCTTTTACATCCTCTTCTCTTCTAACACCCTCTCTCTGTCTTACATCCTCTTACACCCTTTCTCTGTTTAAACCCTGTTACACCCTTTTTCTAACTTACTCTTTTGCTCCCTTTCTTTGACTTACTCCCTCTCCCTATTACATTCTTTCTCTGTCTTACAACATATTATACACTCTCTCTGTTTTACTCCTTCTCTATGTTTTACTCCCTCTACCTGTTTCTTTGTCTGACTCTCTCTGTCTCTTTGTGTTACTCCCTTTAGCTCTTTTTCTCTGTCTTACTCGTAGTTATATAGTTGCTGTGGTATAAACTTAGATATGTTGTAAACTAGTGTTTATATCGTTTGCTTATTGTCATTGCTTTGTTGTTTGCTAACAGTGGTCTATAATGTGTTATTTTTTTCTTTACCACAGATTGAAATCAACATTTCAATAGTAAGGAAATATGCCCTCAAGGCAGAGGAGAAGGAAAGATGCCAAGCGGAAAAAATCAAAAACAGCAACGGAATTAAAGCACTCCCCTACAACAAGTACTTCAAAAAACACAAAAAAAGCTCCTGGTAAGACAACTAAGTCTTTTTTTCGGAACATATGTAGAACAAAAAAAAATGTTAAAGGGAATGTGAATATACAGAAGGAGAGAGCAAATTTGAAAAGGAAGGAGAGGCACCCCAAAAATGTTACTACTGGAGCAGGAGAGAACAGTATGTATAGGAATAGAAGGCAAAACCAATTTAGGGACATTCGTAGACGAATGTTTCGCAATAGGGTAGTTTTAAATTTGGTAAAAAATGTTAAGAAAGGTAAACAGAGAGCTGCTTTTTACAAGAAAAAGAGAAGTGTAGAGAAGATTGTTGATCAGGCTTTTGAAGTTAAGGAAAAATTATTTATTTTAGTAATCAATAGAATTAGGATACTTAACAAGGCAATTGATGTTTTCAAATCGAACAGTAGATTGAAAAGAATAATTAATCGGACTAATTTTTGTGAAGTTTTTTCTGGAGAATGGATGCATAGTTCAAGTTCTGAGCCATTTTTTAATGAGGAGAGTTACTTCCAGGAGAATGTTTTGGTGCATGCAGTTGACACCAGTGGTCGAGTATATGAGGTGAAAGACGGTTGCCCGATGGAAAAAGAGAAACTTGTGTCTAGAGCTGCAGAAGAGGTGTTAGCTGATGAAGTTTTAGTGAGACGTACTAAGGGTCCAGTCTACAGTTGGAAGTGTAGTAGTATTTGTAGTGTGCGACAGGATTCAATCGATTTGCTTTGTAATTTTTTATGTACATATAGTAAGAAAAGTCTAAAACAGAAAATGAAGATGTTGCAAGACTTAGATCCTTGCAGAGTGAGAGAAATTACAGGTTTGCATGGGCATTCACTGGCTTGTCTTTCTAGAAAAGTATGTCAGAGTGTTTTTCATCATTTTAGGATGTTAGCAGTGCATCATAATAAAATGAGGAAATTAGTGAGAAGGTTGTATTATGCAAAAAGTCCAGCACTTAAGCCTAAAGAGTTAAACAGTGCTCTTTTGCATGGATCTGAATTAGATGTGAAGAACATTTGTGAAGAAATTGAGTTTTGTTATTTTGGTGACAAAGAGGACAGTGTAGAAATTGATACAGTAATAGAAGGTAATATGGAAGACAATGTACAGATTTCAAGTACAGAAAAGTTTGACCAGGAAATTACCAAGTTTAAGGTGAAATCAAGTGAAAGGCCTAGTTTTACTTGTGTGTGTTGTCGACGGACTCATTATAAGATTCAGACTAGGTTAGTTGATTTATATGCAAAAAGTGAAATGGAAAATAATAGTGAATGGAAGGATTTTGCAACTTATTTGTTGGTAGAGAATTCTTTTGATTTGAGTTCTGATCAGCGTATTTGTAATTATTATTTTAAAAAATTAAATGAAAACAGAATGCCTGCTAGAGCTGTTCATAATGATCTTGAGTTGATAGACATTCCTTCTGAATTGATGGATTTAAATACCTATGAATCTATTTTGATTCAATGTGCCCATCCTTTTCAGGCTATTGTTCGCATGGAGCCTAAGATAGGGAAATTGCCTCCTTCAGATTTACAGAGAGGATTAAAGGGAAGAGTTGTTTATTTGCCTCTAGATTTCAAGAAAAATATTGATACAATTGGTGTAGAAAGAGTGGAAGAGGAACCTCTGGTTATTCTAGTTAACGGGATTCCGACAAAGAGTAAGAAAATCTGGCAAGATTTAGTGGATGTTAGGAAAGTCAAAAAGGCAACGTTGTATTTGGTCAAAAACAATGAGCACTACAAACATGTATGTGTTGGAGCAGAGGAAACAGCTACAGAAGAAGACAGGGATTGTTCAGCCGGCCAAATTGAAAAAGTTGATGTGTCTAGAAGTGAAGAAATATATGAACATTATACTGTTCACTCTTTGCATTCCAAAGAAGTAATGGGGAATGCAATTGACTTGTTTCAAATGAAAGCAGCAAAAGGAAGTCCCATTAGTGTATGGGAAGAAAGTTTGGAAGCTCGTTGTTTTCCACAGTTATTTCCAACAGGTCAAGGTGGACGATATGACGATCGACCAGTTCAAATTCCTGCAGCTGAATACCAGTCTTTAAGATTATATGCTGAAGATCCAAGGTTTCGTCAATGCAGTCTGTATTTGTTTCATCTACTGTAGGAAAGTGACTTGTCTGGGCTTTCTTATGCAGTGAACCATATACTGAAAAGTGGAGCACATCTGTAAAATGTTTCGGCGAGGGACTTTATGGAGAAAGTCAATCTGCAAGACAGTATTTTGGAATCTCAGCTAATCAATCTCATGGCATGTCAGCGTGGTACAAACGAGTATTGGTTCCATCGTCATGGGGAATTGAAATGTATGCTAAGAAACTTAGGAACTCCTACATGGTTCCTCACTCTTAGCTGTGCTGAATATGCATGGGACGACTTACTTCAATTTCTACGAGAGGCAAATGGAAACATACACAATATAGAATTCAAAACACCAGGAGAACTGTGTTCTTTGGATCCAGTGAATGTATGCAGATATTTCAGTCATAGATTTGAAGCTATGATGTCTTTTATTACCAACAAAAAAATCCTCCCCTTGGAGAGGTTTTGGATTTCTTTTGGAGAATGGAGTATCAAGCGAGAGGTGCTCCTCACATACATATGTTGTTATGGATTAAAGATGCACCCAAATGTGGAACTGATTCGGATGACACAGTGATGAGTTTCATTGAAGAATATTCAACATGTGCTGTTCCGAAAACTACCGAAGAAAACAGTTTAAGGCAACAAGTTTTACGCTTTCAATCCCATCGTTGTGGAAAGTACTGTCGTTGAAAATTCAGAAACAAGGACAAGTTCTACACAAAATGTCGTTTTGGGTTTCCACGACCAGTGATTTCTAAAGGAAGAGTAAATAATTTGATGTCTTCTCTGCGACATACTGTGACGAGGAAATCACCCAAAAATACATACAATTTAAAAAGAAACGACGAGTCCAAGTACATCAACGACTACAACCCAGTGATTTTGTCCATGTGGAATGCTAACATGGATATTCAGTTTGTTGCTGACAACTCTATTGCTATGGCTCGATATGTGACGTCTTACATCACAAAAAAAGAAAAGACAGAACTGAAGGAAATGTGGGAGGACATTTCACATGAAAAGAATATAAGTAAAAAATTATACAGTTTCAGTCTGAAGATGTTGCCGCATCGAGAAATTGGAGCATATGAATGTTCTGATCGGTTATCATCAGCAAGTCTCTATGCCAAATCTAGAACAATCATTTGGGTGAGTCTAGGTCTGGCTGCAACACGAAACTGAGTTTTGAAATCTGTACAAGAAATTGAGTATTTGGCGGAGAAAGAACCAAACAGTCCAGATATTTTGAAGACAAACATGTTCGATACATACTATCCAAATAGAAGTAGTCATCTTGAGAACACTTGTTTGTATGAAGTTCTGCAAAACTATAGTTATAAGAGGAACATCACAGAAGATATCAATAATGGAAAATATGCTGTCATTGGGTATGAAGGATGTCTAGTGAAGCAGAGAAAAGGCCATTTGATTAATCATCGAAAATTGACTTGCGAATCTCCAAGCAAAAGGGAATTTTACTATTTAGCTCTTTTGCAACTCTTTAAGCCATGGCATACAGAAGAGGAACTACTTGGAGATTTTCTCTGTTACGAAGATTCTTTTAATGCAATCAAGGATACCATAGAATGTCCTGTTTTTCAAAATTATCTGCAAATGTTGAACAAAGAAATAGAGCAAGAAGCCACAATTGCTGCAGAGATTGCTAGAGACAGTTCTCAAGACAGTCAGAGTTCTACTTCACTGAGTCAGGATCCACTAGGAGGACCAATTATCCAAACTGAAGCTGCTACTGCCATGGATGAGGTGGAAAGAGCTATGGAACAAGCTCAAGAGGATGTAGTTAACTTAGAAGATTTGGTGAAACAACTAAACGTTGAGCAGAAACAGATATATGACGAAGTCACAGAACAGATTGAACACGGATTCAGTCATGAGAAAAAAGAGTGCTCATGTACATCATTTAAGCCTGTCCGACTGTACGTGAGTGGAGAGGCGGGAACTGGAAAAAGTTTCCTGATTAAAGCAATTGCAACTTATCTGCAGAAAAGGACTGAATCACCGCTGTCTTGTGTTGTAACCGTTCCAACTGGGCTGGCAGCACATAACATTAAAGGGATTACTCTACATCGTTTACTGATGCTACCAGTTGAGCATGATAATAAATTGCAATACAACAAGCTATCTGGAGATGTGTGTTCTGAAGTTTCCAGAGTCCTAAAGAAAATGAAACTTCGTATCATTGATGAAGTAAGCATGGTCTCAAATCTAATGCTTGCTTTTGTTCATTTCAGAATGCAAGAAATTATTAGAACAGAGTATGATGTGTTATTTGGATGGAAACACATTATTGTTTTTGGGGATCTACTGCAGTTGACTCCAGTGAAAGGACAGCCAGTGTTTAAAATGCTCACGCATGAAGATACCAGGAAGTCTCTAGGAAGCATTGGAAACAGTAATATGTGGTTATATTTCAAATATGCAGAACTGCTTCAAAATATGCGACAGGCAAAGGATGAAGATTATAAAAATATTCTACAAGATGTAAGAATCGGAAAACTAAGTGAGCATGGGAAAGAAGCTTTACATGCACGATTAATTTAAATTTTATATCCAAATGAAAACATTCATCCAGAGAATATTTTTAAGAAAATTACTGAGAACAAATCTGGGATATGTTAAAGGCCAACTCTGCAAGAATGTTCCATTTTCAACAACAAAATTTTAAATTTAGAAAATGAAGAGATTGTGAAACTGGAAGCTATAGATAAAATAAAGCATATGGGAGTAACAATTATTTTGTCAGAAAATTTGAAATCAAAATTGGATTCATTAGAGAAGAGTATATCTAAAACTGCTGGTTTTGAAAAGACTCTGAATGTGTGTTTAAATTGTCGTATCATTTTGAGAAGGAATTTAAATGTTGAAAGAGGTCTGGTAAATGGAGCAATGGGCCACGTTGTTGATTTTGTGAATTATAGAAATAAAGATGGAATTGAATTTTAAAAAATTAAATGTGATGGCATTGAGCAAGTACAACAAATCAGTCATTGTTCTGCTAGATTTTTGCTTGTAAAAGACCTTTATGTTTGCCGAAAACAGTTTCCTGTTTGTTTTGCATATGCGGTGACAATTCATAAATCTCAAGGTTTAAGTGTAGATAGTGCTTTGGTGAACATTGGAAGTTCTGTGTTTAAAGAGGGTATGGCATATGTGGCATTATCCCGAGTCAGAACTTTATCAAGATTATACTTGATTAAGTGTGATGAATCAAAGATTTGTGCAGATCTAGATTGTGTTAAAGAATACAATAGGTTAAGAAGAGAGTATGCTCCACATTTGCCTCAATATCCTCTGTTTGAAAAACGTATGGTAGGCCGAAAAAGAAGAAATGAGAATAATTGCAGTGAGGTAGTAGCAAAAAGACAAAAACTAGATGAAACTATAATTGTAAGCAGAAATAAAAAGGATTCTGTTGAAGATGTTGTTGGATTTCAGTTTGAAAACAGTTCTGGTGTCAACTGCTATGCTAATGTAGTGGTTAATGTTGTTTTTTCTCTTCAAACTTTACAAGAACAGATTGTTGAAAATCTGGATCAAAGATTCTGCAGTTTATTGAATTCTGTCTTTGAGAAATGTAGCAGTGATAGAGCAAAAATAGAAAGTGTTTCAGAAATTTGAAATCTTTTAGACATATGTTCTGGTCAAAAAAAAAAAATTCACAGAACATTCAGCAGGATTGTTAGGAATTTTTAATGTATATGTTTGTTGTATTGGAAGATGAAGGTGTAGATGTAGAAAATCTTTTTAGCCTTTCTTATCAATGGCAGCATGACTGCGATAATTGTAGTTTATCAAGTAGTCCTAGAATAGACACTGAAAGATTTATATATTTGTCTTTACCAGACTGCAAATCAGTGTCTTTTAATAATCTAGTTAAAGCAGCTGATCATAATATGGTGTGTACCCAATGTAAGTGTCCAATGCTGTCCACATTATTTATACAAACTTATGGTCAGTATGTCATTTTAATGTTCCAACGATGTAGACCTCATGGAACTAAATTGACAATTTCTATTAAAAATTGCGTGGCTTCTTAGTTATCAACTTCAAGAAGAACCTTTGCAACTGTAGCTATTATTTATCATGACGGTCCTTCGACAACATCACGGCATTATACAGCTTATTTAAAAAGTCCAAAAGGCTGGACTTACTCTAATGATACTCATTTGACTTTCAAACAACGTTTGCCTTTTGACTTAAAAAAATCTTACCTAGTGTTTTTAGAACCAAAATTTAAGTAAAGGTAATTGGCCTATGAAGACAGGAGCAGTTAATAAAAGTTAGTCTACTGTTTAAAATTATATTGTGAGTAAAAGTGATCAACATAATTTAAAAAATCAAGTTCTCATATAGGTACTGTAAGTGGATCTCATAGTAAGTGATATCAGTATTATAGGAAATGTTGAACATGAGTGATCCAGAGATGGGAATATGAATATTTAAACATTGTGAAAATGTTGTATGAGCTTTTCTTTCAGAACGTCGGGAAAACAGTCATTTTAGAGTTTGATTTGAGTAATTTGAAAACATACTGATATATCTGACACTATTTGGCCATAAGGAAAGGTGAAGGAATGAGAAAAGAGTCATGACTTAACACAAGGAGGAAATGAAAACATTGAGACATATTTCAGATGTTCTTGGAGCTTTTTTTTAATAGAAAGTCGATGAAATGGAAGTTTTAGAGAACAGCAGAGTATTTTCCAACGAAAAGGACCTTCACGATCTACTATTTGGCCTCAAGGAAAAGTAAGTGAATCAAAGATTAGTGTACATATGTGATTTGTTAGTTTATATGGTTTTTTTAACACAATCTTTTAGATTGTGTTTTTTTTCTGCTGTCATATGATGAATAGTTTGAACTCACTGTTTTTAGTAAAATTCAATATATTCTGAGAACAGCAAAAATAAACATGTTGTACAATGTATTCTATAGTTCACTCCTTTTCCCTCAATCCTTCTATATTATCCTCACTCCCTTCGTCCCTTCACTCTGTGACTCCCCTTCACTCACTCTCAGTCATCTTCCATTAATCATTCTTGTAAATGCATCCTCAATCAGACTCCTTTCTCTCTCACTCATTCCCCTTTTATTTACTCATCTTTCCTGATTTAGTTTTGCTAACTCATATTCTTTTAGTATCTTACTTACCTCCAGTTCATTTCTCTCTTCCTCTCTGTCACTGAATGTATCTGCCTTACTCTTAGTAATTTGCTCTCCTTCTATTTCTTTTTCCCTCTTTTTGTCCTTCTACATTACTTTAATTCCCTTTCTGTGTCCTTCACTCTTACTTCATTTCTTAGTACACTTTTATGATTTTTAACCTCTTGACCTGTCTCTTCTATTTTAAAATATATATTTTACTAATTATAACTTATTTTTTCTTCTCTCTTTCACAGATATAAAGTGTAGTAAAAACATGTAATTAAGTTTACATTAATTATATGGTAAGTGTGACTAAAAAAATGTAGTTTGTCATCGCCCTTTGCTTTAACCTCACTACTTTTCTCTCACCCCTGTTTCCTTACTCTGCCTACCTCACTTATTCTTATCCTCCATGTTTACTTTTCTTTTCCTTACTTTCCTACCACATTCAACTTCTTTCAGTCCCCCTGCTATACTCCCCTTACCCTGTGTTCGCTTCGTTCACTCCCTCACTCATTCCCTTTCCTTACTCACTTACTCCACTCCTCTCACTTCTTCTCTCAGTCCCTCTGTCCTCACAGTTTCTCACTCCTGTTCCCTCACAGTCTCTGTTACTCTGTTACCCTCACTGTCTCTGTCCTCTCACTCTGCCACTACTTTTTCGTCATGCTCACTCCCTATAACTCACCCACACTCCCTCACTTACCTTTCTTTTCTGCTTCACTCAGTCCCTTTCTGTCACTCCTTTCTTTACTCTCTCTGTCTTTTCTCCCTTTCACTCCCCATGTCTTACCCTTATTCACTTTTATCCACCCTCTTGCACCCCTCTTTACTTACACTCACTGCTCTTTTCTTACCCTCCCTCACCGCTGTTCCTTTACTACGGTTGTGTCACTACCCCTCATTCCCCATCCTTTACTCTCCTTCCCTTTACTTTGAACACGCACTCACATTCTCCCAGTACCTCTGCTTTAGTCTTCTTTCTCTCTCTTCTCTTCTTTCGCACCCTTATTCCTTTTCCTTTTCTCAGTTACACCCTCTTACACCTTTTCTCTGTCTTACTATCTATTACACAGTCCCTCTGTGTTCCTCCCTCTAGCTCTCTTTCTCTTAACATCACTCTCTCTGTTCCCTTTCCTCATGCTCACTCCTTCATTCTTTTTTTTTCTTTTTTTTTGGGTGCGCTAACGGGACGCGCACCGGTACGTGCACCTGGGCGCGCCGGAAGACTGCGCTTACCGGTGCGCTTACCGGTACGCGCACCGGGAGCGCTCCAGGGCAAAAAAAAACAAAAAAAAAAAACATGAACAATATACATAAAAAAATTAGTGTTACATAAATATACAATGTAGGATTCATTATAAAAAATATTTCATTTCATAGCTATAGAAATTTGCTATTAAAAAACATTTGAAATTCACTGAAAAAAACATAGGTTTGAGGCCCTATATATAGTTAGGAATTAGCATTTAAAAAATCTATGAAATTCACTGAAAAAACCATAGGTTTCACACCAGTTATAGTTAGGAATTAGCATTTAAAAAACCTATGAAATTCACTGAAAAAACCATAGGTTTCACACCAGTTATAGTTAGGAATTAGCATTTAAAAAACCTATTACATTCACTGAAAAAAACATAGATTTCACACCAGTTATAGTTAGCTGGAAATTTTACTGACATAAAACCATTGAAATTCCCACATTATAGTTAGTTGGACTCACTATAACTTGCGCGCCTACTATGCACTGCTGATGACGTCACATATTACATCATTCATGACATGGTCAGTGACATCACTCATGACATCACTGATGACACCATCCTTGTGACAGAGTGACAGACCTCCTTTCAGTGTAATGTAACCCTTGAAACACATAGTCAAAAATAGAAACTAACATTTTCAAAAAAATGGAGATACCCATACCAGTTACAACAACCAATTCAGTAATTCCACCATCTATATACACATTCACTCATTCACCAACAGTTCTATATAGTCACTCATACATATACTCACTCATCATATGTAGTGATACACCTATACATCCTGTTACACACCGACAGTCATCCAAAAGTTACTCACACACATACTCACACATGCAAATAAACTATTGAACATCCATTTATTTGCATATACAACTATACACACACACTACCACCTTACTTCTATGGAAACTTACACATACTTACTCTCTTAAACAATCACTTATAGAAACACATACTTATTTAAACGGGAACTCTTACAATCTCTCACTCTCACATATACTCACTTATATACATCAATACTCACATATACTAGATTAAAACATATGTTGTTACTGATAAAGACACTAGTGAGACAGTCATTCACTCACTAACACACACATATACAAACTCATCCACCCATACAGTCCTGCACATATACTGTCTTCAAAACACATACAAACAGTGAGTCAGTCATTGATGCATCTATGTGCTAAGTAATACCCCCACCAAACCATACAGACACTCATACTGATACTAAAAAAAATTTAATAACCCATATACACACACATGTAGCTACTCAGCAACCCATGCAGCCACTCATACACAAAGTGAAACACTGATACATATATTTAAATATTTAAAAATTACTCGCTAATATATGTATTCACTAAGATACACTTAATAAGCCAGTTAACCAATCAATTTTTATAAAAAAAACATCCATTTACACACTTATTTAACCATTTATTCTTCCATCGACCTTTACAAATACATATATAAGACATATTTATTTTTCAGAAAGACACATTCACTGGATGGTGTCATCAGTGATGTCATGAGTGATGTCACTGACCATGTCATGAGTTATGTAATATGTGACGTCATCAGCAGTGCATTGTAGGCGCGCAGGTTATAGTGAGTCCAACTAACTATAATGTGGGAATTTCAATGGTTTTAAGTCAGTAACATTTCCAGCTAACTATAACTGGTGTGAAACCTATGTTTTTTTCAGTGAATTTAATAGGTTTTTTAAATGCTAATTCCTAACTATAACTGGTGTGAAACCTATGTTTTTTTTCAGTGAATATATATATATATATATATATATATATATATATATATATATATATATATATATATATATATATATATATATATATCGCCAGTAGGTATATATAGTTAGGATTTTTTCCCTATGGGATTTCTGAAAATTCTATGCCTAATAACTTTGGCGTTTGTGGACGGAATCGGCTGAAATTTTCAGGAAAATGGCACATTTTGTTTCTGAGCAGCTCCTGGAAATTTGGGGGGGGTTCGTCAAGGGGGGGCTGAGAAAAAAGGGGGGTCCCAAAACGTGTTTTTAACATTGAGTTTTCCATAGGGCGGTTGGACTCACTTTTAGCCCGAACGGCTGAATGGATTTGCACGAAACTTGGCAAAATTGTAGGGACTGTTAGCCCGATGTGCCTTTGCTAGGTCTCAATATATGTGCTCCAGTAGTTTTTGAGAAATTAACGTTCAAAACAAGATATATATCTGTAACAGCGCTCCGGGCAGCGATCCGGTCCGCTTACTTTTCGCGAAACGGAACTTCGCGCGCAGAAAGCTGATTGGCTCTCCGGTGTCTGTCAACATTCTAAACAGTCCGAAGCGGCCGCCATCTTATCTCTCGGTAGGATCGAGAGAGAAGAGGTGAAAAACGAAGAGGGAATTTATTGAAAGGGTGCAAGGTATACCCCTCTTGACCCCCTAGGATTGTTGTTGGGGTTATTAAAGGGTCCCGTGGGGAAAATAAAAAAAAAATTATTTTTCACGGTAGAAGCGTTTCCCGGGCCGCGAACTGGGCCGCAAACTGGTAGCGAAACGGGAATTCGCCATTTTGTGCTTCGTTTTAATTGTTTAGAGACAAAAATTATCGCCGCACATCGGCCACAATGCATGAATATCGTTGAAAAGTCAGCGATATTCATGCATTATCCAGCAAATGCTCTTAGCCATGTTATCCACCTTCCATTGGATAACAGAAAGCTGATTGGCTCTCCGGTGTCTGTCAACATTCTAAATAGTCCGGAGCGGCCGCCATCTTATCTCTCGGTAGGATCGAGAGAGAAGAAGAGGTGAAAAACGAAGAGGGAATTTATTGAAAGGGGGCAAGGTATACCCCTCTTGACCCCCTAGGAATGTTGTTGGGGTTATTAAAGGGTCCCGTGGGGAAAATAAAAAAAAATTGATTTTTCACGGTAGAAGCGCTTCACGGGCCGCGAACTGGGCCGCAAACTGGTAGCGAAACGGGAATTCGCCATTTTGTGCTTCGTTTTAATTGTTTAGAGACAAAAATTATCGCCGCACATCGGCCACAATGCATGAATATCGCTGAAAAGTCAGCGATATTCATGCATTATCCAGCAAATGCTCTTAGCCATGTTATCCACCTTCCATTGGATAACATGGCTAAAAACCGCTCTGTGCGTGAGCTTTTTATTTTTTTTTTTTTGCTGCGTGACGTTTGTTAACGTTCGATTCGATGGAAATCAGGAAGTGTTGAACACCATTTTGCCACTGCGAGTAAATATTTTGTTATAAATGAATCCTTATTGATAAACATTGTCTGCGCCATCTTGCGTTTTTGTCCAATGCCACAATTTTGTCGTGCACGGCAGCCATTTTAGATGCCTTGACCAGGGCCACTCTCTGCACGCCGTCGATTCTCAGCATGGCTCCCCACCCTCGCAAGAATCTCCCCCACGCACTGGTTACCCCGCTCTCTCTCTCATGCATGGGCCATATACTTCCCCCCATCTGCGCTGCTCTTCTCTGAGAATCACACCCTGTGCCCGCTCGACACCTCCCTTTCACCCTATTCACTACCGCACCCTCTGACACTTCTCTTCCTCTGTGTCCGATTGTCCAGGCCGGACCTAGGCTATCACCTAGCCCTGCGGATGTAGTTTATGGCTCCAGCTGTAGAGTATCCAGACATGCCAACCCTCCCGATTCAGGTGTGAGACTACTGATTTCAGTGCTAGTCTTTCGCTTCCCGATTCCTGCAAGGAAAAACCCGGGGGCATATTTCCAACAACTAGCGGTAATTTTTGTCTCTAACTTGTTTAGAGACAATAATTATCGCCGCACTTCGGCGAATTTTATCGCACATAAACCTTGCTATTAGCAAGGTTTATCGCAAATGCGATAAAAAACGGCCGCAATGCATGAATATCGCTGAAAAGTCAGCGATATTCATGCATTAGTCAGCAAATGCTCTTAGCCATGTTATCCACTTCCCATTGAACAAGCGCATGGTCTTTTAAAGATTTGTGAAGTACTCGGGGCGGCGGTGTGTGTGTGTCCTCTTTCAGGAGCGGGCGGGGGGGCACTGGCAGCAATTTGCAGGCCAGGCAGTGTTCAACACGTGCATCACCTTTTCTCTGCCTGCTATTGCGCTCCATGCTTCGGAAAGGTAAGAAAAAGAACGTGCATTTGAGTTTGAAATGTCCGATCTTGTAGTAGTACACTTGCAAAGCCCACACATGACAATAACCCGATTCAAGGCCCCATTCACCCGATTTTTAAAAAAAATATAGTACTCCAAGACAGTTAGATTTTAAAACTTTATTAATATTTAAATATAACAAACGCAACAAAAACTGTAAATATATTTAACCATTTTTTGAAATTAACCAGAACTATAACGATAACAACAACAACAACAATAATATAACTTTTATGCCTAAATTACGCAAACATTTAGCTAATCTGCTAAAGGGGGGAGTCGCCATTTCTTTACAATAATCAATAATGAAAAATCCACATCAATAGGGTTGCCCGTTTTCTCGATGCAGCACTATAGTGCAATATACACAGCACCTGGGGTGTCAAGAGTGAACAGGTCTTTCTTTGTTCCTTAAGATGTTATCTCCGAGAATGCTGATGCATTGGTGTCTGTACACTTCTTTGTCAATTCTGTCAAGATGATAACTGCTTTATAAACAGACGATATCTTTGTTTCGTCATTAGTGTTAAGTGTGTCTGAAACTACAGTGCCCTTCTGGTTTTTTTTCTTCAGGCTCTACAGAGTTTTGTGTGTTGTTCTTTTGAGCGACAATTATTCCAGAGGTTTCAGGTTCACTTGTTTTGTTCTGCAGTGAGTTAACAGCTTTAGAGAGTTCATGTTTATTTGCTATGTCCTGCTGTTCGTGAACTGCTTCAGAGACGTCAGCCTCATTTTTTATGTTTCAGTAGATCCTGGACCTGCCCGGCCGCGCCCAAAATGGCGCCGGTGTAAATGGGACTCGTAACTGCTTGTTCTGTACTGGTTGCCCAACCTTGATATCACGAGATACATATGCAGTTTTGAAGCACATGGCGGAGGCTTGTCTGCTGTAGTGGGGCGCCCCTTTATCGTTTCAGTCGCCATTCCGCCCGCTTTTGCTACACTGTGCCTCATCCGCCATTCAGCTGTTTACCGCCCGCTCTTACGGCTACAGCGTCTCGCTCACCATGTAGTTGAGTTGTTCCCACTCTTGCGGTGCAGCGGTAGGCGGCTGCCACAGGACTCTTAAAATGGCGGCCGGCTCTTCGGATTTGGGCCTGGTCCAGTAAAATGGCCCTGGGACACCTTGGAACTCGGACGCTTGTCTGCCAGGGCTTGGGTTCCATTCTCGAAAGCGTCCCCTCAGCCTTGAAGATTGTAGAAAAGTCTTGGGGGCCCTCGACTCCCGCAGGCTTCCGGTGGGGAGCGGCTGCCATGATTGCTTGCGGAATGGCCACGACGGAGCTACGAGATGGTGGTGCTCTCATGGTGACGCCAGCTTCAGTCTGAAACATCCAGAAACAAGGTGGGGCTTTCATCGTTTGGGGAAAAAAAATGTTTTAATCCAATGAAAAGTGTTATTTTTAGGTCACATGACCTAGTCTTACATAATTAGGAAAAGAAAAGTAAAATGAACCAATGAAAAGTTTTATTAACAAGTCACATGACCTGTTATGCTTACGTTACGCGCTGCGCGGCGCGCTCTGGATCGTTTCCGGGAAGCTGCGCCTTGCGCACCGGAGCACTACCGGGTGCGCTAACGCGTCGCGTCATATGACGCATTACGCGACAATGCAGGTGCAGAATATAGTCAAAATGTCTCCACCAACCAGCGGTCGGAATTCCACCACTTTCAGCAGTCCAAAAAGTTCGGTCAAATCTCAAGAGCGGGAGCAACTCAACTACATGGTGAGCGAGACGTTGTAGTCGCAAGAGCGAGCGGTAAACAGCTGAATGGCGGAAGAGGCACAGAGTACCAAAAGCGGGCGGAATGGCAACTAAAACGGTAAAGGGGCGCCCTACGACAGCGTGTCTTCAGGTGAAACGGATTGTGGGACAAGGTCCAGAATGAAAGATTCTTCAAAAGGGAAAAAATTCCGCCGGGAGCCGGCCGCCTATGCCGGGGGCGATCTCAGGCCTCACCAGGGCAACACGACTTGGGGAGGGGGCAGGAGCCAAGCGCCCCCTCTCAGTCCGCGCCATCTCACCGCCCCTCGGGGGCCTCCGTCAAGCGGTTTAGGGAGGCACCGTATCACATTGTTTTCCAATGCAGTCAGGTCCACAAATGGACCCCACTTACTTTGAATAGTGAAGCTGCAGCAGGTGCAAATAAGGTTTAAACAGTGTTACAAGAACTGCTTAGAATTCTGAAGTATGGCACTCAATAACCAAGACTTATGCCATTTATGTAAGGCAGTGACATGGAAGCAACTCAGGGACAAAAAGCATGAACGAACATTCATGTATGAAAATCTTATTTGGAGAAGGGGTAGAATCCAAACGCCCCCTGCCAGTTCGCGCCACTACACCGTATGTGGAAAATCTGAAGCCATCATTCTACAAACTCTCAACGCTTGTTATCAGTGCATGAGTTTCATGCTCGATCGATTGAGCTAGCCGGATCGGGCAATAAAAAGTATAAAATAGTTATGTAAATAGTTATTTAATAAAATGTTTTATTCTGTTTCTTTGGTGGTGTGTTGTGTATATTTATAATATTTGCATAGGGTTTGCCGTTATTTTGGGCGGTGTGGGTGGCGGAGTCGAGCTGTTTTGCAGCCCTCATGGTGTGGAGCTCAATTCATTTCACTATTTTCGTATTTCTCATGAAGGGTTATTCCTAATGTTTGTATTTTACCGAGGTTAAAAAGAGATCCAATTAGTGGCCTACTGATTTTGCTCGATTACTTTTATTTTTTTACACGATTTTTCACTATCTGCAAAGACTAAACAGAGTATTGCGACTTTGTGCTTGTTTGTAAATAGAGAATGATCCAAAGAGAACCAATTGTAAAACAGTAAATGCTTGGATAATAATCAATCAAATGGAGAGACAAGCAGGTACGACGGATTACAACAGGGGTAAAGGTCTGCGTTAACTACCGTTCACTATCTGCAAAGAGAGAGTACTACTAAGAGAAAAGAGGGGAGTGGGGAGGGGGGGCAGCGTTCAAAGCACATCAGCGTGCATAAACACGAAAACGTTTTTACCTATCACGTACTTGACATTTGACAGCTTTTGATGTTTGCTATTAAAAAACCATTGAAATTCACAGAAAAAACCATAGGTTATACTCCATATATAGTTAGGAATTTGCATTTACAAAACCTTGAAAATTCAATGAAAAAACCATTGGTTTTAGGCCATATATAGTTAGGGATTTGCATTTAGAAAACCTTATTTTACTCGCATAAAACCATTGAAATTCCATATATAGTTATAAGCGCTAACTATATATCGCGCACCCGCAATCCACTGCTGATGATGTCACATATTACATCATTCATGACATGGTTAGTGACATCACTGATGACATCACTGATGACATCTCAAATGACATCACTGATGACATCACTGATAACATCTCATTTGACATGACTGATCACATCACTGATGATATCATTCATGTGATAATACCATGAATCTCTTCAGACTCTAATATAACCTTAGATACAATCAGTGTAAACAGACAGTCACTCATCCATGGAGTTACTCACACACCTAGTCAGTTATGCCAAAAATCAATCACACCTCCATTTTCTCAACTATACAGTTATACACACCTTACTTATTCAAACATATACTAACACATATTTACTTTACTCTCTTATACAATCTCTGATACATGTTCACAATGATCCATACAGCCACTCACACATTCACTAGCTCTTATGCACAGTTATTTATAGATGTCAACTCTCACATGTACTGTGTTTTACATATGTACTTAATTTGACATGTAGCACTGAGATATCCATTCACTCACTAATACACTCATGCACAGTCAACCGCCCATACAGCTGTTTCCACATGCAGTTTTGAATCTATACATATAGTGAATCAACTACTCACACATCTATGTACAGAGTCACACACCTCCCAGCCACCCATACACACACACTCAGTTTCCCATACAAATACTTGGACAACCAATCAATAACCCATACAGTTACTCATATAGCTACTGATCAACATATGCAGCAGTTTGTAGAACAACAGATATAATGATGTACAAATTAAGACAGTTTAGTCACTAACTCATGCCCTCAGTGAGACACATTTAATAACTCACTCATACAGTCAGTCATGCACCTACTAAATCCTTCATCCAGACACTTATATATCTACTCATTCTTCAATATGTAAAACATATTTTAACTTTACAGAAACATACAGTCACTGGATGTTGTAATCAGTGATGTCATCAGTGATGTCATTTGAGATGTCATCAGTGATGTCACTAACCATGTCATGAATGATGTAATATGTGACATCATCAGCAGTGGATTGCGGGTGCGCGATATATAGTTAGCGCTTATAACTATATATGGAATTTCAATGGTTTTATGCGAGTAAAATAAGGTTTTCTAAATGCAAATCCCTAACTATATATGGCCTAAAACTAATGGTTTTTTCATTGAATTTTCAAGGTTTTGTAAATGCAAATTCCTAACTATATATGGAGTATAACCTATGGTTTTTTCTGTGAATATATATATATATATATATATATATATATATATATATATTACCTACTGGCGGTCGCCAGTAGGTATATATAGTTAGGATTTTTTCCCTATGGGATTTCTGAAAATTCTATGTCTAATAACTTTGGCGTTTGTGGACGGAATCGGCTGAAATTTTCAGGAAAATGGCACATTTTGTTTCTGAGCAGCTCCTGGAAATTTGGGGGGGTTTCGTCAAGGGGGGGCTGAGAAAAAAGGGGGGTCCCAAAACGCGTTTTTAACATTGAGTTTTCCATAGGGCGGTTGGACTCACTTTTAGCTCGAACGGCTGAATGGATTTGCACGAAACTTGGCAAAATTGTAGGGACTGTTAGCCCGATGTGCCTTTGCTAGGTCTCAATATATGTGCTTCAGTGGATTTTGAGAAATTAATGTTTAAATCAAGATATATATCTGTAACAGCGCTCCGGGCAGCGATCCGGTTCGCGTACTTTTCGCTTATCGGAACTTTGCGAAGCGAAGCTGATTGGCTCTCCGGTGTCTGTCAACATTCTAAACAGTCCGGTGCGGCCGCCATCTTGTCTCTCGGTAGGATCGAGAGACAAGAGGAGGCCAAAACAAAGGGGGAAATGAAGGAAAGGGGGCAAGGTAGACCCCTTCTGACCCCCTAGGATTGATGAGGGGATATTATAGAGCCACGTTGGGCCCCAAAAAAAAAAAAAAAAAAATTTCGTTTTTTTTCGCCGTAGAGACGCGTCTTGGTACGCGAACCGGGCAGCTAACCGGGAAGCTAACCGGCAGTGTAACGGGAGTCTGACGAGTAGCTGATTGGCTGTCAACATTGTAAACAGTTCGGAGCGGCCGCCATCTTGTCTCTCGGTAGGATCGAGAGACAAGAGGAGGCCAAAACAAAGGGGGAAATGAAGGAAAGGGGCAAGGTAGACCCCTTCTGACCCCCTAGGATTGATGAGGGGATATTATAGAGCCACGCTGGGCCCAAAAAAAAAAATTCCGATTTTTTCGCCGTAGAGGCGCGTCTTGGTACGCGAACCGGGCAGCTAACCAGCAGTGTAACGGGAGTCTGAGGAGAAGCTGATTGGCTGTTATCATTGTAAACAGTCTGGAGCGGCCGCCATCTTGTCTCTCTGTGGGATCGAGAGACAAGAGGTGGAAAAAAGGTGTAAATTAATGAAAGGGGTAAGGCAGACCCCTCCTGAACCCCTAGGATTGATGAGGGGGCTATTAAAGTTCCCTGGGGGGTGAAACAAAAAAAATGCGATTTTTCGCGGTAAAGGTGCTTCCTGGTACGTTAACCGGGCAGCTAACCGGCAGCGTAACGGGAGTCCGACATATTGTGTTTTTTGAACGTTTGTGATATGTGCACGTGTGGATTTTGTCTAATTAAGGTTAAAAAAATATATATATATCTTTAAGCGTGTTTTGGCGCGCTTACGTTTTGGGTTTGGTTTGCGCTGCAGAGACGATACGTCACGGTTATGCGATGCATCATGAGGCGTCTCACGGGCTACGTGATACGTCACTTAATAAAGAATATATTTTACAGCTATAGATATTAGCTTTTAAAAAACCAATGAAATTCACAGAAAAAACCATAGGTTATAGACCATATATAGTTAGGAATTTGCATTTACAAAACCTTGAAAATTCACTGAAAAAACCATAGGTTATAGACCATATATAGTTAGGGATTAGCATTTAAAAAACCTTATTTTATTTGCACAAAACCATTGAAATTCCATATATAGTTAGTTGCACTAACTATATATCGCGGACCCGCAATCCACTGCTAATGATGTCACATATTACATCATTCATGACATGGTCAGTGACATCACTGATGACATCACTGATGACATCTCAAATGACATCACTGATGACATCACTGATGACATCTCAAATGACATCACTGATGACATCACTGACATCTCATTTGACATTACTGATTACATCACTGATGATATCATTTATGTGATAATACATCTTCAGACTCTAATATAACCTTAGATACACTCAGTGTAAACAGGCACTCACAGACTGTCACACATCCATGGAGTTACTCACACACCTAGTCCGTCATGCAAAGAATCAATCACACCTCCATTTCCTCAACTATACAGTTATACACACCTTACTTATTCAAACATATACTAACACATATTTACTCTCTTATACAATCCTTGATACAAGTTCACAATGATTCATACAGCCACTCTCACATTCACTGGCTCTTATGTTCAGTTATTTATATATGTCAACTCTCACATGGAGTGTGTTTTACATATGTACTTACTTTGACATGTAGAACTGAGATATCCATTCACTCACCAATATACTCATGCACACAGTCAACTGTCCATACAGCTGTTTCTACATGCACTTTTGAAGCCATACACCTAGGGAATCAACTGCTCACACATCTATGCACAGAGTTATACACCTCCCAGCCACCCACACACATACTCAGTCTCCCATACAAATACTTGGGCAACCATTCAATAACCCATATAGTTACTGATATAGCTACTGATTTAAACATGCAGCAGTTTACAGAAGAACATAAATAATGATTGCCAAATTAAGACACTTTAATCACTAACCCATGCACTCAGTGAGACACATTTAATCATTCTCTCATACAGTCAGTTATGCACCTACTAAATCCTTCATCCAGACACTTATACATCCACTCATTCTTCAATATGTAAGACATATTTTAACTTTACAGAAACATACAGTCACTGGGTGTTGTCATCAGTGATGTCATCAGTGATGTCATTTGAGATGTCATCAGTGATGTCATCAGTGATGTCACTGACCATGTCATGAATGATGTAATATGTGACATCATTAGCAGTGGATTGCGGGTCCGCGATATATAGTTAGTGCAACTAACTATATATGGAATTTCAATGGTTTTGTGCAAATAAAATAAGGTTTTTTAAATGCTAAACCCTAACTATATATGGTCTATAACCTATGGTTTTTTCAGTGAATTTTCAAGGTTTTGTAAATGCAAATTCCTAACTATATATGGTCTATAACCTATGGTTTTTTCTGTGAATATATATATATATATATATATATATATATATATATATATATATATATATAAATATATATATATTCCAAAAACGCAGTCTCCCGATTCCGGAGCCTCCGACCCTTCAAGGCGGCCTAACAAAATAATGGGCTCGGAAAAACCCATCAGTACACCGTCTCGTGTCACAAAGCAGGTGAGGCCCAATGCTGGTTGCAAGAGGCTTTTATTCAGGCATAAATCAGCAGTGCAACAGACTTCCTTTAAGCAACGTTTCGGCGAACAGCCTTTCTCAAGCAGGAAGTAGTAACATTCAATCAGCAAAGTGCATGTGTGCCTGCTTTTAAAAGATTATTCCTCACGTGACCTCTCGCTTGCAATACCAGTCCCACAATGCATTGTCCATTTGCTATCATTATTTACCTGACAGTTCTCATTTTCATTAAGCCTTTGCAGACGTTCCAATGTTCTCATGTGACAATGTCATTGTTATTAGTGGGGGATTTAAATCAAGCAGTCAGGCAAGTTACTTTCACGGGAGTAAGTTCTCGATTTTCCCGTTCTGCTTGAACAAGCCACTTGTTAGTTAGTGCAACTAACTATATATGCGAATTTTAATGGTTTTGAGTGAGTAAAATAAGGTTTTGTAAATGCTAATTCCTAACTATATATGGTCTATAACCCATGTTTTTTTCAGTGAATTTTCAAGGTTTTGTAAATGCTAATTCCTAACTATATATGGTCTATAACCTATGGTTTTTTCAGTGAATTTCAATGGTTTTATAATAGCAAATATCAAAAGCTTTAAAATGTCAAGTACGTGGTAGGTAAAAACATTTTCGTGTTTTAAAGATGGATCTGGGCAACCGTGGAACTCGGACGCTTGACTGCTAGGGCATGGGCCCCATTCCCAAAAGAGTCCCCTCAGCCTTGAAGATTCTACAACAGTCACCGGAACCCCCGACTCCCGTAAACTTCCAGTGGGGAGCGACTGCCATGATTGCTCGCGGAATGGCCACGACATAGCCACGAGATAGTGGTGCTCTCATGCTGACGCCAGCGTCAGTCTGAAACATCCAGAAACACTGTAGACTACCAATTCGATCACTTCCGGTGGAGCCCCAACGTGACCCAGTAGAGAAGAACTTGCCCTCCCCTCTTTGACTGATGATTCTTGTTGCCTGTCCCTTCTGTTGTCATTTAACAGAACTTTTTGGACTACTGAAAGGGGTTGTGTTCCGACCGCTGGTTGGTGGAGACATTTTGACTATATTCTGGACCTGCGTTGTCGCGTAATGCGTCATATGACGCGCCGCGTCAGCGCACCCGGAAGTGCTCCGGTGCGCGAGGCGCAGCTTCCCGGAAGCGATCCAGAGCGCGGCGCGCAGCGCGTAACGTAAGCATAACAGGTCATGTGACTTGTTAATAAAACTTTTCATTGGTTCATTTTACTTTTGTTTTTCTAATGATGGAAGGCTTGGTCATATGACCTAAAAATAACACTTTTCATTGCTTTCGAACATTTTTTTTTCTTAAATGATGAAAGCCCCACCTTTTTTTTTCTCAGTCTGACTTGTAAAGCAAAGGACCCAGATGCATTTACAGTTTATCACTAACAATGTTCCAGGCTAATGTATTTTCCCGGGAAATTTACAACTGTCCTGCAAGTAAAATATTCCTATTTCGAGAAAAAGGGCGTTTCTTCGTCCCATGAGGGAGCCGTTGAAGAAAAGAGGCTCGGCCTGCTGTCTTAGTCGCTGATAGGCATGAATATCGGATTCTTATCGATCACTTTATGTTGCAGGAGTGGAAAACACAACAGCCCTTGACCATTTATCTTTACTGCGTTCCGGCGTATTATACCTTTTAACCGTCATGTAATCGGGCTGCTTTATTTCACTTGCCTTTTACTGATTCGAAAACAGTGGCTATTATTCAAAACTTTACCAATCTAGGTACTACTGCCATGTTTTGTTTTAAAAACCTTTATTGTGAAAATGTCAGTATACAAATACGGGCCTATAACCACGTGGGCCGGCCACGGAGCAAACTGGAATCGTATATGATGAGGGGACATTTACACTGTAAAAGAACGTAACGGGCGGGCCATTAGGTTGCAAGAACTAAGGTGTCTAACAGTTGCGGAATCGGTGGACGTACATTTTATAATTAAAGTACGACAGGGCCAGTTACAATAAAATTATCTAGATATCCATTTGCGGGCAAGTACCATGGGTGACGTTAATTCGAACTTTCAATAGTACAGTAATCAATAACACATCAGAACTTAATATCAATAGGGATGTCCAAATGTTCAATCAGTACTCGTCCCCGCCCGCCATGTGCTTCAAAACTGCATACGTATCTCGTGATATCAAGGTTGGGCAACCAGTACACAACAAGGACTTACGAGTCCCATTTATACCGGCGCCATTTTGGGCGAGGCCCGGCAGGTCCAGGATATAATCAAAATGTCTCCACCAACCAGCGGTCGAACCAGAACCCCTTTCGGCAGTCCAAAAAGGTTCCGTTAAATGACAACAGAAGAGATAGGCAACAAGAACAATCAGTCAAAAGAGGGGACGCTTTCGGGAATTGGGCCCATGCCCTAGTAGGCAAGCGTCCGAGTTCCAAGGTGTCCCAGGGCCATTTTAGTGGACCAGGCCCAAATCCAAAGAGCTGGCCGCCATTTTGAGAGTCCTGTTGCAGCCGCCTATTGCTGTAGCCGCAAGAGCGGGCGGAACTCAACTGAATGTCGGGTGAGGCACTGTGCCGCAAGAGCGGGCGAAACTCAGCTGGACGGCGAGTGAAACGCTAAGAGGCGCCCCACTGCAGATGAGGTGCCTCCACCTGGGAAGGCGGGAGAGGCCCGTTTGTGCCTTCTCCCCCCCACCCCCGGGCACCCCACGCCGACTTTCGGCGCAGCATTGTAGGATGGCCACACCAGTACAACAACTTGCTGGACACCACCTCGGTGCATTCCGGATCTCTGCGCGTTGTGCTGCCTTCTGCCTACTGTAGCAGCAAGTGCGGGCGCAACTCAACTGGACCGCGAGTGAAACACTAAGGGGCGCCCCACTGCAGATGAGGTGCCTCCACCTGGTGAGGCGGGAGAGGCCCGTTTGCGCCGCCTCCCCCCCCCGGGCACCCCACGCCGACTTTCGGCGCAGCATTGTAGGATGGCCACACCAGTACAACAACTTGCTGGACACCACCTCGGTGCCATCCGGATCTCGGCGTGTTGTGCTGCCTTCGGCCTATTCGCACATCGGTCCGCTACTGACGCCGCCTTACAGGCCAACGGACTTTGTAGGCTTTTTATAGCCCAAAGCCGCATAACAGGTCATGTGACTTGTTTATAAAACTTTTCATTGGTTCATTTTACTTTTGGTTTCCTAATGATGGAAGGCTTGATCATATGACCTAAAAATAACACTTTTCATTGGATTGAAACATTTTTTTTTCCCAAATGATGAAAGCCCCACCTTTTGTTTTCTCACTCGGCAATCCAAAAAGGTTCCGTTAGATAACAACAGAGGGGACAGGCAACAAGAACCATCAGTCAAAAGAGGGGAGGGCAAGTTCTTCCCTAACGGGTCACGTTGGGGCTCCACCGGAAGTCATCGAATTGGTAGTCTACAGTGTTTCTGGATGTTTCAGACTGAAGCTGGCGTCAGCATGAGAGCACCACCATCTCGTGGCTCCGTCGTGGCCATTCCGCAAGCAATCATGGCAGCCGCACCCCACCGGGAGCCTGTGGGAGTCGGGGGCCCCAATGACTTTTGTAGAATCTTCAAGGCTGAGGGGACGCTTTCGAGAATGGGGCCCGAGCCGTAGCAGGCAAATGTCCGAGTTCAAATGTGTCCCAGGGCCATTTTAGTGGACCAGGCCCAAATCCGAAGAGCCGGCCGCCATTTTAAGAGTCCTGTGGCAGCTTCCTATCACTGCACCGCAAGAGTGGGCGCAACTCAGCTGAATGGCGGATGAGGCACAGTGCCGCAAAAGCGGGCGCTAAACAACTGGATGGCGAGTGAAACACCAAGGGGCGCCCCACTGCAGCAGAGGAGCCTCCACCTGGGGAGGCGAGGGAAGGCCCGTTCGTTCCGCCTCCCCCCCGGGGCGCCCCACGCCGTTTTTCGGCGCAGCATTGTAGGATTGCCAGACCAGTGTGACAACTTACTGGACACCACCTGGGTGCCGTCCGAATCTCGGCGCGATGTGCTGCCTTCGGCCTATTCGCACAACGGACCGCTACTAACTAAAAGACAAACCAAAGCAGCCCATTGTTGCTTTGAGATGGATGTTGCAGCAGGCTGCCATGTAAATAGTTGTTTAAATTTTTTTTGTTTTAACGTGTTTACTTTGTTGGAGCGTTGTATATATTTATAAGTTATTAACGTGTTATAATCCTACTACTTTGTTGGAGTGCTATATATTTTTAATGTGACACATAATTGTGAAGACTTTGTTGTACAAAAAGGCATCCCTGGAATCTTCCGCTTCAGGCTCGGTCCCACACACCCTCACAGTGAGAATCCCCTCCCCAATCACAATACAGGATCGTTATCAGATAGTAGGAACGCGTGTGGTGTGACGGATCTCATGAGGTGGGGGCCTTGATCTACTGTAACTCCTTTGAAGAGGGGTGATTCTTTACAGTTGGGGCCATAATCTACATCCGCACGGCTAGGTGATAGCATGGGACCGGCCTGGACAATCAGACACAGAGGAAGAGGAGTGTCAGAGGGTGCGGTAGTGAATAGGGTGAAAGGGAGGCGTCGGGCGGGCACAGGGTGTGATTCTCAGGGAAAAGCAGCGCAGATAGGGGAGGTTTATGGCCCATGCATGAGAGAGAGAGCGGGGGTGACCAGTGCGTGGGGGAGATGCTTGCAAGGGTGGGGAGCCATGCTAAGGATCGGCGGCGTGCAGAGAGTGGGTCTGGTCAAGGCATCTAAAATGGCTGCCGTGCACGACAAAAGTGTGGCATTGGAAAAAAGGCAAGATGGCGCAGACAATGTTTATCAATACGGATAAATTTATAACAATTATTTTTAACAAAATTTTTACTCGCAGTGACAAAATGGCGGTCAACACTTCCTGATTTCCTTCGAATCGAACGTTAACAGACGTCACGCAGCCAAAAAAAAAAAAACGCTCATGCGCAGCCGCTGGAAGACATGTATCAACATATATGAGCATCCTCAGCCACCCTCAGAAAACATAGGGGGTCAGGATACGTCTCCCGTACCCCCTTATACCCATTTCTCACATTGTTTTTCCTCCATCTTGTAATTTAATTAAAACGAAACACAAAATGGCGAATTCCCGTTTCACAGCCCGGTTCGCGAACCGGGGAGCGCTTCTACCGCGAAAAATCAAATTTTTTTATTTGCCCCACGGGACCCTTTAATAACCGCAACATCATTCCTAGTGGGTCAAGAGGGGTCTACCTTGCCCCCTTTCATTAAATTCCCCCTTCGTTTTTCTCCTCCTCTTGTCTCTCGATCCTACCGAGAGACAAGATGGCGGCCGTTCCGGACTGTTTAGAATGTTGACAGACGCCGGAGAGCCAATCAGCTTCTCTTCGCAAAGTTCCGTAACGCGAAAAGTACGCGAACCGGAGCGCTACCCGGGACGCTGTCACAGATATATCTGTTTTTTAAAACGTTAATTTCTCAAAATTCACTGGAGCACATATATTGAGACCCAGCAAAGGCACATCGGGCTAACAGTCCCTACAATTTTGCCAAGTTTCGTGCAAATCCATTCAGCCGTTCGAGCTAAAAGTGAGGCCAAACGCCCTATGGAAAAATGAATGGGAAAAACGCGTTTTGGGACCCCCTTTTTTCTCGGCCCCCCCTTGACAAAACCCCCCCAAATTTTCAGGGGCTGCTCAGAAACAAAATGTGCCATTTTCCTGACAATTTCAGCCGATTCCGTCCACAAACGCCAAAGTTATTAGACATAGAATTTTCAAAAGTCCCATAGAGAAAAAATCCTAACTATATATACCTACTGGCGACCGCCAGTAGGTAATATATATATACCCGGCAACACTTACCCGGCACAATGAACTCTGGGAGATGCAGTCTGTTACCATGCTGCATCCAGTGGGCGGATACAAGACTGATGGAGGTGAGCATTTCCACCAATGGGATGTGCAGAGGATAAATTTTAAGGCGGTGTTTATGCAATGCACGGAAAGCAACGGCATCTGAAGAAGGCGAGAGTTCGCCGAAATGCATCATGCCACACCTGCTTGTTAATAAAGTGCCTCCCTGAAGAAATCCTCGTGTGGCCTCTTCTGCTTCTTCGCACTGAAAGGGAGTTTTGGTAATTTGTGCGCGTCAGCCAGAGACGCGGAAAAGGGGCCCCGTTCAGCAAGTTGGCTGGGGCTTTCACTGGCTCCTGCTGTTCTCAGCTTTTCTTCGCCCAAGGTATTGGGACAGCTCCAGTCCGCCATCCAGCGCAAGCAAAGCATTGGACCGCTGCCAGGGGCAGCGCGTGTCCTTCACGTGAGGCAAAAATCACTGTATTTTGAACCTACGGCCCAGCGGACACTTATTCTGGGGGTGTGAACGGTAGCGGGGACCGGAGGAGACACTGAGATATCATTTACCGGCACTTGTATTCACCGGGCCTTACTTTGCACTACTCAAGCCAACATAGGCACAATTTTGAGTAAAATGTCTCCACGCAACACTTACCCGGCACAATGAACTCTGGGAGATGCAGTCTGTTACCATGCTGCATCCAGTGGGCGGATACAAGACTGATGGAGGTGAGCATTTCCACCAATGGGATGTGCAGAGGATAAATTTTAAGGCGGTGTTTATGCAATGCACGGAAAGCAACGGCATCTGAAGAAGGCGAGAGTTCGCCGAAATGCATCATGCCACACCTGCTTGTTAATAAAGTGCCTCCCTGAAGAAATCCTCGTGTGGCCTCTTCTGCTTCTTCGCACTGAAAGGGAGTTTTGGTAATTTGTGCGCGTCAGCCAGAGACGCGGAAAAGGGGCCCCGTTCAGCAAGTTGGCTGGGGCTTTCACTGGCTCCTGCTGTTCTCAGCTTTTCTTCGCCCAAGGTATTGGGACAGCTCCAGTCCGCCATCCAGCGCAAGCAAAGCATTGGACCGCTGCCAGGGGCAGCGCGTGTCCTTCACGTGAGGCAAAAATCACTGTATTTTGAACCTACGGCCCAGTGGACACTTATTCTGGGGGTGTGAACGGTAGCGGGGACCGGAGGAGACACTGAGATATCATTTACCGGCACTTGTATTCACCGGGCCTTACTTTGCACTACTCAAGCCAACATAGGCACAATTTTGAGTAAAATGTCTCCACGCAACACTTACCCGGCACAATGAACTCTGGGAGATGCAGTCTGTTACCATGCTGCATCCAGTGGGCGGATACAAGACTGATGGAGGCGAGCATTTCCACCAATGGGATGTGCAGAGGATACATTTTAAGGCGGTGTTTATGCAAGGCACGGAAAGCAAAGGCATCTGAAGAAGGCGAGAGTTCGCCGAAATGCATCATGCCACACCTGCTTGTCAATAAAGTGCCTCCCTGAAGAAATCCTCGTGTGGCCTCTTCTGCTTCTTCGCACTGAAAGGGAGTTTTGGTAATATATATATATATATATATATATATATATATATATATATATATATATATATATATATATATATATATATATATATATATATATATATATATATATATATATATATAATGTGTTCATAAACTTTATTTCGAGTTTTTAAATTACCATCATTTCACTTATAGTGCAATTCAAGCCAAAAATGTCCACTAAACACATAAAAAACATAATAAAACAGAGAGAAACCCTGATAAGTGTGCTTTTGTAACATTTCGTTCACTAATGCAGCAAAACAGAAATACCACCGGACTATGTGAAAAAAGCTCAGGCAAGAGTTTTAAAGTGCATTGTGCAGGATACAGTTGTGTGGCATTAATTATCACAAGGTATCTGGTTTTAGATTGTTATTATAGTAACCCATCGCTAGATATCAACATTGAACTTTGAGCGAATAACACACACACGTCCCAAAAACTTGGCGACAGCGATCACTATCGACTCGTCCAATGAAGTAGTTAGAATCCTAACAGCCTCATTACTCATCCTTGTTCCCGTGTTCTGACAGACTGGTTTCAGCCGTCTTTGCCTAGGTCTGTGATAGGCAGGGCAAACAATTAAAATGAGGGCCACTGTCTCTACCATATCTAAACAATAGGGACAAGCACTGCTATTCGAACCTTTCCATTTCCTTGTGAATGCCTTAGTAGGTAGAAAGCCCACCCTAAATTTGTGGTATAATTTTCTTTCATTGGGAACTGTAATTAGGTCCCAATAGCCCTCAAACTTGACTTCATGATTTTTATCAAGAAATGCTGTAGACAGAGACGGCCCGTTGGAAGACACATAGCTTGTTGAAACAACCATGTTCCAGTAGGCAGCCTTAAACTCTGCCTTTGATGGAAATACAGAAACCCCTGGATCGGTCCATAATGTACTCATACCCATCCTAATAAGTGTATCCCTCACACACTTAAGCCATGAAATTTTGTTTAAGACGTCCGAGTTCTTGACATTGTTCAGTGCCGACGCATAGTGTTTTAACTCAGGAGTCACCCAAATCCTCCTCCAGTAAGCAATTGGCCTAAATTTTGCCACATCCTTAATGGAGTGGCAACCCAGGTCCAATCACAGCGGTATCAGTGGAGTTGACTGGGGGGGCCCAATTAAAGACCGCAAAAATTTGTTTTGTCCTAGTGTCAGATTGTCCAAGTTAGCATAGCCCCACATTTCTGCCCCGTAAAGGATGGAAGCACCAATTTTGGTATTATATATTTCAATTACCGGGGCTATCGGTTTTGTGTGTGATGATTTGTGCTCCTTAATCAAAACACCTGACAATTGGGCATGCTTAGCTGTAAGAAGATCTACGTGTGGTTTCCAAGTCACTTTGCGATCAATATGTACCCCCAAATAGGAAAATGTGTCTGCTTTTTCCAATAGCCCGTCCGTCATACCAACACTACCAACAATCTGCTTATGTTTGTGAAGGACCATGTACTTGGTTTTATCCACATTAACAATTAAGTCATGGTCCCTACAAAACACCTCAAATCTAGTGAGGGCTCTTTGGAGGCCCATTCTAGTCTTGGAGAGGATGAGGGTGTAAGTAAAGGGATCCTTGTCCCCGCTAGAGAGGGTGCATCGGTGGCAAAGTCCTTAAAATAACTCACCACCCCATTTATGTGTAACGAAAACAGCATCGGGGCTAAGACACACCCTTGCCTGACCTCCTTTTCAATTGAAAAGATGTCTGTAAGATTTCCCTTGGCACCCCATCTCACCTGCACATAGCTAGCAGTATGTAACCTGACCAGCATGACCAAAATCTCCAGAGGCATGCCTAGATTCAGAAAGCATTACCACATATATATATGTGGCAATGTAATATATATATATTACCTACTGGCGGTCGCCAGTAGGTAGTTATAGTTAGGACCTATTATCATAGGAAATCCGCAGCAATCTATTCCTAATAACTTGGGCACCGATTGATGAATCTTTGTGAAACTTTCCAACCTTTTGGCCAGCTCCGGTCTGCTCCTATCCTGGAAGTCTCGGAATGATTCGTCAAGTGGAGAAAAAAGGGGGTCCAAAACGTGTTTTCTCCATGCAATTTCCCATAGGACCTTTAGCCACAGCAACAGCCTGAACTGCTGAACGGAATTATGCCAAATTTGGCAAAGAGGTAGTCCTCAGTTCAGACTTGTGCCTTTTGCTTAAATGGTGTCAATCTGTTCAGTAGTTACTGAGAAAATGACAGTTAAAACCATTTATATATCTATGGGCGTGCAGGATCCGCGCACCCTGCGTGCACGCGCTGAATGCTAATTGGCTGTCAAGTTGTTGTCAATATTCAAAACTAGGATCTGTTGGCAGCCATTTTATGCCTCAGTAGAAGCGAGGCTAAAGGAGTCTGTGAAATATGTGTGCAAAATGTATAAAGAGGGCAGGGTTGAAATACCCTGACCCTCTGGCCCTGCTTAGGGGGTCCCAGAAGGACTCCCCGGCCCCCTCCAATTTCTTTTTTTTTTTAAATCGCTAAGTGCACGCAGGGTGCGCAGATCCTGCAATAAAAAAAACAATAGAGCAGAGCTTCTATTATAATTAGCCCCCGGGGGGTCCAAATCCTGGGTACAAAATTAATTACATTTAAAGGGACCGCCACCCCCCGGGGCTACAAAATAAATTGTTGGGAGGGGCTCAAAAGCCCCTCCCAGTATAATTTGTGAGGAGGGCTCAACTGCCTCCCCAAGCCCTGGGGACCACCATTCCTGGGGCTTTATGGATTATGGGAGGGGCTGTGTGGCCCCCCTACTGGAGCACTAGAGGCCCTGGGGACTACCACCCCCCAGGGGCAGCTCCTGCAGTGTCCTGGGGTGCCCACCCCCGGGACACTGCTGTTTGCTATGAGAGGGTGGGAGCCTCCCGCCCCTTCCATAGCAAACGTGGTTTGGATTTTGAAAGAGAGAGCAGGAAAACCTGCATGTTAGCAGCTCTCCATGTGGGAGAGCAATGCCGGCTCCCGAAGGATGCGGGGAGCCGGCTGGGATGTGGGGGCATTGCATTGGGGCTCCCCCCATGGTCCCCAATGTTGTTTTATGGTAAAATTAGGAGTTGCACACCCAACGGGGTGCTCAGTGTGGCCCCTGGTGTGCACGTGTTGGATGCACGGCTTCTAACCTGTAGGGTGCTCAACTCAAGCGCATGTGGTGCACGACTTGTACGCGTTGGGTGCACAACTTTGGCGCATTGGGTGCGCGACTCCAAGCCAAAAAACAAATAATATTTTTCAGCTATACATCAAGCTTATGCGTTTAGTTCTTAGGTGGCTCTAAAAAGAGCCCTTGTGTTTATTTGGAGATTTTAGTACCTACAAGTAAGTACTGATGCAGAGTCACACTATGCTAGAAAACTACCGCAGCACGACCCCCTACACTACCCAGACAACATTGCACTACCCTAAACCTTATATCTACCACAGCACAGCCTCCCACACTACCCAAACACCACTGTACTACCTTAATACACTATCCCAGCATGACCTCCTAAACTACCCAAACACCATTGCACTACCCTAAACCTTAAACCTAACCCAGCATGACCCCTTACACTACCCAAACACCACTGTACTACCCTACTACTCCATTTATAAGAAATATTGTTATTTTTCTAGAATTACACTGTGAGTCAGTGTCTATTTGGGAAAACTGAGAGAGAATGATTTGGGTGGTTGATGTGTTTGCAGACATATAAGTACATGTACTCTTGCAGTGGCACTACCCCAGCACGATTCCCTACACTACACAAACATCACTGCACTACCCTTAACCCTAAAAAATAATTCATGTGGGGGACTCAAGCCCTCCCACACTGCCCCTGGGACCACCACCTCCCCGGGGCTTCGAGCATGTTGGGAGAGGGGCCACATGGCCACGCTCCTGGAACCCACGATAGACCTGGGGACCTCCACCCCCCAGGGCCGGCTCCTGTAGTGTCCCAGGGTGCCCACCCCCGGGACACTGCTGTTTGCTATGGCAGGGCGGGGCGGCTCCAGCCCTGTCATAGCAAACTTGCTTTGGATTTTGGAAGCGAGAGCAGGAAACCTGCTGTCTCTTCCAAAATCTAAAGCAGATTGCTTTTCCACAACAGGAGCTGCATGTTAGTAGCTCCCTGTGTGGAAAAGCAATTCTGGCTCCCGCAGGAGGCGGGGTACCGGCAGGGACTGTGAGGGCATTGGGGCTCCCCCCACAGTCCCCAACGGAGTGGCTAAGCCCCGGGGGATGGGATCCCCAGGGCTTGAAGTGGCTAGGGAGGGGGGCATCCACGGCCCCCCTCCCTAAATAAAAAATAAATAAATATAAAAAATAAAAGAGGCACTGCCCCGGGGGATGGGATCCCTGTGGCCAATAGAGGCCTCAGGAGGGGGCCACGCAGCCCAATTCCTTAAAAAAGATATTAAAAAATATATATGTGTGGCCATGCCCCGGGGATGGGGTCCCCAGGGCCAAAATTGGCCTCGGACGGGGGGCCTTGCGGCCTCCTTCCTGTTTTTTTTAAAGTACAACAAAGAGCAGGCCCTGGGTGATGGGCTCCCCAGGGCCCCAAATAATGTAAAAGAAGGGGGCCGCACAGCCCCCTTGTAAAATAAAAAATAAATGTAAAAGATAGCATTGTGGCTAGACCCCACCCCTTCCTACAGCACTCAGCAAACATGCCCCCTGCCACGTTGTAAGTTGGGGAATTAATTCCCCTTGACCTCTTGAAGACTGTGGGTCCCTGGGGGCCAGCTAGCCCACCAGGTACCTCCAGTATAAGCCACAGAGCTGCGTTACAGAGAGGCTTTCAGAGGCCACGCCCCTTTTCCCACCTCTCTGCAAGGCAGCTCTGTGGCGCTTACTAGAGGTACCTGGTGGGCTAGTTGGCCCCCAGAGACCCTCGGGACTCAAGGGGAATAAATCCCCCAATTTACAACGCGCCAGCGGGCAGGTTTGCACAGTGGTGCATGGAGGAGGCGGGCCTGATATAGTAAGTGTGCAAACGTACCTCCTGGCACATTGTAAATTGGGGATTAAGTCCCCTTGAATGCTGAGGGTCCCTGGTGGCCAACTAGCCCACCAGATACCTCCAGTATGCGCCACAGAGCTGCATTGTAGAGAGGAGTTCAGAGGCCACACCCCTCCTTTCACAACTATGTAAATGGGGCCTCTGGCACTGTGCAACATGAGCTACATGAGCCCCCTCGCGGCCATCGCAGCACGCCAACACAACCTCAACATAATCTCCTACGCGGACGACACCCAGCTGATCCTCTCCCTGACCAACGACCCCGCCGCCGCCAGAGCCGACCTGCTCGAAGGGATGAAAGACGTAGCCGAGTGGATGACGACCAGCCGCCTGAAACTGAACTCAGACAAGACGGAAGTCCTCATCCTGGGCGCCTCGCCCTCCGCCTGGGACGACTCCTGGTGGCCCCCCGCCCTGGGCATCGCACCCAAACCGACAGACCACGCACGCAACCTGGGCTTCATCCTGGACTCCTCCCTCTCCATGACCAGACAAGTCAACGCCGTCTCCGCGTCCTGCTTTAACATCCTGCGAATGCTACGTAAGATCTTCCGGTGGATCCCCACCGAGACCAGGAAGACGGTCACCCAGGCCCTCGTCACCAGCCGACTGGACTACGGCAACGCCCTCTACGCCGGAACCACCGCCAAGCTCCAGAAGAGACTCCAGCGGATCCAGAACGCCTCAGCCAGACTCATCCTCGACATCCCCCGACGCAGCCACATCTCCGGACATCTGAGAGACCTGTACTGGCTCCCCGTCAACAAGAGAATCACCTTCCGTCTCCTCACCCACGCACACAAAGCCCTACACGACCAAGGCCCGAGCTACCTCAACAACCGCCTCAACTTCTACGCTCCCAAACGCCACCTCCGATCGACTAACCACGCCCTCGCCGCCGTCCCCCGCATCCGAAGAGCGACAACAGGAGTAAGGTCCTTCTCCTACCTGGCCGCCAAGACCTGGAACTCCCTCCCGACCGACCTGCGCCTGACCCAGGACCACCTCTCCCCAAGCGCCTTGAGACCCTACGTGTAAGTAGTGCGCTCTACAAATGTCTTGATTGATTGATTGATTGATTGATTAACTTCCCTTGAATCCTGAGGGTCCCTGGGGTCCAACTAGCCCACCAGACACCTCCATTAAGCACCACAGAGCTGCTTTGCAGAGAGATGTAAAAAGGGCATGGCCTCGGACCACCTCTCTGCAAAGGAGTTCTGTGGCATTTACTGGAGGAACCTGGTGAGCTAGTTGGTCCACCGGGACCCTCAGGATTCAAGGGGACTTAAGCCCCAATTTACAATGTGCTAGGGGGCGCGTCTGCACAGTGGTGCAGGGAAGGGGTGGGGCCTGATATAAGAAGTTAGCAATCCTGCTGTGTGGGACTTACTGGTGGTAATAAAAGGGAGAGCTGACCCCCAAGGTTGATGTTGGGGGCTAACTCCTACTCCTGTTACCTCCTGTAAATCCCGCACAGTGGGATTGCTAAGAGGTGTTTTGAAGGCCACGCTCACCTTTCTCCACCACTCTGGAAACGCAACTGGTATGTTACAGTTAGAAATTAGCATGAAAAAAAAACATTGAAATTCACTGAAAAAGCCATAGGTTTCAGGCACGTTATAGTTAGAGATTAGCATTTAGAAACCTTAGAAATTCACAGAAAAACCAAAGGTTTCAGGCACGTTATAGTTAGTTGGACATTTCACTCTTACAAAACGAACAAAATTTGGCTTTTATAGTTAGTTCAGCTAACTATAACTCGCGCCCCGCAATGCACTGCTGATGACGTGACCTATTACATCATTCATGACATGGTCAGTGACATCACTGATGACATCACTGATGATATCTCAAATGACATCACTGATGATATCATACACATGAAAATCCAATGCACTAACTCACACCCTAATATAACCTTTGATACAATCACTCTAAAATACAGACTACCATTTTCGAAACAATAGACACACCAGTACCAGTTACTAAATACGCACTGACTGATTCCTAGGTGTATACACATATCCACTCATTCACCCATACAGTCACTTATACATGCAGTATATCATCAATACAACACTATCATATGCACTCATACACCTAAACAGACACTCACACACCACCACACATCCAGAGTTACACACACACCTAGTCAGTCATGCAAACAATTAATCATTCTTCTATTTACTCACTTATACAGACACCACCTCACTAATTCATACAGATACTAACACATAATTACTCTTTTATAGAATCACTGATACAAGTACACACTCATTCATGCAGCCACTCCCACAATCACTGACTGTTACATATAGTTATTTATATACATCATTACTCACATAAACTGCCTTTTACATATGTAGTTACTATACATTATATACATTTGAAATATTTTTTAAATTGATATTCTAAACAACTATATTTTTGAAAATGATAATAATGACATCTATTTTTTTTAAATCGATATTCCTTACCTTAAAGTCTATTTTCTTGACAACGATATTTTTGCTGTCGATATTTGTGTCACGATATTTCAAACTCAATATTAGTGTCAGCTGACACTTTAAACTTGATATTTTGTCAGAATACTGTCAAATTCAAACAATAGTGCTATTTCTCTGCAAGGGTGAGTTTTTGGCCTCTGTACATCACCCGGACACTTTCCAACATGTGCAATGCATCCATCTTCGCAGATATTCCTACGAGTCTCTGTGGGTCAGTCTCAGTACCAGTTTCATGTACTTCCTGCTGGATTATAATCCTCACAAAGGGTATTCTCAAACGTTATGGCCTCCTTGGTAGGGGTGATTTATGTGTTGGGTAAACATCTATTTCTTTACCTGGACGATTGACTTATTTGTTGTTCTTCTATTCTAAAGTCAAAGAAACATGTCATCAGGGTTTGGAAATTGTGTAGCAGCACCGACTACTAGTAAATAAGAACAAGTCACAGCTTGTTCCATTACAGGCTCTGAAATTCATTGGAGGGCATATCTTTCTACCTCAGTTATGAATACAGAGAATTCAGAGCTAAAGAAGCTGCTATCCCTCAAGACCTCTGGGGAGAGATTGTAGGTAGGGTCTAACAGCATCCATAGTCATGGTCCTTCCTTGGGCCAAGTTACATCTGTACCCACTAATGAACTATTTATTGGCTTTTTGGCATCAGGAATAGGGAATTATAAGCTGGAAGTCCCAATGATTCCCCTGCTCTAGCACAAAGATTCACTGGTGGTTAGAGGAGGTCAACTTACAGAGGGGTTCTGAGTTCAGATTCATCCTAACCAAAGTAATCAAGACAGATGTCAGTCTTTTGGGCTGGGCAGCAGTGTTACATAAGGACAGATCGCAAGCCAATAGCTGACACAAGAAAGGAGGGAATCCTCGAATTGGAGGAAGTTTAGGGCTACACAAGTCAAGTCAAACAAGCTTTAATCAATTTCATATATGAATCATAAATGCACTAAAATACATTCTGAAAATGTCATCATAAGAACATAAATAATACACTTAAAATCTTTGATTTCCAAATTAATAAAATACACATAAAATCAATTTAATTCAATACAAATTTCCCATCTTTCTTTAGTTCCCACAAAATCTAAATTACGGTATTTGTGTAACGAATAGCTATTGTTTAAAAATGATTATATTTTAGGTGGTCTCAAAAAACAAAACTCTCCTGCTATCCTTTATCCATAACTATTTCCTATTGCAATTCCACTTTAATAAAATTCAAAACAGGAAAAATTTGTTCATTGAATCCAAAGAGAGAAGAAACCAAAAACCTTCTATATAAGAGCCAGGATGAAAAATCCTCTGTAGGGGGTAACAAAAATGTACTTCTAAGTGCTTTATACAAGGCACAAAAAAGGACAAAATGGAGAGTTTTGTCATGTTGTTAAATGGGCACAACGAAGGTTTGTTTGCCCATCCACATTACTGTGTAAAGGCTACCAAAAAGTGCACCAGAGACAGATGAAAATTTGGTCAAAACAAATCTTTCTTGTAGGTCCATAAGGAGGGGACTATACAATTTAGGTTGGATAGTTAACTCACTGACAGACAGATGACTCAAAGAACTATGCTGGTTCAATGCTTTGCAATGCTGTACACTAGCCCCTGTGCCATATGCGGTTTTAATACTACATTTTGCTTGTTGGGACATTCTTAAAGGATTCTAGAAGGAATCAGTTAAATCCAATTCCTGGAATATGTGTTTCAAATAACCAAGCCTAGAAATGGAGTCAGCATTAGATACCAAAAGACAGTCTTCTATAATAGACAGTGTAAGTTCAAATTCTGGAGCAAGACAAATCTTCGCCCATACCAGGAAAGGGGCAAGGTTAAGTGTGTCCTCTATCTGACCGAAACCTAGTTCATAATGGCAAAACGACGTTGATGAGCCTTTAGGTACCATCAAAAGCCTTCGAGTGAAATTAATTTTCACTACCTGAAGCTTAGAACAGTTACTATGGCCCCAACTGCCTGCCCCACAAGAGGTGATAAAGAGACATTTAGCTTTATACAGAATTAACATTTCTTTAATTGCTTTCTGTCCCAAGTGGGCAGCCAAACGAAAGAGAGCCTCCAACGCTCTGGAAATCTGCATGGCTCTTAATGTTACTGAATAAGCCTAGTAAAGTTGGGAGTTGAAAACTGTTTCCAGATAGGAAAAGCTATAGACTTTTTTGACCACCATCCCCTGTCCCATGAATATTTTAGACTTAGTTCCTTTGTGACCACATAAAATAATGTATGGTTCCAGGGACTCCATTAAACCTACAAAGGCATTGAGGGATTATTGCAGACTGCTTGCTGTCCTAGCAATTAGTAAGTGTCATTCGAGTATAACAGTGTAGGGATGGACTCGCTACCGTTTTTAGGATAATCAAGATTTTCCTGCAACAAGTGTGCCTCAAATCCATTTGTATGAAAAAAGAAATGAGAACGAGGCCGGTATATATATATAACTTACTTTATTTGTGAGATTTGTTCATGGGCAGAGCAGACCTGGATAGCATTGAGTGGTGTAACTTCCTTGGAAATAGAATTTAACACCAGGTCACCTCAGCAGGACTTTTCCATCAATGACACAGGTATCATTAACAAGGCAGACATTCCAGCAAGTGGTGAAAGGGTTTGGCCTCCCAGTGGTAGATTTGTTTGCAACAAACAAGAATTAACTGCTCCCAAAGTTCTTCACATTTGCCTCATCTCAAGAGGCTTGGAAAGCAAATGCAATGTCACTTTCCTGGCCGGAAAAGGTTACACCTATGCCCCAATTTCACTATTAAGAAGAGTGTTGTGGAAGTTGAAGGGTGGACAAATTTAAATCCCACTATTGAATAATGATTTTAAAAATATTTAGACCACCTTTTTTTTAATTTCAGCTTCTCCAAACAGAACACATCTGCTTGATGGTTCATAATTATATATCCACAGATGTCCGATTGAGAAAATTGGTGGGGAAATAAACCTCCCCCTGCTTACTTGTGGCACCAAAACAGGATTAAAACAGAAGCTACATTGCATTTTGCACAAGAAACGTTAATTTCGTCCTCTATTTACAATGGCAAAAGCACTTCATTGAGAGGGATATAGATTCTTAGGTATTCTAACCAACCTCTATAAATATGCAGGTTACTGCCCTTATTATGCCCTGAAATCCAGATAAGCAACTCTTGGGTGGTGCCTTTAATTTTCAGGTGATTTGTTTTTATATAATTATGTCCTGCAATTGTCTGATTTTTATCTTTTTTTTTAAATACCATTGCTATGTCTGGGGGATTTCTCGTTCTTAGACTTTGCGGGTATTTTGCCAACCAGTGAAATCCCTGAACTGTAATGTGTCTGTTTTGCTGTTTAGACCACATGATTATACTTAATAGAACTGTTAGATTGTATATGTATTTTTATGTTGTATTGTTTTTATTGATATTGTTTATTATCTGATGGGATCACTGACATAATATCGAATACACAAGTATAGAATTACCGAAATATTGAAGAAAAAATATAGAATGCAAAAATATCAAATTCCTATCTACAGTTAAGTACAAAAATATTGAATCAAAAATATTGTTTTAAAAAATAGTTAGTCAAAATATCAATTTTTTTTAAAATGTCTTAACATTAATGTAAAATTAATGAAATACTAAATGTAATTAACTAAAACATACTTACAAATACTTAAATAACCCTAAAATTATTAAACAATTCATTTAAGTTAAAAAAAACATTGAGGGATCGATTCCGATTCGGGAAAAACATCTCTGAATAGCCATTCAGAGCGTTTTTCCCATATGAATCGTACGCTGCAACGTCCCCCGTACGTACGACGAAGTACGATTCGTACCAGGAGCTGGACTCCGTACAAATTGTACAGAGACCATACAAATCAAATCCCTGTACGATTCTTCCTCGGAACCCGCTGTACGCGACATCTGTATGCTTCGCGGCTGCTTTTTCTGACCCGGCAAGTACGATTCGTGTCGGGTACGCACCGTACGACCCTTTTTCTACGGGAGCTGAAAACAGCCGTAAAAGAAGAGTTCACCCCGTAACAGGTACGGAACGGCCCCCCCTGGTTACGGTGCGTATACCCCATGATAGCAGGGGTACGGTGCATATCCCTGCGATCACGGGGTGTACGCACCATACCCCGTGATCTCGGGGTGTACCCCATGTTTGCTGGGTGTACGGTGTGTACACCCTGCAATCACGGGGTACGGTGCGTACACCCCAAGATCACAGGGGTACGCACCGTACCCCTGCTGTCATGGGGTGTATGCACCGTACGGTGTGTAAGTGATTGTGTGCTTTTCCGTACGAATCGCCCTTACCTGACATGGACAGTACGAATTGCGTACTCATACCCCGGTCCGGGTCATACTCGCCGGGTCTTACGGCATGTGTAAGAGCCGTACGGTTCACTGTTTCAGCCTTGCAATACGTACGGATTGCGATGATTCGGAAGGATTGACAGAATACGGATCGTACTACGCAACTCAGACGGACGGGTACGATTCGTACGGCGATGGCTCCGGATGAAAATCGTACAGACTTTTTTTTTCCAGGATCGGACCAGGCCCCAAAATTTGATTTTTTAATACATATATATATATTTACATAATAGTAATAAAAAATATACAATATTTTTACCATAGGATAACGGGAGGGTAACATTTACTATTACCACTCCAGTGATTGCAACATTAGGGAAAACTTTGGATAACATAGGGGTAAAAATTACTATTCTCACTCCAGTGAGTGCAACAGTAGGGAAAGTGTTGGATAGCGTAGGGGTAACAATTACTATTCCCACTCCAGTGAGTGCAACAATAGGGAAAGCGTTGGATAGCGGGAGGGCAAAAATTACAATTCCCAGTCCAGTGAGTGCAACAGTAGGGAAAGCGTTGGATAGCGGGAGTGTAAAAATTACTATTCCCACTCCAGTATGTGCATCAGTAGGGAAAGCGTTGGGTAGCGGGAGGGTAAAAATTACTATTCCCACTTCTGAGAGTGCAGCAGTAGGGAAAGCGTTGCATAGGGGAAGGTAAAAATTACAATTCCCACTCCAGAGAGTGCAACAGTAGGGAAAGCGTTGGATAGCGTAGGGGTAAAAATTACTATTCCCACTCCAGAAAGTGCAACAGTAGGGAAAGCGTTGGATAGTGTAGGGGTAAGAATTACTATTCCCACTCCAGAGAGTGCATCAGTATGGAAAGTGTTGGATAGCGGGTGGGTACAAATTACTATTCCCACTCCAGTGAGGGCAACAGTAGGGAAAGCGTTGGACAGTGGGAGGGTAAAATTTACTATTCCCACTCCAGAGAGTGCAACAGTAGGGAAAACGTTGGATAGCGTAGGGGTAAAAATTACTATTCCCACTCCAGAGAGTGCAACACTAGGAAAAGTGTTTGATAGCGTAGGGGTAAAAATTACTATTCCCACTCCGGAGAGTGCAACAGTAGGGAAAGCGTTGGATAGCGTAGGGGTAAAAATTACTATTCCCACAGTAGGGAAAGTAATGATTTTAATATATTAATACAAATAAATTAAATATCAATACCAATAAAACATTAATTAAAATGTATTGCCTATTTAATATTATATAATAATTAATCAATTATAAATACAAATAAATATTAGTTAATAAAATTAATTACCTATTCGTAATCAATTACCATCTAATTAATTTTCAATAACATAAACTAATTAATAATAAAAATTAATACCAATTAATAATTAATTAACAGTAAATTAATGATCAATTCACAAAAAGTATTTTTAATATGTAATTAATTACAATTAAATTACTTCGCACCCTATTCCTCTATAAACCCACAATCCGCTACAGAAAATAAATTTATACAGTTATTGTAATTAGCAATTAATAAGTTAATACAAATTAAATACCAATTAATAAACATTAATTACCAATTAACAATTGATTAACAATAAATAAAAAATCAATAGCAATAAATAAATAACGATTATTTACCTAATTACAATTAAATTACTTCCCACCCTATTCCCCTATAAACCCACAGCCCACTACAGAAAATAAATTAATAAAATTAACATAATTATCAATTAATGAATCAATAAAAATTAATTACCAATTAAAAATTAATTACTAATTAATTCAAAATGAATACCAATAAATAAATAACATTATTTAATTAATTACAATTAAATTACTTCCCACCCTATTTCCCTATACAGAACTAAAATGCAAAATGTAATTGAAAATAATTAGTAATTTCTAAAAATTAATATTAAATGTAATATAATTAAATTACTTCCCACCCTATTCCCCTATAAACCCACAACCCGCTACAGGATTAAATTATGCAAAATTAATTAACATAAAATTCATTACTTTAAATAAATTACAAAAATAATATACACTATTCACTTATATACTAACATAAAAAACACTTTAAAAAATCGATATTATTAAATATTCAATATATTTTAATACCTATATTATATACTTTGATATTTTGACTTTCTATATTTAAAAAAAAACGATATTATATTACTTACCTTCAATTCAATATTTTTCCCCACTATATTCTGTCCATTCGATATTTTGTCCATTCTATATTTTGACTGCAATATTTTGGTAATTCTATATTTTGAATTCAATATTTTGTCTTGTTACCATCTGATGTTATATTAGCTGTATCTTTTATGGTTATATTTCTTGTATACTGAATACAGAGTTTAAAAAAAAAAGGAAGGACAGAAAGAACATTTTGCACTGGTCCCTCTCCTTGTACAGCTAGTGATTTCCCTTCTTTGGATTACCCCATGGGAAGCCTATGGTTTGGAAGGCCTGCTGTGGTCCAGGATAGCCCTCCAAGGACTCAGATTGGGGAAATGGATCTTGGAGGCAAGGGATTGTTCCCCAGAGGTGGAAACATTAGTACTTCAGTCGAGGCCACCTTCTTCCCTTAAGACCTATGATAAACATTTGCAATCATTTAATGACTAGTGTTTTAATAGACACATTTTAGGTATTTTATCAGAGCCAGGTTGGTTCTTGATTTCCTAAAAAATGGATTTGATTTTGGGTTATTTGTTGTTCATCAAGAGCTCAGTAGACTGTAAAGTGAGCCTTCGGGGATCTTCTATCAGAGGGAGTGGCTTTTTCAGGGTTTAGATTGTTGTTATCCATTCTTCTCAGGAAACTTATTGTTTGACTTCTTGGTATCTACTGTTAGTGCTTCAGGCATTGCAGACGCACCCCTTTGAGCCCTTAGAACTTGCAGAGCTTACATTTCCGATGGCTAAAGTGGCAATATTGTTGTCTGAAACCGTTTGAGATTTTTTGCAGATAAGATGGTACTAAAGCCGAGCCAGGAATACTATGGCCAGGGACTGCCGGAGGACCCCCACCCTTCCGTTAACCAACATTATTAACAGGACATGAGAGGGATTCTTTGGAAGGTGGGGGGTCTTTTGACCCCCCGGCCGTATTTATTAAAAATTGAAATAAACAATATTTACACAACTACGCAGAAAACTTTACAATTGATATATACAGATATCAGATGGCTAACCTTAACATACTTCTAGTACAAGGTATTTCATAGGAAGAGACTAAAATATCAATCACATTATTCTATATTTATTTTCTGCTTGCCTATTTGGGCCTACGGCAAGGTCAATAACTGGTGTCAGATCCTTATCACTAAACCACGCCCTTCTGAAGGAGTGCGCATGAGCAGAGGGCCCGTTTACCATAGGGGTACACCCCCTCCCCGGTTACCCCTGTGCGCCCTATTAACCACACCCTCCTGTCGGAGTGCGCATGCGCAGAGGGCCCATTTACCGTGGGGGTACACCCCCTCCCCGGTTACCCCTGTACGCCCTATTAATCATGCCCTTCTGTCGAAGTACACATGCGCAGAGAGCCCGCTTACCATGAGGGTACTTTGGCCCCCGGTTACCCCCGTACGCTCTATTAACTCCATTAAATGGGGCCCTTGCATCTCTGTACTGTTTACTGGCGTCATTGTGCACGTGCAGGGTGGTCAACCAGCCTAGAGAAAGCGTGACTCTCCCCTCCCCTGCACCCATGTAGCCAACAGGCTGTAACTGTCCTGGAGTTCTAGGAGAGACCACATGTCCCTCCCTTTGGGCGACCCCATTCGAGAATGGCGCCGCCCCTAAGGACCTTAAATTAACTGCTCACCAATCATGACCTTACCACCTCACCAAGGAATAGCAATAAATACGACGATTGATGACCTGAAAACAGGGAATGTTCTAAGGATCAAAACGTATTAGTCCAACACTCTTGTCATCCAAAAACATTTGTAACAAAATTGTGAAAACATTCATAACACACAATAACGATCATCTGCTTCAGGGGATGGTGGGTGGGAAAAACATTTACAGCCTCCTAGAGGCTGGAAGGGCAGGCCGTGGCGCGTAGGAGTCAAAGAGTCAGACTCTCACGCTCCACAGCCTTTTAACCCCTCATCGGCCAGGCCGGATCTAACCGGCCTGGCTTATGTTCCCTTCGTGACCCGGAAGTGACTCAATTACTTCCGGGTCACCAGGAGAACCGAGGCAGGTAGGGGCCGGTGTGCCCCGCCATAACTGTGGCCGGCCGATGTCAGCCCCGCCTTTCCTTATGGCCAGGGACTGCTGGAGGCCCCCCACCCTTCCATTAACCAACATTATTAACAGGACATGAGAGGGATTTCTTTGGAAGGCGGGGGGGGGCTTTCGACCCCCCGGCCGTATTTATTAAAACATACAAAATAAATCAAAAATTGAAATAAACAATATTTACACAATTACGCAGAAAACGTTACAATTGATATATACAGATATCAGATGGATAACCTTAACATACTTCTAGTACAAAGTATTTCCTATCCGAGACTAACATATCAATCACATTATACAATATTTATTTTCTGCGTACCTATTTGGGCCTTCGACAAGGTCAATAACTGGTGTCAGATCCTTATCACTAAACCACGCCCTCTTGAAGGAGTGCGCATGCTCGGAGGGTCCGTTTACTGTGGGGGTACACCCCCTCCCCGGTTATCCCTGTATGCCCTATTAACCACGCCCTTCCATTGAAGTGCGCATGCGCAGAGGGCCCGCTTACCGTGATGGTACCTTAGACCCTCGGTTACCCCCGTACGCTCTATTAACTTCATTAAAGAGGGCCCTTGCATCTCTGCGCCGTTTACTGGCGTCATTGTGCAAGTGTGGGGTGGCCAACCAGCCTAGAGAAAGCGTGACTCTCCCCTCCCCTGCACCCATGTAGCCAGCAGACTGTAACCCTGGAGTTCCAGGAGAGACCACCTGTCCCTCCCTTCGGGCGACCCCATTCGAGAATGTCGCCACCCCCTAAGGACCTTAAATTAACTGCTCACCAATCATGACCTTACCGCCACAGGCAAGTGTAGTTGACGGACTATCTGGCCCCCCTACCCTCCTACACTGAAAAATCATGCCCTGTCCTTAAAATTCCCTTACCTCGCCCACTCAGTGCAAGGTCCTCCCTATACACCACTAACTAGGCAAGAAGATTCTCTGAGATGATTTCATACCCTGATGTGGACAAATGGATGCTGTCTTTTAAGAAGCACGGCTCCTCCACAGAGGCACCCCTGAGCTATATTCTGTAAGTGTCAAGCCCTAGCTAGTCTCAGTAGTTTGTTACCAGGCAGATGTTTTCCATGGGGTCACTAAATGGGCTCAATTGATGACATAACCCTGCGCCCGATAAGACACATCACCCCACACACTGGCACTCATTGTCGGTGTAATTGGAAGGCTACCCAGGGAAGCACAGGCCCCAGTATCTCCTATAACCATATCACAGATTCTGAGGACCACCTACCCCTGCCCACTATGCTCAAGGAAATGTTCTGCAAATGCCTCCCTCCTTACTACGGCATATCCTATTGTATCTTCTATGATGGCCGAATACTGAAGCACGTGAAGCAGCGTACTGCTACAGTACGGTGCCAGTCACCACCACTGATTAACACCCCTATAAAAGAACCAATACAGTGCTGGCACCTCTTGAGCCTTACAGCCACGTCACCCCAACCACTGACACTCCTTGTCGGTGTAATTGGCAGGCTACCCCAGGGAACAACATGCCCCAGGATCCACTATAAGCATATCACGGAGTCTGTGAACCACCTACACCTGCCCCCTATGCTCAGGAAAATGTTCTGCGTGTGCCTACCTCCTTTCTACGGACTATCCTATAATGTCTGCTACAATGGCACCCACAAGCACAGGTGCCGTAGCTGCAGAATACTGATGCACGTGAAGCAGCGTACTGCTATATTACTGTGGCTGTCACCACCAATGGTTAACACACCCATAAACTACCAATACAGTTCTGGAACCTCTTGCGGCCTTGATTGATCACCCATCACCTTGATGCAGTCGCTTGCCACTCAAGTTCTGCATCTAACGGTCCCATTGGTTGTCCACCATTTGCAGTTGTTGAGGTGTGGAGCACTTCCCAGGTATCCGCCATGGATCCAATCATACATATGTGAAAAAACAAACAAAAGATTAGTGCCTTTCCCTCTGTATATGACCAATCACAATTTGCCAGTCAGCGCTACTTCTGTGCCGGTACTGTATGGTGCCACAAGGATGCCCCAATCCTGCGAGATACTTGACTCCAAACTAGTTTGTTTGACCACCTAGCGTTTAAAGTATACTTGAGAGAATCCTCACAGAGGATCGTACCAAGTAAGCCTGACCGCCACACCATGCAACAACTGTTCTGACTCCCCCATTAAGTAATTTGTTCCATATGAATTCCTAGAGCCTACCCTAGCGGTACCTATGTAAAGAACAAGCAGCATTTAGCTTACTGGCCCTGACACACATACGTGTGGTCCCAAGAGATTTATCAGTAAATCAGCTAGGTCAACAATAAGACACCCGCCCCCCTGCCATAGTTCTACAGCAGGCATATGCATTGATGAGTGCTTATCTTAGCACCTATTTAACCTATCGTGTGCTGTTTAGTCCAGTAAGAACATTGTTGGGACGTCTTGTCCAGTAAGAACATTGTTCGGTGACTGCATGGTGCTGTTAATTAATTAGCAATCCACTGGTAAACCCATGTCCCTATTTCTCTTCCCAACATCGTCCCTGAGATTATAAATCAAAGTACCACAGTGGGGGATCTAATCCTATCATTGCGCTTGCAATTGCATGGAATACAGATAACGGTTTCTCAGTGGTTAAACTAAAGGTAGGAAGTGTGCCCTGCCGGTCAAATGTGTTATTAAAACCAGGTGGCATAGCCCAGTCTTCTGTTAGAAGCTGAATAACTTAGTGCCTGCACCATAAGTACTAAAGTTATTACCCCTTTAGAGCATGACAACGTTTGCAAGTGGCCATTGCCTAGCCGATTGAATTTAGGCCTTCAATGAGGATGCTTGGCATAGCCCCAGTTGTATACCTGGGCACCTCTTTCAAAATTACTACAAGAGATTAGCACCAGTTGCATACCCCTCCGACTTTCCACTGTGAGCGCTTAGCATTGCAACGGTTGTGTTACATGAGTAGTATTGAAATTATGCTTACATTGAGGGTGCCTAGCATAGCACCAACCCTGCAAATTACTTGCTCTAATGAGCCAAGCATAACTCCCTCAGTAAGTAATTTCACCCAATGTGGAATCCTGTGGCCTACCTTGGAGGCAACATATTTAAAGAAATGTAGTTCCAAGAGATGTACCAATAAATCAGCTAAGTCAATTCTAAGACACTAGGCATAGATGCATCAAGCTAAAGACCGCTCGCAAAGCGGCAGATTCTCAGAATCTGCCCCTTTGCAACTGGTATTTTTGCATTTGGGATGCATCATCCCAAATGCAAAAATCGCAATTAAAGAAATCGCAAAATTGCGATTACTTAAATTGCTATTGCATTTAAGGAATCTCAAATTGAGATTCCTTAAATGCAATGCATTAAAGTTAAAAAATTAGCGATTTCGCTAATAGGGGGAGGAAATTACTATGAAGTTGAACTTCATGGTAATTTGCAAAAACTTTGAAAAATGCACTAAAATGCATTTTTTAAAGTTCAATTTTACACACAAACATGCTCTTAGGGCATGTTTGTGTGCAAGATGTACCCATATGCAGATTTCAGGGGTGCAACAGGGTGTCCTTTTGACACCCTGGCACCCTTGAAATTGCAGTCTCAATTTGCGATTCTCTAATTGAGAATCGTAAATTGAGTTTGTCTTCCCATTCATTCCTATGGGCCTCTAGGCCCATAGGAATGAATGGGGAGGTATTCCTTAATTGCGAATCCTTATTTTTCGCTAATAAGGAATCGCAAAATGGATGTTTGATGAATCTATGGGACAATCACCCCCACAATTTCTACAGAGGGCGTACGCATTAATGGCACTGATCAATTGCAGTGAAGTGCCCAAATCCTATAACAAACCGAGACCAGGTCAGAAAATTATGAGTAAAAAGCAATCGCTTCCAAAGCATCCTCGCCCAGGTTCTGTTTTCCGGCTAGTCAGCATCACTCTAAACATTTGCTACATTAAAACATGGGTCAGTCACACTCTGAACAGACCCTTAACATAAGCCACCCATAAGAGGAGTGCAGCAGTCGTACTGCATGAGGAACATTTTTTCATCAGACTTTCCATTGATTTGATTTGATTTGATTTGATAAAAATTTATAACGCGCAAAACAATAACCCGCAGGTATCAAGGCGCCTAACAATACAATCAGAAAATTGAAACATACATCCTTACACATAGGCTTGCAAGAAGAGGCGAGTTTTTAGGGCACTACGGAATTTCTGTAGGGAGGGTAGGGACCTAATATCCAGAGGAAGATCATTCCACCATTTGGGAGCTAGGGTGGAAAAGGCCCTGCCACCCCACTTGGCTCTTCGTATGCGAGGAACTGTCAGGAGCGATTTCCCGGAGGAACGCAAGTTCCTTCCAGGAGTGTAGTGGGAGATGATGGAACCCACTCCCGTGTCGCTGTTTTTTGCAATGGCTCTATAGGTCATGCATAAGACTTTGAACCGTACTCGGTGTTCTACTGGTAGCCAATGCAGCGTTTTCCTGGCCAACGTGGCCGAGGAGCGTCTGGGAACATCCAGAACAAATCTGGCTGTGGCATTCTGAACTACCTGTAAGCGCTGCAGGAGGCTCCTGTTTAGCCCCGCATACAGTGCATTACAGTAGTCCAGGCGTGAGCCAATGAGTGTGACAGCTATTTGCTTTCTGGACTGCAAAGAAAGGTATTTTCTAATCCTTCGCAGGGTGTGAATTAAGCCCCAACAGGTGGAGATGGTTCTATGCACCTGTCTGCCCATATCCAGAGCAGGATCTATCATCACCCCAAGAATTTTAGCAGATGTTGTGGGGGAAGGGCACATTCCTAGCGAGTCAGGCCACCAGCTGGCTGACCAGATGTTTTCGTTCCCTCCAAACACCATCACCTCAGTCTTCTCCCCATTCAGTTTAAGTGAGTTCTGAATCATCCAGTGACCAACCGCCTCCATACAAGATCTAAACTTGGAGGCGGTCTGCACATCTGAATGGGGAAGAGAGACGAGTATTTAGGTGTCATCTGCATAGGAGACTACCTCCATCCCGAAAGTTCTTATTAGTCTGGCCAGTGGGGTCACATAGATGTTGAATAGGGTCGGACTAAGAGCCGACCCTTGAGGGACCCCACATAGCACTGGTCGGGATGGAGATAGGAACTCACTCAGCTTGACTCTTTGTTCCCTCCCAACAAGGAAGGAAGTCAATAGATCTAGAGCTGCGCCCTTCACCCCCACATCCCTCAGGCGAGATGTAAGTACTGAGGGGGAGAGGGTATCGAAGGCCGCAGTTAGATCTAACAGGACCAGGAGGGTGGTCTGGCCCCCATCCACTGTCGTGCGGATCTTATCGAGCACGATGGTGAGGGCCGACTCGGTGCTGTGTTCCCTCCTGAATCCGTGCTGGGAGGAGTCCAAGCAGCCCGAGCTTCCCACAAAGGCAGCGAGATGCTTGTTAAGGTGTGCCTCGAGCATCTTCGCTGGATCAGGAAGCAGCGAGATTGGATGGAAGTTTTTTAGGACCTCCGGATCGAGGGAGGCCTTCTTTAGCAGGGGTTTCACTACTGCGTTCTTCCACTCCGAAGGGAAGATACCGTAAGATACCGTCTCTCATGGCTAGATTAATTATTTCTAGCAGCGGTGGTAGGAAGGTCTCCTTACACTGCTTGATGATTTTAAGTGGGCAAGTATCCAGGGGGGAACCAGATTTGGTCTTATTAAGCAAGATCTCCAGATCTTGCAAAGCCAGGGGGGGAAAGGAGTCCAGAGTGCACAATGGGGAGATGTCAGTGGTGGTCATATTCATCTCGACCCAAGCAGTGGGCACACTGATACAAGCTCTTTGTTCCTCAAGAGCCAGGTGGATATCCTGTATTTTGGTGTGAAAAACGGAGGCAATCCTATCACATAGATCTTGCGAAGTTACAACAGGGTCAGGGGCTTGTAGGTTGACTAGAGAATCAACAATTTTAAAAAGCTCCTTCGGCGAGGAGAGTGAGGTTGTCAGGGCTACAAAGTAGGCTTGTTTAGCCTGCACAATCTCAGCCTTATATTTCCTGACAAGAAGTTTGTGGGCTTCTTTGTTCTTAAGGTCCCAACTAGAGTGCCAGAGCCTCTCCTTCCTCCTCACTTCTTGCCTGAGGAGTCTAAGGGAATCTGAGAACCATGGGGCAGATGGTCTCTTTCTGGCTCGGCGGCGGGTCTGTACTGGGGCCAGTTCATTCAAGGCCTCGGTGATAACCTGCTCGAAATGGCCGACTGCGGTCTGTACACTGTCCATGCCCGTAATTGAAAGGCTGGCAGCCCAAGGCGCAAAGGAGTCGCATTGTAACTGCCTAGCGCAGCACTAATTAGCAGGTTGTTTCTTTCTTGTAGGGATGCTCGGCCTGACACCCCTGAAACACAGACTATAGGATTCCAAGTAGTGGGCGCAATGCACTCACTACCAGCATCACTCTGGGTGATTTCAATCTCTGTCTACCTGGAGCCACAAAATACAGTGGCAAATCGCATTCATTCAGGACCATATCTTAATGAAATGGCCTCTATTAAGCAGCTACCTGGAGTCCTAAATGCAGTGTGTGTAATGCAAGCTTGCTAACTGACTGCAAAGCCAGTTGCTTCGCCCTCTGAAATTGGGAGCCTTTGACTCCACAACCTCCCTTGTCAGCTGCCACTCGTTCTGACAAAACAAAAAAACATGCATTTGCTCTCTCGCTGCAACCGGATATGATACCGGTCAGGAAGTATCCCTAATAAACCTATTTGCCGTGAAATGTTTACAGGAAGTAACCCCATGCAGCATAATGCAATAAAAGCACCAAAAGCCATAAAACACAGTAATTATTGCTATAAAATAGAAGAGGCACTGTTCAAAATGATGATGATCGCTCATAACTGCCAACATCAACCTACGTGTGTGTTTCCTTCTTCCTTCCGCCCCTTTCATTAAACGGTTTTCTCCCTTTGCTGAATGTACATGAGTCACTTAAACAGCGGAGTGACAAATAGGGGCAATACATTACATAAACCGTTGCGGTAGGAGGATATGACCTACAATACCAATGACTGGATATGCGCACTGAAATGAAAGGATGGTAAATCCCTACTCGTGACATTTCCTCTGAATCGTAAGACTGGCCTCCGACCCCTACGTGTGGGTTCAGAAGAGACAGTGCCGGTTCCCAACTTAAAACTGAAAGGCTTCCCATTAATAGCAAGAAGATTTTGATCGTATGGTTAAAGATGTTCCACTATACAGCACTTGGGCTGGTCAATACTTGTGCATAGGTCTTCAATTAAGCATCCTACGATGTAGAACCAGGATTACTTTCCATTTTTCGTTGGTTAATAAATGCACCAACAAGAGCATGAGGAGAGTTAACAAACGCCCCCACTCCCCGATAATATTGCAAAAGAATCTAATGGGTATCATTCAAATAGGAATTCTAATTCTACCCATTCCAGGCAGGCCCTCCGCCTTCCCCATGGGCAGAGTGGCCAGCGAGACCACATCCAACCCGACACTCCAGTGTCAGTGCGCAGGTGGAACGACATGGTTGAAGGCACTGTGTAAACTCTAGCATGGCCCAGAATTCGAGATAAGAGGACAGTCGGAGCAAGCAATTGTCCTGTACCTGTATATTCAGGGAAAAAACCTTGTACAGCCTTTTGCTAAAAAACAATACTATGCCCATTTTCTCAGGCCTTTTGGGGCAGAGCCAAAGAGAGTCCACCACAAAGAATCAGTGTCTGTATTACTCCCCTCGAGCACAGAGTTCTCAAGATAAACATATTACCAATTCAGTTCCTTCTAGCAAAATTATACAAAGATGTGCTAACCATCTCCCGTAGACATACTCACAACCTAGCTGGAACTTGTTTCCCTCTTTATCTATTAACACTCAACAACATCCTCTTAAAGGGAAAGCTTTCGCGAGCTTCCCTGATCCATTAAAAAAGGAATACAGCACAGCGCCTGCTCCCCCCTACCTTTTCCGAAAGGGAAAAAACTCCCACCTTTTCCGTCAAATTATCAATACAATGACAGAATTGAGGAGGCTGGTAAAATGGGACAGGAATCGATCGGAACAAGGGGAGTGTCGGGGAGAAACCAAACAAGGTATAAAAATGGCACCTTCCGATCATGAAACATGACGACACATGCAATAAATGCGCTCCATTTGTCCAAATAAAAGTAAGGAATAATAATAAACCCCATAATAAAAAGGTAACGGAGGCGCAATTTATATCCAAGTTTAGGATTCCTGCCTATGCTAATTTCACATTTAGCAGTCGGTGAACGCCCCCCATGTTAGCCTTTAGATTATTCGCACACTGCTAGAAAAGTGATTGACACCCGTAGCTAAGACCAAACTGGTGAAATCAAACAATGCCCAGGCCTCCGCACAGTACCCCGACCCCATCTTACAATTGGCGGGTTTAAAAAATTCCAACCTGGCGATAATTCAAAACAATGTACAAGCTTCCAAACCAATTGCAGACCCGCTCTTACAATTGGTGGGTTTACTAAATGCCTCGCCGCTATGCTAATGCCCCCACACACTCACGCGTCTCCACAGTATACTGTATACACACCCATGCGTTGTCTACCCGGTTGGCTCTGCGTGAAGCTGCCTCTGTCCTACGGCTCCCGGGCCCATTCTTACGCTGCTCCGCGCTGGGTTCGCTCGACACTGCAGTCACTTGTTCACCACTACTCTGCCCTGACAAAAGAGAATGTCTACGGGTGCTGCTGCCCGCTTTCAGACCTCAAAAAGATTCCACACCGTCAACAGCTGCACCTGTAAAACAAAAACCGAGAAAGAGTATCGGCCGCTGGTGGCCCGGGGGAAGCAAAAGAACAGAGTGGAAAATAATGACAGCCTCCTAGAGGCTGGAAGGGCAGACCGTGGGGTGCAGGAGTCAAAGAGGCAGACTCTCGTGCTCCACGGCCTTTTAACCTCTCATCGGCCAGGCCGGATCTAACCGGACTGGCCTTTGTTCTCTTCGTGACCCAGAAGTGGCTCAATCACTTCAGAGTCACCAGGGGACCCGGGGCGGGTGGGGGCCGGTGCGTCCTGCCATAACTGCGGTGGGCCAATGTCGGCCCCGCCTTTCCTATCTCTAAAGAGGTATCTTAATTTCCCTGCTCAGAAGATGTGATACTTCCGGTGGTGTGCCCCTCTCTGAAGTCAGAAAGAGGAAATGGCTCTCCTCTTGTTTGATGTAGGTAGGCATGGGCGTAGGAAGTGTGGGGGACGCGGAGGACATATACCCCCCAGATTTTTGAGTGGGGGGGACAAAGGGGACAAGGGTGGGGGGGAGGACAGGACAAACGAATTTCCCTTCTCCCTTTTGTTATTCGCAGGGCCATTAGCGCGCAAAAGCGCTACCTAATGGCCCTGTACTTGACTTGTGACCTCACCTGCCTGCAGTCAAAGAGGCCACCCGCCCTCTGCCGTTTGTAATTCTGCAGTAAGGCTTGGCCAGTCTGGGGAGGGCAGAGAAGGAAACAAACTTGTCTCTTTTCCGTCATGCCTAGAGAAGGCAAGGACAGTGTCCGCTTCTCCTGATCTGCCTCTGGTAGCTTCCCTCCTCCCCCCTCGCTCTCTTTATTCCTCCATCTCTTTCTGTCTTGCTTATCCTTAAGTGCTGATTTCAAAAGACAGCGGTTACAATACATACTCTCTCTTGCCTCTCCTTTTCTTTATTTGTTCCCCCGTGAAATGGATCAAAAAATGAGCTGAACACTTTGGCTGGAAATGCCCTCATTTTCTGACAGGGTTCTATTCCAAAGTACAACCTCGGGACGGAGAAAAAAAGTATAAAAATTAAAAAAATAACCAAATAAAGCAATACAGAGTGGTCAGCAGACAGGCCAGATTGTTATTTACACCCATGCACCTTAGCGCTGCTTTACAGAGTTTTCCAGTGAAGCGCTACTTTCTTTTTATCTTCTTTCTTTGAACAGCATTGTTTTCCCTGGGTGGGGAAGTGCACCATTCATAAAGTGAATGCAATACCTGGTTGAGGGGTGGAGTGGAAAATGTTTAATATCAGCGTTTTCAACTGTTTTAATTATTTTAGCCTATAAAATGTGTACCGCAGCTCTGTGTTGTGGGATTTACAGGTAGATTCATCATCGGCCCGTTTTGCGAGTCTGTAATAGCGATTATTAAGAAATCGCTATTACAGACTCGCAAAACGGGAATCATGTACATATCGCAATTTTGTTTGCGATTCCTACAGCTTCCTTATTTGCGATTAGCTAATTGCTAATCGCAAATAAGGAATAACTCCCCATTCATTCCTATGGGCCTAAAGGCCCATAGGAATGAATGGGAAGACATATCCATGTGCGAATCGCTATTAGCGATTCGCATTCTGAGTTTGCGATTTCAAGGGCGAAGGGGTGTCCAAAGGACACCCTGTTGCACTCCTGAAATGATATTAGACGCTGGTGTTACGCATACACATGTCCCAAGGACATGTGTGTGTGTAACATACAACTTAGAAAAATGCACTTAAGTGCATTTTTCTAAGTTTCCGCTATTTACCACGAGGTTTGACTTTGCGGTAAATAGCGGGCCGAAATTGCAAAATCGCAACTTTTAAATGTTTCATGAATTGCATTTAAGGAATCTCAAATAGAGATTCCTTAAATGCAATTCCTCGCAAATTTGCGAATTCTATAATAGCGATTTTTGCATTTGGGATGATGAATCCCAAATGCAAAAATTGCGCTCGCAAAGGGCCAGATTCTCAGAATCGTTGGTCTTTTTTAAACCAAACTGCTTACATTTTGTAAGGATATAAGCAATGGACATTGAAACGGGTCCCTTCCTGATCCCGTAGTCAAGTCCTGAACTTTTCAGGCAAAATCACGTAACACATCTGTTAAAACAACTAAGTCAGAACCTGATCAGTCCATCTGCTAGTCCAATTCTGATAGCCCTAAAAGCAAAACTTCTTCCATCAATTTCCTATGGTCACCTTGCCTTCCCCGGGAAGCTGGACGCCCTTCTCAACTCTGCCCAAGCAAAGGCCTACAAGTCGGTGCTACGTATACCCAGAACGGCAAGAAGAACAAGGCTGAGACTGGAACTTGGTCTAGCAAGGCCAGACGTGATCGGCCAGGGGGAGCTGATCAAGCTGTATCTAAGGTTATTAAAGGCCCCGGCTAATTCTCTGAAACATCATTTGAGATCCATCTTTGAAGACATGGCTTCGACATGGCACAACAGGATGGGCAACGCAATCAAAGTTTTGATTATAGCGGAAGAAAACCTCTCTAGGCAGGACATCCCATTGTCTGTCTGGAAAAGAGCCATCAACAAACAAGTGCACAAAATCTCTTTCGAACTCGATTACAAAACCCTACGCCGCAGCCCCCAATTGGAACCGCTAAACAACTCATACATTGTGGGAAAAGCACAATCTTACTTAAGTGAGGCCGTCACAACACAGGTTCGAAGTAAAATTCTATTTATGAGGCTGACCACGCTTGGAATAGTAGACTTCAATCCCGCGTGGGCTTATAGAGGGGACTCTAAAATCTGCAGGCTGTGTACCTACACAAGGGAATCCTGGCTGCATCTTCTCTGCTGCTGTCTTCATCTCAACAACGAACGTCGACGATTGTTGCGTCCGATTTGCCTCAATCAGAACATAACAACATGTTCAGAAGCATCGGCCTTGTGCCTGTCAACTACCAACATAATGACTTTAGCAAGATCGGCGAAATTTGTCCATCAAATCAGGCTAGCCCTAAAAGCCAATAACGAGAGCATTTTAATACTTGGGAAGCCCACCGCAAAGGCCATTGATCGAAGCAGAAGCGATCTCATTAGGTAGTATCCTTGACAGCGCCATTTGCACATGTCCCAAAGAACGAAACACCTGCAGCAAAAACTAACTCCAGGCATACATGGCCGGGAAAAGCCCAGTTCAATGGGCCCTAGCAAGGGGCCGCATGATATTTTATTCCATTTCTTTTAAACTGTTCTTAATCAGCACTGGACTATACACTTTTTTAAGTAAAGAAGTTTATACTTACTGTTCTATGTACATTTTCCTTTTACTGTAAAGATTTTAATTAATTGTACAGTTAATAAAAACTTCAAACGTACTCATTTCTGAATAATGAGTTTAAAACCGTTAAGGTAACCATGTTGTTCCTGCTTACAGTTCACATGCTTTGCTCATCCTTGCATTCAGTGTTTGCTTTTTACAGGGTGTTGTTACTTTTTTTAGGCAGCATTTTACTCTTTTCCAGTGCATAATTTGAATTGAGTCTCATCACAATTGGGTTGTAGCTGAAGGCAGTGCCAGTTTCTCCCAGTGGGGCAGTATGGTGTTCAGTGGGGGAGAGGATGTGGCACTCTGGCTAGAGCTGCCAAATTTGGAACTGGAGCACCATTTTCAGCCTTCATGACCAGTCCACCAGACCACACTCCTGACAGAGCTCATTCCGATGCTACACCTTAGAAGGCCCGATAGATCTTAGAAGCCCTGGTGTCTTAACACCAACAGGTGGACCCTAACGGTGGCAAGTGTGAGTTAACCTTGAAGGCCGGTCCACCACAATCCATGCAGTTCACCTCCAGTCTTGCGAGCAGGCATACGAAGAAGCACACACTAGAACGACAGTGACTCTGTCACTGAGGTCACAAGACTCTTGAGGCCAGTCCACCTCCTCCATTGGTACCTCCATTAGACTTTTTTAACACTAGTAGTGCAACTTACCAGGGGTTGGTAATGTTGGATTTGCATGCACATTAAACTTAGGGGGTGATTATAATGGTGGTGGGACTGCCACATCACCATGTCGTTGACATCCCACCACCATTGATGACTGCATTACTGCTTACCATATTACAATGGCGGGCGGTTCCCTGGCAGTCGGAGAGACCGATCGCCACACACACTTCTCCCTTCCATAGGGAGCGGATAAGGCTGGGATCCTTGTGTCTTGCAGGAAGGAGAGAAAAAGGTGTATCTGCTCTTCAGGAAGGATATACAATGCAGAAAGGGCCAGAATAGCCTCTCTGGCATTTCCTTTGTGGGCTGCAAGCTAATGATGCTTAATTTAAGTTGGTGTCTGCAGGTGAGGCGTAACTGTATTCTTTGTTAGAGACCGAATGTTAAATAAAACTACAGGGTGTAGGAGTCACATGTCATCCTTACTTGTAGACAGTATTGTTTAAGAGTGCTTGGTCTGGATGTTGGAAAGTGGGTTAATAGTAGGGGCAAATGTATATCTGTCCCTGGCAATAAGGACACTACCTCAATATATAGCTCTGTACTGATCTTCGAAAATTATTCTCATGCTCAACCCTTGGTAGCTTGGCTGTGAGCTGGTTTGTAAAGCATTTAAAAACACCAATTCAGTAAATAATTAGGACACAACACACAATAAAAATCCAACACCAATTTATAAAAATACAAAATATTTTTCTCTTTAAAATGAAAAAAATCCAATGTAGGTAACCGGGAATATGACTTTTTAATAATTTTGCACGATATAGCACATAGAAACGTATATCCCCTTTTGGTACATCTGGTCAAGCTGGACCTGCTCAAAGTCAAAGTTTCAGGTGAACCATGATGAAGCCCTGCGGGGGTACTCCTTGCGGTAGGTCTCGGTCAAAGTTTTTACCTTCTGACTTAGAAACTTTTCTGGAGCTTTTCTTCACGGGGTCCGTCGAAGCTCTCAACCAGCCCTGATTCGGTGAGGGTTCTCCGGCTTGCCTTGCAACGAACTCCCAGTCAAACTTATGGAAGTCCAACCTCCGGAGCTTTCCAGTGATACGAGCTAGGGATACAGGCTGGCACACAGTTGATGGTGGGTGGCTTGGCTCTCATGGTTGGCCTCGGTCACATTTTCTAAGTTCGGAATTAGAAATGTTTGCAGAGCTTTTTTTTGCAAGGTCCCTCAATGCTTTTCACTAGGCCGGATTCGGTGAGGGTTCGCCAGCTTGGGTTTCCGCCTATGCCAGATCAAACTCTGGAAGTCGGACCCCTGGAGCTTTTCAGCAGAAGGAACCTGGGCGGCAGGCAAACTCATGGTTGATGGTTGTCGGCTTGGCTGGCCAGAGTGAGTAAGTCCACTTATGGAGCTTTTTACCAAAGTTGCTCCAAACTTCTCCAAACCTCTGGAACTTCTTCCTGAAGTTTTCCAAAGGGTCTCAAAGTGTCCAAAACGTACTCCAAGTGTCTGGAATCTCCAAGGTGGTCCTTGAAATGGACTTCAGTTACCACAATCCACTTGGACAAAACCCCTTCAAATTCACTGGTAGTTCTTCAGGCTGGGGATTCTTGGTGGTCCAGGTGTGCTCTGTTAACCTTCAGCTTGCAGGGAGTCCACTCTTCAGTCCTTTTGAAGCAAGGTAGTCCATAGGACTGTAATTCCAGACTGTGCAACAGGCACATTCCTCAGTCCAGGGCCTGGATGGTTAAAATCAAACTCCTCAGCAGGGACCCTTCTTCTCCCAAGTTTGAAGCAGCATCACCAGAGAAGCTTTGTCCCTTTCAGATACTTATTCCAAGTTCTCTGGGTCAAGAAGGAGGACACTCCTGTCCAATGAGGTGCAGGGCAATGCTCCAGGGTATGACCACATCCTCTAAAGTGTGGCATTATTTTCCCAAATGAAGCACAATTTCTCTAAAATTCATCATGCATCATGGCTGGTTTTCAACAGAGGGAGCCTACAGGATGGCTTCATCTACCTAGGTCCACTCACCTTACATCTGGGAATTCCTCCTTAATCCCCCCATCCAGCTGTGGGAGAGGTGTAAAGGAGAGTGACTTTTCCAGTTTGTCTCCTTCTCTTGAAGAGCGTTGTTTACTACCTCTCCCCCTGGCTCTGGCATTCCTATGCCCAGCAACCTCTTCTCCCAGACAGGCCTCCTAATTATAGGGGTCATTTATCACCTCTTCAAACAGCCAGTCCAATCCACTTACCTCTGACAAATCAAGGCAGGGCACTAGAGGGATGAATTGTGGCTTGCAGACAAGAAAGTCTTATAACTTCTTATCTGTACATTTTAGAATAAATTCAACAATACCACATTGTTGCATTTATCATTAACATTCTTCTGAGTCCTTTAATACTAGTTGTAAGGCTTTACTTTATCAAGTTATTAATTAATAACCTCTTGCAATGTTAACCTATGGGCTGGGGATCTGCAATGGAAAAATTAACTGGCCAATTTTTCCAATACCATTGACTATATAAGGATCCCAGGGCATATAACACTCATTTTATAAGGGTCCTCCTTGTAGATACCTGACCTCTAACCCCTGGGACACCTAGGGGAACTCCTGGGGATACCTAATATGCCCCAACATTGTAGGTTATCAATTTGTAAGTGCCCCAAACCCAAAAGTCAATATTGGGCACAATTTGCATTTTAAAAGCAGTCCTCCAACACGGGCCTGCTTTTAAACTGACTTCAGGCTACAGCAGTGCACACATGCAAGTGCAGGAAGGGATGCTGGCCTCTAAACCACTATGCCCTAATATATACTAGGGAATTAAAGGTAGTTTCAATTCCCATGCCCTATTATGTACTAGGGCAGTATAGGAGAGGTCATGTCAATCATGGAGGTACCCTACCCATAGTGCACCCTTGTGTATGTAGGTGTTTTTACTGTATTTGTAAGTGTCTCTTTCAACATAGCCCTGCGCCTGGTTAGTCAGAAGCCAGGGTCAGTCAGAGTGAGGTACCACCAGTACAAGTCACCAAAAAGTTAGGGAGTGCCCAGGGCACAGGTGGCTTTGCAACACTAGAGAAGCACAAACCCAGCATTTAAAACATAACACCATGGTTGGGGGTTCTCTTTAATAATCAAAATTGATTTCCATCCAAATGAACTAGTTTTCCAACCTTAGGATAATGAAAGACTGGGTAAAAATCATAACGTTCTAAGCTATACCTTGCAGTTTACATGCAGCTCTTTGATGACAGTTAATAGCTCACTGTTCAATGTTAGGATTTTAACTTATAAACTGCAAATAGCAAAATAATCTCTCAGACAAAAGCAGTAACTCGCTGACCTATTTACATTATATGCATTTTGTGATCTGCCTGGTACACGTTCTTTGCAGCAGGCATATTAACACATTGTGGCTACCTTACCATGAGTCAAAACTTCCAGTAGTCGGACCTCTGATCTCTCTCAATAAAAATCATTAATCACCTAAGTTATCTTCACATTTTTATTGTTGCCTGAAAATTGCTGGAGACCAGGAATGCAGCGCCAGGTACTTTTAAAACCATAATGCACTTGCAAACACAACCTTTGTTTGCTTGGTGCAAGAAGATGCAAGATTCATATACATGTTTTTTAACATTTGGTCTGATTACTATGTGAATGTAAATAACAATAAAGCATACATGCTAACTGTGACTACATGCCTGCTTTTCTCAATATTTCACTTCAAAACTATGCAACTGTATTTGTTTAACGGGCGGTTATTTGTATAGCGTCAATGGAAAGTCCACAAGGTTGTCCCTGTCCCCCCCAGAATCTTAGTGTCTCCTACGCCCCTGTAGGTAGGTCACAGAATTGATCTGGAAAGAACAAAAGGATTAATAAAAAACAGATGCTTTGTTTGTAAAATGTGGTCTAACAGCTCAATGAAACCATCTATGGCTACCTTAGGTAGATGGTCGAAAATGGCTACTTACATACCAGTAATCTTCGTTTCTGCTTTTCCCTGTCGCAGGCCAGGTTTCCCATCCATTCCAAACGTTGTTTTATTGGTGTTAGCTTCACTTGCTTGTTATTGCTGGATGTGAGGTGTGTATCCCAGTCTTGTATGCCAGGGGGCAGGATATGCGCTGAAGCTCATATCGGGAGGATGGGAAACTATAGTATTTTAAAGCTTGGTGACTTGTCTGGTAAGATAGTTAGCTCTTAATAGTTAAGGACTGTGACGAGGAAAAGTAGAACTCGGAGAAATGAATTGAAACGGACATTCCTTAACTCTGCCTTTCCACTCCCACTAAAATACCGAACATAAACATCTTTACTAATATAGTTACCCATTGAAGAAACACATCTAGGTTGGCATTATATTGGGGTTCCGATGTTCAGCTGAACGGCCATCAGTTTGACAATTGCATTAGGATTGTCATTGTTATTGTAAATTGCGAATATTTTTCTCCCTGCCCTCATTTACCCTGGGCTTCAAAGGTAGCCTTTGATGAGATCAGCAGAAGCTTAGAAATAAGACCTATCAGAGTATGCCTTCTTCCGCGGCGCCACGAAGCTGCTGCCCCCATCATGGTCTTCCTCGACCTCCACAGCCGACTTTTATCGAGTAATAAGCATACTCAAAGTCCAATATCGCCGCACAAGCGTTCCTGCAATCAAAGGGCGCAGAGAGGCGGTAAAGTGCGAACAGCCGAGGTGGAGTGATAAATGTGCTCCATTACAAATGTGATTTTCAATAAGTCCTTCAACCATTAAATATCTTTTCAATAGAATTTGAAATGCCCCCACAGAGTTGCTTTGCCCTTGAACTATTTGGTTCTTTCACAATCCAATTTAAACTCAGATAAATCTAAATCACAATAAAAAAAGCCTTGCTTTCCCATTGTCTTTCGTAGTTTAAACATCAGAATGAGCTTCCCCGATCTCTTTTCGCTTCTGAAGGCAATGCATTTCCTCAGCGTGGCAGCGCTGCCGTTGCATGATGTGATCGAGGGAAATATGCGCGCGGGTGTTGTTCTATTAGAAACGCGCAGCGAGTTTCGGAATATGTTTTGGAAAAGGAGCATGCCTTGCTCAGAGGACAAGCTTGGCCAAAAGAACCGGGGAAAATGTAGGCTCTGGTTTTATGGCACTTTAATGAGGATGAGGGGGGCGGGGGGTGACATTTCGTAATCTACCCCTCCTTCTCCACCGAACAATCAAATTAGACTTCAGGAGAATTACCCAGAATTACGCATGATTTATGTGAAATGCATTTTGTGGTAGCTTGAGTGCATATTGATCAAGAAGACCTCACGTTTAAAGGTCACTCTCGTCACGGGCAAGGAAACTAGTTCAAGGAGAAAATGTATAGCGCGACACATTTGCTATTCCAGCCTGTCTCCTTTTGAGAAATTGTGTGCTCACATTAATCCTTTACAGCAAAAATGTGTGTGACATGCTGTGATGTAAATGCAGGCGTTCTTTGTAATTTTGTAATGTGATTAATAATAATAATAATAATAATAATAATAATAATAATAATAATAATAATAATAATAACAGAATTTATAAGAGTACGAACAGCTACCTCAAGCAGAGGTGTCAGAGCGCTAAAAGCAAGACAGTGTAAACTGCAAGAGCACCAAACGCTAACCTAGCCCTAAGGATCGAGGCTAAAGAGCCAAGTTTTCAGGGCTTTCCTAAAAATTGGCTCGGATTTTATCTGTCGCAAGAAGTTGGGCAAAGCGTTCCAAAGCTTAGTAGCCACAGCCACGAAGGATCTCCCTCCAATTCGTGCTTTTGTGAACCTCAGGATTCTCAATAGGTTCAAGGAGCTTGATCTCAGGAGCCTGTTTTGTTTGTAGCTGCGTAAGCACTGCTTCAGGTAGCTCGGACATTTACCATGAAAAGAGCGGAAAGCAAGTGTCATGCCTTAAATTCAATCCTCCTTGCCACGGGGAGCCAGTGGAGCTTCTTAATGTGTGGCGAGATATGGTGGCGGTTGGGTACTCGCCTAATAATTCTTGCCACCGCATTTTGGACATTTTGCAGCCTTTTAATCAAATATGCAGGTAAACCTACATATAGACTGTTCACGTAGTCCAATCTTGCCGTCACCGTAGCGTGTATAACAACTCAGTGGCAGTCCTCAGGTAGTAAATGGATGAATTTACGCAGGCTTTTCAATTTGCCAAAGCAGGCGGATGACACCTGCGTAATCTGGGCTGAAAGGGAGAGGTCCGTGTCCCATTTGACCCCTAAATTTTTTGCAGAGACTGCCAGAATGCGTGGAGGGTCCATTTCCTGTGACCACCAAAGATGTGCCGGCGGAGGGCAGGTATTTCTGAAGAATAATACTTCTGTTTTATTAGCATTAAACGTCAGCTTGTTGTTATTCATCCATAGGGATATATCTGTCAGGCAGCCCTTAAAGTTCTCGAAGACATTGTCTGCTTGTTCTTAAAAGAGAACACCAACTGGGTGTCGTCAGCGTAAGATATCGCCTTCACATCCCAGTTGGCAATAAGTGCGAACAGTGGGCCAAGTAAATATTAAAAAGGAGTGGGCTGAGTGCTGAACCCTGAGGGACTCCACACCAGATCTGCTTGCGTTTGGATTTGTGTGCTTTTAGGGCAATCTGTTGTGTCTGGTTGGAGAGAAACAAGTTCAGCCACTTCAACACTGCCCCCCCCACGCCGATACCTTTGAGTCTGCACAGCAGTATTGCATGGTCCACCGTGTCAAATGCAGTGGACAAAGCTACGAGCACCAGCATAGCTGATGTTCCTGTGTCCACTGTCATTCTTATTGATTCCGAAACCTCCAGGAGGGCTGTTTCAGTGCTAAAGCCTGGTCTAAACCCAGATTGGGTGTCATGTATGATGCCGGATTCCTCAATAAATTAGGACAACTGTCTTTTTACCCATTTCTCCAGAATTTTTGTGGGGGCTGGGAGAAGAGAGATGGGGTGATAATTACTCAAGTCGCCAGGCACTCCATTGAGTGTTTTTTGTCCTAACGGGTAGCACAGTGGCGTGTTTCCATGACTCAGGGAAGGTGCCAGTTGTTAGGGAGGTGTTTCAAATGTGGATCAACCACTTTACTATAGAGTGGGCCACAGTATTCCAAAGTTTCGGGGGGCAAGGGTCCTCAAGGGAGCCAGATTTGCAGCTTAGAATCAGGGCCATACCGTCTTGCAATGTGATCGGGTAAAATTCGCAAAACGTGGCTTGTCGAGCATTACCTTCAGTCATGTCAGATTTAGTCGTAGCAACATATTGAGTGAATGATGTAAACTAAGTAAGCATAACCACAAGTAGGTGGCATCAGATTGCTCCATGAATCACCAAATGTGCCTCTTTTGCCAGGAGAGGGTGAGGCAAAAATGTCACTTTATTAAGGGACCTGTAATTGTTACACCATTTCTGGGAAAAATGAAGCTATTTTCAAACTCAATAAACTGAGTTTTCCTCCTAGATAAAATGTTCTTGCCATTGCTACTGCTCTACAGTGCTTTACAGTGATGCCACAGGCTGAGCTTGGCTTGTACAGCTAGAAAGGGCGTGGCTTTAAAAGGCTACCCTGTGAATTCACGTATTTAGATGCATTCACATGCATGGCAGGTAATCTCATAAATATGGATCATGATGTGTAAATGGGTCATGGTACATGGCAGCCATTTTAATGTACCATTTTTGTACTACAGACTGCCACTTCAAAATGATAAATTAAACTGGTAAAACTAAGCGAACGTTCGAAAAAAGGACACCAGTGGCGCAGTGTGACTTGGCAGCAGCTGTGCAGTCATAATAAATTAAATTAACCAAACAAAAAAAAAGAAGTGAATGATTTGCGGGGCATGGAGCATCGGAGATGGGGTGAAAACAGAGCACACTGGGAGTGAAGGGGGTTTTTGGGTATAAAGGAAGAGAGAGCAAGGAACCACATGCACTCTCACAGAGTGCTTAAAGCAAAAGACTAAAGAGTCCTCTAAAGCATGCTGTGAAAGGATACAGTGCATCTGGTCAGCTCACTGAGAGACCATATTATCCTGAATAGGAAAAGCACAAGATGAAAAAACGTTCAATAGGTGCATAAAAGTGAGCTAAACACCAATTAATCCAATCATGAGCAGGGGGCTGAGACAAAACCCTCTCTCATGGGCTTATTACGAGTTTTGTGGTCTGCTTGTCTGAGAACTGCATCCGGGTCATTCACACCACCGCTGCATCAGAGATTGACTGCCCTCAGTATTACGAGTTGTGCTGTCTGAAACGCTGACCAAGGCAGTCTTCCAGGTGGGATTGCGGCAGTCTGCAATGTCTGCGGTGAGTCGAAGGCCGCTGCTAGGTCCGTTGTCCAATCGTCAAGCATATTACGACTGCACAGTGGTACTTGTGATCTCACAGCAGTGCTCATCAAACAACGGTGACCCAACAGTGGTTGACTGCCGTGGTACGTGCCAAAAAAAAAAAAAAAAAAACAGTGGCCATTGGATAGATTTAAAAACTACACACCTGATATACTTTGACAAGTGGACACGCCTGCAGATCACACTATATAACACATTTGATCCCTGACCATCATCCGTTGCTTCCAAACCGAAGCAAAATAGACAGCCATTTACTGCACTTTTTGAGACAGCACCACTTTTTTCATCTTTACATTTAGCACTTTCCATCACCTATAAAATTTGTTTTGCACCTTTTTACCTCTATCACTTGTTTGTCCTTCATTCACTTACTCACTCACATTTTAGTTTTTTTCATCATGCCTGCAGACAAAAAAAAAATAGCCTCACTGAGCAAGAGTTGACAGTCATGGTGGAGGACATCATTAGATTGGAGCCACACATTTTTGGGTCCTAAGTCCAGTATACTCCACTCAGTAGGAGAGAGTAATGGGGACTGGATAGCCCAAAGACTGAATGTTCTTGTTACCACTCTGCACCCACAGGGAGACATTAGGAAATGTGGAATGTGGTAAACACTGTAATAGAGCTATATTAGTACTTCCCCTTGGTTTTTCTAAGAAAGGGTCACTATTTAAGGCACATAACAAAAGGGAGCGCAGACTTCCTTTACTGGTACTTCTCGTTATATCCAATGCCTCAGAATCTTGTCCCATTATTCGAATAATGGACCTGGGGTTACTGTATAACGCTCTAGTTGCCCGAAAAGAATTCTCCTCAAACCCTTTCCACTGTAAAATTAACCCCCAAAACTCCCATGAAATGTGATTAAATGCTTTCTTGGCATCCAATAGCATCACCCCAATGCAGAGCTTGTGGCTTAAGCTCAATCTAACATCGTAATCACCTGATGAACATGGTCAGTGGTACTTCTCCCTGTGATAACGTTATGCTGCAGAGAGGAAACTACCGTGGCAATGACTTTCCCTAATTGATTAGCAAGTATTTGTGAGTAGGTCTTACCATCAAAATTGACAAGGAAAATCGGCCTAGAGACCCAGGCAGCATTTCTGGATTCCCTGTCTGTATAAAGACTGTAATATTGTTAACTTGCCAAGAACCCTGTACTACCAGTGCCTGAGCCTGTAAAAATATTTGAAGCATTTCCTGTCATAGCACCCGAAAGAATATTAAAAAAAATTCTGGAGGAGTATTATACAGGCCCGAGGTCTTACCTGCAGCTAAAGACCACACAGCTTCTTCCATTTATTCCACAGTTATTAGGGCTGCTAACTTCGAATCTCCTTCCCTGTGACCTCAGCCATAGCCAGACCCCTAAGATAGTTATTATCCCCATCAGCAAGAGGAACACTTTCTTCCATATACAAAGTTTCATAGAAATCCTTGAAGACCCTAAGGATATCTGGTGTAGATTCAAACACTTTTCCTGATTGATCTTTGATTGCCATAATCTGATTTTGCATTGCTTTCAACCAGATACTTTCGCTAATAGCAGGCCAGTGTTTTACACGAGCTCAAAACACTCTGACTTATATTGATGGAATTTTGCAGCCACATCAACACCAAAATTCTGATTAATTGTAGCTTCCAGAATTGCTGCTCTCATCTGACTGTCTTGAACTTACAGCCCTCAGACCACCTTACCCATAAGTTCCCTTTCTGCCATTATCAACTGCTCATGCCAATTACGAAGTTCAGCTCTCTTTATCTTTTGCTGGTGAAGAGAAAAACTCTGGGTTTCCTCTCTATCCACAGCTTCATACAGAACTGACAGATGCCGCCCCACTATTAACCTCTAAAAATTCAGTGACCCATTCATACATATCACCTCTATATGCCTGATCTAGCTGGAGCTTCCTCTCAAATGTCCACAATGATTGATCCCTGATAAAAACCTGTAGCTGCAACATGTAAACCAAGAGGATTATGGCCTAAAATTACCCTTGGGCGGCTCTTGATTCCATCTGAGTAGCTGAGATAAAAAATGAATCTATATATACCAATTTATTTTGCCGGAAAGAATAAAATGTATAGCCTGGTGCAGGTGCCTTCCATCTAGTCCATACAGCCACCAAACCATGGTCCATCAACAGGAGCTAAAGGGCTTTATAGACAGCCACGTATTTTCCCAAATATGGTTGCTCCCCCTAAACATTGTCCTGTATATCTACATGAATATTTAGAACCCAACATAGAATTAAAGGGCCCAGCTACAGAGCTAGCTAAGTGTTTAAAAGGTCTAACATCTCAGCCTTATTGATGTTAGAACAAAATATGCAGCAGATTGTGAACCGGGCACTGTTAGAAATGGGGGTCTCTAGTTGGCAATGGTTTGCACTTTTATCCGAATAGGGCCCCTTCTTCCTAGTCACGGTAAGGGGTATGCAATTCTACAATAACCCCTGCTCACCTCTTGGTAGGTTCCCAAGAGCAGACAGGCTTATCTCAGAGGGGGTGTCTAAATCATCTGTGCATGATGCATACAGTAACACTGTGAAAATCACTACAAATGGACACAAAACCAGTTTAGAAAAATAAGCAATTCTATATCCAAACCAAACAAGACCAAAAAAGATAAAATCCACAATACAGTTATTAAAATATGCAGTTTGCAAGAAAACCTTAAAGTTGTAGAAATATCCATAAAACTGAGGGCCTGATTAACAGAACTAACTTAAGAAAAAATCCAAAATTTACTACCATTTTGGTATTCACAGAAGGCACTTACTCATTTTCGTATTCACAGAAGGCACTTACTCATTTCGGTATTCACAAAAGTTAGGACTCCTAACTTTAGGACTCCTAAATGCCTTCTGTGAATACCAAAAGTCTTAAAGTTAGGATTTTTCTCAGTTTAGGAATAGTAAAGTTATGACTCCAAACTTTAGGACTCTAAATGCCTTTTTTGAATACCGAAAGTCTTAACGTTAGGATTTTTCTTAGTTTAGGAGTAGTAAAGTCAGGAATTCCAACTTTAGGACTCCTAAAGTCAGAAAAATCTTAACTTTAAGACTTTCGGTATTCACAGAAGGCATTTTAGAGTCCTAAAGCTAGGAGTCCAAACTTTACTACTCCTAAACTTGGAAAAATCCTAACTTTAAGACTTTTGGTATTCACATAAGAGATTTAGGAGTCCTAAAGTTAGAAGTCCTTACTTTACTACTCCTAAAGTGAGAAAAATCCTAACTTTAAGACTTTTGGTATTCACAGAAGGCATTTATGAGTCCTAAAGCTAGGCCTCCTAACTTCTGTGAATACCGAAATGAGTAAGTGCCTTCTGTGAATACCAAAATGAGTAAGTGCCTTCTGTGAATACCAAAATGGTAGTAAGTTTAGGATTTTGTCTTAAGTTAGTTCTGTGAATCGGGCCCACAATTCTCCCAAGTTGGTCGCTCTGTCTGGGACTACCCTGATGCTGAAAACAACAGAGTCTAGCAGTTCCAGCCGACCGTGTCATTACATGCTAGCTAATGCATCAACAGACTCGTGAACAGTACCTTTCTCGTTGCAGCTGACATGTTGAAGCTAGTCGGTCGGCGCAACCATTGTTGTTGTGTTGCAAAGTGGAAGAGGTTCAGGCTGCGGTGCGCTCATGATGCGGTGCAGCTAGTCGTCCGGTGAAGATCATCCAGATAGCATCTGTGAGACCAAGACTTATGGTGCGGAGTGAGGCGGTGCTCGATGCAGTGCTGGGAAGTTGCGGTGCAGATGATGGAGCCGGTCGATGTTCGGGTCGTGCAACAACGGTGTCGGTGATGTCCAGGCAGGGTGAGGTGAGGAGGTGCAAAGGGCGGTGCCCACAGGATGCAGTGCAAACAATGGCTTGGTGATGATTGTCCAGATGGCATGGGTGAGACCAAGGATATGGTGCAAAGTGAGGTGGGGATTCTGTGGTGCCTCATTTCTTCTGCTGTGGCTGAAACCAGCGGTTCCAGAGACAGTGCCCAGAAGGATGGTGAGGTCTTTGGTGTTCCTGAGACCACTTGAACAGAGGGCAAGCTCCACTTCCAAGCCCTTGGAGATACTTTCTCAAGCAGGATACACACACAGTTCCTCTCCTAGGCAGAAACAGTGACTGCAGGACAACCCCAGACAGCACACAGCAAAGGGGCAGTACTCTACCTCCAGTTTCTTCCTGCTCTTCTCCTTGGCAGATGTTCTTTTGAAGACCAAAAGTGATCTAAAAGTCTGGGCCCTACTTTTTTATAGTACAAAAACCTTTGTTCCCAGGAGGCAGAGATTGTTTGCCCAGCAGGAATGAACCGCTTCTGTCTTTTCTGGTGCAGCTGCCTGGCAGGAGGTTGAGACAGCACTGTCCAAGGATGACTATGCCCATTCAAATATATGACGATACTTTGCAAACTAAAACAACGCATACTTTTACAATGTTTTTTTAGTTTGCACGTACCGCTACAACACAATTTCTTTAACCAATTCAATTACTTCGCATTTGCTTTAAAAGGCATAAGAAAAGTCTTTACAACAGATCCCGATTCCCCGCATAGATTTACAATGCATTTTTTATAACAAATAACCCCCAACACTATGCTAATTCCTACATCCATATACACTACCCTACATAACACACTCCACAACACTACCCTAAAACACTACCCTACACTACACTGCCCTAACCCCTAAAAATACTACCCCAAGCATGACCCTACCCCTTCCCCTGTCTATCCCCTACACTGAAACAGTATCCTACATGACCCCCTGACACTACCCTACACCCTAAAACACTACCCTGCACTACAACACTACCCTAAACCATAAAACGCTACCCCCAGCACAACCATATCCTTACTCCCCTATACAGAAACACTAGCCCACACAACCCCCTGACACTGCCCTAAACCCTCCAACACTCCCCTGCACTACACCAACAGTACAACACTACCCTGAACCCTAAAACACTACCCCAGCATGACCCTATCTCTGCCCCCAGTCTGTCCCCTACACTGAAACACTACCCTACATGACCCCTGACACTACCCTAAACACTAAAACACTACCCTACACTATACTAACACTACAACACTACCCTAAACACTAAAACACTACCCAAGCACCACCCAGCTCCTAACCCCAGTTTGCTCCCCACACTGAAACACTACCCTGCATGACCCCTGACACTACCCTAAACCCTAAAACACTACCCTACACTACACAAACACTACAACACTACCCTGAACCCTAAAAAACCAACCCCTGCACAACCCTCCCCATCCCCCACTCCTGTCCCTACACACAAACACTACACTGCACGACCTACACTACTCCTCAAACACAAAACACAGCCCCTCTTACCTCTCTCTCCTCGGTGCACGTCCCTTGTCCCTTGTCCTCAGCTGCAAGCACCCGTCATTGCTGCAATCATCCAATCCAGTCCTCAAAGGATTCTCCACTCCCCACTACCGTCATCGCTGCCTCCTCGCCCGTCATCGCTGCAATCATCCAATTCAGTCCTCCATCAGAATTCTCCACTCCCCACTGCAGTCATCGCTCCCTCAAAATCCGGGATCAGCCATACACGCATTACAACGCATGTGTTGTTACAGCGCATGCGAAGAAATTACATGTGTAGTAAAGGCTACGCGTTGTTATAGCGCATGCGTTGTTAGGCTTGAGTTGTAATGGTACGCAAATGAAAAGTCGCGTACTAACAGGTGTTTACCAGCCCATGCAGGTGTGAAAGAAATCTCCTCTTCTACTCGGAATGCAGTCCAGGTCTATTCAGCCCAGCCCTGACTCACCCTGGAAAGGCAGGACCCACCTCACCCCCGGAAGTAGCTGTCTGAATAGAATGCACAGTCTCAGCCCTTGTCACTCCAAAGCTAGACAGTCAATACCCAAACCTAGCAGAGGCACACTGGATGGCTGAGCAAGAAAATACCCACTTTCTAAAAGTGGTATTGTCTTTTTTTTCCCAATTTTTTTATTATTCAAGAACAAAAAGAATCAAAGATAAGAAAACGCATATGTTATACATTTCCAAAGAAACAAAGTATATGAGTAGTTACAGTATTATTTAAATAAACAGTTTATATACAGAAAGACGTTAGAAGCAGAGATCTGACTATTACTAAACTTTGACAAAATAATTGTATAAAGAAATAAAGGTTTACAAATAATATACAGATATTTAAGCTGGCCTCATTTTCTTTCCAATTCATTTAAATCATGATTAAAAAAAATGTAACCAGATTTTTTCCTTTTTTTGTATAGCCTTGAGGCCCCTATGCCTTGCTAATGACAGTTCCATGGAGTTGATTTCCTTCATCAGAAGCCACCAATCAAAGACAGCTGGGATATCTTTAGATATCCATAATCTAGCGATGACTAACCTGGCACAAGCGAAGATGATAGTTATTAATTCTTTATAAGGACAATTTGTTTCTTGGATATCTAATAAAACCAGTTGTGCTGAGAGTGGTGGTGTGACGATTTGTTTTTATTTAGGACTTCAGATAGTTCTTTCCAAAATGACAAGAGCGCTGGACATGAATAAAGCATATGTTCTATGCCCGCCGCTTCATGGTCACATTTTGGGCACTTAGTTTTCTTATTGACTTGATTGCCCCGTGCCCAACTAGCTATCCTCTGCGGTGTATAATAAAGTTGAGTGATAGTTCTGTACGTCTGTAATCTCAAACTAGTAGACTGCACAATCGAGTTTATGTGATGTAAAGAGTTTGAGATCCGTAAAGGATTAATATTCATACCCAATCGGAGAGACCATTTGGCAGCTATTTTCGTGTAGTCTTCGTTTTTTCCTTGTATCAAATATCCATACCCTAGACTTATTAATGATTTTACTTTATTAGAGTATAGACATTTGAGTATGTCTGATTCAGTTGCTTCCGTAATTTTCATTTTAGAAAGTAAATAGTCCCTTATCTGAATATATTTAAAGAACATACTGTCGCTTAAACTATAAATAATTTTAAGTGCTTCAAAATCTAGAAAACCATTCTGGCCATAAAAATCCCCTAGTATGTGAATGCCTTGTCTCTTCCAAAAAAAGCCTGCTCCATCAGAGAAAATGTCAGGAAACCCTGGATTATCCCATATTCTAACCTCTGCGTTGTGATATGTGATTTTCCCAATTGTCATTATTTGATCCCAAATTTTCTTAATATGTTTGACTGTCTTAAATTTCACTCGCTTGAAGTAGTTTGGGTCTTGCAAGCGGTATAGGAATTGGTTACTATCCAGTCCCAATATAAAACGGTGGAAAAATAATGGAGTTTCGTTTTTTAGCAAACTTCTAATACGACCAAAAAAAGAGGCTAAAAAGTAAAACCTAAAATCAGGAAATGTTAATCCGCCCATTTCTGTTGACAGTGTTAATAATTTCAAAGCCCTTCTCGCTTTTTTGTAAGCCCATATGAAACTGCTACATATGCCCTCCAGTTTTTTGAAGAACATGTTATTGGGTTGCAAAGGGATGGATCTAAATAAATATAGCACCTTCGGCAGAATTTTCATTTTTACTAGATTAATACGTCCCAAAAGACTTATCGGGATCTTGTGCCATTTTTGAAGTGACTTTGCAGTTTCTTTTAGGAGAGGATCATAATTTAGTCTTATAATTTTATCAATATTGGGTGCTAATTTGATGCCTAAATATGTAGCTCTTGAACATAAGCCTTGGATAGGTACCAAAGGTTTGTAATTGGCTATTACCTGTGTTTTACCTACATTTAGTTTGTAGCCTGAAACATGACCGTAGCTAATAGCTTCCTTTATTATTTCAGGTGTAGCTTTTGCTATGTCTGTGGTAAATATAGCTATATCGTCTGCAAATGCAGTGATTTTCAAACTCTCTCCACCATGTACAAATGGTTGAATATTTCCTTGCTTAGTTAGTGCATTTAAGAATGGCTCCAAGGAAAGAGCGAAAAGTAAGGGAGACAGGGGACACCCTTGTCTGGCACCCCTCCCTATTACAAAACTCCTTGACTCTCTCCCCCCATAGCTGATTACAGCCTGCGGGCTGTCATATAATGATCGGACCCACTTCAGGTATTGACCCTGAATGCCTATCTTCTTTAATGCTTCCCACAGATATTCCCACCCCACTCGGTCAAATGCTTTTTCGGCATCTAACATTACCATTCCGAGTGGGGTGAGGGTAGTCAAGGCGACATCAAAGGCGGTAATTGCTGTGTTTACATGTGCCGTTGTGTCTCGCCCAATCACAAAACCATGTTGTTGTGGGTTAACCAAAGTCGGCATATTGGGTGCTAAACGATTTGCTAATATCTTAGAAAAGATCTTAGCATCTGCATTGAGCAGTGAAATCGGTCGATAAGAGCCACAGTCTTCCGGTGTTTTTTTTTTTTAAGAAAAAATACAATTTTGGCTATTTTCCATGATATAGGTACTTTTCCCAAATTATCTATAGAATCAATGACATTTTCCAACAAAGGTAATAGTTCTTCTGCGCAGACCTTATATAGTTCCATGGGCAGACTATCCTCACCAGCTGCTTTGCCAGATGGTAAGGCCAGGATCACAGCATTTATTTCAGATTGTGTTATTTTTGAATTAAGGAGTTGCAATTTTTCCTTAACTGTATCTTTTGATGCGGGCATATATTTATCCAGATATTGTGTGATTCTTGCTCTAGAAGGAGTATTATCAGGAGTGTATAAGCTCTGATAGTAATTGACAAACTGACCTAAAATTTGTTCTGGTTGATCATATTCTTGTAAGTCGGACCCTTTAATTTTTTTGATGTCGGTTCTCGCCTTTTTATCCGCGACTTTATATGCGAGTATTTTACCTATTCTGTCTCCTCCTTCATATTGATTTAGTTTGTATTTATGTATTTTAGAACAATATCTGTCTCTTAGCGTCTTTTTAAGAGAAGATTGCAGTTTTAATAGTTCGAATCTTGTCTCCTGGGTATTTCCATGTTGTGCCTTAGTTTCTGCGGCTAGTTTCTGTTCCAGTAATAATATATCTGAAGTAGCTTTTTGAGTTATCCTACGTTTTTCAGCATTGAGTGTGTAGATAAATTGTTGGGTAAACCCCCTTATGCTGCACTTACATGTGTCCCAAACTATATCGATTTTGGCTGAGTTAATATTGAATTCGATAAATTCTTTAATATGTTTCTTTAGGGAAGTGACAAAGCCCGAACCAGTTAATAAATATCTCGGGAAGGTAAATTGTCTTAAATCTGGTCTTGACTCACCATTCTCAAATTCTAGTAATATAGGGTTGTGATCGGAAGAGACCCTTAGGCACAATTCAATCTTACAGTTATTCAATATACGATCAGTTGCCCACACCATATCGATTCTCGAGCAAGATCTATGGGGCGATGAGTAATATGTGTGTCCCGCTAGTTTTGGGTGTTTATGACGCCATATATCTTTTAGGTTATGCAATCTACCTAGCTCGAGAATCGCAGATCTGACCTTGCGCATCCTGTGCGGAGAGCCGTGTCCAGTAGAATCTAATTTATAATCTATTACGCAATTAAAGTCTCCCATCACTAATCTTTCTCCCTCCCATTCTAGTAACTCGATACTTAAGTATTCAAATAACTTCGGGTCATCTATATTAGGGCCATAAACCAAGCATAAAACAAACTTCTGGTGTTCAATCTGGACTTGTGCTATTGCCCACCTCCCCCGTGTATCCGATGATGTTTTTGTAATTTCTATCGCTATTCCTTTTTGTTTTAGTATTGCCACTCCCCTAATGGAGGCACCCAAAGTTGAGCAGACCACAAGCTCATACCCCATTTGTAAGAGTAATTTCCTGTCTTGATAGCTGATATGAGTTTCAGATAAAAGAGCGAATTGAGGTTTGTACATTGCCAGTTCTTCTTGGACCAATCTCCTCTTTTGTTTGCTATTAAGGCCAGCAACATTCCAAATTAACAATTTTGTTTTAGACATAGCTTACATCTAAGTTCTTTGTCTTCCCTCTGCATTAAATCTTTATTGTAACATTTCAACCTTCTGTATACAACGTCTTTCTTCCTTACAATACATTTTTCTCCTATTTTTCCCCTCCCCCTCCCTCCCTCAACCCCGGACCTTTCCTTCCCTCCCAAGTACCTTTGGGGGGAGTACCCCTCTATCACTTGCTGCCGCTGGTATGGCAGCCTAGTGAGATGGCTAACACAGGAAAAGGCTCTACCCTCTTCTTGAAACAAAGTTATTTGTTAAATCTACAAAGACCAAAACAAATGTGACAAAATAAAAATTATATAGCAAGAAACCATAAAGCTAGATCATTCCACCAATATTTTCAATCCATTTTTGTGCCCCTGATGATCCAGCGTAATCTGATATTTTAAATACAAGCTCCATAGCCTTGCCAGCTGTCTCTTTTATTTCTGCCTTTCAGCTGTAAATTTTTCTGAAGCCTTGACCGCCTCTTCTTGATCTGTAAAGAAGAAAGGTCGCCCATTATTGCTCACCTTAAGCCGAGCAGGCTCTTGTAGGTAAACTGTACAGTTTATAGCTTTGAAGGAGTCAATTAACTTTCTGAGCTCCCACCTTCTGTCCATTGTTTCCTTGCTTAGGTCTGACCGTACAAAAAAAGATATGTTGTCGATAAGAACCGGGCTATTGGGTTTAGCTTTAAATAACACAGCTTGTTTTAGCAAGAAATTTCCAAAGTATATCAGGATAGGTCTCGGAAATTTATTATTTTTGTTCTTTTGGAACAGAGGAAGTCTATGTACTCTCTGCAATTGAGAGTCCCAATCCCAGTCAGACAGATCACTAAACGCTTTTTGAAATAATTTTACTACATATGACCTGACGTCGGCTCCCTCTGCCCCCTCTGGTACCCCAAACAGCCTAAGGTTCTGCCTACGCGCTCTATTTTCCATGTCTTAAACCTTAGTCTCTAGTTTGGATATCCGTGTGACATGTTGTTTAATTAGCTCATCCGAGTGAGTAGATCCTTCTTCGATTCCCACGACGCGTTGTTTAAGATCTTCAATTTCTTGTGTGGCTCCCCCGAGCTTTACGCATACCTCACTCATAAAAGCTTGAATTTTGGTATTATCTTCTCTTAGTTGCAGAAAATGCTGCTGACTTTCTTGCCTTTGAGCGATAAGAGTTTGCATTATCGTGTCCATAGTAGTCAAACTTGGCTGATCTTCAATAGCTGTCCCCCCTGGAGTCTTTCCATCTAGTGGCGAATTAACACATTCCATATTGTGAAGACTTGGTGGCACTATATTGTCTGACAATGATATATGACTGGTTTCAGATATTTCTATTTCCATGTCGGATTGAACCACTTCCACTGCATCAATCCTGGAATCATCCGCCCCCTCTTTCTCAGCCACTACATTTGACATCATTAGTTTGGGAGCTATCTCTAATATAGTTGACTGGGAGTTTTTGGGGTTTTGCTCTTGGATCAGATCAGCTGAAGAATTGGTAGTGAGACAGGGCAGGTTCGTATCCGTTATTGTACCCATAGCCATGTCTTTCTGGGTTGTATCAATTGGCGATGTGTTTCCATCTATGGTTATGTTTGCATTTGCTACAGAGCCAATATTCTCCAGCCCCGAAGACATTTTCTTGCCTCCCTTCTGATGGAAATCTTCGTCAAGGCTAACTCCAGAAAGCCTCAATGCCATATTCTTTACACCCCCTTTAGCTTGTATCCATTTTCTAAGCGGACTGTCATCAACATTGCCTTTAGTCTTTGGCGCAGTTTTGGATACAGAGGAACTATCCTTAGTCAATGATTTGTTGAGGGCTTTTTTCAGTTTATTCCTGACTTTGCTTTTTGTTTTCCTTGAGGCTGTTTGTTTAAGATAGTTCTGTCTATTGTGGGTGATGTCTGTCTCACTATCGCCACCTTCTGACATCTCTTCATATTCAAGATTAGTTCCATCTTCATTTGCCTCAACTTCATCTATTAGTATGTTTGTTAGATTCTGGTCTGGTAGACCATTAGATCCATTAAGGTCAATTACCAGCTGAGTAACAGATGTTGAATCATTTCCTATATTTTTGACAGTCTCTAAATTTTCTATAATTACTTCTTCAACGTTTTCTAATTGTCTGCCACTTGGTGTTGTTCTATCACAATCTGAGTTTGTCTTATTTCCAACACAGGCACCATCTCTATTCAAAGTTTTAATCGTTTGACTAAGATTTTCCTCTGACCTCTTCTCCCCTATAACCTCGCCCTCAATCACAGGTAGTTCTGGATGCTCAGTCAGGCCTGTCTGCGTATTCGATACTAACATTGAGTTGTTGGTAGTTGAACTTAGGGAAGCGTTATGGGTTACTTCACCCCTAGTAAGTGACTCTGACTCAATGTTTCGAGCGATTTTCTTATCGAGTACCCCCGGGCTATTTAAATGTTTGGTGTCCTACATCATACTTCCTTTACCCCCTTCAGTAGATCCTGCAGCAGCTGCCGCCACTTTCCCTTTGCCATTATTTGTATTTTCTGTTACTTTGGAGTTATTCTTAGAGGTAGAAGTTGATATAGTGACAGTACCTGAGCTCTCTTGTCCTCGCTCTTGTCCTCCGTTTTTCCCGGTCCGTGCAGATCTTGTGTTCAACTTAGGCGCCATATCCGTGTCTGTTTCCTTATCGCTCAATCGTAGTACATCCGGCGTTCTCCTCTCAGATCTAGCAGTGGCTGTGCTCAATTGTGCCGCCAGTAATCAGTAATCCGTTAAGAGGAACTAGCCTGTCCCCTTTTCCTCTGGTTTAACGAGAGAAAGGCGTTTTCCCTCTTCTCCGTGCAATCTCTCTCACAGACGCTGGCTGACCCCTACTGACCCCTGCTGACTGCAAGTACCAGCTGGAAGCCGAAAGCTGAGGCCAGCGAGGAAATCGGGGAAATCGACTCTGTCTTCTCCGAGCCTCACAGCGTCTCTCGATGGCACAGCTGCAATTGTAGCCGCCTCCCGCTCAGCCATGAACACACTGGCTGAAGGCGTCTCTCCTGGAGCTTCAGCTGTAAAAACTCCACATGGTCGATTACCGGTCGGTCCGACCGGCCACTGAGAGTCGGCTCGTTCCTCTACCTCCGCCCAATGACCGGAGCCCCTAGTCGTCCCACCGGGCACATCCAAAGCTGCTGCCAGCAAAGAGATCGGCTCTGCGTCCTTTCCGCGTTTTCCGCAGCTGCAGCCACTCTGCTCCAGCCGGTCGCCTATGGGTGGTCTCTTCTCTCAAGCCGTCTGCCTGCTGTCAGAAAACCGTAGCTTCACCATCCAGGCTTCCCGGGACGTCAAGCACCGAAATGCCCCTTCCAGCATTGACCGGCCTCAAGTACCGGGTGAGTCACTAGCTATTTCGCATTACTGTGTCACTAATTTGGACCGAATTTTAGTTCTTCGTTGATTTTTTTAGATATTACCCTGAGGTACCGGGAAGAGCCGACCCGTGCTGCCTGTCTCACCTGGCGGCATCAACCCGCCATCTTGACTCCGCCCCGGCCTGATCCACTTTGGTTCAAGCACGTCTAAAAGTGGTATTGTCAAACAAAGAATGTAAAAATCATCCTTACTAAAAGAAGCATCTTAATATTCTGAGTTCAGACATACTAAACTCTACTCTCCCATCTTGTCCGCATAGAAAGTTATATTTATATGATGTTATCAATAAAGACCCATTTTATCCTACGAGACAGATAGCCCTTCAATATTGAAAAACAAAATTGGCAGTATTTCTCATCAGGGAATGTCCAACTTTTCACATGCACTGCACCTTACCCACAAGGGGCTGGGGGGGGGTACCTTGTGCGTACCTTCGAGGTGACTCACATGTAAGAAAAGGGATGGTTAGGGCACTTGCCAGTTCAACACAGCAGTACCAAACTGCTCACAGACACTGCAGTGGCAGGTCTGAGTGATATTTATTGGCTGCTCATGTGAGTAGCACAATCAGTGCTGCAGGACTGCTAGCAGCATTTGATTTGAAGGCCATGGGCACACACAGTGCACTGTACTAGGGACTTACCAGTAAATCAAATATGCCAATCATGGAATCACCAATTCATAAGAACAATTTACAGAGGGAGCACTTGCATTTTGGCACTGAACAGCAGCGGCAGAGTGCCCAAAGCATCTAGACCAGCAAAAACGAAGTCCAAAACACAGCAAAATAACAGGGGGCAAAGACAAAAATACAGGGGAAACCCACGTCAAGGATGCCAGGGCTAACAAGCACTCCTGCACCAATCACGCATTCCATAATGACGCATTGGCCAAGCTTGTTCTCTTTAACTCATTTACTGGGGGAGATCAACTTGTTGGCTAAGATTGCAACACTCTTGAGGTTGACCCTTGATGAGTATATACCAATACTGGCATGCCCAAATCTTTCAGCCACCATATTTATCTCACGATATATGAGTCTCTTGCAGACACATTATTTCAACCTTCTTATACCGTAGGCCCCTTTCTACCCGGCCATTCTTATTTCTATCAGTAAGACCACAAATGAAGATGAAACAAATCTGAATCTTACCTCTAGCCATAATTTACACAATCAAATAACCACCATTCCCTGCTGCTGTGACTTTTAACAAATGCATTGTGACTTTTTAATCCCCTGATCAACTCCCTAGCCCATCCTCCCCACACCACCACCCAACGTCCAAAAAGTGGTAATAGAACCAGCCAGGTCCTTAAGTGATGAATAGTGCCACCCCCCCACCCCATCTACACCTGTCCAATCATACAACCTACACTAATTTTGACAAACCTTTTTAATACAGAATGGGGTTGAAGAGAAAGACCCCTACAGAGCTACCACCACAGACAGCCATCCGATAAATCCATATTTAAATAGAAGGGTTATGCATAGATAAAAAACTAGCCAGCACTATCCCCCTCCTTCTAAATCTTTGCTCCCCTTGAAACTGAATACCTATTTTTTTACTTCAAAGTCTCCAAGAGTTTTTTGGCTTTTATTTCCGATGTGAAGTAGTGGGCTCTGTCTTGTATTATCACTGTCCATTCAGCTGGATTGAGTAAGAAAGCTTGTTCTCCCTTACTCTGACAGGGTTGAATCACGTGCCTCAGCTACTATCTCTGTTCCACCTTGATATGGCAGAAGTCTGGCCGTACAAAAAAGGAGCAGGTGTTAAAAGTGTGCTGCTGATCTAGTTGTGCCACTTTAAATATTGCCTGGCAAAGGTGAAAGTTTCAAAAAACCACAAATATGGCCCAGGCTTAGCCACATCATAGAAATATCTAGGTGGCTGCTTAAAGGGAAACCTGTGAGCTCTTTGAATTTCATTCTCCCAGATCCAAACATCCAAATCTGGGAAGGCGCTCTTAAAAAGATGAATGATATATTTTTGTGGATCCTTGGGGCACATCTAGATCTCTAAAATTATTTCTCCTAAACCTATTCTCAAGGTCTTCAAGTTTCCACTGAGAATCCGTCATCTTGGACTACAGGGATTCAATAGTTTTTTTGCTGCTAGCCACCTCGGTCTTTAGGGTCACCACCCTTGTTTTCATTTCCACCATATGCTCTGTAAAGTCCGAACAGCATTTTGCCACCTTCCTTACGGTTGCCTGTTTCATTCCATTTGCTGTTTGCATTTTCAGGCTCTCTGAGCGTGTCTCCTCTCTGTGCACCATGACACTCTGTTATATTATGTATATGTCTGAGTACCTGGGTACCTTTTTTCCTCCATGTCCTTCCCAGTTAAGCTGCTTCCTTCTAGGCTAGGAGTATATGTATAATCCTGTAGGAAAGTAGGAACTGCTGCTATGGTTATCCTCACTTTTGTCCTGGTGCTAAGCTATTATTGACTAGTCTGACTGGGATCCTGCTAAACAGGAACCAGTCTATCTGCTTTCTCCATAAATTGTTGTCTTTAGTACTTATCATCCCAGATTGGATACTGGTGTACCCTTATAATGGTACTAAGGTACCCAGGACATGGGTACCCCATAGATCTCCCATGGTCTAAAGCATGTATTATGCCACCCATGCAAGACAATTCAAAATGGAACTACACGCCTGCCATTGCAGCCTGTGTAAGTTTGGTGCTATCACCACATTCTAAATGCATTGGTTTCCTATATCTAGGGTCACTGCACCTAAAACCTATAAGTCACCCCTCTAGCAGACCTTTGCAATCCTGGAAGCAGGGTGCTCGGTTTTAAGTGAGAGGGTGCCCCTGCATGAGCAGGACATCCCTGCAGCCTACGGAGTCCATTCTCTCAGGTTGTCAGTGAAGTAGCCATATACCATATAGAGGGACACTGTGTAATAAAGCGATGACCATCTCAAACTGGCTGCAATGAATCCTATCATGTTTGGTATCAAACAAATTGGAATAATACCCCAACACCATAAACAGTGTGTAAGGTATGTTTCCAAGCACTGGAAGAGCCCTCGCTAGGCTCTCAGTGTTCCGGGTGCCAACCTCTAGACCCGCCCTCCTGCTGCTGAGCCAAGCTTGAGCAGGGGAGGCAGAACAATAGGTATCCTGTCACAGGGAAATGTGAATACCTCCCAGACAGGATTTAGGGTATTGAGACCGGGTGGGTACACTTTCCAGTGCCTCTAAGTCTGCATGATGGGCACATTTGGTGTCCCCATGCATACTCCAGTTTAAAGCAGTCCTAGGAGCCGTTGGCTCCTCCTCTGGCAAAAAACTGGACAAAGGACATGGGAGTAAGCTCCCCCCTGTCCGGACTCTCCCTTGGGAGAGTCCCCTTAATCATCCCAGCCCTTTCCTTAGGGTATTTAAGGGCTTACCTGTGGGCGGGTCCCTAGTTTCATTGTGGGACAAGATTCAGATCAGACACCTTTTCTTCTTCTACTGTCTGGGCACTTTGGACATCGCTGAAATTTGTTTGGGCTCAACTTTGTATCCCTTCCAGTCTGCTGTATCGTTTGTGCCTGTGCACCATACAGGAATCTTCCAAGGCCTCTGGGTATGAAAGACACCTGAAGGAATCTCCCTTGAAGTTAAGGAGCAACTTCCCTGCATTCACAGGCACTGCAACTAAGCCGACCGGTCTGGTGATCCTGAGCTCCTCCGGACTCAATAAGGTTCTGCAACAGAGGTCATTATTTTCAAAAGCTCCTGATGCTTGCCCTGCCCTCTTACCCAGTTTGAGGCAGTATCCTTCATGGTGGATGAAATAACCGAACCCCTGTGCACTGCCTCAACTTGCAGTTGCAATGGCTTGTTGGCTTCCTTCCAGTGAGATCTTTAGGCTCCAAGTAGCCCCAAACTCAAGCACCTTCAGTGAGCAAGATCATCAGCCACTCCACATCATGGGAACTGTGGCCTAAATCTTTTGGTGAGCTGCTCGATGTCCTCTTGTGACTCTAGTGCCTCCGGCCTTTGGGTCCTATTGAGGGTCACGTTTGTTTCTTTTGGGCTCCCCTGATTGCTCAGGGCCTGACCTGACTACCCTGCTTCTAGTGAATCCCCTGGAACTTGACCATGCATGTCCTAACTTTGCTCCTTCTTCAGCCCCTGCAATGATTGCATTTGCCAAGGCTTGTTGGTGCTTCCGCCGGACACCGACCCCTAAGCACTTGACATCCTTCATGCGATAGCTTGAGCATGACTCCTGGTATTTCTCAGCATCACCTGGTACTCACAGCTGCAGAGTCAAGTACATTGTCAACTCTCCTGCAACACCCAATATTAGAGAGCATACGTCTTCCAAGTCTCCTGGTCACCCCTATGTGACATAGACTCTGTTCCCTTTGCTTGCAGGTACCTCTCAACTTGTCCTGCTCACACCTTGATGTCTCGGGAGTGTCGTGGAGACTCGAAGATAAGTACCCAACTTCACCCTATCACCAACCAGTGTCAGGAGATAACACTAACACTCAGGTGGTGACCGGGGGAAAGAGGGTAGGAGGGAAAAAGAAACAGCAATCTGCAGTCTTCGTAAAGGCCAAGCTTCCTGACAATCTTCAGTAAGTGTGGAACTACATAAAAATAAAGCAGAACATTAATACAGGCTCTCCCTATTCTTCTGCCCCGAGTAGATCTATAGTTCTTAATAGTGATTCTCAGTATACCTTCGAGAGCCGGATATTTGTTCTATTCTATTTCTTCATAGGCATAGAGCATACACGGTGTATAAAACAGGACAGGATCCTAGACCTAAAAATAAGGGACAAAGGATTAGCAAAAAGTCTGATTTGCAATGTGATTATTATGTGTCTATTTGAACTAGGTTCACCTAAACAAGAACTGCAAAAGTAGTAAAGAATATAACACTCGACCGACATTAACCAACAATAGGTTAGTTACGAGGCTCCATAAATAAGGCTGTATATTAACCTAGGAATAACCCAATCTGTTCCAATTTACAGATCAGGACGATATAGATATGGCGTAAATCGCAATGCTTGAATTCAGCATCCAATACGCCCACGATAAGAGATTTCAGCTCACAAGACGAGGTATGACCACATTTAAGACGAGGGGACGGTAGTGTCTCGTAATCATGTGAGAACCTAGTCTCAGTGTGCACACTTTGAAACGCGAGTCTAACAACTCGTTGAAATATCAATATCGAGGAAAGTAATATTTAAATGCCGACAAGGCCGACAAGGCAAGTACTCACATAAAACGCAGAGCGCGCCGACAAACACAATGCCACGCCACTGACTCGTCAGACGCCTGAAACCCCATGACCCAGAACGACAACACGGAACTCTAGCTAAACGCAAAGCGTATCTGGGAGAGTGGGGCGGGTATAAATACTCTTCATGCTTCAATGCAGAGATGCTGAGTCTCGCGCATGCGTCCTGAGGGCACCTTCGTGTTTCCACCATCCATCGGTTTGCCAACCAAGTATACAGCCACGACACAACTAGAATCCATCTTTTTTTTATTTTTTATTTTTTATCATCAATGGTCTAGAAATATAGTAAGCAAAGTGGGAATTGTATGTTTGGCCCTTCGTCTAACCCAAGTTCTGTGACCTTATCCTTGTCCTAATACTTATCCCATGTGCTGAGCTTCTTTCAAAGAAATGATGAAACTATCCACTTCTAGAGGGGAGGTAAAGTTGTAAGTTTTGTTCTTCCATACAACTCGTAAAGCAGCAGGGAACTTCATCATGACCTGTGCCCCCAACTCTCTGATTTCCTGCATCCGGGTCCCCAACTCCCACTGCCTCTGTGCTGTCACTCTACCCACGTCGGAGCGAATTAGGTACTTAGTAGAGTCAATTTGAAGAGAAGAGTCAGTGAGAGCCCTACCTAGAATCAGTTCTTTAACTGAGTACGAGAGAAAGTTGACAAGTATCTTTCGGCGGGCGCTCCGACCCGAATGCTGTCTAAAAGGATCCCGGTGTGCACGCTGTATTTCGCTCTCTAAATTAATATCCGGTCTATCCTTCAAAACTCCTTCCCTCAACAATCGACAGACTAAGGTCTTTACGTCCCCATTCTCCGCTCCTTCTGGAATTTTAAGGAATTTCAGGTTATTACGTCTTGCATGGATTTCAAGACGCTCCATGTCCTGCTGCAAAGTCATATTCTGAGCTTTCAAGTCAGCTATTATTTTCGAGTGTGACTCTGACACTTTATTCAGGACTGCCACTTCACCCTCAAGTGCTTCTGTTCTAGTACATATGTCATCAAGCTTATTTTCAAGATTAGTACATTTCTCAGCTATTTCTCTTTGATTTCCTTCAGATATTTCGAACTTAGGCATCAATTTCGCCAAAAGATCTTCATGCATAGCTCTGAAAAAACTCTCCAGATTTCCGTCTGCCCCTCCACCTCTCTCTTCCTCTCTATGGAGCTGTTGGCTCACTTGATCCCTGCTTTCACCAGCTACTTGGGTAGTTTTTTCCAGTACAGTATCAGCAGGAGACTCCTCTAAAACAGTCTCAGGGTCTAATAACAATGGACCATATCTATTTTGGGACTCCACGGAGGAGCTATCTCTAGTATTAGAGCTAGTACTTACATCCATGCTGATGCTGGGTTGAGAAATAGGTGTAGAATCGGAAATTGAGACAGAAATGATATCTGCCTGTAAGCCCGACTGCGATGACACCTGTTTTGTGCCCAAATCGGTGACAGTTTTCTCCATTGTTCGAAAGTACGCCTTCACTGAGGGTGTTGATTTTGGCACAGCTTGCGCTTTCTTTTGTTTTCGAACAATTTCTATTTTATTTCTTTCTGATGCAGGAGCTTGACCTAGAGATGTGGATGCAAATTCAGTAGGTATATCTCTCTGGTGCAGAGAGCGAAGGAGATATCTGTTCTTAGGGACACGGGGAGCAACCGTTACTTCTTCTGATACTTTAAGCGGATCAATAGGCTCGGGATTACTGTCCTCTTTATTTAGCGCACTTTCTTTTAAAGCCCCTGTGAAAACCGCAGATTTCTTAACTTTGGCGACCTCCACTGTGTCCATCCCCTTTGGGCTAATAAGCACGTTCCTCACGCTCCTCACGGTGCCAGCAACAAACAATGTTCTATCCCTAAGAGGACACCAAGTTGAATTTGTATCTCTATTGCCCTTTAATCCTTTAACTCGATAACTCACGGCGCTACCCACGGGACTCAAGGGACTACATTCCGTCCCTAAACCCGAACTGACTGAAAAGCACCCTCTCACCGCCGTAAAACTGCGTCCTCTGCGTCCTCTGGGGTAGACTCTAGCTGCCGCTGATGCGATCCTTCTCCAGACTCCGGACTGATTCACCAAACCAGCCTCCCCTCGAGCAGCTGAGTCGCGGAGTCTGACACGACGAAACTCAGCGTCTGCAAACATCAGGCGAAAATCCCCCAGGTCCTAATGCCGCATAACCAGCTATCCCGCTCCACTCCCGAAGCCGAAGCAGAGCGACAAGAAAAAAAAGGAGAAAAGGCACAAAGCAGAGGTTAGCGGGGATTTCCAAGCAAAATCATAAAAGCCCGCATATGCTCACCGCTTTATGCTTTGTGTTGTATATCGGATGTATATCGGATGTTGTATCTTCAAAGGTGCATATTATTGCCGACCACTTTCCAGGCCAGGACGTCAGCCCGCCGCCGTCTTCCTCCGAAACAGAATCTTAATTCCCACTTTGCTTACTATATTTCTAGACCATTGATGATAAAAAATAAAAAATAAAAAAAAAGTAAGAGTGAAAAGGGAAGGCAAGAAGAAGGGGAAAAAAAAAAAAAAGAAAAAAAAAATGCTCATATATAACCTATAAACAACAAAAAATATATATATACATATATATTCTCATCACGTATGATTAGTGCTAGTGTTGGTTTAGGTGCACTATAATTTTCTTTTGGGGAGGCCACAATCCATGTTAGGGGTAGAGCTGTCGTATGGCGATACAATCGCCAAGGTTGAAATGGGGGGGTTCCTCATGGGGGGTGGGGGTAGATGATGGGAGGTGGATGGATAAAAAGAAAAAATATTTTCTTCATATACTGGTATTAGATGAAACTGACTTGTTAAGCAGAGTGAAATGGAGGCAAAAGACTCTTTCCTTGGTCATAACAAAATTGGATGACGGAGAATAAGACAAAGATAATTAGCTGGAATGTCAATGGATTAAGGGAAAATAGGAAACTTAATAGGATTTGTGAATTTTTGAATAAGTCTGGAGCTAATATTATATTCCTAGAAGAAACCCACCTAGAGCAGCAGGAATGCAAGGCAGCTTTTAAAAATCAAAAGTGGATTCAGGATCTTCTCTGCTCTGAACAGACTGGTAGTACCAAAGGTGTGGCCTTGATTATTAGATCCAACAGTGGGATAAGTGTGGAAAAACATCAAACCGATTATACGGGTAGATGGTTAACAGCATCCTTATTTATAAAAAACACACGGGTGACATGTGCTATATACTATGGACCGAATCAGGACTCTCCAGAAGCACTGGTTAATCTAAAAACTAGTTTTCAAAACTTAAATGCTCCTATTATATTAGGGGGCGATTTTAATTTAGTATTTGATCCTAAATTGGATCGTACGTCCCGAGCTATTTCTGCCACATCATATAAATCTAAAAGAGAGCTCAGAAACATGATGAGGGATTTTAACTTACTAGACATCTGGAGAGTAAAGAATCCAAATAATAGAGACTATTCGTTCTATAGCCATAGACACAGACACCACTCACGTATAGATTTTTTCCTTATTGATCAAGGATTACTTCCAAAGACTGTGTCTACCACCTACATTCCTGCCATCTTATCTGACCATTCTATGGTAGAATTTACAGTGGTATTCTCTCAATGTGTTCAGGTAAGACGTTGGACCCTAGATAGGTCCCTCCTATTACAGGAAGATTTAGAAAATGACCTACTAAAGCGTATAGAGGAGTATTTTGAAATCAATAACACCACTGCGTCAGAACAAACTGTATGGGAAGCATTTAAGTGTTACTTAAGGGGAGTACTTTCTACCATAATGATACAGAGAAATATAAAGAGGAAGAAGACAGAGGAAGACTCGCTGTATAAAATCAAACAAAAGGAGCAAGAGCTTCAAAGAGCCGCACTAGAGCAACAAATCAACTTGCCTTCCATTCAGAAGGAGCTAGAGGACTTAATAGTCAAATACCAGGCAAATCTTGATAAGACTATCAAAGAGAGGTGGGATGCTAGTAGATTGCAGAACTTTTCCTATGGCGAAAAATGTGGTCGTATTCTGGCTTGGAAGGCCAGGTCCGATCGAACTAGAAACCAGATAACCAGGCTAAAGATACAGAGCTCTGGCGAAATAACATTTAATAATGATGAGCTATTGGAAGAAGTTAAGCTATATATGCAGAACCTATATTCTGGTACAGACAATAAAACTCCCACTGAAGAAGCAGCTCTCTGGCTGGAAGAGCTCAACCTCCCATACTTAACTAACGAGGATAATTTGATGCTAGGCTCTTTGATTAAAGAGGGGGAGGTCCACGATCAGCTCAAAAGAATGGCCAGGGGAAAATCAGCTGGCCCAGATGGCCTTCCAGTTGAAGTCTACCAAATGGGGGCTGCTATAATAGTTCCAATTCTTACATCTCTATTTAATAAGATACATTTCGAGGGACAGCCTATCCCACCGACCTGGCTGGAAGCCACAGTAACGTTAGTCCCTAAGCCTAATAAGGACCCGCTTACAGTTGAGTCATATAGGCCAATCTCGCTGCTAAATATAGATTATAAGATCTTTGCTGGGGTTTTGGCGGCGAGATTGGCCAAAGTAATTAAGTCCTTAATACATGAGGATCAGAGGGGCTTTATGCCAGGCAGGCAGTTAAATGAACTGACATATCAAGCCATTGCTGCAATAGATTATGCTTCAGAGCAAAAAAAACCCTTGACTATTGTGGCAATTGATGCCGCTAAGGCCTTTGACCAGGTCCACTGGTTATATTTATGGGAGGCTCTATCTAAGTTTGGCATTCCAGCTAACTTTATAGCATCCATAAAAGCGCTATATCACAGTCCTAAGGCCAAGTTCCTTGTAAATAATCTGCTAACAGATTGGGTTCATATAACACGGGGTACCAGACAGGGATGCCCCCTGTCTCCTTTATTGTTTAATCTTTATATAGAGCCTTTGGTAAACCAGTTAAGATCTGATACTATGATTAAACCCTTCCAGATTAATGAGTTAGACCTGAGATTCGCACTATATGCTGATGACCTCCTAATGTATACATCTAATCCTGAGATATCCATTCACCGCCTATTTCGTCATGCTGAAAGTTTTGGGGTGATCTCAGGATATAGAATCAATAAAGAAAAAACGGAGGTCATGCAATGGAACTATGTGGATAAACTTCCGCAATCAAAACCCCGGATGAGATACCTTGGAATTCACTTAGTTCAGAACATCGTAGAAACATCCAAGGTGAACATGGACAGAGTTTACAAGGAAATCTGCGGGACTTTACAACGTTGGTCTGGCCTACCACTAAACATCTTTGGAAGGGTTAATTTAATTAAGATGGTTATTTTGCCAAAGGTTACTTTCCTATTTAATTCATTACCCTTATCATTTGATCCTAAAGATATCGCCAAACTACAGGGTAGAATCGGATCTTTTATCTGGAATTGTAAATCGCCCAGAATTTCTTTAAAAAAATTGCGACGGAAGTTGAAAGCTGGAGAACTAGCTATGCCAGATATTTTGTATTATTGTCATTCTTTTCACTTTAAAAACTTTAGGTGTATGGCAGACAAAGCCGATACATCCTCTTTAGGACGGCTATTTCAGGCGCTACTACATGGTATCCCTTTAGGGCAAGAATTCTTTTTGTTCAAATTTGGAGATCCAAGATTCTACAAGAAGGTTAGATTAAAGGTGCTAGGAACTGCCCTGAGAAACTGGGTGTTTGTGAGAAAGAAACTGGGTATTCCTTATTACACCCCCCAGGCCCCTATATGGGATTCACCTGGGACGCCAGTATGTCTCAGAGACCAACTATCAATTCCTCTTAAAACAGCCGGTTTTATGCAATGGCAGGATTTTATGGATAATTCCCAGCTATTGGGGTGGGACTCACTCTCCAGGTTGACAAATGGAACTCTCACCAGATTCAAATTTTATCAGTTATCAAGTTGGTGGTCTACCATTCCATGGGAGTTCACAACCAACCCAAAATTTGAATTTGTGATGAGAAAGGGTAGATGGAAAAAGGAGATCTCCTTTTGGTATGAGGCCTTAAATGAGAAGGATGAAATCTCAGAGAGTGAACTTAACAAACTCTGGGGGGAGATAGACGACCTGCAATGTGATAACTTGCTAGCATTATGGGGAGACTCTTTTAAATTGTTAAATATAGTGGTGAAATCTGCCCCCCTAAAGCGCAATCATCTGTTCACCTTAAATAGAGTCTATATAACTCCAAAAAAACTGGTTAAAATTACAAAGCTGGAATATAGCTGTCCACGTTGTAAGGCCCCTGCAGCAGATGATATACACATGTTCGCAGAATGTCCAAGTTTGTTACTCTTTTGGACTAAAATTGGAGAGTTCATATCTGACGTACTCGGCATAAATTTTGAGATCTCCTCTAGGATAATTTTTTTGGGGTTAGGGGCAGAATACCAGCTTCAGGATTTGATGACTAAATTCATCTTTTATATAATTATTCTATCAAGGCGTGAAATTTGTAAAGCCTGGAAGTCAGAGAATGCCCCTACATTCACGGAATGCCTGAAATATATTATTTATGTGAGTAAGTCCGATATGGCTTGTGATAGTTCTAGTCAAGATAAGATCTGGGCGGCCCTTGTGGCTTGGCGGAACCGATGACAGTATTCCTATGATTTCACCTGGGCACTGTTGGTGCTTGTTCTCCTGCCGAAGAAAGGGTCTTCAAGGTCGAAATGGTATGGAGCGGACACAGCAAACAGCCAAGTCTAGAGCGGGGTCTTCGCCCTTCCTCCCTACTAAGGATATAATCCTCTAAGTTTCGTGAATCGCAATGTAGGGAGGAGGAGATGCCCTAACTAGAATACCCAATCTGGTATATGAGGAATACAAAAAAAACAAAACAAAAAAAAAAACAACTAGAATCCATCTTTGGATTCTACCGGACACTTTCTCCTTCTTCAGAAGCAGCACTTTCCTGTAGTCCTCATTGGGTTCAACAGCAGTTTCTGACACCAGTTCACACTTATGCACCCAGCTTCCCTGGTGTATGTAGCGTGGGTACAAGGGTATCCATGGGTGGGGTGGCTCTCCAACCTTCTGTCTTCCACAGGGTTTCTTTAGGTTCCCTGGGAAGGGTTCTTCATCTTTAAAAATCCAACAGCGACTTAAACATAGACTTGTACAGAGAACGTGGTTGTGTTCCCACACAGCAAACAACCTCTGTGGGGCTCCTAGTCTCTCATCTTGGGTGGTTCCATGGGTCCCCCGCACTTCGACTTCCTCTCGACATCGTCCTGACTGGAGCTGTGGTTCTTATACTGCTTTCTTAGTATATGGTTTGGTCCCCCCGGGGCCCACTGTATATTCTGAGCTATTTACTGAGTTTCTTTGCAAAGTATTGTGTACATTGTGCATATCTCCTGGTAGGAGATATTTGTATGTGTTAGAGAGTATTATATAATAAATACATATTTTTATAAATACCTTGTGTGATTCTTTTTCACTTAATCTATACTATAAGATTGCATTCTGGTAAAACAAGCTGCTTTACACTCCTTCTAGACTAAGCCTGAAGTCTGATCTCCACAGCTACCACTTAGAGAGCTTTCTAAGGTTGTCTAAGACCTCTTAAATCACCATAAGGGTTGTTTCGACTGGTGCAGGGTGCCAACTTAGAAAAGTGGACAACATATACCAGGCCAGCTTCTCACAAATCCCACTTTAGTACCTGAGATTTTTTTTTCACTTTCGGGAGTTCTGCCTGCTGAACTCCCAGGGGACCTGGGGACATATTATCAAGAGGGTTTATCTCCACTTTTTTGGCTTTAAAAGCCAAGAAAGGGGAGATAAAAGTATCTCCCTATTCGTAAACACCAGTTAGCGACAGCTAGTAGGAGATAGCGACCATCTTGGGCCCCACTTTGCATGTCAGTGATATTTATCACTAATGACATGCAAAGTGGGCGTGCCAAGATGTTAGCGACTGGAAACAGTCGCTAACATCGCTATTTCCTATTACCAACTTTTGGAGATATTCGCGCTAAGCGCGAATATCTCCAAAAGTGAACACCTGCCCTGAGCAGTTCTTAGCCATGTTATCCAATGGGAGGTGGATAACATGGCTAAGAGCATTAGCTCGCTAATGCATGAATATCGCTTACTTTTCAGCGATATTCATGCATTGCGGCCAATTTTTATCGCATTTGCGATAAACCTTGGTAATACCAAGGTTTATCTGCGATAAAAATCGGCGCAGCTCAGCGTTAATTTTTTCACGCTAACCAAGCAATAGCGATAATTATCGCTATTGCTTGGTAATATGCCCCTAGAGTTTCCTCTTTATCCACTGGTGAGCTTTTATCACTGAGTACACTATCTCGTGATTCTTCTGAGCCTCTACTGCCTGAGAGTTCTTCCAGTGTTACCTGCTTGTCCTCATGACCATTTGAGTGGTCAGACAGGTAAAAAAAGCTCACCTGCATTAACATCTGACTGGGCACCAGTGTTGGCATAAGTCTCCTGACTTGGGATTTTCTGGCTATTCTCAGATGGGTTATCCATTTTCTTAAGCTTTCTGGATTGCAAGATGTTAAATTGGGCCTCTCCTGATGCCGTTTTATTACATTTCTCCCTGGCTCCAGCCTATTAGCCCCTTTAGTCAAGATTTGCCCATCCGAGTTGAAACTACATTCTGAACTCACAGTTGTCTCAATGCCAATTTTGATCACTCCAAAATTCGAGTTCAGGAGCATTTGGAAACTGTTGGAATATCAGAGTTTGTCCTTCAGTTGATCCCCAGATACCTGTGTGGTCCTATTGCTGTGAACTCCTGGGAGAGGGGTCCTTTCCATTAACGCTGGACTCAGCCACAGTGACAGTTTTCTTTTAAAAAAACTATCTGAGATGTTGGTTTGTCCGTGGCAATGTGTATTGTTGCATTCAGGACCACAGGTATTAAACTCAAGGACATGCCACATGTTGTGAGTGCATTTCCATTAAAATATCTATCCAGTTCCCATGATATGTGGGAAAATGTAAATGTATGGCCTATGCCAAATGCATATTGCCAAACAACTATGGTTTACTGATCATGTGTCAAGTGCTGCTAAAGTGACATTGAAGTAACTACAACTACCATGAGGCCTTGTCACTCCAACTCTAACCAAGGTGTTAGACTCCTAGTCCCCCTTCTCACTTGTCTCCTATGTCACTACTTCAATGTCACTACTCATGCAGGTTGCCATTACTTAAGTGTTGCTAAAGTGAGACTGAAGTGAGTACAACTACCAAGAGACCTTGACACTCTGAGTCTAATCAAGATTCTATGCTGTTTTTGACCCTTCCCATTTGTATCCCATGAAATTACTACTGATCTTCCCTATTCATGCTGGTTACCATTACTCAAGTGATGCTAAAATTACATTAAAGTGACAAAAATTATCATGAGGCCTTTTTACTCCAACTCTAACGAAGGTGCCACACTGCTTTTGCCCTTTGCTCACTTGTCTCCCATGTTAAAACTGATGTTAACAGTTCATGCAGGTTGTCCATTTCTCAAGTGTTGGTAAAGTGACCTTGAAAAGCTACCACTACTACCATGAGGCCAGTGACTGGAACTCTAACCAAGATACTACAATGCGATTGCCCCTTCTCACTTGTCTGCCATGTTACAGCTGACATTAACTGTTCATGCAGGTTACCAGTTCTTGAGTGTTGCAAAAGTGAGACTGAAGTGACTACAAATACCATAAGGCGTGTCACCCCAACTCTCCCCAAGATGCAACACTGCTTTTGCCCCTTCTCACTTTCATTCCATGCTGCTACTAATGTTAACTTTTCATGCTGGTAACCATTTCTCAAGTGTTGCCAAAGTGATACTGAAGTGACTACAACTACCAGCATGACTCCCTCAGTGATGACAATGCTCCTGAACAGGTGTACATGGATGACGATCCTGGCAAATCTGGTCAGCCTAGGCAGATGCCATCAGTGAGGCTCACTGTGCCTACAACCAATCCTCCCACCACAGCTACAACAATGCCGCCAACCACTACCCCCTCACCTGTGCACCTAGCACAGTAACTACCATTCTGTGCCTCCATTCCTCATTTCTGATCCGGCTAGCACCACACCAGTCACAGAGGAACCAAGATCCAGTGGGAGGGAGCAGTCTATGCCAAGGGCACAGGGCCAGAGGGGTAGGCATTGTAGACCCCCAAAGTGAGCCAGTTGAGTACACCGGCAGCCAGGCTACCATCACCCAGGTTCTTGGAGTCTTACAGGATTCCCAAAGTGTGTCAGACCAGGTTTTGACCGTAATCCAGGAAATGAAGGAGCTGTAGTGGGACACTTACCAGGAGGTTACTGACATCCACACTGCCGTCATCCACATGAAGGTGGGCGTCGTCTGCACCAAGATGGTTAGAGTGTTGAGGGACATAAACAAGACTCTGATGGAGGATGATACACCTGCAAATGCCTCTGTCTCAGCAGCTCCAGATCCACCCTCTGTGTAACTGAGGGAAGGTCTACGGAAACATCCATGAGCTCAGGATGGTAAGACACCCACTACCAACAGTAAGAACCCTGGTTCCTAGTGTCATTCTGTGTGTGTTACACATTCACTTTGTTGACTAATGCTGCCTACTTTACCATATCTGATGGGGGGAGTAAATTGGACTTTGAACTTCAGAACAAATGGACTCTACTACAATGGTTTCGTCCACCATGACTGAAGACTTCAACTTTCTGTTGTCACTATTTTATTTTGTACTAGATTTCTTGTGCTTGCTCACTCAAATAAAAATGTGTATCACCAAAGCATTGGCACCTGTTGTAATTCTCACAAATAACATTGTAAATGTATTACCATGCAAACTTTGCGAAGTAAAAATGAGGGCGTTCTGAAAAGATGGATATTTTGTCTGTATATTTTTTAAAAATCAGGCTCACTAGCATGTCATACAAACACTTTCTTACAAGTGCTTGGGTGTACAAAATCTTTATTCCATAGTTCAAATCATAGGCTGAAATGATGTCAGACACGTAGCAAATAAGGCATCCTTCAGTTATACTGGGTCAGTGATTGCATAACTACTTGCAGACTCTCATAGCATGGAAGGAGGGCAGACATCTGACAATATCCCACAGAAGAGGCAACAACAAATTAGGTTTACATCATCCGCTTGAACAATTTTGACCACTTGACAAAAGGAATTATTCAACAAATTAACAAATAAACAGACACATACTAGTACAACTGTTTCTGACCACAGGGTCCTTTCAACCCAGTGTTGCTTGCATCTGATGGAATGTCACAAACAAATGTCAGTGATGTGCTACAAGCACTTTACTCTACAATGAAGTATCACAGCAACAGCTACATCCAGTTCATAGTCAATAAGGAATTAGTCAATATGAAGACTGGATAGCAAGATTTAGGAACAACACATATTGGTTTTGATGACATGATGGCACTCATATTGCCTTAGGACCAAAGTACCACAAGGAACAAGTGCAATAGAATCCAGATCACTTCCATCCTATCACTGTGCAAGCCATCTTGGTACCAGCTTTGTGCACCCAAACTCTGGGAAAACAGATAACCAGGAAGAATCCAAGTCCACTTCATTTGTCTGAACAGCATCATATTCCTGCTCATGTCACAACTCTGAAATGTCCAAATGAAGATAATATGGTGTAGGTAGCCAAAAGAGACCAACACAGATAGCTTAGCTAAGAAAACATACATATGTCACATATCACATTGCCAACTTCTGGAGTACACAGTCCAAAACAACATTCACAGATAAACAAAGCTACACTTACAATAACAGCACCTTTACCCAGATCTTTCCAGAGACATACTCAAAGTCATCACATCTCACACCATACTTGCACTCAAGGAAGTACTTCTGGATAAGATCCTGACGCAACCAAGTTCTTCCTCTTTACCATTGTCATCATCTTCTTTTGGCATTCCTGGGTCCCCACCCAGTGGGTCTTCAAGGCCCGCATCCTCTGCAATGTAAGGGATGCTCCCTCACAGGGCTATGTTGTGGATTATGCATCAGGCCACAGAGATCTTACATAACATTGTAGGTGAGAAGAGGAGGGCTCCCTCAGTCCAGTGCAAGCATCTAAATCTGGCTTTCAGGAACCCAAAGGCCCGCTCCACTCGCTGCTGTGAACTTCCATGGGCCTCACTGAGGTCGAATTTCCCAGGCATTGCAGCGTTCCTCGGTGGTGCCAACAACTTTGGCTGGTTGGGATATGTGAGTCTCCTAGATGGAAGATAGACAGAAAAGTACCATTTAGTTACACATTTTCAGATCATACTACCTGACACTTCCCACACAAAGTTAGGACAGATCACACTTAAATACAAACCAGCACTCTCTGGTAGTAGCTGTGACATAAGCTTGGGCATGGTGTTGTTCAGCAGTAAGTAGTACAAAAGGGGGTGGTGATGGACGGAGCATCTGAATCAATCAAACACTCACACCCAGTCAAAAGATCTGGGTTTAATCCATCACCGTTCTTTAGCCCACTCTGCCACCCCAGTTCAGACATGCCTATATGCAAATCAGTCTGACCATGTGCCTCATGGGAACAGTCCAGCCCAAACTGCAAAGCCATGCCTTCCCTGGACCGGAAACAAGCTTCCAAGGACCGGTTTCTGGCATTCCAGCCGTCTTCAGCCCGGCTTGCTTGAATCCAGTGGCAAAGTGAGCAAGGGACTCACGTCTGAGCATACCCTGCCACACTTATGGCAGTCAAAAGCGGTACAAAAGGGGGTGGTGATGGACGGAGCATCTGAATCAATCAAACACTCACACCCATCACCACCCCTTTTTGTTCAGCAGTAAGTAGGAATCCTGGGCAGATCCTGGGAACCAGGCACAGATGTCTGAGATGTACAAATCTGCAAGGCAGCTAACTTGCACATTGATATAATGGCAGTGCTTCATGTTCCAGTAGACTTGCTCCCTGTCATCTGGTGGTACTAAGCCAATAAAGGTGAAATTGATAGATCCATTCACATGTGGAATGTGTCCAAATCCATAGAAATCCACCTTCACACTGGCTATGTTATGTCTGGGGAAATATATGTAGCTGGCCACGTCTCTCAACATTGCTGTAAGCAAGTCTGTGACAACCTGACTTAATATTGATTGGATTCCCTGTTTGCCTGGTTGTCGCCGTGGGTTGTTCCCTGCACCTGTGGAGTTTCTCTTCTGCCGTAGCTCCTCGCCGGACCGCTCCGCGGGTCCCGCTTCGCGGTGTGGAGAGAGGCGCCCTGAGGATAGAGGGGCTCTGTTCCTGGACACCGGACTTTGGACTTTGGCAGGCAAGTACAGGGCTACGAGCGGACCCGCAGGGACTCAAACTTCCAGGAGTCCCTGCGTGAGGTCAACCCACAACACCTGGGTCGCTCTCCCTGACTGCCCCGCCCCCCGCCCTAGCACTTGAAAGCGGCCTCCTTTCAGATCGCCGTGGGATTCCTTGTTTGCCTGGTTGTCGCCGTGGGCTGTTCCCTGCACCTGTGGAGTTTCTCTTCTGCCGCAGCTCCTCGCCGGACCCGCACCGCGGGTCCCGCTTCGCGGTGTGGAGAGAGGCGCCCTGAGGATAGAGGGGCTCTGTTCCTGGACACCGGACTTTGGACTTTGGCAGGCAAGTACAGGGCTGCGAGCGGACCCGCAGGGACTCAAACTTCCAGGAGTCCCTGCGTGAGGTCAACCCACAACACCTGGGTCGCTCTCCCTGACTGCCCCGCCCCCGCCCTAGCACTTGAAAGCGGCCTCCTTCCAGATCGCCGTGGGATTCCTTGTTTGCCTGGTTGTCGCCGTGGGCTGTTCCCTGCACCTGTGGAGTTTCTCTTCTGCCGCAGCTCCTCGCCGGACCCGCTCCGCGGGTCCCGCTTCGCGGTGTGGAGAGAGGCGCCCTGAGGATAGAGGGGCTCTGTTCCTGGACACCGGACTTTGGACTTTGGCAGGCAAGTACAGGGCTGCGAGCGGACCCGCAGGGACTCAAACTTCCAGGAGTCCCTGCGTGAGGTCAACCCACAACACCTGGGTCGCTCTCCCTGACTGCCCCGCCCCCCACCCCACCTCTTTCTCTCTTATTATTGCACTGTGACTCCGCTGCGCGGGAGCGCGCGGGAGGGTGCCGGGAGAAGCCCGGGACAAGGCGGGACCGTCTTAGGCCGTCCTAGGCCGGAGTAGGCTGGGCTGGGCCTACTCTCTTGGTTTTGTCTCCTGGCTTCTGGTCCAATTAACTGATATAGTGCCCCATAGTCTTTATTAAACCCTAGACACCATGCCGTCCCCGGCAAGGGAAAGCACCCCCATGAAGCAGGGAGGAGTTAAAAATAAGACCTTAGAGAATTACTTTCCGAGGGCTGTGGGGGATGGGGACAAGGAGAGTACTTTAAACCGGCTCAGGGCTGAGCGGAGACGCTCTATAGACAACCTGAAAAATAGACCTCTTGGAGAATATCCCACCACGCCTAGTGAAGAGTTGACCCCAATAGATGATGTCCCAATCCTGCTGAGGGATCGTACAAAAACCCCCCTAGCATCACCCACGAGTTCAACCCCAGTGAGCAGCATAAGCCCAAGCAGGGTGACTATTGATCTAATTTCTCAACCTCCCCCAGCCCCGAAACCTAAGAAAGCTAAACCTAAGCCAGCTGCAGCACAAGGAGTATTTGGGCCCCCCTAAACAAACGCAGGAGGAAGACGAGGTATGCCCAGGGAAAAAATAAACCCCAAACCCCTCATTCCGAGTTTGGGAAGTCATCTAAACCCCCCATACCGACTGTGACAACAGTGGATGATTCACATCCTAAAATTGCTGCACAGGACGGTTTGGCCCCTGTTTTGATTAAAGATATAGCAAATAACATTGCTAATGCCCCCCTTTCTGTCGCCCCGCTAGGCAACTTGGAATTTCTGCTCAGGTCACTACTGTTACCAATTAGTGAAAGCATTAAAAAGGTGGAAATTAGATTAACTATCCTGGAGGCTACACTAAGTAGCATGAAAATCCCGGTCAACTCTCAAGGAAGGCCCCCTGAGCTCATCGCCACTCCAACAGCCCCTAAACAGCCCCCAAAAAGCGTTATGAGTTTAGCCCCGACGCAGGTTGCGCTTGCGGCTGCCCACCACAGCCCCAGAGGAATAGCCCTGCTCCAACGAAGTCATCTAATCCCATTGGGCCTACCCCCCCTGTAAACTCTGTTCCTCCAGCACAGCCTACAGATAGTGCCGCACTAACACCACTAATGAAGCTTCCCCCCAGGTCACATAGACCTAACTTACCACCAGAGGCAAATGACTTTACTGTAGTCATGGCGGGCGTTCCCCCGCTAGAGGTGGGCGAAGCTCAGGATTTTTGTGCCCTAAAAAGCAGGGTAATTAAGTGGCTAAACTTGAATAGACCCTTACCAGTACATCTAAATACCGAAATTATAATGGTCAGAAGGGTTCCATGGGTGGGGAGAACAGGCAAATCCATTATAGGGGATTGCATATTGGTGAGCTTCAGGGACGCTGGAACTGTCTCTCACATTTGCCAGGGAAAGAATAGATCGCAGGTGTCAACCATTCAAACCCTTCATGTGTCTTTCTTCTTTCCCCCTATCCCTGCCCCTGCACATACGCTTCGAACCTATGATAACTGGGAAAGGGTTGGTCGGAGGGGCGATCGTCACGAATTTAACCCCAGGCCAGTATTCAGCCGCCCAGAGCCACCCCTTCATACATTTAACCGGTTTCATTGTCTGGATGGCCTAGAGGGGGTAGATTGACAAATGGATAATGGGTAAAGGGGTCCCGAAAGAAGAGTCGGAGGAGCACAGTCCTGCGGCAAAGCAAATGCCATCGAAATGTGGCATGACGCCTGCGCTGGATGAACCTAGGGCTGTAGATACTGGATGTATAGGAGGGGGACATGGGCCGGACACGGAAAAGTCAGGGTGTGAGTTACAAAGGGGGCACCATGGGGGAGTGGAGCAGGGGGGCGAGGCACTGAGAATTATCTCATGGAATATAGCTGGTCTGGCTGGAAAATTTAATAACAAAGAGTGGCTCGACTATATTAGGAAATTCCATGTAATCTGTCTGCAGGAGACTTGGGCATCGGAGAATAACTTCCACTTGCAAGGGTATAAGTGTTTCTTTGTACCCGCCCAAAAATCAAGATCAGGGAGAGCCATGGGAGGATTATCTTTTTACATAGACCTGGGCCTTCCGGGCAGTTGCTCTTGCCTAGACTGGAACTCCCATAGGATTCAGGCAGTTAGGTTCTCCGGGAAGGGGCTTAGATTTGTAGCCTTTAATATCTACAACAATGAGACAGCGGGAACCCACACCCCTCTTGCCGCTGAATTGGATCACAGGTTGGGTCAGGAAACAACGGGCCAAAAAACGGGGCAGCCACATGCGCTGTTGGTTATGGGAGACTATAATTGCCATCTGTGCCCGGCACTGGTTCAAATAAATACAGACTGGTCCCAATGCCCCATGGAGAAGGGGCCGCACTTTTCCCATACGCCGACAGGGCTAGCTTTCAGTACGCTCCGGCTCAAGTATGACCTTGAGCATACTATTAACATGATGGGGACGCAGGAGGATGGTACACTCCCACCCACATTTAAGGGTAGAGGATGCTCATCCTTCATAGACTATATACTGGTCTCAAGATCTCTGATAAATAAGATAATTAGTGCAGGGATTGAATGGAGTGGTTTCAGTGACCATAACCCTCTTGTCTTGGAGTTGTTGTACAGGGTGGGCTCAAGAAATAGAGTCCAACGCACAATCACTGAGAGGGCAACAGATCAAGGCAGGAGACTAAAGTGGTCCAAAATTGATGGGGAAAAGTTTTATAAGGACCTGGTGGACGCCGGCAAACTTGCCATCAATGACTGTTTAGACACAGAAGTTCACGGATTGAGGCTACTGGATGCATTCGATCAGATTGCTAATCTGATCGACGGTCTACTAAAGACTAGTGTGCCCTTAAAGAACCACGGGAATCCTCGATGGTTCGATAAAGATTGCTCCAAAGCTCTGAGGGAGCTGATAAGCTGCCTTAAATCTAAACCAAGGGTCCCCCATAAAGTTAAGGCGTGCAGAGAAAATTATAAAAAAGAGATTAAGAGGAGGAAACTTGTCTTGCAGGCAGAAGCGTGGGCAGATTTAAGAGAAGCCGGGGAAAGAAAGGATCTAGCGGGTTTCTGGAAAATTATTAATAACCCAACTTTCCAGGAAAAAGACACCCCGGAGATAGGGGCTAATATCCTCCCAGAACAGTGGGTCACCCACTATAGGAGTCTGTATAACCATGAGCCTGGCACTAGTGTAGAGTTATCGGCTATTCCAACTCAGGCTCCACCGGTTGAATTCACCATCAAGGAGATCACTGCAGGGATAGAGGGTCTGACTAAAAATAAAGCCCTGGGGCCCGACGGAATTCCCCCAGATCTGTTTTTGAGTAGCATTGAACTTTGGGCCCCTCTAATGACAAGGGTCATCAACACTGCTATTTCCTGTGGCCTGCCTCCGTCCTGGTCCAAAGCGGTAATTGTGCCGATTTTTAAGAAGGGCAACAGGGACGACCCCAAGTGCTACCGCCCGATTTCCCTGATTGATGTGTCAGCAAAACTCTTGGGAAGGGCAATTCTTAACAGACTGTCCGAGTGGACCGAAGAAAATAACATCTTCTCGGACACTCAATATGGATTTAGGACAGGGAAGTCCACTAGTGACCAATGCCTGAACCTTTACATGCTGACTGCCAAATATACCATGGCTAGTGATGAATCCATTTACATGGGTTTCATGGACTTGGCAGCGGCATTTGACCACGTCAATAGGGAGAAATTGTGGGGCATGATGTTTAGTATGGGGATAGAGAGTGGCCTAATTAATATATTGAGGGAATTGCACAGCGACACCACGGCTAAGGTCCGTTTCAATAGGGAGGGGGGACTGACTAACTCTTTTCCCTGTATGAGTGGAGTCCGACAAGGCTGAATTCTAGCCCCCTTTTTGTTTTCCCTTTACATTAATAATTTGGAGCAGTTTCTGTTAGGTCGAAAGGCAGATTGCCCAAGGGTCGGGCCGCGTCATATTCCTGTCCTGCTTTACGCAGATGACGCGGTGCTGATTGCACGCACACCCAGGAGCTTACAAATCTTGATCGATGGATTCGTCAAGTTCATGGGTGCACTGGACCTCTTTGTTAATTTGGGTAAATCCTATGTGCTCCTGGCGGGGAAAAAAACTACCTCCAAATTCACTTACACAATAGGGAGTCACATTGTAGAAGAGGTTAAAACGTTTCCCTATCTTGGTGTAACATTTGATGGCGCCTTACAGTTTGATTCCTTGGTGGAGGAGCGTTGTGGTAAAATGATTGCATCTAACGGGGCAATAGCTAGCTATGGCAGGAGGCTAGGAAGATGGTCCCCGGAACAGGTGATGAACTTGTACAGCTCTGTATCATGCTCCAAAGTAATTTATGGGGCAGAAGTATGGGGCTTTGTCAATACCACAAGAATCCAACGGGAAGAAAACAAATATTTGAAATCAATCCTGAGGGTACCCCAAAGTACTGCTGGATTGATTGCCCACAGGGAGTTAGGGAGGCCATATATAGAAGACCTGGTAAAACTGAGGCCCATTGTAGCCTGGTTTAAAATCTGGGTCAATCCTGATGCGTCACTCAGTAGAGAAATCTTATCGGATTGTTTAGAGAGGGACAAATGTATGCGCATTCCCTGGCTCCATTATGTGAAGAACACCCTAGAGGAACTAGGCTTTGAGAACCTCTTTACTAACCCTGCAACAATTGTAGCCCAGAATAAGTTGCAAGTAGGGAAAAATTTTCTAGATTTCTAGAGCGGAAAAACCTATGCAGAGCTGAGGCTGAAGGGTGTAAAAAGACAGTGAGGGCCCATTACCTAGTGAAGAGCGTGGAGGGTATGGAGCCATACTTGTACCTCATGTATAACGCACAGGATAGGTTCTTGATGTGCCGTTTCAGACTGAACCTACTCCCATTTATGTTGGCATCACCAGCAGGATTTGCTACATCAATTGAACAGAAGGGGCCCTGCGGCTGCGACAACAGGTCTCCGCAGGACTCCCTTCACTTTGTTTTACTCTGCCCCTTTTATTCAATGCCCAGGCGCAGATTTCTTGTAAACCTCTTAAAAAAAAAACAAATTGGTTCACGCTAGGGAGGCACTAGTATTTCTACAGAATGCTTCAGACCCCTTAACATTGTGTAGTATCATGAATTTTATTAAGGTAGCGATCCGTTTAAGGCTTACTAGGGGAGAATAATGAAATGTTTCTAATTTTATCCCTTTTAAGTGTCATACACTGTTTCAATGTTTGTATTTTATGCTTTGTTAATACTCTGTACAAAGGATCTTGGAAATGTTTAATGATTTTTTACTATGTATATATGTGTGTGCTTTTATGGTGTTTTTTAATCACCGAATAAAGATTCTTTGAATCTAATTGAATTGATTGTAGAGGAAAGCAGCCTTAATGCACTCAAGTAAACATACAGTGGATGTTGTTTCACTGTACACCTCCATCCCTCACCTCGTGGGGATAAAGGCCATAGAATGGGCACTTTTGAGAACTGACAATGTTAGAGCTAACCATGTTTTCCTATTGGAGATACTTCACTTTTACCTGTTCCACAGCTACTTCCAGTGGAAGGGTCGTTTTTTTCTCCAGTCCAATGGCACGTCTATGGGCTTTTCTGGAGCCCCCAGCTATGCCAATACTTTCATGATGAAATATGAGGATGAACATATTCTGTCTCAATCGAACTGGACTGATCATCTGATTGAGTTCAAACATTACATTGATGATATCCTCATTATATATCGTGGGCCACGCTCTGAACTTGAACATAATATCCATAATCTCAACACCATTAACCCACGCATTCAATTCACTCATCATATTGATGCAGTGAACATACCTTTTCTAGATGTTATGATCACTCTGTCTGAAGGAATCATTGAAACTTCCATTTTCACAAAAAGAACTGGTCGAAATAATGCTCTTGCCTACCAGAGCTTTCATCCCTGGTCATTAAAGAGCCACCTACCGTTTTCACAATTTTTGCGAATCAAACGTATCAACTCTAATCAGTCAACTGGCATGCAGACTATTGATGTTTTCAAGCAGAAATATTTATAAAGAGGTTACCCTACCACTGTGATTGAACAGGCATCCACCAGGGCCTTAGGCCTCAAACGAGAATACCTATTGAAAAAAAGCATTAATCCCAATTCACCTCAAAGAGAGGTGTTTGTCTCTACGTACTCTACTCAATCGAAACAGATGAAGTCTATTATACTTGAGAGGTGGGCCCTCCTACAACATGAACCTGACTTCAAAGGGATGTTCTCCGAACATCCCATGTTTGCTTAAAAAAGATCGCAATATTTTAAAGAAATTCTAAACAAACCAGTACAAAAACCACGGGTGACATTCAAAGGCATGATGACTTGCATGAACTGCGCAAATTGCAATAATGTAATCACTGGTAGATTAATTCATCACCCAAGGTCAGGAAAACCCCTTCCCTTGAAGTTCAATACCACGTGCAATAGTCATCATATAGTGTATTTCATCAAATGTCCTTGCGACTTGCATTATGTAGGGAAAACTGAACAGGCCTTGCGCACCCGTATCACTGAGCATAAAAGTCGCATCAGGACTAATACTGCTAGCTCTCCGATCACCCAACACTGGCACACTATGAGACACAAGAAGGACCTTACAGGCATGAGGTGGATAACCTGAGCACTCCTGTGTGCTAAGAAAGCAAGTGTATCCAAAGTTATTTAAATGTTCAAAGTTTTATTCACTTTGTAACATGATGCAAGTAATTCTTCAATCCAAAAGGTATACGTGTTGAAGAAATAAGGTTTGAGAATAATTTTACACAATGGTTTCCAAATACACGAAGAATTATTTCATGGCGTCATAATTGTTAACGTTAATCCATGTCCCCAATGCATTTCGAGCCAGTTGCTCTTCATCAGGGGGTTTAAGTGTTTATTTATAAATGCAGGCAGAAGAGGCAGAGAAACCAACATATGCGGTTAACAGAGTTCAGAATACATGTTAAAGGAAGCTGCTAAATTCCAAACGCTCATCGAGTCCTTTTGGATGAGCGGTGCCGAGTTTGAATATCCAAAAAAGTTCTCTTTGAAGCAGGTATTTTTTAGGGTCAATGCCCTCAGGTTTCTGGGCGACCTCTAGAATGAGGAAGCGGATTTGGCTGTTGTTGTGGTTTTGTTGAGTAAAGTGAGCAGAGACACAGGATTTCAAATTTTTATTTCTAATGTTGCTCCGATGTTCGTTGAGTCTGGTTTTGATTTTGCGTTCGGTTTTCCCTACATAGGGTAATCCGCAAGGACACTTCAAAAGGTACACAACATTCGTGGTGTCACATGTAGCATTCACTTGTAGCAAGATTTGCTTGCCTGAGCTGGGATGGTTCATGCTGTTTCCTGGTATTATGTTGTGGCAGTTCTGGCAGTTGTGACAGGGAATTGTTCCTTTGTAAACGGTAGATTGGGTGGTGCCTGCGTGGTTTTATTAATGTACGTAAATTCTTTGAGCGCTGGTAAGCAAAGATAGGCAGTTCATTGAATAGTTTGTTGAAGTCAGGTTCCACTTGGAGTATTTGCCAATGAGTTTTAATGCTTTTTTAGATCAGATAGCTCTAGGTTGAGAATTTGGAGACAAATACGTTGCGTTGTTCATTGAAAGCGATTTCGGGTTTGGGTTTCAATAGTGTAGATCGATCATGGTGGCTGCTCTTGTGTGGGCTTAAAATACAATTTGGTTGGGGTAACCTCTTTTGAGAAATTTGTTCATAATGGTGGTGCTGTCTTGTTCAAAAGATTCATCTGTGGAAGCAATTCTTTTTGCTCGCAATAATTGTGAGTATGGCAAATGTTTCTTCAAACTGGGTTGATGGAAACTTGAGTAGTGGAGGTAATTGTTGCGATCAGTGGATTTGGTATATATGGATGTTTCTAGTTTGTGGTCCTTGATAGTGATGTTCACATCTAAGAATGCAATTTTGGTCCGGTTGAAATTGTGGGTAAATTGGATTCTTTCATTGATGGTGTTGAGGTGGCTGATGGCGGAGATGAGTTTTTGTTCAGTGCCAGTCCATATTAAGAAAATATCGTCAATGTAACAATAGTAGGTTTTGAGGTGATCTTGCCAATGTGGAACAGATAGTATATGTTTGGTTTCGAAATCATGCATGAAGAGGTTCACGTATGATGGGGCTGCACAATTCCCCATGGCTACGCCGGAAAGTTGAATGAAGAATTTGTTTTGATATTTAAAGTAACTGTGTAGCAGGGTGAATTATATGAGTTCCATGAGAAAAACTTGTAGATCAGGAGGTTTATTGGTTTTGAGTAGAGCCGCTTCCATGGCCTGAATGCCAAGATTATGGGGCATAGATGTGTAAAGCGAGTTCACATCGATGGTGCAGAGCAGAACGGGTGTTTGAGGATCAATGGTATGGTAATGAGTTTGCCACACTATGAGACACAACATTGCTCAATTGAAATGTGGGGTACTGGAATTAGTTGAACATCGCCCTGATCGAGATATGAGTAAATTTCTCTCCCAACGCGAGACACACTGGATTTGGTTCATGCAATCATTGACTCCATCTGTGCTCAAGGATAAATTTGAATGAGCATGCTTTTAATGATTCTGTATATTCATACACTCATTCTGTTCATATCACTTACGCTGCTGCGATTGATGTGAAATGGTTCTCTTAGCAGTGCTTCTGTTTGATTTTCATTCATGACTGTATGTTCATTCACTTATTGTTGTTTGCATATCTGAATTATCATGATTCATTAAGACCTTTTTGCTTGGCCTACCCTGTTGTGCACTGTTTATTAATGATACGATTGACATCATCATCATCATCAAACCACTTTATTCGGTTAAATTAAAACCATAAAAGTACAGCACAAACATATAAGTGCAAAAATACAAAATACAGTGCCAAGAATATAATGTAATCCGGCCACAACAGTCTACCTGTAAAAGGTGCAATACAGTACTGGTCAAATACAGTGCATTTTAGGGCAAAAGTGACAGTGCATCCAAAAAATTCTATATACACATCGTAAAAATTTCGACCGTAATTAAAATAGTTTAGAAAAGATTAAAAAGCAAGTAATCTAAAACCCCGTTGATTTTAGGCTTTCCTCACAGCTATTCCCCAGTCTAACAGCTGCCACAAGAAAACTGGCTATATAAAAAACCTCTTTAGGATCATTTAATAACTGTAAGTACAATAAGGCTGGGTTTACTTGAATTAAACCCTTTCTTTTTTGTATTTGAAATAAAAACCTCTTTCTGATCTCACTATAAAAGTCACAAAACATTATGAGGTACATTGTATCCTGAACTGAGAAGTTATCGCAGGTACAGGGCCCTAACTCTTTCAGTCTGCACCACCCCTTTGAGCTACCTAGAGAGAGGTAATTAAGTTAAAACGAAAACGTGTAAAAAGCATACGGTGAAAAGGCCTAGTAACGATTTTTAAATAGGGTTCCAACGTGGGTGAAGTCTTTAAAAGATAATGTGCTTTTACCGTTACTTTTATCAACTCCAATTCTTCCAGTTGTACGGCCCATAAATTTAAAAGCTGTTTTTTCACCCAGCTAAAATCTGTTCTTGTAATTTTCTCAGGGTCTTCAAAAAGGTACTGTCCGCCAACTGTTCCCAAAGTTTCCTTTACATAAACAAGCCACCTAATCTTGTGTACATGATCCAAAATGAGACAATCCCTGATTAGTCTATGATTAAGATCTAATTCAGGATTAAGGCTTAATTTAAGCCAGAAAATAACTGGAGCCAGCCTAAGTTTATCTGTTATATAGCCCATCCCCAATTTCTGATGAACAGCATAGGTGGGTGTTGACTGGGAGACCGATAATACTCCCCATTGAAATGTATTTTCCTCTATCTGTAATCCCTCCATGGGTCTGTACCCTCAAATAGATGAACCATATGTGGCGATTGCAATACATTTTGATTTATAGATATTCAACATTGCCTCTACAGGTTTGGCCCTCAGCCGTTTTGAAAACCAATTTACGGCTGCAATTGCCCTAACCATACCATTAACCTTAATTTTATGTTGAGCAGCCCATGTACCATTCTCATCGAAAAGAACCCCCAGGTACATAAAAGAGGTCACCCTGGTAACTTCGGAGCTTTCACAATAAAAAGGCCTACAATTTCTTTTACTCTGGCGACCTATACTCATCACATTTGATTTAGCTATGTTTACCCTTAAATCCAATAATTTCATAAAATTTCCAAATCCCTTTAGCAGCTTCTGTAGGCCGACTGATGTGCGCGATATCAAGACAGCATTGTCGGCATACAGAAGCACAGGGCAACACTCCTGATCAATTTTAGGGACATCTAAACTAACTACATCTAAAAACTTGCCTAAATTATTAATATAAAGAGTAAAAAGTAATGGAGCTAAAATGCAACCTTGTCGAACTCCACGGCCAGAACTAAAGTGCCTAGTGCAATTACCATCTTGATCAATCCGTACCCGTGCAGAAAGGTTCTGATGCAGGTCAGCTAAAAAATGAACAAGACTCTTTTCCATCCCCATCTCTAGAAGAACCTGCCAGAGCTTTGACCTGTTTACCAGGTCAAAAGCTGACGATAAATCCATAAACGCCAGCTGGAGTATTCCTCCTTTGGCTAAGGTATATTTACCAATTAACAGGGATAAATTATGACACTGGTCTTGGGTCCCCCTGCCACTTCTAAAACCGTATTGAAAATTCGATATTACCTTATTTTCGTCTAACCATCCCATCAATTTTCCTAAGACCACCCTCCCCAGGACCTTTACAGCAGAATCAATCAGGGAGATCGGTCTGTAACATCGGACATCTCCTCTACTACCCTTTTTAAAAATGGGAACTGTAATAGATGTAGCCCAAGAAGGTGGATGCTTTCCCTTTGCTGCAGTATTAAAAATTTTGGTCAGAACTTTTTCCCAAAAAACAGGATACGTTTTGTATAAATCAGCTAGAACACCGTCTGGTCCTGGTGTCTTATTACTGGACATGGCCTTAATGGCCAGTACTACTTCCCCCTCATTAAAACTCAAAGGCGAGGTTGAGTCTCTTGAGACAGCACAGGGTACAAAATCTGTAGATGGGGGAGTCTCATATATAGCCTCAAAATGTGCTAACCACTGTGCTTCGGTGATGTTACATTATGCCACAGTATTACCACTATCAGAGAAAAAGGGCTTATTTACGATTTCCCCAAAACTGCGACTATTTTTTAGAACATCAACAGACATCAAGGCCTCACAAGCTTCCTTTCTAATATCATTCTTCCTGGCTCTTACAGCTAACTTGTAGTCCTATCTGAGTATGGCCAATTTAATCCTATTTTATGGGATCTGTTTTATAGCACTCTTTAACTTACTATGTGCTCGAGAACATGTGGTATCAAACCATTTCTCTGCATTTGGTTGCCCCTTTTTTACCAGGGCCGTTAGATTCAATGATATTTGTTTACAGATGGCTGTAAAGGCCTCAATAACCACTATGCCCTCAGATGTTATGTGTAAACATATATTCAGCATGGCATTTACCAACAAGAAAAGTATATCCAAAAAAATCTCAGGAATGATCTTCGTCCATTTCAGCCTTCTACCCTGATCAGTGGGTTTAATACTGACCTCGTGTGACTTGTGGGTCGCCCCAAACTGCACTCTTTATTTAGTTCCAAAATGACCAGATTGTGATCACTAAAATGCGAATGTTTAGCCCTATAAAAATAAACACAGGACACTGTGATTGAACAAGCAGCCACCAGGGCCTTAGGCCTCAAACGAGAATACCTATTGAAAAAAGCATTAAGCCCAATTCACCTCAAACAGAGGTGTTTGTCTCCACGTACTCTACTCAATCGAAACAGATGAAGTCTATTATACTTAAGAGGTGGGCCCTCCTACAACATGAACCTGACTTCAAAGGGATGTTCTCCGAACCTCCCATGTTTGCTTACAAAAGATCACCAAATTTTACAGAAATTCTCAACAAACCAGTACAAAAACCACGGGTGACATTCAAAGGCATGATGACTTGCATGAACTGCTCAAATTGCAATAATGTAATCACTGGTAGATTAATTCATCACCCAAGGTCAGAAAAACCCATTCCCTTGAGGTTCAATGCCACGTGCAATAGTCATCATGTAGTGTATTTCATCAAATGTCCTTGCGACTTGTATTATGTAGAAAAAACTGAACGGGCCTTGCGCACCCGTATCACTGAACATAAAAATTGCTTCAGGACTAATACTGCTAGCTCTCTGATCGCCCAACACTGGCACACTATGAGACACAACATTGCTCAATTGAAATATGGGGTACTGGAATTAGTTGAATATTGCCCTGATCGAGATATGAGTACATTTCTCTCCCAACGCGAGACACACTGGATTTGGTTCATGCAAATATTGACTCCATTTGGGCTCAATGATAAATGTGAATTAGCATGCTTTTTATGATTCTGTATATTCATACACTCATTCTGTTCATATCACTTACGCTGCTGCAATTGAAGTGAAATGGTTCTCTTAGCAGCGCTTCTGTCTGATTTTCATTCATGACTGTATGTTCATTCACTTATTGTTTTTTGCATATCTGAATTATCATGATTCATTATGACCTTTTTGCTGGGCCTACCCTGCTGTGCACTGTTTATTAATGATACGATTGTCAACTTTGTTCGTTTCTCATCATTCTCCTACTATGTTCCCCTTTTCCTTTTTTTCACTTCCCATTTCAAGATGGCCACCATTCTATTGCACTTTTCTTAGTCCGTTGTCACTGTTAAATCCAGTGTTTAAAAGCCGTGGTACAGCACGGAGAGCTCGCGCCCATCGGGACCTGAACTTTATTGTTCGTATTGTGGTGATGCTGGCGAACAAGTGAAACTTTTGGTGTTCTTTCAGGCCTTTCGACTTAACTTCACTTTATCGTGAGCATTTCAAACACACTTGGCGTCTTTAAATACAGCTTGCTAGCTGTTAAATTTTTATGGAGCTTCACATTCATGTTTTTCAGGATATTCGACATCCTTGTTTACATTACTTACGCGACGCCAGGCTACTTGAATCTTGGCTGGTAAGTTTCTTGCTAATTAGTCAGCTTTAAGTCGGTTACCCTAGCATTTTGTTTTTCGGTTCGTGACTTTGATTACTTTGATTTTGATTACTTTTTTCGCAGTTATTCACCTTTGGGTACGCGCTTGGATGTTGTCCAAACCTTTTGGAGGTGGTTTTTCTTAAACCCCTCACCTTTTGAGGTTTTCACTCGATTCAGTAAGGATTGCTTTATTTATTTTTCATGCATAGTTTTCCCGCACTTTTTTCACTTTTGGCTACTTTTTTGCATTGACCCTTCGTTTCACTGTTCAATTCAAATGGTGGTTTGGCATTTCTGTGAACACGTACCTCTGTTATTTTTCCTCTATTCCAACTAGCTGTTGACATTATTTGTCATCATTTGGAAAGGCTGTATAATATTCCTAAATGTCTTTTCTACCTCACTTGTAAGATCTCATGTTATTCCACTGTATGATATATATATATATATATATATATAACAAGCAACTCCTTCAGAAAAAGAGCAGAGGCCACAGAGGGGGTTGACAGGGAGATCTCTTTATTCCATTGTTTTCTCTCTTAACAGGCGAATGCATTTCGGCATCTCATATGCCTTCCTCAGCGCCAAGAGTCTCACGGGCAGCTGCAGGTAACATCATGTTTAAATATTGGTCCCTTACTGATTGGTTCAGGTCCGCCCCGCCCCGCCCTCGGGAACAGTGTCCTTTCTCTCCATTTGCAGTGCACTCAGTACTTCTGCACCACAATTCCCAGAATGCAGCAGGGATCCAAGTGAGAAAGGCGGGTGATTAAAGTTAATCATTGCCGAGAATGGCTTTTCTCGATGTCTTGCAGCCTTAATCCCTTGCAAATGATGAAATGTCAGTGTCCCCCTGGGTCCCCCAACCGCATCAACAACCGTGGCACAGAAATCCGTTCGGCGGGGGCTCGACCGTGGATACAATCTTGCCCAGCGTGGGGCCGAAATAGCTCCCTCACCACTCCATCTCCTTCTGGCCCCGGGGGTGGGCCTTGGTGATCCAGTACCCTGGAAATGTGAAAAGTCCGCCACAGCAGATGCCAGTGGATCCAAGGCCAACTTCAGGATGCGGGGGCTTCTGGAGCGCGTCTCTGGCATACGCGCAAAATATAACAAGCAACTCCTTCAGAAAAAGAGCAGAGACCACAGAGGGGGTTGACAGGGAGATCTCTTTATTCCATTGTTTGCTCTCATAACAGGCGAATGCATTTCGGCATCTCATATGCCTTCCTCAGCGCCAAGAGTCTCACGGGCAGCTGCAGGTAACATCATGTTTAAATATTGGTCCCTTACTGATTTGGTTCAGGTCCGCCCCGCCCCGCCCTCGGGAACAGTGTCCTTTCTCTCCATTTGCAGTGCACTCGGTACTTCTGCACCACAATTCCCAGAATGCAGCAGGGATCCAGGTGAGAAAGGCGGGTGATTAAAAGTTAATCATTGCGGAGAATGGCTTTTCTCGGTGTCTTGGAGCCTTAATCCCTTGCAAATGATGAAATGTCAGTGTCCCCCTGGGTCCCCCAACCGCATCAACCTCCGTGGCACAGAAATCCGTTTGGCGTACGCGCAAAATATAACAAGCAACTCCTTCAGAAAAAGAGCAGAGGCCACAGAGGGGGTTGACAGGGAGATCTCTTTATTCCATTGTTTGCTCTCTTAACAGGCGAATGCATTTCGACATCTCATATGCCTTCCTCAGCGCCAAGAGTCTCACGGGCAGCTGCAGGTAACTTCATGTTTAAATATATACATTATATGGGTTGTTATTGTCTTCCATAGATTCCCCTGAAGAAGGGCAATTTTCGCTACCCCAAATGCATTGGGATTTTTAAATTGCACTCATGATGCTACCATGGAATACCATTATTTGGATTTTGTAAAACTTGAACCAATCTCCATGAACTTTAAATAAAACATGCATCAATCCAACGTTTATAGACTACAGATTAAATGTCATTTTTCAAAAGCGGTTAATTGATTTATGTTAAATTGTATCTTGATAAATGAATGCTGTTAATCACGGGTTAACAATTGTTTATGATATTGTACACTCACTTTAGTGACTCGTGCAGTGCACTAGGTTTTCCAGAGAACTCTCTGGTAATTTCTCCACTGAATATTTATTGTGACATTCCACCAGAAATAGCAACAGTTGATTGAAATTAGCATGTGCCCAAAAAATTCTAAACTGAAATGAATTTCACTAGTAGTGGTATTGATTTAGGAATATTTAGGTGAGGTAGGAGGTCAGACTCCATCTGATGACAGGACCAGGATTGTTTGCCTTTTTAAACTGAACTTTGTGATAATGTGTCGTTCTTTCATGGTCTGTGGGTCTTGAAATGGGTGGTACACAGGTGGCTGGCATCTCCTCCCTCTCCCAGGGTACCTTTGTAAGGAGTAAAACAAAAATTTATTATGGTCAGACTGTGCAGAGTAACATATGTGAAGAGAAAGGCAAAAGTCATGTGTCTCAACATCAATGCTTCATGAAGCTGTACACATTTTACATTAACATTGTCAAATCTTTAACATCCAACTGTCATCCAAAAGGTGGCCTTCACAGGTCTGTAACCGAACTGTTATCATCATCAGATCAGAAAATCTTTACATTTCCATCTAAGTGAAGGGAGCAGAAAATGTCATGTGAAAATGCCACCAACTGTGGTGTACAGTGTACAGAGAGGATATAGGCTAATGACTATAGCAGTTGACATTAAAGAACCAACACTCAATATCCTGCAATTTGGGGCAAATCACTTAATTTCTTCATGCCTAACAAAATTGAATGCGTCCATCTGTAACAAAACTGGTGCTCATGTAAAGTGCTCTGATACCTGATGTCTTGGGTCTAGTTTACTCTATATAAAACTCTAAAAAAAAGAAATACAGTGTATAGTGCACGTTTGGCCTATGTACAGTTTTATCAACCACTAACATGGCACCTGCCTGACCTTGCTAATAGAACATTTCGACCGGTGGCCGCAAGTGGTAGTCGACCACCCGGTGGACGGTCGCAAGCACAGCAGTCACAACAATAGGCTAACATTGAGGATAATGACAGTCGCGGGCCAATGGCTGTATGCGCCGACTCAGGTGACTGCATACATAGGGTAAATGTGCGCGGTAGTTGGAATATAGCTCACTTGTCTCCTGACACTCATGCCATCGGGATCGCCTTCATTTTAGCTGCTGTTTTTCTCCTCTGGGACAAATCATTGCACACACTACTGGGAATAGGGCCCAGACATTCACTCCAGAGACCCAGGTAGATGAGGTCCTTCTCTATTCTCAGCTCTATGGCTCACCAGAGAACAGGTAACTATTTCAAATACAGCTAATCACTCTGTTCAGCTTCTTCCTTTCTGTTCCACTGGGCTAGAATGTGGCTCTGGGTACAGTAGCTACAATGAGCTTTGAAGAAACATCATGGCATATGTGAATTGTTATGTTTGGGTTCACACCATGAGCCATGTTTGTATACTGTTAGAAGCAGTTAAGGATGATGTTAGCCAGGATTGATGTCCCATTTATCACTCAGACTTGGTTTTAAATGTGGTAGAGAAGGTAGAGCATCGGCAGGACGTGTAGGATTGGCTCCAAGGAAGCACAGGACATGTAGAGATGAGTACAAGTGAGTTTGGGTCTTATATCCCTCACTTTCTGGCATCTAAGTTGTGGTGGTTGGACCACCTCTGTCATGCCGGCTTTAAAGCAACTTGTAATTGGACGGGCTGATTCACTGGTGGTCGGAGTCTCTCAGCCTTATAGTCCCACTTCATGACTGCCACGCTTGGAGTTGGCTGGTGGTGTCGGCAGTTCGGCAGCAGTCATTGCTAACCCAATCTGCCCAACTAATACTCTGAAGGGTAACACTTGGTTATTATACTAGGCAGCTGTTGAAACGGGATGGATAGGATCAAAGCGGGCATTTTTCCATTGACAAATATGTGACTATAGGAGACATCCCCCTCAACAGATCATGAGGTAAATAGCACCCCAGCATCAGGTAGAACCGAGTGTTCACCTTCAGAGATGTCGGTCCCCTCTGTTCAGCTATTATTAATTTACTTTCTCTCTCTTGAAATCGAGGTCAGGGTCCTAGACAAAAACCCTTATGGATGCCCTAGACCATTCAGGCTTACAATAGAGCAGAAACATGTTGTTTCAATCCAATGGTATGTAAGGATTATAGTATCTACAAACATTACCTGTCAATACTTTCTGATACTTTTTAATTATACCTAGTGTACAACTTTAGTAAAAGAATACGTTTGGGGTATTCCCGAAGGTATTTTTAGCGACAAAACTGGACCCAAGTCATCCAGATAAAATATTAATCTCTAAGAACTCCCTCTGGATAGACCATCCTGAGGTCAAATTCATCCTGGTAGGATCATCTTACAAGGGTAGGATGAGGTGGCCTTTGATGAAGCATGTCACATTACATGACGGAGCCCACCTCGTCTAATTCTCAGAATTGTCAGGTTTAGTAGGAGACACACCAACAGTATTCAAATAGGATCATTCGAGTAGCAACTGGTACCTACTTCACATGATCTTAACAAGAACACCAAACCATGTTAGATCATCTTTGACCTGGATCATTTATGACCTGGTTACATACTTCCTTTAGGTACTTTTTTTAGGCAACAGACCCACTGCTTCACCCTTATCTTCAGTGATCATGTTGGCTGATAAGGGTGGAGCAGTGGTTCAGTGGCCTAAAGAAATATAACTAAAGGAAGGACGTAACCAAGTACAGAACCAAGCCTTGTACAGACAGGTCAAAGATGATCCAACACATAAAATGCAGGGAATCATCAAATCGGTCCCATTGCAGGGACTGGGATAGGGAATACTAGGACCCAAAGAGTATGACTTTTTTAACAAAAAACATCCAAGGATTCCGCTGATCTACTTTTTACATAAGATCCACAAGCACTTTATTGAACAACCAGAGAGACCCATCGTTTCCGGGTGTGACTCATTATTGGAACCTATTTCCAAGTACGTGGACATCTGTCTGAAACCTTTCCTGCAAAAAGTTCCTTCCTATTTGAGAGACACAATGGATTTTATTAATAAGATCGAAGGCCATTAATGTAACTCCTCTGACCAATGGCTTGTCTTGTTTGATGTTTTGTCTTTGTTCACACAGATCCCCCAGGATGAGGCCTTAGAAGAAAGAGTTCTATTTTGAAAATCGTGAAAGACCTCATCAGGTTCCGCCTGAATTCATTCTTTAACTGGCTGCAGTGGCTCTCAAAAACTATTTCAAATTTGAGGACAAATTCTATATTCAAATGAAAGGGACCACGATGGGCAGTCCCTTTGCACCAGAAATGGCGGATCTCTACCTGGCAAGATTTGAGGACAATTTCATTTACAATGACAATGCATTTATACAATATCTTACACAATGGTATCATTACATAGATGACATCTGGTGCCTATGGAATGACCCAGAAATGGGGTTAACAAGGTTTTTTGATTGCCTCAATACAAGATATCGTGGGGCTGATTCACAGAACTAATCTGAGATAACATCCTAAATTAACTACTATTGGTATTCACCGAAGGCATTTAGTAGTAATAAAGTTAGGACTCCTAACTTTATTACTACTAAAATGAGACAAAATCCTAACTTTACGACTTTGGGTATTCACAAAAGGCATTTAGTAGTAGTAAAGTTAGGAGTCCTAACTTTACTACTACTAAATGCCTTCTGTGAATAACAAAAGTAGTAAGTTTAGGATTTTATCTCAGATTAGTTCTCTGAATTGGCCCCACTGACATCAAATTCACCTTTACCAAAAGCAGGACATCCTGAACATTTCTAGATTTTGATTTGAGACCCATCGAGAATGAGCTTAATACTACCTTACATCAAAAGCCAATAGACAAGAATACAATCCTCCATTACAAAAGTTTGCACTCAAGGAATTTGAGGGATAATTTACCCTGTAGGCAGCTATTGAGGATTAGACACAACTGTTCATGGAGAAACGATTTAGAAATTAATGCAGGGGCATTGCATGATCAATTGAGAGACAAAGAAGATCCCAGAAAGTTGCTCAAGCAATTGAGGAAAAGAGCATGGTTCACACCAAGAGAATGCCTTCTGTCAAAAAAGATTAAACAACGGATGGACAAATTGGTTTGTGAATCCACCTATGGCCACATACAAATAGATTTTATCAAACAATACTAAAGAATTGGCACCTTGTATAAAATTTGGAATGTCCTTTTGATCCACCAATGTTTGCCATGGAAAAGGACACCAGTATATGCCAGCAGCTTGTAAGGGCAGACATCTCATCATCATCAAAAAATCAAAAAAGAAAGATCTACTTTCCCAATGGATTTAAATCCAATCGAAGGCCATCATAAATGTGGTAATTGTGTTTCCTGTGAATCTACCTTGGAAGGATTGGAATTTTAGCACAACAACATCAAATGGTTACACAAAACCTGTTTGAACAGTAGGGCTAAAAATTTTGTCTACGCAATCATCTGCCTATGCTGCAAACTTTATATTGGTAAAACGAACCAAGAAGTGAGGTTTTGAATTGTTCAACATTGTTCATGAATCAGAACAAAGGTCTTAAATGCCCCGATGGTCAGCCACTTCATACAAGACAATCATAGTGAGAAAGATTTTAAAATTTACCGTATTGTGCGTAATAAAACAAACCCCCCCAGAGGAGGAGATGTTGAAGCACTGCTGCTGCAAAAGGAGGCATACTTAATTTTGAAATACAACAGTTCAATTGCAGGTCTAAATGAAATGTCTGAAATCTTCAGAATGTAATTCTCTGTGCTCCACTCTAAAACATATAAAAGGAGGCTGAGGAACCAAGCTTATATTTCTTTGAAATACACAACATTTTGTTCTAATTAACAAGCTTGTTCAACATACGGGCAATGCATGAATTACAAGGCCCAGGATACATCAGGACGATTTGCTAAGTTTCTGGGCTCGTCACTGGAGAACCGGAAGTCTTGAACATGTGATTAGGCAGAGTTTTATGCCGCAGCAAACACCTGATTAGTTGGAGCCATAATCTGGTGCTGCACACATCAAATGGATAATGAACTGAGATCAAAGTAAGTGAGCGCAACCGCTGAGCGCACCGATTTGAATTACCAACTTTCGTGCTGATACAATTGTAGCTCATGCTTTCTATTGCAGATAACAGAAAACACGTCCTCATTTGATATTTGAAAGTAAGCCCTTTGATCATGTCCACAATAATTATGATTAGGAAATGGACACAAACACTGATTTGAATTTGCCTTTAATATTCACAGAATATTTCTCCAAAAGACTGCATCGTAAATCAGAGGCTGTTGTTAAAGATTCCCCTCAGTGCTTTCGGAAAGTAAGTCAATCGGCTGTGGCATTTCTTGAATAAACACTGGACCCAATTCTATTAATGTTAGTGGTTCCCTGAATGTTTATTGTTTGTGTTTCAGACCGGATGGCCAGCAACATGAGTGGCACTGCATCTCTATTAATAAGAAGACGCTTACAGCAGGTACTGTTCTTTTTTGAAACACGATGCATAAAAATTAGGAGGGGCATAATTAAGAAAAATCCCTTTTTTTCTTCTTTCAATGATTCTATCCTGTCCTAGCCCTGAAGAAAATCCTAAAAGGCACATTGGGATTTGAAACGCATCGGCACGCTTTACCATTGGGGAAACAAGTGCTTGAAATAGGAATAGCTTCAAAGGGGATTAGTCTCTAATATGTTAAACCTTAGGCTTGAATACTAGTTCCCCTTGGTCAGCAACCCCTGAATGTTTTGTTAACATGATTATGAACTCTGTGGAGGGTTGCTTTGTGCATTCTTTACTGATTGAACATTCAGATTTATTTTTGTTAGAAAATATTTTTGATTATTGTGTTAGTTTGTTTTTATGTCAATGTAAACAAGCAGTGTTAACTTGTTCTGTGTTTGAATATTTTGACTAAGGGGTCCATTAGGATAGCGGGCGGTGGCACTACCGAAACGATGGCGGGGCGGAAAAACAGCTTTTTCCGCCCGCTAGCAGTGGAAATCACGTCCGCCACATTAGGATATGTAAACACAGGTCATTTCCCGTCCGCCGCGGAGCGCCTCGCTCCGCCATCAAGGTGCGCCCGCCACCGCGGCGGCTGCAGCCAATCGAGACCCTCTGCCGCGGTCGATGACGTCCGCCCCGCTCGACATATTAGGATGGGCCAAACAAGCTGACGCACCGCACCGGAGACACCGCACAGCTCTAGCAGGCGGAAAGTCTACAGCGGAGCACGCACGCCGAGATCCGACATGAACCCCATGGACCCAGCCCTCCACATGCATCCGGTCATGTACCTGCTGCAACACTATCGCCAGATGGGCCGCCGCGGACGCCGCCGCAGGTACGTCACTACACATATACACCACACAACACACATGCCGACACAGGTCCCAAGCACAACACTGGCATCCTGTTGGGGGGCACAACACATCCACATGGGCACCCACACATCACCCACCTCAGAACAAGGCACCCCACGGCATCCGGAACACACAACGTCGGCCAACCTGCAGCAACGTCACGGTCACGGACACGTCACCGCCGCGGTCAACACATGCGCACAATGCAGAAGGCAGGGCAACACCAAGGCATGGACACATTCCAAACATCACAGCGACACACCACCCCGACCAACACTGCACACCACCCGAAGTAGTCACAGGCCAGGTGCCAATCCCGTGCACCCCCTTGCACATCAACAAGCACTGTAACAACAAGCACAATACACACACACTGCGACACACAACCAGGGACAAAGGCACAGCAGGATTGCCTGACAACGGACACACAACACCAGTGCACTCCCCACAGCCCACACAATTGTATACAAACATCCACACAGGGCAAGACAAAACATACAACAGGCATACAACTCCTGCCTGACACATGTGTGTCTCACACCATACAGGGGCAACATACATACACTACAAACTAACACCCTTCACACTGCACACCTCTGCCACACACATGCCATGTAAGCCATGCCACCAGGACCAAGGGCCAACACAAGACGACCATACACATACACGCCAGGGCACACAGAATGGGAAACACACACCTCATCACATCATAAACATCTACTACACCCCAGCACAGCTGCACACCCTGTGCTGCCAGTGTCCCCCAAGGTGACCTGTGAACAGTGTATGCAGCAATAGCAATTCACCCACACGAAAACTGCATGGCCTGCCAAATAACCATCACAGAGTACAACATCAGCAGGGCCACAATGGACTGAAGAACCTGTCCCCCTGTCTAAAAATCATATGGCCACATACAACCTTGCAATGGTGATGTACAAAATAGACCATGGAACTCAGTCAAACAAGAAAATGACTTTAATCAGTAAGGAGACAGAGAAAACACACCATAATGTACTGTATTTATTCACATATTGCACAGATGTAGCTACACAACATAAGTAGACAACAGCAACTCTCAAAATCATGTGCAAATGCCATAGACTATGCACTGGTGAATCACAATCGGGAAGTGCAAAGTCCTTGGCAGGGCAGGGTACAGCACATCAGAGCAACAGGCCCAGAGTCCTTGGCAGGGGAGAGCACATCAGAGCCACAGGCCCAGTGTCCTTGGCAGGGCAGGGTACAGCACATCAGAGCAACAGGCCCAGAGTCCTTGGCAGGGGAGAGCACATCAGAGCAACAGGCCCAGTGTCCTTGGCCGGGCAGGGTACAGCACATCAGAGCAACAGGCCCAGAGTCCTTGGCAGGGCAGGGTACAGCACATCAGAGCAACAGGCCCAGAGTCCCTGGCAGGGGAGAGCACATCAGAGCAACAGGCCCAGTGTCCTTGGCAGGGCAGGGTACAGCACATCAGAGCAACAGGCCCAGAGTCCTTGGCAGGGCAGGGTACAGCACATCAGAGCAACAGGCCCAGAGTCCCTGGCAGGGGAGAGCACATCAGAGCAACAGGCCCAGAGTCCTTGGCAGGGCAGGGTACAGCACATCAGAGCAACAGGCCCAGAGTCCCTGGCAGGGGAGAGCACATCAGAGCAACAGGCCCAGTGTCCTTGGCAGGGCAGGGTACAGCACATCAGAGCAACAGGCCCAGAGTCCCTGGCAGGGGAGAGCACATCAGAGCAACAGGCCCAGTGTCCTTGGCAGGGCAGGGTACAGCACATCAGAGCAACAGGCCCAGAGTCCTTGGCAGGGGAGAGCACATCAGAGCAACAGGCCCAGTGTCCTTGGCAGGGCAGGGTACAGCACATCAGAGCAACAGGCCCAGAGTCCTTGGCAGGGCAGGGTACAGCACATCAGAGCAACAGGCCCAGAGTCCCTGGCAGGGGAGAGCACATCAGAGCAACAGGCCCAGTGTCCTTGGCAGGGCAGGGTACAGCACATCAGAGCAACAGGCCCAGAGTCCTTGGCAGGGGAGAGCACATCAGAGCAACAGGCCCAGTGTCCTTGGCAGGGCAGGGTACAGCACATCAGAGCAACAGGCCCAGAGTCCTTGGCAGGGCAGGGTACAGCACATCAGAGCAACAGGCCCAGAGTCCCTGGCAGGGGAGAGCACATCAGAGCAACAGGCCCAGTGTCCTTGGCAGGGCAGGGTACAGCACATCAGAGCAACAGGCCCAGAGTCCTTGGCAGGGGAGAGCACATCAGAGCAACAGGCCCAGAGTCCCTGGCAGGGGAGAGCACATCAGAGCAACAGGCCCAGGAACACACCCACATCGCTAACAATGGTGTACTGTAGCACACCTATGTGTGGCACAGGCGTCTGAGGGTGTTGACAACTCACTCCTGGCTGTCATGTGGAGTGGAACCTGGCTGTGTGTCAGGGACTGCAGGTCGACTTGACTGGTGTGACAGAGGGACATGTGGTGTGGCTATAACAGAGGGCCTGCAAGGTGGAGGGCTGTGCGGACCAGGTGGCACCGTGGCACGTGGAGGTGGAGTCATGCACGCCCTTGACACAGTGTGGGTGGGAGAGGTTGGAGGGGTGCCCTTCCACTTCTTTGGAATATGAATTTGCTTCCCTGTCATGGGGTTGATGGGAAGTGGCGTTGACACCACCTGCACACCCCCCAACTGTTCCACTTCAGGGGCAGACACTGCCACTCCCTCTGGAGAAGTGCTTGATCCTGCAGTACGCTTGTGCTGGCTACGCCTCCGGACCACTTTAGCCTCTCTGGAAGGTGTACCCCCCACAGTGACCACCTTCCCACTTACCCCAGGGATGGCCACTACACTGCCCTCCTGTCCCTTCTTGCCAGGGATGGCCACTACACTGCCCTCCTGTCCCTTCTTGCCAGGGATGGCCACTACAATGCCCTCCTGTCCCTTCTTGCCAGGGATGGCCACTACACTGCCCTTCTTTGCCACAATGACTGGGCTGGTCACAACAGGGCTTCCCTCCACCTGCCTCGATGTACTTTGTTCTGGGGTTGATGTGGTAGGTGGGTGTGTCCCTGTGTTCACCCCAGGTGTAGTCATGACATCCCACACATCCTCTGTGGGCATAGCAGAGTCAATATCTGGTGATGGCTCAGCAGCATGTGAGCCTGATGTCTGACACAATGTTGTTCTGGCCTTGCTCTTCTGTGACTTCACCTTGTCTGTGCATATTGGGGGGTCCCTGCCCTTCTTTGGGGATGGAGTCTGTGGACGGGATTGTTTGCTTTGGGTCTGAGCTGTGCTCCTAGTGTTGTAACGTTTACTTGATGTATGTCCCAAGTGCTCACTGTCATCTGATGTGGCCACTGACTGGGTGGACGTCACAGGCACCTGAGCTGCAAAGGGGGCATGTTGGAGGGCTGACGTCACTGTACCTGACAATGACAGGAGTGTACGATGTAGGCCACCCACGTCAGAGTGTATGCCCTCCATGAATGCCAGAACCTGCCCTATTTTGTAATCGTGGGCACTGAAGGCATTCAGCAGGGCGGTCTGGCCCACGCAAAGTTGCCGCAGGAGCTCTACGCACTCTGCACTGAGGGCAGCAGGGGGGACAGGTGCAGGTGCTGCGGTGCCATGTGTGAATGTCACACGTCCCCTCTTAGTGACACGGATACGGCCAGCCCCAGAGGAAGTGGATGGGAGGGTGGGCAGTGGCCGTTGGTAGTCAGATGCAGCAGCAGAGTCCCCATCCCCTGTGGCTGCTAACAGGGACTCATCCCCCCTGCCATCAGATGAAGTGGTACTCTGTGTCTCAGACACAGATTCCTCATGCATACTCCTGTCACCCTCAGTAGCGCTGGTGTGGTCAGTGTCACTTTGCTCCGTCTCACCCTGCTCTGCTGCCGCTGTCGTGCTGGTCTCCCCACCACTTTCAGGATCATGTTCCGCCGTGGTGTCTTCCGAATCTGCATTAGTGACAGAAACATGGTTGTATAAGTGTCATAGTCTGGTCACACGATATCAGAGCAATGCAGCACATGAGAGGCCTAGAGCTACATGGTAACCACCACACCCTCAAATCATTGTGCTGCTACACACCAGTTACACCACAACTGAGCCTGTCATGCGGACAAACAGGCAGGAGTGGACCAATGTCGATGACACACAGCACTACACCCTGCCCATGGATGGTGTTCCCCTATCCCACATGGACCTGCCCCACGGACATGATGTAGCCACAACTAACATCACCACTTCCAGAGCCTAAAGGGATCCAGAGGGGAATACACACACCTGTTTTGTCTACACATGCCACATTGTCAAATAGGCCATTACAATCACCATGTGCCAATGTGGGTTCACATTGTTGTCAGATGTGTGGGCCACTACCATGCAGGTGCATGCAAAGTAGACTGACATGGTGTAACACTCATTAAGTGGACACAGCTGTACAGCATAATAGGGACTACACCCACCATCACAAAGAAGAGTGACCATGTGGACAACAAAATATATGTCAAGGACTGAAAACTGCAGCCAGGAGCTGCAGAGTAAGGCCATGGTGGGCCAATGCCTCATACAGACATACATCACAGTTGCCACTCACATCACATATCACAGCATGGCAGCACACGCACATCACATGTGTCACCGCAGACACAGGCACTCTACACATGCATCCACTCCCAGACAAACTCTCCCTCCCCGGATACTCACCATCGCTGTCTTGCTGCTGAAGCCCCTTCAGACGTGCATCCAGGTCTGGATAGGTCACTGCCAGTATGCGTGCCATCAGCGGAGTCATGGTGCGGCGTGCCACACGCCCTGTGCGTGGTACCATCCCCAACTTCATCTCTGCCACTTGCTTAGCCAGCCGGCTGATGTCGTCCCACCTCTTGTGACAGTGTGTGTGTCGTCTGTTTGATACCCCCAGGGCTCGCACCTTTGCTGCTATGGCCCTCCAGACAGCCTTACGTTGGTGTACTTTGAGCTGCAGGTATGAGAGTAAAGAAGGACTAATGAACATTTACACATTGTCATATGTCAGCATCTATCAGTACAGCAGCCAGACACTGAATCAGGACGCACAGTGACCCCCCTCCCTCCAGAACTGGGGGTACCCTCACAAGGCCACTCTGCATGGCATAAACATTAGTGAATGCATGCACACATTGAGCTTCGTAGTCTCCATGATTATCACACTGAAGAATGATGATTCAACACAAATGCATCGACAGCACTGTGTAAATCATAAATTGTACAGGGCATTGATGTGGCATATCCACTAATCAGTGTGCAGCAACTGTAGCATGTAAGTTGGCTGATGGACAAACTTTGGAAGGGCAGCCACTGAACCTACTCTGTGGGGCACACTGACTATGACTACAGGGGCACCCTGAAATTACATCACAAGCGGACACTGTCCAACCAGCTACAAGGCAAACAACCGTTGGTCATGTCTGCCCCAAAAAGTAGCACATCCCACTCACACATACAAGTATTGGCCTAGGACAGAGTCATAATGCAAAACACACGCTCCCACCACCTGCAAACATCTTGTCTGTCAGTGTTTGTCAGCACCACACATCCAAAATAACATACAGCTGCATCATGAATACATGTCTGACACCACCCTGCCCTACTGCTCCCTACATGGTGACTTACCACGACATTGGGGCCACCAAACAGCCGTGGGTACTGTGCCAGCACCTCGTTCACAAGGACATCCAGCTCCTCACTCGTGAATGGACTGGCACGGATCTTATCTGTTCTTGACATCCCTGTGGATATGGCAGACCTGTGGCGGAAGTGAGTTGTGAGGTGTCCCAGGCAGCAGGCTCTGTGAGCAGCAGGAGAGGGTCCCAGGCAGCAGCAGGAGAGGGTCCCAGGCAGCAGCAGGAGAGGGTCCCAGGCAGCAGCAGGAGAGGGTCCCAGGCAGCAGCAGGAGAGGGTCCCAGGCAGCAGCAGGAGAGGGTCTCAGGCAGCAGGCTCTGTGAGCAGTGGGAATGTGTGGCTCACTCCCACAGATTTATAGGCCCATGGGGTCGTTAGGAAGCTGATAAGGTGCTACATTTGGTTGTCTGGGTCAGCCTTATTCATAAGCATCCAATGACCGGCTCCGCGGCGGCGGCGCGCCGCTTCCGCATTATTCAAATCTGCATCATGCCACATTGAACGCCCATGCCATTGGCTGTATGCAATGCACCATGGCGGTGACGCACCGCGGGTGTCCGGGGTGCGCTACCACGATGGTGCATCATTTAAAAGCATCCAATGACCGGCTCCGCGGCGGCGGCGCGCCGCTTCCGCATTATTCAAATCTGCATCATGCCACATTGAACGCCCATGCCATTGGCTGTATGCAATGCACCATGGCGGTGACGCACCGCGGGTGTCCGGGGTGCGCTACCGCGATGGTGCATCATTCAAAAGCATCCAATGACCGGCTCCGCGGCGGCGGCGCGCCGCTTCCGCATTATTCAAATCTGCATCATGCCAAATTGAACACCCATGCCATTGGCTGTATGCAATGCACCATGGCGGTGACGCTCCGCCGGGGACCGGCGGTAGGTACCGCGACTGATGCGGCGGAGCCTAGCCAGCGGCATGGACACCAGTCCATGTGCCAATGGCTACCTTGGCTGGGTAGATGGTGGTGCTGGGGTCACACCGCCAGGGACTGGCGCTAGGTTCTGGCATTTTCGTACACATTGCTGTGTATGTCAATCATGGACAATGTATAAGTGCCATGCAGCTACATGGTGTAGGGCACATCATTGTACACACGATGCCACAGAGCCATTGCATCCACAGGAGGACGCACGTTCAGTCTGAGCCACTTTAGCATGTGTTTGTGCCATTTTAGTAAGGCTTTTGATGGGTGCTGATAATTGACAGACGTCAGGTGCTCTACATAGATGTAGTGAGGTTTAATGTGTTGTTGGTCAGTGCAGACCTTGACCAGGCTGGTGGCACTGCATTGTATCGTACCTGACTTGTGCATTCAGAACTGATCATGCACACAACCAGAAGTGTCCCTGCTATTGTGATCATTGTGTTGATGAATGCTTCCACAATGTACATGATGCATTGAGGTCTGGCAGGTACGGCAGATGGGTATGACAGACATGTTAAGTCACATTAGATATGTGGCTCTTGTAGCTCCATGTCTGCGCATGTCACTCGTTTAATCATTGTATCCACATTATTGTCACTTGGGTATTGTCACTGGAGAGGCCTGCCCTCTGTGTGTAGCTATTGGGCAGCCATGTAACCAGATGTGCCATGCAGCTTTCTGGCCATTGTTTTTTACCCATTACATCAATGATGTTTTGTGCTATGGCCATCTCATGATGCTTGTCATTGACCTATTGTTTTTAATCCTAAACTAGGAGGAGGCCAGATCTCCTACGTCAGGTGATTGTGCTTGAGGACATGGAGAATGAGGCAATCATCAGGAAATTCCGGTTGGACAGACCGACATTGAAGATCTTGTGTGATCTATTGGAGCCCCACCTGCAGCCTCGCCGTCACTATCCTACGGCATTCACACCCGCCCACAAGGTAATGGCAGCACTACACTTCTTTGCGACTGGTTCCTTCCAGGAGACCGTGGCTAACGCTGGGGGAATGTCGCAGCCCATGTTCAGCATGGTGCTGAGGGATGTACTCGAGGCCATGATGATCTATCGGAATCGCTACATCCATTTCCCCCGGGGACGTGAATTGGCTGCCGTTAAGGGGGACTTCTATCCACTTGGGCACATCCCACATGTAGTCGGTGCGATAGATTGCACCCATGTGGCTCTGGTGGCACCGCAGGCGACGGAGCACATTTTTCGAAACCGGAAACACTACCACTCCATGAATGTGCAGGTGGTGTGCCTTGCAGACATGACAATTTCACATGTGTGTGCTAAGTATCCCGGTTCGGCACATGACTCTTTCATCATGAGGAACAGCATGGTGCCACGGATGATGGAGAATCTGCATCCCGAACGTGCCTGGATTGTGGGTGAGTTACACAACTGCTATCGCGTGCTGTGTGTCACTGCCTTTACTGTGGCCGTACAACATTGCAATGTGTATTTTTTTTTCCACAGGGGACTCGGCTTATCCCAGTAGGCCATGGCTGTTGAGCCCACTCCGTAATCCCCAGACACCTGCAGAGATCCGCTACAATGAGGCCCATGGCAGGACACGACGGGTAATTGAACGTACTTTTGGGATGCTGAAGGCAAGGTTCCGGTGCCTTGACAGGACTGGAGGCGCACTTGCATACTCGCCTGGGAAGGTGTGCAAGATCGTTGTGGCATGCTGTATGCTACACAACCTGGCCATCCACAAGGGGGTCCCCCTGCTCCTGGATGACGGTGAGGAACCAAGGCCACAACCTGCTCAGGGACCTGAATCCAGTGATGAGGAGAGTGGAGAGGAGGAAGGAGTTGACCAACGGCAGCAGCTAATCCAACGCTACTTCACTTGAAGGTGTGTGACGAGTTACAACGTCTACATAGTCTAGTGTCTTAGCTTATGTTATGAATGGTTATGCGCAGATGTTCCCAATAGCCACATGTTCTGTCACCTATGTATGGGATTGTTGGAATGGACGTTACGTCCGGAGATGTATTATGGACGGCATTACAGCATTTCAGATAGACACTGTGTAGGGTACCTGTGATAATTAGGATATTTGTGGATCAGTGATCTGTGTGTGTTGCCACGATGAGACCAGTGACTGTAGTTCTGTTGTGTCTCCCTAGGTTCTCCAGCGTGTTCCTGCCCTGCATACTGTACATCATGTTTACATATCATGGACATAATCATCATTGTAAATTATGCACTAAAGAATTCACTACACAAAATCTGGATTGTAAGGTATTTTATTTACGGGGTGGACATGTGAATTGTGCGTGAATATTTACAGGAAGGTGGGGAATGAGCAGTGAGTTGACAGTCATGGTCGCTGAGATGCAAGAGTAGACACCACATGAATGTGGTGACCCAGTCCAACAGACAGGTGCCATTGCCAAGGCAATGTGGGGAAAGATAGTCCAAAAGAGTCAATGCAGTTGGGGAGAGGGTTGTCTTCAAGGCTGGCTCCGTGACTGGCGTGTGGCAGGTGCTTGGCTTCCAGAGACTCCCACGCTCTTCTTTGGACGCCCCCTAGATCTTTTTGGCGGTGGGGGGCCTGCTGAATGGCCAGCGGCGTCAGAGGACTCGCCCCTCTCTGTTGGCGCAGGGGAGGATGGTGGACTGGCATCCTGCTGCACAACAGGAGGGGATGTCGGTGATGGTTGGGACACAGGCCTGTCCCTCTGCAACGCCACTTGCTGGCCCATGAGGTCCACCATCTGTCCCATGTGGTTATTGATGGACCTCATCAGCAGGATGAGCTCCCTGAAAAATTCCTCCGACCGGCCACTTTGTCCCTGGACCTCTCGATAGGCATCCACAACTCTGGTGAAGTGGTCCAGGGATGGTGTCCACTCCGCCCGAGGTCTGGTGTTGGCCCTGGCCCTCCCACCTGCTCTGCTGCCACGAACCTCTTCCCTCGCCACTGGTGCGCCACGCACTGGCTCCCTGCCCTCCACAGTTGTTTGTGTGGGCTGGTTATCCCTAGGGACAGGGAGGGTGCGGGAGGTGGTACTGGTGGTCGTGGTGGTGTTGGTGGCAGTGGCTGCGGTGGTGGTTGCGGTGGAGGCAGAGGCTGTGACAGCAGGGGTCTGCTGCGTTGTCGTTGCAGCAGAGGTGGTGGTGGGGAGGATGGGGGCCTGGGACCTCTGGGTGTGTGGAACACCGGATGTGCCGGCCTGGAGCTCATCGTCCATACTGTCCTGGGAGTCTGCATCTGTGAGTCCATGTGCCGGAGGTGGAGACTGGCTCTGCGGGTCGTTGGTGTTGTCCCCAGCAGTGAGTTCTTCATCACCTGTGGAGTAGATGGGGAGTGGTCAGTGTTTGTGTCATCTGTGTATCATCAGCTGTCTGTACACTAGTGCATTGTGCTGTCATCAGTTGTACAAATCATGGCAACATCGTGTTACATTACATAGTGGATAGTTAGATCATGGTGTCCTAAAGGTTGATTGTCTATGCATATTGTACAATAGTAAATAGATTAATACACACACACTTCATGAAGATAAACGGTAGTTACATACCTGTAAGGTGAGCGTGCAGGGTATAATGGCTGACACTTGCTCCTGGGTGGGGGTAGCCTCCATGCTGCTGGGCTGTGGGACAGGGGGCATGCTGGGAGTAGTGGTACAGGCCTCCCTCCCTCCCTCCCTCGCACCCACAAACACCCTCCAAGTGCAGATGGCTACCAACCTGTAAGTTTGTTTGTTAAACAGTGCAATGGCTGACACTTTCTCCTGGGTGGGGCAGGCCTCCATGCTGCTGGGCTGTGGGACAAGGGGCATGCTGGGAGTAGTGAGACAGGCCTCCCTCCCTCCCTCGCACCCACAAACACCCTCCAAGTGCAGATGGCTACCAACCTGTAAGTTTGTTTGTTAAACAGTGCAATGGCTGACACTTTCTCCTGGGTGGGGCAGGCCTCCATGCTGCTGGGCTGTGGGACAAGGGGGCATGCTGGGAGTAGTGAGACAGGCCTCCCTCCCTCCCTCGCACCCACAAACACCCTCCAAGTGCAGATGGCTACCAACCTGTAAGTTTGTTTGTTAAACAGTGCAATGGCTGACACTTTCTCCTGGGTGGGGCAGGCCTCCATGCTGCTGGGCTGTGGGACAAGGGGGCATGCTGGGAGTAGTGAGACAGGCCTCCCTCCCTCCCTCGCACCCACAAACACCCTCCAAGTGCAGATGGCTACCAACCTGTAAGTTTGTTTGTTAAACAGTGCAATGGCTGACACTTTCTCCTGGGTGGGGCAGGCCTCCATGATGCTGGGCTGTGGGACAGGGGGCATGCTGGGAGTAGTGGTACAGGCCTCACCCCCACAAACACCCTCCAAGTGCAGATGGCTACCTACCTGTAAGTTTGTTTGTTACACAGGGCAATGGCTGACACTTTCTCATGGGTGGGGCAGGCCTCCATGCTGCTGGGCTGTGGGACAAGGGGCATGCTGGGAGTAGTGAGACAGGCCTCCCTCCCTCCCTCGCACCCACAAACACCCTCCAAGTGCAGATGGCTACCAACCTGTAAGTTTGTTTGTTAAACAGTGCAATGGCTGACACTTTCTCCTGGGTGGGGCAGGCCTCCATGATGCTGGGCTGTGGGACAGGGGGCATGCTGGGAGTAGTGGTACAGGCCTCACCCCCACAAACACCCTCCAAGTGCAGATGGCTACCTACCTGTAAGTTTGTTTGTTACACAGTGCAATGGCTGACACTTTCTCCTGGGTGGGGCAGGCCTCCATGCTGCTGGGCTGTGGGACAAGGGGCATGCTGGGAGTAGTGAGACAGGCCTCCCTCCCTCCCTCGCACCCACAAACACCCTCCAAGTGCAGATGGCTACCAACCTGTAAGTTTGTTTGTTAAACAGTGCAATGGCTGACACTTTCTCCTGGGTGGGGCAGGCCTCCATGATGCTGGGCTGTGGGACAGGGGGCATGCTGGGAGTAGTGGTACAGGCCTCACCCCCACAAACACCCTCCAAGTGCAGATGGCTACCTACCTGTAAGTTTGTTTGTTACACAGTGCAATGGCTGACACTTTCTCCTGGGTGGGGCAGGCCTCCATGCTGCTGGGCTGTGGGACAAGGGGCATGCTGGGAGTAGTGAGACAGGCCTCCCTCCCTCCCTCGCACCCACAAACACCCTCCAAGTGCAGATGGCTACCAACCTGTAAGTTTGTTTGTTAAACAGTGCAATGGCTGACACTTTCTCCTGGGTGGGGCAGGCCTCCATGCTGCTGGGCTGTGGGACAAGGGGGCATGCTGGGAGTAGTGAGACAGGCCTCCCTCCCTCCCTCGCACCCACAAACACCCTCCAAGTGCAGATGGCTACCTACCTGTAAGTTTGTTTGTTACACAGTGCAATGGCTGACACTTTCTCCTGGGTGGGGCAGGCCTCCATGCTGCTGGGCTGTGGGACAAGGGGCATGCTGGGAGTAGTGAGACAGGCCTCCCTCCCTCCCTCGCACCCACAAACACCCTCCAAGTGCAGATGGCTACCAACCTGTAAGTTTGTTTGTTAAACAGTGCAATGGCTGACACTTTCTCCTGGGTGGGGCAGGCCTCCATGCTGCTGGGCTGTGGGACAAGGGGGCATGCTGGGAGTAGTGAGACAGGCCTCCCTCCCTCCCTCGCACCCACAAACACCCTCCAAGTGCAGATGGCTACCTACCTGTAAGTTTGTTTGTTACACAGTGCAATGGCTGACACTTTCTCCTGGGTGGGGCAGGCCTCCATGCTGCTGGGCTGTGGGACAAGGGGCATGCTGGGAGTAGTGAGACAGGCCTCCCTCCCTCCCTCGCACCCACAAACACCCTCCAAGTGCAGATGGCTACCAACCTGTAAGTTTGTTTGTTAAACAGTGCAATGGCTGACACTTTCTCCTGGGTGGGGCAGGCCTCCATGCTGCTGGGCTGTGGGACAAGGGGGCATGCTGGGAGTAGTGAGACAGGCCTCCCTCCCTCCCTCGCACCCACAAACACCCTCCAAGTGCAGATGGCTACCAACCTGTAAGTTTGTTTGGTAAACAGTGCAATGGCTGACACTTTCTCCTGGGTGGGGCAGGCCTCCATGCTGCTGGGCTGTGGGACAGGGGGCATGCTGGGAGTAGTGAGACAGGCCTCCCTCCCTCCCTCGCACCCACAAACACCCTCCAAGTGCAGATGGCTACCAACCTGTAAGTTTGTTTGTTAAACAGTGCAATGGCTGACACTTTCTCCTGGGTGGGGCAGGCCTCCATGCTGCTGGGCTGTGGGACAAGGGGGCATGCTGGGAGTAGTGAGACAGACCTCCCTCCCTCGCACCCACAAACACCCTCCAAGTGCAGATGGCTACCAACCTGTAAGTTTGTTTGTTAAACAGTGCAATGGCTGACACTTTCTCCTGGGTGGGGCAGGCCTCCATGCTGCTGGGCTGTGGGACAGGGGGCATGCTGGGAGTAGTGAGACAGGCCTCCCTCCCTCCCTCGCACCCACAAACACCCTCCAAGTGCAGATGGCTACCAACCTGTAAGTTTGTTTGTTAAACAGTGCAATGGCTGACACTTTCTCCTGGGTGGGGCAGGCCTCCATGATGCTGGGCTGTGGGACAGGGGCTATGGTGGGAGTTGTTGTACTGACATTCCGGCCCCATACAGGCCTCCTCAGCAGAATGGCTGGCTACATCTGGTTTAGGGATGGACAGTGTATTGGTGGTTGGGTATTGCAAGGAGGTAAAAGTCAATGTGGTTGTCTGTACTTACCAGCCTCCGTTCCCCCGGCTACTCCTGTGTAACCCTCAGGTAGCAGGATACCAAGCACCTTCTCCTCCCATGGTGTGAATGTCTTCATTGGGACGGGAGGGCCACTGCCAGTCAAGTTTGCCACAGTCCAGTTCTTGCTCCTCTTCTCCTTGACAACCCTCTTGAGATCATGCCACCGCTTCATGATCTCCTTCTTGGATCTTGGGGTGGCCCCAACTGCATTCACCCTTTGGACAATCCTTTCCCACATTTGTGTCCTGGTGGCTAATGGTGTCTGTTGGACTAGGTTCCCAAATAGTTGTGGTTCTACTCTCACAATCTCGTTGACCATGACTGTCAACTCACTCTCTGTGAATGTGGGCATTTTTTGTGAGGTCATGGTGTGGGGGTGTTGAGGTGTTTGTGGGTGCAGGGGTGTGTGGGTGCAAGGGTGTGGTGATGAGGTGTGTTCTGTGCTGGGGGTTTGATTGTGATGGTGTGATGGTGGTGTTGATGGTGGTGGTGGGTGTTGTGTGCGATTTTGCCTCTCTCAGATGTGGTGTGTGGCCTTCTGTTCTGGGAAGATGCAAAGGATTGTGGTGAGTGGAGGGTGTGGATTTGTACTCAGCTGTGTGGGTGTGTCCAATTGGATAGTGGTTGTCAGGTGTGTAGTGGGTGTGGTTATGTAGTATTGTGTATTTCTTTGCCATTTCTGTATCTGTGTGTGTGTGTTGTATGTATTTGTTGCTGGGCTACTTTGTTTATGCAGTATTTTGCATCGCTGCGGTGCTTTGACATCGACCGCGATGGATTTCGTGTTCGTCCGCTGCGGGGCTTGTCCGCCATTTCTCCCATGCAATCCTGCCTTCGACCGCGGCGGTCGGTGCCTGCCGGTCCGCCCGCGCCACCCTCGGGGATATCGTAATTTCCTGTGCGGTGTCTCCGCTTTCCCTGTGGGCGGTGTTGTATTTCCAGCTGCTTTTCCGACCGCCGCGGTCGGAGTTTTGTCATCACCGCACACGTCGGGCGGTTTCATTTTCACCGCTACCGCCACGGTCGGTCTCTAGTGGCGGTCGATCCTAATTTGTCTGCCGGTTGCACCGCCTCCATGGCGGGCGGTTGTTTCCCGCATCCATGGCGGGCGGGTGGTTTTCCGCCCGCTATCCTAATGGGGCCCTAGGTGTTTTCTTCTTGAAAATATTTGAAGAATTAACATAATAAATTATGTAGACCAAGACATCTTGCTGTTTGGTCTAAGTTTGCTGAAGTGAATGACAGTATTCAAAAACTAAATCTATAGTCCAGCACACAATGGGTTGGATCCCCAGTGCACAATCTTCGCCTCTCAAATACTAGAGGATTTTACAATTTTGGGTTTCATGAAATGATTAGTTGACGAAATGTTTTGCAATCCAAATAGTTTTATTGGAAAAATCAGGATTAGATCCTTTATTGAATTATTGTATTCATAATACCATCGTCAATTTCCATAAAGATTTACCGAAATCCAATGCATTTCGGGCAGATGCCCTTCATCAGGGATCACTCTAAAGTTAAAATGAAAAAATGCTGTGAAGCAATAAAGAAACCTTAATGTCATTTATATGACATACATCAAAAAATGAAATCTACTTGGCAATGTTCTTAGATATATATAAAAGTGGTCAATGGTCGATGGTTAGATGATGTGTCACAAAAAGGATCAACTGTTCATACAAATTAATTAAAATTGGATTAAAAAAAATAATAAAGAGAGATTACAATGTGAGTTATAAAGATGTGACCGTTTGTAGAGACTTGTTTATCAATGCTGAAAAATAGATAATGTTGTAAGGGTGTGTCTGTTATTGAAACGTGTGTTATGCTGTTTAATCGAAAGAGAAAACGTGCCCGTGACAGAGCTGACTGTGGTATGCAAAAAAATATTGCAGGTCTTGACATGGCGACTCAGGTGAGAAAATAAGGTGGAAATCAGTGAAGTGGCATGCTTCATTGAACTATATGGGGCTAGTTCCGTGACCGTTAGTTAAAACTGACGTGAATATTAAGTGCAAACTTAAATAAGAAAAAAGCGATGGCGAGCTTCCACAACATGTATAAACTGACATCGTAACGTAACAACAGTTACATGCAAACGCGTTACGATGAATCACAATCTGTGAACTTCTGACGTGCTGCTTGTATGCGAGTAGCTAATAAGGTTTTGAACAAGTCATTCTAACAATCAATCATCAGTTATAAAAAGCAAAGACTTGCTTTAAGGTTGAGATGGTTAAAGCTCATCGTATATAAACCACTGATAACTTCATGATCGAAGCTGCTAACAGCATCGGGCAATATTGTGACGTATATACTCGTCGATGATGTTAAGTGTGTGTTAATGGTCATAGAAAGAGGACTGAACTAAAACTTGTTGTATGTTATCTATATTGAAAGGGGTTAAAAACTCAATGGAAATTCAAATGAAAGTATAAAAGGGGTTTGTAAACACGACATCAATTTGAATATAAAAGTATGTGTATTTAACAATGAGATATTTTAAAAATAATTAGAATCTCAAATAAGTGTGTCACAGAATAATGTGATGTGTGGTGGTAAAAAATATAATGTCTTGAAAGGTATGTTGGATGTGTTAAACTGGCTGCATAAAAGATGCAGGTGTGTTATAAAATGGAAACAAAGTAAACACAAGTGAAATGGCATGGATCAGTCATCTGAACAAAAAAAGCTATGAAACCAGGTGTAGTCATCTAGGGACTGAAACAGATGGGGAAAGTTTGGGAAATCAAAAAAATTACATATCATGTGAGTTGACGTCACATCTCCAACAGTGTTAATGAATAAACAGAAGTGTAATGGTTATAAACAACATTGAAACGCCATCCTGTCCTTCATTCCATGCGGTCTGAGTGCATCCAATCTGCAAATCCAAAAGTTTTCTCTTTGAAGCAAGAAGTTGGTGTTATTTCTTCCTTCAATCTTCTCGATAATTTCTAGAACGAGAAATTTTAGTTGACTGATGCTGTGTCTATGTTTATTGAAGTGACTAGCCACTGTTGACTTGGTGTTCTTATTACGAATATTGCTTTTATGTTCATTCACCCTTGTTTTGATTTTTCTCTCAGTTTTTCCTACATATACCATCCCACAAGGGCACTTTAAAAGGTAAATTAAATTCATGGAATCACATGTCGCTGTCAATTTCAAGTTGATGGTAGTGCCTTTTCTTGGATATGTCATTTTGGTACTTTGGATGATGTTGTTGCAATTATGGCAAGCTTGAGTTCCTTTAAATTGGATGTTTGGAGGTTTGTTGATAATGGTTTTCAGTAATTCTCCAAGATCTTTTTCTCTTGTATAAGCGAAAATGGGTTGTTGTGCAAATATATTTTTTTAAAGTCTGGTTCCATACTTAAGATTGTCCAGTGTTTCTTGATTATTCCTTTGTAAATGTGACTGAGTGTGGAGAATTTAGACACTATCAACATGCGGTTCTCAGTGATTTTGGATGATGTTTTCAGCAATTCTTCTCGTGTTTTGGTGCAACTTCTTTGTTGAGCTTGATTGATGATTATTTTAGAGTATCCGCATTCAGAGTAGCGTGATAACATCTCAGTTGTTTGTTCTGTGAGTCTCATGGGATTTGAGATTATTCTTTTGACCCGTAGTAGTTGTGAATATGGAAGGTGATTTTTGAATGGTTGTTGATGAAAACTATTATAATGCAGAATATTGTTTCAGTCTGTTTGTTTTCTGAAGAGGTCTGTTTCGAAACCATTTGGTATTTTAATGATTTGTACGTCCAAAAAGGTGATTTGTTCCCTTTGGATATCGAATGTGAATTGGATTCTGTCATTGATGAGATTTAGATCGTTCAAAGCTGTTGTCAATAGAGACTCTGATCCTGTCCATAAAAGAAAAACATTATCAATGAATCTCATGTATAATTGGATGTTGATTTTCCATATTTCCTTGGACCAAATATTCTCCTCTTCAAATTGATTCATGAAGATATTGGCAAAATCCGGTGCTGTTCAATTGCCCATTGAAGTACCACTCAGTTGGAGAAACCATTGTTTTAAATGAGAGAAATAACTTTGATAAAGTGTGAATTAAAGTAGCTCCAAGATGAGTCTTTGGAGATCGTGGGCAAGATATGTTTGTTGTAATGCCTGTTCGATCGCTTCGAAGCCAAGTTGATGCGGTATGGAGGTTTATAATTATTTGACATCAATGGTGGATAAAAGGACAGAATTTATGTCATTGGTGTCGACATGCTTCAATTTGATCAAAAAATCTGTTGTGTCTCAAATGTAGCTTTTCATTTTAAGTACACACAGTTGTAAATAACGATCTAGAAATTGTCTGACAGGTTCATGTATGCTGTTTTTCGTTGAAACTATTGGACAGAACTGTGGATTGTGTAGAAGTTTATGAATTTTTGGCAACATGTAGATTATCGGACTTTTTGGATTATTTTGAATTAAGGATTTTTCTGCCTTTTCTGTAATAGTGCCATTGTTGACTGCTTTGGTTAAAAGGACTTGTAGAAGCTGAGAAAATTGTTCAGTGGGATTTCCATCCAACCTAGCATAGGTTTGTGGATCATTAATATCTTTTTATATTTCTGACTTGTAGTGAGGTAAATCCATAATGACCAATGCTCCACCTTTATCTGCTCTTTGGCAAACGATCAAGGGATTATTTGCTATGTTCTTGATGATGTCTCTTTCTTTGTTAGTCAAGTTGCATTTGTACTTCTTCGAATAGTTATTTTTCATCAGGTCTTGTTTGACTACATTTTCTAAAATGTCTAAACTTTTATGACTGATTGGTGGCATGTATGAGCTCCATTGGGGCGTAATCCCCTTAGGAAATCCATTTCATTGCTTGGTCAATATCCAGAAAAGTTTTCAAAAAAATGACGTATTCTCATGTTTCTCATCAATTTGAATAGACTTATTTCGAATTCCAATTATTCTATTCTATTCTAAAAAAAAAAAGAATTCCAAGTGGTTGGTGTTGTAATTCGTGACATAAGAAGTGTATTTCTGTAAGGTTCGTAATTTTAGATTACTGAAGTAATGTTTTGAAATGTTAATTACGAGGCTTCTTTCGTTTACTTCTTCATTTTGTCCTTCTTCCCCATTGTAATGGTGCTTCAGGTATTCGGATGCTCTTTTTCCATTTCTTTTTGACCTCCTTGGATGGCTTTTTCTGGTTGGCCTACCTCTAAAAAAGGAGAACCCGAGGTTGCTGGTGTTTGTGCATCAATTTGTGATGGAATGGTTCATTTTGTTGCTTGACTAGATATGTTGGAAATGTCACTTTCTGAAGATGATGTTTCTGTGTGTTGTGCGTGAGGTTGATTTTGTCGTCTTTTTGCATATTCTTCTGCCTAGCTGTAAACTTCCCCCAGTTTGTAATCCTGTGTATCACGTCTGAATTTGCGAATGTTATGCTTGTTGACTTCCTGTGAGTGTTTTGAAAGTTGAATATTGATGTCTTCAAGTGTTTTGTTTAATTCCTCTGTGGTATTATTGTCTGCTAGTTCACTCTTTACTACGGTTATTTCTTTCGGGAGTTCCTCCAGGATGTTAGATAGTTCCTCTATAATTAAAAGAATCAGATCCAATGAACATTTGTTTAAAATCATGTACCAGCGGACTTTAAACTTCTGAACATTTTTGCACATGGATAGCTTCAAGGGAATTCTCAGGCTGCTAGGAATTTGCTGTACTCGGTGGTATTTTATGAGGGTACTGGCATGTAGCCTCTGGTTAATTGCTCTATTAGACAGGTAGAGGACTTGCCTAACATTTTGTTCTTTGTTCCTTGTAGTTAATGAACTGGTGGTTTCATCCTGTATCAAGACATATATCCGGCTTGCTTCTTCATTTAAAAAAGCAAAGGTCTCAGCCCTTTCATCGGTTAGACTTGAAATGTCATCATAGGACATGGTGAGTGTATGGCGTGCTCCGGGCATATGATCAATTTTGCAAGTGAATAAAAAATATGTGCACGTGCACAGCCTAATTTTTGAAAATGTTTAATTAAAAAACTGTCAGCTAGATCATTTGTTATTGGTACTTTTAGAAAGTTGCAATTTTCTTATACTAATCATGTGTGCCTTTAGCTAGTGTATTGGATTACATGATGTGAATGGCTCTGCACCTGGGGTTTATGTATTCCTCCCAAATAATGCCACTAAAGGGACTAGGTGGGAGCAGGGTGGACCATACTGCGAGGATGAATGTGGGCGGAGCTGCATCGTGCCTGACAACAGCCTTTTGTAACCCCAGACTTCTTGGATACTTGCCTGGGGAAGGGAAGAAACTTAACAGATCCAGATACAGATGTGGCGTAGGGCAGGCTATCCTCCCACAAAAAAAGACTGTCACCAGGTATAAATATTGGACCCCCGGAACAACTCCTCAGGACACTCCTGGTCATGTGTACATTGCAGAAGAAGGTCTGCTCTGCTGCCAGAGAACGATCCTGCTGCTCAATGACTGCCTTGCTGTCTGAGAAGGTAGATTGGACCTGCTTATCTTCATCCCAATGTAACATGAGTGACTCCAAGAGTCGGTTAGCTGACCTCCTATTTGAACTACAGGGACATAGCAAGCTCCAAAGGCCTCCCTGCAATTGACCTGCTACAACTGCACCTGCTTGAACAGTTCTCACATCTCCTGTTGTGATGCCTTGAACCCCAAGAGCTGGACCTGAGGTCCTGGGCCCTTAGTTGGCATCAGTTTGAGTACCTCAAAAGAAGAAAAGGTGAATACTGAGGTTTGGGCTCTTCACAGCCGCAAACAGGCCCCTGCATGCCAAGACCCTACCGCCTGCAATGGTCACCAATTAAAAGCTCTAGCAATGACCATCAGTGTCGTCCAACTGGCTCTTCGCACTACAGCAATGACAGTCCCTAAAAGCCCAGCCTGATTTTCATGCTACAACAACAATACTCTCCCTGTCCCTCAAACCCTTCTGCACCACAAATTGAACTCTCCACGCAGGACTTTGCAAAGGTAACTTCTTCAGTGGGGCTAACCAGCCCCTGTATATGACCCACATTCCACAGTGGTTGGCCTGAACTTGTGACACTCCCCACAGCCTAGCATGTCCAAATGACTGCTAGTGGTGCTTTGTCCTTTTTGGTGTTATTTTCACAAAATTATTTTAAACTTAACATCTCCAGTTCTACTGGTCTTCTGATATCATTTTATTCATTAAACTTTATCCTATTTTTCTAACTTGGTTTGAGGTTTGCCTTGCGTTGTGTTTTCCTTTATTATTGTTTGTGTGCTACATAAATATTTTCCACATTGCTCTAAGTTAAGCCTGACTGCTTTTCTGCCAAGTTACTGGAGGGTTAAGCACAGTTTAATTTAGTGACTTTTGTGGTTCACCCAAACAAGGATTGTGGTTGTTGTCTTAGTGGGGCTTCCACCCCCTCAAAGAGTAACCCAATTTCTTACACCAATCAGCCCAGGAAATAAGCAAGCACTCTTGGTTGTGGGACTTGTAGCCCATTTGGCTGGTACCTGCCCGCAATGAAATGAAATTAAGATTTCTAAAGCGCAGTACTACCAGCAGATGTCTACTTGCTAACTCCCAGGGGGTGGACCAGGGTAAAGGATAGAATCAGGCGTCAAAGACGGACAGAAAAGTAGTGCTGAGCTAATTGTTAAACAGTCAAGTTTTAAGAACCTTACAAAAGATAAACAGATTTTTTAAGGTTTTTAGTTTCAGATGCATCGAATTGGAGAGTTTGGCTGTAGCCACTGCAAAGCTCTTGCCTCCCCAGGTGGCTCTTTTAAATTTAGGAACCAACAAATTGGCCTGGGAGGAGGATTTTAAAGTCCTAGAAGGGATGTATTGTTGAAAGAGCTGTTTGATAAATCCTGGACCCTCAAAATGAAGGGCCTTAAAGGCTATGCACAAAGACTTGCACATTACCCACTTTCTCACCGGTAGCCAATGAAGTAAGGGAAGAAACTTGGAGACCGATACATGCTTTGGTATTCCTAGAAGTAATCTGGCAGCCACATTGTGGACCCTGTGGAGCTTGTCCAGAGCTTTCTTGTGGGCAGTCACAAATACCCCATTGTAGTAGTCTATTTTAGAAAATATCAGTGCTGTGATCACTGCTTTGCGTAGGTCCAAAGGGGTGAAAGGGAAGACCTTCCTAAGTGATTTAAACATAAAGAAACATGAGGAAGTGATGGCACTGGCGTGTACCACAAAGGAAAGTTTTTCATCAAATTGGACCCCCTGATAATTTACTTTGGGTACAGGAGTTGGAAGCTCATCCATTTCCTGAAGCCACCAGTTAGGGGACCAAAATGATGGGTGATTGCCAAAGAGTAACACCTCAGTTTTATCTGAGTTTAATTTCAGACAATTGTTGGATATCCAGCTACCGATCTGGAGCATGCTCCCAGCCGTCATCAGCACACACCCACAGTTACTCATGACGACTGGGAGCCGACATCAGCACCGAAAGGGTTAAGGAGCTCACAGAAATTTTTTATCTCCGTAAACCAGGGAATACGTACTCTCTTGTCTAAACTAAGAGTCACCTCTAAAGTTTTTCTATAACTGTCCAGTTCCGCGGTCTTCCATATTTATACCCAATACATTAAATGTTTAGTTCAATCACATGGTGAATTATTGTTAATGCTAGATCTAATTGATCTGGGATAATAGGGGTGCTTGTTGGGAGATTAAAAAGAGTCCTAATAAATTAATTTTCAGCTGCACTGAGCACAGGCACATTAGTCCATCCCGGGGTTCTGCACCATAAACTCTGACACGGCCAAGGCCCTATATGCCTCTTGGGCTGGATTTACTGCTCCACAGGATGTAGCCTTGCATTTCATTCCTGTGGCCATTGCCCTTTGGAACAGAATTGTTCCACTTTTCCTTATCTGTGGTGCCCAGGACATATTGTCCGACAGTCTTACACCCAGATAATCAAATGACTTGACTCTCTACAGAGAGGCCCCCTCTATCCTCATTTTGCCTCTAAAAGAGCAATGGGGGTTTAACACCTTAAATTTTGATTTTCCTGATTTTTTTCTCAAAATCCCATTCACTACAGAAGGATGAAAAGGGACATCAAAACAACTGTAATACACACGATTTTTGAGATAGTAAAAGCATATCATAGCAAACATCAAAATAGGGACACTCATTCCAGCTGGCTTTGGTGTGTCATGATTACATTTTGCTTGCCATTCTACTGCTCCATTTATATATAAACAGAAGAATGTAGGGGAAAACAGGCATCCTTGCCTGACACTATGATTGACACTTATCCTAGATGTAAAGTTCTCGCCCATATTACACCTGACCTGGATTTATGATTCCAAATTACATGTTGTCAAAATACCAATACCAAATACCAATAGGAGTTTCCAGGATACTATTGGGCTCCAACTCAGCCTATAAGGTTTCCCTAGAAACCAGGTAAAATGCAGCCCTCAAGTCTATGAAGGCAAAGTAAGATGATTCTGCTTCAGGATTATTTACTTCCAGCATAGCACCCTGAAACGAAATACCTGGTCCACAGCAATAACCTTTGCCCGAAATCCTGCTTGGCAATGCTCCTAGATGTGAAGTTCTGTTATCCAGCTTTAGAGTCTAATTAAAATCCACCTAGTCATTTTTTTTGGGCTGATGTCATGTACACTAATGGGTCTATAGTTGGATGAAACATCCCTCCTCCCTTTCTTAATACACCCAGCCATGTGAGCCAGGAACAGGTGTCAGGGTCCAAATAGTTATGGCAGCAAAATACCAATATTCTAAATGCAGCATTCTCAAAATTGTAACTTAAAATCCGACTATACAATGAAAGTATTTTAATGGCATTTTGTTTTCTACATCAAACATGAAATGTTTTATCTGTTCCCAAATGCTAGTACTTAATAAATAAAATTAGACGGGTTGCCTTATTACATTTATTAAATATTGTGCTATGGGAGAGGTAGGCCTCACAGTAGTGAATAAACAAATTAGGCAGTTTTTCACTACCAGGCCGTGTAAACATAAAAGTATATGTCCAACCTTTAAATTACAATGCACCTTGCCCTATGGGCTACCTATGAACAACTTTAAGGGTGACTTATATGCAATAAAATGGGAGATTAGGGTTTGGCAAGGGGGTTTTAATGAATTGCCAATATAAAATAGCCTTCAGGCTGCAATGCCAGGCCTATAACATGTTTTAAGGGGCACTTAAGTAGGTGGGACAATATGTGTTGGAGGCCGACTAGTAGCATTTACTTTACAAGCCCTGGGTATATGGTATATCATTCTAAAGGGGACTTATATGTAAATGAAACATGCCAATCAGGTGTAAGCCGTTTTGCCCTATATAAAGGAGAGAGCACAAGCACTTTATCACTGGTTGGCAGTGGTAAAGTGCCCAGAGTCTTGAATCCAACAAAACAGAATTTCAGTAAAATGTGGAGGATAAAGACAACATTTTGGAGAAAGACAACCTCAAGGCTGACAGGTCTAACAGTAATTCTTAGTAAGATTTCTATATTAGTTTTATAACTGCAAGTTGTACATATTTGCAATTTTGTTATGATATACCAGATGGTTCCCATGTATGAAGGCTTATAACCAACTTAGTAGACCTGAGCTGGTTGTGGGGAGAAGTCAATGATAAAAGCTAGAAGCCTGATTGGTTCAGGAATGCTAGGGAGATGATCTGTTTGTTATGAAAAGTATTGTTAAAGGCAGTATCTCTAATATACTGACTGTGAAACACATATGTTACATCAATAGTTATTTAAGGGAGGATTGTTATTTCTCTGAATTAAAGCCAATAGAGGTTTATTTTGTTATATGAAATGTCTCAAATGACCGTTCTAATGGAGGATTTTGGTGTTGGTTACCGCCTCTGACAAACACTAAGGGAGAAGATTTACAATATAATGCAATCTCTATAGAATCATTAAATAACACATACATCCCTATTTATAAATCTATATCCATATAGGTCCATAGAGGGCCTATGGGTTAGCTCCTTTCTGCCATTAGTCTGTATGAGTGTATTTGCACTCTGCTTCTATCCATATCAGCTTATTGCATGTGGTAATGGCCTAGATCACATCAGTAATCGACTCTCTTGCACTGTGAATGATGGCACCGCTTTCTGATCACATGTGTACACCCACCTTTAAGACGAGTGTCCATCAGTGTCTGGGCTGGTTGGCTAGTCCTTTAATTTTCTATATTTTCTTTGTATAGTTTCCTTATCTTTTAATTTCTTCTCCTCTTTTTATTTTTATATTTCGTAAAACAATACCACAGCACTATAGGAAGTGCTAGCAGATCATATGCTTGTCGCTCATTTAATCTGCAGTGCACTGCATACCATGTGCACACTTCCTCTAAACCAGGAGGCCATGATGGAATGCTGTGCTGTCTTTACCATTTCAAGATGGCCAACACGTTGGTTTCAAATGTGGCAGCCATGCAGGAAGTTTAAAGCAAAACATGACTATTTACAATACCTCTTCAAGACGGACACCCACCTCTAAATTTAGCTCCGTCATTCTAAGTGTATGCCCTCCGTGTTTAGACAGCAGAAGGTTTTTGTTTTTCTACTTGTATTCTTTTAATTTATTGTGCAGGTGCTGGTGAAATTGTATTTTTCATTGTGATTGTGTCGTAGGTTGAATACAAGACTATGTCAGTGGATGTGTGAATAGATGCATGAGTGTACAGATGAGTGATAGAGTGCATGTATGATGACCTGCTGGGTGCCTAAACCCGTCATTGTCACAAGAGACACTTTCATTATAAGTCAGACATATTGGAATTGTCAATGCATATTTTAATTTATTGTTGGAGTTCATTACAAGGCAGTGGGATACTACCAACATATACTTTCTTTCAAACAGCTTAAATGTATTTTTCAGCCAATCACGAGCTGTTTAATCACATGTTTATGTTCATATGACTAATTCTACATTTTATCTACTTATAGGCAACCATACTATTCCTTTCATCAGACGTAGCAGAAATGCAATCATTTTAAGCAGGCTTGAGCTTGTATTATACAGAATAAAAAGTGCAAGAATGTATCAAGTCACCTCAGAGTTTTATGATGTAATCAAGCGATGCCCTAATGATTTTAATATATCCTAATAATGTGTGGCAGGAGACAACTTATCCCATATATATTACATCAATTTGATAATGAACATATGAAAGAGGGGACTTGGATGCGCACATTGAGGGCCGATTTCCATTACATTTTAGTGATTTTGAAAGCAAAGAATGGAAAAGAATGTTAGCTAGCAAGATGGTTTGACCTTTAAATCAGCAATTTTGAACAGAAAAAAAGATATCACATAAAGCAGTGTTCCCTGATTAAATAAGTGTATGGTCTCAATAGGGGACTACCAAGCTGTAACGGAGGAATGCAGTATGATGGTCAGGTTCTTGTTGGCTGTGATGTCAAAGCCAAATATTTCATCCATGACAGGAGAGAGAGTAGTCCAAATTGAAACCTGCTCTATCAGGGAGCATAGCAGCGGATCTGGAAAGAGATCTTGGAGGCACTCCTTCTTTCCAAATTACACTTTTATTACTATATTGTGTGGCGGACCTAGTTTGTCATTTGCCCTAGTATAAGAATGGACGTGCACAACCCCAGCCGCTGTTTGAACCTCTCAGGTTTCTGGGCCCTGGTGCCAATCCACCTGTTGCACCAATAGAAGCCATGACCCTGTATCAACATGAAGTTGGGAGATGGATGTCGAGTGGATGCATTAAAAAAGTATTGTATAAAGTAAAGTGAAAGTGTCAGCTGACTGACCTTCTGTTCTAAGCTGAAGAGACATAATAAGCTCCAGAGCCCTCCCTGAAACTGCTCAGCTGACCTGCTGCACTAAGCCTGCCACCTCCTTCAACTGGACTTGCCTGAGCCCTGCTGGTTTTTGGCTGGATTGAGTTCCTGATCCCCAAGAGTTGTCTCTCGGGTCCTGGACCCTTGGTGTGACATCGGCTGAGCTCTTCCTAGACAAAAAGGAAAAATCCTAAGGTTTGGTGTTCTTTGCAAGCATTAACAGGCCCATTTATACAAAGTTCATGACACCCACACTGACAACCAATGCAAAGCTCTGGTAAACATGACTTTTCACACTACATCGACCTTCAGCGACGACCGGTAATGTGAGATCGGCACTTCGCACTACAGTATCAACAGCTCGCAGTGACCACCAACAGGATATTTGCACTACTGCAACAGCGATGACAATCTACGACTCTCATCCTGCTCCTCACGCTGGAGCGACGACCATACGTGACACTCTCCCTGCTTATCATGGCCACCTCTACTGTGAATGTAATTCTTTGTGCTGGACTTTAGAATGTAACTATTTCAGCAGGACTAACCTGATTCTTGTACCCAGCCCGCACTCCATCTTGGTCACCCTGAACTAGTCACATTTGCTCAGATTCGCATAACCAGATAACCGCAAGTGGCGCTATTGCTGTTAGGTGCTATACTTACCTGAAATCTTTGAACAATGCGTAACTCTGGCTCTCCTCATTGGATTTTTGTTGTCAACTATTTTGTTACATTTTACTCTAGTTCTCTAAATTAGTGTGGGATTTATATTGTGTTGTGTTTTCACCTGATTGTTGTTCAAGTGCTGCATACATACTTTACATGTTGCTTCCAAGTTAAGCCTGACTGTTTTTGTGCCAAGCTACAGGAGGGCTAAGAACAGGTTAATTTAGTGAGTTGTATGGCTCACCCTGAGTAGGATTCTGGCTTTTGCTTGAGAAGGGCTCACACACCCCTCAACCAACTACCCAATTGATCACCTAGCTTTTTATATGTGTTGGGATACAAAGCAGGGTAGAGTATTTGATGAGTCATGTCCGAATGCATTAATATTTGCCTAGCACAAAAATAGCTAAGAAACGAGTTGTACAGTACATGAGGATTTGAGAAACGATCACTAGATTTTGTACATCAAGTCGGGAATAGATAAATGCAATTTAATTAAATTTTTTAGGAAAAACGCAGATTAAGAGTTAAGCCCAGAAAAACAGCATATGGAGCGCAGACCCAAGGTTGGGATTAGAACCTGGGTCCCCAGTTTCCAAGGTCAGCAGGCCTAGCCATTAACCCCTTCAGTGTGGCGTGAATTTTCGCGCTGTGCTGAAGGTTCTAATGAGCCTATCGGCTCATGAAGGAAAGGTTCCGTCATGAGCACAGCTCAACCGACGCTCATCACGGAAACGTTCCGTCATGAGCATGGAAGGTTTAAACCACATGTTATCCTGACAATCCCAAAGCAAGAGTAGGTCTGGCTATATGTGGCCACACATGTGCTAATCCCATTAAGTGGTAATAATAGGCACTGACCCCTTAATGGTCAAATTACTCTGAAAACCATTAAAACAAATAAAAAAATAAACACAAAAGATACTGCCACAATTGTCCAACAATTTTACTACAAAGATTTTTCCTCGTCATCGTCTGGTGTACACTTGTTCACTTGTTCAATGTTGTCAATATCAATGCATTCTTCTTCAGATTCAAAATAACAAGGGAGCCAAAGTGTAAAGGTTTGAAAAATATTTTTAATTCCATTCTCCAAAATATCAATGACTCAGCCCAGCCGATGCGTTTCATCCTCATAGAGGACTTCATCAGGGCTGTAAAGAAATTATATATACACATAAATACATATCAAATAGATGCATCACAGATACACCATCTATCTTTACAACAAAATATAGAGTTAATTTCATAACACCTGCTCCCACCCAAACCACTGTTTATACTCAACACATTAAAAAAATGCATCAGTTAATACATGTACATAATTTATCTTTTCATAAAGTGTTATACATTTCAACATTTAAAAACCAATACAGTCAAGTAGAACAACCCATCAAAGAAGGGCGTTTCTTATTGGCCCCTTAATATTCCTAATACTAAGAAAACAACCCAGGCATGGTTGGTAAGATTAGAGCTCTCCAGTTTTAACCAGAATTATCTAATAGTAGACAATTACTTAAGCTATTTACTTGCAGTAAAATCAAACTGATATGAATATATGAATAAATCCGTTCTACCCAGAAATCCAATTTCTCTTTATTTCCCACAGTAGGAAAAAAATACTTTTAGTGGCAGTGAGCAATGCCTCAAAGATATTACTTTGGATTTATTTCAGTGTTTATGTTCCACATTGTCCTGTCTTTGGGTGCCTTAATATTATCATTATGTATTGTCCTTCTTGTGAGTAATTCCTCTAATTTAAATATATAATAAATTTCTATTTCTCACTTTGAATACTTGTTTAATTCCTTAGATTTCATGTGAGCATAGCAATCAGCCATATACAAAAGCAGCTTAATATCCACACCCATTTGGGTTCTGAGATACAAATAGAGAAAAAAGAATTTCTCTAGAGCAAAATTATTTCATTTTGTTTCATAATAATCCATTGATTGTTCCTTTTGCTTTTGTCACCCTAAGTGGGAAGGGGATGGCCAGATGTGGGTTTTGTGCTCACTGGGTCACTGCATCCAAGCAGCCTGGCTGATGTGGGGTTATGCCCCAAACAAGCCCCAGGATGCTTGTTTCTGGTCCAGAAAGGACCTGGCTTGGCAGTTCCAGCTGTACTGTTCCCATGAGGAACAGAGTCTAGACTGATTTACAGATGGCTGGGTCCAAACTGAGGTGGTGCGGTAGGCAATTGAACAACGGTTTAAATGCAGATCTTTGTCACTGGGGGTGAATGCTTGCATTGTTCAGCATTCTGTCCATCACTTGTTAGCTTGGCTGATGAGGGGTGATGCCCTGAAGCTGGTTCCAGGATGCTTGTTTCTGGGCCAGGGAGGACCTGGCTTAACAGTTCAGACTGGGCTGTTCCCATGAGGAGCTTGACTCCAATGGCGTATGAGCATGGGACTCACGTCTGGGCATACCCTTCTCACATAGGGCGTACAACAAAACACACAGGGTGATGGGCGGAATGTGGCACATTGTCAAAACATTCACCCCCAGTTACAGATCTGGGTTTAATCATCATTTTGCTCACCACGCCACCCCAGTTCAGACATGGCTATATGAAATCAGTCTTGACCCTTGCCAGATGGGAACAGTCCAGTCCGCACTGCTAAGCCATTTCTTCCCTGCACAGGAATCAAGCATCCTTGGTCAAGTTTCTGGCTGTCAGCCATCATCAGCCAGATAGCTTGACTCCAGTGGCGTAGTGAGCACAGAACCCACGTCTGGGCATACCCTTCCCACATAGGGCGAAAAGCAAAACATACAAGGTGATGGACGGCATGTTGCATATTGTCAAAATATTCACCCCAGTCACAGATCTGGGTTTAATCCATTGTTATTTTGCTCACCACACCATCCCAGTTCAGACATGGCCATATGCAAATCAGTCTTGACCCTGTGCCTCATGGGAACAGTCCAGCCCGAACTGCCAAGCCATGTCTTCCCTGGACCGGAATCAAGCATCCTTGGACACCACTGCCTTGTTCCCCACAGGACTGTGTTGCGAGCCGCTCACCTGAAAATATAGGTTGTTCCGATTGGGTGAAGAAAATCCCCAAATCCTTTGGAGGACTAACTGCAGATAGCAGTGGTTGAGAATTACTGCACCTCCAGTAGTTCCCGTAGGGAAGGAGGGGCTGGGAAGAGAGAGAGAAACAATGCCAGCTACTGCTATATCTCCGGTCTGCATCACTAGGCTCTATAGGTTCTGTGCATCCTACTCGTACTGCCACATAAGGCAACTTGTTAGTGTCTGATTTGCAAGCATTAAGTGCTGCAATGAATGAATAAAAACAAAAGATTAACACTGAGTATACCCAGTGCTGGTGTTTGTATACAATATGCTTTGGTAACGTACATACTATAATTGTAGCCCAGAGAAGATGAAGCAAAATATTAACATATCACAATACATATTTTTTTGTATATGTCGATCATGCTTTCTTCAGCAGTGCTCGTTCTTCATGGTTAAAACAACCTGCCGACTGACTTTCTATGCTTTTATACATTTCAACGGTCTGCATGGGCCAATATATCCTGGTAGAATACCAGCCTCAAGTCTTAGGAGACGCATGCCTAATGGAGTTTAGGCCTCTCTCTAAAATTGTAAACACAGTTAAAGAATTGTCAACACAGTTATAAGAGTTTGCCAATGTTCTTCGTTTTACAACATTGTCTCAATTGTTTTAAATTCTTACATGAGCACAATTCATAGCTGCTGTCCCACAGTCTTTATCCTAGAATAACAATACAGGGGTAGATTTACAAGAAAGTGATTCCGTGCGTCCTGCCAACCATTTGGCTGCACCGCACTGAGTCACTTTAAAAGCCCAGCAATGCAACATATTTACAGTTCAGTTTTTAACGTCTTTATTTCGAAATTTCTTCATAAAAGACAAAGTATTTACATGCATCAGAATAACATAGTCATAAACATAAATATATATGATCAGAGTAACGTATATATAATCAGAGTAACATAGTCATAAATGTATATAACTAGAAAGAAAAAGTGTGTAAAAAAATTAGTTAAAAGATTTGTTAAAAACCACAATTAAATATGCGAATAAAGACGACTGAGAAATAGTATTTTCCTTACATTTGATTATAAACACAACAGCAGCGACAACAATACTGGTCAAGAGATGATAAAAATTAACATGCTTTTTCAGTTTCAGGTTGAAGTTAAAGTTATAGTACTGCGAACTGACTTAATCCTTATTAACCAAGCCCAACCAAGAAATTTTGCTAGACCAATGGAAAGCCATTCGGAGGTGTTAGTTTTTAGAATAAATAAAGCTTCCTTGCTCACCCTGGTCTTTAATCTAGTACAGATGGGCTTTAACCACTTATGGCGTGGTTCATAGTAAGCAGTACATACGAACAAAAAATGACCTATTGTTTCTTTATGTCCAATACAGCAAGGACAGCAGGATGACTCCGATTTCAACCAACCACTAGTGAAATCCCTTAGTGGTAGTGTACCTAGACGAAACTGGTGGTAGAGTTTCCTGTCTAAGGTTTTAGGAATTACATCCCAATAGGTCTCAGTATGTGGAGCTGCTTTATAAAGCAGAAACTGACCATTCAGATTCGGTTTCGCTGAAAGAGCAACGTGTTCTTCTTTCACCATGGACCAAAAGAGTAATTTAAAATCTTTCTTTGAGGGAAAGATATGGGAGCCCGGATCGGACCATAACTGGGGAAGGCCCATTCCAGTGAGAGTGTTTCTGATTAACTTAAGCCATGGTATTTCAGCTGCCCCTGGTTGCTTTCTAACATCCTGTAGTTCTTGAGCAAACATAGCAAGATCCGGGGTAGACCAAATGCGCCTCCATAACGCCACCATCCTAAACTGAGCTTGGAGTTTTATAGAATAAAAGCCCATGTCCATCTGGAGTGGTAATACAGGTGTTGAGGGGGGAAGATTAACTAAATTACGGAGAAATTTGTTCTGGATCCTGTCAAGGACAGCCAGGTCCACACAACCCCAAATATCAGCCCCATATAATATTGCAGATCTAATTTTTGCACTATAAATTTTAAGTGCGGGCAAAACTCTTTTAGTCAAAGAACACCGCTGCTCCTTCACTAAACAGCCGGACAAACGAGCAAATTTCAGACTAAGCGCCGCAACTTGCTCTTTCCAGCGTAACCTGTAATCCATTGCTACACCAAGGTAAGTCATTACTTCGACCTGCTCCAAAGTAGACCCATTCATCGTAACGTGACCCCTCAACGGTTTGTTCTTTGTAAACACCATGAACTTGGTCTTGGTAATATTAATTTCTAAATCATTCTCGTTACAGAAGTCCACAAATGTATTTATAGCTGCCTGCAGTCCCTTCTGTGTTTTGGCCAGTATAAGTGTGTCGTGTGCGAAAATTAAAAGGGGAAATTTAGTCCCCCCCAGTGATGGGGCGTCAGTAGGGATAGCTGACAGGAACTTAACCACCTGATTGATAAAGAGTATAAAAAGAGTGGGGGCCAGGACACAGCCCTGTCTCACTCCACGAGTTACAGGGAAGGATTCAGTAACCTGGCCCTGACGACCCCATCTCACTCTGGCAAAGTTCCCCTTGTGCAATCTGATGGTAAGTTCAAGTAGCGCAGGTGGAACACCCATCCGTCTCAGGGCAGCCCACATCTTACCTCTGGGGACCAAATCAAACGCTGATTTGAGATCTACAAATGCAGCGAATATCTTGCCACCCCCAAGTAGCACAGTTTTCCAATAAATCATCACAAATCTTAATATTTGGTCTACAGTGCTAATATTTGCCCTAAAGCCAGCCTGCATTGGAGACAGAATATCAGCTCCTAACATCCATGATTCAATTTTCCCTAGCAGCATTCTGGCCACTACCTTTTGTAAGGCGTCAATAAGACTGATGGGACGATAATTTCCCGCATCAGTTTTATCCCCTTTTTTGTACACGGGCAAGATCTCTGCCCCTTTCCACGACTTTGGAATGCTAGCTCCTCTTGCTATTGCATTAGCTAGGGTAGTTATATATAGGACCCAGTGCACTTGATCGTACTTAAAAAGGTCTGCTGGGACACAGTCCATGCCGGGGGCTTTACCATTCTGAACTTGTTTTAAAGCAGCAACGACTTCCATTTCAGTGAAGACAATGTGATCAGGCAAAAGCTCTGCAGTCAGCACACTGGCATCTTCCCTAGATAGGGAGATCCGTTCCGTGTTACTAAACTGCGTCGCATAGTGCTTGACCCATTGTTCGGCAGGCACGTGGTTAACAGGAACTTTCTGATCCCCAGATCCTCCCCATCTCACAACCTCCCAGAATTTTTGTTGATTGGAAGAGGAGCTTGCTTGGTATAGGTCCGACCAGCGCTGATCGTCCCAGTTTATTTTGGCTTCTCTGAGAACTTTCTTATAATTAACCCTAGCTAATCTTATGTCAGTGACCGACTTAGATTTAATAGCATCTAACAAGGAACTATGGGCAGTGCGACAAGCTTTATTATACCATTTATACCTTAGAGCTGGGCCATTATTTCTCCCCTTTACAGGTTTATTAAAAAAGGTTTTAATTTTATTAAAAAGGGAGTCATGAATCATCCCTATTTGTTCTAAAGAAGTGCCATCATTAAGTATGGGTACCATCAAATCAGTGGCAGCTAAGACCTCCGCTGCAATCTTGTCTATGGTGGTAGGATTATCTAAAAACCTAGCCCATCGAACCCTTCTACAATCATTAGTAAGAATGGCCTCAGCTGTGGTAATAGATGTTGATGAGTCCTTATTTAATCCCTCATTCAATAATAATTTTATTGCCAAGGGATTATGGTCACTTTCTGGTCGTGTAACTACTTCCATATCCTCTAGGATTTTCCAAAACTCTATACTGATTAGGAAATAGTCAATACGACTAGAGTGCATAGAGTTATCAAAAGTGACCTTGCCCATCAGGTCAGATTTAGTTCTGCCGTTGGCAGCTCGCAAGTCCCATTCAAGGCAGAGGCCTAACCACTGCATAGCGGCCTCTGTAACTTTTTTAATTGGGGGAATAGATAGATGTGGAATATTCCAAATTAAATCAATTTCCCCATACCCATCTTTGTCAAGAGTAGGGAATGGTTCGAAGGAACAATTAAAATCGCCTGCCACCATGACACACTTTTCTCTGCTAATTTCGTTCAGTAAGGAATCTAGGTCACTGGCCGCTCTCGTGGGCTTCCCACCAGGTTGCCCTCTGGCATATATATTTATCAAAAAAAGATCCGGGTTGTTTTTACCAGAAAGTTTTAAGGCCAAAATATCATTACTAGAAGTGGGAACAGTAGTAATTGTAATTGCCAAAGATTGTCTAATCCATATGACAAGACCACCTGAAGGACGTCCTTTGGGACCTTTGCATGCTGGTTTATAATAATTAAGGTAACCAGCCCGATGTATGGCTTCAGTGGTCCAACTTTCCTGCAGAATGATTATATCATAGGTATCCACAAAGGAGCCCCAATCATCCCCAGACATTTTCCCCTTTAGTCCCGCTATATTCCATGACAAGACTTCAAGGGAATGAGTGGGATCTGTTAGCAGATTAATAGAAGATTTCACTGTTTTTCCACAGGTCGAGAGTCTTGTGGTTAGATTTTGGGATGTTTCCCTTCCTACCTCCACTTGAGCGTTTCTACGGGTCCCTAAAGATATCTCTGCCCTGGGAGATAAAGAATAGATAGTAGGGCAATTCCCTACATCCTTCGTCAACCCCAAAGCAGGTGGTTCTTTATTGAGTCAGTCCACGCCCTCCAGACCGGACAATGGAGCGAACCGATTTGTGAGATGTGGATGAAACAATGGGTAAATAGGAGTGTCAAAAGGGAATCTCTCTCTTTGCCTGTCTCTTCTGGGATAATGAAACGGAGTTTGGGGTCTAGTTGAATGTAAGGCAGGGTAGAAATAATTCAACAATAAGGTTTGCACATCCCCCACTCTTCCGAATCTTGGTTCTCTACTAATGAGTTCTGCCACCCATGGCTCTCTAAAGCTTATTACCACACAATCCCCCTCAAGATCTTTCTTGCTAAAGCCGACCCAGTCCACTCTCCTTACATTAAGGATTTCCGGCTTTACATTGGGTGGAAGAGGGCGGTTTTTATTAAGCCAAAAAATAACCTTGTTATATAGGTCCATGTGTGTTTCTCTCTTGCCATCATCAAGAGGAGCCACGCCAGTTAAGATGATGGTGGATGGTTGTGACTCTGGTGGAAGGTTCACACATTGTCTCCTTGGGATAGGTTTAGATTTTGGGCCAGAGCTTTGATTTTGATTACTAGGGGGAATAGGGTTTTTCTTGACCTGGGGTAGTTTAACAGCCTTAGACTTGGGAACAACCTCAGTAGAAGCTATTTTCTTGGGAGCAGATACAGTAGTTTTCTGCTGAACTTTGGGCACAGTGGGTCCCTCTTTTGTACTAATACCCCCTGTTTTACTGTTCACCAGGTTAACCTTTGAAAGGGGCAAAGCAGGGGGAATCAATCCTTTAGAAGTTGAACTAGCGAGGATTCTGTTTGAGGTAGCTATATTGTCTTTCACCATCAACTCTAAGGAATCCATTTTAGTGTTTAAGAGTCTTGTTCTCTCAAATAGCGGTAAAAGTAGGGATTTAAGTAACAACTCTATCTTAGCCAAAAATACTCCCTCCACTATGCTAATTACGGTATTGTGATCTTCTGGTTGGATAACCTCGTTTGCATTAACCAACTGTATGGGGGAATCAGGAACAATTCCTATATCCTCACTGTGTACCTCTAAGTCGGGAGAATCTATCCTTTTACGTTTCCCGGGATTCTGCAAGGGTGAACATTGTAAACCAGAGAGGGAATTCATTTGCTCCTTACTTATGTTGAGGTTTGGAGAATCCGAGAGACCTGATTTCTCTACGGACTGGTCTAAGGAAATAGTCCCACCATTTAGCAGATTATCATGTGCAGTGTTAAATCGACTTTCTTGACCAGACTCTACTAACTCTACAGTTTGGGTCTCAGAAACAGTTATAGATCCTAAATCAGCATTAACAACGTCACTATCTAAATCTAACACAGAGAGTGGAACAGGGGAGACAGCCTCGTTAATTCTCCCAAGAGAGGATCGCTTGCCTGTAATTATGTCCAGCGAGAGCCGTTTTTCTGCTAATGCGATCTCTTTCTCCAATATGGCTGTGGAACGTTTAAAAAACTGATCAATAGTCCCTGAAAAGGTACCATTAGAGGTGGAAACCTGAACTTGTCTTTCTTTACCCGATCTTAAAGTCATTTTTAAATCTAAACGAGAGACAGTTAACACCAACCTCAGAAATATACTGTCAATAATGTGAAAATATGCCAAATATATTCTGGCTTATGCAAAATCACAACACGGATTAAATCTAGGCACTTTGGTTAATTAAAAAGCAAAGAAAACAAAATACCAATTAAATAGTGCTATACAAACCTGGGAGTTGAAGTCCCTCCGTGAGCGCACGCCGCTCGCAGCCCCGTCAATAATCACCCCCAACTGACCCTCCAATCTCAAGGCTGCTACAGGTCACACAGCGTGATGCGGGACCCGCGGAGCGGGTTCCGCGAGCAGTAGGCAGACGGGCAAGGCAAGTAGATCCCAAGCAGAGTGCTCTTCAATCAGCAAAGCGTCCCACTCCCTAACAGGGAAGTGCTGTTTTAAAGTGATCGGTGGAAGGGTGGGAGGGGTCGGGGAGAGCGGCCCAGGTGTTGCTCCTCCGGGCTGGCAGGCGCTCCTGGGAGTTGAAGTCCCTCCGTTAGCGCACGCCGCTCGCAGCCCCGTCAATAATCACCCCCAACTGACCCTCCAATCTCAAGGCTGCTACAGGTCACACAGCGCGATGCGGGACCCGCGGAGCGGGTTCCGCGAGCAGTAGGCAGACGGGCAAGGCAAGTAGATCCCAAGCAGAGTGCTCTTCAATCAGCAAAGCGTCCCACTCGCTAACAGGGAAGTGCTGTTTTAAAGTGATCGGTAGAAGGGTGGGAGGGGTCGGGGAGAGCGGCCCAGGTGTTGCTGCTCCGGGCTGGCAGGCGCTCCTGGGAGTTGAAGTCCCTCCGTGAGCACACGCCGCTCGCAGCCCCGTCAATAATCACCCCCAACTGACCCTCCAATCTCAAGGCTGCTACAGGTCACACAGCGCGATGCGGGACCCGCGGAGCGGGTTCCGCGAGCAGTAGGCAGACGGGCAAGGCAAGTAGATCCCAAGCAGAGTGCTCTTCAATCAGCAAAGCGTCCCACTCGCTAACAGGGAAGTGCTGTTTTAAAGTGATCGGTGGAAGGGTGGGAGGGGTCGGGGAGAGCGGCCCAGGTGTTGCTCCTCCGGGCTGGCAGGCGCTCCTGGGAGTAGAAGTCCCTCCGTGAGCGCACGCCGCTCGCAGCCCCGTCAATAATCACCCCCAACTGACCCTCCAATCTCAAGGCTGCTACAGGTCACACAGCGCGATGCGGGACCCGCGGAGCGGGTTCCGCGAGCAGTAGGCAGACGGGCAAGGCAAGTAGATCCCAAGCAGAGTGCTCTTCAATCAGCAAAGCGTCCCACTCGCTAACAGGGAAGTGCTGTTTTAAAGTGATTGGTGGAAGGGTGGGAGGGGTCGGGGAGAGCGGCCCAGGTGTTGCTCCTCCGGGCTGGCAGGCGCTCCTGGGAGTTGAAGTCCCTCCGTGAGCGCACGCCGCTCGCAGCCCCGTCAATAATCACCCCCAACTGACCCTCCAATCTCAAGGCTGCTACAGGTCACACAGCGCGATGCGGGACCCGCGGAGCGGGTTCCGCGAGCAGTAGGCAGACGGGCAAGGCAAGTAGATCCCAAGCAGAGTGCTCTTCAATCAGCAAAGCGTCCCACTCGCTAACAGGAAAGTGCTGTTTTAAAGTGATCGGTGGAAGGGTGGGAGGGGTCGGGGAGAGCGGCCCAGGTGTTGCTCCTCCGGGCTGGCAGGCGCTCCTGGGAGTTGAAGTCCCTCCGTTAGCGCACGCCACTCGCAGCCCCGTCAATAATCACCCCCAACTGACCCTCCAATCTCAAGGCTGCTACAGGTCACACAGCGCGATGCGGGACCCGCGGAGCGGGTTCCGCGAGCAGTAGGCAGACGGGCAAGGCAAGTAGATCCCAAGCAGAGTGCTCTTCAATCAGCAAAGCGTCCCACTCGCTAACAGGGAAGTGCTGTTTTAAAGTGATCGGTGGAAGGGTGGGAGGGGTCGGGGAGAGCGGCCCAGGTGTTGCTCCTCCGGGCTGGCAGGCGCTCCTGGGAGTTGAAGTCCCTCCGTGAGCGCACGCCGCTCGCAGCCCCGTCAATAATCACCCCCAACTGACCCTCCAATCTCAAGGCTGCTACAGGTCACACAGCGCGATGCGGGACCCGCGGAGCGGGTTCCGCGAGCAGTAGGCAGACGGGCAAGGCAAGTAGATCCCAAGCAGAGTGCTCTTCAATCAGCAAAGCGTCCCACTCGCTAACAGGGAAGTGCTGTTTTAAAGTGATCGGTGGAAGGGTGGGAGGGGTCGGGGAGAGCGGCCCAGGTGTTGCTCCTCCGGGCTGGCAGGCGCTCCTGGGAGTTGAAGTCCCTCCGTGAGCGCACGCCGCTCGCAGCCACGTCAATAATCACCCCCAACTGACCCTCCAATCTCAAGGCTGCTACAGGTCACACAGCGCGATGTTGAATCTCTGTGCTTCCCCCTGTGCTGGCACACAGACTGCTGCCATGCACCGGCACAGGCACCCTTGCACCATGGTGCAAGGATGCCTGCGTCGTGGGGAGATTTTTTTGTTCAGGAAGGGTTCCCTTCCTCCACAAAAACAATCTAAAATGCAGTTTTTCAACTTCTTTGTGTGCTTCATTAGCACACATAAAAGTTGAAAAACATAATTGTTTCAATGATTGTTTATGTGAAGGAAGGGACACCTTCCTGTACATAAACAATGAATAGAGGTGATTTCCTCTTTCTGTGCGTGCTGCAGAATGCAGCACGCTTAGAAAGAGGAAAAAGAAACAAGGAGAAATGAATACATTACTCCCTATGCCTCCCCTGGGGAGGCGTAGCATTCACGCGCATTTCCAGATTTACGATTCCTCGTAAATCTGGTACTGTGTCTGGTTCCATGGGTGTTGCATGCAAAGTGGCCTTACATACAAGGATAAGAAAAGTCACGCAGGGTGGCTTTTCCTTTCCTTGTAAATATGGAGCAGTAAAATGCGCCACTGGTATGCCACAAAAAGTAATGCACAGATGTTGCAAGGGGCTGGTAATTCTGCCCAAGACTTTACCTTACTGGAGATGGTCACGTTCTGGGAGACTCATTCGGAGTCTGAGTACCATTTGTGCTAGTATTTACTTAGTTTCTGTGTTTTGCTTCCAGGAAGTGACTGGAGCGCTGGGATGCAGACGCCGTGGGAGGAACACTGGAGGTTAGAACGCCGATGAGGAGATAAAGCAGGGGAATGGAATCGCCGAGGCAGAGATCACTGCACCACTGGAGAACAGGTAAATGAGTTGCTAATGAGGCTAAGCTGGGAGTGTCGTGGAGGAGTGCTTTAAATACCCTCTTGCCGTGCAGATGCACCATTGCACAAGTAGTATGGTAACGGTCTTTTCAATGGAACCTCCCGTGGACGCTGAATTGCACGTTGGAGAAAGCAGCAGTTTGCACACATTGCGCATGCAAGAAATAAAAAGTGCCTGTTTTGCCTGACCAGTTCACAGTTATTATAGGTGGTGTATTGCTCATACTATCCATATCACACATGTACAGTGCACAGTGTTAAATCATACCATCAGTGTTTTACACGAGTGCTCCACTGCCAACAGGGACAAGACATAAGCACATGGACCTAGTATATGCCTACCACTGCCACCAGGGAATGAACATAGAATCCACAGTAGAAGGAGGCCACTATGAGGTTTATGAAGTACTTAAGTGTGCTGTAGCACACATGGCCTTTCATTCATGAACCAGGATTCATTACAGACTGCCCTGCTGCTACCACAGGACTGCCCTGCCTCTTGGGGCCTACCTTATTCCCCGGAGGACTGCCCTTTTGCTTGAGGCATGCCCTGCTCCCTGAGAAGGAAGAGTGGATCTGGTCCCTTCATCCCAGGCTAATCTGAGAGACTCTAAGTGTTAGTTTTCTGACCTCCTGTTCTGAGCTACAGAGACACAACAAGCTCCAGAAGCCACCCTTAAACTGCCCAGCTGACCTGCTGCAACTGGACTTGCAACTGGACCTTCCTGAGCCCTGCTGGCCTCAGCTAGAACGAGTCTCTGATTGCTAAGATGTGCAACCTCAAGTCCTGGATCCTTGACTAACATTAGAGTGCACTCCTTTGCCAGAAAAGAGGAGATCTTGAAGGTTTGGACTATTTGGGACAGTGAACGGGCCCATTTGTGCAGATACTCTGCCACCCGCAATGACGGCCAGTGCAAAGCTCCAGCGAACCAGATTCCTCAAGCTACAGTAACCTCCACTGACGACTGGCAATGCAAGATCTGGTGAGCTTAACTATTGGCTAGAAGCGGTGGTTGGGATTAGAACCTACCAACCCACCGGAAGGAATACTACCCATTCTTATATATTGGTTTTGTATTGTGTGGTCATATTGTATAACTTCTTGTATAAAGATTATACTCATTTTATAAAAACTTGTGTGGAGTCTATTTGTGGTGACATCATTGGGTTGCTGTGAGTTTGGTTGCACATATTGTACACTCGTGCCTTGGAGATAAGCCTGGCTGCTCGTGCCAAGCTACTAAGGGGTGATCAGGGCTATCTCAGACAGTGCCCTTACTTAGCCTAATGTTGTAACGAGGGGTCGGGGACTCCCGCCTCCAGCATTTGGTGGCGGTGGTGAGGGATAAGGACCCCCACTTCAAAACCACAATATTGAAAAAGTAGGCAAATGTCACCCCTTCGTGTTGCGGGATGCTTGGCCATCCACAGCCTTGCTTCAAGATAGTCTGCTAATCAGGAGAGACCCACTTGCACTTCGATCTCTTGCTTTCTCTGGCTACTCCAGCATGCATTTCATGGACTGGCCAAAGTATCAATGTGGATTTGCCTCAGAGATAGCCCAAGAGAACTCCAGCTTTGCTAACTTTTACCTTAGCAGAGGGAACCTACCTTACACAAGGAGGCGGGGTGACAACTTCTACTTAATCCACCCTCTCAACAATTTAGGGGGTCCTGCGGTCACTTACATGCAGGCAGCTGTCTCCAGTGTGGACAGTCTGCGGCACACCTAGCATCTTTTACAGTTAGCCAAACCAACTCCTTCCTTTCGTTTGGTTGCAATGAAGACAGACACCCAGAACGCATGTATGCCAACCACACATATTCCACACTGAAGTATAGTCGGGGAACCCCAGCTATAGTAGAATGTATGGACATTTCCAGGGAGATCCTGTTTGCAATCTCCCCACAAATGTGGAGGTAAAAAGGATGGGGTCCTGTATCTATGATTTCTCTGTCACTGCCTTTGGTCTTTTCAAGTGTTATACTTGCCATCCTTGCTGAGACTGAGGGTTCTATATATTATGTATGTATCCAGGACTGTGGAGAACAACTTCCTCAAAAGCTCACCGGCAGGCCGTGGAAGTCTGCACTGCTATGGTACCAGCCTTCTTAGCTAAAGGTACTTCAAAATAGCTTCCAAAAAGTGTAGAGAGCAGAGTGCGATAACTTATTTGTGAATTGTAGGCTGCAAATATGTGTTCATTAGTGGGGTTTTGGGAGGTCTGCAAATTACTTATGATTAATTAATGCAGTTAAACAGTTTTAGAATAGAACGCATCTGTTTTCAACAAGACTTCTATCTCCGAGTTCTAATTACAGTATGCAAAGGTATGAAACACACCACCCTCGCTTCCTACAGAAACTGAATGCTAAGTGCAGAGTAAGTAGTTAGCAAGACCACAGATATTGATTAAATGAAAATTCATGTGCGGAGGATTAATTAAACTGCCACCAAATGAATAAGCATAGACCAGTGGTTTTGTAAATAACAAAAAAGTAAGAGGAAGAAGGGAAAGAAAGGAAAATATACAGCAGGCAGTTAAGCCACTTTAATGTTCCTGCTTTCATATATATACACTGCAGCACCCCTGGCAAAATTAATATGCTCCAGTTCTTCACAATTATTACTGCAGTTAATTAACAGCCTCGCGGGTCGTGCACGCGAGTACCTAGATGTGCAAAGAGGAGCGTTGGTATTAAAGTGTAATGGCATTCGACCTCAGTCCATTTCGAGACAATGAATATTTTATACCAGTAATGAATGTTAACACTGCCAGTAGGTATTATAATAGAAAACTAATACAGTTATCCTTGATATTTTTTTATATATTTTGTTTGTGTTTTTCTCCCAGTTCTCAATTGCATTTTTCTTTACGTTTACCTTATGTATAATGCATATAAATGACACATGTGTCCATCTTCAGGTCACATGGGTAACAAATTAGCATGCAAATGGGATACCACCCCCACTCCCTCAAATCCCCCATCAATAAAATATATTAAATGTTAGTCTTAACAACTCGTAGGGTTTGCTTCTCCCACAATTCTGCCTACTCACCTCCTGTTGCTGAAATTTGTTTCTGATTTCTTTAGAGCACTCACCCTTTAAGACATGATAAAATTGGCCCGAACATGCTTGGCGCATTCAATTTAATTATAAGTCCCTAATAAAGGGGTGCAACATATACCAAGGGCTTGTAATTTATATGCTACTAGTGGGCAGGCAGCACTTATAGTTCCATCCACTAAAGTAGCCTTTTAATACATTTCTTAGGACTGCCACTGCAGCCTGTTTGCAGATTTAAACTGACAATTTGACCTGCCAAAATAAACTTTTGCCAGGCCTAAACCTCTCTTTTTACTACATAGACATCACCCCTTAGGCCGGTCCTAAACAGCCCATAGGGCAGGGTGGAGTGCATATGAAAATTTGGACATGTACTTTTAACTTTTTCATGTCCTAGTAGTGTAAAATTCCCAAATTCATTTTTCACTACTATGAGCCTTACCCAGGACCAGCTTTAGTGCTGGTGGCGCCCGGGTCGAAAGTCTGTTTTGGATCCCCATTGATCTCAATGGATTCCCTCACTACCACCTTCCAACAGTGTCCCGCATTTTTACATATCACCTCTCCTTCATGCATTTCATTTGTTTTATAGCTCTACTCATACCAGTGTAAGGTACCAGAGCACAGAACATCACACGCACACATTATACAGAGACAACAAATCATAAATGTGTAAATCAGTTGATAAGATATGCTATGTAAAACAATGAAGATTACTATGTGTATAAATCACATGCCATCCATACTAGCAGGCAATATATTTTGAAAGTATTTGGTCTAGAGAAGCACAAGCTCAGGATGTAAAATGTACCACATTGGTTGGGGATTGTTTTACTAATAAGAATGCATTTCTGTACAACACCTATTTAGCAACATTTGGAGAATGAAAGCCTGGGGAAAGACATGGCATTCTTACCTATACCATGCAGTTTGCATGCAGCTCTTTGATAGCAGTTCATAGGTTTATTAGGCTTGTAGCATATGAACTGCAAATAACAAAAGGTTCTCTGTGACAAAAGCAGTCACCCACTGAGCTATCAACGGAACATGCAGTTCTATGATCTCCATGGTATAGGTTTCTTGCAGCAAACTTATCAACCATCTGTGCTACTATATGATGAGATAAAATTACCAATATACAAAACTTCATGTATCCCCAGCAACAAAATTAATCTTTTCCATGCGTTGGCCGGCCTCAGGCCGGCTGACATCACAGTGGGTGTGTGTGGAGGATGGCCGGGGGCCATACGAACTGCGCATGCATCATTTTTTTCCGAAGCGGCTAATCACCAGTGTTGTCTTTACCTTTTCATTGTTGCCTGAAAACTGCAGGACACATAAGGAACTTTGCAGCAGGTGCTTTTAAAATCTGAAATTATTACTAAAAAAAGAACTCCCCCGAGCTCAGAACCAGGTGCAGCTGCACTGGTCACACTGCTTTATAGCCAGCCCTGGTCTTACCTCTTCCGTAGGTTAACATTTGATTGAGAACAGGTAGAAAAGTCAAGTTTTGTCTTAAAAGAGTTGTAATATAAAATCCACTTATATGGGAAAATTGTATTTTAAGTTCCAGTTCAGAAAATTCCTTATTTGAAATTTTTCATTTTCTTGTCCTAACCATTTGGTGACTTCCGCTTGTGTACAGGGTCCTATGACTGTGGGGATTGTTCTTTGGCCTTGTGTATTCCTTCCAGTTAGTGACACAAAGGAGGACTGGGTGTTGGCAGGATGGGCCATCCTGCCATTATAGAAGAGGCGGAACTGTTCCCAATTGCATTGAAAAGGGGTTGCTCCAGAACACTCACAAAGCAATTCTCAACAGTACTTTGTCACCCTATGCCTCTTGGAGCCTGGGCAATGGAGGAAGGAAATTCCTGGACCAGATATTAGGGGAAGTCTGGAGTTTTCTACCACTGTAAGAGCGGGCATCAGGTATAAATATTGGACCCTCAGGCCAACTCTTCAGTACACTCCTGAACCTGCGGATGATGCCCAGAAGAACTGCCTTGTACTTCAGAGGACTGCCCTGCTGCTACCAGGGCTGCTCTGCTGCTTGAAGCATGCAATGTACCCTCAGAGGACTACCCTGCTACTTGAGGCCTGTCTGCTGTTTGGTCTCAGTTTTGCCAGAGTCACCCCAAGGGCTACTTGGCTGGCCTCTTGCTCTGAGCTACAGAGACCCAAAAAGCTCCAATAACTGTAACATTTCACCTGGTCCCGTTCTGAAGTGAGCCTTACCCTCCAAATGAATCCCACCCTGGTGCTAAAGGTGCCCAAACATTCAAAAACAGAAAAGTGGGACCTAGAAAATTGTTCACCAAGTGGTGGCCTGAGAGCCGATAGAAGACAGGGACCTACCTGCTCGCTGATTTGCCCAAGGAGAATCGTTTGTCAGCCTGACTTCATAGCTTCCAATATGTTCTTATCTGCAGCAGAAAATCCTTTTCTGCAGTTCCTCTTCAAAGGGGTAGCTGCCCTTGTGGAGTACTCATCAGCTACAGCCTGCAGTTGTATCCCACTGAAAAGTTTCAACTTCCAAAATAGTGACATATCTTGAATGTTGAATTTTTCATCCAGTGGCTCACTGACAATGATGCATCTTTCCGGGACACCGCTGGCAGTATCCCCCTGCTGACATTATTCTCCATGAATCAGAACTGTGCTCCATCGAGGTAGGCCATAACTTTTGACTTTTGACTTCACACTGTGTCGCTCAACTAGATTGGTGCTTTGATCTTTTAGGCACTAGTTTTCACAAATGTAAACAAATCCATAACTCCAGGTCTACTGTTTACATTTAATTTGTTTTGATGTAATTTTATTTATTAAAATGGTCTCTATTTTTCTAAATGTGTGTGGGATTTTTTCTTGTGTTGTGTTTTCACTGTATTACTGTTTAAATGCTTAATAAATACTTAACACATTGCCTGTAAGTTCAGCCTGACTGCTTTTGTGCCAAGCACCCAGCGGGTTAAGAATTGGCTAATTTAGTGACTTTTGTGGTTGTCAACTGACAGGGACTGCAGCTGTTGCTTGTGAAAGTTCTTCACCCCCCTCGACCAAAAACCCAGGTTCGCCTAGTTGAGCCTAGCCGTGCCGTGCCAAACCACGCCCCACCAGACCAAGTGCAGAGATCGCCGAAGGACAGAGCGGAGCGGAGTGGAGTAAGCAGCGCGGGGACTCGGCGCATGAGGACACGGAGCAAGCCCTTGTCTGCCGGATTTTAGCGGTAGGCAGGCAAGCGGGATAACTGACATTGACCTCCTCCCCAGCCGCGGATAACAGCGGAGCCAACGGTGAGTCGCAGGGAGAGACGAGGGGAGCGGGAGCGGGAGCAGCGCGAGAAGGAGGACTCGCCGAGCCCGACGTGCCACTGAATAAACAGCTGCTGCAGAGAACGCTACGGACCGTAAGCTCCAATACAGCCCCAAGCAGCCCCCATTCTTGCAGACTCGGACTATAAGCTGGATCAGCTGAGTCTGCAAGATGCTACATTGTGAAACCTCGGAGCTGGAAGCTGGCAACAAAGGGAGCGTAATTGACGCTTCAGCCCGCAAAAAGATTAAAAACCTACAGAGAAGTCGGAGAATTCAAATTCGCCAGAAATATAAGTGGGGCAAGGCAGCAGGCGAAAGGCAACTAAGGCAGAACAGAGGTAAGTGAGCATCTTTTATTAAAAGTAATAATTAAGTGTTACCACCTCTAGTATAACAACAGTTTTTGCCTAGAAATGGCACCCAAAAGAGGCCAAAAATTACCGGATGAACTAGGAAGGAGTAAATCATTGGAGGGCTCAAAATCTCTGGATGAAAGCCAGGAAAGCCATGCATCATCAATGGAAAATAGTAAAGGGAGACGAAAGAAAAGAAAAGTCAAAAGAGCAACGAAGAACGCCCAGAAGGCAAAAAGAGGATGCAATCAAACAACTAATAAACAGAAAGAGAACACGGCAGCGTCAAAGTCCATAAAGAAATTTGTAGGCAAACACTATAAATCATTAAACCCAGCAATAACATCGGTTCTAGATGAAGAAATAGTGGAAATTGGCGGAGAAATCGGTGAAAATTCAGGCTTGCCAGATGAAAATCAGAGACGGTCAAACAAAGGAGAACCCCAGGAAGAAGTCAACCCTGATAACGAGGAAGTTGGGGTGAACCGCAAATCTTTAAACCAGACACTGCAGAGCCAAAACCACCAAATCTCGGCGCCTCGCCAATCATCATCACCAAAGATGTTCTCACTGTTGTCACTAGGGATTGAGGATCACAGGAGAAACGAAGACCAGAACCAGAGCGTTATCTGGGGAGGCGCACCAGATCAATTCCAACAACATCAACCACTGCAAAAATCCCCAATACATCAAGAAAGCTTAAGAACAAGCTACCCAGCAATCCCAGTCAGAAATACTACACAGGACTCGGTGCTCTCTGAAACTCCTACATCCTCACTGATGGAGTTAATCTTGTTAATGCAGAGAGCACTCCAAGGAATCCTGGAAGTAACCCTCTCAAACAACGGAGTGATGAAAGCACAGAAACAACATCTAAAGAAAATAGAAGAAGAAATCGGAGAAATAAAGAGCCAATTGCCAAGCAGGGTAATGCCAACAGATATAGCCCCACCAAATGAGGAAAGTGACAGGATAGTACCGGAAGAAGAAAGCTTGGTAACCCTTCAAAGATCGCCTAAACCGGCAGAACAAACAGCAAAGGATGCAGCAAAATCTGTGGACAATGTGTATATTTCAAGAAGACCTATGCTGATAAAAAGGCGTGGAGGGTATGTCACACTCGGGACCAGGAACAGGATAGGAAAAACCAGGCAAATGAATCATGCAGGAATGAGAAAAGAGAAGGAAACAATGAAGGGATGGGTGCAGTCAGGATTAAATGCCTTAGCCCCAACATTTATAACACATAGACCCGCACAGGCAGAGGTAAAACCTCCTATGCCCCCTAAAACCCCGAGAGCATCAAAGAAAAAGCAGACTCACAGGGAGGCAACTGAGAACCCCCCCTCCACCCGTACGACGAGACAAAGAGTAAGGTTAATGGAAGAACGGGCCATTGAACAAAGGACTATAAGACCACAGATACACGAAGAACCAAATATGAGAAACAAAGTTCGGAAAGGAGGGAGAACAATCACCAGTCAACAGGTGAATGAAATAAACATGAACCTATATGAGAGAGCTGATAACAAATGGTTATTCCTGGACCTGATACCAGCAGGGAGGAAAGAGAAGCTGATAAGAAATACTAACCCCCCGAATAGGGCACAGATCTTGTCCGCATTTGCAAAATGCGGCAGTCTGAAGGGGATCGGTACTAAAGACCTCCAGCATGTTGACTTTGTAGAAAACAGGCAGGGAAAGGAAATAACAAAAATCACCCTATATTCAGACCTGGTAAAAAGGGCAATCCTGAAAGCCACAAAAGAGATAACGGAACAGGGAATAAGGATTATCCCAGAGAGAGATATAAAATCCGCAAAAGATAACAATTTCTTAAAACAGCATGCCGGGCTTCAGAAGAGACAAGTGATTCTCTACAAAGAAACAAAAGGTGATCGAAGCTCTCTGAACATTGTAATTGACAACACAGGCAATGACTCCTCATGGGGTAACTGGTCGTTACATAGCACTCCCGCGGGGGAAAACATTGAAAGAAATACAGTGTATACATATGATGAAGGTGGTTTGAGTGACGTCGAATAGGACGGAGGGGGTTCGCAAGAACTAGGTCTCTTATCCTGGAACGTAAATGGGCTAGGCAATGAACAAAAATGGGAATATATAAAGGAAACCATAAATAAAGTAGACATTGCCTGCCTGCAAGAGACCTGGTTATGCGACGATACCCCACCCCTTGACGGTTATGCCCAGATACATCAGCCTGCCATAAAGAAAAATCGTGGGAGGCCCTCTGGGGGTCTGTTGACATTGGTATCAACAAAAATAATGAGGGAAATAAAACTGTTGAATACAAAATGTAAATGGGTTCAATCAAGTAGGATTGAACTCATGACGGTGGATCTAAACTATAAAATGTTGATTTTATTGAATGTATACATGCAGTGGGAAAATGGGGAGGAGTATGAAAGGGAAATGAGGTTTTTTAAAGAGGATGTAGACAGCACTCTAGAAAATTATCCCGCAGACATAATAATGATATTGGGGGACTTCAATCACAAACTAAACCCAAAAAAGGCTGACATTTGGAATAGGGAACAGTTAGAGGTATACGGAATAAACCCGGCAAGGTTCCCAGCTGGGGAAACTTCGAAACAAGACCTTGATTTAATACATACCTTAGGAGGCAGGGGTTTTCACTGCGTAAACGGAAGAACAGAGTCAGACACACCGGCAGGAAAAACGTTTATCCAAGGGCAGCAAAACTGCCCAATAGACTATATATTCCTGCAGGCCTGGAATTTCCACCAGATTAGGAACTTCAAGTTAGATCAAAAAGAGGTGAGTGATCACAAACTCCTACACATAGTAATATTGGGGGGTAGGAAATTACAGAGAGAAACAGTGATTACCCAGGAGGTTGAGTACCCCAAACGAGTGACGACACGTCTAACTGAGGAATATATGGAAAAACTGAAGGCCACGCAAACAAAAATGGCACCTGAAAATTATGAGAATACAAAACTGGAATGGTTCATTGTAAAATTAGAAGAAGTTGTTCAATGCCTAAAGATAAAATTAAAATGGGAAAATCCCATAAGGGTAAAACAAACAAACCGTGGTAAAGGGTTTTCTGTGGCGTGCCAAAATAAGAAAAGGGAGATAAGAGATGCATAAAGGAAACAAAAAAAGAACTTTACACAAGAGAGACAGGATCACCTAGTTAAGCAGAAAAAAGAATTCAAGCAAATGGTACTCTCTGCAAAAAGGTTACATAAAGAAAAATGCTGGTTAGAACTATTAGAAGCCATAGAGAATAAAAATCTAAGGCAATTCTGGCAACTAGTAAAGGCTGCAGCTGGAACAACAGAGGGTGAATTAAATTGTGTGGTGAGTGAGGCAGCATGGGATACGTACATAAGGGAATTGTACGGGGCAAGGACTCCCAGAGAGGAGATGGAGATCAAAACATGGCAAGATATCTCAGAAGACCTCCTAGTTAAATTTAATGAAGAACAAGTTGAGCTCACAATAAAAGAACTTAAGCTAACTCGTCAGGCCCAGACAATCTGCCTGCAATAATTCTGAAGACCGAGGTTAAATGGTGGGCAAGATTCCTTGCCAAGATGTTCCAGGTAGTCCTAAAAGAAGGAGTAATGCCTCCAACCTGGAAGGGGGCCATAATCAGGCCGATCCACAAGAAAGGGAGCAAAGAGGCGCCAAAAAATTACCGGCTGATTAATCTCCTAGATATAGGAGAGAAAGTGTTCTCTAAAATTGTATTGAAACAACTGAATACATGGGTAAATGAGTGCCAAATAATTCCCACAGAACAGGGTGGATTTAGAGCGGGCCACTCGACAATAGACCACGAGTTTGCTTTATGGGCGATGGCGAGGAAGTCGACGGAACAAAATGGCAAGTTATGCTGCTGTTTCGTCGACTTCAAAGCAGCCTTTGATTCTGTGGATCGGGCCTGCCTATGGGAGACGCAAAAGAGGTTAAATATCCCAAAAGACCTCCTGACAATAATAAAAGAACTACACAGGGAAAACTGGGGGCAAGTAATTAAAGATACGGGGGGCTCCCTAACTCCTAAAATACCCATCTCTAATGGGATAAGACAGGGCTGTGTGCTGGCCCCCCAGCTTTTCTCGATCTTTCTGTCAGATCTCCCGGCATATCTTGAGGTGGAGGGTAGTGCCAGCCCTAAAATGGATGGAAACAAGATACCCTGCCTATTGTACGCGGATGATCTGGTGATAGTAGATCAGACTGAGAGAGGCCTCCAAAGGAAGCTTAATGCCTTCAATACTTACTGTGCCAGTAAATTTCTAACTATTAAACTGGATAAAACTAAAACCCTATGCTTCGGGAAAAAGTTAAGCAGATTCAGTTGGTACATAGGTGATCTCAAATTAGAGACAGTAAATGAGTACCGATATTTGGGTATATGGTTCGATAGGACTCTAAATTGGAATACCCATTTGGAAACGCAAAAAGCAAAGGCACTCTCCTCCATATGTGGCCTAAAAAGGTTCAATGGGGATTATGGTGAGATTTCACACCGACCAATGCTTAGAGCCTTTGACGCAATGATCCCCCCCCAAGTTTTATATGGTGCAGAGATCCTTTATTTGAGCGGTAAGGGATCTTGGGACGTGATAGAGGGGAATTGCATAAAAAAGCTCTTATCACTTCCCCAATCTGCTATGATACAAGCCATCAGAACAGAAATAGGCACAAAGTCCTGGGTGATATTAACCCAGATGGCTGTGATCAGATTCTGTAAGAGATTAGAAGACCCTGAAAGTAAAAGAGTAGCATACTGGTGTCGTAAAGAAATTCAGAAAATCGAGCTAAAATGGGCAAAGACCAGTAGAGAAAAACTGAAGGGAATCTGTAATTCACTTGAGATCGACTTGGACCTGAGATCATATCAAATCCCTAGTACCAAAGGCGATCTGAAGCAAAGGGGGAAAGAAGTCTCGAAATTGCTTGATATAGGCTATTTATCAAAGAAAAAATCAGTGGCGCATATGTTATATGCGTGGTCCCTTGATAACTGGTTCCCCTACCTTGATAGATTACCCAATCGTGGATAAGGCAAGAGATCTTGAGGCTTCGAATTGGGATCAATCCATGGCTAATAAATAGAGACCTTAAAATAAAAATGTTAGATCAGGAAGGTTGCTGCAGGTGTAATTTGGGAGCTAAGGGTGACCTGCTGCATATCCTGTTAGATTGTTTGACACTCCTAGAACATAGGAAACTTTGGCTGCGTCCAGTCTTCATAAAATATGATGTAAAAACAAGGTTACAGGCGGCCAACCTCTTAACAGAAATCCCCTATATCGATATTGTAATTGCCCTTGGGAAATTCATAAAGGTGGCCCTGAGTGCGTTGAGAGCCAAAGAATAACATGTAGTACTGTATGGTTTTTAGCGGAATGAAACTGTTCGGAGTGATAAGAATGTAAATATGTTTTAATATACAAAATAAGTTTTAAGACAATTGTAATTTTTACTGATTTTTGTACTTTTGATAATGGTGTGTATGATCTTTTTTAACGGACAAGTTTTTAAAAAATAATAAGTGTATGAATTTAGGGTGCATACTCCATTCTGCGTTATGCTCACTGTATTGTTTAAAGACTGTGGTCACAATAAACATATGTTTTGACTTGACTTGACTTTTGTGGTTGTCAACTGACAGGGACTGCAGCTGTTGCTTGTGAAAGTTCTTCACCCCCCTCGACCAAAAACCCAGTTTCCTATGGTATAATGCCCTAATTATGGAAAACATTACTAACTAATAAAATAGTTCTACAATGAATCACTTCTGAAAGTGTAAACACAATGGAACGATGAGAAATACAAGAGTCTTCATGCTGTGAGTTCAAGCCCCACCCATTAACCGGGAACCATTAAGAGGGTAGTAATTCCAACATCTCCCTGTTTTTTTCCTATCTCCAGTGAACAGGTTTACTGAGGTATGAAGATGATGCTAGGATATAACTCCAACATCTCCAATCACAAGATGACCTTCTGCTGGGCTAGTGGGCATTCATGTGCACAATGAGAAAGTAATGAGAGGATAGTTTCTTGACCTGATCCTTGCCCTTCTGTCCATGTTGTAGATTCCAATGAGTTATAGTGAGTCCTTGAATTGGTGGATCCAGGTAGCTCTGCTGAGAGCCCCGTCAACTGTAGCGGTTTCAGATTTCATTTAGGATCAGTTCCTTCCTCTTGTTACTATTTTGCAGAATATGAGCGCAGGCAAATATGCACGTGGCAGGATTTATGAAGCTGCTTCTACCACGCCTTAGCACACTTTCTCTAAAGTAATTACAGAGCACAACAATGCGCAATAGTAGAATACATACCAGAAAAATTAACCACATACCATAATGCAGAACAACTCAATAACTGTCAAGATAGAACACAGAATCCACACTAAAACAGAAAAGTGACACAATGCCCATATTGGGGAGTCAGCACCAGTCCAGCTTGAAGCCAAAGTGAAGGTAACCAGCACAGGCATTGCTGGCAACTAGGACCACAGTGAAGGCTGAAGCCCTGTGATCAAGTGTGAACCCCTGCCACTGTCTTGGGCAAAATACGGGGTCACAAATCAGAAAGGAGAAATATTTGATGCCCAGCTGTAGTCACGGACCGACCAGAATGGCGAGGAGCTTTGCTTGAGGTGACCCCTATTGAAACAAGAGTTGCTAGCATCTGGCCTCTGAATCCTGGTCCCAAAGTGAATGCAAGTTTGCACCTTTGTTTGTTGGTCAAGAGATACCTGGGTACACTGGATGCAATATGTGGCTCCAACGAATGAACAGTGCGTCAGCAGAGCAATACAGGAGTTAGGGAAGGACTTGAGATTAGGGTACAGGTACTGTGTCTCTGGTACCTGTTAGATTGAAGTGAAGAAAACTGGTGCACAGCCTGAGACACTAGACAGTATCACTGAGAGCATTTGCCTGGTGGGTGACTGCCCTATCCTGAAAGAAGAGACTTTTTTTTCCTTGAAACTGGGCTGTGATTCTTGAGTTTGCAAGTTGTTCAGCTCCACCGTGGAAACAACAAGAGCCTGCCTGTGAGGCTCAAACGGACACAGGGAGAAGACTCCCCTTTGGCTTGGTTGTATAGAGGCTTCAATTTCCTCAAGGACTTCTTCTTTTTGTTAATAATGTACCCCTTTGGATGTCCTGTTTTTAAGGAGGAGCAGCCCTTTGCAGCTCTTCGTCCTAATTCCTATGGCCCTGTGTGGTTCTCCTGGTCCCAGATATGATTGATGTTCTAGCCCTCATGAAAGGAAAATGTAACAGTCAATTGGATTTTTTTTTTATTAGATATGGCTATTCTGAAATTAAAATGACTAGTCACTGAAATGCATAGGAGCCCTGAAAATGTTTGCTAGATGATTTTAGGATATGCTTTTGCTTAGGACTAGAAAAATGATAATTCTATTTGTAATAGTGGTCATTACTTTCTCCTGCTATGTGAATGTTAATTATGACCCGATGCTTTGTTCCCTTTGTATTCCTGCTTATACCTTATATGTACCCGCTTAATGAAATGTTTAGAATGGAAAATGCCCACCTAGCAATGAATTAGGATATTGATAAATTTATGAAAATTAATATGCAAATATTTTCTATGTTTCTACTGGATCATGGGAATGTCTTTAGCTCATGCTAAATGGACTATCTGTTAAAGATTGGACGGATTTGTTAGCATGAGCTGAAATCCATTTTGTATTTCAGGCAGCCATCTTGTTTGCCATGTGCTGCCACGTGCTCACCATGTGCTCTGTTCTCCCTCAGTGTTGACTGCTCTTGTAATCTGCCTGAAACTAACTATATTTAGCATCTTCCACCTTCGTACATGCTCAGAAGAGCCTAGCTAGTAGAATGAACCTGCTCAGCTTGTAGAACTGTCAGTCTAATTTTGCTGCTGTATATAGAAGTAACTCTCCTCCCACTTTGTTGAGCAGGCAGATCTTGCATGCCCATATTAGTAATTTTGCATGCTTACATGAGCCAGGACTGCCCCTTGGTCTTATGCTGACTATGTCACCCTAAACATATATAAGGCCCCTGTTTTCTGTACTCCTTAGACTGCCTCGTTCAGTTGCTAAGGCTTCTGTGTGACGTAGTCTCCCTCATTTGAGGTTAACAAAGATGTTACTTTTATATTTCAGCTTCTGTGCCAATTTTGTCTTTGTTGGTTAAAAAGAACCAAGTATCAGTGGGACCCCTGAGATGGTTTCCATGTTCTACAGGTTGGCCCACCGGACACAACAGATGTGGTGTGGGAAAACAGATACTTGACTTTTCTGGGTGTTAGAATATACCACAACACTGCAGATTTGTGAGAAGGTAATATAGGGCGAGCGATACGAGCCACCAAAAGTAACTTTGAATTTCATTACAAGACCGGAGGCTGACATTATGCATTATCCTTTAATAGCAACTCACGCAGCCGCATTACATCATAAAGGATAAAGCTCTAGAGTTTACACAACAGTTGACAAAGGATGTATCCAAGAGATGATCTGCTTCTTTTAAAAGAGGCTCGCCAGCAGATAAGTCACTACTCCTTATTACTCCATGATTTCTCTTTATAATGGACTATATATATGCATTTTGTGTTTTTTATGCTATTGATTATCATTGTATTTGCCTTTGTAATTGATTAGCCGGTTGTTTTGTGCTATTTATAGACTTTGTTTCCGCGCTAGGACTAATATCTGGCTTGCCTGCTCCTTCGCCTTCCTAAACTTACCCTTATTCAGGTGGGTGGCGCTGACTCCCCCCCCCCCACCACCCTCCTCCTTCCGACTTCCAATTTATGGTTGTCTCTCTGATTTCATGGGTCCCCCTTGTCTCTACCCCTGCACGAGCGCGCGTTACGCTTACCGCTTTTTAACCCCGTTTAGGAAGCGGGACTTGGGAGATAGCTTGTGAGGTTCCGGTTTTTTGTCAGACACGTTTCTTTTTTGGGGAGATTTAGCAGTTTTGGAGCACTTCTTTTACATAGCATTAATTTAAATCTATAGGAATACTAGTACATTCACATTTCCTTACAGTTTGTTCAGATTTGAAGATCACCATTCGAATCTTCATTCAGGTTAAAAGATTACAACTGGTATCTTTCCTTAACCTTTTCCCCCCTGCATAAAAAAAAGAGGTTCATAGAGGTTGAAGCTTAAAAAATATTACCAAAATAAATAAAAATAATAACAGGAGGAAGGAGATCTTTGGATTTCAAAACATAATTACTATTAATTGTATAATTTTACTATTTGATCTTTATTCATTCTAACTCTTCAATTTTGGTTGTTAATCAAATAAAGCATTGCTGAGACCTCACCATGTCGGACATGGATTCAGATGATGCTACTGCTAGCTCACCTGCGCCTATGGATAATTCCGTTAGGAAATTCCTTCAACAGGAGATTAAATCCTGTATGACTTCTTCCTTGAAGGAAGTCATGTCCACTAAGAGACCGTGTGAGCACCCTAGATCTCCCTTTCAAGCAAGGTAAGAGGTCTAAAAAGACCAAGCATTGCGAAAGCACTACAGGCCCTAGCGCCTCTCTCAGTACAGGAGGTCCTAGCACCTCACTTTGGATGGGAGGCTACCGCGCCTCACTTGACCCTGATGTCCCTCGCAACACTTCCTTGAACGGTGCCCATGGTGGCATAAATCTGAACGGTGTCCCTCGCGACACATTACGTAGTAGGGCTAATAAAAATGATAACAATGAATCTGATACCTCTTCCTCTCAAGGCTGCGACTCCAGGGACCCCGACGATGAGTTCATTTTCGACCTAGATGAGGTTGACCCTGACTTTAACCTACAATCGGATCTTGAGCCAGCCTCTAAAAATTGTATTCTTAACCCTTTCGGTGAGGAGATGTTCTCTCCTCTTAATATTACTCGACCAAATAGTTCAAAGTGGTTCCCTCAGGAGCATGTTTCCCGCTTTGTAACACGTTGGTTGAGAAACCTCCTCGATAAGGATACAAGAAACACCATGAGATCTGAATCTCCGAGGCCTACTATCGGGGAAAAAGTCTGTCAGACTCCAAACTTGGATCCAGACCTTATTAAATTCTTGTTCAAGTTAGGGCGAGACCCTAGAAAAGGCCTGGAGAGAACACTAAAAGGCTGTCAAGACCGACTCTTAGATATCCTTGGACCTCTAGTCAGAATCTTAGACATGGCCGAGCAGTCTTACCTCTCCTCTACCCCCTTAAACGTTGAGTTGATCCGAGGCTGGAGCCAAAGGGCTATTGTTCTCCTCGGCAACGCAAATTTGAGTTTAAATGTTGAAAGGAGGAGATCTATTTTAAATAAACATAGCAGAGAGAGAACCCTCTGGGAATCCCAAGGGTCTCCTTTTCGGAGAGGATATAATCAAGGAGAGTGGCAAATATGTATCGACTTTCACTGCCCTTGACAGGGCACAAAACAACCTGAGATGAGTGTTTAACAACAACCTTTTTGGTCAGGCCGGGAGAAGGGGTCGTTCTTTCAGCCAAGGCTCGCAACGACCCTTCTCGTCTTTCAGAGGTACCGGAAGAGGTTTCTACCCGCCTAGACAACCCTTCTTCCCCCAAAGAGGAAGAGGCCCGAGAAACGGAGGTTCAAGAGGTTGCGGTACCCCCAACACCTCCGATACTACAAGTAAGTACTATTCTTTCTCCTTCTTCCCCAAGATTCTTTAACCCTCCGCGAACTAGCCAGACTTCTTGGCCTTCTTTCTTCTTCTATCCACGCCATTTTCACCGGAGATATTGTCACTCTGGACCCAGATGCCAGAGCAGAGCTTTTTTGGTGGCTGGAGAACTTAGATGCTTGGAACGGCAAGGCTATCTTCGGTTCATCCCCGGATTTCATCCTAGAATCAGATGCCAGCCTTCATGGCTGGGGTGCAGGCTTGTAAGACCAGAACACCGGCGGGGTTTGGACAGTGACGGAATCTTCTCAACACATACATTTTCTGGAATTGACAGCTGGTTTATACGCTCTTATGAGCTTCAAACATTCCCTTCAAGGGAGGTCAGTTGTTCTGAAAATGGACAACATTTCTGCTGTGGATATCAATCATCTTGGTGGAGCGAGATCTGCAGATCTCTCCAATCTAGCAAGGAAGCTTTGGATGTTCTGTCTGGAACACAATTTCCCTCAGGGCGGAATATCTTCCCGGGAAATCAAACATTTCTGCAGATTGGAATTCGAGATTCCTTCCAGACTTCTCAGACTGGAAACTCGAAGTGAAAGTCTTCAATGCCCTCCTCCAGTTTTGGGATCCCATAGACATGGACCTATTTGCCAGCAGGCTAACCTTCCAGTTAGCCAACTACTTCAGTTGGATGCCAGACCCAGGCGCACTTGCTGTGAACGCGTTCCTCCAACCATGGTCTCACCTCCTGGGTTATGCCTTCCCTCCTTTTGCAATGATTCAGAGGGTCCTTCCGAAAGTCAGGATGGAAGAAGGCTCTCTGATCCTAATAACTCAATTTTGGCCGTCCCAAGCTTGGTTCCTGACAGCCCTGGAACTAGCATGCAAAATTCCCTTTCTGATCCCGGCGTCTCCAGGCCTGGTCTCAAACGCAGACGGGGAAGATCATCATCTTATCCTAGAGGGGAATTTGAACCTTCTTGCCTGGAAAGTGTCAGGCAATCTAACGAATTGTCTGGACTTTCGTCGTCAGCTCTCTCTCTTCTCGGGGAATCATGGGCACCTGGAACACACATTAGATACAACAGCATTTGGAAGAAATGATTTCATTGATGCCTGGAAAAGAATCTGGATCCCGTGGAGGCTCCTGTCGTAAATATTGTAAATTTTCTTGTCGAACAATTTGACAGAGGCCTCTCCTACCGTACTGTTAATTGCTTTAGATCCGTAATCTCTACGGGCCATTCTCCTATCAACGGTAAATCGGTAGGTAAAAATGTTATAATTTGTAGAGTCCTTAAAAGCATTAGGTTAAAGAGACCCCCTAGACCTAAGTATCAGACCCTTTGGGACGTTAAATGTATTCTAGACCTTTTTTGTTCTTGGCCAGATAACTCTTCCCTTAATAGAAAATTTCTCTCCTCCAAACTCGCCACTCTCTTGTGTTTAATCTCCTGTAGGAGAGTGTCTGACATCAGAAGCTTAGATATTTCAAATAGATGTTACGATATTTTTGGTGTTAAGTTTGAGTTACTAAGAAGAACTAAAACTATGTCAGATTTTATATTGTATCCTCGTTTTGACAGTTTCCCTAAATTTTGTGTGGTTGCTTGTATGAAAGAGTATGACGCGAGGATGTCTAACCTACGTCCTAATGATGCTAATCAACTTTTAGATTCTTTTCTTAAACCTTTTAAACCTGTTTCCTCCACCTCCTTAGCTAGATGGGTTAAGTCTACCATGAGTCTAGCTGGTATTGACCTTTCAAAGTTTCAAGCACATTCTATCAGAGGAGCTATGGCCAGTAAATCCTTTTGGTCAGGTGGTAAGTTGGATGATATCCTTAGAGCTGCTGACTGGTCAAATGCTAACACCTTTGCTCGTCATTATTGTAAGCCTATCGAGCATATGTCTGATGTTGTCCTTCGGGGATACGAACATGCATAATGTAGCCTCTGGTCTTGTAATGAAATTGCGATTCTCATATTAACATGACCAGAGAATCTGGATTTCATTAAAGACACGGAGGCTGACATTATCCCTCCCTCCTCCCTTTTACAACTTTTGATATGTCTATTTTTGAGCTTATCGCTTACTTCAATTGTTGTTATACTTTGAATTGTGCTTATGCTTCTGTTTTCCTTATTGAATGTAATGAAGTATTTTTGCTCGCTAGCTCTTCTCTAGGGATTTGGTTCTTAATCCTTTCTTTCTCCTTTCAGGTAATTCCATTTAACTGTCTGGTGCTTTCATTTTGATTCACTGAAGTTTATTCCAAGTTGTTTTTCAAGCTCTACTTGGATTTCTCCGTTTATGAAGTTCTTTCCTGCTGCGATCCTTTTAAAGAGGAAGATCATCTCTTGGATACATTCTTTGTCCACTGTTGTGTAAACTCTAGAGCTTTATCCTTTATGATGTATTGCGGCTGTGTGAGTTGCTATTAAAGGATAATGCATAATGTCAGCCTCTGTGTCTTTAATGAAATCCAGATTCTCTGGTCATGTTAATAGGAGAATCGTAATTCTGGGGGACTCTCCCCCTGTCAGTGGCAGGTCAGGTGGCCCATTAAAGATGGTCACACTGCCTAGACTGCTCGATTATTTTGGCTCTTTATCACTCTCTTTTCCTCCAATCCCAACATCAAAATAGGTGAAGTTTTCCCGGTCCCCTGGTCTCACCACAAAGTCGTCAATTTCACCCTAACTATAGACCACGCAAAAACATCTAGGGTCCATCAGGGTAGGCAACTCACCTACCAGGAATGGGATAAAATCGATATAGCCAAACTTCACGCTCAGCTTACCGAGGCTGTATGAGGTCTAGACCAGGATAGCAATTTAGCCGCTGACCAAGTAAATAACTTGATCAAAGCGGCAGTTCTTTCAGTCGAACCTATAAAAAAGAAAAACTATAATAGGAAAAACATCTTGGAGCCTTGGTTCTCAGATAAGCTAAGACGACAAAAACAGACATGTAGGTGGGCCAAAAGGAGATGGAGGGTTAACTATGAGGACTAGATTAAAGAAATCTACTGCAAGTCATTAGCAACCTACAAGAAACTAATAGCTGAAGAAAAATCGGCCTATTTCGTAAAGAAAATTAAGGAGGCCAAAATCTCAAGTAAGGAACTCTTCGCACTGTAAAAAAACTCACTGAGCCAGCTGCTAAACAGATAGAAGGCAGCCTAGGTCTATGCAACGAACTAGGGCATTTTTTCATTGACAAAGTGAAACTCATTTACGAATCTATCTCTACCCCTAACTGCGACACCCATGTAACAGGAAATTCTCAGCTTAGCCCAGAAAAGTACTCAGAGTCAGTTAACACAGGCTTTCAGTTTTCAGCCCCGCCGGCAGAACAGATATGTCATCTCATACTGACAACCAAGTCAGGGGGTCCCGTGGACCCTTGTCCACCTAAGGTCTTGCACATGTTCCCAGAGCTTCTCAGCAATCAACTCCAATAGCTCTTCACCAAAATAATACAGGCTAACTATTTCCTGAAGGCGTAGAATGCTGCTTCTGTTTTACCACTCCTCAAAAAGTCTAACCTTGACCCTTCGGTCCCAGCTAACTTCAGACCAATTTCAAGAATTCCCTTCCTGGCTAAAATATTAGAAAAACATTTGAACACTCACCTTTCCGGATTCGTTAGGGGCTCCCAGGCATTAGATACATCACAATACGGGTTCTGGGAGGAACATGGGACTGAAACCGCTCTGATTAAGGTGGCGGAGGAGATTAGAAGTATACTGGATGCAGGTGGGAAGGCTGCCCTGATATTGTTAGACCTTTCAGCAGCCTTCGACACTGTCAACCATAGCATACTCTTGACTCGTCTAGAGGAAATCGGTCTGCATGCATCAGCAATTGCATTGCTGGCTTCTTTTCTGGGAGATAGATCCTTTATGGTTCAGCTTGGGGAATTCTCATGAAAATCCTTAAAATCCCCCTGGATGGTCCCACAGGGCTCGTCATTGAGCCCAACCCTCTTTAATATGTACGCTGCCCCATTAGCAAACATTATCAGGAAATGTGGTTTTGTCCCCATATACTATGCTGACGACACCCAAATAGAGGTGGCTATATCGAACAACACAGCTGAGACAGCTGATAGATTTAGGCACTGCATGGATCAGGTTAGTCGCTGGATGCAAGTAAACTGCCTAAAATTAAACAGTGAGAAGTCAAGGTCATGCTGCGGGGGGCTGAACCTAACATTTGGTCTCTCAATTGGTGGCCTGACAGTCTAGGCAGTTGCCCGTAACCAGTGGACAACGTAAAGAAATTGGTATTTATGTTTGACTCCAAACTTACCTTCAAGGCTCAAATTAATAAACTCGCCTCCTCTGTATGGTACACACTGAAGTTGATTAGAAAACTGCTGCCATATATCCCACCAGATACCAGCAAACCCCTTGTAACTAATAACTATGCTAGCACTATCCAAAATGGATTATGGGAACGCTCCGTATGCAGGGTTTCAAAAACAGTTATTGAAAACACCTTCAGCACCTTCAGAACGCTGCAGCCAGGCTGGTTCTGGACATCTCCAGGTTCGAGCCGGTGGCCCTCAGAATGAAAAGTCTCTACTGGCTACCCATAGGGAAAAGTATTCAATTTCAGTCAGCCAACCTGGCGTATAAGGCCTTGCATGGGTCAGGCCCCCATTTTCTGAAAACTAACCTATTACAGTACGAACCGCCTAGGACTCTCAGGTCCAGCAGTGCTAAGCTACTCAAGACCCCCAGATTTAAACATCTAATATGGGGGGGGGAGAGGCTTCTTACTGCACGCAGCTAAGACCTGGAACAAGCTACCAGTATCAATAAAAAACAGCCCATCACTGTTACCTTTTCTAAAGAACTTAAAAACTTGGCTCTTCTCAGCTTAATCCTGGCTCTTTTTTTCGCACGATTCTTTCCCACTTCTGGCAGGCATAGTCATTCCTAGCGCTAAGACGCCCTCGGGCATTTGTGCGCTCTACAAATCTGATAATCAGATCAAATCACTCTGGATCCCGTGCAAACTCTTTACCCAGCTTAACACAATGATCATAGGATTTTTATGGGGCACTGGGAGTTGCAGGGTGGCGCTCACCACCATGATGAGGCCCAGGGCAGAGGGGGGCTTTGAAGTGCTGGATTTTGAGGCCTATTATCATGCAGCCCAAATACAGTGGTTCATGAAGTGGATGGCGGGAAAGCTTCAAAAAGCATAGGAACCTTGGGAGCACGGATCCGGGTTTGCGACTCCTGTCCCGCGTGCTGTTACATCTCCCTTTGAGAGATGGGGAAGCCCCAGGGGACTTATGGGCGATGCCGATGCGTCACTGCTGAAACCTCGGCTTATGGGCGAGCAAGACCAGGAACCTCATATGCGCCTGAGATCCCGCTGATGGTCTCCGAGGCACTGCCCCATGGCGGGGATTGGCATGGATTGCTATCCTGGGAGGAGGCGGGATATTCACTGATGGAGATCTATTTGAGAACAATACCTTACTCCCTTTTAACGATTTATTAGAGCGATAGGAGCTTCCCAGGGGAGATTTTCTTTTTCTTGCTGACCTGACGGCCACCATCCGTAAGCATTGGAGAGAGGGGCTGGCAGAACCTCGGACTTCTCTAGCTTGTCAGTACGCAGTAGTAGTGGCTGGAACAATCAAGGCAGTCACTTTTCTTTACCGATGCCTCGGCCAGGACGTTTTCTTGATCTACCCTGAATGGCATCGATATACGGCGGAATGCTGGAGGACAGGGTCATATCATAGCCCTACTCTTCGCCTATCAACTAATAATTTAATTTGGATTCATTTGAAACTATGGGGTGTTGTTTTCGTTCCAGATTAACAATACTTTTTTGAATAGATACTGAATATTTCCACTGAAAAACTTAAATGTCTATGGAATACTTTTGGAACTTATCCATCATTCACTGAAACCTTGAAAAAGTTTCTTTGAAACGAAACACGTGTCGGCTGCCGGTCCAATGTCTGACAGGAGGATCATTGTATCAAGTTTTTTATCTTTGGAATACAATGTTTTTGATTCTGAATATATGGCCAGAAATGTATGTGCCATATGTCTATTAAATTGTACAGCAAGTGAAAAATCTATTTGTTTGCTGGTGTTTCTAATTGACCTATATTGAAACTTATCTAAGAATCAACATTAAATTGATTGGAGTGCCGAGGTTGACATATATATTTTTTTATTACCACTGGGTTCATTTGGGCCACAGTGGGTTGACACCTTAGATAGTGGGGTGTAGATTCCTAACCTTGAGGGGCACCAATACTGTGATGTCAATATATAATGCACATAGAGAGTGGTGTGCTACGAATAAGACCACCACTACCATTTGTAAATATTGTTACGCAGGAGGCTTGGCGACCACAGTAGGGCCTGCATCTCAAATGGGAAGAAGACCTAGGCGAGTCCATAGAGGAGAAGCCGTGGGAAGAATTGGTAGGAAGAGCATAGAAAACTTCCAGGAATGGGCGCTTTCAGCTGATACATTTTTTGTCCTCCATAGAACATACCTTACCCCATCCAAGATTAACAAATATTTTGGAGCCTGTTCTGCTTGTCCAAGGTGTAACCTGGAAAACGTAGAGTTTCTACATATGCTCTGGGACTGCCCGTTGCTGGGGGAGTTCTAGAGAGGGGTAACAACTAGATATGGGGACACAACGGAACGCGACATAACACTGACACTGGGGTATTGCCTACTGCACTGGTTCCCTCACATTGTCTGGAATAAAGTAACCAGCAAATTTATAGACCTGTGGTTGGTATTGGCCAAAAGGGAACTTACTAGTCATTGGAAGGCAAAAGGCACCCCTAGCGTACTGAGACGATTGAGGGTGTTTATAAAGTGAGCAGATTGTGAAGGGATCTTTAGATTGCATATTGCCCATAGGAATGAAAGTGAAAAAACACTGGAGGCAGCGAGAGCGTAGGTGGCATTAGTGGAGGTGTTAAAACAGCTGAGTGGTGATAGCGAAACACCTCCATGGTGAGCGGACCCAGGTATGGAGACCGGAATACCGGCCTAACTGTGTGCTATGATGAACGCCCAAAAGATTATGATGCCCATGGAGGAACTAAATGGGAGCAGACCCGTTTAGGAAACAACCTTACTGGAAATAATATATCTGATGCCCTGTACGACAGGATAATATTATAAAATGGAGAAGTGGATGACTGAACGACATGCCTGGTGGGTGGGTGTGGTTAGGTGCTAAGAGAGGGTGGGGTTCTCTTTGTTGAATATTACGAGTTAGCACTGTAACATATTGTGGGGAAATTGAATGTATACTAAAGGGATGCAAAGTCTGGCTAGCTCGAGGAATCAGAACTATACTCAGGGAACTGCTCACACCTTGCACAAAACCAAGACTAATGACTTTTGGATGATGTAAACCTGAGATTATGGGTATGGGTGTAAATGGCTAATTATCGAATGTGACTTGTAAGTTTTGGCTCCTCACTGCACTGGTATTGTCTGCATTGTTGCCACTGAATAAAATCTGTTTACAAAAAATGAACCCAACGCGCAAAAACAAACAAAACAAGACAACACATCAAGACCTTGCCAAAACACAGCATAACAAATGTGCATAACAATTCTTAGCTCACATTTCAACCTCAATAAGTATGCTTTCATAATACTGTGATAAAAGTTGTTTGAATCAATCAATCCGTTTCTTCCCACCAAGGGCATGTAATAGCATAGCCAAAATTTTTTTGTGATCCAGCCACAGTGATGTCATTTGCGATGTCATGAGTAATGTCACTGACCATGTCATGAGTGATGTAATTTGTGAGGTCATAAGCAGTGCATTGTAGGGTTGTAATTTATGGTTTGCTCTGGTAACTATCACTGCTATATTTCACTAGTTTTGTATGAGTTATATCTGAGCCCAACTATAATATCTCTGTAACCTTTGTTTTTCTCAGTAAATTTCTATGTTTTTAAATTCTATTTCCTAACTATAACATCTGATAGACCTGGCATCTTTTGGTGTGCCTCCCCTGGCTCTTTGCTTTCTGACCACCTGGTTTTGACTCTGTTTTTGCTGGTTTTATGTCTCTGCTCACTTTCTCACTGCTGTTCAGTGCTAAAGCGCAAGTGCTCCTGTTGTAAATTATGTTATGGATTGGTGTTTCCATTATTGGTATATTTGGTTTACTAGTGCATCCCTAGTAAAGTGCACTGAGAGTGCCAGGGTCTGTAAATCAAATGCTGCTAGTGGGCGTGCAGAACTAATTGTGCCACCCACCAAGCAGCCCTGAAAACGGGTCTCAGACCTTCCACTAAAGTGTCTGCGGGCAGTTTGTAACTGCCATGTCCACCTGGCAGGTGCACCCACTTGCCATCCCTAACCTTCCCTTTTCTTACATGTAGTCACCCTTAAGGTAGGCCCAATGTACCCCTGTGGGAAGGGTGCTGTGTTTGTTAAACGCAGGACATGTACTTGGGTTTTGTGACATGTCCTGGTGGTGTATTACTGTGTATTTTTTGTTTTCCAGCACTGCAAGGCTATCTGTCCCAAAGGATAGAATAAGAGGTGCTTATAACATCTTATAATCATATCTTCCCATTGGAACACCGTAGGAAGATAGAGTTTGGTATGCTTGGACTCAAAAGGTAAAAATGAATCTTTTAGTAAAGTTGATTTTTATGTTCTATGTTTTAAAATATAACTTTTAGAAAGTAGGGTTTTCCTTGCTTAGCCATCCTGTGTTCTGCTGTTTTTGTGGATTAACTATCTGGCTTTCGAGTGAAAAGGGCTGCGGATTTACCTTCACTGTAGATAGGCACTGGGAGTTGAGGTGTGTCCTGCCTTTCCTGGATGTGTCAGGGCTGGGCTGAATAGGCCTGGGCTGCATTTAGAGTAGTTGGAGGAGATTTCCTTGCACCTGAATGGGCCTGGTATGCCTTACACAATGCTGTCTCCACCTCCTGCTGGGAACCTGGGCCAGAGAGGACAGTACTGGTTTGGATTGAGCCCAGAGTCTCTCTGCCTGATAGAATAAAGAGAAACTGAGTACAAATATAGGGTCCCAAACCCAATAACTTTAGAACTTGCTGGAATCAAGAAACCTGAAAAGAAGAAGAGCTGGAAGAACTGCCAGGAGGAGTACTGCCCCTAGTCTGTGTTGTGACTTTCCTGGGTTGGGCTGCAGTTGCTGCGTCTGCCTTGTGCAGTGAAAGGACTGGACTGAACTTTCCACACTTGTGCTGAGTATCTCCAAGGGCTTGAAATTGAGTTTGCCTCCTGTTCACAAAGTCTCAGGAAACGCAAAAACGTCACCGACCTCTGGGTACCGCTTCTGGAAATGTTGTGTCTTTTGCCACAGAGGGGGGAAAGCAGCTGACTCCTTCACCGAGTCTATTGCTGGCTCTGTGTCCTGAAGGTACCCTAGAGGTCACTGTCCGTATCTCGTATCACAACCCCGGGTCTCATTGACAACGACCTCTGCTGCTGCCACCACTGAGCTGCTGCTTGCACCGTGACCTGTTGGTACCGCACTCCGCAACACCTCACTTCACTTTGCTGCCCTGGTCTCACAGACGCTGTCACTGCATGCTGACTGCAACCTCCGTGACCACATCGTGGCTTGGGGGCACTGCTTATAAGTCTCAGGATTCACTGCCCCGCCCCACACCCCTGTCCAGACTGACCAATGTCAGCTCCCCGCAACTCGCTCTGTCGCCTGCACTGTGATCGGCAACGCACTCAGCACCGCTTTCACTCCACACCGCAGCCTTGTCCTCACCAATGCTGCTGGACAATCATCACAGAGCCTCTGCCTGCACCATGCTTGTAGGGCACTTCACGCTGCACTGCTACTCTTCTCACTACAACCATAACTGTTGACTCGAATGTCTGCACAAACAAGTTAGCCGCAAGACAAAAGGTACTGTTTATGAGTCTGCCGACATGCTCAGAGGAATATATGATGTTACATTGTACATATTTACAACGCATGCCTTTACATTGTGGTTTTTACATCGCAACTGCCATTATATCGCATGATTTTACAACGCATGCCATTTTAACGCATTTTTATAAACTATCATTACAATACATACCATTACAACGCTTAATACTTTAGAGTAACATTGGGGTAAGTGTTGGATAATGTAAGGGTAAAAATTTACAATTATTAGTGGGTGTATGAGAAGCTATGTCGGTGTGTAACTGGGAGTGAGTGTTTGGCAAGGGTATGAATGGATATGTTAGTGCTTGTGTAAGTCTCTGAATATGTGTGTGAGTGGCAGTATAGGTGCCTGAGAGGATGTGTGCATGGTTTCCTGGGGGTACTCAGAGTGTGTGTAAGTGGCTGTCTGGGTGTGTGAGTGGTTGTGTGCATTTGTAAGTGTTTTCTGTGAGTATATGGTAGGTGTGTGAGTGAGCGTGTAAGTGATTATGTGGGTGTGTGGCATCTCAAGCCCCCATGTACCGTCATGGCACATCGCGAATATTGCGCCAGCATCACGAAGATTGGTGAACAATATATATATTTGTACATAAGCGGGGACCTGGGTGTCTGAGTGTGTGAGTGGGTGTGTGAGTGTTTGTGAGGATCTTTGAGTGGATGTGTGACCGTTCCTCTTGGTCTATAAGTGGATGTGTGAGTGAATCTATAAGTATGTAAATAAGTGTGTGGGTTTTTTCTGGGTATCTGACTGGGTGTGTGAGTAACTGCATAGATGTCTGAGTGTGAGTGTGAGTTGCTGTACAGGTGTGTGAATAGTTGCATAGAGTATGTAAGTGTGGGTCTGTGAGTGGGTGTATGAGTGGCTGTATGGGTATGTGAGTGAGTGTGTGAAGGGTTACATGGGTGTATAGGTGAACGTGTGAGTGTGTGGTGTGTATGTGAGTGGGATTGTAATTTGCTATATGGGTTTGCCAATGGGTGTTTGAGTGGCTGTATGGGTGTGTGAGTAGGTGTGTAAATGGTTGTGTGAGAGTTTAGGTATGTAAAAGGTTATGTGAGTGCATGGTGGGAGTTTGAGTATATGTGTGACTGGTTGTGTGTGTTTGTTAGTGGGTGTGTAAGTGGTGTTGTGGGTCTGTGAGTGGGTGTGTGAGTGCCTGGACAGCTCAGTGAGTGGATATTTGAGTGGTTGTATGAGTGCCTATGAGTCTGTGAATGTGTGTGAGTAGTTCCCTGAATCTCTGAGTGGATATATCAGTGACTGTATGGGTATATTAGTGGGTTTGTGAATGGCTGTATGGATGTGCAACTATGTATGTGAGGGTCTGTATGGGTGTGTTTTTGGTTTTCTGGGTCTCTGAGGGGGTGTGTAAGTGCTATAAGAGTGTGTATTTATGAGTGTGAGTAGGTGTATGAGGGCTTGTGTGAGACTGTAAATGGATCTCTAGGTCTGTGAGTGGATGTGTGAGTGACTGTATGAGTGTGTAAGTGGGTATATGGATGTGTGAGTAGGTTTGAGAGTAGTTGTGAGAGAGTATGTGAGTGAGTCTGTGAGTGGGTATACGTTTTAAAATGAGTACTGGATTGATTCACACAGGGGTCATACTCAGCGCTGCTATTGATTTGTGGATCCTAGCACACCCAATAGAAAAATTTTCAGGCATTTTCTTCCCCCTCAGGGGTCCCTCACAGACCACTTTATCAGTCCCACGGGGTCAGGATATCTCTATTCTAACCCCTAATCTCCTATCTTTACTTTTTCCTCCATAGGAACCGTGTCCCAATTAACAAAATGACAGCCTCAACTTTTTCTCAGGTAGCAGACATCCAATCATGGCCTTGCTGTTGGAGTGTGCATCTGCAGACCAGCTATGGTGGATCCACACCCCCGGCCCCCATGTATCATTGCAGGGACATTGCGAATATTGCGCCAACATCACAAAATATTGGTGAAAAATATATACATCTGTACACACTTACCGGACACTGTCACAGACTCATGTACATACTCTCAAACTTTTTTAAATCTTTTTTTATTTTGAGAGCAGAATTAAAACTTTACAATGAGCAGTTTTGATAATACAAGCAGTTATTATTCCTTTACACAATTTATATTCAAAATATCATCTTAAGTTATAGCTAGAGTCCATTTCCCTCTTTCCTCATCACCTACAGATATATATCATGCACCAATCAAAAAGGTGCAATGTGGCAATAATTAATAACAAAGTGCTGCGCTAAACCATTTTACCATAATCAAGTTGTTACATTCAGAATTTCCAGGGGGGGGTACTAGTCCCTCATCCGTTCTAGATACATTAAAAAAGTGTAGTGCATTGCAGCTTTTACAAAATTAAACATCAATAAACCGCTAACACACGTTACTCATCCCACTTCAATCTAAAACACTGAGCCTTTTACTTTCTATCTTGTCCATACATTTCCAAACTGCCAAGTATTTCCTAGTAGCCCCTGCCCTTTTTGCACATGCTTCCTCAAAAGTTTTAGCACATTGCATTTTTCTATACCAATCTTGGTGAGTTAGGATTTTCGCTGTCCTCCAGTTCTGAAGGATCAAGGAACGAGCCACTAAAACAGAAATCGCTATGAATGCTTTCTCTCCTTGGAGATTGGAGTATTCAAACTTTGCCTTATATACCCAAACTATGCAATTTCTGGTTCTGGTTTTAGTTTTCTCCATAGACCTTTTTTAAAAGCGGAGAACACATCCTCCCAGAACTGGGTTAGATGGACATTTAAAGAAAATATGTATCCAGCCCCATTTGTTGAGTACGAAAGCACTTATCCTCGACCTCTGAATGCATCTTATGTAAAGTCATCAGTGCATAATAAGACAGCCAACGGGATAAAAATGCCATTCTTTTAAAATAAGTAGCTCTTAACCTTTTATTACCATGCAGTGAAATCTCCCGTCACTCTCCTTCAAAAAAAGTACATTGAGTTTCGTGGGAGATTTTATTTAGAAGCCTTGTTAATACAGGGCTTTCCCTTTGGTCTTGTAATAATCAATACCAATTTCTGAGACCCCTTAATTTAGCTCTAAAAAAGGCTGGTAATAGGGAGGCCAAAGCAATACTCAATGGAAAGCAACATTTCTTCACAAATTGAGTAATCTGGAGAAAGCCAAGAAAATACGAATTGCAACTGGTTCCACATCTAGCCTGAATCTCCTGCCATTTTATACATCTCCCCCACCACAAAATGGCCTAATTCCTTAAAACCTTTACTTTCCCAAAAACGTATCTGATTGTTTCTAATATAAAGGCCCAGCATTTTACACTCCCCCTGTATTCGCCTTTGTATGATAAAATGAGTGTATTCTTTCCCCAAACACCTCTAGTGTCATATAACAAGTCTTTTTCTGAAGTTTGGCTGTTTTAATAAAAACTGGAATCTGCGATTCTGCTTCCTGCACCATCTTATCCACAAAGAAGCTATCCAACGATTCCTTACCATCTAACATTGTAGCCATTAAATACACAAAAGTTGTTTCATAGTAAGTTTGTATATCTGGAAGTGCCAACCCCCCTTGTATGATATTGAGTTGAAGAATTGGAAGTCTCACTCGTGATGCACTTTTTTTCCAAATAAATTGTTTTATCATAACTCCCAACGGTTTAAAATATGCAATATTATTTTTATGGGAACATTTGAGAAGAGAAATATTAATAATGGTAGGATGGACATTTTGTTTAAGAGCTACCCTACCAATTTTTGAAAGTGAAAGAAGAGTAAATCTCTCTAATATATTTTTAATCCTGGTGGTCATTGCTAGATAATTCAACTTAAATAGTTGCTCATAACTATCTGTAACATAAGTCCCTAAATAATGGATAGGAACAGGAGATTGGGCTTGCCGTTGCAGAAACTTAGGCAGAATTGGACTACTTGCATTGAGTAATGATATTTCCGTTTTATTATGGTTAATTATATACCCATCCAATTGCTTCAAACTGCATCAATTCAGTCAAAGTTGTCCTGATATTCTGTTCCTCTAGCCTAAGGTAGAGAATAATGTCATCTGCGAACGGTTTCAATTTAGGCATTCCTTCCAAGGGTGCATGCATCTGCATATTAGTCCCAATGTTTGCAGCAAGAGGTCCTATAAATAATTTGAATAAAGAAGGGGATAGGGGACATCCCTGGTGGGTTCCTCACCTTATATCCACTATTCTTGCTATCTGCCAATTTATAAGAACTTGGGCCTGAGCCCCTTGATATAGATTTGCCAACATTTGTGTTATTTACATTGGGAATCTAACCTTTGTAAGGACTGTTTCCCAATTAACTAGGTTTGAATGCTTTTTCAGCATCAACCGCCATTATAAGGACAGGTAGTTTGTTTGAATTTAAAAAATCAAGCGCTTGAACTAGGAACCCAGTGTTTGATGACATATATCTGCCTAAGACAAACCCTATCTGATCTTTCATGGATAACCTTCTGAGCTATTGGGGAGAAACAATTTACCCAGATTTTCAATAAAATGTTATAATCAACATTCAACAAACTAATTGGTCTGTACGAGTTGACATTTTTAGGGCACTTATCTTTTTTAACAAAAGTTACTATTGTTGACTCCTTAAAAATAGAGGGAACTTCCCCTCCCACTCTTATGAAGTTGAATAGCTCCAACAAAATGATGCAAATTCTTCTGAAAATGCCTTATAACACTCTAGGCCATCATTTCCTGAAGCCTTGCCACCCGGCATTGAAGCAAGGGCCCCCTTGATTTCACTTGAAGTGATTTCGGCACATATTTCATCTCCCTGATCAATTGTCATAAGTGGAAGTTGAATGTCTTCCAAATATTGAGCTATCGCCTTGTTTGGTACCATAACCTTAGTTGCATAAAGCTTGAGATAATGGTTCAAAAATATTTGTGCAATTTTTTCCTTATCCAGATTCAATGCCCCTGATTCGGGTTATTTCAGTTCTGAAATTATCATAGACTCCTGCTTGGCTTTGCTTGACCAGGCCAGGATTTTTTCCACTAACTGACTCTCCTTGTACACACGCTGCTGGTACGCCCGGGGGCTGGTTATTTCTTCGAGAGTAAAACATTCCCTTAACTCCTGTTTAGTTCTGATTAGTTGTTGCTCCAGTTCAAAATGCTTCCCCCGGCTACTATCCCTCTGCAGTAAAGCTAGATCCACAGGTTGTTGTATTTTAGTTATTTGCTGCCTCTGCATCTTAGATAGAAATGCCAAAAAGGCCTTAAAGGCACTCCATATTACCGTACCCTTATTTTCCCGAAAGAATGTCCTAATCCATTCTTTGATATCTTCTAGGCATTTAGGGTTCGAAAAGAGGAGCCGATCCATATGCCACCTGGATCTCTCCCACCTCTCCGCCTCTATTCTCATTTCAATAATAACTAAAGCGTGATCTGAAAAGGAGTTGGCTCTAATATCAGCTTTAACACAATTAATATAACAATATATATATATAAAATGTCCATCCTACCATTATTAATATTTCTTCTCAAATGTTCCCATAAAAAAATTATATTGCATATTTTAAACAGTTGGAAGTTATGATACAACAATTTATTTGGAAAAAACAATACAAGAAGCTGCCCTAAACCGCTGGGAGTAACAAGTGAACTGTATATCCCCTGAATGCCGCTCCTGCCATGGATCTATAAAAAGATAATCCTGTTTCATGGAGCCTATTATCCTTTTTGTCCTAGGTTGTAACAATTTTTTCCCTTTATTGGAGATATCATTTTTCAGATCTTGAATGAGATTAAAATCTCCTCCTAACACTAATGGGCCTTCCTTATGTCTAACCAGCTCATTGATCTTTATAATCGTTAATTGGTGCATAATAATTTACAAACGTAAACAGTGCCCCATTTACCCTAGCAGTGACACAGATCTACCTCCCTTGAGGGTCTCTCACTACTTGATGTATCTCGCAGTTAGTTCCTTGACCAAAATAAATAGCTACCCCTGACTGCTAGCCCTACCAATGCAAAAAGGCTCTAAAATAGTATTGAGGTATAAAGCGTTTGGCCGTATTTGTTTTCAGGTGGGTCTCCTGAAGATACAAAATCTGAGGAGTAAAAGAAGTAAGCCATCTAATCAGCCCACCATATTTTTTCCTATTAGATATTCCATTAACATTTATCGACAGTATCCTTAAATTAGAATCCATATTGCATCAAAAAAAGTAAAGCCATACCATTTGTAGCCCTTTGGTTCTTCCCTACATATTGCTCTACTCCCGTAGTTGCACTAATATCTAAGGTTTCTTCTCTAACTCTGCTCTCAATTTTTACAATTACCTCCCAACACCCCTACCCTGTGCCCTACCTCAACCAACCCACAGGTTCTTCCTGTGACCCTTACCCCTGGCAGACGAGGAAAAGCCCACCTAATCCCCTGCCTCCTCTCTTCGGAAAACCCCTAAGTCAGGTTCCATGCTGTTGCACCCTAGTGTGACCCACTACCCTACCCCGCTCCATGAATAATAGACAAAGACAGCAAAAAAACAATTTTGTTCATGCCGGACAGTTCAAGCGCTTTACTTTTCTGTAGTGATTTTCTGTAATAGTTCCTGGGCTTCATCAAGACTTGTAAACATGTGAAACTTACCTTGAACATAAAAATTGCAATATTGATTGTTGAGCAATGTCCGCTTGAGCTCCATCTGCTTTAAACAAGTAGACAAGCTTAACAAACTCTTTCCGACAACAAGCTGCTGCTGCACTCATATCCGAGAAGATGTGGCAACTAGGAACTTCCCACGTGGAGAATTGCTTCTTCTGAATCGCTCTGATCAAAATTTGATCTTCAGTCGATAGTCCGCAAAGTTGACTAAAATTGTTCTGGGCAGTTTTGAGTTGGGGAATGGCTGTGCTGGGACTATGTGTGCATGTGTAAAGCTCGAGCTCACCTGAGAACTCAGGGAGCACATTCTCTTTAATGACATTTTTGACCCACTGTAGAGTTTGTGACCCTTCACAGCCTTCAGGGACCCCAACTAACTGCAGATTTGACCGTCGGGAATGGTTCTCCAACTCTTCTAGCTTAGTTTCCAGTAGGTTTTTCTGTTTTTTTTTAATCTATTGAGGCCTGCTGCTGTATCAAGGTCATCTGATCTTCCAGGAATGAGATACTTGATTCAGCCTCTTTGAGTCTTGCTGGATAAGATCAGACTACTTCTTCAATTTTTGATAGGCGTGCATGAAGTGCTGCTATCTCAGTTGCTTGCATAGCTTTCAATCTTGTCGAGGATAAGATTCAACATAGCTTTTATATCACACTGAAAGGTTGTCCCGGTCCCTCAAAGCTGAGCACCAATCGGATCTCTGATCCTAGACGTGGTTGTTCAACTGTTGCTAAGTTTCAATCTGCCACAACAGTCGACGATGATGAAGGACTCACCAAAGGTCTAAAAAGCAAAGGAAGTTCCTGAGCAGCTGACGCAAGACATGATTGAGCCTGCTCATCATGTTCAGCAAGTTGGTGTAGTAGAGGGAGTAGAGGCTGAGGAGGAAGTGACAGCACCTTTGACTTCAGAAAAGACGAATTTTCCTTAACTTTACTCTGATGTGCACTGGAAGGGTTTTCCTGAGTGATCTCCTGGTTCGCCATTGAATCTTGATTCAATGCTGGTAATCTATTAATTTGAATTTCTCGGAATGTGGGTGAGACACTGTCTAATTCTTCAGCCCCTGGATTTAAATGTGTTCCTCTCTGGCTGGAGCTTTCAGCCCTCTCCTGATTAGTTGCCCCTTGACTCTCTGTACCATGCACAAAGACATCCTCTTCAGAACTGATGGAGCTAGTAATTGGGTCTGACCCCCAACAAGCTTTCTGCGTGACCTCAGCTGTTGCTCTCATAGAGGCAATCTTCATCTGTGTTGTTCGACTTTTAGACTTAGGCGCCATATTTGTAATCTGGTTGTCCTACTGAGAGACTCATGCACTCACAGACCCACTCAGACAGTCAAGCACCCACTCATTCACCCTCTCAGACACCAACTTAGACACTCATATATAGGTTCATAGATCAATTTAGTCATATATTTAGTTTCAAATTCCCAAAGACACTCAAGCGCCAACTCACAGATCGACTGAGAGATGCATGCATCCAATTACAGATCCATTGAAATATTGATGAACCCACTCATAGATGCACTGAAAGAGTCACACAGTTAGGTACAGAACTCTTGATAGACTGATGCACCATCTCACAGGTCCACTGAAATACTTATACAGTGAATGAGAGACTTACTCATACATTAATGCATGCAGTCACAGATTTCACTGAACGAGGTATTCAGTGTACTATAGAGATATTAAGGGAGTTATACATACTAATATAGATTCTTTTACATAGCAATATGTTTAGTGTGTTGGTAATAATCTATTTTGCAGCTATAATTTTTGTATGTGGTAGTGGCTATTGAATGTCTGCTTTTGTATTGTCATTTTGCGATGTCTCCGTGGTGATTGCAGCTACCGATATCGTTTCTGTGCCTGGCTTCATCGCAAAAAAGGAAAATCATTTTTAAATATCGTTTCTATACAAACCATCCTAGAAAATATGATTTTAAACAAGGCACTAATAAACACCTAGGGGTCTATTAGAATGGCGGGCTGACTCCAGTCTGCCTGCCACCCTAGTGGTGCTGGGACCGTCCACCAGTGGTGCAGCGATCCTGCTGTGCCAATTAGAATGCGGCTGCCACAATGGCAGTCGCATGCTGTATATTTAACATTGTGGCCGGCGGTGCTGTATTCGGCACCTGCCACAATGTTAAAAGGGCATGTTGTGCATTTGCATGCACAACGTGACAGGCACTGCGTGCTGCCTGCCACTTTGCGCATGCAAATGTTGGGGGGTACCATGGGTTCCCACCAAGTGCCGCCACCCAACCCCCTGGGGGCCCTCAACAGTTCCCCAAAGCATTCTCTATATGCCTTTCCATGGTTTCCGACATGAAAAGGCATGAGCCCGCCATCATCGTGAAATGGATGGCAGTACCTGCAAAGCACCAACGCCATATTGCAGGTCTTTTCCACCCGGGTAAATTGCCTACTGGCGGAAAACTAGCTGGCTGTCTTTTCATCCACCCGGATCCCCACCGCTATTGTAATATGGCAGGGGAAATGTTAGGCTGGTGGACGTAAATGGTGGGCGGATCGCGACCGCCATACGGGCGGTGGCGATCCTCCCGCCATCCTAATAGAGCCCTTAGTGTCTAAAATACTTTAAATTTGTGCAAATATGGTTTTACACCTCTTAAAAAGGGCGCGATTGTCACAGTTACCGATGTCATTGCGACTAACTGTGTCCTATGCCGGGGCCAACAAGGGCCTTCTTCAACGCCTGCAGGTTGTGCAAAATGCCGCGGCGCGCTTCGTTCTGGCCTTGCCGTGGATGTCCTCTGCGACCTCGGCAAGGAAGAATCTCCATTGGCTGCCTATCCCTTTCAGAGTCTCTTTTAAACTTCTCTGTCTTACATATAGCGCCCTGAGGGCAGGCCCGACTGATGCCTTGGGTTCCTTGCTCTCTAGGTATATTCCTACCAGATGTCTTCGCTCGCTAGAGCTTAACCAACTGGTAGTCCCACGCGCTAGGATGGCAAGATGGGGGAGCAAGGCCTTCTCCATTCTTGCACCTCAACTTTGGAGCACTCTTCCCTTGGAGATCAAACTACAGCCCTCACTTGATCTTTTCAAGAAAGCTCTGAAAACTTGGTGTTTTACCAAAGCCTATCAGTGAGCTCGTGTCTCTGTTTGCCCGCAGCTAATTTTTGAGTTAGGCGCCTTGACGCCCACTGGGCATAGTAGCGCGTAGACAAATCTCATTTCATTCATTCATAGGGTTCAGTTTTTTTTTAATTATTAGAAAAATATGTGTGCAAACATGTTTTTAAGCTGTGATGTAGATAGTAATATGTGTATTGTAATAGTTAGAATACATTTTTTGTTAACATTTTTTAAGGTGGTGGTGGTTGTTGAATTTTTGATTTTGTTTTGCAATTTCACGACACGATCGCAATCATCGCGACGTCATCGCAAAACTCAAAAAATAAAAAAATGAATCATTTAACAACAGAATAAACAACATTTGGGGATCTTGGGTGGATCTGACAAGAGTCTTTGTGTTGAGAGTGTGTATAAGGCAGCTGACTATAAATCTGTATGCAGAGTTTCAGATTGCTTAGAAACACCCTTTTGTCTGTCAAGTAAACTCCATCACTCTATAGATTCCATTCACGTTAAAACACAGGATTTTGTTGTAGAAAGAGCCCATGTTATGGTCTTTGAGGTTAGCAGAAACTTTTTTATTAACATGCTTCCTGGCTTTATCCATTTGTGGACAGAAGTTATTTGACCGCTTCTATTTCTGTCTTTGACATATATTAGAGTATACCAAGACAGTGTAAGGCAAAAGCGACATCAGATCTGCGAAGGAATACTTTATTAGACTTTCTAACCCTACCCAGTCACTATGCTGAAATCATGGCCACCACAGTGCACAATTACTATCTAAAGAGCTCAACAATCTACAAGGGTTTTAACCAAAGCCAGCAACAGATGAAACTTTAAGCCTCTCTGGCTAAACCAACTAATTTCCATATTTGACAAACTCAAGTCCCTGTCAATGCCTCTTGTTTATGCAGCCTCTTTAACCCAATGGACGTAGCTGTGGCCAACAAGCCACACTCTAAGCATTTTGAAGTGAAGGAACAATTAGATTCAGGAGAAGGCTGGAGGTGAATGAGGTAGTTTTCCAGAGGAAAAGCAGTTAAAATAGAGTTTAAAAAAATTATATATATTCCATTGGATGCTGTAATCATGTAAGTGAATAAAATTAGATAGTATGTTGGATGCATTAGCAAGAAGTCCCATTATTGGCTGTTGTTTAAAAAAAGAGATGTAATACAGACATGGATATGCTTTTGAATCTGTGGAGTAAAGCACACCTGCTGTATCTCATTTGGAAGTAGCATGTTCATTCTAGAATGTGCTATAAACTTCTGACTTACTGGTTTCACTGGGTTGCCAAGTGCACTGAGCTAAGAGTGTATTGCGTGGAAGGATTTTAAAGTGACAGATATTGTTTTTAAAAGGTGAAGAGTTATGAGACAATTTAAGTAATGGTAAACTTTAATTTTCAATTGTGACCTATGCAATAAACTGTTGTGCTGCATTTAAATTTACAAAAACTGAAGCTAAATTTAGGTTTAGACTCCTGTTGTTTTTGCAATAGCAGCCTGGGCATTGTGAAAAAATTGTGAACAAGTGTTGACAGGAACCTCAATTTGAAAGAGAGGGAAAGGGTTAACAGATCCCAACCATTCACAAGTGAACATAGCGCAGTCTAAAATGAAAGACATGATTTTGTTTACTGCTTTTCTCATGATCGTAGAGCGGAACGTTGAAGAGGTTGGCGTTTTATAGTTGCTTTGTATGAGAGTGGTATACCATTATTGTGCTTAGTTTTGAAAAATCTTAAGAGTGTCAAAACTATCCAGAAAGAACTAAAACAACAATATAATCTAGAAACTCAATTCAACTCAATGTAATCTTCATTTCGGTTTGAAAAACCATAAAAGATATACTATAACAATTTGCACATCATAAAAACATTTTCAAAGGTATCGCTAGACAGTTGCATAAGTATGAAAATTCATATTTTAAATACAAGACCTTTCTCAATTATTAAAAATAAAAAATACAGGTAAAATGTAAGCTGATTCAATAAATAAAAAAATATTGAGGAGTTACAACAAATATCATTATAGATAGCCAAGGACCATAAATATCTATCTGGCATCCTTTAGATAAAACTTCCTTGTTAGGACTCAATTCAAAAAGTTCTTTAAGTGCAACATATATACTTGGTATGTCATTCCACTAGTTTTCTTGATGATTCATAAAGTGCAAGTGCAAAACTAGTATAGTAACAGTAATACACTAGAATTTCAAACCTCCCTTTGATCTTTTTAAACCTACAGCAAACAAGTACCTACTGATGCTAAAAAAACAACATTTTAGGAGGTATCAGTTCTCAATATTCTTGCTGCCTCATAACATGACCTAATTCCCAATGTCCAACAACTGGCTTCGATCCATTTCCTTCTAGATTTTACATGAACAGGGTGGAAGAATAATAAATGTAGGTACATTTTTCTTGCACCGTATTGGCACAATGTTCGGCACTCAGTGTTTTCCTCCCTTTGTTTACAAGCCCATTTCGATGTGTTTGAAATAATGTAAAGAATGTTGTATCAAAATTTCATATATAGGGATTTAGCTGTGGCTAAATCCCTCCTCCGCACCCGACATCGCCATAGCCATCACAGACAGCTACAAGATCACCTAAGAGACTGCACCAATGGAGTCGGAGGAGGAATCGCCATTGACCACAAGAAAAGCATCAGGGTCTCGACTAGCACCGACGAAACGCTGAGCACAGCTGAACACATGCATTTCCAGATCCACACAGACCCAAACTCCACCTTTAGAGGCACACTCGTCTACCAACCCTCTGGACCCAGCCCCCTCTTCAGTGACTCCATCGCCGACTTGATCAGCACGCACGCCCTGACCTCCACTGACTACGTCCTCCTCGGAGACCTGAACTTTTCACTTTGGAGAACAATAACTCTACAACCCTGATCAATAACCTCACCAACCTCTGGCTGAAGCAACTCGTCACAATGCCCACCCACTCCACTGGCCACACGCTCAACCCCGTCTTCTCCTCAAGCCTGCATGTCTCTGTCAGCCACACCACCGATCTCCTCTGGACCAACCACTGCTGCATCCACTTCACCTTCCAGAAACCCACCACACACCATCGCACCCAACAGATCCCCCGCTGAAGCTGGAGAAAAAATCACCAAAGACCAATTACACGCAAACCTCGCTCTCAGCCCACCCACCGAAACCTTCAACACCGACAACGCTGCCAACAGCCTCCGACGCAGGATCAAGGACTGCACCAACACCCTCGCCCCACTGAAGAAACCCCCCACAGAGACACCAGCAAGAAGGCCAGCTGGTTCACCCCAGAACTCCTAGCATCCAAGCAAGCCTGACGGAAACTAGAGAAGAAATGGCACTGTGATCAAACTCCGGACAGCCACGCAGCACACAAGGACGCCATCCGCAACCACCACCACCTCATCAGGGCGCCCAAGAGGACCTCCTTCAACGACCGCCTCGACAATAATGCACACAATAGCAAGGAGCTCTTCAACATCGTGAAGAAACTCTCCAACCCCAGCTCCAATACCAAAGACATCCTGCCGTCACAAGCCCTGTGCGACTCCCTCGCCACCTTCTTCCACTGCAAGATAGCAGACATCCACAACAGCTTCAACACCCAGACAGCCCCAACAGGCATCAACAAAACAGAACCTCTACACACCATTGACCACGACCCCCCTGCTAGCCTGGCCCATCGTGAGCGTCTTCAACAGAGCAAGCAGCTCCATTGCACCCCACCTGCGCAACGTCATCAATCTCTCTCTCGATACTGCGACCTTCCCAGAGATCTGTAAACAAGCCGAGATTAATGCTCTACTCAAAAAACGTACGGTAGACGCAAGAGTCCTCAAGAACTTCCGGCCCATCTCTCTGCTCCTCTTCCTGGCTAAGGTCATTGAGAAAACCGTCAACAGACAGCTAACCCAATACCTCGAAGAAAACAGAATCCTGGAACCTTCCCAGTCAGGGTTCCGCAGCAACCACAGCACCGAGAATGCCCTCATCGCCGCCACGACAGCATCAGGACCCTGCTGGACAATGGCGAGACCGCAGAACTCATCCTCATGGACCTCTCTGCCGCCTTCGACACCGTCTGCCAACACACACTACGCGCACGCCTGCATGCCGCAGGGATCCGAGACAAGGCTCTGGATTAGACCACCTCCTTCCTCTCCAGCAGAACCCAGAGCGACCGCCTCCCCCATTCTGTTCCAAAGTCTCCGAGATCATCTGCGGCGTACCTAAGGGATCCTCCCTCAGCCCGATGCTGTTCAACATTTACATGGCCCCGCTCGCACACGTAGCCCGAAAGCATGACCTCAGCATAATCTCCTATGCAGACGACACTCAGCTGATCCTCTCCCTCACCAAGGACCCCATCACCACCAAAGTCAACCTCCGCAAAGGAATGAAAGCTGTTGCTGACTGGATGAAGTCCAGTTGTCTGAAGTTGAACTCAGACAAGACGGAGGTCCTCATCCTTAGCTCCAACTTTTCAGCGTGGACTCCTAGTGGCCGACAGCACTGGGGGCAGCCCCGACACCCACCGACCACGCACGCAACCTGGGAATCATCCTCGACTCAATGCTCTCAATAACCAAGCAAGTCAACGCCGTTTCCTCCTCCTGCTGAAACACCCTCCGCATGCTCCGCAACATCTACAGATGGATCCCGACAGATACAAGAAAGAGAGTCATCCAGGCCTTTTTTCAGCAGCAGACTCGACTACAGAAATGCCCTCTATGTGGGAGCCCCGACCAAGCTCATCAAACAACTACAGCGCATCCAAAACGCCTCGTCATGACTGATCCTCGACGTACCACGCCAAGGCCACATCACCCCACCTGAGAAACCTGCACTGGCTCCCCGTCAACAAGAGTATATCCTTCAAGCTCCTCACCCATGCACACAAGGCACTCCACAAGACCGGCCCAGCCTAACTCAACAGACGGCTCTCCTTCCACATCCCCAACCGCCAGCTATGCTCTGCCAACCTCTCACCGTTTGATCAGTAGCACCCCCCTGGCACCTTGGGACTGTTGCGGGTATGTAGTGCGCTTTACAAATGATTGATTGATTGATTTATTGACTGTGGCTGCACATTGTCCAAAAAGTTTGTTTCATTAAAAGGAACTGTGTTGTTAGTGTACCAATGGCTGAGCTATGAGACGCCCTGTCTTGGTACTATTGGCAGAGAGTTTGGGAGTACAATGAGCCTGCTTTTCTCCAATTGCGGTTTCCAAGATATTTTAGTGTCCAAGGTTATACCTAAATAGTTAAAATTATGCACATATCCTAGCCTCAGGTTTTTAACAGTTAAATTCTTTTTAAAAGATTTGTGAGGATTGAATTCTATATATTTTGTTCTGCTAGAATATACTTCCAGGCCCTTAGTCTCGCAGTATGCACCAAAGGTATCTATTGAACATTGTAAACGTTTTGGAGTTTGGGATATTAGAATGGTGTCATCTGCTAATAAAGGGGCAGGTACTGGCACCCCACCTAGTTTGGGAGAATCATGTTTGCATACCAATAAGTATTCCGGAATATAATTTACATACAAAGAAAACAATGTGGGCCCAGCACACATCCCTGCCTCACGCACCTGTCTACTTGAATTCGGTCAGAAAGCTCACCCCTCAGACCCCATCTAACCTTCGCGAAATTATCCTCATGCAATCTTATAATTTGAATGAGTATCTCCCCACGTACCCCATGATTTTTTAAGGATTTTCTAGGAATCGGTCAAAGGTGGCCTTTAAGTTACCAAAGGCGATATAGAGATGACCCTTATTGGAAACTGTATATTTCCTACTCATGCAAAGGAATCTAAAAACCTGGTCAATAGTGCTGGTTTTGGCTCTAAAGCCAGCCTGATATTTTGCTAAAATACTGTTCACCTCAATCCAATCATTTAATTTTATTAAAATCTATTGGGTATACATTTTTGGTAAATCATCTAATAAACTAATCGGTCGATAATGCGAAGGGTCTTGGCGATTACCTTTTTGTATAATTGTTGTAATTTAAGCCTCTTTCCATGATTCCGGTATTGATGCACCCGCGGAGACTGAATTACACAAAAATTTACATAAGGGCCCCAAACCTCTTTACCGTGCCTCAATACATCTCCTGGTATCTTATATGGACCTGGTGCTTTTCCCGGTTTTACTCCATCCATGGCAGACAAAGTATCTTCCAAACTAAATTGTAATGGGGCTATAGTTGGACTCATTGTCACTCGTAGGTATTGAATAAAGACGGGAGAAATGGCTGACCCATGTTTTAGCATCTATATAAAGATTGTTGCTACATTTCCCCAGTTTATTGCCTTTTGATATCAATCTTCAAAAAACAGAATGGTCCTTGGTTTTGGCTGCACTAATCAATTCAGCCCAGATGTTGTCTTCCCAATTTTTCTTAGTTTGTACTAATAATCTCTTATAATTGTTCCTTTTCTCCCTTAAAGCCATTAGATTTTTAGTTTTTGTTGCCAAAATAAGGTCCTTTTTTGCCTCACGGCATTCTTTGTTATACCATGGATTATCTAAACTGTTTTCATCAATGTTCTCCTTTTTATGTTCCTTAGGAATCCTAATCATGATAGGTGTTAATGCATCTACCAATGCGTAGTGTATATTCATAATTCGGAACTCTGAAGCAGGCAGATCTACATAGAGATAAATATTATATGCAAAGATTTCACAGATCTGTTTCATTGCCTCATCATTTCCCCCTATAGAAGGCCATTTTAAGGTTCTAAAATTATTACTTAATAATGGTTTAATGGCAGTAGAATTAATATATCCATTATTCAAGGGAGCTAATTGGAAATGAGCTACTAGTGTCAGACAAAGAGGATAATGATCGCTATCAGACCTATCCTCAACTACCAAGTCATTTAAAATTGGCCACAGGCCACTAGATACCACTATGTAATCAATGCTGCTCTTGCAGTTACTCCTGCTAAATGTAGCAGCACTCGGACTATCTGAAGGCAAACGGCCATTGCAAGCTCGGAGTCCCTGTCCTGCCAAAAATCTTAATAACTGTGCATCGGCAACTGTACAGGGTACTGCCGAACCACTTTCAAATGGTGGAACATTATTTACTGTATCTTCTTCTTCGAAGATATTTTCAAACCCCACCATAGGCTCAAATTTATGGTTAAAATCACCCCCCACAATTACCAATGCCCTTGGGTCAATTGAACTTAGTAATTGGTATAGCTGTTCTATTATCAAGGATTCTTTCTTAGCTGAACTAGGTCTGCTATAAATATTTACTATGTATAGTTCAGTTTTTTCCAGTGTTCAGATCTTCACTCCAACCATATCCTGTGTTGATAAATCTGGCTGGACTTTATCAATACAGAGAGTTATTTTTATCCAAATAACAAGACCTCCCGAAGGCCTTCCACTAACCGAAGGAGTAGCATTAACACTATATGTTTTAAATCCTACCTTATGAGGAGTTTCTAAGGCCCATGTTTCTGGCAAAAGGAATATTTCACGTTGCCCGATATACTCCTGCCACTCTACATCCACTTGTTTTCTTTTCAGCCCCGCTATATTCCAAGATGATAATCATATTTCTGAATGCCATTCCTTCCTGATCTGCTGATTGGGATCTACTTCCATCTCATTCCTTATTCCTAATGCTTCCTGGCCTTTATTTGCAATGTTAAGATTGGAATTAAGAGAATCCATTCCATTGTTTTGGACTGACTGGTTAACCTCAACTGGAACCAGAATTTCGCCAGGCAAGGGCACTGACAGTACATCAGGTAACGTATGAAGCATGGCTGCTTCTTGTTCATTCATCAAACTTATCCAATCCTGATCACCAATCCTCAGTTGTGGCCCTCCTATATTGCTATTTAAAATACCTTTATCAATATCTACCTTAGCCTTGTCTAATACTACTTAACCATCCTGGGCAGAAAGGATAAACTTTAGTGCCTGAGAGCCATCAAACAAATGCGATTTATATTGTAATGTAGATAGTTGTCATTCTTTAGCATTTAAATCTGATAAAGTTTGAAAACTATTGAACAAAGAAATTGGAACAGGTTTATTTGCAAAAGGCCCAAGTGTAGGTTTATAGAAGATTCCCAAAGGAAGAGCACAAAAGCTAGTACTCTGGGGATAGATTGGCTTGCAAGATTGTAATAGACAACAAACCATCTGTGGCCTTTGGAAATGTATCAAAATGCAATACACTTTGAAGATGGGCCAACCCACCCAACTCTGCGGACCATTAAGATCTCCTTTATAGCAGACGGATAGAGTCTTTTATGTGTTGATAGCCAAGCCAGGGTTTTATTGCGTAGATCACCCCACGTCTCCACCTGATCCTCCCTAAGAACAGGGACACCAGCTAAAACTAACACATAGGGACACGTTGCTGGTGGTAAGCTCAGCACATCAGTATATGGCTTCAGACAATTGTTGGTTAAACTATCTACTGTGTTGTTGGTCTCAATGTTTGGTACACTACCTGGAACCAAACATTCAAAATGGATGTTGTGCGATCCTACACAATTCATGCTCAATACTTTGGGGACTTCCTGTATTTGACCTTTCATAGCGTTATAATTTGTCATAGGACATTCGTTACCTTTACCGTCTAGATTTCATAAATTTACAGTTGGGTTAATATCTATTACTGTATTTGAGCCCCCTCTCTCTGTAATATTAGATTGTCAGTTACATTATTGCTACTTAGGTTATTTACAACAGTATCCACTCTATCCAATTCTTACCCGCTCGATCCGTTAACCCAGCTCCAACTCCGGCTTCTCTCGCACCTCCTCTCTGCCTCCTCAACCAGCTCAGATGGCGCCTGCCTTGACTGTGGCACGTGAAAAGAGGGGGAAAGGGAGCAGTAAAGCGAGCCGCTGCCGTGCCAGCTCGCTTCCACCTTGTCTCACTTGCTCCGCTCACCTCACTCAATCCACCCGGCTTCAGAGCGGTTGCAACGGCGGTCGTAATTCCAAACACAGCCACATGCCGCACGCTTCGCTCCTTCGGCTCCGGCTCTAGCTCTGGCTCGGCAGACTGCAAACTGCAGTTGCAAAGACTCCTCCTCCTCTTCCTCCTCCCGATGTCACTTCCTGAAAGAACTCAGATGAGTGTCTGGAGAAAATTTTAGAGTCTGCATATTTTCATCAACTTTTTTAACTGAACTAGGCAGATAGTATGATGACCTTCAATTTTATAATCCGTATGTATTCCAACTGTTGTTTGAAACAAGTTGCTTCAGCTCAGTTCTCCGCAAAAACAACAGTTGATGGACAGAATGCAGAACGATGTCATACCTTCACCCCAGCATAGCTCAGTACAGTTCTGCATTCTGTCCATCAACTGTTGTTTTTGCATTTGTCACTCCGAGTGGGACAGGTAGGCTCAGACGTAAGTCCTGTGCTCTCCGCACCACTGTTAAAAGCTCCAGTTTCTAAAAAGACTTTTGTCTAACTAATTCAGCTAAAGGCAAGACATTTAAAATATGGGCACGTATTTAGAAAGGGGCAACTAAGTTTTGCACACAAGCTGTATTTAAAAAAACGAATTAACATGGACCATTGTCAGCTGTTGAAAGAGAAATAACTTTAAAACAACATAAAATGCAGATACATTTCAACATTGTGTTTAATTCAACCAGGGGCATCATATAATTGTGCATTACAATGTAATTTAACATGCAAGCTATTCAATCCAACCTAATAAAAGGGCCACATTCATACATTATTAAACAGCCTATTATTTTCTAACTGAGTTGGTGAACTTACCAAGGCTGGTTTTGCTGACACATTTATAAAAAAGGTTGTATTTTACATATGGGAAAATAATAATGTTACATTTTATATTTTTTCAAAGGCACACGGTTGCCTTTCACTAATTAAAAGCACATGTTACCATGCACTGTCGGGCAAGATTGATTATTCTCAACCTGTGATCACTGCAACCAGCACATTCCTTTCTAGATGGAAAACCCTCAAAGAAATAATTAATGAAAACAGCCCGTAGCATGCATTCTAACGGGCCACTTCCTTAACATTTCACTCATTTTAAAAGAACACAGCTCTCTCCGTAATCCGACTGGTTGATTTATAACCACATCAGTTCCAAGGCAAACCCACACAAATTCGTAGACGCATTTCAAAAAGAATGTGAAATGAACAGAACCCTTTGAAAAGCACAAGATGTTACCTTTCCGTCAAGAAGCTGACAAAGCACGTAGGCAGACCAAGGAATCAAAAAAAAGTCAAAATCAAACCATCAAATAATCCACTGACTTTTATAGTCAGGTCAGATAACCATGCGTGTTGACAGCATGTTAAAAATAAAGACTGCCATCTCAACTCAAGATATTAACCCTTTGGCAGCTCAAGCACATTCATTCCCCAACGTCTGCAGATACATGGGAAAACTTTTCTTCACGTTTACAGATAACACGTACACATATTTTCAAAACGTTATCCCCAAGCACCCGAGAGAGATCCAGCTCTCTCCTGCCAAACGTAATGATAACATGCCCTGTCCAAGCCATGACCACATGGCGCTATTCACAAGCCATATTTACAAGACAAGCTTTTCACAAACAATATATCCAAGGCGCAATGCACAAGGAACACAGCAGATCAAAATGAGAACATGCACCTCACAAGCCACATTAACATGGCGCTATTCACAAGTCATATTTACAAGGAGCTATATTCAAAGAACTCCACAGATCATAGAACAATGAACATATTTCACATTGCACAGCATAAGCAGATGCAGCAAGCAATTTAATGGGCAATTTAAAAGCATTTTTTACACACATTTATACAATTGGACCATCACAAAGATGTAACTGGCTTCCTCATGTAATGCCATCCTTCAACCCTGACAGTTTAAACACCAAGATGAAAACCATTCCTTCCACCCTGAATAAACCAAATGCCATGATGTAATGCAATCTCCTCACGCTGCAACTGTTCAAGCCCATAGGTCACACAGGCTACATAAACTGCAACATTACGCCAGATGGAACCGGCGTTCAGGGCACTCCCTCAGAACACATGGGAAACTCTCTAAGCACATGGCCAGGACACACAGGATTCGTAAGATGCCGACTACGCCAAATGTAATGGCTGGATTTTCTGAGTAGGTGGGATCAGCCCCTAGGGGCCCCTCCAACCCAGCCAGAACGTAATCACATCCCTCCTCAGGACCAACTATCCAGGCACCTGGGTACCTACCTGAGGATGGGGAACTCGCAATATACAAGCTCATATTATTAAAAACACCACTAAATCTATAGGGATACTAAGAATACTCACTGATTACTAGGGATATCCATACCCTACACCACACTTATATTCACATCAGTTGGTCTCGCGGCCACTCAGACCCAGACCGGTCTACCCTAGGGCAGATATGACACACAATCCGGTGCGTCTACACATGGGCCTGCAGAACCCAATGCTCCCTTTTCCAAACTGTTCGCAATCCTGCAAAACTACACGCTAGTCTCCCTCCTAGCGCTCTCACTTATTCAAGCCACAATCCTGTGGGTATCCGCGCTGGTAATCCTCCCCAGCGTTCTCACTAACGCCGTATATCAACGACGACCACATTCCTATGAACACCTATATATATATATATAGTGGGAAGTCTCTTCACTAAGGGTCTGCTACTACAATATTAGGAGTTAGCCAATTAATATCATGTGTCTCCTATTCTTGGCATCATAGGTCCACTCACTCCCTATTTATGTGATCACCACTTACCTGATTGGGATTACTCATCCATTCATGTACCTTGTAAATACCTAGGAGCTTTATTTACCTAGATTGAACAAAAGTATGAGACATATGCCAGTTTTCTACAAACTGGGGGTTATTTTATTAGTACAATATAAACCTTTACACAGATCTGTGACTGACAAAGACTATAGGTAGAACACACCGCTGAAAGAGAAAATATTAAACATAACAGGAACACTCCGCTGAAAGGGAAAAGATTAGACATAAAGTGTAAGTGTAACTAATTCAGACTACCTCACCTATTAGAAGGAAGGTTTCTCTCTCTGCCTCTGGTGGGATTAGGGCTCTCTCTGCCTCTGGTGGGATTAGGGCTCTCTCTGTCTCTCCCTCCTTCACCACATCACCACGCCTCTGGTTCAGTTGCTCCAGCTGACAGCCTTCTTTGATGCTCTCTGCACTGCTTTCTCTCTCCTCATCTTCAGCAATCGTCTGCCTTCTTTCTCCATTCAAGAACTGCACTCTATTCTGCAGCTCCAGCAGACATCCTCTCTCTCTCTCCAAGCTGTTCTGAGCTCCAAGCTGAACTGAGCTCCCAGCTGTTCTGTGCTCCAAGCTGTTCTGAGCACCACGCTGAACTGCACACCAAACTGAACTGACCTCCAAACTGAACTGACCACTCCTCCTCTCCTGTAGCTCACTAATATGGATTCCTCTCCCCTCATGGAAATTTCCAACAGAGGGCTGTCTCCTACTGAATTCCTGTGCCAGCTCCCAGGCTTCCACGCAACCGCAGTGCGCCTCTGCATGTTACGTCTGGGCCCAAGAGAAAAACACATTTCTCGGATAAGAAGCAGTCCTAACTGGATTTTCCTCTAGCACACAACAGCCTTAACTATAAACATTGCCTTTACCCTGAAAAGCCTCTCAGCTTCATCAAGATGGAGTCCCTCTAGCTCTAGGCCTGTAGGCCTGAAAGGGGTGAAATGCTCCTTAGCTCTGTCAGAATACCTACATAAACCATACCAATGTGTCTAATATGTCAAAGCCAATAGGCAATAGACAGGTTAAAGTCAAGAATAAAGGCATATTAAGCAGCTATCCTCTTCTAGGTCTGGAAAAAAGGGCTTAAAAGGGCCAACACAGGCTAAGAATACCTATACTAGATGTGAGCAAGATTAATGATCTATATCACTGCTAAATAAAGCCAAAAACTCTGCCATTACAACCACTAGAGTCAAGCTATCCTGGCTGATGGCGGCTGATAGCCAGAAACCGGTCCTGGGATGCTTGATTCCGGTCCAGGGAAGACATGGCTTGGCAGTTCGGGCTAGACTGCTCCAGTGAGGCACAGTTTATTGGTATATACATAACTTTCTAATTATTCCAAATAAATCACATTTGAAATGAAGAAGTATATTGGAGTTAGAAAAAAATAGTATGACAGTGATATGAAAAAAAAATATCAGATGAACCTTATATGGCACAGGGTATGTGTTTAAGATGTTAGCACTGTGGAAAGTTACAATGAGAAATGCCTTTAAAAATGACAATGATCCTAGTACTTTCAATTCAATTCAATTCAAAGAACTTTATTCGGTTATTATAAGAAAAATAACCACAAAAGCACAGTTTATAGAACACATTAAAATTCCACAATTAGAATAAAAGTAATAGGTAAGGCTAAGAACATATAAAAATCATATCACAATTGATTTACGAGATTAAAAAACGTTTTTTAAAAAGGCAGTGACAGAGTCAATAGTGAATACATTATCCAGATTTTGCAACGCCAAGAATGCGGGGCGACATCATCTCAGTTTCAATCCTTTTAACACAGGAACCATCCTTATTTTTCTAGGTATGGAATAGAATGTGCAAAAAAACAATATATGTATAGATGACTGGGCTGACATGTCATTACATGGGCAGTTGCAAGGTGTTCATGACCAGTCATTTACCTCAGGAAAGCCTAAAGATCTATGCAGTATGTTCAATCTGAGGCACGTTAGCAAAAACCTATCATAATCCCTAGTGGTTAGCGAGATATATGGTTGCATATTTACAGAAGTCAGAGTGAGATAATGTGCTACCACCGTGTTCTTGGTCATTTCACTCGTGGTTCTGGATTCGCTCATGTGTAACATACAAGTATTTTTAAGGTCCTTTCTCGGTACCCTGCACATAGTAAAGGGGTCATTGTAATATTCTATATGGCCTGTTGATTTAAAAAAGTTTTAACATATTTTAGCCATCTTACATGTTTAGCCCCATCAATTCCTAGTGCATCCTTTAAAATATGGCGATTAAAAACACACTCTTCAGTGGTCCAAACCGTATGCCACAGGAGAACAGGCTGTTTCTTAATCACATCCTCAAGATATGGCAGGCCCAATTCTGTTTGACAGATAAATGTTGACTTACTGTCCGGTACTGCCAAAAGGTACCTGAGGAAGATGTTTTCTGCCATTTGGAGTGAATTAACATTAGCGTATCCCCAGACACCTGCTCCGTAAGTGGCAATCGCTACACATGTTTTGCCCTCTATATGCGTAACAATTCCCCTGGAGAGCGTCTACCCAGTTTCCTGCTAAAATTTGTTGATGCCATCAATGATTTACTGAATAGCAGCCTTCTCACTTTAATAGCCCTGCTCCAAGAGCCTGTCTGGTCGAATAGGATCCCTGGGTAAGAAAAAGTATTAGTATTCTCTAATGCCTTGGTGTTGATAAAGATGGTGTCTTTATTTTTATTTGCCCCAATCCCACACTTCATAGAGAAGGTTTTTGAGCAGTTGATTGCAAGGTCCAAGTTTGTCATAAATTTTGTAAAGGAAGTAACTATCATTTGGAGACCAATGGGCGTACGGGCCATCAGGACCGCGTCATCTGCATAAAGGAGTGCAGGGATGGGGCGAGTAGCTACCAGCGGCAGATCACTGCACTTCTTGATTAAAGTACTTTCAAGGTCATTTATATATAGCGTAAATAGGAATGGGGCAAGGACGCAGCCTTCCCTCACTCCTTTTGAAACTCTAAAGTTCTTAGTGCAGTCTCTACCCTGTCCAAAGCTGACCCTCGCCCATGCCCCTGAGTAAAGCTGCCTTAAAAAAGAAATTATAGAGTCATCCACCCCCAATCCTTCCATGATTACCCAAAGCTTTTCGTGAAAGACACAATCAAAGGCTGATGTTAAATCAACAAAAGTTAAAAACAGCCTTTCCCTTTTAGCTTTGGTGTATTTATCTAAAGGAATATGTAGGTTTAGGCCCTGATCAATAGTGCCAAGGCCCTTACGAAAGCCTTATTGCAGATTGCTTTTATTTTAGTGCTCCTCCGGCCACATTTGTAGTCTATCCAAAACCGCACGCCCTATTATCTTGACTGTGGAATCCAGTAATGAAATTGGGTGATAACGAACTGTATACACCCTATTGCTCTTTTTGAAAATAGGAACAATGATAGATTCATATCAAGACGATAAAACCTCTCCAGAACAACAGGCATTAAAAAGTTGTGTTAAGAGTGGTCCCCATAGTGCCATAATGTTTTTAAACAGGTCAACCAGGATACCATCCGGACCAGGGGCTTCACCGACCATGCTAGCTGTTATGGCCACATTAACCTCACTCAAAGTAAAATCCATTATAGAGTGTTGGAAAGTGGGTAAAGACTCCGGATTGGCCTAAAACTCCAAAGTTCCCTGATCAGCTAACATTTGGTTGGCATAGAGCTTAGAATAATGGGAAACCCACTCAGACTCTGAGATGGCAATCTCTATAGTGGCTTTAGATTTATCAGCAAAAAAAGGTGTGTTAACCGCCTTCCAGAATGCAGCAATCTCACGATTTATCGATGCCTTGTGCAAGGCGTTCGAAACTTCCTCTTTTAACTGATTCTTCCTTACAGTTAATACAATCTTGAAGTTCCTTCTAGCTTCCCTAATAAAGTCCTTATCCTTCACTCTGGCCTTTAGTGCATATTTAAGTCTAGTGTAAGCCTTAATGCAATTGGAGTCAAACCACCCTTCACTATGGTTGTCAATCCTTTTATCATTTACCCACAGAATTTCTTTAATGTGGGCTGAAATTGCAAAAAAAATCTCTATAATTACTGGATAACAGGAATTTTCATCAAGGCAGGCATAGAACATATTTTTACACCTTGTCAATAATTTGGTATCAAATTCCACTGGATTCACCTTCGTTCACTTCAGTGCATACCCGTTTTGCCTGCTCAAAGTAATGTTATTTAGGAACTGCGTGGATTTGCCTTTAGTATTGAAATCTTGTTTAAACACCATAGTATCAATGCTTAATGGAAAATGATCACTTAGGGCGATGTCATATGTAATAAAATTCTTGACACTGCTAGATATCAGAATATAGTCTATTGTTGAGAAGACACCTCACCCATAAAAGTTGCACTAAATGGGACCTTGGGTAAACATAAACTGTTAGCAAACCCCATATCACAGGAGAATATGATGTCATTCAAGAGGTCTCCATGTGCTGTATGGGAGAAATGCAGAAAACTAGTGTCTTTTCCATAGGTTATCCTACAGTCCCCCTTATCACTATTATGACATAGAGAGCAGTTACCATCCCCTCCCCGTATGACAAAAACATATTTGGTCATCTGAGCTTGTAAATTAATCACGTCTCTGCTTACATTTCTAAATATTTTCTCCAGCATTTCCAAAGAGACGTTGTTATAAAAATTCAATATTATCACAAAGGATGCCTGATCTACATGCATACTAACAATTTGATAGTGTTGATCACTAACAACTAGTTAAACTTTCCTTGTTTTTAGATGGTTGGAGATAGAAGTACAAAGACCCCCTTTTGCTCTGCCATGAATCAATCTAATTGCTGGGGTGTGAACTGTTTTGAAGCCACACATGTGGATTGGCTCCTCCACCCAAGTTTTTTGCAAACTAAATATCTCATAGTTGTTCACAAAATCCACCCATACTTTATTGGTCACTTTTGTTTTCAGACCAGCCACATTCCAAAACATGATCTGGCATTTAACATTCCTCACTTTACTACCAGTCTTTCTCCCAGTTCCCTCAACAAGCTTGGGTATAAATTCATTATGGGGCATGGGGAATATTCCAAAACTTCCACATTCTCTATGTTAATGGTGTCAGCTGCTTCAGTATTTACCGATGTCACTTGGAATGGTTGTTCTACTGTTGTGGCACTTGATCTGGTTATTAAAAGACCCTTATTACAAGAGACGTCCCAGCCTCTGGTTATGGCAGCTTGAGTGGGGTCCTCTCGGCTCAGTCAATCCACTTCTTCGAGATAGTTGAGTCTATTGAAGCAATTTTTGGGTAGGAATATTGAACTGTCTCCTATAGAGCGGAGTAAGATTTTCCCAATTAGACCTGGGATGATTCCTGTGTGGAGGTTGATAAAAAATATCCTGAAAGAACAGCACTAATATGTGAGCCTCCTATAAAATTATCTCCAATTCTACTCAATATCAATCTCACTAAATTTGGAGTCTTGAATGACAACTCAACACAGTCCCCTTGGAGTTTTTTAGGCCCTCTTCCTAGCCATCCCACTCTCCTTGCCATCTTAAACTCCTCAAATAGTTTCTCAGTTAGACCTGACCTGTCTTTAATCTTTCTAAAACAGACGTGGACCCCAGAACGGTAGGCCTGTTGTCCCGAGGTTTATCCTTTGTTCCCTCAACCAATTTAAATGAATTAGAATTTTTGAAAGATTTACATTTATTTTTTAGCAAAATCAGATAAAAATAAAATGTTTGTACAAGGCCCCCATGGAAACTTTAGACAACACGTCAGGCATGAAGCCCCCGTCTGATTTCACTCCCACCTTGGACATTATTGGACCAGAGGTGGGCATTTTTTAAAAAGCGGTCACCTCGAAAATCAAAAAGATTATCAAATATGTGCCCAAACCTCTGGGGAATCTGCCGAGAGATGAAGAAAGTACTTTGACACCCTTGAAAGAGGATAAACTTCTTACCATCGACAAAGGTGGGGGCATCGTTAATTTTTGACACCCCGACTTATGTTGAAAAAATGAATCTTCTTCTCTCTTCCACAGAGCACTACAAGAGAATAGTGAGGAACCCTGAACCTGCTTTAAAGCGTCGTATCCTCACCATGGTTGAAGGAGCAGTGGATCTAGGTTACATTTGCCCGAAGGAAGCTGAATTCCTCACCCCCAGCTTCACTAGGATGCCCATTATCTATGAGGTCCCAAAGACTCATAAAAACACCCTCGACCCTCCTTTAAGGCCCATAGTGTCCACCATTGGTTCGGCGACGGAGCCCTTATCCAAATACATTGACCATTTTTTGAAACCTTTGGTCAGTAATTTGGACTCGTTTGTTAAGAATACTGGCCATTTTATCGCCAAAGTGGAGGGAACCCCATATCACGAAGACAGAGAGCTCTTGGACCTCGAGTCCCTTTATACGAACATTCCACAGAAAGGGGCTCCAAGGGTTTTGGATAAAATCCTGTCATCTGAATCTGAAATTAGCAATGCTTCCTTTATCATGCAATGTCTCAAAGTTGTTCTCATTGAGAACTACTTTGAATTCAGCAACTGTTTTTTCCAGCAAATCCAGGAGTAAGTATGGGGGCGTTGTGCGCCCCCAGTAGAGCGTGTCTATACATGGGACATTTTGAAAAGATCAATGTCTACAACGAGATGGCCCTCTTCCATGAAAATGTTCGAGCCTGGTCTCAATTCATTGATGACATCTTTTTCATATGGAAGGGGGACCAGGACTCGCAAATGAGTTCATCCTATTGATTAATACGGTGGATCACAACTTGAAATTTACTGCCCACTCGAGCAATCAGAGTGGAGTTCCTTGATATCTGGATTGAACATCAACAGAATGAGATCTATGTGTCCCTTTACATCAAGCTTACTGCTAGGAATACCTTGTTGCAGTACGATAGCTTTCATCCCCGGTGCCAGTGAGATAGTATCCCGTTTAGTCAGTTCCTTCGGATTCGAAGGAACTGTTCTGACCTGAAAGACTTTCTCCGCCAAGCGACATACTGAAAGAGAAACTTGCACATGTGGTTACCCCGACAAATTATTAAAGGAATCCTTTAAACGGGTCAGATACTTCAAACGCGAGACCATGTTCTTACCCAAGAAGAAGGAATCCCTGGAAAAACTTGTCTGTGTGACTAGGCACTCTAACATCAATCATAAGCTTAGACAGGCCATTAACTCCTGTTGGCATTTGTTGAATCTAGGCAATGGGGAAGAACATCTCCCCAAACCCATCTTTGCCTTTAAGAGGAATAGGAATCTCAAGAAGTACCTTGTGAGAGGCAAGCTACAGCACCCCCCGATTCCCCTGGTCCTGGTCCCATTAAAGGCAACCACTGATGTGGTAATTGCCAGGCCTGCCCCAATGAGCTAGTCTGAGACACAATTAAGATCCCTGAACGGATTGTCTCCCTTACCAAAATGACAAACTGTCGCACATCGAATGTTGTCTACATCATCTTGTGCCCGTGCCTCCTCCTCTATGTTGGAGAAACGGGACAGGAGGTTCGTATAAGAATAGAGGAGCACAAATCCAATATTCGGATTAGAAAAACATCAGCCCCCCTAATCACTCATTGGCTTGAGAAGAATCATTCAGAAGGTGATTTGAAGTGGTCCGTTTTGGAAAGGATACAGGTACTTCCTGGCCAAGACCCTCTGAATATACAGAAAAAGAGAGAGGTCTTATTGATATACCTTCTTAGATATACCCTCTTAGAAGGGCTTGAACGAGAGTTGTCCATGGGAGAATGCCGTCATATGATGTACTCTCCCCTTGGCTTTCTTAAATATTTGATATGTCTTTCACTCCCCTACTTCCTTGGGGAGAAGCAATGAGTCTTGATCCTTGCTATGGCCCATCTGTTAATAACTGCGGTGTCTGGCCTTCTTGAATGTTGGGAACATTCTTTCATTCAACCGTGATCAAAAGTCTGCACACCAGGTTACGGACGTGTTTTATGTATCTATCTAACTTTGCACTCGAAACCTGATTATTACGCTTTCGTATTCTTTTTATTTCGGGACGTATTGTTCATAGTGAGAAGTGGTTTGAGGCTTTCCCTAGCTCCGCTATAGTGCTTCAATATGGCCGCTTTATGTAATATATATCTCGGCTCCTCTTTAAAGTGATCGTTTGGCCCCTTTCTATGGTAATGTTTCCTTACATACTTGCACGTAATGAGGCCGAGCCAACCCTTATATTAAAAAGGGGCGGAAGATGCTTAGTTAATAATGCAATACAAGGAATTACCTGTGAGCTGGGAGGCGGACCGTTTCAGCGCCCGCGTCGTGCAGTATCAGCTAATTCTATCTGGTGAGTGGGTTTGTCTCTTACGGGCTGGCTAGCCTACGTTAAATGCTGGCTGAGATAAATGCTGCTCCCAGCCTCGTTGCCTTTCCCGCTTATGGACACGCAGGCTGACCCCAAATGATGGAAGAGACCTGGATACTACTGGGCGCGTATTCCGCCGGAGGTGGGATTTTTTAGCTGCTATGTTTTTGTTCATGGCCCCTACCTGAAGTTCCTGGCAGTCACCACCTCCCCAATGTGTAGCCCGTGAAGGGCTTTAAAGACAAGGCAGAGGGACTTGAATTGTACTCTCTGCCTAAGAGGGGGTCAGTGGAGTTCAGCCAGTGCGGCTGATGCGGACGATCTTCTAGGTAGGCCTAGAACTAATCTAGCTGCAGTTGATTGAATTCTTTGAAGCCTGTCCAACAGGAAGCTAGGGGAATCAAGTAAGAGGGCATTACAGTAATCAAGCCTGCTCAAGATTGTACATCTAGCCACAAGAGCACACGCATGAGAGGGTAGTAGAAGCAGTATCTTCCGAAGGGACCTAATGATTGCAAAACAGCAAGTTGTTGTTTTCGTGACCCGAGCTTCCATGGTAAGTCTACTGTCCAGAATAATGCCCAAGTTGCGGACAATTTCAACTGGTCGAACTTTGACCGATGTTTCATGGGGCCAAAAATCATCAGGAAAATGTCGAGGAATCCTACTCCCTGCACAGAAGAGCACCTCGGTCTTTGCCGCGTTAAATTGAAGGGAGTTGGTCTTTAGCCAGCCCACCGTATCCCGCAGACACTCATGAAACACCTCCACAGGTGTCGAATCCTCACCCTCAAAGGAGAGGATTAACTGAGTGTCGTCCGCTTAGTTTATGGTATTAATCCCATAGGATTTGATGACCGTAATCAAGGGTTTTAGGTAAAGATTGAACAAAATAGGGCTCATTGTCGAACCCTAAGGGACCCCATGCGGCACAGGAGAGAAAGCAGACTGAAAAGGCCGAAGGGACATCGCCTGCTGTCTATCCTGCAAAAATGATCGAAACCATCGCCGGGCACAGCCTCTCACCCCAGCCTCACTCAATCTTCTCAGTAGAATCTCGTGCTTAACCATATCAAAAGCGGCAGACAGGTCGAGCAGGATCAGTGCAACTGCCTGTCCCCTGTCTGAACGCCTTTGTAGCTCATCCATAGGGGTCACCAAGGCCGTCTCGGTCCCGTGGGCAGGCCGAAATCCAAATTGCACCTCCTCCAGCAACTGATGCTGCTCCAGATGTTTAGAGAGAGATACGCTAACCAAGCAATCAACAATTTTAGCAGGAAAAGGTAGTAAGGAGATCGGCCAGTAGTTTTTTGTACACTCAGGATCAGGGGATGGTTTTTTCAGCAGTGGGGATACCAGGGCCTGCTTCCAGTGAGAGGGGACTATACCACTGGCCAGTGACTGGTTACAGATCAGGTGAAGAGTAGGGAAAAGTTCCTTCTCATACTCTTTCCAGATCTTGTGTGGGACCGGGTCCATGGGCGAGCCGGAGGAGATACCCTGTGCCAGCAAGCTGAAATCCTCATCCATTAGAGGCGGAAACTCCGATAGTTGATCAGCAAGATGCCAGATGGGGCCATTGTCTATGCCCTCCGAGGCCCAATCCCCCAGGGCCATGGAGCTGCTGAACTTAGAGGAATCCTCAAGATCCTTGATGATCAATTCAATTTTTTCTCTGAAGAGCTTAGCCAAGTTCTCACAGAGTTCCTGCGAGTGGGTTATCGAGTTCTTAGAACAGTCAGGACTGGTGAGACTATTCAGTATGTTAAAGATGCTCCTAGAGCTATTCGCAGCGTTGCAGATCGCGAAGTAAAAATAGTCAGCTTTGGATTTCTGAGTCAAGGTCCTATACTCCAGGATTTTGTGCTTCCAAAACACCCTGTCTTATCATTATATCCCCGCCTCCATCTTCTCTCAGCCTGTTTACAATTTAATTTCAGATTTTTCAAGGAGTCGTTAAACCAAGGGGCAGAAACTCTACCCTTGCAGCTGTGTTTTTTAAGGGGGACGTAAGAGTCCACAGCTGAGGTAATCTTAAGGCACAGCGATTCATAGTTCTCATCAACTCGCTTGTCCAAGGAGAAGCAATCTCCAACCTTGAACACCAGGTCAGAGGTCCTCTGCCGAGCAAGAGCCTTCCAGTCTCTACATAGAAATTCCATGGTAGCATGGACCACATAGTGTTCACGTAAAATGTAATAAAGGAATGGTCTGTCCAATCCATGGGCAGAATTTCCCCCATATGAAGCAGATGGGGGGCAGAAAAAATTAAATCAAGGCGATGGCCTTCCTTTGAGTTACTTCCGTGACTTGCTGGAAGAGGCCAAGGCCTTCACATGAGTGAAGTAAGCTAAAAAACCCAGAGTCAAGGGTGCCATTTGGCCAAAAATTCAAATCACCCAGAATTATCAGTTTATTGTCAGTGGCTGCCATGTTAGTAAGGGTGGATAAGAATAATTGTTGCTGCTGAACACTGAAGGCTCCAGGGGGTCTATAGCAGATAACCCCAGTAAAAATGAGCCCAGAGTCATTTTTTATGGACAGGCCGAGTAGCTCCAATCCATTAACCGAATCCATATCTAAGGTCCCAATCTGCCAGGAGGCCCTATATATGACCCCCACCCCACCACCTCTTCCATTCGGCCTAGGAAGTTAGAGAAATTTAAAACCAGGTGGGCACGAACAACCAAGATCAACCTGACAATTAGGGGAGTCCAAGTCTCCGTCATGAACAGGAATTCGAGCTTGTGTGATTCCACCAGCAGTTGAATTTCGACGCTGTGTTTTGGCAGAGATCTTACATTAAGAAGTTCACATGAAAGGAGGCCCGACAAGGAAATCGCCCAATGGGTAGGCTGACTCAGCAAACCCAAGGGTCCCTTTGTTGGCGTAGCACTCACCTATATGAAGCAGTGCCTCTCTAGAATAATAATATGAGGAGCCCACTATCTGACCGGGGTCCCCAGCCCAATAGAAATGAGCAGCATAACTGGCACTGGGAACTTCCTTTGCGCGGATGGACGCAGGCGGGCTTGCCTTTGGCGTGCCCGCTGCGCACATCCGATGTGCGGTCGACCCATTGAGCCCTTTATGCTGTCTGCCAAACAACTAGCACGCCAACCCCGATGCAGTGCGATCCTGTTCATTCACCATTTTCCCCAATGTGCGGCGATAGAGGACTACAAGTTCTGGTCCTATCACCATTGGTCCCCTGTGTCCTTCCTCCTAGATTGCCGTTCTGGGGTACCTATACCAGATGGGCGCCAGAACTGCCCTTGGGGCACGTTTTGAAATTCAGGAATGAACGCATGTTGTGGCAATGCCCCATCTCGGGTTTCTAAAGTGAACACTGTGGGTTTGCGCATTGATCTCATTAGCTCCCTTGCATTAAGAAACTGCTGTGCGCTGATCCCCGCGATAGGATCACGAGTCTGACATGCCTTTAGTTTCTCGTTACTGTTTATTTTAGAACCTGTGACTGAAACCTTGGAAAGCTTGTGCTTGAGCTGAGACTATGGTGCTCTGCCTGCCCTGAAAGAAATAGATTCCCAGGAACGAGTCATGGAGAAACCATCGTTAATTGACCGGGTAGGTAGTGAGCCCTTATGTCCTGCCCATAGGTTGTTGGACCATCGTCTGTGGGAGGTGGTTATACCTGCGGCTTCTCCCTTTGACAGCACTAATTAGTTACTTTTGCACCCAATATGACCTTTTCTCTAGAGCAGAGCAAATATATTGCATCTATTGAGGCTCTCCATTCAGTGCCTCCACTGTGGTACCTAGCTGTGGCATTTTACGCTGTTTTTCTGCCCCAGGTAGGCGATTTGTGATCATCCATCATTTATTAAACCTTATTGAGCACATAGGGGTTTGGTGATGGTTTTGAGCCCTTGTCTGTCACTGGTCCTTAGTCTTGAAGTATTGCTTTCTGACACTGACACACGCCCTGTTTCTTTTTAAAACCTTCCATTTCTTCACCATTTTTCTTATGTTTTTTGTAGTGCGTTGAATGGAATTGCTTGATATGAAATGTTGGAATGTGGTTCCCTGTGCTACTGCTAATGGGGCCTGTCCGAGTGTGCTATTCCAGATGTAATTATACTTGCATTGATTAATTATGATGTCCCCGGAGCATATGCATCCTATTATTAGATATTAAATTAATCGTTTGACAAAAATTAGTTATTATCCTGACATGTGTATTCCCTTTCTTTCTTTACACTTGCAGGTGTCCTGTCCCACCCCTTATTGTTTATTTTCGCCCTGATGAAGGTGTAGCCTCGACTGGGGCAAAACACTGAATCACGCGTCGGCACTGTTTGTGAGGGAGCAGCTGGATTGTATCTACCCCTAGCCCCACCACCATGATGATTTGTTCCATTCTGTCACCTGACCATCTTGTGGCATTTTTGTACAGTTTTTATTATTGAGTGTGCTGTGAATTGTGTGATAGAGGTATGAGTCTCTTTGGAGAAACTTGGGAATATTTGAAGGAAAGAATGTGTTGTATGACATAGGAGTGTGGGACCTGATGCATTGGAGTTTTGTGCTATTGAATTCTGATATTTTATTTATTATATATAATCATGAGTATTTAACCATTGTTGATATGTTTGTCAAAAAATTTAATAAAATTATCATATATTTTGTAAAACTTGATGTGGTTGACTATTCTTGAACTTGATCTGCTCCGGTGGTAGTGTGCCTATTGAAGGACCCCGTTCTGGGGCCTAGTGTGAAGATTCGGGGCAGGTAGCCTTTTTGCCTTTGGTGCTTCTTTTGTCCCCCTGTAAACCTGCCTCTATTCTGACCTGGAACCAAGCCACTGTAAGGACTTGTTCCTTAAGTTCTCCCAGGATTCTACCATCTCATCTGCTAATTTGGGGCCGTTAACTAACACCACTACATACGGTGTAACAGCTGGTGGTAAATCTAAGGATGTGGTTTGTTGTGTCCCCTGAATCATGGGCGCTTGATTAGTGTTTACTGACGGTGGAGCAACTGTCGACTTAATCACAACTGGTGCGATGGTGGGTAGATGAGCCAAAGTGTTAGCAAGAGGGGTTTGTTGAATTATGACAGAGGGCACGTATTTAGGGGCGTTATGGGTAGCTGTAACAAAGCTGGTGTAATTTGACTTTGTGCTGTTATTTTGGTGGTCATCATTAATGATATGACCAGGCAAGCACATTCTGTCAGGTACTGGTGGCTGAAGTATATCCAAACATTTAGCTAAGGTTACCTCCATTGTGCCTATACTGGCTGTCAAACTACATAGACTTTCGCTGAACAATGTATCCAGAGCATCCAGCTTTACTTTTAACTTTCCGATCTCACTCTGTGTGCGCATATTAGAGCTAATTAATGATTTTTCCCAGTTTCAGATTTATTAGCTGGTGTGGACTTACCCTTTTGGGGGCCCTTTTACGGGTTTTAGGAGATGGCCTCTCAGTTGGAAGGGCCCGGAACCTCAGGAGTACTAGGGCAATTATCCGGATTCGTAGCGCGCTTATTGGGTGGTTGCTGCAGCACATTGTACTCCTGCTCACTACCTGACAGGTGGTCAGAAATATTCAGCACACAGCCATTTGTACCCGATGTGCTTCGCATGGCACATCCAGCTGGGCCACTGCAGCTCACAGCCCACTGTTGGGCTGTCACCAATCAAAGCCTCTGAAGTGGCAGCTCACCTTCTTGTGTGGTGGTCAGCATTTGCAGCGGCTGCAGACTAATATTGGATTCTCTGTTGCTGCATCGGGTCTCCGGGCTGATTCATCTTTTTCAGGTGGCCGCCATTTTGGGGCAACACAGTCCGTCAGCACCGAATCACAGTACATGGTGTCGACTGTCGAGGGCCTAATAGGCAAGTTGTGGTCCAGACAGTCTATTAATGAGGGTCCCCCAGCTCTCCCACAAGGATGGCATATCAAACCAAGAATTTCTATCAGATCTGTGCACCTGGCCGGCAGAGCTGCAGTAAGGTGCAGCCATTTTGCCAAGGGCACCCTAGGGCCCCCCAAAAAGTTGTAATACTTGCTAGGTATGTATTAGGAAGTGTTTTTAACTAATATGACCAGTTTGTATATGTTTGAATCATGAAATATGATTTTTCTGGTTGCAGATAGTTTTACGTACAAAGAGATTCTTGAGTTTACTTAAAGATGTAGAGAGCTATATAATTTTGGAAAAATTGCCTGAATGTATTTATCTATTATGAAATCACATATAAGTTTACATGGTGATCTATGTTGTTTAAAGCTGTTGAAAAATGTAAGTATATGTTGAGGGTAATGCATTTCTTCATACATGCTCTGTTTAAAATTAAGTAGGGTTAATAGAGTAGAATGTCTCTTGAGAGTTCTTGTGCTAACTTCAATTGGTGTGTAACTTTCCTTTGAGAAATGCTGAATATATGTTTTAAAGACACAATAAATATTTGAATAATGATGTAGGTATGCCATTACGTTTTTGTGCTTTGAAAAAGTGGGAATTGTTTTCATTTTTAGAAAGTTACTCATGCATGTGCATGGTAAGTAACAGAGCAATGTAAGTTCCTAGAGAGCCATGTATCCAAAAATATATCAAGTGTGATGAATAAACATCATTCATACATAGCTCAGTAAAAAAGGATAGATAAACTAAAACAGGTAGTTTGATACTGACAGAAGGACTTAAACAATGTGTCACAGATATAATCACAACTTGTATGTATCTAACAGCAATGGAGGTACTCATGCGCACATCTAATAAATTAGGGAGTACCATTGTAAAGAACTTTTCACCCATCCAGTACCTATGTTCTCATTCAATTAATGAGGCTATATTCTTGCACTAATACAATCACCCTAGCAGTACACTTGCTTTCATCCACTCACACAACCTTTAACAATGGACTCATGCAGTGACTCAGACAGTAGTCATGCACTTATCTAATAAGCTAGGCACTACTAATGAACCCATTCAATTATCCAGGCACTACCTGTTCACTGAAACAAAAACAAATGGGTAGCAGCCAGGCAGTCATCCAATCACTGAAACACTTCTCATGCACTCATCCAATTGGCTAGGTACTATGTATGTACTTAAACAATCACCCATGCACTATCCATGCACTCTATGAATCATCTATATACTATCTATGCACACCTGCAATCACCCAGGCACTAGAGTTGCACTCATTTAATCACCAAATCACTAACTGAGTAATGTTTTAGAGCTGAATGGCTCTAAAACTGCGGTCCTAATTCTGGGAAATAATCCTGAACTCTGGGGAGCTAGCCATTTGCCTGCCTCTCCTGGGCATATACCTGCACCAGTCCTGAAGGTTAAGAACTTGGGTTTTATCATTGATAATAATCTCTCTCTCAGAGCCGAAGTGTCTAGAGTCACCACAACTTGCTTTGCGGTGACAACAGTGGCTAAAAGAAATCCTTTGGTTAGTTCCACCCACAGCCCAAAGAACAGTATTGCAGGCATTGGTGATCTCCAGACTTGACTATGGCAATGTATTGTACTTAGACGCAGTTAAGTCCTCAGTTCGCCGTCTTCCGCTCATTCAAAATGCGACTCTAGTTTGCTTTTTCGGTTGCCTCAACACGCTTCTGTCTCCCCTCTGCTCCATCAACTTCATTGGCTCAAGGTAAACAAAGCCTTTGAGTTCAAGGCTCTATGTTACATGTTTCGAGCTATGCATGGCTTTGGCCCGCTTGTACATTTAAAACCTTGTCAAATCTTTCCTACCCACCCGCCAATTGAGATCAGCCAGCCTTTCCCTGTTCTCTGTTGCCAGTGATGTCATGAGTGATGTCACTGACCATGTCATGAGTGATGTAATATGTGACGTCATCAGCAGTGCATTACACGCGCAAGTTATAGTGAGTCCAACTAACTATAACGTGAAATTTCAATGGTTTTATGTCAGTAAAATTTTCAGCTAACTATAACTGGTGTGAAACCTATGGTTTTTTCAGTGAATTTAATAGGTTTTTTAAATGCTAATTCCTAACTATAACTGGTGTGAAACCTATGGTTTTTTCAGTGAATTTCATAGGTTTTTTAAATGCTAATTCCTAACTATAACTGGTGTGAAACCTATGTTTTTTTTCAGTGATTTTCAAAGGTTTTTTTTAATGCTAATTCCTAACTATATAAGACCTGAAAGCCCACCAGGAATCTCAAGTATGCCCCAGGGGACTGCATTGCATAGAGGTGTAATGAAGCCACGACCCTTTTCACACCTCTCTGCAACGCAGCCCCCGTGCATGTTTGAAGAGGGGGAACTAATTCCCTTGCATACTGGGGGCCCCTGGGGGGCCAACTAGCCCACCTGGAACCTCCAGTATGCACCAGCGGGCTGCATTGCAGAGGTGTAATGAGGCTATGCCCCTTGTTACACCTCTCTGCAACGCAGCCCCCTGCCGCGTTTGCAGAGGGGGAACTAATTCCCCTTGCATACTGGGGGTCCCTGGGGGCCAACTAGCCCACCAGGAGCCTCCAGTACGCGCCAGGGGGCTGCATTGCAGAGAGGTATAATGAGGCTATGCCCCTTTTTAAACACCTCTCTGCAACGCAGGCCACTGGCGCATTTGCAGAGGGGGGACTAATTCCCCTTGCATACTGGGGGTCCCTGGGTCATATCTGCCCAAACACGGATATTCCGATCGATTGAAAATGACTTTTCTTGAGAAACATTTGGATTTGGATTATCATGTCCTATACTTAGGAATTTTTGAAAGACTGACTTTGAGGATGCTATAAATTACTCAAGTCTGCCCGAATTGTGTGGGTAAAATTGATACCTAGTCACTTTGAATAAGAATGTACTTACGTCTCGTCTAACATTTGGAAGAAATATCTAGTTATATGACAACAGGATACCGACATAACTTGAAAGAAATAGGAACGCCCTGAAGAAGTTCTGTTGTACAGAACGAAACGTTTCGGCTGGCTGTGGTACATAAACTTAAGGAAAATAAAAGCATTTGAATATACACCAAGATTCAGCGCTTCAATAAGGACTCTAAGTGATATGATTTGATTGGACTCATTGTGCAAGTGGTGCTGTGCCAAACTTTGGAATATTCTCCACTACTCTCTACTACTTACTCTCTCCTACTCCACTACTCTCAAATACTCACTCTCTACTACTCATTCTTTACTACTCTACTACTCTCTACTACTCTCTCTCTACTATTCACTCCCTACTACTCGCTACTCACTACTCCCTACTACTCACTATCTACTACTCTCTACAACTCACTCTCTACTACTCTCTCTCTACTACTCACTCTTTACTACTCACTACTACTCTCTACTACTCACTCTCTACTTCTCACTCTCTACTACTCTCTACTACTCACTCTCTACTACTCTCTCTCTACTACTCACTCTCTACTACTCACTCTACTACTCAGTCTCTACGACTCTCTACTACTCACTCTTTACTACTCTCTCTCCACTAGTCTCTACTACTCACTCTACTACTCTCTCTCTACTAGTCTCTACTACTTACTCTACTACTCACTCTCTACTACTCTCTACTACTCACTCTCTACTACTCTCTACTACTCACTCTTTACTACTCTCTACTACTCACTCTCTACTGCTCTCTACTACTCACTCTACTACTTACTCTCTACTACTCTCTACTACTCACTCTCTACTACTCACTCTCTACTACTCTCTACTACTCACTCTACTATTCACTCTACTACTCTCTACTACTCACTCTCTGCTACTCTCTCTACTGCTCTCTACTACTCTCTACTACTCACTCTCTACTCTCTATTACTCACTCTCTACTCTCTACCTCTCTACCTCTCTCTACTTCTCTCTCTACTAGTCTCTACCTCTCTTCCGCTACCTCTCTACCTCTACCTCTCTACCTCTACACCTCTACCTCTCTACCTCTCTCTACACTCACACATATACACATATATGCATATATATGCATATGCATTTATATGTATGTGTATGTATATATATATAAAAAAACAACAATAATATTTTTTTTTAAAACAGCTACTTTTATTTAAAACTGTCATTCTTTTTTGCCCCGCGGGGCCCTTTTATGGCCCCTACATCAAACCTAGGGGGTCAAGGGGGGGTCTACTCTGCCCCATTATGGTCAAATCCCCCTTTGTTTTAGCCACCTCTTGTGTCTCGATCCTACCGAGACACAAGATGGCGGCCGCTCTGGACTGTTTGGAATGTTTACAGACACCCGAGAGCCAATCAGATTTCCGTACGCAGGTCGCGTAGCGCGCCCGGTACGCGCCCCGGTGCGCGTACTGGGGCGCTGCTATAGATATATATATATTTTTTTAACCTAAAGTACTCAAAAACCAGTGGAGCACATATCTTGAGACATAGCAAAGGCACATCGGGCTACCAGTCCCTACAATTTTGCCAAGTTTGGTGGAAATCCATCCAGCCGTTCGGGCTAAAAGTGAGTTTGACCGCCCTATGGAAATTAACATGGGGAAAACACGTTTTGGGACCCCCCTTTTATCTCGGCCCCCGCTTCACGAATCCCCCCCAAACTTTCAAGGAAGGACCGGAGCTCCGCGAGGCCAATTTGAGGGAATTTTAAGGCGCCAAAGTTATTCCAATTAGAATTTTGAGATTTTGCATTGAAAAAAACCTTAACTATAACTATATATAGTTCGCTTTGCTGCTTAGTTCGCCTTAAAAAAATCTTTCTTGCCTCATATTTGGATTCGTTTGGTCGTCTGTTCTGCTTTATGGGAGCCGGAGTTGCACTCTGACTATTTTGTGCATATATATAGGAAACACCTTTGCACGAACTGAGGCATTTGAAAAAGGCTTGACGCCGAAACCGATCATTCCGTTCTTTCTTAAATAAATGCACAAACGAACCCCGCTGTGGCCCTTCCTTCTTTCAACGGAGAGGAGAATTTCTGGTATATATATATATATATATATATATATATATATATTTTCACAGAAAAAAACATAGGTTTTACACATGTTATAGTTAGGAAGTAGCATTTAAAAACCTATGAAATTCACCGAAAAAACCATAGGTTTGACACCAGTTATAGTTAGCTGGAAATTTTACTGACATAAAACCAATGAAATTCCACGTTATAGTTACTTGGACTCACTATAACTTGCGCGTGCAATGCACTGCTGATGACGTCACATATTACATCACTCATGACATGGTCAGTGACATCACTGATGACACCATCCTTGTGACATAGTGACAGACCTCCTTTCACTGTAATGTAACCCTTGAAACACATATTCAAAAATAGAAACTGAAATTTAAAAAAAAATGCAGATACCCATATCAGTTACAACAAGTAATTCAGTAATTCCACCATCTATATACACAGCCACTCATACATATACTCACTCATCATATGAAATGATACACCTATACATCCTGTTACACACCGACAATCATCGAAAAGTTACTCACAGACATACTCACACGTGCAAATAAACTATTGAACATCCATTTATTTGAATATAGAGTTATACACACACTTCCACCTTACTTCTATTGAAAATTACACATATTTATTCTCTTAAACAATCACTTATAGAAACAGATACTTATTTAAACAGGAACTCTTTCAATCTCTTACTCTCACATATACTCACTTATATACATCAATATTCACATATACTAGATTAAAACATATGTCGTTACTGATAAAGACACTAGTGAGACAGTCATTCACTCACTAACAAACACATATACACACTCATCCACCCATACAGTCCTGCACATATGCTGTCTTCAAAACACATACAAACAGAGAGTCAGTCACTCATGCATCTATGTGCTAAGTAATACCCCCACCAAACCATATAGACACTCATACTGATACTAAGAGAAACATCTAATAACCCATATACATACGCATGTAGCTACTTACCAACACATGTAGCCACTTATACACAAAGTGAAACACTAATATATATATATTTAAATATTTAAACATTACTCACTAATATTTATTTTTCAGAAAGACACATATTCACTGGATGGTGTCATCAGTGATGTCATGAGTGATGTCACTGACCATGTCATGAGTGATGTAATATGTGACGTCATCAGCAGTGCATTGCACGCGCAAGTTATAGTGAGTCCAACTAACTATAACGTGGAATTTCATTGGTTTTATGTCAGTAAAATTTCCAGCTAACTATAACTGGTGTCAAACCTATGGTTTTTTCAGTGAATTTCATAGGTGTTTTTAAATGCTACTTCCTAACTATAACGTGTGTAAAACCTATGGTTTTTTCTGTGAATTTCATTGTTTTTTAAAATGCTAATTCAGAAAAATGTCGTGTATGCAACCTATACTTTTGGCAATAAAGTTCTGGCAATATTTTTTTCGAAAACAAACCGTTTTCTTCACTGTTCAAGTTGCATAGAGACTCCTTGTAAAGCGATACAGAATTCGAAAGTCTGTACCTTGCCTTTTTTTAAACACATTAAAATTTGTCTGTAAATAAAAATAGCCTTACTAAACTTTCGTGCGCGACCCGGTGTGCGCACTCTCGGCAACAGTTGTCAATAAAATGGATATCGCATTTCCAGGCTTTCGTGCGCGACCGAGTGCGCGCACCTGACTATATATTTCGTGAAAACTTTGCAATTTGAGCTTTCCAAAAACAGCTCCAGGAGCATATTATAAAAGGCGTTTATCGGCTTTCGATCGTGCGCGACCATGTGCGCGCAACCGCCTATATATATATTTCGGGAAAAGTTCGCGACTGCAACTTATTAAATTTCTTCATACACCCACCATAGAACTTATACTACTCAGAAGATATATTAAATCCGGATATGTTTCGATTTACTCCTTTTCACGTTTTGAAATTGGACCGCTACTTCCAACCAGATACTATCACCGCGTACACGTCCTGAGACGTCACTCTCTACTACTCTCTCTCTACTACTCACTCTCTACTACTCACTCTACTACTCAGTCTCTACGACTCTCTACTACTCACTCTTTACTACTCTCTCTCCACTAGTCTCTACTACTCACTCTACTACTCTCTCTCTACTAGTCTCTACTACTTACTCTACTACTCACTCTCTACTACTCTCTACTACTCACTCTCTACTACTCTCTACTACTCACTCTTTACTACTCTCTACTACTCACTCTCTACTGCTCTCTACTACTCACTCTACTACTTACTCTCTACTACTCTCTACTACTCACTCTCTACTACTCTCTACTACTCACTCTACTATTCACTCTACTACTCTCTACTACTCACTCTCTGCTACTCTCTCTACTGCTCTCTACTACTCTCTACTACTCACTCTCTACTCTCTATTACTCACTCTCTACTCTCTACCTCTCTACCTCTCTCTACTTCTCTCTCTACTAGTCTCTACCTCTCTTCCGCTACCTCTCTACCTCTACCTCTCTACCTCTACACCTCTACCTCTCTACCTCTCTCTACACTCACACATATACACATATATGCATATATATGCATATGCATTTATATGTATGTGTATGTATATATATATAAAAAAACAACAATAATATTTTTTTTTAAAACAGCTACTTTTATTTAAAACTGTCATTCTTTTTTGCCCCGCGGGGCCCTTTTATGGCCCCTACATCAAACCTAGGGGGTCAAGGGGGGTCTACTCTGCCCCATTATGGTCAAATCCCCCTTTGTTTTAGCCACCTCTTGTGTCTCGATCCTACCGAGACACAAGATGGCGGCCGCTCTGGACTGTTTGGAATGTTTACAGACACCCGAGAGCCAATCAGATTTCCGTACGCAGGTCGCGTAGCGCGCCCGGTACGCGCCCCGGTGCGCGTACTGGGGCGCTGCTATAGATATATATATATTTTTTTAACCTAAAGTACTCAAAAACAAGTGGAGCACATATCTTGAGACATAGCAAAGGCACATCGGGCTACCAGTCCCTACAATTTTGCCAAGTTTGGTGGAAATCCATTCAGCCGTTCGGGCTAAAAGTGAGTTTGACCGCCCTATGGAAATTAACATGGGGAAAACACGTTTTGGGACCCCCCTTTTATCTCGGCCCCCACTTCACGAATCCCCCCCAAACTTTCAAGGAAGGACCGGAGCTCCGCGAGGCCAATTTGAGGGAATTTTCAGGCAGATTTATCAACCGGCGCCAAAGTTATTCCAATTAGAATTTTGAGATTTTGCATTGAAAAAAACCTTAACTATAACTATATATAGTTCGCTTTGCTGCTTAGTTCGCCTTAAAAAAATCTTTCTTGCCTCATATTTGGATTCGTTTGGTCATCTGTTCTGCTTTATGGGAGCCGGAGTTGCACTCTGACTATTTTGTGCATATATATAGGAAACACCTTTGCACGAACTGAGGCATTTGAAAAAGGCTTGACGCCGAAACCGATCATTCCGTTCTTTCTTAAATAAATGCACAAACGAACCCCGCTGTGGCCCTTCCTTCTTTCAACGGAGAGGAGAATTTCTGGTATATATAGTCATCAGCAGTGCATCAGCAGTGCATTGCACGCGCAAGTTATAGTGAGTCCAACTAACTATAACGTGGAATTTCATTGGTTTTATGTCAGTAAAATTTCCAGCTAACTATAACTGGTGTCAAACCTATGGTTTTTTCAGTGAATTTCATAGGTGTTTTTAAATGCTACTTCCTAACTATAACGTGTGTAAAACCTATGGTTTTTTCTGTGAATTTCATTGTTTTTTAAAATGCTAATTCAGAAAAATGTCGTGTATGCAACCTATACTTTTGGCAATAAAGTTCTGGCAATATTTTTTTCGAAAACAAGCTGTTTTCTTCACTGTTCAAGTTGCATAGAGACTCCTTGTAAAGCGATACAGAATTCGAAAGTCTGTACCTTGCCTTTTTTTAAACACATTAAAATTTGTCTGTAAATAAAAATAGCCTTACTAAACTTTCGTGCGCGACCCGGTGTGCGCACTCTCGGCAACAGTTGTCAATAAAATGGATATCGCATTTCCAGGCTTTCGTGCGCGACCGAGTGCGCGCACCTGACTATATATTTCGTGAAAACTTTGCAATTTGAACTTTCCAAAAACAGCTCCAGGAGCATATTATAAAAGGCGTTTATTGGCTTTCGATCGTGCGCGACCGTGTGCGCGCAACCGCCTATATATATATTTCGGGAAAAGTTCGCGATTGCAACTTATTAAATTTCTTCATACACCCACCATAGAACTTATACTACTCAGAAGATATATTAAATCCGGATATGTTTCGATTTACTCCTTTTCACGTTTTGAAATTGGACCGCTACTTCCAACCAGATACTATCACCGCGTACACGTCCTGAGACGCGCATGTGAAGTCATGTGACTTGAAAAGAACACTTCCAGTTGGTTCCTAGTAGTTTCTATGCTGCGTCAATACCTACGCCTGCTTCAAACACATGCACAGTTTTGAAACAGCATGGGCCTGAAAGTCACTGAGTGAAATATCATACATTACAGTCAGCCACTTTCAAGACGCATTCCTTCAGAGGAACACTTACCGTTTATTAGAGGTAGATCGTCCGACTCCACCGGAAAACACCCCTAATAAAAAAGACATATATATAAAATGCGGACTAGCCACTGTATCGTACTAGCAAACTTTAACTTAAAACTCGTTAGAGAAAACAAAAGGAATCGAACAAAATCAATAGGCCACTGATAGGATCTCTTTTTGACCTTGCTAAAATAGAAACATTAGGAACAACCCCTCATGAGAAATATGAAACTAGTGAGAGAAACCGAGCTCGACGCCATCTTGCCCCCTTTTAGGCCCCATCACGAACATAGATAGCCCTACATAGCAAAACGTGATCTTATCGCCTGCTCAACTTCAGATCTGACCCCCCCCCTTTTGCTCTCATGTCCTGTCGGAATGTCCGGCTGTAGATTACAATCACATGTTCCATTTGGGAGGGGAAACGACATCAGAGCGACAAATATTAGAAATATACCACACGACAGCAAAATAACAGATTAAAACGTTTTTATTCTTGAACAAAAATATATTAAAACAACTGGTGAACCATTACGCGAATAGTCCGGAGGCGCCACCATGCGCCAAGGCCTGTCCCCAGGATGAACCAAGGAATCCGTTCCTGGGACCTTGGCAAAGAGCAGCCGGTCGCCATCGGCCAGGGAAGGCATGGGCCCGTCCCGAGATGTAGTTCTCTTCCCATTCTCTTCCTCTTTCGGCGCCTTGCAGGCCACGAGGGGGGATGTCTTGCATATGCCTCCGACCCCCCCCCCTCTCTTCATCGCCTGGTCCGGCCATAACAAATGTCAGCAAAACGCCGTGGGGTACACTGGGAGGGAGAGACGGCGCGGACGATAATCTTTCGGTGCCTTGCAGGCCACGAGGGGGGATATCTTGCATATGCCTCCGACCCCCCCCTCTCTTCATCGCCTGGTCCGGCCATAACAAATGTCAGCAAGACGCCGTGGGGTGCACTGGGAGGGACAGGCGGCGCGGACGAGCCTCTCCCGCCTCCCCACGTGCAGGCCCCTCACCTGCACCCCCAACGCTCCACGCACCCGTCAAAGGACTCGTCCACTCTTGCGGTGCAGCAACGCTCCATGCACCTGGCAAAGGACTCGTCCACTGTGCCGGTGCAACGATGCTTCGCCCGACAGGCTTGAGTCCATCAGCTCCTGCAACCCAGTGACTGCCGGTGGTTGCAGATCTTTCCTTTCAAAATGCTACCAACAATATTTTCTGAATGGCGTAGCCACGAGACGTTGGCGCTCTCATGCTGACGCCAGCCTCAGTTTGAATGACCAACAATCCGGGGCGCGGCGCGGAGCGCGTAACGTAAGCATAACAGGTCATGTGACTTGTTAAGGCTTTTCATTGGTTTAGAAATATTTTTATGAGCATATTTGACTATTTTATTAAAGACACTACACATAACCTGTTTTTCAAGTTATGTTTAATTTTAAATGAAACGGTTTACATTTTCACTTTTTATTTCCAGTAAATTTGAAAAATAAATGTTTATAGTTCCATATGCTGAAGCACGTCAGCTTCCCACCCTATGTCATACAATTCTGACAAATCGGCATCCTCATCATGTTCTTCATCATCCTCAGGATTTAAATCATCTAAGGGTTCCACTTCCACTGACGTTTCAATGACATGTTCAACAATAAGATCGAGACCAACGGATTGCTCATTATCACTCATGGTTAATGTCCTTATCTTTAAAGAAAGAGAACAACAATGAGATGTTGCAGAGTAAGAGACAAATCTCAGACACTATAATAGTAAAATTGTTTAACAACAGTTACATTTTGCAGCTATTATTTAGCCATGTCCAGCGATGCTGAGGAGGTGAGTCCTATGTCCAAGTTTTCAGTGAACAGGACTCATCTCTTTTTAACCTTCGATAAGCTTCACCAACTCTGTGTCCCCTGCTCATACTTAAATGTAAAGGAGCAGATTTATGTTAACTGGCGCATCCCCAGAGATGCACCAGTTAATGTGCACCGCTGCTCTGCCACCCATGGTGTGCCGCATTTACAATGTGGAGCACCATTTACTCGCAGTGACAAAATGGCGGTCAACACTTCCTGATTTCCTTCGAATCGAACGTTAACAGACGTCACGCAGCAAAAAAAATTCCGCTCGCGCGCAGCCCCTCCTTCCCCAAAGTAGCAATGTTGGGCTACTTTTGGGCTGCTTTCTAGTAGGGTTTTTGAGCGTCAGAAAGTCTACAAAAGCCGTCGGCAACGGCCTGGGGTGGAGAGCCATTACGCGAATAGTCCGGAGGAGACACCACACGCCAAGGCCTGTCCCCAGGATGAACCAAGGGATCCGTTCCTGGGGCTGTGGCAAAGAGCGGCCGGCCGCCATCGGCCAGAGAAGGCATGGGCCCGACCCGAGATGTAGTTGTCTTCCCATTCTCTTCTTTTTTCGGTGCCTTGCAGGCCACAAGGGGGATGTGACATACCTAATAGTATAACTCATATATATCCGACCTCCCCCTCTCTTCATCGCCTGGTCCGGCCATAACAAATGTCAGCAAGACGCCGTGGGGTCCACTGGGAGGGAGAGGCGGCGCGGACGAGCCTCCCCAGATGGAGGCCCCTCAGCTGCACCCCCAACGATCCATGCACCCGGCAAAGGGTTCGTACTCTGTGGCGATATAGGGACACTCCACGAGCCCAGAAAACCGTTCGCATACTCTGGCGGTATAGGGACGCTCCACGAGCCCAGCAAAGGACTCTCCCACTGTTGCGGTACAGCGACGCTCCCCTCACCCAGCAGGGTCTCGTCCACTGTGGCGGTGCAACGATGCTTCGCCCGACAGGCTTGAGTCCATCTGCTCCTGCAACCCAGTGACTGCCGGTGGTTGCAGATCTCCTAAAAATGGCGGTCGACTTTGCAGGAATGGGCCTGGCGTGAAAAGTTGGCCTGGTCACCTGTTAACCAGAAAATGGGCCCCTGTCTTTCCTTTCAAAATGCTGCCAACAATATTATATCAAACTCTGCATCGGTACTTACTTATAAATGCAGAAACAACTCAATTAACACAAGGGCTCTTTTCAGAGCCACCTTATATCAAAGCACTCAAACTTCTGATTTATCTCCATTTTCACACTTTTGTAAATAGGTGTGCGCGCCCGAGTGCGCGCACCCCGCAACTTTTTCGAGAAAAAAATATATATATTTTCGCTTTTAAGGACCTTACTGCACACCCTGAGAAAACCTACGCAGCAAAACAATCTCTACCTTCTCCCCTTTCCATGTTTCAACGCTTTGAAATGACAATATATTTACTCGCAGTGACAAAATGGCGGTCAACACTTCCTGATTTCCTTCGAATCGAACGTTAACAGACGTCACGCAGCAAAAAAAAATTCCGCTCGCGCGCAGCCCCTCCTTCCCCAAAGTAGCAATGTTGGGCTACTTTTGGGCTGCTTTCTAGTAGTGTTTTTGAGCGTCAGAAAGTCTACAAAAGCCGTCGGCAACGGCCTGGGGTGGAGAACCATTACGCGAATAGTCCGGAGGAGACACCACACGCCAAGGCCTGTCCCCAGGATGAACCAAGGGATCCGTTCCTGGGGCCGTGGCAAAGAGCGGCCGGCCGCCATCGGCCAGAGAAGGCATGGGCCCGACCCGAGATGTAGTTGTCTTCCCATTCTCTTCTTTTTTCGGTGCCTTGCAGGCCACAAGGGGGATGTGACATACCTAATAGTATAACTCATATATATCCGACCTCCCCCTCTCTTCATCGCCTGGTCCGGCCATAAAAAATGTCAGCAAGACGCCGTGGGGTCCACTGGGAGGGAGAGGCGGAGCGGACGAGCCTCCCCAGATGGAGGCCCCTCAGCTGCACCCCCAACGATCCATGCACCCGGCAAAGGGTTCGTACTCTGTGGCGATATAGGGACCCTCCACGAGCCCAGCAAAGCGTTCGCATACTGTGGCGCTATAGGGACGCTCCACGAGCCCAGCAAAGGACTCGCCCACTGTTGCGGTACAGCGATGCTCCACTCACCCAGCAGGGTCTCGTCCACTGTGGCGGTGCAACGATGCTTCGCCCGACAGGCTTGAGTCCATCTGCTCCTGCAACCCAGTGACTGCCGGTGGTTGCAGATCTCCTAAAAATGGCGGTCGACTTTGCAGGAATGGGCCTGGCGTGAAAAGTTGGCCTGGTCACCTGTTAACCAGAAAATGGGCCCCTGTCTTTCCTTTCAAAATGCTGCCAACAATATTATATCAAACTCTGCATCGGTACTTACTTATAAATGCAGAAACAACTCAATTAACACAAGGGCTCTTTTCAGAGCCACCTTATATCAAAGCACTCAAACTTCTGATTTATCTCCATTTTCACACTTTTGTAAATAGGTGTGCACGCCCGAGTGCGCGCACCCCGCAACTTTTTCGAGAAAAAAATATATATATGTTCGCTTTTAAGGACCTTACTGCACACCCTGAGAAAACCTACGCAGCAAAACAATCTCTACCTTCTCCCCTTTCCATGTTCCAACGCTTTGAAATGACAATATCTTTACTCGCAGTGACAAAATGGCGATCAACACTTCCTGATTTCCTTCTAATCGAACGTTAACAGACGTCACGCAGCAAAAAAAAATTCCGCTCACGCGGAGCCACTTGGGTGCGCGCACGCATGCGCGCCTATAGATATATAATTGACTTTAACTTTAATTTTCTCAACAACTACTAAACGGATTTACACCATTCCAAAAAAGCGTAATCTGCGATCCGGACTGTACAGTTTTGCCAATTCTTTTATAAATCCATTCACCTGTTCGACCTGTAGCCGAGTCTAAAGGTCCTACGGAAAATAACATGGAGAAAACACGTTTTGGGACCCCCCTTTTATCTCAGCCCCCACTTGACCAATCCCCCCCAAACTTTTAGGGAAGGAGCGCAGCGGACTGAGCCATCTTCTTTGAGAAATTCGCTAAGATTCTTCCACCAGGGACAAAGTTATTCCAAATAGAATGTTGAGGATTTCCTATGGAAACTAGGTCCTAACTATAACTACCTACTGGCGACCGCCAGTAGGTAATATATATATATATGCATATATATATATATATATATATATATATATATATATATTACCTACTGGCGGTCGCCAGTAGGTATATATAGTTAGGATTTTTTCCCTATGGGATTTCTGAAAATTCTATGTCTAATAACTTTGGCGTTTGTGGACGGAATCGGCTGAAATTTTCAGGAAAATGGCACATTTTGTTTCTGAGCAGCTCCTGGAAATTTGGGGGGGTTTCGTCAAGGGGGGGCTGAGAAAAAAGGGGGGTCCCAAAACGCGTTTTTAACATTGAGTTTTCCATAGGGCGGTTGGACTCACTTTTAGCTCGAACGGCTGAATGGATTTGCACGAAACTTGGCAAAATTGTAGGGACTGTTGGCCCGATGTGCCTTTGCTAGGTCTCAATATATGTGCTTCAGTGGATTTTGAGAAATTAACGTTTAAATCAAGATATATATCTGTAACAGCGCTCCGGGCAGCGCTCCGGTTCGCGAACTTTTCGCGTATCGGAACTTTGCGAAGCGAAGCTGATTGGCTCTCCGGTGTCTGTCAACATTCTAAACAGTCCGGTGCGGCCGCCATCTTGTCTCTCGGTAGGATCGAGAGACAAGAGGAGGCCAAAACAAAGGGGGAAATGAAGGAAAGGGGGCAAGGTAGACCCCTTCTGACCCCCTAGGATTGATGAGGGGGATATTATAGAGCCACGCCGGCCCCAAAAAAAAAAAAAAAAAAATTCCGATTTTTTCGCCGTAGAGACGCGTCTTGGTTCGCGAACCGGGCAGCTAACCGGGCAGCTAACCGGGAAGCTAACCGTCAGTGTAACCCAAAAAAAAAAAAAAAAACTGCATGTGGAAACAGCTGTATGGGTGGTTGACTGTGTACGAGAGTATTGGTGAGTGAATGGATATCTCAGTGCTACATGTCAAAGTAAGTACATATGTAAAACACAGTACATGTGAGAGTTCACATATATAAATTACTGTGCATAAGAGCCAGTGAATGTGTGAGTGGCTGTATGGATCATTGTGAACTTGTATCAGAGATTGTATAAAAGAGTAAATATGTGTTAGTATATATTCGAATAAGTAAGGTGTGTATAACTGTATAGTTTAGGAAATGGAGGTGTGATTGATTCTTTGCATGACTGACTAGGTGTGTGAGTAACTCCATGGATGAGTGACAGTCTGTGAGTGTCTGTTTACACTGAGTGTATCTAAGGTTATATCAGAGTCTGAAGAGGTTCATCGTATAATCACATGAATGATGTCGTCAGTGATGTGATCAGTAATGTCAAATGAGATGTCATCAGTGATGTCATCAGTGATGTCATTTGAGATGTCATCAGTGATGTCACTGACCATGTCATGAATGATGTAATATGTGACATCATTAGCAGTGGATTGCGGGTCCGCGATATATAGTTAGTGCAACTAACTATATATGGAATTTCAATGGTTTTGTGCAAAATAAAATAAGGTTTTTTAAATGCTAATCCCTAACTATATATGGTCTATAACCTATGGTTTTTTCAGTGAATATATATATATATATATATTACCTACTATATATATATATATATATATATATATATATATATATATATATATATATATATATTCACTGAAAAAACCATAGGTTATAGACCATATATAGTTAGGGATTAGCATTTAAAAAACCTTATTTTATTTGCACAAAACCATTGAAATTCCATATATAGTTAGTTGCACTAACTATATATCGCGGACCCGCAATCCACTGCTAATGATGTCACATATTACATCATTCATGACATGGTCAGTGACATCACTGATGACATCACTGATGACATCTCAAATGACATCACTGATGACATCACTGATGACATCTCAAATGACATCACTGATGACATCACTGACATCTCATTTGACATTACTGATTACATCACTGATGATATCATTTATGTGATAATACATCTTCAGACTCTAATATAACCTTGGATACACTCAGTGTAAACAGGCACTCACAGACTGTCACACATCCATGGAGTTACTCACACACACCTAGCAGTGGATTGCGGGTCCGCGATATATAGTTAGTGCAACTAACTATATATGGAATTTCAATGGTTTTGTGCAAATAAAATAAGGTTTTTTAAATGCTAATCCCTAACTATATATGGTCTATAACCTATGGTTTTTTCAGTGAATTTTCAAGGTTTTGTAAATGCAAATTCCTAACTTTATATGGTCTATAACCTATGGTTTTTTCTGTGAATTTCATTGGTTTTTTAAAAGCTAATATCTATAGCTGTAAAATATATTCTTTATTAAGTGACGTATCACGTAGCCCGTGAGACGCCTCATGATGCATCGCATAACCGTGACGTATCGTCTCTGCAGCGCAAACCAAACCCAAAACGTAAGCGCGCCAGAACACGCTTAAAGATATATATATATTTTTTTAACCTTAATTAGACAAAATCCACACGTGCACATATCACAAACGTTAAAAAAACACAATATGTCGGACTCCCGTTACGCTGCCGGTTAGCTGCCCGGTTAACGTACCAGGAAGCACCTTTACCGCGAAAAATCGCAATTTTTTTTTTTTCGCCCCCCAGGGAACTTTAATAGCCCCCTCATCAATCCTAGGGGTTCAGGAGGGGTCTGCCTTACCCCTTTCATTCATTTACACTTTTTTTTTCCACCTCTTGTCTCTCGATCCCACAGAGAGACAAGATGGCGGCCGCTCCAGACTGTTTACAATGATAACAGCCAATCAGCTTCTCCTCAGACTCCCGTTACACTGCCGGTTAGCTTCCCGGTTAACTGCCCGGTTAGCTGCCCGGTTCGCGTACCAAGACGCGTCTCTACGGCGAAAAGATCGGATTTTTTTTTTTTGGCCCCGCGTGGCTTTATAATATCCCCCTCATCAATCCTAGGGGGTCAGAAAGGGTCTACCTTGCCCTCTTTCCTTCATTTCCCCCTTTGTTTTGGCCTCCTCTTGTCTCTCGATCCTACCGAGAGACAAGATGGCGGCCGCTCCGGACTGTTTACAATGTTGACAGCCAATCAGCTACTCCTCAGACTCCCGTTACACTGCCGGTTAGCTTCCCGGTTAGCTGCCCGGTTAGCTGCCCGGTTCGCGTACCAAGACGCGTCTCTACGGCGAAAAAATCGGATTTTTTTTGTTTTTTTTGTTTGGGCCCGGCGTGGCTCTATAATATCCCCCTCATCAATCCTAGGGGGTCAGAAGGGGTCTACCTTGCCCCCTTTCCTTCATTTCCCCCTTTGTTTTGGCCTCCTCTTGTCTCTCGATCCTACCGAGAGACAAGATGGCGGCCGCTCCGGACTGTTTAGAATGTTGACAGACACCGGAGAGCCAATCAGCTTCGCTTCGCAAAGTTCCGATACGCGAAAAGTTTGCGAACCGAAGCGCTGCCCGGAGCGCTGTTACAGATATATATCTTGTTTTAAACGTTAATTTCTCAAAATTCACTGAAGCACATATATTGAGACCTAGCAAAGGCACATCGGGCTAACAGTCCCTACAATTTTGCCAAGTTTCGTGGAAATCCATTCAGCCGTTCGGGCTAAAAGTGAGGCCAACCGCCCTATGGAAATTAACATGGGAAAAACGCGTTTTGGGACCCCCCTCTTTTCTTGGCCCCCCCTTGACGAACCCCCCCCAATTTCCAGGAGCTGCTCAGAAACAAAATGAGCCACTTTCCTGAAAATTTCAGCCAATTCCGTCCACAAACGCCAAAGTTATTAGGCATAGAATTTTCAAAAGTTCCATAGAGAAAAAATCCTAACTATATATACCTACAGGCTATCGCCAGTAGGTAATATATATATATATATATATATATATATATATATATATATATATATATATATATATATATAAAGCTCCACGGGGTGTCCATATTTCAAGCAGCACACAGACGCGGTTCAGCTCTTCCCCTTAAAGCTTTATTTGGTATGCAGGCAGCTTTCCTCGGTATTTCAAAGCACACGACCAAAGCCTGACGCGTTTCATTATCCAACTTCTTCAGAGGCACGGTCGAAGGAAGCATAGCGGGCAACACCCCCCTCCATTTAACCATATCATGTGCTGATATGCAGCTGCGCTAGATGAGCAAACATGTAGGTTGTGGACTGAAATGGACTACACCTCCCACAAAACCTACATGTTTGCTCATCTAGCGCAGCTGCATATCAGCGCATGATATGGTTAAATGGAGGGGGGTGTGGCCCGCTATGCTTCCTTCGACCGTGCCTCTGAAGAAGTTGGATAATGAAACGCGTCAGGCTTTGGTCGTGTGCTTTGAAATACCGAGGAAAGCTGCCTGCATACCAAATAAAGCTTTAAGGGGAAGAGCTGAACCGCGTCTGTGTGCTGCTTGAAATATGGACACCCCGTGGAGCTTTATATATATATATATATATATATATATGTATTACCTACTGGCGGTGGTAGCCAGTAGGTATATATAGTTAGGACCTAGTTTTCATAGGAAATCCCCAACATTCTATTGGGAATAACTTTGGCACTGGTTGATGAATCTTCGCAAATTTCTCAAAGAATATGGCTCGCTCTGCTCCGCTCCTTCCCTGAAAGTTTGGGGGGGATTCGTCAAGTGGGGGCTGAGAAAAAAGGGTGGTCCCAAAACGTGTTTTCCCCATGTTAATTTCCATAGGACCTTTAGACACGGCTACAGCTTGAACTCCTGAAGGGAATTACACCAAACTTGTCAAAATGGTAGTGTCTGGTACGCAAATCACGCTTTTGGGAAAATAGTGTAAATCCCTCCAGTGGTTCCTGAGAAAAGTAAAAGAGAAACAAATTATACATCTATAAGCGCGCACCCGTGCGCGCACCCCCCCAAATTTTCGGAATTTTTTGGGGGGGAAGGGGCTTGGGGGCTTCTCTCTTTTATTTTAATATGTTTTATTTTAATTTTGAGGGTGCCCACCCCTCGTTTTACTCCCGAGATTACCGCCGCGGCCCGAGCCGCCTCAAGATGGCGGCCGCCTGTTGTGGGCGGGGCCGGGAGGACGTGGTTTCCGCTTCCCCCTGCCTGGGGGAAGCCTTTGATGTGCCAGCCGGTCTCCCGTGCCAAGGGGGAGATCGGATAATGATGCCGGATGGTGCGGGCTGGTGCTGGGCTCCCGTGTGCTGAGGAGCCCCGGGAAAGGAGGAGACGTCGTTGCTGAGCGTTCATTGTCTCACGCTGTGCCCTGCCAGTTACTCACAGGGGGCGCTACACGGGCTGAGTGTGGGCAGGATGCAGATTTTAGGGACAGAGTCCTATGCCCGGACAGTGTCACCGCCTCGTCAGGGGTGGTAAGCGCCACATAAATCCAATTTCAAAGCTCTTTCGGGTTACTGTCCCGTTTAACACCCCGCGGCGGGGGCACGGGCGGCGCCCCCTGACATTCCCACATTATATTCACCCTCCTCGGTGTCATTCATGCTGTTGTTTTGGGTCGAGGATGTGAGGTCACGGCCGGAGCTGACGCCCTTGGACCCGGGGAGCGAGGCTGGGGTCTCGGCGTTGGCTCAATACGCTGCTAATCTGGACAAATCACTTTATCTCCCGCCTATGCCTCAAAACAAATAAAATACAGAATGTGGCCTCGTGAAATATAACTGGTTCTCATGAAAAGAGCTCCACAACCTTCTGATCGAGTCCGCGCTATATGAATTGGCAAGAAATAAAAGAAATATTGCTAATGGGGATTGTTCAATCACGTGATTCTCACAGGTTACGGGACATAGGGTAATCTGACAAGAGGCTACTGCCAATGTGGATAAGGAGGGGTGAAAGGGCGGATGATGGCGAGGGGGGGGGCACTAGTAGCAAAAAAGGAAGGGGTGGGGCGGCAATTTTAAGTATCAGAAAATACATTAATATTACAAAGGAAACAAAAAATGTGTAGAAAGGGAGTAGGGTGGTTGGTGTCCAGGTGTTTCCACATTCCATAAAACCGTAGGAACCCTCACCCCCTCTTAAAAAAAAATAGAAAAAAAAGTACATGCCATTGTTCTATTTTTCAGAGCGGATAATTGCGTCTTCATTTTTTTATTTCGTTACATTTTCCCACAGTAAGTAGTGCAATTGCAGCCTTTTTCCTCTCTAAGGTTCTTCTAGTTCACGTTTCGGGAAAATCGGATCAATCATTTGCTGCACTCCTGTGAATCCGCTGCAAGTGTGCGGCTCTTATTCCCTGTCGAAGTTTCCAGACCTTGAAGTGTCCTCGGTTTGCAAATCACATTTCAGACATGCGGACGGAGCCTCTGACTCGTCTCACCAGGGGTTACCAAACGAACACAATTGTGTAAAATGGGTTCACACATTAGAGTAGTGCATGTTAGTGACCCACAGGTTGCACTCTTATGAGGAAAATGTCCGTATTTAGGCAGATCAAGCCGGGGGATAACATTCCTCTGTAAACTAGGACTGCTGTGTTTCATGCCTGTGTTTTGCTCATTAAGATTTATGAATGGTACTGTTAGGTGGAGGATAACTTCTGAATGTCGACAAACTAAACGTGCCGTTGTATTTGCTCTGTACATTTCAAAGTATATTCCAGGCCATTCCCCATCGTTCTGACTTTAGAAAAAAATACAGAGCATCCTATAGGACAGTTTTCAGTGTAATTTAATACCCCAAGAGGGGCGTTTTTTAAAAATAGGTTAAAATAGTTATACGTGTTTCCTATTTATCAATTTGGCTAGAGTTCTCGAGAGGGGTGTGTACAGTTGCAATTCTGTAAGGTATTCATAAAACTAGTTACCCCTCTTGTCGTGAATTTCTCAATTTTGGAAAGAAACATTTTTTGCAGAAAAAATAATATATATATATATATATGTATATATATATGGCGGAGGTGCGCGCGAAATAAAACAGCTTCAGCACTAGCTTCTGCATCCTTTCTTGCTGGAAAAGCTGATTTGGGAACGGAGTTCAGAAAAAAAAAAAATAAAAAATATATATATATATATATATATATATATATATATATATATATATATATATATATATATATATATATATATATATATATATATATATATATATATATTCACTTAAAAAACCATAGGTTTTAGGCCTTATATAGTTAGGAATTAGCATTTAGAAAACCTTTGAAATTCACTGAAAAAACCATAGGTTTTAGGCCTTATATAGTTAGGAATTAGCATTTAAAAAACCTTGAAAATTCACTGAAAAAAACATAGGTTTCAGGCCTTATATAGTTAGGAATTAACATATAAAAAACCATTGAAATTCCTCCTATATAGTTAGCTGGACATTTCATTGATATAAAACTAATGAAATTCCACATATAGTTAGGTGCACTAACTATATATTTCGTGCATCCGCAATCCAATGCTGATGATGTCACATATTACATCATTCATGACATGGTCAGTGACATCACTGATGACATCACTGATGACATCTCAATTGGCATCACAGATGAAACGGCTGAATGGATTTCCACCAAGCTTGGCAAAATTGTAGGGACTGGTAGCCCGAGGTGCCTTTGCTATGTCTCAAGATATGTGCTCCTGTGGATTTTGAGTAATTTAGGTTCAAAAAAATATATATATCTATGGCAGCGCTCCGGTACGCGCACCGGGGAGCGCACCGGGCGCGCCAAGCGACTTGCGCACGGAAAGCTGATTGGCTCTCGGGTGTCTGTAAATATTCGAAACAGTCTGGAGCGGCCGCCATCTTGTGTCTCAGTAGGATCGAGACACAATAGGTGGCAAAACAAAGGGGGAAATGACCATAAGTGGGCAGGGTAGACCCCCCTGACCCCCTAGGTTTTATGTGGGGGCTATAAAAGGGCCCCGCGGGGCAAAAAAATAAAAATAAAAAAAAGTTGTTTTGCGCGGGGGTAACGCCCGGTACGCACACCGGGGAGCGCACCAGGGAGCGTACCATGGGGAAAAAAGAATGACAGACTTTTCAAAAGTTGTATGTTTATTAATTGTTCTTTTTGTTGTTTTTTTTTTAATTACATGCCAACATGTAGGTACCAATGCAGAGTCTAAAATTTAATATACACCGTCTCCTTTGTAGATATCTTGCATGTTGTTACAGAAGTTATTGTGGTATATGGAATTCATACCATATTCTGTCAGGAAAGCAGAAACAACATGGAGGCAGGAGATGATAAAGAGATGTTAAATACACATTGGAGATAATATAGTGGGAGAAAGGAAGTAACTATGAGCAAACTTACTATGTAACACAAAAAAGTTGCACAGTATACTATAAGTCGCACTTAATATTAAAAACATTTTGGAACTACTCGATGAATTACATATAAAAATTAATAATATCTCGAACAATTTTTGATTATTAAATATACATTTATTTTTCTGATTCTTTTTCAAAATGTAATAAAACTTCTAACAATTTATTGTCTGGAATCTCCTCATTTTCATTCTCTGATTCTATTGATTCCACACACTGAACTAATTGATGGTCCAGAGACTCATCTATAAAATCAAAGTTATAATTCTCAGCAATTTTTTCTTCAGGGTTGTTGTCCAAAACAATTTCGAAAGAAATATTCTGTTCTCCTTCCATTTTGTTGCTGTAAATTGCATAAAAAATAAATATATCAGTAATTGGGTTGGGTTTAAGTTCAGACAGGTACTTGTGAGTTTTTAACAGTGAAGTTATCTTTGGGCAGTGTATGGTTTCAGGCAGGAAGTAGAACTAATAAAAAGTGCCTGTGATGAAGCCTAAGTAAATTCATAATTATACCAGAGAAGCCTAACTCAATCCATAATTATAACAGAGAACCCTATCTCAATCTCTAACTCTTACAGAGGGACAGTATATAACTATCTGAAAACGTTTTCCCAAATTAATTTAAAGTACATAACATAGTTCTCCTTTCAAATTAACAACTTACCTTTTTCAAAGTAGTTGAAGTTTTCTTTCAAAATTCTTTCCAAATGTACCTTAGGAAGTGTTAGTCAAAATGGCTGTGTTTCCCTCTCATTTTTCATATATATTCATGTACTTAACCAATCAAATGTCAGCACATAAAAGTACAAAATGTAAGTAAAATTTTAATTGGTTGAAAATTCAAACAGTTTCATATGTGTTTTTGTCATGTAATTTACCTCAGGATATTTAGACAGGGCTACAGCCCAAATGGCTCAATGGAATACCACCAAATTTGGGTAAATGGTAGGGACTGCTATGTAGTAGGGCCTATTCTATATTTGGTGTAAGTGTCTCCAGTGGTTTTTATGTAAATTACTTTCCCACATTTTTTTGGGGAGCGCTTACCGGTGCGCGCCCCGGTACGCGCACCAGGAGCGCTACGGAAGTCCGCCATTTTGTGTTTCTGTAGAATTGAGACACAAGATGGAGGACAAACAATGTTGGGAATGGGTAGAAGGGGGCACGTTAGACACTTTCTGACCCTCTAGGTTTTTTGAGGGGGGTTTAGGAGGCCCGTTTATGTCCCCCCCCCCCAAAAAAAACGTTTTACTTTTTTGCGGGGTGAGCGCCCGGTACGCGAACCGGGAAGCGTACCGGGGAGCGTACTCTGGTGAAAAATAGTGAAAAAAGTTAGAAAAAGAAAATCATTATGAGTGATCAGAGGTAGGGTAGCCCTGAAAAGAGCTTTTGGGTTCTGTGGCTGATTTAAGTACCTACAAGTAGGTTCAAATGCACAGTCTTAAATTCAGGAGGAATATTCTATTCCCCTCATCTGAGAAGTGCACACCATCTCCTCTGTAGATGTCTTGCATGTTGTAACGCAAGTTATTGTTGTATATTGAACCCATTCCATAGTCTCTCATGTAAGCAGAAACATATTTATTCACATGTTTCTGTGCTTTCTCAAATTGTGGACAAAATTGGTTGGACCAGTTCCAATCCTGTCTTTGGCATATATTGGAATATGCCAAGGCAGTTTGTGAAAAAAGTGTCATTAATTGATCAAAGGTGTCCTTTAAAAGCATTTCCAGACCAACCCCAGTCATAGTGCCCAAGTCATTTCCACCACAGTGCACTATTAAGAGGTCAGGGTTTGGCAGGTGCAAAAAGGTTTTCACCAATGGTATCAATTGGTGACATCTCAATCCTATCTGGCCAATCCACTTGATTTCCACATTTGATAAATCAAGGTTGTGAACATTTTTGCTAGCTGCATACCTTTGAGCCCAGTGGATGTAGCTATGTCCAATAATCCAGACAGAATACATGGAGAGAGAAGGTTCTGGTGCAGTCAGATGAAGTGTGGGAATGAAATGGCAGTTGGAACAGTAGGAGTTTACAAAAAATAATTGTGGAGTTTCTCTGCTCTTGAATCACAAGCAATGATTGGTGGATTCAGATAGTTGAAAACTGAAAGTTAGGGTGCATGGTTGTGTTGTGTGAAAGAAGCAATTTGAATGGTTAAGAAAAAGTCACTAAAAGCAATAATGCCCTGGATAAGCTGGTGTATTGAGAGGTCAAACATCCTTGCTGACTTAATTTGCAACATTGTAGAATAAACTTTTGAACCTGAGAGTTCAGTTAGGAGGGAGTTGCTATGGTAACAGATAGAAAGGTCTGAGAGGGGGAAGGGTGTTGGTTTGAAAAAAGTGAGGGAAGAGTTTTGATTGGTTGAATTGAGGCATATGTGTGTAGAATTAGAGGTTTTCTCTGCCAGTCTTGGTTTCAGTGTATTGAGTGCACACCTTTTTCTCAGCTAAAGAAAAATTGTTGTGTGTGTCTGACACTGTTCTCAATCTCCCAAAGCATTTGTAAAGGTAAGTAATGATTAATTTAATTTAGATAGAGACTTGTTTGCTCTATGGCGAAGATTTGGAAGCAGATAGTGAAGTTTCAGTAGTAAAATTGAATGCTTGTACATAGGACTTGTGCTGTGTTTGTAAAAAGTTATTTAAAAAACGATTTTGGGGTAAATGGATGGCTTATATTTTTGAGAAGAAATTAATAGTGTTTGCCTCAATAAATAAATATATTTGAACCTTTTAGATTGATGTCACTTGCATTACCTCAGATTTAGAAGCAGATTGAGATTCGTTCTTATTGGTTTATGGCATGTTTTTTGGAAATGCTTGCTATGAACATTTGCAAGATAGGGTATTTGTATTTTGTGAAACAGTGAGGTTTCAGTAGTGAAATTGAATGCTTGTATACAGGTCCTGTGTTGTGTTTCTTAAATGTTATTCCAAAAACGATTTTGGGGGCAAATCAATGGTATTTACATTTGGGTGTTATTTATGATTGCCTTGTGGCGCCGGTGCGTCACTTTTAACATGGGAAAAAAGTGATGCACCGGTGGCGCAAGGCCTTCATAAATAAGGTTCTGAGTTTCTTTGCTGTTGATTTCTGTCTTGCTTTTTGATAATGCTTGCTATGAACATTTGCAAGATAGAGGATTTGTATTTTGTGAAACAGTGAGGTTTCAGTAGTGAAATTGAATGCTTGTACATAGTTCCTGCGCTGTGTTTTTAAAATGTTATGAAAAAAATAATTTGGGGGGCAAATCAATGGTATTTACATTTAGGCCTTATTTATGATTACCTTGTGGCGCCAGTGCGTCACTTTTAACATGGGAAAAAAGTGAGGCACTGGTGGCGCAAGGCCTTCATAAATAAGGCCCTGAGTTTCTTGCTGTTGGTTAGTGTCTTGCTTTTTGATAATGCTTGCTATGAACATTTGCAAGATAGGGGATTTGTATTTTGTGAAACAATGAGGTTTCAGTAGTGAAATTAAATGCTTGTACATAGGTCATGCGCTGTGTTTCTAAAATGTTATTCAAAAAACGATTTTGGGGGCAAATCAATGGTATTTACATTTGGGTCTATTTTATGATTACCTTGTGGCGCCGGTGCGTCACTTTTAGCATGGGACAAAAGTGACGCACCGGTGGCGCAAGGCCTTCATAAATAAGGCCCTGAGTTTCTTTGCTGTTGGTTTGTGTCTTGCTTTTTGATGATGCTTTCTATGAACATTTGCAAGATAGGGGATTTGTATTTTGTGAAACAGTGAGGTTTCAGTAGTGAAATTGAATGCTTGTACATAGGTCCTGCGCTGTGTTTCTAAAATGTTATTCAAAAAACGATTTTGGGGGCAAATCAATGGTATTTATATTTGGGCCTTATTTATGATTGCCTTGTGGCGCTGGTGCGTCACTTTTAACATGGGAAAGAAGTGACGCACCGGTGGCGCAAGGCCTTCATAAATAAGGCCCTGAGTTTCTTTGCTGTTGGTTTCTGTCTTGCTTTTTGATAATGCTTGTCATGAACATTTGCAAGATAGGGGATTTGTATTTTGTGAAACAGTGAGGTTTCAGTAGTGAAATTGAATGCTTGTACATAGGTCCTGCACTGTGTTTCTAGAATGTTATTCAAAAAATGATTTTGTTGGCAAATCAATGGTATTTACATTTGGGCCTTATTTATGATTGCCTTGTGGTGCCGGTGCGTCACTTTTAACATTGGAAAAAAGTGACGCACCGGTGGCGCAAGGCCTTCATTAATAAGGCCCTGATTTTCTTTGCTGTTGGTTTGTGTCTTGCTTTTTGATAATGCTTGCTATGAACATTTGCAAGATAGGGGACTTGTATTTTGTAAAACAGTGAGGTTTCAGTAGTGAAATTGAATGCTTGTACATAGGTCCTGTGCTGTTTTTCTTAAATGTTATTCCAAAAACGATTTTGGTGGCAAATCAATGGTATTTACATTTGGACCTTATTTATGATTGCCTTGTGGCGCCGGTGCATCACTTTTAACATGGGAAAAAAGTGACGCCTCGGTGGCGCAAGGCCTTCATAAATAAGGTCCTGAGTTTCTTTGCTGTTGGTTTGTGTCTTGCTTTTGGATAATGCTTGCTATGAACATTTGCAACATAGGGGATTTGTATTTTGTGAAACAGTGAGGTTTGAGTAGTGAAATTGAATGCTTGTACATAGGTCCTGTGCTGTGTTTCTAAAAAGATAATTTCTCTATGCAGCAAAATGTTTTAACCAAGCATTATCCAAAAATATGAGTAATCTGAGGAAACATAGATGACATGATTGTGAAATGTGTTAATATATTTCTTGAATCATGCAGATACTATCTAATCAACCTTTTTCTTTGTAATATTCTAGCCTTGAGTTAATCTCTATTACACCTTTTGTCTGTTTTATATCGTCTCTCCTCTCTTTCTGACTTTTTTCTCTCTTCCTGTTACACCCTTTGTCTGTCCTATTTCTTGAGACATCCTGTCTCTGATTTACTTCCTCTTACACCCTCTCTGAAACTTACTCTCTGTCTCTTCCTTTACAGGCTCTCTCTGTTTTAGTCTCTTTTACAACCTTTTCTCTTCTAACACCCTCTCTCTGTGTTAGTTCCTGTTACACCCTTTCTCTGTTTTACACCCTGTTACATCCTTTTTCTGATATACTCCCTTTTTTTGACTGACTCCCTTTCCCTTTTACATCCTTTTTCTGTCTTTCAACATAATATACACTCTCTTTGTCTTAGTCCTTTTGTATGTTTTACTCCCTCTACCTGTTTCTTTGTATGAGTCTCTCTGTGTTTTTGTGTTACTCCCTCTAGCTGTTTTTCTTTGTCTTATTCCTAGTTATATAGTTGCTGTGGTATAAACTTAGATATGTTGCAAATTAGTGGTTATATCATTTACTTATTGTGATTTTTTTGTTGTTTGCTAATAGTAGTCTATAATGTGTTAATTTTTTCTTTACAACAGATTGAAATCAACATTTAAAAAGTAAGCAAAAATGCCGTCAAGGCAAAGGAGAAGAAAAAATACCATACGGAAAAAAACAAAATTAGCAACGGAAGTAAAGAAATCCTCTACAACAAGTACTTCAAAAAACACCCAAAAAGGTCCTGGTAAGACAACTAAGTCTTTTTTTCGCAACATATGTAAAACAAAAACAAATGTTAACGGTAATGTGAAGATCCAGAGGGAGAGAGCAAATTTGAAAAGGAGGGAGAGGCCCTCAAAAAATTTCTCTATTGGAGCAGGAGAGAAGAATATGGATAGCAATAGAAGGTTAAATCAATTTAGGGACATTCGTAGACGAATGTTTTGCAATAGGGTAGTCTTAAATTTGCTAAAAAATGAAAAGAAAGGTAAACAGAGAGCTGCTTTTTATAAGAAAAAGAAAAGTGTAGAGAAGATTGTTGATCAGGCTTTTTGAAGTTAAGAAAAAATTATTTATTTTAGTAATCAATAGAATTAGGATACTTAATAAGACAATTGATGTTTTCAAATCGAACAGTAGATGGAAAAGAATTATAATCGAACTAATTTTTGTGAAGTATTTTCTGGAGAATGGATGCATAGTTCAAGTTCTGAGCCATTTTTTAATGAGGAGAGTTACTTTCAGGAAAATGATTTGGTGCATGCAGTTGACACCAGTAGTCGAGCATATGAGGTGAAAGATGGTTCTGTGATGGAAAAAGAGAAACTTGTGTCTAGAGATGCAGAAGAGGTGTTAGCTGATGAAGTTTTAGGGAGAAGTACTAAGGGTCCAGTGTACACATGGTAGTGCAGTAGTATTTGTAGTGTGCGACAGGATTCAATCGATTTGCTTCGAAATTTCTTACGTACATGTAGTAAGAAAAATGTAAAACAGAAAGTGAAGATCTTGCAAGAGTTAGATCCTTGCAGAGTGAGAGAAAGCACAGGTTTGCATGGGAATTCACTGGCTTGTCTTTCTAGAAAAGTATGTCAGAGTGTTTTTCATCATTTTAGGATGTTAGCAGTGCATCATAATAAGGTGAGGAAATTAGTGAGAAGGTTGTAATATGCAAAAAGTCCAGCACTTAAGCTTAAACAGTTAAACAGTGCTCTTTTGCATGGATCTGAAGTAGATGTGAAGACTATTTCTGATTAAATTGAGTTTTGTTATTTTGGGAACAAAGAGGACAGTGTAGAAATGGATATAGTAATGGATGGTAATGTGGAAGACAATGTACAGATTTCAAGTACAGAAAAATGTGACGAGGAAATTACAAAGTTTAAGGTGAAATCAAGTGAAAGGCCTAATTTAACTTGTGTTGTCGACGGACTCATTATAAGATTCAGACTAGGTTAGTTGATTTATATGCAAAATGTGAATTGGAAAATAATAGTGAATGGAAGGATTTTGTAAGTTATTTGTTGGTGGAGAATTCTTTTGATTTGAGTTTTGATCAGCGTATTTGTAATTATCGTTTGAAAAAATTAAATTAAAATAGAATGCCTGCTAGAGCTGCTCATAATAATCTTCAGTTGATAGATATTCATTCTGAATTGATGTATTTAAATACTTATGAATCAATTTTGATTCAATGTGTCCATCCTTTTCAAGGTATTGTTCACATGGAGCCTAAGATAGGGAAATTACCTCCTACAGATTTACAAAGAGGATTAAAGGGAAGAGTTTTTTATTTGCCTCTAGATGTCAAGAAAAATATTGATACAATTGGTGTAGAAAGAGTAGAAGAGGATCCTCTGGTTATTCTAGTTAATGGGGTTCCGACAAAGAGTAAGAAAATCTGGCAAGATTTAGTGGATGTTAGGAAAGTCAAAAAGGCAACGTTGTATTTGGTCAAAAACAATGAGTACTATAAAGATGTAAGTGTTGGAGCAGAGGAAATAGCTACAGAAGAAGACAGTGATTTTTCAGTTGGTCAAATTGAAAAAGTTGATGTGTTTAGAAGTGAAGAAATTTATGAACATTATTCTGTTCATCCTTTGCATTTCAAAGAAGTAATGGGAATGCAATTGACTTGTTTCAAATGAAAGCAGCAAAAGGAAGTCCTATTAGTGTATGGGAAGAAAGTTTGGAAGCTCGTTGTTTTCCACAGTTATTTCCAACAGGTCGAGGTGGACGATATGACGATCGACCAGTACAAATTCCTGCAGCTGAATACCAGACTTTAAGATTATATGCTGAAGATCCAAGGTTTTGTCAATGCATTCCGTATTTTTTCATCTACTGTATGAAAGTGATTTGTCTGGGCTTTCTTATGCAGTTAATCATTACTGAAAAGTGGAGCTCATCTGCAAAATGTTTCGGCGAGGGACTTTATGGAGAAAGTCAATCTGCAAGACAGTATTTTGGAATCTCAGCTACTCAATCTCATGGCATGTCAGCGTGGAACAAACGAGTATTGGTTCCATCGTCATGGGGAATTGAAATGTATGCTAAGAAACTTAGGAACTCCTACATGGTTCCTCACTCTTAGCTGTACTGAGTATGCATGGGACAACTTACTTCAATTTCTACAATAGGCAAATGGAAACATACAAAATATAGAATTGAAAACACCTGGAGAACTGTGTTCTTTCGATCCAGTGAATGTTTGCAGATATTTTAATCATAGATTTGAAGCTATGATGTCTTTTATTACCAACAAAAAAAAACCTCCCCTTGGAGAGGTTTTGGATTTCTTTTGGTGGAAGGAGTATCGAGCGAGAGGTGCTCCTCATACACATATGTTTTTGTGGATTAAAGATGCACCCAAATTTGGATCAGATTCGGATGAAACAGTGATGAGTTTCATTGAAGAATATTCAACATGTGCTGTTGCAAAAACTACTGAAGAAAACAGTTTAAGGCAACAAGTTTTACGTTTTCAATCTCATCGTTGTGGAAAGTACTGTCGTCGAAAATTTAAAAACAAGGAGAAATTCTTCACGAAATGTCGTTTCGCGTTTCCACGACCAGTGATTTCTAAAGGAAGAGTAAATAATTTGATGTCTTCTCTGCGACATACTGTGACAAGGAAATCGCCCAAAAATACATACAATTTAAAAAGAAACGAAGAGTCCAAGTATATCAACGACTACAACCCAGTGATTTTATCCATGTGGAATGCTAACATGGATATTCAGTTCGTTGATGACAACTCTATTGCTGTGGCTCGATATGTGACATCCTACATCACAAAAAAAGAAAAGACTGAACTGAAGGAAATGTGGGAAGACATTTCACATGAAAAGAGTATAAGTAAAAAATTATACAGTTTCAGTCTGAAGATGTCGCATCGAGAAATTGGAGCATATGAATGTTCTGATCGGTTATCATCAGCAAGTCTCTATGCCAAACCAAGAACAATCATTTGGGTGAGTCTAGGTCGTGCTGCAACACGAAACCGAGTTTTGAAATCTGTACAAGAAATTGAATATTTGGCGGAGAAAGAACCAAATAGGACAGATATTTTGAAGACAAACATGTTGGATACATACTATCCAAATAGAAGTACTCACCTTGAGAACACTTATTTGTATGAAGTTCTGCAAAACTACAGTTATAAGAGGAACATCACAGAAGATATCAATAATGGAAAAAATGCTGTCATTGGGTATGAAGGATGTCTAGTGAAGAAGAGAAAAGGCCATTTGGTTAATCATCGAAAATTGAGTTGCGAAGCTCCAGACAAAAGAGAATTTTACTATTTAGCTCTTTTGCAACTCTTTAAGCCATGGCATACAGAAGAGGAACTACTTGGAGATTTTCCTCTGTTATGAAGACTCTTTTAATGCAACCAAGGATACCATAGAATGTCCTGTTTTTCCAAATTATCTGCAAATGTTGAACGAAGAAATAGTGCAAGAAACCACAATTGCTGAAGAGATTGCTAGAGACAGTTCTCAAGACAGTCAGAGTTCTACTTCATTGAGTCAGGATCCACTAGGAGGACCAATTATCCAAAATGAAGCTGCAACTGCCATGGATGAGGTGGAAAGAGCTATGGAACAAGTTCAAGAGGAAGTAGCTAACTTAAAAGATTTGGTAAAGCAACTAAACGTTGAGCAGAAAAAGATATATGACGAAGTCACAGAACAGATTGAACATGGATTCAGACATGAGAAAAAAGTGTGCTCATGTACATCATTTAAGCCTGTTCGACTGCACGTAATTGGAGAAGCGGGAACAGGAAAAAGTTTTCTGATTGAAGCCATTGCAACTTATTTGCAGAAAAGGACTGAATCACCGCTGTCTTGTGTTGTAACCGCTCCAGCTGGACTGGCAGCACATAACATTAAAGGGATTACTCTACATCGTTTACTGATGCTGCCAGCTGAGCATGATAATAAATTGCATTACAACAAGCTATCTGGAGATGCGTGTTCTGAAGTTTCCAGAGTCTTGAAGAAAATGAAACGTCTTATCATTGATGAAGTAAGCATGGTCTCAAATCTAATGCTTGCTTTTGTGCATTTGAGAATGCAAGAAATTCTTAGAACAGAGTATGATGTGTTATTTGGAGGAAAACACATTATTGTTTTTGGAGATCTACTGCAGTTGACTCCAGTAAAAGGACAACCAGTGTTTAAAATGCTTACGCATGAAGATACCGTGAAGTCCCTTGGAAGCATAGGAAACGTTAATATATGGTTAAATTTTAAATATGCTGAACTGCTTCAAAATATGCGACAGGCAAAGGATGAAGATTATAAAAATATTCTACAAGATGTAAGAATCGGAAAAGTAAGTGAGCTTGGGAAAGAAGCTTTACATGCTCGATTAATTTCAAATTTGTATCCAAATGAAAACATTCTTCCAGAGAATATTTTTTAAAAAATGACTGAGAAGAAATCTGGGATATGTTTGATGCCAACTCTGCAAGAATGTTCCATCTTCGGGGGAGGAGCTTCGCGGGCAAGCAAGATGGCCGCGTAAGCTCGGAGCTCCGGAGACCCTCCGACCCTCTGCATAAATCCTGATGAGAATCCTGATCCACGGCAGTGGAATATTGTGGGTGAACGGTTGTTGAGACGGGACCCGCTGTCCGATTCAAAATCCGACACTCCTAGGCGGAGTTACACCCTGTTGAAGATTCGTGCCAGTGATGTGCTATTGCCTGTGTGGTGACTGACGACTGCGACGTTGTCACACATAAGCGGTGTGCTGTGAGAGAGACTAATCCATTGGCCCAACGAAGCACGCGGAGTTGCGGAGTTTTACGGCTGAGGAAAATTAAATTTTGGTCATGTTGTGTTCCCTAGCGCGTACCCCACCGACTCCATGTACCAGCTTAAAGTGCATGTAACTTCCCTCCTGTGCCAGCTATGAAGACGCAAATACATTTGCGTCCACCGTCAACTTGTCCTCTTTCAGAAGCACCATGAATGGATTATAAAGTCCGTTCCTAAGTATGCTATGCCACCGTCTTTTTGTAGTACACTTTTCACTTTTTCCTGCTCTAGCCAGAGTAGGCCCTGAATTCCTGCCATCTGAACCTCTTTTGTGGCTCCTGACTCTGCCCAGGCTACCTCTGTACTCGTGAACTCTGTCCTACATTCAGCGCGGCCCCTCGCGCTCAGCTCAAGCCTGCTTTCTGCCAAGACTGACTATAACCTTCGAGTTATCTGTTCCGCTCCCCGAGAATACATTCCTGCCTACTAGATCCTGTAAACATCCTCTCCAGCTGCAGAGTCAAAAGGCCGATCTGTCTTAATGCAAGTAATTCATAGCCTCCGTTGCCATGCTTCCATGGAAGGCCCCCGTGCCCCACGCTTCATATGTAGACACTTAGGCGCTCATACACGCATCCACAGTTAGCATAGAACAGCCTCTACCCTAGAGACCTTTCCGCCCAGATAGTATAGTTCCTAAACATCAGATATCAGATATGATAGAAGTACAAGTTGATCTGACATGCCAGACTTCTGTCTCTCTCCGTCAGTGTAAATGTCAAGACCCCTGCACCCCGTCAATCACACGTCATGCAGCTGCGCGCACATCCAAGCTTCCGATTTCTGCTGACATTGCAACATTCTGTTAGCACCACCCCTTGGTGCCACCCACTTGCGTCACCTATCAGTGACGTTTCTAGCACACACCTCTAGTTCACGCCTAGTTTACGCCTCTTGATGATGTATTGGTACCACGTGTATACTGTTATCTTGTCTTCTCTCAGCTGTTACGCCTCTTACATTGAACCTTATGATGTAAATCAAGTATATAAGCTATGTATTGTCAATAAACGAGAGCGCGCTCATCTATCCCTTCTGACACCCCTGTGGTGGTCAGAACATGATATCCTGATTCCTTTATGAGGAATAAAACCCTTAGAAACTCTAACACCACGGACTCTGTTTTCTTTCCTTCTGATTGAGTTATCATTGATTAAGTACTTACCTGCATAGAAATTAAGAGAGTAAATTAATTATTTACGTCATTTTGGTGCCCGAACAGGGACCCCTCCCCCACCTCACGCGCCGGAAGGTGCGTTGCAATCCGTGTCCCCTGCCATCAGTTAGACGGACCACACGTGTACTGGCAGGATTTCCTGCATCCCCCTCTGACCCACGGAGGTGACGAAGACTGCGATCAGTGCCCAGACGAGGCGGTGAGGAGTGCGGAGGATCCCGACCAGAGCCCAGCCGAAAGAAGCAAGGTCCGAGGTGTGAAGAGGCCCACCAGTTTTCCGAAGTTTTCCGAAGTTTTCCGAAGTTTTCCGAAGTCTTCCGAAGTTCCGAGTCGAGTCCAGTCGAGTTTTCCGAGGCCTTCTGTTTCCGTGCTTCCCGGTGAGTACCATTGCTGGGTCGTATCTAGACGGGTTTGGGTACGCAAGTCCGGTCTGCACTGTTTTTAGGCAGTGTATCTGTACTGTTTAGCAGTATATCAAGTCTTCCAAATTTCTGCACTGTTACACCAGTGTATCCGTACTGTAGAGCGGTACATTCAGTATAGGGGGTAGTTAGCTATGTCTTCAATGTTTTCATGTGATTAATGTCGTGGTATGAATGTGACTGTTTAAACGTGTATTATTGTGTTTTTATATAATATAGCTGTTAAAGAGTATCAAGGAATAAAGATCTAGCATTCAGTAACAAGTAAGCAGGATGCCGTTCCTCAGCAAGTTAAAACAGATCGGAACTAGGAAAGGGTTACTAGAGGAAGAAATTCCTATCCCCCCTAGGGACACTCCAGGCAATTTTATGTATCAAAAACACGGCATAGATGCCATATTATATCTAGATTTATGGGCCGATTACACCAAGCACCTAGATGAGAGACACAGATGGCCTGTTACCGGAACGTGGGATGCCGAGTGCATCATGAGGGTAGAAGAAGCATTATGGAAAAAGAAAGCTAGACAATCTCAGAAGGACGCCATAGAGTTTTGGCGTAAGGACTCACGTAAGCGTGCTGACAAAGCACTCCGTAGAGAAGACAGACTTAAAGAATCAGATAAAGAACAAGAAAACGAATTAGTTACTGAAGGGATCCGAGTAAAAACAGAACAAATAGACCGTGCCCGAAATAATCTTGTAAACGGTATGTATCTTGCAGCAGATGGCCCATCCGAAACTGAATCAGAGATACCGAAAAACTTACCGACACCATTAGTTCCAACTAAAGTAATGCATAAAACTACTAAAGACATATTCCTGAATTCGTATCTAGAGGATGTAGCACCAGCTTACACCAATCTGCCTTTTCGTGCCCTGCCTACTGACAGGGATGGGGGTGGCACTGCGCCCCCAGATAATGTTCCACCGGTACCGCGACAGACCTCCCCTGTTCCGCCACCTCCGCCACTTCCTCCACTCAAGACGGATCTACCGAAACCAGTACTACCTGATCTTACTAAAAGACAGATTCAAGTCCAGATACAGACTCCGCGGAGAGATAATGCCCAAGCATCCGCCTCAGGAGGTGCGACAGCGGGTCTACAGACCCCGCCACCGACACACAGATTGCATTTAAAGGACACACAGAATCCTTTCCAGTCTCCCTACTCATCCCGGCTTGAGGCATTCAAAGATAGGATGTCATTTTGCAGATATGATCCAGTACCCGGAAAAGACGATCTAATGGTATTAGCATCACTGCGCTTAAGATCTGCCACCGATAACTTGCTATGCTGTGTAGGAATGCAGGAAGCTCTCGACAGACTATACAAATTCATACAGACAGGGAAAGACCCCGACAGTGTCAAAGCTGCCATGTATAAACAGAAAGTTGACATTCAAAAACAGATATTACGATTCTTCATTAATTGTGTGATAAGAGAACGAGACAGGCCCGGGACAGATCAAAGTGAGTTAGACGTATTGAACAAGTGGGGCCAAAGTATAGCAGACGCAAAACATGACAAGGGGACTTGCATAGCCACTATGTCCCAGAAAATTAGAAAGGCAGTATTAACTGCACATCAGGAAGAAAATGATAAAACTTCCTCCGAGGAGGAAGATGAAGATGAAACATCAGGAAAGTCTACAGACATTATAGCATATGTAGGTAGGGGAAACTACCTTAGGAAAGGTGTCCGTCCGGAGAGCAAGAGAGTTCTTTTCTCCGCTTTAACAAATCCGAATTCTTCTGAACATCAATTCCAGGAAACTGATAAAAGGCTTCGAGATCGAGTAGGGTACCATGTACTCAATTCTATGGATGAACAGGAACTAGCCCGGTCAGCCGTGTTGTGGGCCGAAAACCCAGACATATATAATGATGACACGTTAGTGCAGACATTCTTGAACCTTTCCCCGGAAGAGCAGAAAATAGCAGGTGTATACATGATTCAGCACCTCCTCATCAAGTTCAGAAACCATCATTCTGATCCAGGTCCCTTACACGAAACATTGGAAGCACTACTCATGGATAGATGGAGAGGTTTTAGTACCAAATTAATACAAATAATTCTAGAACAACGACGTAAGTATAACACCTTCCTGAGCTCTGAATATATTCCCGCCCCGCCTCCAGAAAGAAAAATGTACCACATGCAATGCGGTGGTGGCATTGAAAGTCAGAATCCCTTACGAGAAGTACATCCAGTTATGGGTGAGGATCATACCCTGAAACGTGTGTATGTTCACACACCACTGACTAAGTTAGAACTATTAGAAATGAAGAAATTAGTTCCGTGCCATGATAAAGACCCTGCGGGTTTTCACAGAGAGCTTAAAGACATGTTACTGATGGGAGATTACACGTATGATGATATTATGAAAATGTTAAAAGTACTGTTGCCCACGGGCATTTACGAGAAATTAAAGGAGAAGGATTGGGAAGTGGGAGAGTCAAAGATAGCATGGGCAGAAATAGAAGACGAAGAAAAGAAACGAGTCCCAGGGTTAGGCCTTGGGGATCTGACTAAAGCATTACCAGGTTTAATAGTACAGGTTCTGCCAAGATTATTGACAACGCGAAAGGAAGATTGGGACGCAATCTCGTCCTGTAAACAGAAACAAGATGAAGATACTAGTGACTTTTATTCAAGATTCGAGAAATGTTTCATTATCAATAGTGGTCTAAAAACTAGTAGCGAGTCATACCCACACCTTTTTGTAACAAAATTAGTAGAGAACGCCCTACCACTAGTTAAAAATAGAGTGTACAAGGTTGAAAGTACTTGGCAGGCAAATACGCCATCACAGATGTTACAAATGTTACAATATCACCAGAATAGAATTAGGGAAGAACAAGATCAGGAACAGAAACGTATGAAAGACACGAAAATGAAAATGTTAGTAGCTCAGACAATTCCAGCCGAGGGTCATAGAAAAGGTGGGGCCCAGACCAATCATTCTGCCGCTCCCGTTAAAGGGACATGTAATTATTGCAAGCAGCCAGGTCACTACGTACATGAATGCCCAGTCCTGAAACATAACATCGAGACAGGTAAAACTAAAGAAAGACCGCGTCCGCCTAGACATGAACAGGGTCATCAACAGACCTCACAGAACGAACAGCCAATGCAGAATACACAGCCTATGCATGATCAGTCCCATACAGTACAGACAGTAGCAGTACCGCAGCCACAGCATGCTCAGACACAGCCCGCTGCCGCAACTAGACAAGTATCACAACAGATGTACCAGTATGCCCAGTCGGCATACCCAGATTATCAGCGTTATACATGAAACAGCCTAGGGAGGGAAAGTGATTTGCCTCTTATTGAAATTCCTGTAGATCAAGAAGGTCCTTATGTACATAGTCACGTATTAGGAAAAGACAGAAAGTTTTTAATTGACACAGGGGCAAGTCGCACTACTATAAGTCATAATGAAGTCCCAGGGGCACCCCTCTCAGGCTCACAGAATGTTTCCCTTGGTTTTTCAGGACAGCCTATTGTAAATGAAGTATCAGAACCAGTACCACTAGCTGTGGGTCCATTATCTCGAGTTACAGATTTGTTACTTACGAAATCATGTCCCGAAAATCTGTTAGGAATTAAAACACTGAAGGCTCTAGGAGCTATAATTTGCTGTTCCCCGGAGGGAGTCAGACTCTTTCTACGGGATTTCAAGGGTCATTATGTTCTACGTGACTTTGATGTCAGATTGAAAAATGTACCAGATCACTTATGGGCAAAAGGCCCAGCAGATGTAGGTTGTATGCATATCACACCATACCGTGTTACACTCAAGACAGGAGTTGTTTTACCCAGAATCAGACAATACAAGTTACCACCCGATGCTGTAGTGGCTTTACTGAAAATCATTGAAGAGCTTATCGCCCAGGGAGTGGTCGTAGAGACCGACTCCAATATCTGTAATTCACCCATCATTCCAATTCTTAAACGTACAGACCGCAATGCACCGCCAGTATACCGGCTGGTGATTGATCTTCGAGAACTGAACAAATGCATTGTACCACAGTATCCTGTGGTCCCCGATATCTCCTCCCTGTTAACTGCCATTGATTCAGAAGCAACGTTCTTTACTGTAATCGATCTCAAGAACGCCTTCTTCAGTGTACCTATTGACCCGGAGAGCCAATATCTCTTCGGATTCAGTTTAAATGGACGAAGTTTCAAATTTTCCCGCGCACCTCAAGGATTTACAGAAAGCCCCAGCATCTATAGTCAAGCACTGAAAAGACAACTAGATAGTATCCAAATGCCAGTTAATACCGCTTTACTACAGTACGTCGATGATCTGCTGATCACCGCACGAAGTGAGTCCGAATGTGAACAAGCATCTCTGATAGTTTTGCATTTTCTGGCCGACAAGGGACACAAGGTGTCTCCTTCGAAGCTACAATTCTGTGTTCAGCAAGTTGTGTACTTGGGTCACTTGCTGTCCAAAGTGGGGAGACAGCTCACTCCCGATCGCATTCAGTTAATTGTAAACATGCCCCGACCCCAGTCACAAAAAGAAGTGCGGGCCTTCATAGGCCTCACCTCGTACTGCAGACAATGGATTCCTCAATATGCATTTCTAGCTAAACCACTCATCCAGTTAACGACACAGGAGGCAGCGACTTCGACTGTCCTCCTTTGGACTCAGGAACACACACAAGCCTTTGAGGAATTAAAGAAAGCTTTATGCCAAGCACCAGTTTTAGCGACACCATGTTACAGCAAACCGTTTACACTTTTTGTTACAGAACGTGACGGTACAGCATTGTCTGTCCTCACTCAAGATCAAGCAGGTTCACATAAGCCTTGCGCTTATTTTTCAAGCACATTGGATTCAGTAGCACAGGCACTCCCTGCATGCTTAAAGTCAGTAGCAGCAACAGCATTAGCAATCAGACAAAGCGACTCAATTGTTTTAGGTCATCAGTTAACAGTACAAGTTCCACATTCTGTAGAGGTTCTGTTAAACAGAACCCAGACTCAACACTTGACTATAGCACGACTGACAGGTTACGAATTGACATTATTCCAGCCACACATAGAAATCAGACGCTGCAGTATCTTGAATCCAGCAACATTGTTACCTACAGTTATGACAGATCCAGCTCCACATGATTGTATAGAGATTATTAATGCAGTAACAAAGCCCAGACGAGATTTAACAGATGTTCCATTGACAAATCCAGACCTGACACTTTATGTGGATGGTTCATGCATGAGAACAAGTACAGGAGAGTTAGTGGCCGCGTATGCCGTGACCACTGAAACTGAAGTTAAAGAAACACATCGTATTGATACATTGTCTGCCCAAGCAGCAGAGCTCATCGCTCTAACCCAAGCCTGTATTCTAGCGAAGAACAGAAATGTTAACATATACACAGATTCCCGTTATGCGTTCGGAGTCGTACACGACTTCGGCATGCTCTGGCAAGAACGAGGTTTTCTGACCTCTCATGGTACAAAGATACAGCATGGTCCTCTCATTCAAGCACTGCTAGAAGCAATACATCTGCCTTCAGCCATATCAGTCATGAAGTGTAAAGCACATACTAAAGCCACAGATTCTGTTTCCCAGGGTAATGACCTGGCAGATCAGACAGCAAAACATACAGCACTGACTCACACTCAGGCAACTGACACGACAAAGATAACAGATCCGACAAACTGTATGACAGTCAGGGATCCCACACTAGATGTTATTGACATTCAGACACATGCTACTGCAGACGAAATAAAGAAATGGACCGAACTAGGAGGGATCCAGACAGATCAAGGTTGGATGACGAAGGGAAAATCTACATGGTTTCTCCCTGACTCTATGGTTCAAGTCATGATAAATACAGCACATAGTCCTGCCCACCTGGGAGAGAAAGCAATGCTAGACAGTTTGCAAAATCTCTGGAACAATAAACACTTACGAGCAGCCGCAAAACAGAAAGTGCGTACTTGCATGATCTGTTGTCAGTTCAATCCAGGTAAAAAAGCGTCCCTGTAGAGCAAGGTGGATTTCATCCTCCCGATCACCCTTTTGAAGTCCTCCAGATGGATTATATCCAGATGGACCGTTGTCGAGGATTTAAATATGTTCTCGTAGTTGTCTGTGCTCTGTCCCGCTGGACCGAAGCATACCCAGTCCCAGATTACACTGCTCCGACCACTGCCAAACAGTTGGTTCGTGAATTTTTCCCACGGTACGGCTTGCCCCGTGTCGTGTACTCAGATAACGGTCAGCCATTCTCGTCTGCCCTAATGAAAGAAGTTTCCTTGTTACTGGGATACCAGTGGAAGTTCCATTGTGTCCGACATCCAGAAGCCGCAGGCCTTGTTGAGAGGCATAATCAGACATTAAAGATTCGCCTTGCCAAAATATGTCAGGACAAAGGGGTCGACTGGATAGTCGCCCTGCCGGTGGCACTATTCTATATGAGAATGGTCGCCCATTCGAGATCAGGGCTATCTCCGTACGAAGTGGTCTTTGGCAGACCACCGAATATGTGGGGGACGCCCATTTCTAAAAAGATAACCGATGTTGATTCTAATATGTTGACAGATTACCTTGCCTCCTTGATGTCTGCACTCCAATCATGTCGTTCACAGGTTGCCGCAGCCTTCCCTGACAACACCGATGTGAAGGAGCATGACGTCCGCCCCGGAGATGTTGTTTTAGTCCGAAACTTCGACAGGAAAAGTCCGTTGGAGCCCCGCTGGAAATCTCCAAAGACCGTTCTTCTTACAACAAAGACCGCAGTCAAATTGGAAGTCAGAAAGGGGTGGGTCCACCTAAGCCATATCAAAACATTCCCAGGACTGAAACCGGAACAAGACACACCCACCCCCACCAGAGACTGTGATCCCAAAGACTTTACCGAAGTCAAAAGAGAAAAGACTCCTCAAGAACAATACCGTATGAAATTACGATCTAGCAAGTCAGACAGTTTAATTGTTTAAGTCCTCCCTTAGGTGAATCGGTTAAATAGTTTCTGACATGTATCCCCTAGATCGAGTTAGAGAGAGAGAGGAAAAGAAAAGAACATACTGCAAATCACTTCGTAGTCACTGCATAGTGACACTAATAATCATGTTTATTCTCAGTATATTAATTATTATTGCTAGCATCTTGTTACCTATATACTATCCTATCTTCAAGCGTGAACAATCTGCTTACAATGTCTCTGCTGAACACACTTTTAGTGAGTTACCTCCTCATGAGCTTTCTTACAGACTTGCGCTGCGCAACAATACATTCATTAGTATGTTACATCATTCTCATCAAACTAACAATGCTACTAATTGCTGGATATGTGGCCGACTCCCTCCCTACCAGAATTACAAGGGAGCCCTGCCTCTCTTTCCGTATCCGTTCTCTCACAATGGCTCCTGTGGAGCATGGTTTAAGATAATTAATTCTTTAGATCCCGACATTGCTGTTTTCGATGGGGGTTGGGTTTGGGGAAACCTGAACTTGGTCCTACTAGACGTCTGTTACCCGGATAAGGAGGGACTCCCCATTAGAATAGGAACTGATCTAGAAAATGAAGTATATGGATTAGGTAATTATACAATTAGCCTTATGATCCTTACTGTCGAATCCGAAGCCACACCAGTTCTACCTATTATGTCAGTACTGCCAGTCACTGGTGAATTATGTATCAAGAAGAAAGGTTCAGTACACTTAGGTCATAGTAAATGCACTACTGTGGTCGAATTCAGTGATGATGGAAAATCACCTTTCAAAGCTATCAGTCATTCTTACTTTGTTTGTGGTCATACCGCATACATTCGCCTACCTCCAGATTGGGATGGTACCTGTTACATTGCATTCCTTCTGCCACCTGTTTTTCTAGCCCCTTCTGATTACCATAGAAATAGCAATCTAGTAAAGAATAGACCCAGAAGAGATGCCCCCCTTGTCGACTACACAGAAACGGCATGGGAACAGTACACTGATTTTAATAAAGGATTCTTTTTCTTCTTAGGCCCTGTCCAGAATAGTAAATTAATACGCAGATTAACTAGAACACTTGAAGCCGTAGTAAATGAAACTACCTCCGCCTTAGGTAACTTAACAGAAGAGCAGTCCGCTATGCGGGTTGTTGTCCTTCAGAATCGTCTTGTAATTGACGTCATCTTGGCAGATAGAGGTGGAGCCTGTAAGGTCATCGGGTCAAGCTGCTGTGTTTTCATTCCACAGAATGCACCATCTGTATATCAAGCTATCACCCGTCTTCATAAAATTGCAAATCAGATACATCAGAATCCAGGCACCTGGACTTGGTCCGGTTGGTTCTGGACAACGTTAACAGCTTGGGGATGGAAGATCCTATCCTTCCTAGGCATTGGCCTAGTCCTAGTATTCAGTTGCTGCCTGTGCCTACAGTGTGGGCCAGCGATCTGTGGACTGTGTGCCACTTCTTGCATTGAACATTCCAGTTTTCACTCAAAACGTAATCGAAAGAAAGAAGAACAAATGATGTTACAAGAACAGACTGATCGATTCATGAGGATCGATATTTCATGAAGGGTCCGTAGGGAACAAGGAGGGAATGAGGAAAATTAAATTTTGGTCATGTTGTGTTCCCTAGCGCGTACCCCACCGACTCCATGTACCAGCTTAAAGTGCATGTAACTTCCCTCCTGTGCCAGCTATGAAGACGCAAATACATTTGCGTCCACCGTCAACTTGTCCTCTTTCAGAAGCACCATGAATGGATTATATAGTCCGTTCCTAAGTATGCTATGCCACCGTCTTTTTGTAGTACACTTTTCACTTTTTCCTGCTCTAGCCAGAGTAGGCCCTGAATTCCTGCCATCTGAACCTCTTTTGTGGCTCCTGACTCTGCCCAGGCTACCTCTGTACTCGTGAACTCTGTCCTACATTCAGCGCGGCCCCTCGCGCTCAGCTCAAGCCTGCTTTCTGCCAAGACTGACTATAACCTTCGAGTTATCTGTTCCGCTCCCCGAGAATACATTCCTGCCTACTAGATCCTGTAAACATCCTCTCCAGCTGCAGAGTCAAAAGGCCGATCTGTCTTAATGCAAGTAATTCATAGCCTCCGTTGCCATGCTTCCATGGAAGGCCCCCGTGCCCCACGCTTCATATGTAGACACTTAGGCGCTCATACACGCATCCACAGTTAGCATAGAACAGCCTCTACCCTAGAGACCTTTCCGCCCAGATAGTATAGTTCCTAAACATCAGATATCAGATATGATAGAAGTACAAGTTGATCTGACATGCCAGACTTCTGTCTCTCTCCGTCAGTGTAAATGTCAAGACCCCTGCACCCCGTCAATCACACGTCATGCAGCTGCGCGCGCATCCAAGCTTCCGATTTCTGCTGACATTGCAACATTCTGTTAGCACCACCCCTTGGTGCCACCCACTTGCGTCACCTATCAGTGACGTTTCTAGCACACACCTCTAGTTCACGCCTAGTTTACGCCTCTTGATGATGTATTGGTACCACGTGTATACTGTTATCTTGTCTTCTCTCAGCTGTTACGCCTCTTACATTGAACCTTATGATGTAAATCAAGTATATAAGCTATGTATTGTCAATAAACGAGAGCGCGCTCATCTATCCCTTCTGACACCCCTGTGGTGGTCAGAACATGATATCCTGATTCCTTTATGAGGAATAAAACCCTTAGAAACTCTAACACCACGGACTCTGTTTTCTTTCCTTCTGATTGAGTTATCATTGATTAAGTACTTACCTGCATAGAAATTAAGAGAGTAAATTAATTATTTACGTCACGGCACTGATCAGCAACTGGTGTCCGCGGCACCTGAAAGTCGCATTGAAGAGCCGGTGTGGCCTTGGTGTGCGATCCATTGTTCTGGTCCCCGAAACCATCATGGCGGGCAAAGGTGAGCCAGATAAGGCGACGATCAGAGTGAGTAGGAAAACTACTTATTCCCAATCGAACAAAATGGATCGCTATGCCCAGCAGAAGAACTCACCAGGCGCAGCTGCCCGGCCTAAGGACTCTCATCGAGACAAGTAGCCAGACACGTCGGACCCGACACTCCGTGATGTTATGGGCGCCATTGCGGGCATCAAAACGGAGATGCACAAACAACACGAGGTCCTGACACATAAAGTCGACAGCCTGGCGATTGAGATCAACTTGATTAGAGCCGATCTGGGTAAGACCAACGATAGGGTAAAATCGTTGGACATTAAAACCGCGAGCCTCACAACTGATGTATCGGACCTACAAACAGAGGTCTGAGACTTGAGGTCGGCCAACGATCTTTTCTCGAGGCGACTGGATGATTTTGAAGGACGTGCCAGGCGACAGAACGTTCGAATCATTGGCGTACCAGAAGGGGCAGAGGAATTGGCCACCGATCTTTTTGTGGAAGACCTAATACAAACTCATCTGGCCCCTGCGGGCCTCAGCCGTTTCTTCTCAGTGGAGCGAGCTCATAGACTGCCGGGGGGACGCCCGAAACTGGGCGCCCCGCCGAGACCCATTATAACACGGCTGTTTAATTTCAGGGATCGGTACGCTATCCTGCAGGCCTCAAGAAGGACCGGGCCGCTTAAGTTCCAAAATGCGGACATAAACTTTTATCGGGATTTTACTCGGTCGGTACAGCGGCAGCGACAAAGTTTCGCGGGGGTGAAGAGGCGACTCAGAGACCTGGGGATGAAGTATTCGATGATGTTCCCTGCAAAACTGCGCATTGAACATGATGGCCGTGCTATATTCTTTGATTTGCCTGTGGTGAGCGAGTGGTTGGACACTTTGCCGCAGAGACATGATGAACGTGAGGAACACTCGGAGGGCGCCTCGGGAGGTCCTGAGCAACAGGAGTAGAGTCTATTCTCGCAACTTTATCGGACGGTGGGACTGTTGGTGACAACCGGTGTCACACTACTGCACTTTATAATGTATATCCTTCACTTTGTTTTGGAGGGTGGCGGGGGGGCCTGTGTGATCTCCATTCTCCTCTAGGGTCTTTTTGTAGCGTAGTTTTCTGGGGCGACAGGCACACTGCTGGTTGGGGGGGCTATTTAGTCTGATGCAGGGGTGCAGGGTGGGGGGTGGTTCGATTGTTGGTTGTACTTTTTTCCTTTTTTTTCTCTTTCTCTTCTCCAAGGCAATGTAAAGACTGTAATTCTTCTGATTATGTAACTATGATGCCTGCCGGGACTGGCGAAGGCCCACAATTCGACGATGGGGGGTAGGAAACTAAAAGTATTGTGTCAACGGGCTGGGGGATCGCATAAAGAGAGGTGTGGTTCTGCAACTGTTTAAAAGATGTATGCCTGACGTTATTTTGCTACAAGAGACACACTTGGTGGGAAACACGTGCAAAGCGCTTAACAGGAAGGGTTTCAAGATAGCGGCACACTTGGGGTTCTCTTCGGGGTCCCGGGGGGCGGGGATCATGGTGCGTGCATCTCTCCCTTTTGAGATTGACTCTATTGTTGCTGATGAGAGGGGGCGGTACGTTGCCGTCTCGGGGAGATGGGAGGGACGGTCTTTGGTTCTGGTTTCGGTTTAAATTCCCCCTGGATTGCAAAACAACACGTTTCAGGACATTGGGGGTGCCATTTTGGGTCTCCCTGAGGGTCTGCTTATTATAGGAGGCGACTTCAATTCAGTTTGTTCGGGGACCCTAGACAGACATCCACCCAGAGATCTCCGAGGCTCGCAATCGTGGCTACCTGACTTCCTGGACACCATGGGACGTATTGACTGCTGGCGGCTTATGCATCCTACCCAGAGTCAATACTCATTCCACTCAGGGGCACATGGAAGCCTCTCCAGAATCGATTATGTTCTGGCTCTAGTGGCCCACGCATCGGCAGTCTCTGAAGCCCGATTACTGGCTAGGAGCATCTCAGGCCACTCCCCGATCTGGGTGTCCTTTGACTTCGATATCGTGGTGACCGAGAGGTTGGTATCGGTTAATCCGTGGTACTTCCGCAACCCTAAGACTCGTGGACTCATGGCCAAGGCTATTGAGCTTTATTTCTCTGAAAACTCTGTGTCAGTTACGTCGGCTGTTACCCTATGGGAGGCATTTAAGACGGTCTTGAGAGGTGAGGCGTTCTCCCTTAATGCTGATGTTCGGAGGCGCAGAGACGCGGATGTGGTGCGTATCGAGTCTGAAATTAAAGATCTGGACTCCCAATTGGAAGTCGACCCGACACCAGACCTACTCCATGTTCTCTCACTTAAATAGTCAGAATATCGGGCTACTGTTACTGATGCTGCCAAGGTCATAGGTAGAGAGCAACAGGGTAGGATCTACGATGTCGGGGACAAGGCGGGCAAACTCATCGCTTGGCTGGATAAAAAAGAGAGGGCCAGCCGTGTGGTCCCGGAGGTACTTGGGGAGGATGGCGTGACTGTCACCGATCCGAGTGCCATTGTCATGACGTTTGCAGACTATTTCGAGGCCGTTTACACCTCGGTCTCTGACATGTCCGAGACTGACTCTGGGGAGCTTTTGGCAGAAGCGGAACTCCCGTGTCTGTCAGAAGCGGACCAGGACGACTTGGATAGAGACATTACCGCCGATGAGATTGCCCTCGCCATATGCTCCCTCATATCCGGCAAAGCGCCCGGCCCCAATGGTATACCTGTGGAGCTTTATAAGATTAAGCCTGATGTCATCTCCCCGCCCCTGCGGAACATGTTCCTGGAGGCACGGGAGATGGGCATGCTTCCCCTGGACCAGAGACTGGCCACCATTGTGGTCATTCATAAGGAAGGAAAACCCAGAGACCTGTGTCGATCGTATCGTCCCATCTCTCTGTTGACTGCTGAACCCAATATTTTGGCTAAATTGCTGGCCTACCGTTTGGTTGGAGCGATTGGTGACTTGGTTCACCCGGACCAGTCTGGTTTTATTCCACACCGCAACACTGCCCTTAACCTCCGGAGACTACATGGGGCCCTCGCAAGGGCCCACACGCTCAAGGAGCCAGCCGTCCTGGCGTCTTTGGATGCTACAATGGCGTTTGACTCCCTCGAATGGAACTATCTGTGGGCAGTGTTGGCGAAGTTCGGATTTGGTCCGGAATTCATAGGGTGGGTCAAGCTTCTGTACGCTAGCCCACTTGCCAATGTAATGGTTAATGGTCGTGTATCTGCGTCCTTTGCTCTCCGCAGAGGCACCAGGCAGGGTTGCCCCCTGTCGCCCCTGTTGTTTTCATTGGCGCTTGAACAACTGGCTGCGTGGCTGCGACTCCACCCGGATATAAACGGAATACGCTGGTCCCCTGGATTCGAGGACCGGGTGTTGCTATATGCAGACGACATCTTACTATATCTCACCTCTCCTTGTAAGTCACTCATTGTGGTGTGTGACGTGCTACGTCTCTTTGGTCGGCACTCTGGCCTGGTTATTAACTGGTCGAAGTCACACCTGTATGTGCTGAAAGGGGGGAAGCCTCGGCTTCCAAGGGACTGCAACATACAGGTCGCGCTGCAGGGATTCAAATACTTGGGGATCTATATTTCAATGGTTCCCAAGGTCCGCTACACGAATAACTTGCTCCCCCCTCTCGTCCGTCTCCGGCGTGACGTAGAGGGCTGGAGAAAACTCCCGCTTTCCCTGCCTGGGCGTGCGGCACTGTTTAAAATGATGTCCCTCCCTAGGTTCCTGTATGCTCTTCAAAATACCCAGGATCCGGTCCCATCCAGCTACTTTAGGGAGGTCGAGGGTTTGCAGCGGGCCCTTCTTTGGGATGGCAGACCACGCATCGCCATTACGAAGCTTACGCTCCTGTGGTATGACGGAGGTATAGCATTGCCTGACATCCGGAGATACTATTGGGCTTCCCAGTTAGCAGCCCTTAATCACTGCCTCTACGGTCCAGCAGAAAGCCCAGGTTATGCCATGGATCGGTGGCTCCTGGACGACGGGAAGTATCACTTTGGGTGTTCCGTTGGATTGGTGTACTGGTTTCTTTATGGACACTTAGTGCATTTATATATTGAAATATCGCCTTTGATTCATGTCTCTGCAGGTTATGGCCGTGTTTTTAAACTGCCAATGTAAGTAATGCTGATATTCTAAATACACATTGCGGTTGTTTTGAGACATTGGCAGATCATGGTGACTCTGATTTATTGTGTATTTTTGTTGCAGACGACATTAGAAAATCAGTATAGAGACAAGAAACTCTCTCCTGATAGATGAAAATTCTTTCAAAAACAGGTGAACACACCTAATACACTCGTAGCTCGGGTGACACGTTTTTAATCCTTTTAACTATAGGCTAATATACTTTCCGTATTTTCACGTGGTGAGAGTTGTCTTTATTCATTCACTGGGTAGTTCGGTTTATAAGGTTGTATTTGTTGTTCAGCTGTGTGAAGCAACTTTAAATATTGATGTGCAGGCATATTTTTAAAGCACAAGCTTCTTTCCCCCATTAGATATATATGTGCAACTACATCGTCCTGATGATGGTCCTAAGGATCTTCTTGACCAAAGGGAGGACCGAAACGTCGACATAATATCACCATTTTTGCTTATTTTGTTGTAATTTGAATACACAAAAATTGTTATATCATTTGTGACTGTGTCGCATACTATGGTATTTGAGAAATCCATTTTTTGGCAAATGGTGATGTTGCAAGACTGTAACCAAATGTAATTCTCTCAGTTTTGTCGTTGCCATAAAGAAAAAGAAAAAGTATAATAATATAAATGAAATCACGAGAATAAAAACTTGTGTTTTGATACAGTTGATCGTTTGATTTCGTTAACTGTTTCTCCTGCTTATAAAATACTGATCACGACTGTGACATTATCAAAAAAAGAATTCAACTGAATAATTCCTTTAGGGGCATCAGAATTTTGTTATTGAAAATACCCAGTCCCTGGGGGATAATTGGGTGGCTCTATAGTTTCTAGATAGGGAAGTATCATAGGGCGCTATACTCGAGATCTCTGGATGGTCGAATGTCGGGGCCAACGAAGACAGCTGTACACATATGGCGGACGATTACAAAGTCACAGGGGTGGAAGGGTAGGCTTACGATGGCAACTCCACTTTTTGATTCTGAAATACTGGGCAAATTATGGCACACGAAGGGATTCAACAAGTGGGACACGATAGGCATATCTAAGGTGGAAGATATGATTGTGAAAGGGGAGATAAAGACCTTTACTCTTATACAGACAAAGTACCAGCTGGGTGGAACGGAATATTTCCAGTACGCCCAGCTGCGTTATGCCCTTCTAGCAGCGATGCCGGAGGGCGATAAGATCCCCGAGTATTCCCCGTTGGAGGATAGGGTGCTGGACGGCCATATGCCGGACAGTGCCATCTCCTTAATCTATAAAAAACTTATTAATGTCCGTACTGACTTCCTCCTTGGGGTGAGAGACCAGTGGGTGCGTGATGGGATAGAGCTGGATGATGAAGACTGGCAATACGCAGTGTCCTCCCCTAAGGAGGTGGCTATCCCGGCCAGGCTGCGGCTGGTTCAATTAAAAATTCTTCATAGGGTGTACGTTACGGGTCCCAGGCTGATACACATGGGTCATTCAGTGGACGGCATCTGCAGGCGCGGCTGTGGTGCTTTAGCAACCTTTCTGCATATTATTTGGGAGTGCAGTGCAGTCGCCTCCTACTGGAGACGGGTACACATGATCATGAGCGAGGTGACTGGGGTGGATGTTCTGGCAGAGGCCCGACGCTGCCTCCTGAATGTGTGGGGTCCTACTGATTATAATAGTGCACAAACACAATGGGTCACCCTTGGGAACATGGTCGCGAAACGAGATATTGCTCAGATGTGGGGTGCTGCTACAGCCCCAAAGGTGGTACAGTGGAAGGCCAACATGGATTGGTGTATGTTCCAAGAGAAGACGGTTTACGTGGCCAGGGGTAAACCCAAAAAGTGGCAAAAGATATGGGGGGCTTGGAACGAGTATATGGGTGATATCTGCATACCGCCTGACACCGCCCCCCTAAAAGAACGGCTATCCCCGTAGCCTATGGCTCCAACACATGTTCTATTAGCAGATCTATCCTGTATCCCTCCCCCCCTCTATGGTCTTGCAAACGGGTGCTGTTCAGATTGTTTTATTTAGGTTATTTGGCCTAGCCTTTCCTATTCTCGGGCTCTGTTACACAAATGTTTAAATTGCCTTGTTTTTTAGCACTAGTTTTGTGATTTTTCTTTTTCATCTTAGTTAATTTCTTAAAACTACAAATAAAAACCTTGGTATGATTTGGTAACATGCTTCTTGTACACCAGCCGTCTGACCGATGATATGCTGCCTAGCCTCCGGGATATAAGGCTAAATAGCTGAGTGCACTGACTCGAAAATAAAGGTTTTCAAAAAATTAAAATAAAAAAAAAAGAATGTTCCATCTTCAACAACAAAATGTTAAAGTTAGAAAATGAAGAAATTGTGAAACTGGAAGCAATTGATAAAATAGAGCAAATGGGTGCAACAATTGTTTTGTTAGAAAATTTGAAAACAAAATTGGATTCATTAGAGAAAAGTATTTCTAAAACAGCTGGTTTTGAAAAGACTCTGAATGTGTGTTTAAATTGTCCTATCATTTTGAGAAAGAATTTAAATGTTGAAAGAGAACTGGTAAATGGAGCAATGGGTTATGTTGTTGATTTTGTGAATTATAGAAATTGAGATGGAATTGAATTTTTAAAAATAAAATTTGATGGCATTGAACAAGTACAACAAATCAGTCGTTGTTCTGCTAGATTTTTGCTTGTAAAAGACTTATATGTTCGCCGAAAACAGTTTCCTGTTTGTTTGGCATATGCGGTGGCAATTCATAAATCTCAAGGTTTAAGTGAAGATAGTGCTTTGGTGAACATCGGAAGATCTGTGTTTAAAGAGGGTATGGCATACGTGGCATTATCACGAGTCAGAACTTTATCAGGATTGTACTTGATTGAGTGTGATGAGACAAAGATTTGTGCAGATCTAGATTGTGTTAAAGAATACAATAGGCTAAGAAGAGAGTATGCTCCACATTTGCCTCAATATCCTCTGTTTGAAAAACGTGTGGTAGGCCGAAAAAGAAGAAATGAGAATAATTGCAGTGAGGTAGTAGCAAAAAGACAAAAATTAGATGAAAATGTAATTCAAAACAGAAAGAAAAAGGATTCTGATGAAAATGTTGTTGGATTTCAGTTTGAAAACAGTTCTGGTGTCAACTGCTTAGCTAATGTAGTGGTTAATGTTGTTTTTTTCTTCAAACTTTACAAGAACAGATTGTTGAAAATCGGGATCAAAGATTGTGTGGTTTATTGAATTTTGTGTTTGAGAAATGTAGCAGTGATAGAACAAAAATAGAAAGTGTAACAGAAATTCGAAATATTTTAGACTTGTGTTCTGGTCAAGATAAAGTTTCACAGAACATTCAGCAGGATTGTCAGGAATTTTTTATGTATATGTTTGGTGTTTTGGAAGATGAAGGTGTAGATGTAGAAAATCTTTTTAGCCTTTCTTATCAATGGCAGCATGACTGCCACAACTGTAGTTCATCAAGTACTACTAGAATAGACACTGAAAAATTTATATATTTGACTTTACCAGACTGTAAATCAGTGTCATTTAATAATCTAGTTAAAGCAGCAGATCATAATATGGTGTGTACCCAATGTAAGTGTCCAAGGCTGTCCACATTATTTATACAAAGTTATGGTCAATATATCATGTTAGTTTTCCAACGATGTAGACCTGATGGAACTAAATTGACAACTTGTATCAAAAATGGTGTGGCTTCTCAGTTATCAATTTCAGGAAGAACCTTTACAACTGTAGCTATTATTTATCATGACGGTCCTTCGACAACATCAGGACATTATACATGCTACTAAAAATGTCAAAAAGGTTGGAGTTACTGCAATGATTCTCATTTGACTAATAAACAATGTTTGCCTTATGACTTTAAAAATTCTTACCTAGTGTTTTTAAAAGTTTTAGTAAAGGTAATTGGCCTTTGAAGACGGGAGTAGTTAATAAAAGCTAGTTAGTTAGTTAGTCCAATGTTTAAAATTATTTATCTCATATAGGTACTGTAAGTGGATCTCATAGTAAGTGATATCAGTTTTATAGGAAATGTTGAACATGAGTGATCAAAAAAGAGAATATGAATTTTAAAACATTGTGAAAATGTCATATGAGCTTTTCTTTGAAAACTTCGGGTAAACGGTAATTTCAGAGTTTAATTAGACAAAATTCAAAATATACTCATATATCTGACACTATTTGGCCGTAAGGAAAGTGTAAGGTATGATTAATGAGTCATAACTTACCACAAGGAGGAAAATGAAAACGTTGAGAATTATTTCAGATGTTCTTAGATATTTTTTAAAAGGAAATCGATGAAATGAAAGTTTTAGAGAACAGCAGACATTTTTTCTACCAAAAGGACCTTCACTATCTACTATTTGGCCTCAAGGAAAAGTAAGTGAATCAAAGATTAGTGTACATATATGATTTGTAAGTTTAAATGTTTTTTTTAAACACAATCTTTTAGATTGTGTTTTTTTTCTGCTGTTATATGATGAAGAGTTTGAACTCACTGTTTTAAGTGAAATTCAATATATTCTGAGAACAGCAAAAATAAACAATGTAACATATTGTATAAGTCATTCTATAGTTTGCATTGTGTAATTTATATTGTATTCCCATTGTCTCACACCTCATTTTCCTTTTTCCACCCTTATTCAGCTCTCTTTACTCACTTACACTGCCTTTCTTTCACTTTGTTTCATCGCTGTTCCTTTACTCCACTTCTTTCACAACTCCTCAATCCAATTTCAACTGTCTGCATTTCCTCTCTCCCTTGGACCACTTTTCAGGTTTCTCACATTCTCTCAGTACCACTGCTTTAGTTCTCTTCCCCTCTCTTTCCTTCTTTTGCTCCTTTACTCTTTTTCCTTTCTTCACTCATTGTACTGCAGTTCACTCAGTCCTTCCCTTTGTCTTTCTGTGTACTTACTTCCTCACTCCTTTTTCCTCTATCGTTCTATATTAACCTCATTCCTTTCATCCCTTCACTCTCTGACTCCCCTTCACTCACTCTCAGTCATCTTCCATTCCGCTTTCTTATTAATGGATCCTCATTTAGACTCCTTTCCCCTTTCACTCATTTTCCTTTTACTTTCTTCTGTTTCCTAATTTCGTTTTGGTATCTCACATTCTTTTAGTATCTTACTTATCTTCAGTAATTTGTTCTTCTACTATTTCTTTTTCCTTCTTTTTGTCTTTCTACATTACTTTATTTCTGTTTCTGTATCCTTCACTCTTGCTTTATTTCTTAGTACACTTTTTTGATTTTTTACCTTTTGACCTGTTTCTTCTATTTTAAAATATATATTTTACTAATTATAACTTGTTTTTCCTTTTGTCTTTCACAGATACAAAGTGTAGTTTAAACATGCAATTAAGTTTTCATTAATTATATGGTAAGTGTGACTACAAAATGTAGTTTGTCATCACCCTTTGCTTTAACCTCACTACTTTTCTCTCACCCTACCTCACCCCTGTTTCCTTACTCTGCTTCCCTCACTCATTCTTATCCTCCATGTTTACTTCTCTTTTCCTTACTTTCCTACCACATTCAATTTCTTTCAGTGCCCCTGCTTACCCACCCTCCCTCACTTTCCTTTTTTTTCTGGTTCACTTAGTCCCTTTCTGACACTCCTTCCTTTACTCTCTCTGTTCTTTCTTTCTGTCACTCCCCATGTCTTACCCTTATTCACTTTTATCCACCCTCTTTCACTCCTCTTTACTTACACTCACTACTATTTTCTTTCCCTCCGTCACCGCTGTTCCTTTTCTCTGTTTCCGTCACTACCCATCATTCCCCATCCTTTACTCTCCTTCCTTTTACTTCCATCACCCATTCACAATCTCCCAGAACCTCTACTTTAGTCTTCTTCCTCTTTCTTCTCTTCTTTTGCTTCCTTATTCATTTTCCTTTTCTCAGATACTTCCTCTTATACCTTTTCTCTGTTTTACTATCTATTACACAGTCCCTCTGTGTTCCTCCCTCTAGCTCTCTTTTTCTTTACACCACTGTTTCTGTCCCCTTTGCTCATGCTCACTCCTTCATTATTTTTTTTATTTTTTGGGGGGGTGCGCTAACGGGACGCGCCCCGGTACGCGGGTGAAACATAAAAAAAATGAATATACTTAAAAAAATATATAATATATTAATATACAATATAGGATTCATTTTTAGAAAAAAATACCTTTCTTAGCTATAGACATTTGCTAATAAATAACCTTAGAAGTTCACTAAAAACACATAGGTATGAGGCCCTATATAAAGTTAGGAATTAGCAGTTAAAAAACCTATGAAATTCACTGAAAAAACCATAGGTTTCACACCAGTTATAGTTAGGAATTAGCATTTAAAAAACCTATGAAATTCATAAAAAAAAACATAGGTTTCACACCAGTTATAGTTAGGAATTAGCATTTAAAAAACCTATTAAATTCACTGAAAAAAACATAGGTTTCACACCAGTTATAGTTACCTGGAGATTTTACTGACATAAAACCATTGAAATTCCCACGTTATAGTTAGTTGGACTCACTATAACTTGCGCGTGTAATGCACTGCTGATGACATCACATATTACATCACTCATGACATGGTCAGTGACATCACTCATGACATCACTGATGACACCATCCTTGTGACAGAGTGACAGACCTCCTTTCACTGTAAAGTAACCCTTGAAACACATATTCAAAAATAGAAACTAACATTTTCAAAAAAGTGGAGATACCTATACCAGTTACAACAACCAATTCAGTAATTCCACCATTTATATACACATCCACTCATTCCCCAACAGTTCTATATAGTCACTCATATATATACTCACTCATCATATGTAGTGATACACCTATACATCCGTTAACACAACGACAGTCTTCCAAAAGTTGCTCACACACATACACACACATGCAAATAAACGATTGAACATCCATTTATTTGCATATACAGCTATACACACACTACCACCTTACTTCTAAGGAAACTTACACATACTTACTCTCTTAAGCAATCACTTATAGAAACATATACTTATTAAAACAAGATCTCTTTCAATCTCTCACTCTCACATATACTCACTTATATACATCATTACTCACATATACTAGATTAAAACATATGTAGTTATTCATAAAGACACTAGTGAGACAGTCACTCACTCACTAACACACAGATATACACACTCATCCACCCATACAGTCCGGCACATATGCTGTCTTCAAAACACATACAAACAGTGAGTCAGTCATTGATGCATCTATGTGCTAAGTAACACCCCCACCAAATCATACAGGCACTTAAACTGATACTAAAAAAAACATCTAATATCCCATATACACACACATGTAGCTACTCACCAACCCATGCAGCCACTTATACACAAAGTGAAACACTGATACAAACATTTAAATATTTAAACAATACTCGCTAATATATGTATTCACTATAATACACTTAATAGGCCAGTTAACCAATCAATTTTTTTTTTAAAACATCCATTAAGACACTTATTGAAACATTCTTCCATCGACCTTTACATATACATATATAAAACATGTTTATTTTTCAGAAAGACACACATTCACTGGATGGTGTCATCAGTGATCTCATGAGTGATGTCACTGACCATGTCATGAGTGATGTAATATGTGATGTCATCAGCAGTGCATTACAAGCGCAAGTTATAGTGAGTCCAACTAACTATAACTCGGGAATTTCAATGGCGTTATGTCAGTAAAATTTCCAGGTAACTATAACTGGTGTGAAACCTATGGTTTTTTCTGTGAATTTCATAGGTTTTTTAAATGCTAATTCCTAACTATAACTGGTGTGAAACCTATGTTTTTTTCAGTGAATACATATATATATATATATATATCAAAAGTATATTTACAATTGCATGTTGTTTCACTTGACATCTGGGAAAGCCATCCTGTTAGAGAGTGCTGTACTATTAAAATCCCTCACTTTATTTTGAAGCAGTCTCTTTATGTGCCTCAATTGGTGAGTGTGGAGCCTCCTTTCCAAGTGCTCTCTTGCTTTACTGTTTGCCTCTGCATGAGAGTGTTGAATTTCTATTATTTGAGATTGTAATGCAAGACAGTAATGCAATTTTGTAATCATGCAGGCACTACTCTTGCACTCATCCAAACATCCAGGTAGCACTGATATACTCATGCAAACATGTAGTAGTAACTATGTAGACATGGAATGACCCATGGAGTTGTCATACACTCAAGGAATCATCCAGGCACTCACTACCTGTATCGTCAGGGAATCACCTAAGCACTTCCTATGTAGTGGTATGCTATGGCATGTTACCTACTCACTCATTCAATCATCCAGTGAGTATTCATGCAATCAACCACAAACACAAGTATTTGCAAGTTTTAGTGAGGAATATGTAGTCTTTTAGTACTCAGAAGAATCAGTGAGCTCTATGCTCTGAGAGTGATTAATGTGCATATTTTTAAATGTCCGTTTCCCAATAATGTAAATGTGATACCTTTAAGTAGAAAAGTACTGAGATACTAAATTCACCACTGACACAATGGTAGAGAGGTTCACAATTATCTTTTATGTTGTACTTTTGGATTAACAGTGTTGAGACAGTGATTTTACTTCTACACTTTGGTTGATGTTCATTTTAAAATTTACTACAGAAGGGATACACTGGTCTTTCACCATGTATAAGTGAGAACTGACATTTGGTGCAGCTTTGTTGAAGGAGATGGTGCTATAATTTTAAAGGGTGTACTATAAATAAAGTGTTGTGTTTTCCTTTGAGTTTGGTATATTGAAGTAACTGTATGTAGTTATATAGCTAGGTTCATCTGTAGATTTAAAACTGCAACATAACAAAACAATTGTTTTTGTATTATGTATAAGTCAGTAGAAAAGTAGTTTGTTCTTTGGCTAGATTAAATATTAAAATATACTTATTTTGTTTTACAGAACAACATCTAAGTAACTTCAGACCATTAGAATGCCTACAAAAGCTCAGAGAAAAAGCAACAAAAGCAAGTGTTGTATCTCTGCAGAACTGAGACACAAAAGGGGAAAAATGCAGAAACAGTGGTGAAAGCAAAAAGACTTACTGGTTAGAGGACACAGTCATTTGTTAAAATTATATGTGTACACTTGTAAAAATTACAAAATAATGAAAATAAAAGCCCAACTATGAGAAGTAATAAGAGTAGACCCAATCTATATTACAAGAACATGAAAGAAAGTAACAAAGATGGACACACCTTAACCAAGAGGCAGGTGCAGTTTAAGGAAATCATAGACATGGTGTTTCGTAGTAAAGTGGTTATAAATCTACTGAGAAATATAAAGAAGTAGAGAAGAAGGAGAGAGGCATTAAAAAAGCATGTTGAGGGAATAGTTCATAAGACCTTTGCTTTGAAGAGTAAACTATTCATTTTTATTATATGTAGAATGAAGAATATTTACAAAATAGTGTTGTACATGAGGAGACCAAACCAGAAGAAAAGAGTAGTCAATAGAACTAGCTTTAGTACAGTTTTTAGTGGAGAATGGGTACAAACATATACTACAAAACCTTTCTTAAGTGAAGAAAACTATCTCAGGATATCACATTTGTGTGTGCTATTGATGAAAGAGGATAATGTTATGAAATTAGGAATGTGTGAACAGAGTGCCTATTTCCTGTGTGGGGCTCGAGGGCTCCCAGTGCGATAAGTCATAGGGAGTGCTTCTTTTAGGAGCAGAGGAACTTCACACACCCCGGCGGTGTCACGCTTCATCATCGGGCAGCTTCTCGTTGGGCCGGGACTGCAATGCCCAATGGGCTCTGCCAGGAGGCTCTTTGCCGGAGTTCTTTTCTTTTTTGCCAATGTGAAGTGTGAGGTTGGGTGGCTGGGTCTGAGTAGAATGGGAAAAGATGAATGTTACAAATAACTACAGGGATCTGTAGACTATTTTAATTAAAAAACATGAAATGAGTTAGTGATAGATATAATGGTCAATCCTAGCTACAGTTGGTGTGAGTCAAAGTCAACATGTTTCATGCCTGTTACTGTCCTGTAGGAGCATGGCATTTTGTCAGGACCAATTAACCTCTTTCTACTCAAACAGGTATGGACAGTTATATGTACAAAGCATCCCCTGTATACATTACATAGATATGTAGTTTATCGTCTGGGGTAGACCCAAAATGGTTGGACATGGGGCCCCAATTGGACTGTTCAGGGCGGACGCAATTGAGCAATCCGGGGGTCGGTAGTTGGTGGGTAGTTCGGGCTGCTGACCTACCCCTCGCTCTGCTAGTGCAGAGATGTAGCGATGGGTAGATCAACTACCGACCACTGGAATGCTCAATTGCGTCCTGCCTGACTGGTTCAATTGGGGCCTCACATCCAACCAAGGACTCCAATGAAGGACAAGGAGCCCTCCCTTCGACTAATCTGACTTGGAGACCTAGACCCCCCACATAGTAACTGCACACTCTTTGTTCTCACAACTGATTGAGGGGCGCATGTGCTGGACCTTAGATAGCTGCAGCCTCTCCTCCTTGGTATTGCTGAAATTAAGAATGGCACTCCAATAGTGAAAGAGGTGATGGCGTCTAGAAATGTAGAGCAAGTTATTGCAGAAGAGGTACAGGAAAGGCATAGTCAGGCCCTGTATACAAATGGAATTGTAGTACTGCTTGTAGTATTTGACAGCAATCCATTGATAGGCTAAGAAACATTCTGCAAATCTTTCCATGGCAAAGTTTAAAACATAAAATAAGTACTTTGCAAGGATTGAATCCTTACCAGGTACACACATTTGGAGGGACACTAGGTACCTTGTTTATCAAGGATAGTGTGGAAAAGCATTTTTCGTGATTTTAGGACATCAGCTGTACACCTCTCAACAATGCTAACTTTAGTTAGTAGGTTGTACTATGTTAACATTCCTGTGTTATGCTTAGGAAAAATGAATACAGCACATTTGCATGGTACTGTGGCACAGGTAGAAAGGTTTGAAATGATTTGCAGTTTAATTTCTTTTGTCCAGAACAGGACTCTACAGAAAATGAAGAATTGATAACAGGTGGAATTGCAGAACGGGACACAGGTATTATAGTTGATAGCTTCAAAGAAAAAATTACAAAATTTAACAAAGTGTTCCCTGTAAAACCAGAGTATGTTTGTATACTTTGATGACACACTCACTACAAGATTCAAACACAGATAGTTGACTTGTATTCAAATAGTGAAAAATAGAAATGAATGATAACTGGCAAAAGTTTGCTTTGTACTTTCTTGTAGAGGAATACTTTGTCTTGTACACACAGCAAGTTACATGTAAGGACTGTTACAATAATTTAGAGGATAATAAAATGCCAGCTAGAGCTGTGCATAGCGAGTCAGTACTGGTTCCTAATCCAGAACCACTTCAAGGTTTTAAATGTTTATGAGTCAATTCTTGTCCAAAGTATACATCCATTTCACGCTATAGTCTGTGTGGAACCAAAGACAGGCAATTACTACCAACAGAGCTGTAGAAATTTCTAAAAGGTGGAGTACTGTACTGGATTAGTAGTGTTTTCTCAAAATGTTCAAGAATTTTTAACAGTAATGCTAGGACTATTCGAGGAAGAGGATGTGAATATCAATGAATTATTTGGTTTAAGTTACAAATCAAACAATAATGGTGAACATTGTGAAGTCACCTGTAGCACTGAAATGAATTTGGAGCGATTCCTTTACTTGACGTTACCAGATTGTAAAGCTATGGCCTTTGAAAATTAAACCAAAAATGCCCATCAAGATATGACCTATCCAAACTGCAGATTAGAACTTAGGTTTACGTTGTTCAGACAAATGTATGGGAAATGTGTGATAATCATGCTATAATGATGCAGCATGGATGGTAGTAAATTTGAAACTGAATTACAAACTTTGTAGCTAGACAAATTTAAATTTCGAAAAGAAGTTTCACAACTATACCAAACATATTTCATAAAGGAGTTAATATAACCTCTACACACAGCCCACTATATTGAAGATGTCAAAGAAGTAGACAGAGTGCAATGACATAGAGATGTCATTCAAGTCAAGACTTCGTAAAAAGTTAACAAACGTATCTCAGCTATTTCTAGAACCGAAGTTCTAAGCACAATATAGCATAACACAATGTAGTATTGTTTTGAAATGTATATGAATTATGAGTTTCTGGAACATTATTCAACCTATTAGAAGTATTGTCTATAGTAAGTTGTTAGAAATGAAAGACTATTTTTAACTGCAGGAATTGAATTTATAAAACAGTACAGGACTTCATTCTGTTTCTGCAGATAAAAACTAAATGGAGGTACTATAAAACAATCAGCCTTAAGTTGCAACTAAGAAGTCTCTTTTCCACTTCACCATTGTATCTTGTTTTGGTTGCCATATGTTCAAAAATTCCTTTGTTTACTTTTTTTTACAGTGCTTGAACTGCTGCAATTAAAGAAGAATCAAAATTAAGAACTATGGTTTTTCACATGCCGGAACATTACATCCACAGACTGCTTCCCAGCTGTTACAATAGAGTTATAGTTCATGCAGAATGTAGCAAAACAATTTTAGTTCTTGTGTCATTTTACTGCATCTTCTCTGCACTTCAGGAGCAGTTGCAGGAGGTCTGGAGGCTGATGATCCCTCTCCTTTTTTTTCTGTGTAATTTTAAGTTGCTTCTTCTGGTATGTTTTCAAGTGGTACAACATGCTTGTTGTACCACATGAATATTTCTTTGCTATGCTCAAGATAATGTCTTCTCGCATATGCTGCATCCAAACAATTTAATTGATGTCTTTGATTTGCCAGATGGAATAGTGAAAACATTTCAAGCTATGTTTTGTTTTTTCATTTGTGGCTCTTCGTGGCCAGACTCTTCATGTTCAGCTGAGTCATGCTACTATTCAAGAACTTCAACCAGTTATATGTCTTTGTTTGGTCCTGCTGATTCAAATTTTTTTGTAGAAATTGTGAATAAAAGTTAAAAACAAGCACAATTTTTCAAATTATTTTGGGTCACAATGGGTAGCATGATGAATTTGAATTTGAATTTGAATTTAAAATACTTGTAGAGCGCAGCGTTCATCAGACGGTTTCTTGGCGCTTTGAAGGCATAGTAAGCAGGAGCGAAGCAATAGATGGATTACTGCGGGAAAGCCTGATTGAACAAAAAGGTTTTCAAGCCCTTACGGAAGAGGGAGTAGTGTTTGCTCGACCGCAGATGGTCGGGGAGGGAGTTCCAGAAGGTGGGTGCCAAAAATGAGAAATTGGCCCCTCCCCACTTTTTTCCCTTGTAGCGGGGTACCTGTGGAAGGGATTGAGAAGATGAGCGAAGCTCTCTGGCGGGGACATATTCCTTTATCAGGGAGATGATAAAGGCAGGGGCTGATCCCTGGCGTGTCTGGAAAACCATGCAGCCAGTTTTAAAGAGGGAACGTTCCCTGACAGGCAACCAGTGGAGCGCCTTCAGTAACGGAGTTGAGTGGTGGGAGTGGGGGAGGCCGTACACTAGCCGGGCCGCCTGGTTTTGCATCAGCTGGAGCTTTCGTAAACTGTAGGCTGGAATGCCATTGTACAGGGCATTGGCGTAATCCAGCCGGGAGATCACTAAGGCAGACATGATCAGCTTAAGTGCCAAGGGGGAAAAAAACGGGAGACAGTGCGAATAGTACGAAGAGTGAGAAAGCAGGAAGAGACGACAGAGCTAATTTGTGAGTGAAGGGTGAGGTGATGATTCATTTTGATGCCTAAGGTCTTAACTGTAGGAGAGGGAGTGGGAGGGGAACCTAAGGAAGAGGGCCAAAATAAAGAGTTCCAGGGACTGGAAGAGCTGCCAGTGAGAACCAACTCGGTTTTATCCGGGTTCAACTTCAGGTGGTTGTGGCTCATCCAGTCCCTGATGAAAATCATAATAGTCTGAAAGTTGGAGATAGAATGGGAAGAAGGAGAAAGGTTGAAGACGAGCTGGAGGTCATCCGCATAATTATATACGGTGACCTCCAGCTGATGGAGTGCGAAAATTAGAGGATAGATATAAAGATTGAACAAAAGAGGTGAAAGAGAGGAGCCCTGGGGAACACCACAAGTGATCTTCAGTGGAGTTGCCGTGAAATCCCCCAACCGGACAGCCTGGGTGCGATCCCTCAGGAAGGACGATAGCCAGACCAGGGCTGAGCCCCCGATTCCCGCCGATCTGATACGTGAAAGCAAGATGGAGTGGTCCACCGTATCAAAAGCGGCGGAGAGATCGAGGAGCACCAGGGCCTGGTGTTTATTTTGGTCCATGCCCTCCCTGAGGTTGTCCAGGACCGACACCACAATGGACTCAGTAGAGTGCCTAGGCCAAAAGCCCGCTTGACAAAGCGCCAGGCCCCCCGTTGCTTCCACGTGGGCACTGAGTACCAAAGTAACATGGCGCTCGAGCACCTTACCTAAGTAGGGCAGCAGGGAGATGGGGCGGTAGTTGACTGGGGCGGACGAATCTGCACCAGGCTTCTTTAAAATAGGCACTATTGTGGCAGATTTGAGAGCTGGAATCACAACCCCTTGAGCAAGGGAGCTATTAAGAAAAGTGATCGGGGGCTTAGTGCAGACGGAGTAAATCTGTTGAAGGATGCGGGCCGGACAGATATCGGCCGGGGAACCTGACTTTACCTTAGGAAGAGTTTCCAAAAATACTTCTTCAGTGAGAGGGGGAATTGAAGACAGATGACACTGGACTATGGGAGGGAGGGGATCAACAAAAGTAGAAGAGGGGGTGGGATGTTAGTCTTGATATTGGTGATTTTATCCAGGAAATAATAATTCAGTGTATCACATAGGGACTGGGTAGGAGGGGGTTTAGGGGTAGTCCTCTCAGAAAAGGCTAAATCGTGTACGATGGTAAAGATCTCCCTAGATTTATTCTCTGCCGCCAGGATTTTTGATGAGAAATAGGCAGTTTTGGCTCCTAGAATAGCTTTTTTATAATAGTGTGAGGCAATGGGTTTTCAGTAGGGGACAGTAGTCCCTTCTCCATTGCCTCTCAGCTCACCGGAGGGTCAGCTTTTTATCCTTTAAGTCTTCGCTGAACCACCGGTTGGACTTCTTAGGTCTTTTGGTTGAGATCCGACGTAAGGGAGCTACTAAATCCCAGCCTCCAGCGAGCCAGGTATCGATAGCAGTGGCTTGCAATGAGGAGGATAGGCCCTCCAGGTTAGGTGAGGAGTTCAAGAGAGAAGAGGATAGTGAGGGGAGGTCAACACGGTTCCAGTTCCGTGCCCAGGTGTTTTTTGCAAATGGAACCTTAGTTACAGGGTTGAGGTGGAGGGAAAACGAGATAAGAGCATGGTCAGACCATGGGCATGGGGACACAGATATGGATGAAATGGAATAGTTGAGAGACCAAACTTGGTCTAGCACATGTCCGTGTGTGTGTGTCGGAACTTGAATGTGGGGGATAAAATTCAAGGATTGGAGTGATTCTGTGAATTGCTTGGAGGATGTGCATTCAAGGGGATCTGTGAGCCAATAGTTAAAATCGCCTAGCACTAGGACTGAGGCATAATTAACCGCCAGTGTGGCGGTTGATGGCTGAATGAAAATTCTTTCCTTGGTATTTATGTTTAATTCTTGAGTTCCGATGTTGAAAGTTAGTTTTTGACACTGTTTTTTTGTCAAATGCATAACTATAACTTGCTCCCCCCACAATGCACTGGCATCGAAGGGGCACAAGTTATAGTTAGCTCAGCTAAATATTCACTGGAAAAAACAAAGGTTACAGGGACATTATAGTTAGACTGACATTTCACTCATACAAACCCAGGGAAAAATTCAGCTGTGAGATAACTATAAACTGTGCCCCCACACTGCACTGCTTATGACCTCAGATATTACAAAACTCATGACATGGTCAGTGACATTTCAAATTGCAGCACTGATTACATCATCCAGTGACTGGGAGTGTTTTTAAAAGATGAGTGTTAAATATATATACCAAGGTTTATTGGTAAATGAGTGGGTGAATGAGTGCCTGTATGAATGATTCAGTGTGTTGGAGTTCTGGACTTTTTGGTTCCGTCCAGAGGTGTCAGGGGACAACACCCAAAGACCCCGGAGTTCTATCTGTCTCGGTGCACGAATAAACAGAAACACGAGCTTCTCGATGGTGGCGTCAAAGACCAAAGGTTTATTACTGCAGGGACACAGAAGTCACAGAAACTACACACGGGCAGTATCTAGGAGCCTGTTCGATTTGTACAAAAGTGGTTGCTCCTTATATACTAAAATTTGAGCTTGAGGCAAATTCTTTACATGTAATACATTCCCAAACCTTTGTGTCTAAACAATAAATATTTGGCGTTGCACAGGAATCGTCGACAATATCTGATGTCAAAACATTACGAATGAAGGGTTCCCACTTTTCCATCATAATCTCATGTCAACTTTTCATTCAAGACCCGGACCGCCTCATCGTAAATTTCGTTACCTCCCCCTAATAAAGGCCCAGAAGGAAAGGAGCTGAGCCAGGTGCAGAAGATAGAAAAGTAGGATAAGGGATGTTTGTGGGTCATAAATGGGCAAGGCTACCAGCTTCGGCCGCCTAATCATGATCAGACCAACGAACACGAGAGCCAGTATAGCAGGACTGGCCTCGGGCAGAGGCGGCAGCCTTTGTCGAGTCATGCAGCTACAGCGTGTTCTGTTCTAAGGTGCACGTGTCACTAGAGAGGTGAATCTCCGGCTAAGCCTACGTGTCCTTAATTGAAATGGAGAAATCAGAGGTTATTGCGTATGTGAGGGCAAGAAACACAAAATGGCTGCCATGATCTAAGATGGATGCCATGGGTAGATCGGAAATGTGTTTGTAACAGGAGTACTCTTGCTCGTAGTATAGCGAAAACACCAGGATATGCTAAATGGATCATTTGCGGTTCGCTGATACCAATATTATGTATTTACGACAATATTAAAAACACGGGTTCAAATCGTCACGGAACCTCAGACCCTCCTTTTGCCCTTACATAGGCAATTACTCAGTCTATGTCAGAGTCTAACTCTATGCTTATCAGGTCAGTGACATGCTGTTGTATCATCATCCTTTCTCGTGCCTTTTCTCCAAACGCAGGTGGTTTTCTAAGACAGGTTGCAGTACAGAGACTACACAAAGCGGGACCACACTGGATAATCAGGCAACATGAGAACAGGAATACTAAGATGACACCAATGACCATCAGAACCTTCCATCCCCACGCTGATATCAGAGTCCACAACCACTCCATGAAGGACCAGTTTCCCTTGTCTACGTGTATAGAGTCGGAAATCTTGTGTAGCTTAGAGATCGCCTCATAGACAGTTGGAGCATTATTGTGAATAAAAACACAGCAGCTCGATTGGATCATTCTGCATACCCCACCTCGATCTGCAAGTATTACGTCTAGAACCATACGGTTCTGCAACGTCATGAGTCTATCCGCCTGAAGCTCAGCTGTCAAATTGCTAAGGGCACCAGCAGTTTCGGTAATAGTAGATTCAACTACCCGTGTTAGCTGACGTATGTTTCTACTATTGGCCATAGGCCCCCAGAACGGAAGGAAACCTTTGAAGAAGTCTCCAGCTTCCTGACCAGCGGTGTCTTCCTTGCTGAAAACACCTCTTGCTACTCTTGTCTTGTGATAGTCAGATGAAGCAGTGTATGTCGGAGGCAACAATCGAGCAATATAACATGAACCTGAAAAGTCATCAGGCAACCATGTATACGCTCTGTCCTGACAGATGAAGTAGGTACCCCTAGCAGTAAGGAAGGCAGGGGAAGAGTTAGACGGAAACACATAAGTCTCAACGCACTCACTCCTCCCTAGCTGAGCTCTCGGATTTCTCCCGTTACCTTGCAAACAGACCTGACCTCGGTGAGGCACGACCCAGATTGGAGTGGAGCTTTTACGCTTGCTTTCTCCCAAACTAAGGCAATACTCTGAAGAATTCCAACTCAAATATACTCGTAATTCATCTCTAGGGTAAGATGGAGTATTATTGACGTCCTTGATCATGTCAATAATTCCCTGGACTAAAGCTTTGTTGGCCGAGTTATATTTCGTGGAGCGTGGTGGACGCGGAGGATAGGTTTCAAGGGCATAAGCAAAGATGGTCTGAAAGGCCTGAAATGATCCATTATAGCTGAAAGGCAAAACCAGATAGGGAATGCCTTTATCCATAGTGTGGGGTATCAAGCCACACACCCAGCAGTCTGTAGTGTTAACTACCAGTTGGTGTTGGTGCAAGAGCTGTACGAACGTTTTATTAATAAATTCTGAGCGTCGAGCTTGCTCATGTTCAGGAAACGAGTGAAAAGAGTGCATAGGAGAAACAGTAGAGGTAGAAGGGTCAAGGGGAGGTACTGTCGTTACTGGCACAAAGATTAAATTTATACTAAAAACGATTCCACCCACCAACGTTATTAAAACAATTAAAAATGTAATAGCACATTGCATCAGAAAACATTTACTATGAAGAATTCTGTAAAGTCTGTTTCTGCGAACATAAATCACATTTTCTCGTTGCAGCGCAGGAAGCTCCATCTTCTACAATCCGCTCGCGACCACTGATGATGTGTACGTAGATGAAAATGCCTCTATTAGCCCTGGGAGTTCCCAGAACCAACAGAAAGATCGACCTTGTGTCTGACCCCCGCAGATTCAACTAGGCACACAGCCACGACCCTACGGCTACCCAGACGGCAAGGCAATTTAAAAAAAAACAATAAAACAATAGCAAACTTCCTGGCTGATGGCAAAAGTTCAAAATTCAAATATCACAATAGGCAGTTTCCTGCTTTATTTGTCCATATTACGAGATCGTAAATTGTATCTTAGTTTTGCAGGAACTGTTTGATCGGAAAATAGTGTATCATTAGTAGATGTTGCAGTGTTCAGGTTCGCAGATGACAGAGTTTCTTCTGATGCAGAGGACAAATGTTCAGAGTTCAAAGGAGTAGTTTCAGGAGGAGAGTCAGAGTTCGAAGTGTCAGTTATCAATTCAGCATCGCTAAAAGGGACAAACTTGGGTGTTTGCTCGAATTCAGAGGCACCAATTCCCTTCTTAACCCAGTCGTCATAAGGTAGTGGCAGGGGTACACGTTTGACGTGTGTTGCATGGATCCAATGCATGCGACCAGCCACACGAACAGCAGTTCTCGTCGCCAATAACACCTGGAAGGGGCCAACAAATCTGGGCTGAAGGTTCTTCGTCCTCGCAAAGTTTCTCACCACAACGTGGTCACCTGGTTTCAGCTGATGACCTGGACTCTCCGGTGGCTTTGGCAATGCATCGAAAACCTGTTGGTGAATAAGACTCAATTTAGCAGTCAAGTCGTAAAGGTAGTCAATCAACATTGGATATTCCAGAGAACAAAATTCCTTTGGCCTTGGCACTCCCCAAATATTAGCGGGACGACCAAAGACAATCTCATATGGACTAAGCCCTACTCTAGAATGTACAGTCGCTCTCGTGGATAACAAAGCCAAGGGTAGTGCGTCTGGCCAGGATAAACCCGTGGATGCCTGTATTTTAGCTAGTTTTAGTTTGAGGGTGCCATTGTAACCCTCAACTAAACCAGCAGACTGGGGATGGTTTGCACTGTGGAATTTTTGTTTAATGCCCAAACCGGCACACACACTCTGCATAACTTTCCCTATAAACTCACTTCCGTTATCTGACCATACAATCCGTGGCATTCCGTATCTAGGGAAATATTCTTTGAGAAGAATTTTGGCAGTTGATAGGGCAGTATTGTCCTTTAGTGGATATGCTTCGATCCATCTGGAAAATGCACAGACTACCACCAGGACGTATTTTAGATTGTTACAACGATCCATGTGTATAAAATCTAGCTGAATTACTTCAAAGGGGCAGGAAGGAGGAGCGAAACGACCAGCAGGAGTTGGGATTCCCTTGCCAGGATTATGCATCAGGCATACCATACAATTTTTTACCACTCTCTCTGCACATTTACTAATCCCATCATTCTTCCAGACTGGAGCCAACATCTTACAGATCCCTTTAGAACTTATATGTGCTACTCCATGTGCCATTGTCACCACTGCAAGCACATACGCATCAGGCAACATCCATCGCTGTTGTTCCAACAAATCAATCCAACACCCACTCGAATCCAATTTGCCCGTACTTTCTTTCCATGCACGCTTTTACTCCTCAGTTGCCTCTTTCTGAATCTCTTTCACACTTTCCACTGTATCCTCACACATTCCAGACTCGGAAATCCATCTTGCAGACGTAGCAACATACATTCTACTCATCATATCTCTAGCTGTTTGTTTAGCGGTCTCATCAGCAAAAGCATTCCCACGACCAACATCATCCGTAATTGCTTTATGAGCACTGCATTTCACAATTGCAACTTCAGTCGGCAAGGTTAGAGATTCCAACAAGTCGTTAACTAGCTGACCATGTTGAATCTTAGTCCCATGGGACGTAATGAAACCTCTTTCTTTCCACAAACGGCCAAAACTATGGGCCACGCCAAACGCATACTGACTATCTGTGAACACATTCACTCTCTTTCCCTTAGCTAAAACACATGCTCTCGTTAGAGCGATTAATTCTGCAGCTTGGGCAGAATTCTGACTCACTCTTGCAGTCTCCACAATCGTTCTCAAAGTCGTTACTGCATAAGCAGCAGTCACATCACCATTCTCCAATTTAAAGCATGACCCATCAACATACAACGTGCCATCTGGATCTGACAATGGAGTGTCTTTTAAATCAATTCGTCCTTTCGTCTCCTCCTCGGTTCTGAAACAACAGTCATGGGGTTCAGAATCACTCGACTCTTGATTAGTCGGCAACAATGTTGCTGGATTCAATACATTGCATCTTTTGATTTGAATATGACTCGCTAGCAGTGTCAGCTCGTAGCCAGATAATCTCGCACTGGTAAGGTGTTGCGTCTTGGTTCTGTTCATGAGTGTATCCACAGCATGAGGAACCATAACCACTAGCATGTTGTTCATCACTAAACCAGCAGATTGTCGAATGGAAGCCCCAGCTGCCGCTGTAGCTCTCAAACAACTAGGTAACGCTCTAGCTACCGGATCTAATGTTGATGAAAAATACGCACAAGGGCGTTGTTTATCACCAAATTTCTGTGTCAGAACACTCAACGCGCAACCTTCTTTTTCGTGAACATAGAGCGTGAATGGCTTACTGTAGTCAGGTGTACCCAATACAGGAGCTGAACACAATCCTTTTCGTAACTCAGAAAAACTCTCCTGACATTCAGCAGACCATGGCACCGGACTCGGAACACCTTTCCCAGTCAAAGCTACCAATGGTTTTGCTAAAAGAGAAAAATTTGGGATCCACTGCCTACAGTGCGAGGTAATACCTAAAAAGGCACGTACTTCTCTTTGTGTGCGGGGAACACTCATCTGCGTAATTGCTTTTATTCTCTCTGGGGTCAACTTCCTTCCCTCCTTTGACAAGAGATGACCTAGGTAGGTCACTTCTTGGCAGCAGTATTGCATTTTCGAAGGTGACACCTTGTGATTCAAATTGGACAAATGATGCAATAACGAAATCGTAGCTACTTTGCAAGTTTCTTTGTCATCGTCAGCCACTAGAAGGTCATCTACATACTGCACTAGAGCAGAACCAGGAGGAAGTACAAAGGAATCTAACTGACTTTTTAATGCTTGACTGTAAATGGATGGACTCTCACAATAGCCTTGTGGAGCGCATTTAAACCTGAAGTTTCGACCTCCTAGACAGAAGCCGAAAATATCTCTGCTTTCCTCGGCTATCGGAATGCTGAAAAAGGCATTTTTCAGGTCGATGACTGAGAACCATGTAGCTGTTGCAGGAATCAGTGTTAACAATGCAGTAATATCTGGAACCACAGGAAACTGTGGAACCACAATTTTATTAACCTCTCTGAGATCGATAACAAATCTATATACTGGAGGTTTTGAAGGATCAGTACGTTTCAAAATTGGCAATACAGGACTGTTACAGACATTTCCTCTAGTCTCTTCAACCACACCTTTCTTAATCAAATCTTGTACAATCAATACAAGTGCACGTTCACCTTCACTAGAAATCTTGTATTGAGGAATTCGTGGAAATTTGACATTTGCTTTCAAAGTAACTACATATGGTGGTATTTCCAAAAGGCCTACATCATTAGGACCAGTCGCCCAAAGAGTATCAGGGAGTGAACGCAGCTCTGGCGGGAGTGCATTCATTGACAAGTACATCGGAGAGGTGATTCTTTTACCCAACGTAAGCTGTACTCCTTCCGGAGAACAGTACAATGTCGCATATAGGCGTTTTAACAAGTCTAAACCAAGCAGATTTTCATTACAACCTGTCGTCAAAATCAGGGGTGCTTTCAATTGACATGGTCCAACAGAAATAGACAAAGGACCAGATACGGGATTGTAAACAGGGGCGCCTGAAAAACCTACAGAAATATTTGTTAAGCCGGACAAAGGTGCGCCAGGGAGTTTCGCATGCATGATCGAACTTTTTGCGGCACCAGTATCCAACAGAAACGGTTCGACTACACCTGATGTTGCTACTGCGACATAAGGCCCACTCTGATCTACTGGAACTGATGCTACTCCCTCTCTCTGTCCATGGCTGTCCTAGTACTCATTTTGTTGAAATCCCTCAACGTTTTCACAATAATCTTCAACATGATACTGTTGCGACCTATTCTGTTGAGCAGACTGTCCATTACGCTGATCAAAGTGATTGGAAGGGCGATCATTTGTTTGCGGAGGCATAGTACCTCGTCCTCGACCTCTAGAATTTTGCACAAAACCACCACGACTTCTCTGGGCTGCTGCAGCATTATTTTGCGCTAAGACTGGACACTCATTCTTATAATGACCCTCTTTCTTACAGTACGCACATTGATTCCACTGGTATTGCGGTCTCTGAGAACCATAATCTGTCCTTTGATATGACCCTTGCTGTGTATTATTCTGATTCATGCGAGGAGGATATGCTTGTTGCAAAAGAACTTTAGTCTTTAAATCTTTCGTTTTCTTATCTGATTTCTCTTTCTCCTCTTTATCCCTGTTTTCATAATACTGTGCAGTTGCAAGTATTTGTGCAGTTGTAAAGACAGCCCACGCACTCTCGGAATCTTTCAATTTGTTACAGAGCTCTGGTAGCAAATTGTGTACAAATTTATCGACAAACAATCTCTGTCCTCCTTCTGTGCTCATATCCTGACCACTATGATCTACAAAAGTCTCTTCAAACCTCGTGAAAAAGTCGGAGACACTTTCGTCTTTCTTTTGCCTGCATGCGGACAACTTGTCCCAGTTAACACGCAGTGCTGGCATCAGAGTTTTCATTAAGTCAATTATCCTACCTGGAAGATTAGCAATTAGAGGTTTGGGTTTGGAACCACCTATTTGCTGACCATCCGCCGCTATGATAGCTGCCCAATCACCACCTAGGGCAACTGGATGATTCTCTTTACGAATTTTAGCCCAAATTGGTTGTGGAACTACATTCCCAAATAACATGTCAATGTCCGCTAGATTCATCACACAAGCTTCAACTGTCTGTGCTAACTCCTTATAATATCCAGCAGGATTCTTACGCGGATCTGGCAAGGCCTGCTTCACTGCTAACACTTCGGCTCGCTTCCATGGAATATGTATCCATACTCTCTGGAATTGCGCCGGAGCGGCTGCAATACCATTAATGGCATCAGCTTGCACAGCTTCGCGCCAAATTGGAGGAACTTCCCTCATTGGATATTGGCGAGTCTGCTTCGTACTACTTTTCTCTAAGTCTCTCTGTGAACGAAGTGATGGATCATTTCTATAACTTAAAATCAGTTCCATCGCTTCTTTTATATTTGGACCTACTATCATTCCTGCAGCAAACTCTTTCTGTACCTTAATTAAGTCTTCTAAATTCGATTCAGAGTCATCTTCTTCTAGTTCCTCACGTAAAAGAGAGCACATCTCGTCGAAGACATATCGTTGCGTTGGTTCATTCCATTGCATAAATGTATCTAGTACATCTCTCGTACTGTATCTCCTACTTTTCGAAATCCATCTGAGAGCCGTGGAATCTAATATTCTCCGTTCCTCGGTACTTGGAAGCAGACTACGTCTCTGTACAGAGTCAGAAGTAGGTGTCTTAATTAAAGATTTATAGAAAGGAGACAGAATATTAGAGACAGAATCAGTGATTCTTCAACGAACAGTAAGCGGAGTCATAATGCTAGCAGATGTAGAAAACACAGTAGCAGTAGGAACAGATAGACCAGAAACAGTAGGAGTATCAGATAAGATAGCTGGTGAAACAGTAGGTGTAAGTGATATAGGTATAGGCAAAGAAGCCGGCAACCCAGGAAGAGGAGGTGCCGAAGGAATATTCACATTAATTATAGGAGGTACAGGAGCTTGATTCTGAGGGACAGGAGCAGGAATACCAGGTTGTCCAGCAACCGGCAATTGAACATTCGGTACAGGCAGAGCCGTAGCACCTTGTGCATACGGTGGAGGTGACTGTAACAAGTAAGACAACAGAGGATCATTTTCAGCGTCTTCTACTATCTTAGTTGTTTTCGATGGCAAGGCAGGATAGCACTTGTCGATCGCTAAATTATGCTCTCTAATGGCCACCTCTACGGCCTTCTCAGACTCGTTGACTTGCAGCTGCTTAACAGCCTGTTCTAAAGTCAACTCTTGCTCTTTCTGTTCTTTCTTCAACCTTTTAATTTCTCTCTGTTTGGATTCTTTTCACCAGTAACGGAAAGAATCAAACATTGCCGGCCGGGCTTTCTTCCTAAACAATTTCGCTTCTAAATTATCAAGGATTTCGGGTTCAAAACTACCATGCAGTGGCCAACTAAGGACACCATCCTTTTCTGTATAGCGGACCCACACCTTATTATAAGATATAGGACCCACACCATGCTTACAATACAGATCATATAGAGGAGTCCCAATCGGAGGAACCAGACACGAGTCCTCCAACCGTGAATCACTGTTGCAACCAAAACACGACAACATACAATTTTTCCGACTTACCATTTTGCAATCCGGAACACAGAACGAACAAAACACAAACAGAAATGTGCACTCGAACCAAGAACTTAGGCCTACCAAAAACGAACTAATGTATCAATACCCAAAACTGAACCAAGAGATTATCGTAACTAGAACAACCAGTGATAATCTTACGAAACCAAACCAAACCAAGAACAAAAAGGATTTTAACAACCCTTACAAAGTAACCAACTAGCAACCACTAAATACTTAACTGAGGCACTGAAGACGTCACCAAGGAGAAACCCGTCACGTTTCGCCGTACTAAGGACTGCACCTCGGGTCCAAGACAGGGCGACGGTCGAGGCAACGGACCACTGCAGCCGTCCTGAACGGGAACCCTCGTGGAAGAGAACGTCGGGCCACTTTTGCGATATGCCGGGATCGATGAAGTGGGGCGCCTCCCTCAGGAATCTTCACACGAAGCTTCTCGAACTCTTCAGGCTTTTGGACCGGTACCGAATGACGTCGCCCCACGTTGGGCGCCAATTGGAGTTCTGGACTTTTTGGTTCCGTCCAGAGGTGTCAGGGGACAACACCCAAAGACCCCGGAGTTCTACCTGTCTCGGTGCACGAATAAACAGAAACACGGGCTTCTCGATGGTGGCGTCAAAGACCAAAGGTTTATTACTGCAGGGACACAGAAGTCACAGAAACTACACACGGGCTGTATCTAGGAGCCTGTTCGATTTGTACAAAAGTGGTTGCTCCTTATATACTAAAATTTGAGCTTGAGGCAAATTCTTTACATGTAATACATTCCCAAACCTTTGTGTCTAAACAATAAATATTTGGCGTTGCACAGGAATCGTCAACAATATCTGATGTCAAAACATTACGAACGAGGGGTTCCCACTTTTCCATCATAATCTCATGTCAACTTTTCATTCAAGACCCGGACCGCCTCATCGTAAATTTCGTTACCTCCCCCTAATAAAGGCCCAGAAGGAAAGGAGCAGAGCCAGGTGCAGAAGATAGAAAAGTAGGATAAGGGATGTTTGTGGGTCGTAAATGGGCAAGGCTACCAGCTTCGGCCGCCTAATCATGATCAGACCAACGAACACGAGAGCCAGTATAGCAGGACTGGCCTCAGGCAGAGGAGGCAGCCTTTGTCGAGTCATGCAGCTACAGCGTGTTCTGTTCTAAGGTGCACGTGTCACTAGAGAGGTGAATCTCCGGCTAAGCCTACGTGTCCTTAATTGAAATGGAGAAATCAGAGGTTATTGCGTATGTGAGGGCAAGAAACACAAAATGGCTGCCATGATCTAAGATGGATGCCATGGGTAGATCGGAAATGTGTTTGTAACAGGAGTACTCTTGCTCGTAGTATAGCGAAAACACCAGGATATGCTAAATGGATCATTTGCGGTTCGCTGATACCAATATTATGTATTTACGACAATATTAAAAACACGGGTTCAAATCGTCACGGAACCTCAGAGTGACTGATTGTTTAAGTTAGTGATGAGATGTCTCAGCGAATGTATGGGTGACTAACTAGGTTATATGAATGTCAAGCAGTTTGTCAATAGGTGTCTAAGAGGTTGTATATATTGGTCAGTGGGTAAGTGAGTGGCTGTATGAGTGAGTGATTGGTTGTTTAAGTACCTGTATTGGTGTATAAGTGCCTCTGTGGGAGGGTGAGGCTGTGTGTGACTGCCTGCATGGATGAGTGAGTGGGTGATCCAGTGGCTGTATGGGTTAGTAAGTGTATCTGAGAGATGTTGTATGGGTGACCGAGTGTGTATATGACTGTCTCAGTGTCTTAATGGATGAGCCAGTGGTATATGGGTCAGTAATTGCATATGCAAAAGATAGTATAGGTGAGTGCTGAAGTATATGAGTGACTGTATGTATGAGTGAGCGAATTGGAGAGTGGCTATATGGGTGAATATGCTTGTGTCAGTGACTATATAGGTGAGTGATTATGTATTAATACCTGTAAGAATAAGTGAGTGTGTGTGTGTATAACTGTATAAGTGAGTAGGTGGCTATGTGATTGACTCTATGGGTGAGTGGGTAGGTAATTGAGTAGCTCTTTGGGTGACTGGCAGTGTGTGAGTGGCTATATGGGTGTATGAGTGGATATATGAGTGGCTGTATTCCCGGGTTAGTTGGGTTATAAATGGCAGTATGGGTGACTGAGTGAATGTGTGTGTAAACCTATGAATCAGTGAGTGGGTATGTAAGTACTGCTATGGGTATATCAATGGTTTTAGGAATGATAGTATAGAAGTTGGTGTGGGTGTATAAAAGGTTATATTGGGGTGTGAGTGGGTACATCAGAGATTCTGTTGATGATATTATCAGTGATGACATCAGTAATGTCACTGACCATGTCATGAGTGATGCAATATGTAAGGTCATAAGCAGTAAATTGTGGAGGAACAAATTATTGTTAGCTTAACTACCTATAACTTTTGAATTTCTATGGTTTTGTTATAACATCGATGTAACCTTTGGTACTTTCAATTACTTTCTAAGGTTTAGTTTAATACTGTTTCCTAACTATAACATAACTGCAACCTTTGTTTTTTCAGTGAATTTACATGGGTTTTCAAAAGCTAATTCCTAACTATGACGTCCTTGTAGCCTTTCGTTTTTCAGTGAATTTCTAAGGGTTTTTAGTTCTATTTCATGACTATAACATCCCTGTATTTCTTTTCTATAATTAGATATTGAGCATTACATCTGCACAGTGCACCACTTCTTTTTGTATTTGCCATCTGTCTATTTAAAAAGGGCATTAATTATCCTATTTCAAGATTTTTATTTAATTAAAAAAATCATGTCATGATTGCCAAGGACACACCACAAATACTGCATATATATATATATATATATATATATATATATATATATATATATATATATATATATATATATATATATATATTCCACCAAACAGCCCTGAATTACAGCTATTCCACCGCAATATGCTCAGGTACAGACCAAACAGGCGCGATAGGATCCGTCAATCAATGCTTTATTTCTCCGCTTGTCTCCAGCATGATGTGTTTCCACTGCGTCACCACAGCCTTGATCACATATATATATATATATATATATATATATATTACCTACTGGCTGTCGCCAGTAGGTAGTTAGAGTTAGGACCTAGGTACCTTAGGAAAATGGCAAAATTCTATTTCCAATAACTTTGGCGCCCATTGACGAATCTTCACTAAATTTTCAAAACTAAATCTTTGTTGATGTCAGTTCCTATGTTGAAAGTTTGGAGGCGATTCGTCAAGGGGGAGAAGGGGGAGGCCTAGAGAAAAGGAGGGTCCCAAAACGTGTTTTCTCCATGTTAATTGCCATAGGAAAGTTTAGACAAGGCTACAGGTCGAACGGGTTAACGGAATTACCCTATATTTGGCAGGGAGGAGGCTCATGATGTAGAAAGGATGCTTTTGTTCATTTGGTGTAAATCCATTCAGTAGTTTTTGAGAAATGTCAAAATTTACAGATATTGATATTTGGGAATTCTGCCATCTGATTGGCTGAAGCATTACAAGCAGGCGCTTGCTGCTTATTGGCTGGTATGGTGTTGCAACTAGGAAGTGTTGGCCGCCATTTTGTGATTTTGTTGAAGCGAGTCAGGGGAAAAAAGGGCAAAAAAAGAAGGAAAGGAGGGTAGGATCACTGTAAGTGAGGTGTTATTCAGAGTGACATGCTGCTGATATAATATGGTGCTACACTCGGGTATGAAGCTGAGAGTCTAAACTATGAGGTCATTGCTGTAAAGTGATGTGGTCTGGTGTTTGTAGCATACGTGTGCAAGTAGCGTTAGTAGGCGTTCATACCATAAAGGGAGTGGGAAGCGAACTACTGATCGCTACAGTGTGTTTGTAGCATACCAGAAGCGGGAAGCAAAGTAGTTACGCCTACCGGTGTGAAGACTTGGGAATGAAACCGAGGGGAATGCTGTAAAATGATAGGCTCTGGGCGCTGTAGTATATGTGTGCAAGTAGTGTTAGTAGGTATTCATACCATACAGGGAGTGGGAAGCAAACTACTGACCGGTGCCATGCATTTATACCATACCGGAAGTGGGAATCAAAGTACTGGTGACATTCCATGGGTATACAACATTGTTGTTAAATTAATACCTTTCTTTGTGATCTCTATAGTTCACTCAATGTGTATGTAAGGGGCTGCATGAATTGCCTCTTAGATATGTTAGTGAGTACTGGATCATATATGTGTGTGTGAAATGACCTGTTTTAGTGAGGGAGCAGCAGGATAGGAGGACAGTGAGCTGTCCTCAGCTGCAAGTAAACTGAGAGAAGGGGCGTCGAAAACTGACCAGCCTCTGGCAAGAATTGAAGTATGAAGTCTGCTCTGCGCTACTGCCAGCCCCAGAGACAGTGCACCATGTGACCTGACCTGATCGTGAACATAGCTCATGCCCCTGCACTCCTCTCAGCTCAGCAGCTCCAGTGATGACCATGCATTGGATTTTTGATTATGTATGTCTGTAAATGGGTGATAACACCTTAGGTTAGTATAGAATGGTGTAAAATGGTAATAGCCATTCAACAGGCTTGAGGGAAGATTGTGACATGTCAGACAGTGGGAGGAGGATGGCTCGACTGGCATTTTTATGGGTATAATTTTAGATCATGCACCAACTGCTCCCTGCACAAGTTTAATTGGCACAGTTTACTGAAACTGGACATGTTGAAATTCCATAGGTAACTTACGTGAAAATGTTGGCGTGCATTTATATCTTTATATCGTAATTAGCATGTTCGTTGTGTATTTGTATCTACAAATCAGCCCTAAAAGTCTTTGAACAGTGTTATATGTTCCACTGTGTTGCACGTGTAATTTGGTGTTTTATTTTCACAGGCATTGAGAAAGTAAAAAATGAGAGTCATAGACGCATAGTTTGTTAAAATATGGTGGATTCCCCCTCCCAAACAGACATTTAGTTTTTTGTTGCACAGTAGAAGCCAAACTGATCCATTTCAACATTTGACTTAGTGGTGATTATTTTCTTGTTGATTTATTTACACTTACATATCTCTATCTTTAGGCCACACCAAAGCAACATCTACTGGGACTGCTCCAAGCTGTTATGGTGAGTGTTTTTTCTGCTCTCATAGAAATGTAATGAAAATGTTAGTAGTCTCTGAAAATGTAAGAGCTTGGGAGTGGTCCCTTTGCAATGTTCAGCTTTCCGAGCCCCTGCATCTCAGATTATCATGACTATTAGAAGTGTTAGCTATGTGTGCTGCTCTTGTGGGCTGGAACAGGATTCTCTTTTCTGAGGGTGCTGTTAGCCTGTCACCTATTTTCTTGACAGGGACATTTTCACTGCTTTGCAGTTCCTCGGCTCAGATTTTGATGTGGGGCATGAGAACTACTCATGCCCTCTATGTAAATGTTTTTGTACTTGTAAATGTTTTTGTACTTGTATAGCATAGCGCACAGCAACCCGCAGTGGGTTTCCCGGCGCTTGTACGAATACCACGAGGGAACCCTTCCTGGCTTTCCCTGTGAAGTGTCCACTCCTGGGCACCCCCATGGTGCAGACCAGGCATCCCCCGCGTTTTGGGGGCCGTTGTGGAGACTAAGCAAGCTATTGCCCAGAGTTGCAGCGTGGGAACCATGATCAGAATAGGCACTGAGGCGAGAATATCCGGTCAGGGGAATTAATGAGCCCGAGACCCGCCGAGGCTCTATGCACTAATAACTTTATCTTATACCCACAGATTTTGATGTGTGACGCTCAAGGTTTTTCAGGCTGGGTCGTAACTTTAGGATTCCAACTGTGAAACTCTCACTTTTCAGCATGTAATGCAGGACTGTGCACTAAATTCAACATTTTGCCAAGCCCATCCCCATGGACCTTTATACAACCCTTTCAATTGCAACCAAAGTGTCTATACTGGAGTAACATTTATTTTTCCTGAGTTACATCTCATCACTTAGACAGTATTGCCTAACAAATGCAATCTGTGATAAAGTTAGGATTCACCTTGTTCACATGAAAGGAGTTTTACTTTATCTGTTTTTGGTGCATCATACTGTGTGTGAGGTGCACCCCCAATCTTTATCTCTCCAGACTAACCTTTTTAGGTCTTGCATATATAGAATGAAAGAAGTTGCCAAATGGATGAAACAAAGCCGTCTGAAACTGAACTCGGACAAAACAGAAGTCCTCATCTTAGGTACATCCCCCTCTGCATGGGACGACTCCTGGTGGCCGGAAGCCCTTGGAAAAGCACCCATCCCGACAGACCACGCACGAAACCTGGGCGTCATCCTGGATTCTTCACTCTCAATGAACAGACAAGTCAGCGCCGTTTCCTCATCCTGCTTCAACATTCTTCGCATGCTCAGGAAAACATTTCGCTGGATCCCCACCGAAACAAGGAAAACAGTCACCCATGCTCTAGTCACGAGCCGTCTGGACTACGGAAACACCCTCTACGCATGTACGTCCGCTAAACTCCAGAAGAACCTCCAACAAATCCAAAACGCCTCAGCCAGGATCATATTAGACATCCCGCGCAACGAACACATCTCTGGCCACCTGAAAGACCTCCACTGGCTACCCGTCAATAGTAGAATCACCTTCCGACTGCTAACCCACGCACACAAATCACTCTACGACATCGGACCAGAATGCCTCAACTCACGACTTTCCTTCTACACCCCCTCCCGCCAACTTCGCTCTTCCAGCCAAGCCCTCGCCACTGTACCTCGCATCAACAAGACCACCATGGGAGGCAGATCATTCTCTTACCTGGCTGCTAAAACATGGAACTCACTCCCCGCTTACCTTCGCCTCACCCAGAACCACCTAGCATTCAGAAAGCAACTTAACACGTGGATATTTGACAAGTAATCCCCCTCCCATTTCTAAGCGCCTTGAGACCCTCTGGGTAGGTAGTGCGCTATATAAATTCTCTGACTTGACTTGACTATGCAGAGGGGAAAGCAGCGACACATGCAAATAATAGTGAATAGAGAGGATGGACAAAGGCTATATGCAAGTGATAATTTACACGTAGCAGACAGAAGGGCTTCTAGTATGTTAGTGTCAAACAGCGGAGACGGAAGGCCTTACGTCTTATGCAGTGATTGAAGAAGGGTGTGTTTACATGTTAGTGCACACAATGGATGAGAAAATAGCCCAAAGAATTTGTTGGTGCACACAGGAAAAGGAATCGCTCATGTGCCTCGTACTACCATACAGAGGAAGTAGAAGGGGTGACACACAAACAACTGCACACTTAAATCCAAATTATGAGATATCCACTGTCTATTGCAATAATTACATCACATCTGATAAAACCTGAGTTGTTTGATATTTATCGGGTGCCATCATGAGCTTTTGGGAATCAAAATGAAGATTTTGGTACATACTGCAACAAAAACCTCATCTTCCATTACATAGTGGGCTTTTTTCTCCCAATACATACTGCCATATTGGGCCTGCTGATATTTATCACAGATCTCATAATTGTGATATGTGTGGTTAAAGGAGTTACCACAAAGGACTGCTTGTAATGAGGGCCCTAGGAGAAAGAAGTGAGGAAGTGAAGTGCCACATACAGGCAAACGCTATGTAACACAATCCATCTCTTGGTGCAGTTTGTAAGGATGCATGTCTGTGGATGAATCACAAGGAACAGGGGCCTTTGAGACACTCATAAAATACAAAAGGCTTTTAGAGCAGGAGTCTATTTGAAAGGGGCTAGCACTGCAACACTGGATTTCAAGACAAAATATCAACCACAAATATATTGTGCTTCAGAAATATCATACTGTGATATATTTGGATATGTGGGTGGGGGTTTGTAATATATAACACAGTGTATTTAGTATGAGATAGGTTTTTCTTTTTATTGTTGATATCTTTCCAGTACAACTTCTTCTCCTTTTATATAAAGGCTCTTCCATTTTCTATTTTTTTTGGTGCAATTTGGGGATGTGTGACTAGTAGTACTTTAAATCATTAAATTATGTTTTTTCTTCACATGCTGGAAACCGTACTCATGAGAACACTTGGAAGGTGTCTGTGATGAAGGTGAAGAAGATGAATATTCACGTCACGCTGAAAAGACTGTTGGCTGTTGCCGAAGAAACATCATTCAGGTAAGTCGGTGACTAGAAGGTGTGCCAAATCTGTGGCCCTCCTGGGAAGCATCTTGGTATACGCTCTAGGAATCCGGATCTAGTTTTTACTCTTTCAACAAGAGGAGCACAGGGTCAGGTTATACACATACTACTTTTTCCCTCCTAAGTGGACCAGGAACTTCAACAATAGTCAAAGACACGTTTAGCTTAGGGACAGCTTGTTGGTTCAAGGCAACCTGCCTCTCGCTTTGTATCTCCTCGCTCTGCCATGAATGTGTAATACAGGGACAGGTTGTAGGCACACTCTCTCTCTTTTTCCCCTTCTAGGTGGGCCAGAACTTCGACAACCATCAACAACACATGTTTAGACTAGGGAAAGTTTGTAGGTACATGCTTTGCAGCTTGCCTTGAGCTAATGCCCTAACTGAGGTGCGTTTGCTGCCAGCAGAGCCACAGCACCACTTTGTACAGTTGGTTCAAGGCAACCTGCCTCTCATTTTGGATCTCCTCTCACTGCCATGAATGTTTACTTCAGGGACAGGTTGTAGGCACACTCTCTCTCTTTTTTTCCCTCTAGGTGGACCGGGCCTTCAACAACCGTCAAGTACACATGTTTAGCCTAGGGACAGCTTGTAGGTTTATGGCAGCTTGCCTTGTGCTAATGCCCTCACTGAGGTGCTTTTGGTGGCAGGAGACCCACAGCACCACTTTGTACAGTTGGTTCAAGGCAACCTCCGTCTCGTTTGGTTTCTCCTGGCTGTTCCAACAATGTTTAGTAAAGGGTCAGATTATAGGCACACTCTCTCTCTTTCTTCCCTCTAGGTGGACCGGGTCTTCAACAACCGTCAAGTACACATGTTTAGCCTAGGGACAGCTTGTAGGTTTATGGCAGCTTGCCTTGTGCTAATGCCCTCACTGAGGTGCTTTTGGTGGCAGGAGACCCACAGCACCACTTTGTACAGTTGGTTCAAGGCAACCTCCGTCTCGTTTGGTTTCTCCTGGCTGTACCAACAATGTTTAGTAAAGGGTCAGATTATAGGCACACTCTCTCTCTTTTTTCCCTCTAGGTGGACCGGGCCTTCAACAACCGTCAAGTACACATGTTTAGCCTAGGGACAGCTTGTAGGTTTATGGCAGCTTGCCTTGTGCTAATGCCCTCACTGAGGTGCTTTTGGTGGCAGGAGACCCACAGCACCACTTTGTACAGTTGGTTCAAGGCAACCTCCGTCTCGTTTGGTTTCTCCTGGCTGTACCAACAATGTTTAGTAAAGGGTCAGATTATAGGCACACTCTCTCTCTTTTTTCCCTCTAGGTGGACCGGGCCTTCAACAACCGTCAAGTACACATGTTTAGCCTAGGGACAGCTTGTAGGTTTATGGCAGCTTGCCTTGTGCTAATGCCCTCACTGAGGTGCTTTTGGTGGCAGGAGACCCACAGCACCACTTTGTACAGTTGGTTCAAGGCAACCTCCGTCTCGTTTGGTTTCTCCTGGCTGTACCAACAATGTTTAGTAAAGGGTCAGATTATAGGCACACTCTCTCTCTTTCTTCCCTCTAGGTGGACTGGGTCTTCAACAACCGTCAAGTACACATGTTTAGCCTAGGGACAGCTTGTAGGTTTATGGCAGCTTGCCTTGTGCTAATGCCCTCACTGAGGTGTGTTTGCTGCCACCAGAGCTTCAGCACCACTTTGTACAATTGGTTCAAGGCAACCTCCGTATCCTTTGGTTTCTCCTGGCTGTACCAACAATGTTTAGTTAAGGGTCAGATTATAGGCACACTCTCTCTCTTCCTTCCCTCTAGGTGGACCGGATCTTCAACAACCGTCAAGTACACATGTTTAGCCTAGGGACAGCTTGTAGGATTATGGCAGCTTGCCTTGTGCTAATGCACTCACTGAGGTGTGTTTGCTGCCATCAGAGCTTCAGCACCACTTTGTACAGTTGGTTCAAGGCAAACTCGCTCCTATTTGGTCTCTCTTGGCTGTGCCAACATTTTTATTTTTTAACATAATTTACAAAATATATTCCAATCATATATTCATAGCACTTCTCAAGGATGTAATCAATATCTTTAACTGTTATCCCCAGTATGAGATATGACCCCAAATGCATCCCCGGTTGGTGGTGCCACAGGGTTTCAACATATGTCCATGGGTTTCTGATTCTGCCTGACTGACGTATTTATCTAGGTACCTTAAGGTCAGTTATTTATTTATTTATTTATTTATTTATTTATTTATTTATTTATTTATTTTTATTTTTTGTCCTCATATTGCGATAACGGTGTGATTTCGGAGTATCAGGTATCTGCCTCTTGTTCCTGTTCGACACTGCCCCTCGGTCTCTCTTGTCTGGGGAGTTTTGTCATCCTCCTGATGATCTTTAGAGGAGTTTCCTTTGCTCGTTACATACCATTACCTCTGATTTTGGAGCGGGGGAGCTAGTCACTTTGACTACTCAACAAGTACCATACTTGTCTACCAGAGGATGTATCGCTTTAATCATAGGCCTAGTATTTCCCTCCTTGCAAGTACTATTAATACAAAAAGAAGATTTTCTTGCCCTTTTGTGAGCCCCCCTTCATTTGCTTTATCTTCGATCCCAAACAGGGTAAGAGTGGTACATACTTGTCTACCAGAGGATGTATCGCTTTAATCATAGGCCTAGTATTTCCCTCCTTGCAAGTACTATTAATACAAAAAGAAGATTTTCTTGCCCTTTTGTGAGCCCCCCTTCATTTGCTTTATCTTCGATCCCAAACAGGGTAAGAGTGGTACATATTCACAAAAAAAGAATCTGTAGCATTGAAAAAACAAAACAATTATAGATTAGTAATTCTCTCACAAGCTCCTAAAAACCCAACCACTCTCCAGCACACCCAAATCCCTGTCAGAGAAATTTCTGTCAGTGAGGGGGCTAATGTATCTTTTTGGCTGCTCATGGCAGGAGTACGCTGACAGAGAAGAAGGACTAGCAGACACAGTCCACCTTTCAGTGGAAAGAGTCGGCCATTTTGTATTAACTGTTTGAGGTAATTTTTCAAAAGCATCGCAGCCATATATATTTTTCTCAAACTGAAAAAGATAGCCTAAAACAAATTTGATATTACCAACATGACTTATTTTTCTTCTGCTAATTCTGCTTATAGCGAAATAGGTATTTACATATATTTTCACTGTTAGTTTTGAATAGCTGATAATACTTTTAATACTGGTGACTGAATTTGTCTGGAATGTTAACCTCTACTGTAATGATGGTCTAATTTTCCATTTCCTAATAGTTAATCGCTTTGAATCTCTCCATTGTATCCAGCTTTACTTTTCTTTCTCTGACTGCACAGTGAGAGGAGTTTTTAAAGTGGCTGCATTTCTGTGGCTGGACTGGTGCAACCCATACATAGTAGTGATGAAGGCTAAAGACTGGTCTATTCTTAACATTTCAATTGTAAGTGTAATTATAATTGCACTTATTTAGCATTTACTATCCATGACCAGACGTCAAATCACTTTTATTTTCCTCCGGAACCCAAAAAGGATTAGTGGTGAATTAGTATGGTGAAATGTGAAAGTAATTTGAGTGGTGGACATGTTAGTCAGTTATTACAGCACCCCTTTGTACAGTTGGTTCAAGGTGCCCTGCCTCTCCTTTTTGTCTCCTCGCTCTGCCATGAATGTTTTGAACAGGGACAGATTGAGGGCACACTCCCTCTCTCTTTTTCCGCTTCTCGGTGGACTAGAACTTCAACAACCGTCATCTACATATGTTTAGCCTAGGGACAGCTTGTAGGTACATGCTTTGCAGCTTTCCTTGAGGTAATGCCCTCACTGAGTTGCGTTTACTGCCAGCAGAGCCGCAGCACCTTTTTTTACAGTTGGTTCAAGGCAACCTCGCTCTTGTTTTGTCTCTCCTGACTCTGCCAAGAATGTTATTTTTTTAACATATCTTTATTTTACAACATAAAGTCAAAGTCAAAAAGTTTTTATTTGTACTGGTACTCAACCGAGGACCACAAATATAAATCAACATATACATAGTAAAAAAGTTTATCATTTTCTCAGTACAGTGCTAAAAACAGTTTCAGAAATTTGTACAAATTATAGCAGGTGAATTCATTCGGGGGTTGTTTACATAGACTAATAAGCTCTTTCTTCGACTGAATTCTGCTAGAGTGATAGATAGGCTCAAGAAATCTTGTGCGGGGTAACGTTACATTCTGGTTCGGGCATATTAATAACAAGTGCTCTAGAGTCTGGTCGCCGCCTGCGCACAAAGTACATAAAGGCGATCCTCCCGGAAGCCATCTTGAAGTATATGAGAGTACGGGAAGGATACCCAGTCGAAGCATGGCAATTGTTCTCCTTGTACCGTGGGTCAAGGTTAATTTGATGTAGGATCGGCTCTGTTTGTATTCTAATGTATCGACAAACGGTTTGTAAGTAGGTAGTTTACTACAGTGCTTAAAGTCCATCTCGAAACTTATTTTTGGGGTAAAACATTTTAAAAACAATTTTAATTGTGCTGGTGACCAGGTGAGCAACATTTTAGCGTCAATATTGGCGATGCGGAATGCCTCTGTCATGTTTTCTTGGAAAGTCTGCTTTTTCATATCAGACTCAAAAGTTACTTTTTTCAACAGCGACCTTAGGGTATTCTCTTTTGCGTGCAATAGTTGGTATGCCCACCTTATGACATTTGCTAGGGCTACAGCGTATGAGCTAGTAACAGATAATTCCAGTCTTAATGCTTGGACTGGGACTGCGTCTGATAATTTCAAAATTTTCCTCAGAACCTTTCCCTCTTTACGGTCCATGAAAACCCATTGTTTAATAGGTATGTACTCCATAGCGTAAGATAATACAGGTGGTATTTTAGTTTTGTAGACATTTATTAGGGACGAGAAATGCCTACTGCCTGTTGCGCTGTAGAGTTTCTGAAGGGCCGCAGTGTGAATATCAGTTTTCCTTTGTAGATTACTTATCTGCTTTGCATTAGTAAGATTTTTGGAGAGTGTCCTGCCTAGGTAGGGATAGTCTGCCACCTCTTCCAGTTTATCTCCTCCTAAGTTCCAGACATATCTTGCGCTTCCCTTCCTCCCAGAGAAGGCGAGCACTTTTGTTTTTTTGATGTTTGGGACTAGAAAGTTCTCTTTGGAGTAGTTGAACAGCAGATCTAAAGATGTTTGTAATCCAAAGGGGGTGAGGTCCAACAAGACAATATCGTCCGCGTATAGTAATGCATTAATTTTTTGGTTTGCTATTGTCGGGGGTAGGTTGGATCCTGTTTGGAGAGAATTACACAGGTCACTTAAGTAGAGAGAAAAGAGGATTGGGGCTAAAAGGCACCCTTGCTTTAGTCCATTTAAAGTTTTGATTTTTTCTGTATAACCCTTTTCTCCCCCTAGTTGAACTTGGCACCACGTATCGGTGTGTAGGCTTACAATTGATTGTAGCAGTTGTTCCTGTATGCCAAGCTTCTTCAGTTTCCTCCACAGCGTTGGACGATCTACGCGATCGAATGCTGTAGAGTAATCTATAAAGGCAGCGTAGACAACCTGGTTTTTTTGGATTACGTATTTATCGAGGATGACCTGGATAACTGCGATGTTGTCTGTTACCGCGTGGTTGGGTCTGAATCCTGCTTGGAACATAGGGATCAGGCCGGATGAGAAAGCCCATTCTTTTAAACGTTGAAGAATTTCAGCAGCAAATACTTTGCCCACGGCGTCTATAAGAGCAATTTGGCGGTAATTGCAGGCACTGGTTTTGCTACCCTTTTTGTGGATGGGGATGACGATACTTCCCCGCCAGGATTTTGGGACCTGGCCTGTATCTAAAATATAGTTGAATAAGGGGTATAGTAGTCCACTCCATTCCTTAGGGGCTATTTGCATTGCTTTTATAGGGATCTGGTCAGGGCCAGAAGCACCGGTGGGTCTTGCCTTGCGGATGTTTAGTTCAACTGATGATGCTGTTGTTTTACTTATGGGACTTCTTTCTTTACCTTTGTAGTTATCAGCGCAGTTTTCAGTTAGTGTAGTTGGATTTAACTTATAAAGGTCTGACAAAAAAACTTCCCAATCTTTTGGAGGGACCGGAATTGGTTGTAAATTCTTTTTTGTACCAGAGAGTTTTCCTATTAAATACCAATATTTGCGTTGGTTGTTATTTTTCGCTGCGATCTGGATGTCGACCCAGTTACGGTCCTGTAGAATTTTTTTGTTTCTTTGGTTTTCGCGTCTCAGTTGGTTTTTTAGTTTATTTATTTCCTTTTTTAAAATTGGTGTTGGACTCATGAATTGAGCGCAGATATATTTATTTAATTGTTTCTTTATTTCGGTGTTCTTAAAAGTGCGCCTTTTGTTATCGTCGTTCATCTTTCCAATTCTATCTACATCCTTTGTCATATTTAAAATAAGATTTCTGAAGTCTATTATAATATTTTCGAAGTTTTCAATAGGATTTTCAGAAAGTCTTTTCGTAAAAATTAGGGAATAATCAATCTGAGATGTAATTTTATCAATGGTCGAGGAGTTCCAGTAAATACGTCTTTTTTCTTTGTTTAGCACTATGTTGCTTTTGAGGTAATTAATATGGCGAGTTGCATAGGATTTTGGAAGCCAATCAGTGTTCAAAAGCATTGAGCATGGTCGCTTTCATGGCCAAATTGGTTAAGCAAATGTGTTACGGAGTCTAGCAAATCCATGCTGGTGATTATGTAGTCGATGATGGAGGGAGACCCATTGCCGCGCCTAGTGTAGTTCGCGGGAATGTCCCCTTCCACTGAGCCGTTCACTATTGCGCCGTTAAGCCTTGTTAATGTTGACAATAATAGGTTCCCTCTTTTGTCACTAAGTATCCCATCTGGGAATTGTGGAGTTATGATTTCCCTGCCTTCTTCCATCAATAGTTTTGCCCAAGTATTAATTGCAGAGTTCGAGATTTTGCTGTTGAAGTCTCCGACAATTAAAAAAGATGAATAAGGATGTTGTTCGGTTATAGACTCTATTTTTTCCATGATGTTAAGGAATATTATGTCATGTTTTTTTCCCGGTGGTGCATAGACGTTAAAGAGCAAAGTTGTATTGGGGAGGGTCGTACAGTGTTTTACGGTGGAGATCTTAATGCATTGTAGATTTTCTAGATTAGTTTCCACTATTTCCTGTGCCCAGATAAATTCTTCGCTCAATAAGATGGCTAGACCACCTTTGGCATGTCCTCTGCAAGAGTTTATAGCCGGAGTTTCATATACAAAGTAATTTTTGCAAAAGATAGATTCAACTGCCCACGTTTCTTGTAAGAATAGGATATCCGGATGGCTTCCCAAGGCAGTGGACAGTTTGTTCTTTATCCCACCTGCGATGTTCCAGGAAGTTATTTTTGTGCCAATGCTAAACAGAATGTTGGTTGGAGATTTTGATTTTGTTGCTATTCAGGGTTTCTGATACCCAAGCCCAAGATTTATTGTTATTGTCATTGTCAGATTTTTTTGGAGCTTGGTACCATACTGCTCGTTGTCCTTTATTTACTAAGATTTTTAGTTTTTCTTGCCCTGTAGTAAGTTGATTGGTATATGTCTTTACTGGGTTTACTGTAGCCGCGGAATTTCTTTTGAATTGCGTCCCTACGGAGTTGGAGAGAGCGTGGATTTGAGCATTGTACCCCCTTATGTCTTTAGGGACCGTTTGTTCTTCCTTTTCCACTACATCGTATCCATGTCTATGTAGTGTCTCCTTCTCCTTGAGTATAATCTCCGGTAGGACAGATGACCAGAAGGTTACCCTTGTTAGCTTGACATTGTCTTTGCAGGGAAAGGAGACTAGATCAAACTCATTACTATTTAGTGAGTGTAATGGTTCGATGTGTCTTAATAAGTGTATTAATCTTCCTCTATTTAGTGGAGCTGGATCACTTGGGAAAAGTTCCTCGAATTGAAGAATTTTCGAGGAAAGTTCTGTGTCCCTGTGGTTGTACTTGGTTGTGTCGCCCCTATTTTTTATTTTGTTATAAGTTTGCTCTGATTCCTCTGTGTGTATGCTGGGGACATATTCTTTAGCTCTTGGATCCAGATGTGATATTCTTTCTGAGTCATTATTGTTGAGAGCTGAGTTTTCTACAATTACGGATGCTATTAAGGTTTCCACTTTGTCCTCTTCAAGTTTTTGTGTTTTAGCGGGGTTTTGAAATTTTAATTTGTAGGATTTCTTTTTCTGGATCCTTCTTAATGGTTTTTTCCTCCTTCTTTCCTTTCCTTCTGGGATATTTTCCGATTTCGTTTTAGATGTCATTACTTCTTCTTCTTGATTTTTGATATTGAGAATTTCCTGGGTAATAGGTTTATGGTCTTTAGCTGGAGTATTTGTTGCACTTTTTTTTGAAAATATTGGGTAGTGCTCATTTTTTTGTTGGTGTTTTTCTTTAAAGAGTTTTTTTAGGGAATATACAACTGAATCATTTTGGTTATCCGATAATTGGTCTTGTTGTACTAGAATCTCAGTAGTCTGAGTACCAGAGTTGCGGGTTCTATTCTTCTGTTCTTTTTTGTGACCCTTTAATAAGTCTTTTTGATTATTGTCAATTGAGTCTGTGTTATTGTGTTCCCCTGCTACAAGAAGGTCTTTTTTCTTTTTCTTATCTACCAGAAATTTTAAGATCCCTATTTGTACGTCCAGTGTTTGGTCGGAATTTTCTAGGATGTTTCCCAAGAAGGAGAGGACTGATTCTAGAATCTCTTGCAGAGAAAACAAAGCTTTAGATATGGTTGAGGTTGTGTTATTATTGTTATTGATAGTATTATTAAAAAGATCCATAGAAAGCTCCGAAAAGATAACGGGAGGAGATATTGTTTCTTGCGAGTCAAGGCTTGTTCTGTGATCCGGTTTGTGTGAGCTATCGTTTGCTTTGGTGACTTTTGGGTCTCCGAGTAACATTGAATTCCCTCTATTCTCTAGAGGTGTTGAAGTTATTAGGGTAGACAGTTCTCGGTCTGGGGTTTTTAAGTCTTTAGGGGTATGAGGTATTTTGTTACTCAAGTCTTGGTCCAGTTGGCCCGTTTGATATTGTGCCTCAGGTAGTTTAGGGGTGCTTTCAGTTTCCTTAAAGATTGTGGAAACATTGAAAGAGTTTTCTTGGACTGAAGTATATGAAGTTTGCGTGACTTTTGTTGTGAGTTGAGTAAAGTAGGAACTTATTGCTGGTGTTTGAATTAAACGGCCTGGTTTTATGGCTTTGTCTGTAGATTTCCGTATAGCGTTTTCGGTCCCCATTCTTTTCATAAAAATTGTTCGTGAGCGTAGTTTTTTGAAGCCCATTTGTAGATCTTTTTATAATTCTTGTGTATATTACAGCGTGTACCAGGGGTTATAGAATTCGCGTGGTAATTGTAAGTGATTTAAGGATGATCCTATTTCTTACCTTGCGGGTGGGCAAGATTGAAGAGGGGTGGTCCGTCCCGTCCTCGGACGTCCCCGGACGGCCACAGACGGCCCGCCCTTTGCCCGGGCTTCGCCCGGCGTCCCGCACGCGTCCCGCTTAGCGTGGGGGGAGGGTCTTAAATAGGAGGAGCAAGGGGCGGGAAGAGACTCCAGGTGCGCTTAGGTCTCCACGCGCTGAACCCTGGGTCTCGCAGTCCCTGCCCCTGTCAAGCAGCCTCCGATGCGAAGAGATGGCAAGACTGTCTCCTTGATTTCCTTTAGTAACAGGCAGCTGGCAGGTAGTAGGCGAGGGAGACGGCAAGAAACAGAAGCACACAGAAGCAGCTACGAGCGGCACCCGCGAAGCGGGGGCCGCGAGCTGTTGTAGTGCTTTGGACCAATCAGCAGGCAGTGAGAGCAGGCAACCAACTGAGGCGGAGCAGGGGCGGGAAGAGACTCCAGGTGCGCTTAGGTCTCCACGCGCTGAACCCTGGGTCTCGCAGTCCCTGCCCCTGTCAAGCAGCCTCCGATGCGAAGAGATGGCAAGACTGTCTCCTTGATTTCCTTTAGTAACAGGCAGCTGGCAGGTAGTAGGCGAGGGAGACGGCAAGAAACAGAAGCACACAGAAGCAGCTACGAGCGGCACCCGCGAAGCGGGGGCCGCGAGCTGTTGTAGTGCTTTGGACCAATCAGCAGGCAGTGAGAGCAGGCAACCAACTGAGGCGGAGCAGGGGCGGGAAGAGACTCCAGGTGCGCTTAGGTCTCCACGCGCTGAACCCTGGGTCTCGCAGTCCCTGCCCCTGTCAAGCAGCCTCCGATGCGAAGAGATGGCAAGACTGTCTCCTTGATTTCCTTTAGTAACAGGCAGCTGGCAGGTAGTAGGCGAGGGAGACGGCAAGAAACAGAAGCACACAGAAGCAGCTACGAGCGGCACCCGCGAAGCGGGGGCCGCGAGCTGTTGTAGTGCTTTGGACCAATCAGCAGGCAGTGAGAGCAGGCAACCAACTGAGGCGGAGCAGGGGCGGGAAGAGACTCCAGGTGCGCTTAGGTCTCCACGCGCTGAACTCTGGGTCTCGCAGTCCCTGCCCCTGTCAAGCAGCCTCCGATGCGAAGAGATGGCAAGACTGTCTCCTTGATTTCCTTTAGTAACAGGTAGTAGGCGAGGGAGACGGCAAGAAACAGAAGCACACAGAAGCAGCTACGAGCGGCACCCGCGAAGCGGGGGCCGCGAGCTGTTGTAGTGCTTTGGACCAATCAGCAGGCAGTGAGAGCAGGCAACCAACTGAGGCGGAGCAGGGGCGGGAAGAGACTCCAGGTGCGCTTAGGTCTCCACGCGCTGAACCCTGGGTCTCGCAGTCCCTGCCCCTGTCAAGCAGCCTCCGATGCGAAGAGATGGCAAGACTGTCTCCTTGATTTCCTTTAGTAACAGGCAGCTGGCAGGTAGTAGGCGAGGGAGACGGCAAGAAACAGAAGCACACAGAAGCAGCTACGAGCGGCACCCGCGAAGCGGGGGCCGCGAGCTGTTGTAGTGCTTTGGACCAATCAGCAGGCAGTGAGAGCAGGCAACCAACTGAGGCGGAGCAGGGGCGGGAAGAGACTCCAGGTGCGCTTAGGTCTCCACGCGCTGAACCCTGGGTCTCGCAGTCCCTGCCCCTGTCAAGCAGCCTCCGATGCGAAGAGATGGCAAGACTGTCTCCTTGATTTCCTTTAGTAACAGGCAGCTGGCAGGTAGTAGGCGAGGGAGACGGCAAGAAACAGAAGCACACAGAAGCAGCTACGAGCGGCACCCGCGAAGCGGGGGCCGCGAGCTGTTGTAGTGCTTTGGACCAATCAGCAGGCAGTGAGAGCAGGCAACCAACTGAGGCGGAGCAGGGGCGGGAAGAGACTCCAGGTGCGCTTAGGTCTCCACGCGCTGAACCCTGGGTCTCGCAGTCCCTGCCCCTGTCAAGCAGCCTCCGATGCGAAGAGATGGCAAGACTGTCTCCTTGATTTCCTTTAGTAACAGGCAGCTGGCAGGTAGTAGGCGAGGGAGACGGCAAGAAACAGAAGCACACAGAAGCAGCTACGAGCGGCACCCGCGAAGCGGGGGCCGCGAGCTGTTGTAGTGCTTTGGACCAATCAGCAGGCAGTGAGAGCAGGCAACCAACTGAGGCGGAGCAGGGGCGGGAAGAGACTCCAGGTGCGCTTAGGTCTCCACGCGCTGAACCCTGGGTCTCGCAGTCCCTGCCCCTGTCAAGCAGCCTCCGATGCGAAGAGATGGCAAGACTGTCTCCTTGATTTCCTTTAGTAACAGGCAGCTGGCAGGTAGTAGGCGAGGGAGACGGCAAGAAACAGAAGCACACAGAAGCAGCTACGAGCGGCACCCGCGAAGCGGGGGCCGCGAGCTGTTGTAGTGCTTTGGACCAATCAGCAGGCAGTGAGAGCAGGCAACCAACTGAGGCGGAGCAGGGGCGGGAAGAGACTCCAGGTGCGCTTAGGTCTCCACGCGCTGAACCCTGGGTCTCGCAGTCCCTGCCCCTGTCAAGCAGCCTCCGATGCGAAGAGATGGCAAGACTGTCTCCTTGATTTCCTTTAGTAACAGGCAGCTGGCAGGTAGTAGGCGAGGGAGACGGCAAGAAACAGAAGCACACAGAAGCAGCTACGAGCGGCTCCCGCGAAGCGGGGGCCGCGAGCTGTTGTAGTGCTTTGGACCAATCAGCAGGCAGTGAGAGCAGGCAACCAACTGAGGCGGAGCAGGGGCGGGAAGAGACTCCAGGTGCGCTTAGGTCTCCACGCGCTGAACCCTGGGTCTCGCAGTCCCTGCCCCTGTCAAGCAGCCTCCGATGCGAAGAGATGGCAAGACTGTCTCCTTGATTTCCTTTAGTAACAGGCAGCTGGCAGGTAGTAGGCGAGGGAGACGGCAAGAAACAGAAGCACACAGAAGCAGCTACGAGCGGCGCCCGCGAAGCGGGGGCCGCGAGCTGTTGTAGTGCTTTGGACCAATCAGCAGGCAGTGAGAGCAGGCAACCAACTGAGGCGGAGCAGGGGCGGGAAGAGACTCCAGGTGCGCTTAGGTCTCCACGCGCTGAACCCTGGGTCTCGCAGTCCCTGCCCCTGTCAAGCAGCCTCCGATGCGAAGAGATGGCAAGACTGTCTCCTTGATTTCCTTTAGTAACAGGCAGCTGGCAGGTAGTAGGCGAGGGAGACGGCAAGAAACAGAAGCACACAGAAGCAGCTACGAGCGGCCATACATTCGAATCATATATTCATAGCACTTCACAAGGATTTAATCAATCGCCTTACAGTTATCCCCAGTATGAAATATGACCGCACATGCAACCCCGACTGGAGGTACCACAGGGTTTCAACATGTGTCCATGGGATACTGAGTCTGCCTGTCTGACGTATTCATCCAGATACCTTAATGTTAGTCATTTATTCTCCCTGTGTGCAGAATACCTCTAAGGGAGTTTCCAGGATACCAGGAAACTGTATAAGATGTTTTGCCATTTTGCAGTGCTCCACATGTGTCTAAGATAGGAACTATTGCAGTGGCAGTTCAACAAAACAAAGGGTAAACTTATAACAACAAACCATCCTACCAGTATTCATTCTGGGCTGTTTAGTGGGTTCCCAGCTGTTTGTCGTATAAATCCCTTACAACACTCCAGGACCACAGACAACAGAATCCCGTGCTGTGGAACGTCAGCCTTTCAAGCCAGAAGCTTCTCTAGTAATGCTTCTTGAGGAGTAAATCTACCCGTCAGGCCTGTTTCCTCCTGGCTGGAACCAGCTGGCCACTGTGCCACCCACTGTAGTTTGTCAGATAAATAATAACATGCGAAGTCAGGGGCTCCCAAGTCTCCGTCAATAGGAGAGCATCGAAGAGTCTCCATTGGCAACCTGTGTTGACCACCATCCCACACCGGCTCTCAAGAAATGTGCCAGGTCATGCTGGTCTAACAAGTCTGGTCGTCCATATAAGGATTCATAGTATATTTGGAAAGGTCAGCTAGGGCAAAGGGTAAGGAGAGTACCAAAACTGCACCACCAGTGGCACCGGGGCGGCTTGGTGCAGAGGTCAAAGTCGGAGGTTGGCCCAATGCTTTCAAATGGAGACTTGGAATGCCTAGAGCTACACTGCTTGCAGAGAAGTAGATTGGTTGCAGGTGCCAAGCTTTGGGGGTTAGCACAAGCACAATGGGGGGGGCTTCAGAGCAGAACCAAACATACACCACCAGGGGCACAGGGGTGGCCAAGTGCAGGATGCCAATTCAGTTCCAGGCGCCCAATGCCTCTCAATAGAGTTTCTTCTTTTGCCAAAAAGTCTGCAGGCGTGGCACCGGAGGTTGCAGGCGAGAGACCAATGATAGCAGAGGTAAGTAGAGGTGTAGAGGGTAATATGGGCAGGAAGGATCCAGCCGTAATGCATTAATGACATTAAATGACTTAGAAAAGTGTAATTAAAGGTCAAAGGTCAACAGACATGATCCCCGTCACCAATGAAACCAATGAAAGCACAAGTATTTATCAAGACAAGTACAATAATGCAACACAAGTAACACATTATCCAAGGGAAGTGTGCAGTAACAACCTTGATACACCTAAACAAGTATAATTAGAGGTCAAAGGTCATAAAGCATAACCTCCTCCAACACAGTAACTAAGGAGGATGCAGGTACTCATCATTACAATTCCAATAATGCTTTAATTGTAACAAATGATCTAACAGTAATGGATTAAAGACCATGAAACACTTAGAACAGTGTAAATAGAGGTCAAAGGTCAAATCACATGACCCCCTCCTACCAATTTAATGAACAAAAATGTAAGTAATTATCATTAAAATTCAAACACTGCAACACTTGTAAACAATGGTCTCACCGTAATGGAATAAACTGCGTAAACATCTGCAATAAGGGCAAATAGAGGTCAAAGGTCACATTTTATGACCTCCACAATAATTTGAACAAGGGAAAAAATAGTACTTTGCATGCCGAGTCCAATAATGCCACACTTGTTGAAATTGATCCAAGGGTAACAGAATAAACAGAAAAAAGGTTAAAAAATGTGTATTTAGGGGTCAAAGGTCACGTTTTTTTCACCTCTTATAAAATTTGACTAGTTGACCTGTGAGATCAGACAACGACCTTTACAAAGATACCTCACTTTGAAAAAACAATTTCACTGTTACAAAGATATATCCTTTGCACACTTCCAGTAGCTACCATTTAGGGTCAAAGGTCAAGGACTGTGACCTTCAGGAGTTATATGCATGAAATCATATGCCAACCATTCACAAAATATGCATCACTACTGTGCCTAAAAGTCAAAAAATATATTTTGAGATGTTGAACATATGTCCAATAACAAGATTGAGATCATTATATGAAAAACCCCAATAGACGAAACAGCATGTCGGCCATTTTGTAGCATGAAAAGTGCTGTCAAAAGCATCAAAAATATGTATTTTCATAAATTTACTAACGGTAGTCTCTGAACCATCCATTTTACTTCTGTGAACCAATTCTGCTAGGCTTATAAGTTTAGATTCTGCACAACAATAGAAAAAACATGACAAATGTTTGTGATTATATCTATGTCATAGTTTGACAAAGAGCCATAAAAAACACAAAAAACAAAATCAAAATCAAAATCTGCCCTATTACCATTGAGCCAACAAACGAATAAATATTTCTGAGTATCTGCTTTTGGAAAACACTATTTTTTTTATTACCCTACCAACGCGGTCATTTACACTTATCATTTTCTCAGTCACCTGGCGGCCATCTTGAATTGTGTCATGTGACTTCAAGGTGTTTTATAAATGTAAGTTTTATATGCAAATTAATAGTTTAAGAAGTACTGAAACCAAAAATGTATAGTTTCCCAACATTATAATCATAATTACACAAACTACAGCATGATAAAGCAAAGCACTCCAAAAAGTCATTAAATGGCTTAGCACTGAAGGATTTTCAATGGGCACTAATAGGGTTAAACATATGTTATGAAGTTGCCCGTTCCTAGACAGTTACAGAGAGGAGATAACAATATCATTATCAGACCTCACAGACAGGGACCTAGATCCAGCCATGGCTCATTGTATCTTGCATTGGTTTCCCCACACGTCCAAAAACAAAATTACTAGTACATTTATAGATCTGGGTCTGCTCCTGGCAAAACGGAACATCACCATCCATTGGAAGGCAAAACAGGGCCCTAGCATAGCAAAGGGGAAGGCAGAATTCCTAAAGTGGGCGGAATGTGAGGGTGTGGTTAGGTTACAAATAGCAAAGAGAATTGAGAGTGAAAAGGCCCTAGACCCGGCGAGAGCATGGGAAGCTCTCGTAGTGGTGCTTAAATCCCCCGACAAGGAAGGAGATGATGCACCTGTAGGCAATCCTGGGGCAGTAATGGACTAACACATAAGCAGCTCTAGGCCTCGTGCTTCATAGTGGTACACACCAAGGGCCTCATTTATGACTTTTTGCCGTAGGGAAGCGCAGCAGGCCTTCCTGCTGCGCTTCCCTACTGCAAAAGAAAAGGGCAGAAATGCGCTGTATCTATAAGATATGGCGCATTCCTGTCCTTTTCCCCTGCGCCGGCACACAATGGGCTGCCTGCGCCAGCGCAGGCACCCTTGCACAATGGTGCAAGGGTGCCTGCGTTGCAGGGAAGATTATTTTTGTACAGGAAGGGAAACCTTTCTGTACAAAAATAATCACAAGAGGCTTTTCCTCTTTCTATGTGTGCTGTAGAATGCAGCACACATAGGAAAAGGAAATACGAGGAGAAATAAAGACATTTCTCCCTGTTGCGCCTCCCTTCGCCTCCCCTGGGGAGGCGTAAGCTTTTGGCACTGCTTCAGAGTTACGATTTCTCGTAAATCTGGGGCAGTGTCAAAAGGCCATGGATGTTGCTGGGAACGCCCCCAGCAACACCCATTGCACACCCCTTTAACGCAGAACACTGCGTTAAAGGGACTGATATTTATCAGGCAGCAGTACGCCACAAAAACTGGCGTACTGCTGCCTGATAAATACCACGCAGGCTTCTGCGCCACGGAACTTCCTGAAAAGTGAAGTTCCGATAGCGCAAGGGGCCTCATAAATGAGGCCCCAAGCATGCTGGGGACTCCCAGTGGCAGCAGCCTCTCACGCAAAGGAATCACCCCACGGAGATAACAATTCTAATGGGTTATTACAGCCTGCACTTAAATGACATGCCTGGGTGGGAGGAGGGGTGTGAAGGGCGGGAAGGGCGGGGGGCTACTTGGAGTAGGGAATTGTTACCGGTTGCAAATGCCTAACGTGATGACTGTATGCAGTGCCTTAATAGTCGATTTGGATATCATACGGTTTTCAGTTATGCCATAAGTAACCTGATTGGCACTGTGATTTTGCTTCCTCGCGGGGCTATGTAATCGAAACCCCTTCTTTGACTGTTTGAAAAAAACAATAAAAATTGTTTAAAAAAATTAACACAACTCCCCGTACAGTGGACCGACTACCCCCCAATGTACTGAGGTTGCCTACCTGACATGACCCCCAGACTGCCATGCCACTCAAAGGGGCTCCTCCAACACACATAGCCTTAAAGCCTAGACCCAAAGAGAACCACCCTACACCCTAAAGTTTCACTTCCCTTTCACAGCCTTCCAGTCCCTCCAGATATTCCCACCCCCAGTCTCTCCCACTTTTAGTCTCTAACCCCTACCCACCTTCCCACACACAGACAAGCATCCCCCTACCACAGCTTCCCAGCCCACCAAGAGACACCTGAGAGCAGCCTTAACACCACCCTGGCCCTCCATGCCCGGACCCCTTCTCTCCCATTCCCTCTCTTTCCCCATCTCTGTTGACCCTACACCTACTTCCTCTCATGCCTGTGTCTACCACCTCCCCATCTGCTCAGCACCCGTTTCTCTACCCACCCTCCTATCTCGTCCACCCTCCACAACCTCACACACCCTCTTCCTCTCCCCTACCCCGTTTTTAATTCCTTGCATCGTCAATAAGCTATAGATGGTGGCGACTATCCCCTCTTCCTTCCGTCCGATATGCCTCATTTCCTAGAATGTCAATTGTCTCACGCACTATATCAAATGTAACACAGTGCTCTCCTACCTGCGAACGAAAAGAGCAGATGTTGCTCTCCTGCAAGAGACACACCTAGATGCTTTAGAATCTACCAAACTCCATTGTGAATGTGTGGGCAAGGTTATCCATAGTGGTGTGATGACACAGAATCCCGCAGGGAAGAACCACATGCGGAAGTGCAGAGTGGCTATACTTTTGCATATATGTCTACCAGTGACAACTGTCAAAACATGGGTTGACCCAAACAGCAGGTACGTCTTTGTCAAGCTCTGACTGGGCGATAGATCCTTATGTGTTGGGTCAGTGTAAGCCCCAACAGGGCCCAAACCCACCTTTTTAATCTTCCTGAACCGCTTAATAGTGGAAATCAGGGTTCTAGTTATGTTATCAGTGGACACTGGAATTGTGCCAGTGACACAATCTTGGATAGGACAGGCTCCCAGACATGGGTAACGAGGGCGGAAGAGCCATGAGATACAGAGTCTGCCCACGGCTTAGTGGACAACTGGCGCGTCTGCCACTCCACAGACAAGAAATGATCTTCCCTTTTATCAGTCCATGGCACTTAGTCAAGACTAGACTATTTCCTTGTACCTAACCAAGTAGGTGTGCTCACCAGTGACTCCAGATACCGGGAGCCACCCTTTCCGACCACTCTCTGGTTCTACTTACTCTTGACATGGGTTTAGCATTCCCAGGCCGTAAACCATGGTGGATGAACATCCAGAGATACCGTTCGCCTCAAGGCAAGATGAGAGATGTGGTGGAGGCTAATAAAAGAGCAACTATTCACTGAACCAAACTAGAAGACCAGTTTTCTTCCCTCTCACGTCTATATCCCTACCACACCACAGTGCCCAATAGCCAATACCTGGAACTAGTCTGAGTGGCACTTAACAGCCTATATACTGCAAAACTGAATATGATCTTCAGCATCTAAAAGGCAGACACTACAAGCAAGGTGAGAAAGCATGCCATTCCTGCCTCACAGTCACAGGCAGAGAGTTACTGGAGGGAGACATCAGTAAAGAAGAAGTCGCAACAGCCTACAAGCTACCCTACCACAAATCTCCCGGGAAAGATGGCTTCCATGCAAAATACTTAAATGGTCTGGGGAGGAGGCAATAAATACCCTCTGCGCTGCCCTACACAATCTCTATAATAGGGTGATAATTGCGGTAATTCCCAAACAGGGCTGAGACCCACTCTTCTGCACCTGCTATCAACCCGTCTCCCTCATAAATGGTTAAGTTAAGATCCTGGCAAGTGTACCGGCTGAAAGGCTACGTGAGGTTATCCCATCCCTTATTCATCATACGCAGGTCGGCTTTGTCCCAGGCCACTTTTCTAGAAATCATCTCCATACGCTGTCCCACACTTTATGGGCTGCGAGGGACCTGCCAGAAGATGCTGTGGCTCTCTCCCTGGATGTAGACAAGGCATTTGACTGCATCGACTGGGGCTATCTCTTTGCCACAATGAATTGCTTTGACCTGGGAGCTCACTTTATCTTCAAGCTATGCCTGCTCTAAGATAACCCTGTAGCCCAGGTCAATTACAGAGGATTTAATTCAGACGACTTTCCGATTCGATGAGGCACCCAACAGGGCTGCCACCTCTTTCCCCTCCTGTTCGTATTGGCCATGGAACACCTTGTCTCTCACATTTGCCATTCACCGTGCATACAGGGCATACCCATTGCAGGAGGTGTGTCCAAAATATACCTTTATGCTGATTACATCCTCCTCACCCTCAGAGACTTCTTGCACTTCCTACCCGCCATGCTAGAAAGTATAGAAGGGTTTGCAGCTCAGTCTAGGTATAAAGTGAATTTCTATAAAAGTGAAGCACTCCCACTTTCCCCAGGCGCTATGAAGGCATCGTTACATGGATATCCCTTCTGCTGGAAACCGACACAGCTAAAGTACCTTGGAGTTCAGGTTAACCGAGGCTGGGAAAACATGTTTGCAGATACCTTATGCCTCTAAAGGCACAAATGGACACAGATTTTGCTAAATGGTCCCTCTTGGGGTTTTCCATGTGGGGTAGAGTGCACATAGAAGCCTGTATATGGGCCTTTGCTAGGGCTCTACCCACCCCCTTATAGCCCACCGGTTCCACAGTGGCTTGGGCTTACCATCCCTGGTGCACTACTCCTTGGCCCTGCCCCCTCACAGCTAGCTTATCTATGCCCTGATACGCCAAATTCCCCACTTCTTGACAGCAACTAGGGCCTCAATTTTTAATGCGGCGACCACATCCACCTTCTGTCCCCCTACAACCAGTAATACAGGCTACCCTTAAGGCATGGCATTGCAAACATCGCCTTTTGAAGGTAAACTATCGATTGCACTCCGAAGCCCCACTCTTGGGCAATGACAGCATCTGAATAAACAGACAGACACTTCACTGGTCTAGCTGGAGAACAAGAGGAATTGCACCTCTGCCTCCCCCTTACACCCCTCTCATTCTATTGCAAGATGCACCGGATCTCACACACCCACAATTTCCCCTATTACACACAGCACTACTACAGCCATAATCTGCATTTTACAGTAACGTAGATCGCCGCCCCCCTCACAGGAGGACTGGATGGTGTCAATGATCATAATGGTGACAAATGCGGTAAATACGACTTACGGCACTAAGAGGAGGTGTTTCAACAAATATAGTCCCCTTCCTTTGAGTCTGCTCCCTAAAACCATCTCCCCCTTCATTAGCTGCAACCTATCCCCTAACCACCTCTCCTCCACCTGACTTCCATTCCCTCCCTCCCCACCCCTTCCCATCTCCAGTGTCTCCGACCCCTCACCCCTTACCTCAAGTGACACCAGCTTCCCCCGCATACCCATACCTCCATATGTTGCACCTCAGCCCCCTCCCGGGAGACACACTCTGCCTCAAGCATCTCAAGACTTTGATGGCTGGGGGAAGTCGGGCTTAACTCATATCATATTCCTACCCCAACCAACTCACAGGGACACCTATCTACCCTACCTCCCTCCCCACTCTCGTTCCTTATGCCCCCTGCTCATGGACAAATCGCCACCATCATCCATCGCATGACATCCACAGGAGGACGGGACCCCTCATCACTAATTTTTCATTATTAATTACACCCGACACCCTGAACCAGGCTATGGCAAACCCCAGGTTTCAACATTAGGACCCAACTCCACAAAGCCAACCCTTATGCTACACACCATGAAGATTGACTATTCCTCCTCTGCCCCCTCCCCTTTTTTCCTGTTTTCAGTCCCTCTTGTACCCTTAATCTCTCCTCCTCCCTCCTAAACCTTTTTCTTTTGCTTAATTTGTTCTCTACACCGGCTCAGTTTTATCCGTAATAACAACTGATCTCAGTCCATATGTAACGCTGATAACGCTAAGAGTCCCCTGCACTGTTTTGTTCTTGTATAATTCTCAATAAAGAAATGTGAAACAAAAAACTGAAAATTTCAACTAACTGTTATGTTACTTTAACCTTTGTTTGTTTTCAATAAATAGATATATATACATATATTATACACCACCTCACCCATTATTTCCATGTGAATGACCCGTAGCAAGAGATATTTCACACCTATACCCGGTAGATAAAAGACTTAGAGCCTGTGTGCTATAATAGGAGAACATTTTTATACTCTTATTTTGAATGCAGTGGAGTGTGTAGATGTTAGACGTTGCCCTTTTTACAGGGTCAGCCATGAACCTTTTTTATTCACCCCTCCCTTTTTCTGAATTTCGTTTGTGTTGGCAATAGGACTAATAAAATTGGCTCAGACCCACTTGGCACATTTACTTTATTTAAAAGTGCCTAGTAAAGTGGTACTACATGTACCCAGAGCATGTCAATTAAATGCTGCTAGTGGGCCTCCATTACTTACTGTGCCACTCACTTACATAGCTATGTAAAACAAGTCTCAGGCTTGCCAAGGCACCCTGTGTGCAGTTTTAAACACCCCCTTCTACCTAACAAATAAATATTTTGCCGGGCCTAAACCCCCTTTTTGAACTTATAGGTCCCTCAGGTAGGCGTTAACTGCCACTAGGAGCAGGGTGCATCGTTTTGTATTTAAAAGTAGCACATTTCTTTTTTTAGGTTTCACATGTCCTGGTAGTGGAAAACTCCTAAATTTGGTTTTCACTACTGTGATCCTTACCTTTCCCATAGGATATCATTGAGATCCCTAATTACATTTAATAAGAGTTAACTTTTGATTGGGAACAGGTAGGATATCATGTTTGGTCTCAAACTATTTGTATTTGAAAATCCTCTTTAATGGTAAAGTTGGATTTTAAGTCATAATTCTGAAAATTATACTTTTAGAAAGTTGCCATTTTCATGTCCTAACTATTTGGTAGCTGCAGCACATGACCCGGGGTAACATATTGTGAACGGTTGGCCATTGGTCTTTGTGTAATCGTTCCAGACAGAGTGAAAGAAATGGACTAGGTTTAAGCAGGATGGGCCATCCTGCCAGGATAAGTGAGGCTCTACTTACATTCCAAAGGACTACCTCCAGTAAACTCACAAAGGAACTTGACACCAGCCATTTGTCACCCTAGACAGGGGGAGAGTATGTAGCCATTCGGCTAGAGCGGTCGACCTCTAGCGGGGGAACCGGGTAAGAGTCTGGGCAATGACACTTAACATCCTGTGATTCTGGGCAAATCACGTAATCTCCCAGTGCCTAACACAAATGAATGTGTTCATCTGTAACAAAACTGGTGCTCATGTAAAGCGCTCTGATACCCAATGTCTTGGGTCTAGGTTGCGCTATATAAAACTCTAAAAAAAATAAAGTAAAAAAAAATAAGCCCACTTGGAGCTTGGGCAGGAATATAAAGTACATTTCCTGAACCACATGGGGTGATAGCCTAGACATTTTTTCAACTTCAAAGGATTGTGCCAGGTATAAATATGAGGCCCTCAGACAAAGTCTACTGTACATTCCCTGACCTGTGGAGGACCACCAAAAGGAGTGCCTAGTTCTTTAGAGACTGTCCTGCAGTGTGAGGCCTGCTTTGAACCTCAGAGGACTGCCCTGCTACTACCAGAGAACTGCTCTGCTGCTTGAGGACCACCTTGCTGTTTGATACCAGGATTACCAGAGCACCTCCAAGGGCTAATTGCATTTGCCTCCTGTGTGACATACAGGGTCATACCAAGCTCAAGATGCCTTGAACCCTATACATGACCTCTGCCTGAATTACGTCCTATCCCCGTAAGTGGTGCCCAACCAGTCCTGGACCCTTCGTAGTGGTGCAAAAGGTACCCCTCCAGCCAAAAACTGTAACTTGGAACTTAAAACTGTTCATCCAAAAAGCTGCCTGACAACTGACAGGACATCAGGACCTACGTGTTTGCTGATCCACCTGAGGTGCATCGCTGGTTGGCCTGATATTGTCGTAGGTCCCTCTAGATTCTTCTCCACAGCAGCAACTCCTGATCAGCAAGACCTCCGAGCAGCGATATCCAACCTCATGGAGCCATCTTCAGATAAAGCCTACAGAATCATCCCACTGGAAATTTTCAACATCCAAAAAGTGACAAAGTCTAAACATTAAAATCTTCACCGCAACCTCAACCACTGGCTCTCCGAAGATGACATCTTCTCCTGAGACAGCCCCCGCTGCCTTGCCCGACTAAACTTTATCTTCTCTGGAACTTCTCCTCAAAATTTCTTCAATGTCCAAAGATGAGCCGACACCTGACCTAATCCACCTCATATATCCGAACCATGCATCATCGCAGTGAACCTTAACTTTTGACTTAGCCCCAGTCTTGCACAGGCAGATACCTGCGGTTGAGTTTTAATCTTTTAGGCTCTGTTTTTTACTTCAAACTTAAAAAATTCAGAACCCCGTTTCTACTGATTGGATTTAATTTGTTTTGTTGTAATTTTATTTATTACAATTTCCCTATTCTCTATTTTTTCAAATTTGGTTTCGGTTATTTCTTTTGTTGTATTGTGACTTGATTACTGTTTGTGTGCTGGTTAAATGCTAAATTATGCCTGACTGCTTTTGTTCCAAGCTATCAGAGGGTTAAGCACATGCTAGAATTTTGTGGTTCACCGAGATAGGGATTGCTGTTGATGCTTGAGAAGGGTCTCCACTAAGCATGGGCGGAAAATCCGTTCCGCTCGCGGATTTTGCGGATTTTCTGTAAATTCGCAATCCGCGAACGCTCGCGAATTTTCCGAAAATCCACAAATTCGCACGCAGCGGATCTTTTTTTCTTGGTGATACAATTTTGCGGCGCGCGCCATTCACTTACCATCATTCAGCGTTTGACGAGTTGTTTTTCTCAATATTTTGCGAGTGCTGCGCCATTTTGGATCTTGCTGCGAGATCCCGCGGGAGTTTGGCGACCGCGATTACGTCATCGCGCTCGCCACCTTGCACAGCGAGAGTTTGTCAACGCGAGTACGCCGTGATCACGTATCGCAGGAGTTTGCAATTGCGAACCTGTACATGCGGCGGGCAGCAATAATCTCGCACTCGCGAAAATACAAAATTTGCACTTCTGCACAAGAAATCCACCAGCAAGCAGCATAAACCTTCTGAAAATGATGATTTTTATCAGAATAACTCCTCAGGTTGACATTTGCCTGCACTTTTTTTTGCAAGGAGTCCATTTTTTGGGGGGGGGGGGAAGGAAGTGCCCCACAGTCTCCAACTTCCTGTTCCTGTCCAGCAGGCTCCTCCCATTGCTATCTTCATGTGCTGGTCACTTTCATTCGGATTCTTCACCTGGAAGGATTACTTTTTGTGGGTGCTGCTGGATATTTGGATTTGAGGCCTTTTTGACTTTCTTTGGATCACTTTTGGATTAGAAATTTCACAAGTAAGTTTGTTTGGGGCATTACAGTTGCTGCAACTACAATTTTGTAATTTTCGATTTTTGGGCTGTTGTTGGGGCCTTTTGCCCAGGGGTACTCAGTGGTGGGTGGACTGAGTCTTTCTGTGGGGTCTCTTTAATAAAAACATCATGGAGGGCCTGGATGGCTTGGGATTGTGCTAATTTTTCTGTGATTTTCGTTTTTTTGGGCTGTTGTTGTGGCCTTTTCACCAGGGGTAGTGAGTGGTGCATGTGCCTAGTCTTTCTGTGGGGTGTCTTGAATTTAAACATCATGGAGGGCCTGGATGGCATGGGATTGTGCTGATTTTTCTGTGTTTTTCGATTTTTTGGGGTGTTCATGGGGACAGGCCATGTAGGTGGGGGCCATTTTGAGTGCTGCTACAGGCCCTGGCCATGTGCTGGGAGGTAGGGGGCCATTTTGAATGCAGGCAGTGTTCTTAGGTCTGCAACCATTTTGCCTAGCTTTCAACCTTTATGCCCAGGGGTAGTGAGTGGTGCATAGGCCTAGTCTTTCTGTGGGGTGTCTTGAATTTAAACATCATGGAGGGCCTGGATGGCATGGGATTGTGCTGATTTTTCTGTTTTTTTTTCGATTTTTTGGGGTGTTCATGGGGACAGGCCATGTAGGTGGGGGCCATTTTGAGTGCTGCTACAGGCCCTGGCCATGTGCTGGGAGGTAGGGGGCCATTTTGAATGCAGGCAGTGTTCTTAGGTCTGCAACCATTTTGCCTAGCTTTCAACCTTTATGCCCAGGGGTAGTAAGTGGTGCATGTGCCTAGTCTTTCTGTGGGGTGTCTTGAATTTAAACATCATGGAGGGCCTGGATGGCATGGGATTGTGCTGATTTTTCTGTGTTTTTCGATTTTTTGGGGTGTTCATGGGGACAGGCCATGTAGGTGGGGGCCATTTTGAGTGCTGCTACAGGCCCTGGCCATGTGCTGGGAGGTAGGGGGCCATTTTGAATGCAGGCAGTGTTCTTAGGTCTGCAACCATTTTGCCTAGCTTTCAACCTTTATGCCCAGGGGTAGTGAGTGGTGCATGTGCCTAGTCTTTCTGTGGGGTGTTTTGAATTTAAACATCATGGAGGGCCTGGATGGCAAGGGATTGTGCTGATTTTTTGTGTTTTTTGATTTTTTGAGGTGTTCATGGGGACAGGCCATGTGGGTGGGGGCCATTTTGAGTGCTGCTACAGGCCCTGGCCATGTGCTGGGAGGGAGGGGGCCATTTTGAATGCAGGCAGTGTTCTTAGGTCTGCAACCATTTTGCCTAGCTTTCAACCTTTATGCCCAGGGGTAGTGCGTGCTGCATAGGCCTAGTCTTTCTGTGGGGTGTCTTGAATTTAAACATCATGGAGGGCTTGGAATTGTGCTGATTTTTATGTGATTTTCTTTTTTGTGGGCTGTTGTTGTGGCCTTTTCACCAGAGGTAGTGAGTGGTGCATGTGCCTAGTCTTTCTGAGCGGTGTCTTGAATTTAAACATCATGGAGGGCCTGGATGGCATGGGATTGTGATAATTTTTCTGTGTTTTTCGATTTTTTGGGGTGTTCATGGGGACAGGCCATGTGGGTGGGGGCCATTTTGAGTGCTGCTACAGGCCCTGGTCATGTGCTGGGAGGGAGGGGGCCATTTTGAATGCAGGCAGTGTTCTTAGGTCTGCAACCATTTTGCCTAGCTTTCAACCTTTATGCCCAGGGGTAGTGAGTGGTGCATAGGCCTAGTCTTTCTGTGGGGTGTCTTGAATTTAAACATCATGGAGGGCTTGGGATTGTGCTGATTATTCTGTGATTTTCGTTTTTTTGGGCTGTTGTTGTGGCCTTTTCACCAGGGGTAGTGAGTGGTGCATTTGCCTAGTCTTTCTGTGGGGTGTCTTGAATAGAAACATCATGGAGGGCCTGGATGGCATGGGATTGTGCTGATTTTTCTGTGTTTTTCGATTTTTTGGGGTGTTCATGGGGACAGGCCATGTGGGTGGGGGCCATTCTGAGTGCTGCTACAGGCCCTGGCCATGTGCTGGGAGGGAGGGGCCATTTTGAATGCAGGCAGTGTTCTTAGGTCTGCAACCATTTTGCCTAGCTTTCAACCTTTATGCCCAGGGGTAGTGAGTGGTGCATAGGCCTTGTCTTTCTGTGGGGTGTCTTGAATTTAAACATCATGGAGGGCTTGGGATTGTGCTGATTTTTCTGTGATTTTCGTTTTTTTGGGCTGTTGTTGTGGCCTTTTCACCCGGGGTAGTGAGTGGTGCATGTGCCTAGTCTTTCTGTGGGGTGTCTTGAATTTAAACCTCAATGGAGGGCTTGGGATTGTGCTGATTCTTCTGTGATTTTCATTTTTTTGGGCTGTTGTTGTGGCCTTTTCACCAGGGGTAGTGAGTGGTGCATGTGCCTAGTCTTTCTGTGGGGTGTCTTGAATTTAAACATCATGGATGGCATGGGATTGTGCTGATTTTTCTGTTTTTTGATTTTTTGGGGGTGTATAACTGAACTGATGTTCCTCTGTCTTCCATTGCTTTTAGGTGCACAAGACTCAAGAGAACAACCAGTGCCAGGAAGAAGTCCTGCAGCGGTTGTGTGTGCAGCATAACGTCATGCGACGTCACGTCTGGCCACAGACAACTCTTCAACTCGTGCAACTGCGGCCTGCTGTTCTGACCTGCTCTGAAGAAGATGGCCCCACAAAATGTTCCCCGTAGCTCCTCTAGCAAGAAAGTTGCCAGTAAGGAGCAGAAGAAGCAAGTTACCAAGGAGACTGGTGTGCCGCCCGCCACATTTTCTGGGAGTAAAAAAAAAAGTACTCCTGCAGCAGCAGCGGGATCTGCTGGGGACCAAGCTGGGAGCAGCACCCCCGCTCCATTGGGCTCAGTGCCACCACCACCACAACGCCAACTTAAGTGCAAGCCCTTGAGTGCTGCAGAGGCACTTAGTCTAGTTGTTCAATCACCATCGACCAGTGATGCTGGCTCATCGCAAGAAAGTAGCAGCAATGTCCCTGAATCAACACAGGTTGTTGTAACTCATCTGACGAGTGTTGAACAACCACAGCCGCAACAACAACCACATGTGCAAGTACAAGCCCAAGTACATGTGGAAGGAGAGGCAGCGCAAGGAGATGCGCAAGCATAGGTGCATGGAGGGTCACAAGTGCCCACAATAGTTGTTCCTCCCGAAGTAGGGGCACATCAGGAAATCGACAATCAAGCCGAGGTATCATTTGAGGAAGCCACTCCTCCTGATGATCATTCATTGTCTTCCACATCCCTAGCAAGGAAAAGATCAAGGTTGGTGTCTACATCTTCTTCAAGCCCACCTCCTTCTGATGATACGGATCCCAATTTGGAACCAGCACTACTGCCGTCTGAGAGTGAGCACACCATGATCTGACAAAGGTACTTAAGCGTAAAAGGAAGGTCGTCTAAAGTCTCATAGTTATGGAGTGTGATGAGGCTCAACAAGAAGTGGCGGATACTGCTGCTGATGAAGGCTCTCACCACGACGACCCAGTCATCATAAAGGTCACTGCAGCCCCAGCGGGCATGCAGCAAACAGACATTTTGACCCTAGCCCGAGAAGCTGCTGAGCGTGATGATGATGTCGACGAGGGGGCAATGGAAACACAACAATCATTGGAGTTAACTAGTACACCAACACGTACCGCTTCCATATTTCTTCCTCGCCAGAAGGGACCTCCATCCACCTCGACCTCAATTAGTGGTGGTGAAAGTGCACAACGTACTAAAGTTCGGCAATCCACATCCTCCACTTCATCTGGCATTAGCAGCATGACCACCACCACCAGTATCACAGCCTCCTCCGGCCCCCACAGACGATTCAAGTCCCCAGCTTGGGACTTCTTTAGTGTTTGCCCAAAAAGGGAAAACTTTGCCATTTGTAGCATTTGTAAGCTTGCAGTTAGTCGTGGTAAGTTTGGTACCAACTATGGTACCGGAGGCCAGAGAGGTCATCTTAAGAGACAGCACGCTGTCCAATGGTTTACGCACCTACAGGCGATCAAGGAAGCCCGAATTGCACGTACTGCTGTTTCATCTGATGATGGCGAGGAGGAAGAAGATGTATCAAACACTTCACTTACTCCTAGTACCCCTGTCAGCAGCACACCCCATGTGAGCCACACTAAGAGTGTGGGAGAGAGTGAGACACCAATGCGAAAAAGTTCATCAGCGAGTGTAACTGGGTCGAAGAAATCATCATCATCCTGTAGATGCTTGGTCCAGGGCAACATTAGAAACATGTTGTTTACAGAAGCGCCATATGAACGCAACCACCCACTGACGCGTCTGTATAACACTAAGCTGGCTAAAATGCTAGCTCTGGACCTTCTCCCTTTTTCTTTTGTAGAAGGGGTTGGTTTTCTAGAATTAGTGGCAGCGCTCTGCCCTAAATTGAAGGTTCCTAGCCGGTTCTATTTTGCCAGAGTTGCGGTTCCAGCACTACATGAAGATGTGCTAGAGGTGATTGGGGCAGGTTTGCAGAAGAGTGCTGTTCACATTATACATCTGACAACAGACATGTGGACCAGTGGTGCAGGCGCTGATTACATGTGCATCACTGCACACTGGGTCTCTTTTTCATGGGTTAAGAAAAAGCTAAACGCAGGTGTTGACCCGGACCAAGTTTTTAAAGCTGCTCGGAAACATGCAACACTAGCCATGTTTGGCTTGGAGAAACGTCACACAGCACAAAACATTTTGGATGAGTTTAACACAAAGGTCCTTCACTGGCTGTCTCCAAAAAAACACCAGATTGGTTATGTTTCCTCGGATAATGGCGCCAATTTAGTTAAGGCCATGGAGCTGGGTGACTATTTCAGAGTGCCGTGTTTGGTGCACTGTATAAACCTGGTTGTTAAAAAATTCTTGAGTGATCAAGACAGTCCAGCGTGCGAGGTAGTGGACACCTGCCAAAAAATGTGCAACCATTTCAGCCATTCTTTTAAGGCCCGGAAGCATCTGAGGAGCCTGCTACATGAACGTCGAATGCCAGTGAAAGCACTCATCCAGGAGGTGGCAACACGTTGGAACTCAACCTTCTACATGCTTGAGCATCTGTATGAGCAGTATACGGTACTCAATCACTATTTCTTAAAACAGGGTACAGCTCAGAAGGACCTGAGGATGGATGCGGCGCAATGGGAAATAGTTAAAAGCCTGACAGACATGCTTCGTCCTTTTGAGGTCTTCACGCGTGCAGTCAGCAAGGAGGACTGTAATTTCGGAAAAGCTATCCCATTGTTGTACATGCTGGAGCACCAACTGAAGGCGGTGTATTCTGTGTTTCAAAAAGATGAAAAAAACCAAGACCCTTTTGTTTTGGCGGAGAAATTATTAGAGCGCCTATAAGTTGATGAACGTCTTAAAATGATCCACTCAGAACAGCATTACATTTGTGCTACTATTCTGGATCCACGCTACAAAAAGGCGCTGGCAGGCCGAGCATTCTTTCCTTTTGCTGATGAAGATGTTACAAAGTACAAACGTTGGCTAGCCTTGTCAGCCAAGAGGTTTGAAAGAGAACGGCAGCTCATTGAAGGAAAAGGCAGTACATCAGCATCAGCATCAGCAGGCCATCCCCAGTCAAAACAATCCACTTCTGCACCTGTGGCTGTGGCACAAGTGACTTCTCAGCCGTTAAAGACACAGGCAACCGGATCATCTGCACTAGACACAACAGTAACATTGGATGTTGAAGAGGATTGGCTAACTCTGCTTGGGTTTGGTTCTCAAAAGGTCACAGCAACAGCTAAGCAAAGTGGAGGAACCTTGGAGGACCTTGAGTCGATGGTGCAGGACTATCTGAATGACTCAACAGAGGTCTATGTTAATGCTGACCCATTGGCGTATTGGCATGGGAAAAAAGAATTGTGGCCACAGCTCTCCAACCTGGCTTTAAACTACTTGTCTTGCCCACTCGCAAGCGTGTCTTCTTAATGTGTTTTCAGTGCTGCTGGTGGCATTGTAACTCCCAAACGGAACCGCCTCTCGCCCAAAAATGTGGAGAGGTTAACAATGATCAAGATGAATCAGCACCTCATACCACCAGATTACAAAGTACGAGAAAGCACGCCGGATGAAGACGAGGTGGACAGCAACGTAGATGAGGGAATTTCTTCTCTGTTAGGTGACACTGAGCTCACCATGCCTGAATTCGCAGAGTATGATGACGAAGCCTTATTCTTATTCCCTGACACCGAGCCCTGAAAATGAGACAATGAATCAATAACTTTCTTTTTCGTCCTTATTCACTTTTATTCCTGTGTGTCTATCTTTCTTTGTTGTGCACAGTTAATATAATTCAAACTTTAATCACCTAATCACAAAAACAAGCCCATCAGCAGAACTGTCTTCATTTGTTTGCCTATTGATTTAAAGGTGCCGCAGTCTGCATTCCTCAGGTTCACAAGTTCAGAAGAACATGCTTCTCTATCCTCCTCCTCCAGACTCCTATTTCCCTCAATGCAGAGGGCTGGAATACGCCCAATGAAGAAAGACTCAGCACTTGTGGGGGTATTCTACTTCTTTGCGGGTGAGTTGACGGCTCTGGGGCCATTGCTGGGAAGCTCTAATACCGGATAAAAGTGGTTTGGACCAAATCGGAGGCGGAATTTTTTTTGCGTATTTGCTGACTTGCTTGCCTTTCAGGTGCTCTTTGGGGGGGGTTCCGGTGTTTGTGGGTGAGTTTTGGGATCTGGGAGCACTGCTGGGACAGTCTAATCTTGATTGCATTTGCTTTTCAGGAAATCCGTGTTGGAAAACGGGAGTTATGACCTAGCTGCACAGCGCGATTGGACCGAAGGCCGAGAAATATTGTAAGTATGAGATTTTCCTTTTTGGCTGTTTGGGGGTGTTGTGCTTTTTGGCGGGTGGGTTGGCGGGTCTTGGGGCATTCCTGGGAAGGTCTAATACCGGATAGAAGTGGTTTGGACAAAATCCATGCAGAATTCTTTTTTGCTATTTCTGACATTTTGCTCAATATAGCGTTTTCGGGGGCCTGTTTGGGGGGCTTCCTGGTGTTTGTGGGTGGGTTTCGGGGTCTGGGAGCACTGCTGGCTATGGATACTTCAGTTTGCAAGAGGTTTGAAGCAAATCCACAGTGGCAGAGGGGAGTTAGGGCCTAGCTGCAGAGTGCGCGCGGAGTGATTTTGGAAATTGGCAAGAAAATGACTAAGTCCACATTTTTGTACTTTTGCTTTTTGGCTGTTTGGGGGTCTTCTACTAGTTTTCTCCTGGGTTGACGGCTCTGGGGCCATTGCTGGGAAGCTCTAATACTGGATAAAAGTGGTTTGGACCAAATCGGAGGTGGAATTTTTTTGCGTTTTTGCTGACTTGCTTGCCTTTCAGGTGCTCTTTGGGGGGGTTCCAGGTGTTTGTGGGTGAGTTTTGGGGTCTGGGAGCACTGCTGGGACAGTCTAATCTTGATTGCATTTGCATGTCAGGAAATCCATGGTGGAAAATGGGAGTTATGACCTAGCTGCATAGATAGAAGTGGTTTGGACAAAATCCATAAGGAAAAGCCTTTTGGAACTTTTTGTAACTTAGGGTTCATTAGGGTTAGCCCTAGCAGTAGGATTGCATGTGTTTCGGGGTGTTCTAGATTTTTGCAACTGAGTTCTGGGGTCTTAGAGCACTCGTGAGAATGTGTAATTTTAGTTGCAAGTCATTTGAAGAAAAAACATGGTGGGAAAGGGGCGATTTGACATGGTTAAAGAAAGCCTTTGCCACTATTCTTAACTTAGGGCTCGTTAGGGTTAGCAGTATTTCTATTGCATGTGTTTGGGTGGGGGGGTTTTCGAGTCTTGGAGCGATGTGGATACTTTTGCTTGCTTGCAAGTGGTTTGAATACAATCCACGGTGGGTAAGGGGGTATGTGGGCCTACTTTTACTTTCAAAGTACGTTTTGTCACCAGTTTTCTGCTAGGCCTCGTTTTTTGAGATCTGATTGGGGGTCTTCTACATTTTTGCGACTGGCTTTAGTAAGGGTCTCGGTGGGAGCACTGCTGGGAAGGTCTAATTTTGTTCTAAAACACAGTTTACAGTACACCTAGCTTGAGGAGAAAGATCCGCTAAATTAATTTGCCCATACTTATTTATCCTTCAAAAGGTGACTCAGACAGAGTACGCACTTTCAAAAATATTGTACTGTCTATTAGGAAAATCAAAGTGTGACTTTTTGCACTACACAGCGTACATATCTTATATTTATTTATCAGTGGTGTTGTACTATATCACTTCCTGTTTTTCTTCAATAATTACAGGCCGGGTTTCAGTGTGTGCAATGGGGAAAAAAGGATGGAGTCAGGCTTCACATTAGCGAGCCGCAATTCAGCATCCGCCAGGCAGGCAGTGGACAGGGTGTCTTCTGGTCACCAACATTGATGGACGAAGCGTCAGCTGGAATGGAGGAGTGCCGCTAATAAGAGGAATTGTTTGCTGCATGCAACTTACTTACCAAATTCAACAGGACAACTACAACAACATACAGATACAGTATCCATTGTTTTCTTCTATGAGTGTGACTGCATTTCTTGGATCTCTCTCTGCTTCTAAATTGATCCCTACAGCCATTCTATAGGTTTTACTTCGGCTATTTTTTAAACCCAATTTAATGTAAGAAGTGTTTCTCTGAGTGCAGAGATAGGCAAGTGAAAATGCTGCAGCCCTGTACTGTCGCATTCTAGTACTACTTACTTTTCCGTAACAATGCATGCAGTAGTGCATGCACTTCCTTTATGTCACTTAAAAGATTTATGGTTAGCTTTATACCCAAAGATTTCTTTATCTTCAATTATTGTTTGCCCATGCTGTGCTTTTTTTTTTCTTCTCTCAACAAAACCTACCCAAAAAGAAACCCCCATTCCCATCCATTTTCCAAACCCTAACCCTCTTCCCCCGGGCTGTGGGGTTTTGCTTGATGTGTGACTAAATGACATCAATAATTCCACACACTTGCTGGGGAGGATAAGGTCATAGCAACAGGCTGGTGAAGGAATCCGAGGATATATTCTAGACTTACTCAGCTTCAGTACTATTTCTTGTAGTAGTAGCCAATGTCAAAGAAATCCAACACAAGTACAAGTTATACTTTCAATACTTTACCATTTGTTAGGCTACATTCTGGCACTGTTCTAGTGTACTGTCACCTGCTATATTCTCTATCGTACCGTTGTAATGCTACAGTTAGGACAAACCAGGTTTCATTTTCTTTTTTTCCATAGGCATGCAACTGGCACTGTGTCACACCACTAGTATCACCCCAATGAGGAGGACATTTCATCCGCCCAGGATTGCCAACCTTAATCTCCATTTCCCGTGGAGCCAGCCCTGGGCCTAGCCCTACTTTCAAACACAAATTACAGGTAAGATAAGCGTTTGGTTGGAGCTAGTATAATGGAGTATTAGAAAAAACGAGAGGTTGACAGTAGTACTACTAAAGTCCTAGGACTATTCAGGAAAACAAACTTACTGTTAAACCCCCACCCACCAGACTCAAAAGCAGTAAAAAACAGGTATGGTCAGATAAAGTTTCAAAAAGTATATTTTTGTAGCCCTACCAAAAAATTCTCCCTTCAAGACCCTCCCTAACCCCAAAGATTGTCCTTCAAAAGTCCCAAAAACAACCCAATTCCCACCCCCCAAAAGTCTCTTAAAAAGGGGCAAGGGACACTACGGCAGGGTGCTGTTGACTTTAGCGGCCAGGGCATCATGCTCCTTGCGGAGGGTGGCATGGTCGAAGAGGAGGCCCTCCACCAAGTTCTTATAGGTTAGGACCTCCTGCTCCAGGTAGGACACTCTCAGGCATAAGCGGCGCTGGCGTGCCTTGCAAATCCTGTGGGGGGCAGCTGCTGTCTTTGCTGCTCGGCGGTGGCGGTTGGCTTTGGTAGCCCGGCTCCGTACCGCTGGAGCACTGCGCTGGCTGGCAGCCCGTGGGGGCACAGAGGAGGATGCAGCTGTCCCAGTGGATGTTGTTGTTGTACCGTTAGACTGCGTGTCCTCCTCCTCCAGGGCCACCAGCCGCCGATATTCGGCGACAGTGGCATCCAGCTTCCGTTGCCGGGCAATTCGAGCCAGCTCCCTCCTCCTTGATGGTCTGTTTGATTTGGAAGGAGCAACTATATGAAGAAAGAAAGACATAGTCTGTATCCAATGCTCATTATGATTAACACAAAATGATTGAGCAGAAAGTTGTGTCACAGTACAAGTAGCAAATTGAAAGCACAGTACATAACTATTGAGGACAGTATCTATGTAACCTCTGACTTCTTAATCCTTGCTCTTACATTAGTGGGAGGTTAAGGAACAAATTCTATGAGCACTATGGACTTCCATTACAGTCGACTATGACAGTACACCAGTCTTATTCTTCTTCTTCTCTTTTGTTTAGGAAAATTGGTACGTTATCTTATACAAGCCGGCATAATGCCAGCGCAGTGAACTTGCACCCGAGAAAAACAGACGCACACCATGATGAGTGAGACAGACTTGCGTTACTGTACCGGTCCAGTACATGCAGGTGGTGAAGCTCTTACTTTTCTATTACGGGTGGCACTGAGAATACTCTGTTAAAAGGGCTACTGCTTAATTAATTTAGCTTTCACCATACAGTGCAAATGAGTAGTAGAAAAGGAAAATGAAGAAGCTAAATAATCTGATTATCTATCACTTCACATGGGATGTATTTGATGACATATGGGATGACTTTAGGTGCTTTGCTTATTATTGAGTGAACAGTGATACACCCACACATGAAGGACGTACTACTACTAAACTAATGTTATTAAGAGAGGTAGGGAGCGTCCACCGTAATAACCAGATATATGCTGTGCTTGCAGTTGCAATACAAACTACTGCTACTATTCATGGTAGTATTTGGTCAAAATTACAACTTCTTTTCCTTGCCTTTTCTACACTGGAACGGACGTGCGGGTGCGGTGTTACATGCTCTTCAAAGTAACACTTAGTTCATCCAGTGACCGTCTACTCTCTCTAGATACACATATGCTATCTAAGAGTCAGATAGTACCATGATCCAGGCATCCATCCATTCAAAGTATATGCACACATACAGTTTCTGTTTTACAGACCCAGGCTGTTCTCCTTCCAACCATCCTTGCTTCATCATTCACCCAGCCATGCACCATACCATATTCTTTCCTTCCCAGCCACCTCGGGGACCAAGCAAACACATATCATTCTTCTTTGCCAGTCATCATTACATTTCTCGTCCTTCCACACTTACTTACACCCTTCTTTCGCTTTTCGTTCATCCCATCCATCAAGTTCATCTCAGATCTGATTGGGATTCTTCTCGCCAAAAACTTCTCAGCTAAGTCGAAGTACATTTAGAGGAGGCTACTACCTGGTTGATTTATAATACACCCGTGCAGAAAGCACACTCTGCAGTCTTCAATCTCAATAAGTAAGGAATATATAGCTTACCTCTGCCCGCCACCACCGTGTTATCCCTCACAGGCATGTCCGGCACTTGCATCGCCTCCTCCCCAGAGTTGTTCCCCTCGTCCAATACCACCACCTCCGCGCTGGCCCCGCCTCCAGATGTTTCACCTACAAAGTACATTTAAGAATGTTAGAATACACCACTCACTAATATATAATATTTGGTCTAGGAGGAAGAAAGAAATGGGAATAAAACAGAATACAATGTAATAATTTGTGACTGTCTACTCTAAAGTAAAAATGTCCCTTTTTCCAGGGAAGACTGTTGTCTTGCTGCACTGTTTGGCACAACTGATGAATGCTTGCTTTTTATTTTTAACACGCACCACTTTTTCTCCTAACAGACAGAAGCTTGACTTCTAAGAACACGAGCAGGATCAAGTTCAAACCAGGTGAGAGCTCAGCTCGACCACAAGAAATGTGTCCAATTAATCGTCAGCACTAAGCACTTTTCCATTTTCAGTTAAACGTTTACTTTTATGACAAACTTGATTTTAATAAATGTGTTTATTTTTAATAAAGCTTTTAAACTTAAATAGACTCTGTGGTTTTTGGTCCTCCAGACTAGAGTGGATGAGCTAAAGGTTTTGGAATTTTTGCAAGCATAAGTCCGTGCCTCTGACATCATTGGGGATCAATCATCGGTGACTTTGGGAGCTAAATGACTCTGCCACACTATCTAGTCAGTAAGGAGATTGGGGGTTCAACTACAAAGTCTGTTATCACTGAGGTATGTGGAAAGTCTAACAGCACCTATTATAATTGATAAGCTAAGCAATGCATTATTTAGTGTCCATAGTTCTGTTTGTGCAGATTTGTCCCTGCAACAGTAGTAGAATGGATTGTCCTACTATCCAAACCAAAAGTAAAGTAGTATCTTATTCTTTCTTGGTGGTCATACACCTTTTTATTGTTGGCAATTGTTAAAGCATAAACATTTAGAAGACTTGAAAAGACATTATGGACAATCCCAGAGGACTGCATTCAGTGCATAGAGCTATTGCTGACTAGAATGGGAGTCCAATGGAATTGCTAAATGAGCAATCTTAGTTAGCTACACAGACAGACTAATAAGAATAATCTAGTAATACCACAGGGAGTCATAGTCGAGGCAGGATAAGAATTTAGATCCAGTCTACAAGAAGATCAAAGACGATTTAGAAAAAATATCGAATGAGGAACGCTAGGAAAAAATAAGTACTCTATATTAAAATTAAAACTTACTGGGGCCAGCAAAGGAGCCCTCGCCTGCCCGATCCTGGCCTGCATCCTAAACAGCACCCTCCTCCTCCTCCTGTGTCCTCTTGCCCCTGAGGGGAGCTGATGTAAAACATGAAAGAAAGAAAGACCAGAAACCATGGATGATATTTGTCAACCAAATCAAACATTTCAAAAGAACAATAACAAAATATTTGGGCGAAATAGCAAATAGACAACTATTCCACGGGATATATCGGCCGATCTCATGTAGGTGGTGAAGCTCTTACTTTTCTATTACGGGTGGCACTGAGAATACTCTGTTAAAAGGGCTACTGCTTAATTAATTTAGCTTTCACCATACAGTGCAAATGAGTAGTAGAAAAGGAAAATGAAGAAGCTAAATAATCTGATTATCTATCACTTCACAAATATTTTGTTATTGTTCTTTTGAAATGTTTGATTTGGATATATCGGCCGATCTCATGTGGTCTACTACGTTATTAGTATTGCTTGATTTGCGGACCGTCGAATTGGAAACTTCTTATATAACTCACTAAACAAAGTACTAAAAAGGTTTGCCTAGGATTGGCAGGCAGCAGTCCGCAGCACGCGAAGTGACAGACAAAGTCCATCGTGATTGCAGATCAGCGACAACACTAAAGTTTCCTACTACATTAACCAGTCATTAAAATACTCAAACTATCAATCCACCACCACTATTTCTTCTTATCGCCATGTGTACAAAGAAAGGACTGGACTTGAGTCTGTAGGGGCTGGAGCTGCGCCATCGTTGCGACGCAACTCCAGCAATGCGCCACCTTTACGGCACAGATGCGTAACGCTTTGGTGACGATTTGGGCCCATGGTGCGCCGCATTGTAAATACGGCGCACCATGGGTGATGGTGGCGTGGCACACAATTACTGGCGCATCCCTGCTACTTTGCAGGGATGCGCCGGTAATTAAAAATCTGAACCTTAGTATCTAGCATTACGCAGTTCTTTAAACTACACTCATACATCATTTCACAGGCCAATGAAATGAACACAAAATCGAAAACAAATTAGCATAGTAGCAACACTACTGAGAAGGAGAGCAGTGCACCTGAAATGCACAGAACATTTTGAAATATAATTTACCTACAATGTAATGAGCAGCATTATTGCTCTTGGTAAAAAACAAAAATTTGCAATATAATAACACACAGAGCAGGAGAAAACAGAGTAATAAAGGAATAGCTACTACTACTCACCAAGCCCGGGGATCTCAAGGCCAAGCAGGTCGAGCAGATCGCGTTCACGGTCCAGGACATCCATCCAGCGGTGGGTGGCCTGGTTGTAGGTGTGCCGGACCCGAGAGTGGTGGTACATGGCCCGGCACACCGTCTCCCACCGCTTCCGGCGCTCCCGGATCCCGTACCCGCTACCGATCCTGCGGCCTGCCATGATGGTCCTGGGGAGGCGGCGCTGAACATAAAAAATTAGTGCGCCCACCTCCTCCGGGCTGAAGATCTCCCGGGGTACGACCTGCTCCCCCCCTCAAACGCCCGCATGGGAGCCGGGCACGGGGTGCGGGACCCTTCCCCTTCTCGGGATGCTTCCCGGCTCCCTTCACTATGGTCTGGGCAGAAAGGAAGCTAAATAATAAAGAAAATGGAATAGGGAAGAGAAGAAAAGTAAAGAGTTGAAAAAAGTAGTTTAAAATTAACCAAAAGTAGCAGAAAACACAAAAATATAGAGCAAGAAAAATAGAGAGATAGATAATAAGTAAAATAGATTAAAAAAAACTTCAAACACGCAAAGGATGGCAGAGATACAGAGAGGATACCAAAAGCATGCCCAGAACCATAGCAATAAATGGGAAACAAGATGGCCGCGCCCGTTCACGACCGCACGGGTAAGTTCGCGTGAGATTTTCCTCGCGAACACCCGCGAAATTGTACTAGCGAGCAGCACACTTTGCGAGATTACACTTCGCGCCTGGAAACGGAAATACGTCATGCAAACAAGATGGCCGCACCCTTGAACGACCGCGAGGGTAGCTTCGCGCCTTGCGCTACAAGCGGCTCGCTAAAACGCACAAAACCTTGCGAACTAACACACCGCAAAAAAAACAAATCGCATATTCGCACAAATTCGCGGCTTCCGAATCCGATCTCTCGCAAGTTCGCGCCCCGCGAATCCCGTGAAATTGTAGAAAAACGAGTTTTGCAAAACTGAAAGCACTCAGCAGGTGCAAGTGTTCAAACTCATCATTAGTAACCATTCCCTGTAGTGCTTCCTGACTGGGGCCCCTCCAGAGTTCAGTTGCTAGTTGCAACAATTGTATGACCCTGCTCTGACCCTCACAGCAGGCTCATAGAATAGCTACAAGTAGGCCACAAAGGTCCTGGGAAAAAAATTGCACTGCAACAGAAAGCAAATTACTGGTAAGGAAGCAGGTGCCAGACCTGGAATTTTAAAACAGTGACACATTAATAAACTAACCCCAAATTAATTCATGTCAGTTGAAGCAGGGCAGGTGGGTGTGCTTGCTTTTCCCCCCCATAATCTACAGTGATGATGAACCAGAGGGTGGCATTGATGTAACAGAGGGTGGCATGGGTGAAACAGAGGGTGGCAGTGGCGAAACAGAGGGTGCTGGTAACCTGTGATGATGAACCAGACGTAGAAACAACATAGTCGCGACCGTTGCGAGCCGACAAGTAAGTTCGCAATTGCGAACTGGTACCAAACTCTCGTGAACTGGCAGAAACCCTTGCGAACCCCCCAAAAAAATCCGCGAATTTGTGGATTGCGAGTTCGTAAATACGCAATTTCGCGAAAGCCAGATTCGCAAAATTCGCCCATGCTAAGTCTCCACCCCCCCCAAATCCAGATCTCAATTTCTAACAGTGAATATATATACAATTTGCTTTTTTCTCTATATTTAAAAATGTCTCATCTATGGAGTTGGTTGTACCTGTCACAGACAGAGATGATGGATGACACCTGCACAATTTAAAGTTAAGATATTTGATTTAGACCTAGAATTTATAGTTATTCGTTGATGGATTTCCAGAATGTAGAACTCTTATATTTTTTAATTAATTCTAGGCACCCTTAAGGAAGTTATATATGAAAAATGTTTTCGGAGCTATATGGTTATTATAGCATGTTATAGCAATTAGTTTTCTTAACAGAAATGCAGGCAATATACATTTCTACATGTGCAATTCTTGCACAGGTATGGATTTCCTATTCTTTTCATGTCAGAATATGTTTTCCTGTTTATGAACCCTATCTCCTAAACCACTGTGTATTTCCCTTACATTTCTATCCTGAAAAGGCTTTTAATACTCTTGGCAAGAGTATATTCCCAAGCATGTTGAGGGTAGTAAAGATCTCGAATGTTTTATGAGTACCCACAAACTTGAAAAGTCTCAAATTTTTATTTTTGCCTAATCCACAAAGGTATATCCACAAACATCTCCAATTGCAAATTAAAGTAACGTGAAAACTCTGACCCCAAGAGAAGATTTCATGGGAGCCTAACTGATTAGTGAAAACAAAATGCAGACATTTCTGACTATGTGCATTAGGATTGGGATTTTGTCTTCACATATAATATGTCTTGGTCCCATCACTGACTCATAAACATTTGTTAATCATGACGAGGATGATTAGCTATTAACACAAGTAACACATTTTTTAACCTATTAACAGACATAACATATTTCTTCATCTTTGATTTCTGATGATTTCTTGACCTAAAACAACATTTAAATAACAAAACAGTACATAAACTTTTTTTTAAACATCTGTTTATTACATTTTTCACAATGATTACAGTTTATGGCCACGTATTATCTGTCAACATTTGAAACATTTTCAATTAAGAGTCTCATGTACGCAGAGATCAGGGAAAGGAACCATATATCATTAAAAAAAAACATACATTGTTCGTATCGTTCTGCGCATTCTGGATCTTCTAGTTACAACAACACTTCTTTCAAGGGCGAGGGTTAGTTCGTACTAGCCTTGTGGATATTCGAGTTACAATAACATATCCTACAAGGGTGGGGTTTGTTCGTACTAGCCTTATTCGTGTGGTACATTCTAATATCTGAATCACGTACATAAAACAGTTATGTTATGAAATGTATTAACAACAGGCACATTTTTCAGTAAGAAAAAAGAACCGGCTACATGTGCATTAGGTAGGTCAGTCTGGTGGTATGTAGGTACTATATTCGTTCTATATTTGACAGTGTTATTATAAAGCCAAACCTCGTGGTCACTTATCCGAATTTGTGGTTAAACTTGATTAAGCATTGTCATCATCAACAATGGCTTGCCAAATACAGTAGTAACTTACAAAATAACGTTTATGGTAGAGGTCGCTTCATACAACAAAATCCATTGATTATCTAACAGTGTCAAGATGTGCTCCTATGATTTCTTGCAAGATCATAACATCATACTCCAATGACTTAGACATTTATTTGAACAATAAGAGCTTACGTATATACTCAGCAGTTGTACAAGAGTCCACATTATCACCAAACCATGCATCTATTACCAGGGTAGCCTGACTCACACCCAAGTGTGCTACATCATGTCACTCCATTTTTAATGCAGGGTCTGCAGATAATTTATTTACAGCAGTCTGTTCTTTCCAAATTCCTAACAATTCCTAATTATGTTTCTTTAGCCAACTGATCAAGGGAAACCTCAACACCTATGTTAATAACTAACATACTACATCCAGAAAACCTCTGGGCATTTTCATATTGTGGAGTAGAACGTTTTATCTGGTGTACAGTTACTAAGGCACAATGGGTAAGTGTTTTGAGATTTTTTTTATATCAAAGAAGGCTAGTATGAAGCATTTTGAAGAACATAGAAGAATCTCAGAACTGCAATCAATTTGAATATGACAGCTCTTTCAGGAATAGAAAGTGGGAGTGTCCTCAAGTGGGCTAAGCCTTCTCTGAAATGTCTCTAAGTCTCAATATTTGAATCACCAAATATCTAAAGGTACCCTTTACAAGTTAAAAGGGACGGTTGTTATTATGAGGACAAGACCTCCATTTAGTTAGCAGGAACATCAATATTTCTAAAAGCTATGGCAAAGGTATAGCAGTCTGTAAATTATTTCTCGGTGGATAGCCACATATAGCATTACATTGTAGGGACATTATAATTTTATATGTGAGATCATCTAAATATTCTATGCAGAGTGCCCATCCATCTCCAAGATGCCAACTCTTCGGGAGACAGAGGTGACTAATTCGGGATAGAGGTGATTCCTGTCTTCTGTTTCTCGTTAACAAAAATAAATAGAAAACAAACTCAGTCGAACAAACACAAAAAACCCATGCCCACTCTTAGAAACTTAGACACATGTTCGAAATGTCAGTTCTCATTAGGAGGCAGTATACACGTTTTCAAAATAAATGTGGTGCCTAGGTTTAATTTCAACTTAGTAACAGAACCGCTGTGAACACTGACAACATTGTTCAAAACAATGTAAGGCGATATCAAATCTTTCATATGGGTAAATTCTAGGCGTTGATGAGAAAACTACATACTACATGACTTAACAGAATCCAAACATTAAACATATTTTTTTATTAACACACCAAATCTCACAGCTGAAATAAGTTACCCTTGGGGAAACTCCACCGTGGATACGCGTAGACAGGGCAATGCTTCATTTAAGGGGGCTGGAAGTCTGAATCAACTATGCATGAAATGTTCACAAAATATAAAACATTCCAATTCCATTATACAAGTGAAGTGGTATAACCAAGAAATAGTTGTGACCTAATTAACTCTTCTGGATTTTTCCTCTTTGGACTACCTAATTTTGGACTTTTGCCATGAGTGACTTATACTTACAGTAAGCTCTGTTAAGTTGGTAATGTTAGCTGGTAGATCCCACTTTTTAAAACAATATCAGTTGCTACACAGCTGAGGGAAGAGGCTCTGGGTTGACTTCACATGAACATATGAGAGCACAAATGGGAAAAGCAAAGTGTTAAGCTACATTGAGTGGCTTAACACTGCCTTGTAAATAAAGCTAAGCCCCTATTACCACCACATCGGAAAATGTGACATTGTGGTGGAGACAGGAGCTTGCAAAAAAAAGGAGCTTGTACATATGCAACTCAATGTGTTAAATAACACCTTACTTGTAATTCTGACCCCTGTGCAAAGAGGACTTAACCGTGTTGGAGGTACTGAGGAACCCCTGGCACACCCTGGAAACCCTTTCACAAAGCTAAATATTAGGGAGGTAATTAGGTCCTTCCCAAGAGATCACTCACCAAGGAATGACAGATTGCAACCCAAATTCAATGCAACTTACAAATCCTCCCTTATGCCACACCTTTTACAAATGAGCCATAAAGCTAGCAACCTGGGGGGTTCTCAGTCTGTTTGAGACTCCGATGGCACCAGTGTGGACACCCATCTGAGATCTATCCTTCCTTTCCTCCTATAACTTAATCACCTAAATTAAAGTCCTGTGGGGGAAAACATCATGTTGTGTTTTAAGAGTGCACCCTCCTGGTATAGCATGGCCTAGTGTGAGTAGAAAACTGTGTCAATTTCCCTTTGTGTGGTGCTCATCATGCCTCCCTGGCCTCTAATGGTATGAATGGGGGTCCCAAATAGCGAGAGATTATCGGCTGAGCCAGAAGTCTGAGTGGCTTGTCTGCCTCAGTGTGACTGCAGACCATGTGAGCTATCCAGACTGAATATCGGAGGCACTCCATTAGTGTTGTGTGGGTTTCTCTCTCCCTGTCCAAGTCCTCCCTATGAGAGGTGTCCATGATTGCCATGTCTCCAACCCCCCCAGAGATTTCTCAATGTCGTGGAGTTGAGTATTCAGGCCCTGCCAAGCCCCTAATGTTGTATTAATGCAGACCCCCCCCCATATGGATGACCTTGAAAGCATATAATTCCACCACGGAAAAGGAGGCAGTATTTGTGTTGTCAGCAGAAGAATTAGTGAACACCTCCTGGACTGTAGATCTAAAGTTGGTGTCCTCGTGCCAAAGTTGTTGTAATTTACAGGTTGGGACTGGTAGGGACACTTTCCCCCATTGTACGTCCACTTGTAACAGGTTGTGGTTAAAAAAGGTCTTGCCTGTAGGACCTGTGTACAGTTGAAGCGAGGAGATCAGTAGAACATATTATACAGTCCAGGCAGGGATGGAGCTCATGGGATGCAGAGAAAAAGGAGTATTCCATGTTTTGAGCATGTCAGACTCACCACATGTTGATTTTTGCAGGGTAGGGAGCACTCCGTTCAATGTGTTTTTCCTGTTTTTCAAAATGGTGCTACGGTTACAGGGTTTGTCAGTCCCTTGTTAAGGAAATCTTGTTTATGTTGGGTATGTCGGCCCAACGAACCGTGCACTGTTCACTCGGTGCTATGCACCTAAACTAATTTCATTTGTTCAACAAATAATAAACCTTATATGTTCTCAGTTTCTTGTTTTTATTTTAACTTTTTTTTATCTCTTTTCATCATGTGTATATTTTACCACATAGTATTGCTATACAATTATTCATATTCCATTCACAGTCCAAATGACAATCAAGATAACAATAACATTTCTTTTCATGTTATGATTTACAGCGCCATATATTGTACATTTTTTGAAAGAGCCCAATGCATTTCGGCACAACCAAAGTGCCTTCATCAGGGGAAAACCTGTAAAAAATAAACAAAATAACCATGTCATTACAATTATAGGATGCCCATGTGTGTTGTTGAGTGTGTACTTAAAGTGTTGTCATACCTTAGTACGTTGTACTCAATTCTCTAACCTGTGTAAACAAAATGTGGTATTCATGAAAACCTGCTGCCCAACTTGTTACAAGCAATTGATCCATACCAATATTGAACTGATCAAATTGAAATCCAAACAATCAGCTTACCGCTAATGTTGTTGCTTCAAAACTCCCTAAGTAATAAACAAGAGACAAATTCAGTATCCTACTCACTACTACTACGTGACTGCGAGCATTTCAACAGCTCCTATTAAATGTGCATACCTGATTGTCCAGCACTATAACGTTCTGCAAAACAAAAGAGACAAACCGCATATACAGTATTAAAACTCAAACCTTATTAACCGCTAGTCATGTCTTGTCATCTTAGGTTTTGCGCACGCGCATACCTGTTAAATCCGACTGTCGTGCGTTTTCTGTAGTGGATAAACAAAAAACAAATCCGCTCTCAGTATCTCAACTAACTACCAATCACCGGCTCACTACTACGTAGTAGTACCACATTTCTCATGATATTCTCAGCTTCGAACTGGGCCATGAATATATTGGCATAGGCCGGCGCTCCCGCAAATCCCATAGACGTTCCAGTCAGCTGGGCGTAGTGATGTTCTTTCCAAAGGAAATAACTGTTGTGTAAACAGAACTTTAATAGTTGTAACAGCAATCCTATTGTGTTTGCAATCCTAGTCGACTCGCGGGAGAATTCATATGTTAAGCGGCAACGCTGGTAGCGGTTGAAACACTAACGGGAGGAGGCTATATTATAACGGAGTGGATGTTTTGAAATCTAGGTAAGCTCGGTTTCCGGGAATACAGTGAGATACGTAGTAGTGAGCCTGTGATTGGTAGTAAGTTGAGATACTGAGAGCGGATTTGTTTTTTGTTTATCCACTACAGATAACGCACGACAGTCGGATTTAACCACATCGCTGCTGTGGGTATTTTTCACCTGTGCTGAAAATTGCTATTTTCCTCTATTCATGACGAGCTCAGCTCGTCATCAGCACAGCTCAACTGTGCCTCATGACGAGCTCAGCTCGTCATGAGCATGGAAGGGGTTAACAGGTATGCGGGTGCGCAAAACCTAAGATGACAAGACATGACTAGCGGTTAATAAGGTTTGAGTTTTAATACTGTATATGCGGTTTGTCTCTTTTGTTTTGCAGAACGTTATAGTGCTGGACAATCAGGTATGCACATTTAATAGGAGCTGTTGAAATGCTCGCAGTCACATAGTAGTAGTGAGTAGGATACTGAATTTGTCTCTTGTTTATTACTTAGGGAGAATGAGGTAATATGAATTTTTATGGTCAATTGTGTCCCCTATCGTAGACCCCAACGGCTCCATGTACGTGCTTCTAGTACATGTAAGTTCCCTCCACAACCAGCTATGAAGACGCAAATACATTTGCGTCCAACGTTAACATGTCCTCTTTCAGATCCACCATGAATGGGTCCGATATTCAGTTCCTAAGTGTGCCTTGCCGACGTCTTTACATGGTGTACTTTCACGTTTTTCTGGCCCTGGCGAGTTGGGCCTTGTTTTCTGCCATTCAAGCCTTTTCCTGCCTTCTGCCTCTGGAAGCTGCAGCCTGGACCTGCATCTGTATCCATGACCTTTCACTTACTCCCTGCGCGGCTAGCGGTGCTTGGCTCGGCCTGCTCGCCTGCCAAGACTGTATTCAGCCTTCAAGTTATCTGCTCCGCTCCTCGAAAAATACATTCCTGTCTAGTAGTTTAGGTAAACATCCTTCCCAGCTGCAGAGCAAAGGGCCCGGCCTTTCTGTCTCCATGCAAGTAATTCATAGCTTCCGTTACCATGGTAGGCCCATGGCCCCCTTGCTTTACACGTAGACACGCAGTCGCATATGCACGCATTAGCAGTCAGTATAGAATAGCCTCTGCCCGAGAGACCTTTCCTTCTAGATAATACAGTTCCTCAAACACAAGATATTAGATATGATTTGGGATTAGGTTGTTCTGACACTCCAGACTTCTGTCTCCTCATGTAGGGCTAAATGTCAAGTCCCCTTCACCCTCCAGTTACACGTCAATCACACGTCATGCTGCTGCGCGCGCATCTCTACCACATGTTTTTGCTGACTCTGCAGGATCCTTCTAGGGATCCACCCACTCATGACATCTTTATGTGACGTTTCTAGCACACACCTCCGTGTACGCCCTAGTGCACGCCTTCTGTTACGTACTTCTGTTCTTATCTCGTTTCTCTCAGCTGTTACGCCTTCTGCATTCAATACTACTGTATGTATTGACTATATATATGATATCCTGTTAATAAATCATTGTACATGTCCATTGCAATTCCCATCCTGAACTCTCGTGGCGATGGGTCATGCTACCTGGTTCGAACCAATTCCTTTTTAAGGAATAAAACCTTCATAAACCTCAGATGCCACGGACTCTGCCTTTTCATTTTGACTGAGTTATTCTTATTGAACTTTACCACATAAATTCCGTATAGGTAATTAAAATTTACCACAAGTTTTGAAGCTACAACATTAGCGGTAAGCTGATTGTTTGGATTACAATTTGATCAGTTCAATAATGGTATGGATCAATTGCTTGTAACAAGTTGGGCAGCAGGTTTTCATGAATACCACATTTTGTTTACACAGGTTAGAGAATTGAGTACAACGTACTAAGGTATGACAACACTTCAAGTACACACTCAACAACACACATGGGCATCCTATAATTGTAATTACATGGTTATTTTGTTTATTTTTTACAGGTTCGACCCTGATGAAGGCACTTTGGTAGTGCCGAAATGCATTGGGCTCTTTCAAAAAATGTACAATATATGGCACTGTAAATCATAACATGAAAAGAAATGTTATTGTTATCTTGATTGTCATTTGGACTGTGAATGGAATATGAATAATTGTATAGCAATACTATGTGGTAAAATATACACATGATGAAAAGAGATAAAAAAGTTAAAATAAAAACAAGAAACTGAGAACATATAAGGTTTATTATTTGTTGAACAAATGAAATTAGTTTAGGTGCATAGCACCGAGTGAACAGTGCACGGTTCGTTGGGCCGACATACCCAACATTAACAAGACTCACCACATGGCCATCAGAGACCTATATTGCTGCCATGCAGCAGGTATTTGGCATTGCAGGCCTTTGGGATGCCCGGTAAGGATGGGATCTGTTTAGGGAAATGTCTAGCACACAATTGAAATTGCCACTGGACATTGGTCAAATGCACTAATTTGGCAATGAGGGAGTCAATTAATTGTGGCTGGTCAAAGTTGGGAGCATATAAGCTCCCCACTATTATAAGCTAACCATTAAGTCGCCCTCATAATAGGATGCAACAACTCTCTTTGTGAACTAGCGAGTCTTTAGCAGTGAAGGAGACCCTAGGGTGGATCTAGCTTGTCACTGCTCTGGAGAATAATTAGTAAGAGGTGTTAAAGAGTTGGCCTCACCAGTGGTGTTGGAGGCGGTCATCCTCTCTTTGGTCCAGGGGGGTTTCTAGGAGAACAATAATGCTGGTATTTGATCTCCTTAGTTGGGAGAAGATGTTATAGTGCATAGTGACAGTCCCCATAACCCTGAGGTTCCATGTTATAAACCTATAGGCCTCTGGCATAGTGTTGCGAATGGCAAGGAGTGTGCAAGGTGGGTTGTCAAACACAAGACCCTGAAGAGAACAGTGTGTAACTCCTGAGGGCCGAGAGGTGTACCATGGATCAAAGAGTGTTGCAAGCCTTATTTAATGAATAGGACTATTCCATAAAACTTAGAGGACAGAGGCCAATGGGCCATGAATAGGACTATTCCCTAAAACTTAGAGGACAGAGGCCAATAGGCCATCCAACCAAGAATAACAGCTAAGTAATCAATGGAAATCTAACACTCCAAACAGTGGGGTGTCAATGGCTGGGGGAAACAAAGGTTCACCAGAAAAGGAGGCCCCTGTCGGTGATTTGAACAACACCGGCTCAGTTGGATTACAGTGATAAGGGGTTCAGTCTCAGAGGAGGATCTGTTGAAGGGTATGTGGGGTAGGAAGGGCAGGAGTCATGGTATTATTATTCGCTGTGCTCAATGACACAGGAGGAACACATTAATGCTTCAATGACTTAGTTTCTTATAACTGTAGATCATTTGCCATCTGAGGAGTCACCCACGGGATCTTCCATGGTAACACTGTCAAGGATGTCTATGAGAGTCCCGTCTCAGGGGGGAGGCTGGGGCAGAGCGCAGGACAGATGCCAATTTCAGGGTTACTCTCCATCCCTTAGAAGCAGGTCCACCATTGGGACCACCAATTCCAGCTACTGCTAGTGGCCTTGCCGGTCACAGCCTGAGCACGCCCTGCACAGGGATGGACTAAGGAGATCCCAGCCAAGACCACAACTCTGTAGGGTCTTCAAAGATGTGTGTACAATTACCAGACACAGCCAACAGAAGCAACGGAAAAAGAAGGGCATATTTTAGGCCCAAGTTGTGGAGCTCCATGTTTACGCCCATAAAGGAAACCCTGCGATGTTGGATTGCCATGATAAAATTGGGTAAAACCATGGCAATAGAGGAACCCACTGTGATTGGGCCCATCAATTTGACACTCTGTTGAATAAAGTCTTGGTCCCGGAAGTTCAAGAGTCTTGTGATTGTCAGTCATGGTATTGATCTGGGGGAGAATGTTTGGCCAGTACATGGTGAGCAAATTCCACTGCATAGAGAGAGCTCCTTAGGGGCAACCACGGCTCTTAGCCAGGATTCCAGAAAAGTAGATGTATCTTCACCCTCCACAAGGCCCTCTGGTAGGCCACTGTATGTATATTATTCCAACTGACTCTTCCCTCCATGTCCTCAGCTCGACTCTCTAGTAGCCGAACATGGTCCATCAGTTCAGTCAGATGAACTGCGTCATTTTCCTATCAGATGCGAGATTTCCTGCAGGGATGACAAGTGCAGTTGGACCTTTTCACACAGATTCCACTGCTCTTCCCTTTGCACTCCATTGCTGAGAGGCACTGTGTCTTTTTTTAGTTCAAGGACTGTCCGTGACTCCTGCATTTCTGAGAGGATTAAATCCAGTTTTTAAGGTTAGACATATTCTAACTGGTGGTTGGGAGGATGCATTGGAGTCCCTAGGTTGAACCTGGTTGTGCAATGATTTCTTGAAATGCATCAGGAATTGTATACTGCAACCGGCCACTATACACTCTGTGTGCACTCGTCCCCAGCTGGCATCCAGTGCAGGGGCGGGGGGGGGGGGGGTGAAGAGAATCGTGTGTATAGGTCATGGGTGGGGAATTCATATGCAGTATGCAGTATGCAGTGTCCCCAGACACCACTCTCTGACATGGCGCTGAGTCACCAGCAGCAGTTGCGTGCTGCTTATCATGGGACCTACCTCTGCCTCCTACCATGACCAAGTCCACCTGGACTGAAGTCACAAGGGGCAGGATGGGCAGGGAGGCGAATGCTCCCCCTGTTGACAGAGTTGTAAAGGCTTTTGGCCATGCATACCCTATTTGGCACCATCCCAGGAGACCACAAATTCAGGTGTGTCGGAACAAGCCTTGCAGGTCCCAAACACCACCAGGGACGTTCCCCCCCACTCTCCACCCGTCATCTTTAAGTTGACCTAGAGGGGTGCCGGACAGTCAGAGTTGGGCCGGGGTTCTCAAGCTTACTCAAGTTATGGCCATTATCATTGAGCAATAGCCATGCCCCCTTGCACTGGGCTGTAATTCAATTTTTCTGCTTGAATTATAGCTAATAAAGCTTGCAATTTAATAAATACACCCTTATATTGTGCATAGAAGTGGTGGTTATGGCTTTCAGATTCGGCACTTGCTAGGGTGAATCTTGTTAAATTCTCTCAATATCACCACAGTCATTTGGCTACAAGCCATCATGTATATATTTGTAATTGAATGATAGTATTGAGTAGTGTCTGTGTAATAAAGGAATTTTCCTTCTGATTGGTTATAAAGCATTGGTTGGACAATGATTTGTTGCATGCCATTTGTTGTGCACCTAGGGACTGTGGTACTAGCCAACAAATCTCCACTGACTAAGCCTTCTAAGGCTTTGCCTTGCTGTCCTGGGAGAGTCAAGTGCATCACAGGGGTACTAAGTTTGTATTAGATGAAAAATTTGTCCTATTTCTTGTGAAGTACTCACATTATTCACAAATAAAATTCCATTTTTCATAGCATGTGTAGGAAAGTGACTCTTTTGACATGGTTAGCCACCACTTTCTGCCTGATGTCTGAAGTATTTCGAACTGTAAGTGCACTGGGCCCCTGATAACCATATCCCCAGTGCAAGATCTCTTTCTACAAATGGTTAAACTTCAGTGGCCACTGTGGGTCCCTAATAAATAGCCCCCTGTTATGCAGGGCATGGTACTGAGGAGGGACCTCTGGAGCTGCAGCACTAGTTGTGCCACCCCAGGGACCCCTCACCAAGTCTCTGCATTCTGCCATTGCAGGCTGCGTGTCTTGGCACAGAGAAATCCAAAGAGTTGACATGCCACACAGCCCTGTGTGCCATGGGTATATAGGCAAATCCCCCTACTGCAGGCCTTTAGCCTTAAGGCAGGGTGCTCTATATCCACTGTGTGGGCATATCAGCATGGGCAGATACGCACTACAATATCCAGTCCAATGTGGGATGTTTTAAGTGCACAGGGAAGCCATAAAGAGTAGATGGACAGGATACTTGTCAATGTGATGTTCCTAGCTTCATGATGGTGAAAGGGCCGGACCCACAATTCTGATGGTGCTTTTTAGCAGCATGAATTGTATAGGGGAGAAAATCATTATTTCACGGCTAATCAATCAGCAATTACTTTTATCGCATTATGATCCACAGGCAACTAGTTTAAATTAGTTAATTTATTACAAAGCCACAAATAACTGGATATAGAGACACCTCAAAATGAGGGTATAAAATTATAATGGAATCAGCATCAAGCCAAATCTACGCATCCAATTTAGATGATGCAGCGTGAAACAAATTATTAATTCTAGAAGTAGGATACAGAGAATCAAGAAGCATGAATCCACATTTTCCTGCATTGAGGGTTGATGAATGTAAAGCATGAATCTATCCCTACTCTACCTCTAAGTTGATACCCCTGCATAATCCTTTTCAATGGGAGGAAGGAAAAAAGGTGCCCATGTGTGGAGCCTTCCTAAGAAGTCTTTCCACCATCAGTGGATCAATTAGCATAAAGCCACTATCAATGGAAAGAGCTTGTTTTGAGATGGTCTCTATCTGAAGCCAAGAAAGAAGTGGGCTCTTTCGCTAATTCCAACAAGCAGTTATCCAAAGGTAGTACTTCACATCACACCATCCACTATGAGTGCAGTTCAAGATGGATTTTTCCACATTGTTGTCCATGAGCCTTCATTGCAACAAATTGTCCTTGGTTCCCATGCCTTCTCCCGTGTGAAACCACCTCTGTCTTTGTCACCTCCATCCCATGTATTGTAACTTCTTCTCTCCTTGACAAGCTCATTAAAACAAAGACGTTACTAGTTCTAAAGAATGTATACTCCACCTGAAATGAAAAGGTGAGAAAGAACAGAATTTGCAATGCACATGAAATTCAACTATAATTCTAAAAAAAGAGTTTTCAGAGGCTAACACGTCAGTCCTATGACTTCAGCTAACAAAAGATATGTCTCCTCCAGCAATTCAATTTGCCTAACCATTATTAGTATTTCAATTAAGACATTTCCGTACTAATTAGAAAACATTATTATTTGTCACGCACATTTAATAAGTGAGTAATGTCAACCTCACATCACAAGTTCCACACATTAGCGTTTTTAACTAGGTAAATCTATTTCCTACGTTAATTCTCCGTGGTATTTATCCATGAACTAAAGCACGTCACATAATTGCATTAATACAGTTCGAAAATCGAACATAATTTGCGTCGTTATATGTGGATGCGTTCTACCCATGATTATAATGCACCACTATTATTTAAATGAGATTTCTGCTTCACCAGTCCCCCCCCTCTGATGACACTGAGTCATCATAAAACTAACCCTGGGCGTAGTACTACGTTACGCTTGTGGAGTTTGTGCTACTACACACTACACACATTGCACGTAGCACAGTGTAAAAACGCGTAGCGGGACATTTTTTGCTTGCTCGCGGTCCTCAAAGTCAAGTTGGTGACCGCGAGCGAGCAAAATCAACATCCCGGCAAGACTTTTTCCTTGTTCGCGATCAGCAACATTAAGTTGCCGATCAAAAGTGTGGACTATAAACCTCCCGGCAAGATTCTCAATGTGGGGAGGTCAGGATTTTCATTGTGAGTGGTCGCGTATGCTTGCGACCGCTCGTGATGAGAAACTACTAGTCCGCGTTGAGAAAGCTGCTGCTCGAGTGCAAATCTACTCGAGCGGCAGAAAACGACCACTTGCACTATGCAAGATGCCGTTTGCAATGATTGCACAGTGCGGATAAGCATCCGGCACTGTGCAATCAGTGCAAACAGCATTTTCCCTACCACAGTTCGCGTAGCGTGCGAAGTGCACGTCGCATTGCTACGCGTAGGCGATATTACGCAAACTACGCCCAGGGTTACATAAAACCTTCCAACATTCCTGCAGAGTAGACTGATCTAAACAGATGTCATAGCTAGTCCATTCTGTCTGAACTCCTCGATTCACTTCAAATACTCATAATGACTGTCCTACAGTCTTTCCATCCTTCTCTCTCTCTCCCTTAAGGAGGTCTCCAACTGCCTTGCATTTTGCCACTTGTAAGCTCTTATCATCCCCATCAAGATAATGATATATTTCATACCAATAAATATTGGCTTCAAGATGTATCCAATGGGAAAGGCTTCACTGCTGCCACTGCATCCTTCTTGCCTGCGGTTTTCTGTGCTGGGGTGGGACTCTTTCACCCAGCTGACCCAACTCCAAGGAGGAGGGAGGAGCCTCCCACTGCTTTAAACCACTGGCACTCTCCTGCAGCACAGGACGCCTTCACTGCTGCAACTGCAGCCTACTTGCCTTTGCTTGCCTGTGCTAGGGTAGGACTCAGTCCAACAGCTGATCCAACTTTGTGGAGGATACTGCCCCTGCTTTAAAACTTGCCACTCTTGCACAGCGCACGAGGTGCACCGGTGTCTGTGCCCATCAGTACCAGGAAGAGGCGGGGCTGTAGACGATAATTTCATTTTACCTGTTTGCTGTTCCGGAGTGCTTCTTGACAGTAAGGTATTTATCCAGCTACTCGGTGCTTGGCAGGCTGCCAATGCTTTCACCCATCTTCTCTAACTCCCTGAGCTGTTACAACTACAGGAAATTGACTTTGGTGGAACTTGTGTGGGGATGTTGTGTTATTCCCTAGGGTTAATTAGTGAGCAGTTTGATCTGCTCCCTTTTGGGCTAATCTGTATCTGAAGAACCCCTTTATTTATTTTTGCCCTTGCACTAGCTAATACGTGGAGTACTTGAGGGTCCTCTGAGCCATGGGCAAAAGAAAAAGCACAGGGCGCATCGCAACCAAAAACTCACTGAATGCCACAAAATAGCACACTCAGGAACATCCTTGCCCTCCTATCAACTAGCAAATTCCACCTGCCTCGATCTAAATTCCGGAGCCCTGCCCGAACTCTCTCCCGCTCTCCTGCAAAAAAACACACCAAGCAAATCCCTCTAATGTTGAAACATCTCCACAAGAGGAATGGGAAAGGGTCTGGAAGCAGGCTAATTGGCTCTGAGCCTAAACCAGAGTCCCCACACCTTATAGTGAGCTATGTTTTCACTCCAAAGAAGTGCATGTAACCCAATTAGAATATACAATAGATTTGAGGTTCTCACAGAGGAGGACATTGGATTAATCGGAGGAGGGTCAGTCGATCATGGCATTAAAAGCAAAGAATATGTTGGCTTGTTGCAGGCTCTAAAAGTCACTATTTAATCCCTGAGAGACAAGGTAGTCTCCCTGAGATTGGAGGTTGCTGACTTAAAGGAGAGGGTAAAGAGTAATAAGGTCACACTACCAGGGAGCAGCACGGAACTCCCACCCAGTGCCAATAAGGGTTTGACTACTAAATGCTCGGAACCATCTAGGATGGACAATGTTGGACCTGCATACCCCTGTTCCCATTTAACCTATTTTACCCCACATGAGTCCATTGCCAATTTTACTAACTGCCCGAGAGGTTGCTTCTGTAGGAACGTTGATATTGACAAGTCAATTTCATCTCAAGGAATTTTTCAAGGAAGAGGTGAGGGGAGGATGACAGATAGAGGTGAGTTCACACTAGATGAAAGGCACCCTCCTATGCCCAGCCTTGTGGGATCAAGTGGAAAGGAGGTTTTGCAGGATGATTTCTACACCAGAACCTATGCTCAGGACGAAAAAAAACAGTAATATACCTAGCAGAGGTACCCAAATACCCAAGGATGTGTATGAAGATACTGATTCACTCAGGAATAAGGTCATCTATTGGCTCAGAGATACCCAGCACTGTTATTCAATCATAAGAGATAACATTGAGTATATCAAAAGATTACCCTTCCCAGGTACACTAAAGGATCTGGTCAAACTTAGTTTCTTTTGCATGGCCATAGTTGATGGATTAATGTCAATTGATTCTCGCACCATCTCTCATGCTAACACCTCCATCACCATTAGATATAGACTACAGGTAGGGATGGACTTAGAGTCACACAGGTCTGCCTTGTAAAGGGGGCCCTCAGTACATTTTGGTGGTTCAGGAAGACAGGGTTGACTACAGACAGGAGGAATGCCGCCTCAAGATGAACATGTAATGTCCCTTGGGCCAAATGTAACCAAGTCCCAGCCGAAAGTTCGCTCCTGGTCTGGGCTGGCTTCCAATACTAAGGATAACTGTAAGCCATATAATGTGGGTTTAAGGCGGGAGGGGGTTGACAATAGTTCCGTAATTGAGGAAGGGGGAAAAACCATTGAGTATAGCACCCATATTAAAGCTTGCCATCAACACCTTAGGGTCCTGGTTTGGAAAGTGGCAGGGATCACTAAATTGTTAGCAGACCCTGACTGGGGTATCTTTGTGGACCTACATGATGTGATCTATTTTCAAGAAACTTAGAGCCTGCATACTCCCCAGAGATGTGGGTTCTGTGCTTATGGTCTAAATGCCACAAAGAAAGTTGGAGGGAGGGGGCGCTAGAGAGCCTGGCGCAAGTTGGACGCGCCTTAGTGCAGCTCTGCCAGCCAGGTGTACACTATCCAAGCTTGCCAATACCAGACATGTTTCTGACCTCATGGGGTGAGAGCCAGCGCTCTCTGAGGACAGAGCCAAAGCATTCTCTAGGCAGAGGTGCATCACACATCCTCCGGGACACAATGGCCTTCCTGGGTGGGGCAACGCCACCTTTGAAATTCAGTCCAGGAACCTCCAGATAGCCAAGCCCCCTTTCCTGCTCCACTTTTGGTGGCAGGAAATGTGGGAAACTTAGTTAGATGAGGAGGAGGGTCCCCACTTAGCCTACACTACTCCTAAGGCGGTGCAGGTGATACAAACCCCTCTCCTGAAATTTGACCATCTTGGAATGGTGGAAAAACCTCCAATCAGGGATAGGGTAGTGCCTATACCCACAGGAAGTGGTCACTAGAGGGTGTAAATACCCTAAAGGTAAGTAGCCCATTGGCAACTACCTACTATCTCCCCTTGCAACACCCAAACATTTAGTATTTAGGTGGCACCATAAGACAACATTAGATTCGATGGACAAAGGAAGACCAGGACAAAGAAGAGAACTGAAGCCCTGCTGCAGAAGAAACAAGCAACAAACCTTGTATACCGATCCTAGGACTCTACAATCACTGCTGCTGTGTTGTGCTGAAACCTGACCGGACTCCAAGAACCCCAGAGCACCTCCAGCCTTCAATAAATCACTGTGAAGCTTCCTTGGAGTGAAGGTATCACTCCCCTGCACATCGCATGGACCAATCCTATGAAGTCTGGGTCATTGAGTTGCTGCTCCCCGACAACCTTCCTGTAGCAACAAAACAAGAAGAGGTACAACAGCTCCAGAGTTTCAGATCTGCCTCCCCACTAATTTTGGAGGCACCAGGAACTGGCAGAACTGCAGCTATACCAATTGCCAGGTTTCCGGACCCCCAGTGGTAAAAACCATGAAGAAGAGTCCAAATCGGACTCCTGAAACACCAGAAGCAAGCACCCATTGAGGGACATTGAGACATCCAAGTCCCACTTACTGAGTCGTCCAGCTTTCCTGTGATTCCCTCTCCAAGTTGCATGATCCTGATTGTGAGGACCTCAAGACGCATGACACCCGGTTGACCTGTTTTCTCTCCACCTGGCCCTACTGGCCCCAGCACTGGCTACTTACCCCGTTCCTGTTCTCCTCAGGCCCTTGTGACCTTCTCTCTTTTAGGAGACATCAGACTCAATTGTAATTCCCTCTATGTAGTGTTTTTTTTCAAGTATCCCCATTCGTCTTTGTGTACCAGCTTCCACAACCTCAGCACTTCTGCTCCTGCCCAATCCGAGATACTCACTAACTTCTCCTGTTGGACCTTTGTACCGGGTCCCGACATCAATCTAAAACAAGAAGGTGAATTTGTGAAAGTATTGGCTGAATTTCTATGCATTTTTCAGCTTTTTTCCAATTGTATCCTATAGTGCATACTTGCGCATATAAGTGAGATATTTTCCGAACTCTGAAAGCACTTACCTTAGAACTGTGTTTATGGTCTTAAAATTATATGAAATGGGATGTTATTTTTAGCAAATTCGTCTCAGATTTATTCTTGACTATGTGTCTCATTGTTTGCCTCTGTGAGTAGAACAAATACTTAATACTACCCTCGGATAATTTTAACCGCTCGCCCTCAGTACTACAAAAAGCAAGTTAGTACTACCTACTTTTGCCTCTACCTGACTTTTGGGGATCTCTCACACTCCCTAAATGGAGTACTTCCATGTAGTACACTGTACAAAGAGGAGGTTTCTTACAGTATGCTTGACATGGAGCAATACATATCAGTTTCCACTGTAATGTTCTCTTAGGGCAGAATGGATATATTTTAATTAATGATTCTTTGTTACTGTTGAAAATATGGAAGAACAAATGTATTTAGATGTTGAATGACTTGATAAATGAAGAAGTTATATATTTTGCCTAAAACGTAACTTAACCGTAACCAGTAGTAAAAATCTACGCAACTGGTCTATTGCCTATCACTTTCTCTAGGCACATTACTGGTAAAACTACCACAATCAGGTATCCAAAAATATAAACAAACAAGGGAATCTTACAAGGGATTGGCACCTGGCCCTTGTGGGTCAATTATTGATAAAAAAAGTATCAATATACACATCATGTGATCGCAAAAAATTATGAAAAGAAAGATCTCCTGTCAAATTTTTGGAGAGAGATTAGGATGAACAGATTCGTATTCAGAAGCCATTTGAAAATCTTTTTGAGTGTCTTGAGTGGGTGGAAGCAGAGACGGTGTTGTTATGGCCGGTTACAGTGAGCAGATTGTCGATCACTATTCTAAGGTGCTTTGCATAGGTTGCTGGAAGGGCTGTAGGTCTAAAATGAGTAGACCTCCAGGCGCAGTCCCAAAGCGAGCTGACTTTGCCAAATATTTCTCCTTTTGTCTGTTTTGAGCTTCAGTCAGTTGTTTTTCATCCCTCTTACTACTTTGGTCATGCAAGCAAAGAAACTGGTCCAACTGACAACAGAGAAGATGAGTTGGGTGACATCTGCCTCACATATGTCAAGTCAAAACCACTTTATTCGATTTAGTTAAAAATCATAAAAGCATTCTACAATCATATCAAAAGGAAGGGCAGTAAAAATTCATAAGTAATTACAAAAAAGCATCAATCAGTAATAGTTTCATATAAAAATACATGATATGAGGAAACAACAATAATAAATAATTAATATACATTGTAAAAACGCATCATATATGAGAAAATACTCAGTAAAATAGGCATATAAAAATGAGAACAACATCCATTTCATTTATCTTCACACAACACTAATATTTACATCTTTAAGTCTTCTCCTCCTGATCCTAACCGCAGCCACAAGATAATTGGCCACGCTAAACATGGCTAAGATAGAGTCCATTAATTGGAGGTACAGGAGTGCAGGTTTTGCCTGAAGGAAAGCTTTTTCCTTCAATAATGGAACAAGGTATTTCTGTCTGGGCTCAATAAAGAAATTACAGAATAGCATAAAGTGCATATTATTTTGAGCAGAGAAGTTGTCACACTTACAGACAGGGGCATCCTCCTCCTTAAACCATCCATGACTATCACACAAAACTGTATAAATCTGGTTAAACCGAAGTTTAACCAGAAGCCACCTATGAAAGGGGATAGTGACGATAGTAAGATACGGTTGGATGGTAAGACGCGTAATGGTCAAGTAATGAGCTCTGACCGTGGGCTTGAGTAATTGGCATTCTTCCCTCTCCACATTTTTCCTTGTAATAAAATTGGCCTTCACCCAAACTAAATCTGATTTCTTAAGGCTCAGGGGAGTAAGAAAAATATCAGGACGACCCAGATCCGAAGAGCACTTTTGTATGTGTGAAAGCCACTTAATGTTTTTATAATTGTCTAGTTTTAAACAGTCCGCCAGTATTTTGTGGTTAAGACCCAAGTTTTTATTGGTCCAAAGCCTTATCCATAGCAGGATAGGAGCCATAAGAAGGGTATCTGATATATAACCAAGCCCAACTTCCTGGTGGACTGAAAACGTGGCTGTAGATTGGGGAAGCCCTAGGGTGGAACGCAGGAATTTATTTTCTTCCCTTTGAATAGACTCACTGTTTACGTAGCCCCACAGACCCGAGCCGTACCTGGCTATTGCCACTGATTTTGCCCTGTACAAGTTAAGTAACGCGCCTGTTGGCTTCCCGCCCAGTCTCCTAGCGAAACTTAGAATAGCAGTGGCTGAGCTTCTAACCGCTTTGGTTTTAGCCACAATTTGCGGTGCCCAACTCCCCTTGGTGTAAAAAATTACACCAAGGTATGTAAAAATTTTAACATTGGTGATTGTGTCACCATTACAAAAGAACTGTCTGGAGTTGTTTTTACCAGCCCCAAAAGCCATGACGTGTGATTTGGAGTTGTTTATCACTAAATCTAATGATGACATAAAATCATTAAAAGCATTTAAAAGTTTTTGTAGACCTATGGGAGTCCGAGCTATTAAAGCGGCATCATCCGCGTACAGGAGAACCGGAATACGAGTTTCCCCTGCACGCGGAATATCCAAGGTCGCAGATAAAAGGGTTTCCTCAAGTGAGTTTATGTACAAGGTGAATAGCATGGGCGCAAGAATGCAGCCCTGCCGCACTCCCCTGCTAGATTTGAACCAAGCGGTACGGTTACCATCTTGGTCCATTCTGATTGAGGCTTTCAGATCTTTGTGTAATTCTGCCAAAAAATATACAAGAGGGGGATCCAGACCCAGCTTTAACAACATGGTCCACAGCCGAGCTCTATTCACCAAATCAAAAGCTGTGGACAGGTCCATAAAAGCAACAAAAATTGACCCTTTTTTAACAGTTGTGTATTTCGAAATTAACAAATGAAGATTTAGGCATTGGTCCTCGGTCCCCCTTCCAGCACGGAACCCATATTGGGCATCTACTAAAATATTATTATCTGCGGACCAGGTGTTAATTCTAGCAAGCAGGACCTTGCCCAAAATCTTCATTGAAGAGTCCAATAACGAAATTGGTCGAAAACACTTTGGGTCGCTTCTTAGGCCCTTTTTAAAAATTGGTACTATAATGGCACATGACCATGTTTTTGGCAAACCCCCCTCATACACACAATTAAAAACGTTAACTAAAATCTCAGCCCAAAACTCGGAGTTAAGTTTGTATAGGTCCGGAGGGACCCCATCCGGGCCCGGGGCTTTGTTTGCAGCTGAGCCTAAAATTGCCAGCTCTACTTCTGATTTGGTAAAATCTAAATTAATGGGTGAAACAGAGGAGTAAGGTATATTAAATACCTCAGCAATTTCATTGGAACCATATATATTGGAGAAATGTTTAATCCAGTCGGCTTCAGATATGTTAATTTCAAGGTCCAGATTATTTGTGTGAGAGAACAAGGGATTATTAATTATACCCCAAAATTTGGAGCTATGTTTTAGGGTAATGGGGTCCATCAAAGAGCCCCAGGCTTCATCTTTGATGGCTTTTTTTCGAAGTTTGACTGCCAATGCGTATTGTCTTCTTAGGTCTGCTACCAAAGTCCTGTCTCTAGGTGATTGTTTAAGCCCTTTCAGCAGAGCTGAGTGTGCCTGTGAGCAGGAGTGGTCAAACCATCTACACACTGGGACAGAACCCCTCCCTGGTTTGACTCTAAGCTCTTTATCCACTCTGGCACAGATAGCTTCAAAGGCCCTCACAACTTCCCTTCCCCTCGTCTCTCTGTTCATACATTTCCCAAATTCAACTCCCATATCCTGCACAACACGACCATGAAAATCCTCTGGGCAAACTTTGCACCATTTGAGGCGTCTACCTTGGTCTTTACTCCTCAGATCCCTTATAGAGGTAGCCCTTACTACTCCTTTATACAAACCAGCGAGAGTGTCCAGAACCAATAACACAGGGTTGTGGTCACTAAATCCACTAACGATTGCATTATAAAACAAAACATAACGAAGGAGCCCTGGTGACACAAAAAAATAGTCAATAATGGATTCACTGCCCCTTGCGTTGTACGTGACCACACGATTTAATGTATCTACGAACCCTGGTTCATATAGGTCATTTGATGAAAGCAGGTTTTCCAATGCCACACCCTTGGGACTATGTTCAAAGTGTGGCGGTGTAGTGTAATCAGGGCCATTTTCATCAATAATCTGGCAATGGGACTCACATAAATGAACATTAAAATCACCCATCATTATGCACTGAACAAAAGTGGTTTGCTTTGACATGTATTTAGTTAAAAAGTCTGATAGACCATCTAAAACAAAATTTGGGGGTCCCCCCTGCATGGAGTTGTAACAATTTATTAATACAATCTTATTCTTATCTGCCAAACAAATTTCCACCAGCTGAAAGTAGTGAGAAGAGCTAGGGATTTCTCTAACATTACCTGCAATTTTAACTGAAACAAGGAATAGCAAACCCCCTCTGTCCCTGCCCGAAGTGGAACTCAGGGCATCAACAAAGAAGGAAATGTATCCTTCTACCCAGAAACTTTTATCTTTCGTCCAAGTTTCTTGAAATGCGACAATATCATGGTTCTTCACTAGTTGTAACCAAATAGGGTCATCTTGTTTTGCCCGTAGGCCCGCGATGTTCCATGATACTAACCGTATGTGCCCTTCCCCTAACTGTAATGGGTCATTAATGACAAATTCACCTCTAACATCAGGTAGGGCCACATCAGTGTTAACTGGGAGTTGGCAAGTCAGGCTATCCTGTTCAGGAGCAGGTACTAGTCATTCAATATCTACTCTATCAGCTAATACTGAAAACCTGTTTGACAAATGTAGATTGGTAGAGGGTGTATTCCTTACAGCATTTACTACACCATTTCCTTTAATTGGCTTAGTCAACCATACGTTAGAAGGCATGGGTGAGATGAGATTGTCTTCAGCCCAAGTATTATCAGTAGACTGTACAATCATGTTCTCCTTTACAACAAACCTATGCGGACGGGGATAAAAGAAGCCCAAAGGCATCGCCCGAACCCCTTTACTTACAGGATCCAGAGGGGAATCATCCCAAAAAAGTCGACTTGCGACATTCTTAGATTTAAAATTTACAATGATGCAGTCTCCAGAAACCTCTTTCTTGCTTTTACCCACCCAGTTTACCCGTCTACTTGTTACAATATTGTCTGCGATGTTACTTTCTCCCGTGCAGTTGGCATTACACCATTTTTTAACGTGCCTAAGCAGAGACTCATGTTGTTCTATTGCTCCGTCTTCAAGTTTAGGCACGTTAACCAGAATAGCGACAAAAGGTGTTGCATCCGGAGGTAAATTTACAGGTGGTATCCTTTTTTCCGGAGCCCCCCACTGGCCTCTAGGCCTTGTGGAGCAACTTACACCGTGGCCAACATCTGACGTGGGGATGTATATTCCATTGTCTACTTTACCTTTTGGTGGCACAGGATTGACAATAGGTAAGAGAGGGATATTGGCTGGTCTAGTTACAGGTGGATCTCCAACAATAGGGGTAGTGACCTGTACAACTGGGGGACATGGAGCCAAAGGCATAGAGAATGCAGGGGCCCGGGTATTAAGAACCTCATTTATACGATCACATTTTATCATAAGGTTCTTAACACAGTCCTTAAGAGTTTCATTAATATCCGAGGCAATCTGGATTAAAGCAGTCTCAAGTCTATCTGTAAACAGTTTTTCCAATAAGGCCATAATGACTTCCTCCGTCAGAAGGCCAGGCTGGGTAGAACCAGCCATAGTTACATCCGACCTTCCAGCATCCTCGGGGTTCAAAGGGGAGTTAAGTGTCACGATTTCCGGTATAGCCGGGCATGGAAGAACAGTAGCAGGAAGTGACACAAAGGGTCTACAGGCCTCAATAATGACCCGAGGCTCCAGAGGTATACAATTTATGGGGGAGGAGTTAGAAGTGTCAACAGTCCCAGGGCTATGAGCAAGGCCCAGTTCACGCTCTGAATCAGCAATCTGAGATGAAAGTTCCCCCACCTTGGTAGTTAGATATGTAAGTATACTTGTTGTATATTTAGGCACCTTCGCTTTAGCTTCATCAGCCGCTGGTGTTGCCAGTTTGCGCTTACCCATTGTGGATGATGTTAAGGACGTGGCCCGTCCCGTCCCTGGTCGTCCTTGGACGGCCTTAGACGGCCCGCCCTCTGCCCGGGCTCCGCCCGGCGTCCGCGCGCGTCCGCGACGCGGAGGGGCTGGCCCGCTTTTGAAGCGCCTCCGGGCGCGCTGTCAGCGGGGACCGGAAGTCCCGGAAGTGCACGCAAAGCCCGCTGGGAGCTGTAGTCTCCAGCCGCCGAGATGGTGATGGCGGCGAGACCTACAGCGTTCCTGGACCCAGGGGCGTGAGGCTGCGTGTCAAGGTGGCGAGATGGCGTGGTGTTCCTCCAGGTGAGCTGCTGCTCTGACAAGAGCCTCCCGCTCCGTCGAGGGGCTGGCCCGCTTTTGAAGCGCCTCCGGGCGCGCTGTCAGCGGGGACCGGAAGTCCCGGAAGTGCACGCAAAGCCCGCTGGGAGCTGTATTCTCCAGCCGCCGAGATGGTGATGGCGGCGAGACCTACAGCGTTCCTGGACCCAGGGGCGTGAGGCTGCGTGTCAAGGTGGCGAGATGGCGTGGTGTTCCTCCAGGTGAGCTGCTGCTCTGACAAGAGCCTCCCGCTCCGTCGAGGGGCTGGCCCGCTTTTGAAGCGCCTCCGGGCGCGCTGTCAGCGGGGACCGGAAGTCCCGGAAGTGCACGCAAAGCCCGCTGGGAGCTGTAGTCTCCAGCCGCCGAGATGGTGATGGCGGCGAGACCTACAGCGTTCCTGGACCCAGGGGCGTGAGGCTGCGTGTCAAGGTGGCGAGATGGCGTGGTGTTCCTCCAGGTGAGCTGCTGCTCTGACAAGAGCCTCCCGCTCCGTCGAGGGGCTGGCCCGCTTTTGAAGCGCCTCTGGGCGCGCTGTCAGCGGGGACCGGAAGTCCCGGAAGTGCACGCAAAGCCCGCTGGGAGCTGTAGTCTCCAGCCGCCGAGATGGTGATGGCGGCGAGACCTACAGCGTTCCTGGACCCAGGGGCGTGAGGCTGCGTGTCAAGGTGGCGAGATGGCGTGGTGTTCCTCCAGGTGAGCTGCTGCTCTGACAAGAGCCTCACATATGAAATTGACTCAATGGGCATGGATGATGCTGGTGAGTGGGGACATGTAGGCCTTGAACAGGTTGGGATATGAAGTGATCCTTATGTAACTCTGAAGGTGAGGGTGGTGGTGGTCCAGATGAAGGGAGCCAGGCTGGTGCACACTGCAGAATGGGTTCTTGAATGCTGGCTTTGTACAGTCATTGGATGAGAATTGCCTGAAAAAAATGAAGGTGACAGATAGGTCCAGCAGGAGGGCAGTGGTGTCCATGACCAGTCAGATTTCATCTATGACTACAATGAGTGAAATCTCTGAGATGTGGTTGAGTCTCAATCTGGAGTGAATGGAGTCAAGTAGGTGGTTATCATTAAAGTGTGGTGCTAGACACTTATTTATTATCTTTTCTATGAATTTTGCTGGGTAGGGTAGTAGGGAGATGTACTGGTGTTTGCTATTTTCTTCAGGTTGACTGGGGGCTTCTTAAGGACAAGATGTGTACTCTGGCATGTTTTCAGGCACCTGAAAAGGTTCTTCAGAATTGGGGAGAGAGAGTTGTGATGGGGTCCAGTCCTTGGGTGAATATGTGATGAGGGCAGGGGACTGATGGTACTTGAGAGTGTATTGACTCCATACAGTTGGCAGTTCTTGAATGGCAATGATGGGCAGACAGTCAGGGTAGTCCTATGAGTGTTGGTTATGATCAGCAGGAGGGCTGAGAGGGTGGATGGGTCCAGTTGGGGTTTGAAGGTATCATAGCTGCAGGTGATCTTGTTGCTAAAGAAGATGCAGAGATCAGTGTAGAGGTTCTCAGGGGTTGATGCTAGCAGTGCTGGCTGCCAGAGAGGTGACATATTTTACAAAGGCTTCCTTGGTGCTGTTTGTGCTGCTTTTAACATTGTTGTCACATGCAGACCATGATTCTTCTGATGTTTTGTTCCACTCTGTTTTGATGATTTTACAATGGTATTTCTCTGGTAGTGTGGGTGGGGTATGATGAACTGGATGAGGGCATGGTAGGATCCAGTGAATAGTGTGGGCTTGTCCACTGTGATGTCATTGAAGTTAGTAAAGATGGGGTTAAGTGGGTGTCTGGCAGTGTGTGTTTGGCCATCCACTCACTGGGAGAGTCCAAAGTTCCATAGGTCCTCTAGGAGATGGTCGTGTTGGGATTAGTGAGGTCGTCCTGAAGTTTGCTGAGGTCACCAAACAGGATGAAGGTGCTGGAGTTGAGTATCGAGGCGATGCAAAATATGAAATGCTGTTGCTAAAGTTGGTGCATGATCCATGGGGGCTGTAGACAAGGGTGCCACTCACAGTAAAGATAGCAGTGCTGAGGAGTTTGAAGTCAGGTGTTCAATGCTGCAGGTGGTATTTGCAGACGTGGTGAGCATTGTATGGAACCAGAAGAGGATGCCGATTTCTACTCTGGGTCTTTTTGTCTGTCCTGTCTTGCCACCAAGTAGCCCGGAGAATCGCCATAGCAATGTCTCGGGCTGATAAGGGAGTCAGCTAGGTTTCAGTCAGGACCAACAGAGCTTGTGAGCAGTAATGCAGTAGATCCCAGACATTATTTGTGTGTTTTGTGAGGGTGTGTGTGTTAAGGAGTAGGCAGGACAGGGAGGGCTGAGGTGTTGAGGGTTGAATGTGACTAGTCATGTGTATTTTGTGTTTTGGCGGAGGGACTTATGGCAGGCATATTATCATTACGGGGGTCCAGGTGAAGTGATAGGTGGGATGGGAGAGTAAACTTTCAGTGTTGGCAGACAAGACATACAAGAAACTCTGGGAGTCGTGACCTGGGTTTAGGACAGAGAAGCTAGTCATGGGGTAGAGGTTGTGAAGGAGGAGCATGGAAAGAGTACCCTGGGTCCTGGCTCTGGGCACAGGCAGGGTATGGACCTGCACAGACGTTGTTGCCTTTGGCACACCTTCAGAATGTCAGCAGGAAGTCTGCACTGCGGTCGCCATTAAGTAGGAGCAGAAGTGGAAGGAGCTGTGGGCAGGGTTAACTGATCGGTGGTAGGCAAAAAAGGAGGCACGGTGTGTGAGAGGAGACATGGAGACAAAAAAGCAAAGAATGAGTATGAATCCAAAGAAGTAGAAAACAGTGAGTGAGGTAAGCAGCAAGGAAAGAAAAACACGAAAGAGTGAATGGGACATGCATGAAAAAGTGACACGGAATGAATGAAGGGCATCAAAAACAGCATGATGGATAGAAAGCTTGAACTAATCTCAACCACTGGCAGTTTGCTCGGGCCGCACTCAAGTTCCATGCTCACTGTGTTACTGGAGTCAAACTATATCAAACAAATGAACCCTAACAAGGATGAAACAGGGTTTGGTTTGCTTGTGTTTGGGTTCTGGGAGAACCTGACCTGGTAGTTTGTTAAAGACTGTTCTCATTTGAGCACAGTCAAGACTGATTTGCATATGGCTTGATCCAAACTAGGTGGAACAGATTGCAAAATACCAATGGACTCAGATGCAGCCTGGTAGACCTGTCATTTCTAGGGTAGTCTTCCTCTAAAATGTTTGCCTGCTTTCGTCCTCTTTTTGCTTTATCTTTTATCCTTTTGTTGGTCGTATGACTCTCAGCACTAACTTCTAACCAGTGCTAATGTGCATGTGCTTCTCCCTAAAAATTGTGATATTGGTGTATACCCAAGTGGCATATTCAGTTTACTTATAGGTCCCTTGTAAAGTGGTATACCACATACCCAGGGCAGGTACCCTAAATGCTACTAGTGGGATTACAGCATTGATTGTGTCACCCATACAAGTAGCCTTTCAAACCTGTCTCAGACCTGCCCTTGCAGGGCCTGTGTCTGCAGTTTACTGCCACTTCTACTTGGCATTTAAAACTCCTTTCTCAAATTTACATTCAAATTTTGTTACACATATAGTATCCCTAAGGCAGGCCCTAGGGACCCTAAGGGCAGTATCATCTGTACTTAAATGGTATGACATTTCCACTTAAGTTTTAAATATCCTGGTAGTGACAAACAGCTAAGTTTGTTTTTCACAAATGTAAGGCCTACTCCTCCCTTTGGCTAGGATTGGGAATTCCTTAATACACTTTAAAGCTGTAATTCCTGAGTAGCTGCATCATGTTTTATATCTTTGAAATAGTAGTGATAAATCCTCTGTAATGGTAAAGTTGGATTTAACATTACTATTTAAGAATTGCCACTTTTAGAAAGTGGGAAATCCTCTGCTCTTACTGCTCTGTGTGCCTAACAGCTTGTCTCCAATACACATCTTGGGTGGGTGACAGCTACACTTTCCTCTAAACAGCCACAGACACAGGAGGGGTGTGAATGAAAGAGAACTCATCTGTATTCATGTGCATTCTGATAGCTCTTCCTGTGCAGGAAGACTGAGCTGAATATGCAGTGTCCTGTTTCCCACACAAAGGCCACTGGTTACCCCCAACTAATAATCTGGATCCTGGGCTGGGAAGAATGGGGAACCTGTGCATCTCAAGGGCCTGCTTTGAAGTCAGCCCCAATTCAAAGGCACAACTGGGAATAAATACTGGGCCTTTGACCTTACCAAAAAAGTACACTACTGGGCCTGTGAAGAACTCTGCCAGGAGTAAAGACTGATTTGCTACAAGGATTGCCACTCTGGTTGACAGCTGCTCTGGGAGAACAGTTTTTCTGTTTTGCTGTGCTGCCCTCCTGTCCGCTGATTTCTGCCCTGCAGAGGACAAGGACTGGACCCATTTCACTTGAACCCAGAGTGACTCCAGGGGCTTGATGGATTACCCCCTATTAGAAATGAGGGTCTCTTGTTGGCAATGGTTTACACCTTTGTACAAATAAGGACCATTGCTTTTAGTCAAGGTAAGGGAGTTATACCCTTAGACAACCCCTGCTCACCCCCTTGATCGATAGGCATGAGCAGGCCGGCTTATTTCAGATGCAATGTGTAAAGCATTTGTGCGCACATAAAGTAACACAGTAAAAACACTACAAATGGACACCACACCAGTTTAGAAAAATAGGAAATCGCTATCTAAACCAAACAAGACCAAAATGACAAAAATCCACCATACATTTATCAAAAGATGAGTTTTAAAAGGTAAAAACATTTCTGTCCATAGCAATATATGTATCCATCCCTTTCAACATAAAGTACCAGGCATGCATCAAAAAGCACAAGCAAAAAAGGGTGCAGGGAAGGTGATGCGTCAGTTCCTTACACGCAGGGAAGGTGATTTGTTGGTTCCATGCTCCAGGGGAAGTGATATGTCAGTTCCTTACTGGATCAAGTGGAGGTGATGTGTCGGTCCCTTACTGGAGAGGAGGTGATGCATCAGTTTCTTACTGTGTGGGGAAGTGATGTGTTGGTTTCTTACTGTGGCCCTGGTGTTGTGGTAGATTTGGCACCCAGGTACGATGTGTTGTGCACCGGACATGAGGCATCGCTTTGTGAGGCTTTGCATTATCCGAAGTCCGGTTCTGTGGCCTGCAAGGCAAGGCTTTGCGGGGCTTTCCATCATGTGGCATCCGTTCCGAGAAGCTCACAGCTGTGCGGTGGGACTCGGCGAAGCTTTGCATCATCCAGGGTCGGTACCGAGGAGTGCGCAGCTGTACAGCAAGACTCTGTGAGTCTTTGCGTTGTCCTGCGTTGGTTACCTAGGAGTGTGCAGCTGTGCAGCAGTACTCGGTGGAGCTTTACCAGGCTTTGCGTTGCAATTCATGAGACCATCAAGGATCTGTGGGAACAACCATGCGGGGACAGGTACTGGATTATATTGAGTTATGACTTTTAGCACGGATGCCCTTGGTTATTTAATAACACATGAATCCCATTCATTGAAACTCACTTAACATATTACTATTTTTATTTCACAATTTGTAGTGCACACTAATACCCGCAGGTGTCTAGTCACTCTCTGTCTACCATGCTGAGTCAGGCAATGCTAATTTTTAAAAAGCCATGTCTTGAGCAGTTTCTTCAACTCAAGTAGGGAGGAAGTCTTCCTAAGGGAGAGCAGAAGGGAGTTCCATTCCTTTATTGCATTGTAACTGAAACCCCTTCCCCCCAAATGTGCCCTTTTAATTCTGGGAGTGTACATCAGGTGGGCATTAGCAGAGCGAAGTAATCTATTTGGAAAGTTCCAACTAAGAAGGTCCCAAAGAAATTGTGGTCCTTCTTTGTCTAAGGCCTAATGAGCAATAAAAAGATCCTTGAATTTGATATACTGACCCACTGGTAGCCAATGTAATTCCTGAATCCCTGCTCTGATAGACAGGTGTTTGGGGATATCCAACAAAAGTCTAGCCGAGGCATTTTTCTACTTCTTGCAACCTTCTGAGTACATTGTATTGTAAATTCAGATACAACCCGTTACAATAGTCCAATTTGGATAAAACCAGGGAGGTCAGTACAGTTTTTCTGGTATTTAAGAGGATAAAAGGTAGTATCTTGCGTAAGATTCTAATGGTAAGAAAAGAAGAGGACACTACCTTGGAGACTTGAAACGTAAGATTTTATTTTTATCTATAAAAACCCCCAAATTCTTTGCCTTGGCTACTGGCGTGGGAGGAGGGCCTAGGGTGTCAGGCCACCAAACTAGCGACCACTGAGGTGAGAGGTTACCAAACAGCACCACCTCAGTTTTGTTAGAATTCAACTTCCGGCAATGCCTGCCCATTCAGTTGCTCAGGGTGACCATACAGTCATGATGTTTGGTTGAATAATGATATCCTTGTCAACTGCTGAGATAACCAACTGGGTATAGTCAGCATAGGAAGTAGGTACTAAATTAAAACTTCTGATCAGGGGAGCCAATTCGGAGACATAATTACTAAAAAGCATTGGACTTAGCGAGGACCCCTGTGGCACCCCGCAAGGCAGAGTAAAAGGCGCTGACTTAAAATTTCCTAGATGCACTGTTTGAATTCTATCCGAAAGCAATGAGGTCAGGAGGAAAAGGGCTTTTCCTCCTATCCTTGTTGTTTTTAGGCGTTCGACCAAAAGTGTATGGTCCACGGTATCAAATTCTGCGGACAGGTCGAGCAGAACGAGCGCGAACGATCCTCCTCCGTCTAATGCCTTACAGATTTCCTTTGTAGTTTTTATTAGAGCCGTCTCGGTACTATGACCCGTTCTGAAACCAAATTGACTTTGGTCTAAGATGTTGTTCTCTGAGATAAAAGTAGAGAGTTCAGTATTTAACACTTTCTCTATGATTTTAACAGGAAGTGGGAGCCTTGTGATGGGGCAGTAATTCTCTGGATTAGTTATGTCCAAGTTTGGTTTTTTAAGTAGGGGCAGTATACAGGCCTGTTTCCACCGGAATAGATAATGCCCTTGTAGTAGCATCAGGTTAAACAAGTTAGTTAGCAGTGGGCTAATAATATGACAATGTTGCACACACAGTATCCCCTCCACCTATTTGCCATGAGGAATACCTTCAGCAAACCTATAGGGTCATCTAGAAGGTTGAAATGCTTCTGCAGAATTTATTGATTTGAAGGTATTCAGCATCTTTAAAAAATTAAAATTAAAATTAAATGAGTACACGATTAAATGAGCTAAATTACAAGCTTTTATTGAATTTTTTTTAATGATTGTGCTGTACCCCAATACCATAGGGCTCCCCATAATATACTAGTGCATGGGAAATCCTTTAATCAGATGTTGTCTAGTTTTCAATTTTGTTTCATAATAGTCTTTAAATGATGGACTCTTATAAATGTTGGTATTGTATTACATGCTGAATTTGAAATGCATATTTAAATGTATGTACAATTAAGATATATGACATAGTAGTGGTCTCTGTGTTTCTAAGTCTTTATTCATGCACAATGTTGTCTTGTATTTATGTAACATAGGTTTTGTGTTTTTGTCTTAATATAACTTGGATAAGAAAATAGTCTATAGACAAAAAGAAAAATATATGTTGTCTTACATGTCTTTGAATGTACAAATTCATGTTCCTTTTCGTTTCAAACATGTATGTGTACTTTTAATTTGCATTGTAACTCTAACATCTATATGTCAGTATGTGTGGGATGCTAGAGAGAGGATTTTTGTTCAAATAAATTGTAAAGTATAAGTGCCATTCAACAGTGACAGTAAGCGACACGGAAATATTACGTAGCCTTTTAAAACTTGAGATTATATCTATGGTGTGATGGGTCCTCTTTTGTTTGACTTTATATTCAGCAGGTCCACTAGAAGCATTTGATTTACAGGCCCTGGCGCACACAGTGCACTGTCCTAGTGACTTAGTAGTAAATCAAACTAGCCAATCATGGAAACATCAATCCATAAACACAATTTACATGGAGAGCATATGCACTTTAGCACTTAATAGCAGTGGTAAAGTGTCCAGAGTCCTAAAACCAACAAAAACAAGGTCAAAAACAGGAGGCCAAAAAGCTAAATGTTTGGGGCTAACCCTAAAAATAGTGCCATTTCCAATAGCCCCTATTCTAAAATCTCAGGTCCATCAAAGACTTCCTTCAACCCTACAAAACCAATTGGACTCTACTACTTGTGAGTACTGTCCAGGTAAGTAATGCTAATCCAGTGCTGGGCCTTTGAAAGTGAGCTTTTGCTGTGCAGAACTATCAAAATCAATCAAGTGCAGACTTTGCGCCATTTTGTATCGACTTATTGCCCTTCGACGCAGATGCATGAGCCAATCGATGACAGTGCTTTGACGATGGACAGCACGGCTCGATGATGACACAGCACCTGCATCATAAATGTGTTCTTGATTGCCTGAGCGGATCAGAGCTGACACATTAAATCTTCGACTTCAAGGCTTGAGAGTGAAAAAAAAGCCCAGAAAAGTGTCAAAGGCAGTCAAAGGACAAAGAGGCTGAGAAAGTGGAGAGAAAAGAAATAGAGGAAAAAGTGAGATTGAGCATAATGTAGAGAAAGAGAGGGAGATGAGGTCAAGGATTGGACGTTCGAGATACCATTGGGGCTGGGCTTGAAAGGGCTAGACCTGATCGGATGACCGGGCACATGTAAGGGCACAAAGCAAGACCAGACGAAACCTGCCTAATGGCAGGAATGCCCTCAGTAAGTAGGATTAAATGGGTTAGGAGCTTCAGGGGTGGGCAAAGCTAAGCAAGTAGCAGGAGCTTGGAATGGATGAATGGAGTAGAACAGGAGACTGGAAGGCCATTGTGAAGGCTGAAGCGTTGAAGAAGAGCAAAAAGAGAGGCAAAAGAAAGGTCAAAAAAAGGTATGTATTTGAGAGTGTAAAAACAGAAGAAAAGGGCAGAGAATTAGTGTGCTGGAGCAGGGTTTTCGTGAAATAAAACCTGCTCAGATTTAACCCTAAGTAACATTCACTAAGTGTGCAGTGAAAATTTATATGGAAATGCGCCTAACATGAGGGAGATTGATACTGCGCAAGCGCATACTAAAGTACTGAACTAGGCCGCATACTTCTTTGGACAAAATAAAAAGTAAGAGAATAATGCTGCTTTAGTGCATGTTATTAACATTTGCTAGGAAAATAATTTTAACACGGGTCGCGCATGGATAGATGCAGCAATGGGGTGGTGCATAGAGAAAAAGCATTACAAGTGAATAATAATGCATGTGTTTGTTTTCCATAGAAGCATTATTTTCTGCTCTGCATCAAGATAGAGGGTTAAAAGGAGTAAAATGAAAATGCATGAAGTTAATTCAGGAAAAGTGAAGGGAAGGTGGACAGAGAGCTTGTTCTTCAGAAAAAGCTGAATGCCTGCCAAGAACTTTGCATGTAAAACAAGATTTGATTCTTCGAGCGAAGGAAGCGCTTCCTCTGGAAAGGCATGAGCAGTACAAAGTTTGCTACATGATTAAAATGAAGGAAGAGAACATTTGATATTGGATTGAATCATATTATTTGGGTGGAAGTTGTTGTCATAAATGAATAAAACAATGAGTCTTTTAGAATGATAGACATTCTGAGAATGGTGTGACAATACATCCACTTCCTTAACCAATCAAATGTAGAATAACCCTTCGTTAGATACAAGCGTGGGTTGTGCATTTGGGGTTTTAGGGTATAATTGAGGTGCCTGATTGGAGGAGTTAAGGTTACGCGTTCAGAAGATTGTGGTGATCAGACAGTCTGGGAGTTCTTCGCTGTCGACGTTTGCTGATCTGTTCCTGTCGAGCTTAGTCTTTGCCTCTTCAAATCTTCTTGAGGGGCCTTGCTGCTCTCATGGCCAGAGAGTAGATTTCCTATTTCTATTTGGGTTAGGATAGACTGAAATCTGAATTTGTATAATCATTTGCAAATGTATTTTGTCTTTGAACCTTTTGTCTCTACGCCATTGTCGTTGATATGAATTTGTCAGTTTCTCTTCTAATGTTGTTTGCTCTGTGATGATCTATGATTTGTGCGGTATGTTGGTACTGATGACCATTATTCACATTATCTAGATAAACAATATGAAAATACATATGATTCTGTCTTTATTTAGTGGAGCATATATTTAGAATATGAGTATTATTTTGAACTAAGTATTAGTTTGCCAAACCCTGACAAATATAAAAATATTGCATCACCAGTACACTTTAATGAAATTACAAATTGGTGATTGGTAAGTTTGGTTCGTTTAGTACATATTTGGTATTACACTGAACCCAGCGTGAAGGGACTTGGTGGGTAATGAGAATGGGCCTACTCTGTATGAAAAATGATTAGTCACAAATCGCTGGATCAGGTGCGAGGCCAAAAAGGATAGAAACTGAAAAAGAGTGAGTAAGGAAAGCACTAAAGAGAGTGACAAGGAAAGTAAAACACAAACAAGTGAATGGGAGATGCACACCAAAGTGGCACAGAATGAATAAAAGTTCACAAAAAGCATAAAGAATGAATGGAAAAATCAGACTAAAGTGGCAGAGGAGGTCAAGGGGCAAAGAGGCAGAAAAAGTGGAGAGATGAGAGAGATAGCATGAAAAAAAAGAGAGCAGATGGTAGAGGAAGAGAGGGAGAGGAAGTTGAGCCATGGAAGTTCGAGAAAGTGCTGGAGATAGCCCAAGAGGGCCAGGGGCGGCTCTAGGCTCATGGCAGCCCTGGGCAGGGAGCGTAAGTAGGGGGCCCTGTAAGAGGGGGTCTTGGCGGAGGCCAGTGAAGAGGGGGGGGGGGCAGGGTGTTTGGAAGTGGAACAGAGCCGGAGGCCGCCAAATCCCTGCCAGGGGCCGCCACGCAAATATGTATCCATCCTCAGAGGATTATTATATTAAGGATATATATTGGCGTGGTGGCCCCTGGTGTTTGGTGGCCCTGTGCAGGTGCACAGCTTGCACATGGCTAAGGCCGCCCCTGAGAGGGCGGACCAACCCGTCATTGAGCCCTTAGAAGTGTGCAAACCACTGCTCGCTTGCCCTGCTCTGAGAGCAGAGCAGCCCCGCCCACCCACCAGCACACCCGCAAACTAAGTAGCACCGAACAATAAAATGATAACTTAAAGTGATTATCATTTTATGTTTCATTTATGTTGCACTGCGTACAAGAAGTGAGGCAACGCTCCTCCGCCGGAGCTGCTGCTGCCAAAGAGTGCATATTAGAAGCACAGAAAAAATACACAGATTGAATAAAGGGGAACAGAAAAAACACTAAAGAATGAATGGATAAAGCACAAAAAGCCCCGCAGAAAGAGTGAAAGAGCTCAGAATCTAATGAATGACTGAAAAGTGTGCAGAATAGCGGCAAAAAATGAGTGAATGCACACAGAAAACCACAATCGAGGAAACTAAAAATGTCCAGTAAAGTGGCAAAGGAGGTAAAAGAGAAAATGGAGAGAGTAGAGGGATGTCAGGAAAAAGATAGCTAGAACATAAGGTAGAGAAAGAGATGTAGAGGAGGTTGTGGTTGAGGGGCGTCAATGAGTGCCGAGGCTGGGGTCAAAAGGGATCCGACCAGGCACATGAAAAGGGCACAAGACACTGGCAGACAAAGTCTCCTTAAAGACTGGTCTGCACTGCAGCCACCATTAAGTAGGAGCCAAAGGGTTAGGGCAGTGGACGAGGCTCATCAATTAGAGGGAGGCAGGAAGAGAGTGTGGTGCGAGAAGGCCGTCTCAGAGGCAGAAAGCGCAAAGGAGAGCTAAAAGAGAAGGAAAAGAGGAGGATAGTGTGAAAAAATAAAGACAGAGGAAAAGTACAGAAAATTAGTGTGATGCTAAAGAGTCCAGAAAGTGTAGAAGAGTGAGCAAATAGAAAATCGCTACTGAGTCAATGCGAATCAATGAAAGAACACAGAAAAGCTCAACAGAATGATTAAAATAAACAAAGCTACGCAGCACAGACAAAGTCGCAGAAAAGTGGCACAGAATAAATGAAAACGCACAGAAAAGTGCAAGAGAGTGAATGAAAAAAGTCTGGCAAAGTGACGAAGGAGGTCAATGGGCAAAGAGGCAGAGAAAGTGGAAAGAGAACATGACTAGCAGGGCAAACAGAGAGAACAAAAGGTAGAGGAATAGAGAGGGAGAGAGGTCGAGGCATGGAGTCTGATGACAGTGTTGGATCTGAACCTGACAGGGCTAGGCCTGGATGACTGGCCGGGTCCCTGTAAGGGTGCAGGTGCAAGGCAATGGCCAGGGGAAGAATGAAGCAGAGATAAAAGAACTATTGACTGTGTCAGTTGCGCTACTTCATGATGGTGCTTCACTTTCTGATATACCATCGAGATTAAAGATTTTGACTGTAACATCTTTAGCAGTGGTGAAAGGAGGAAAACATAAAAGATAGCTACTTTTGAAACATGGCTGAAGGATCTGTTTAATATAGTAACCGACGTAAAAGCAATGTATAAGGTAAATGGCTTGATGTCAAAAATTAGAAAACATATCGGAAGGTTTTCTGACTAAACCATTATAAATAGTGGAGAAGGGGAGAAACACGAGGAGATTGGGAGGAGACTGGAGAGGAGGAGGGAACGGTGGGAGGGTGAAATAGCTATAATTGAAAATAGTTTGATATAATTTTTGGCAATAGAGAAAAATACTAATTACTTTACAAAAATCCGCTGGCTTTAACTTTTTCCAGCAGATTAATTTATATTAGCCTAAATGTGGGTAGAAATTCTGTCGAAAACCCAATTTAATCTTTACTCTAAACCTAAAGGGTCACTTTCTGAATCAAAAGCCATCTCTGCATCTAAACTTGGGGACCGTGTATATCAAAGCGTTGCAATTGCCCTTGTGTCATGCAAGGTCACATAAGGGCAAAGCAACACTAAAGTCAGATTGCCCAAGCCATGATAGGCCACTTTGCGTAGTCCTGCCGTGTTTGGTAAATCTGGAGTAACACACGCCAGAGCAAGTTGCTGCCTTCTGTTACTCTGCCCCATGGAGGCGTTTCATTGGTGAAGAGTAGGTTTTCTCAGGGATCCACACTTGAATTTATTTCACACTCCCAGGTTAACCATGAGTGGTAGGAATGCCTCAAAATGCTACGCGTTCTCAGGGGAGAAATAACTAGGAGCAATATCTTTATTTCTCCTAATTTTGTCCTATTACTATGTATACTGCATTTTGTAGAGGAAGGAGGAAAGAGGAAAAAGGTGTCCCTTTCTGCACAAAAACAAGCCTGCCTGCAACACAGGAACCCTTTCACCATAACACAAGGACATCTGTGTTGGCAGTAGGCAGCTAAAAGGACATGAATGCATAATATACTATTAACCCCTTCCCTGCGCCTCAAATTCCGCCGCAGCGCAGGTGGGGCTAGAGGGTGGGTGTGGTGCTCAGGTACTTATGACGGCTCCACACCACCATGAGTCACGGGCGGCGTTTGCTCATGACGGCGTGGAGACATCATGACCCCGCCCACTCATTAATTCGCCCGCACAGGCGGGGAATTAGTTCCGCGTGGGTGGAGCGTCAGCGGCATGATGACTCCACGCTGTCATGAGCACCCAAAGGGTTAAATATGGTGCATTCCTGCCCTCTCCGTTTCATGCAGCACAAGAAGGTGTATTGCTGCATTGCATAAAATATTGATAAATCTGCCCCAGATGTAAATAGCATATGTTGTAGACTGCTATTATGCAGACTACATTGACGCCTTCCCAAAGTAAGCGTTCCATGGGCCTAAAGCCTGACTCATTAGGATATATGTATTTACAGTAATCCCAATGAGATGTTTAGCAAGAGTCTTTACATGCATTTATGAGTCGGTAAGGGAAGAACTACACTCATTGCCAGGGTTTTCAGGTATGTTTATAGGAGATGCCATAGCCAAGCATAGATTATCAGTAGGCGAAACTCTTCACTGGTTGCCTCAAATATATTTAACCTTTACAATGTTCTTTTGCTTTCAGACTTTTAAGGACCTGGAAACTGTTATATGCTAGGTTTGTGAAGGTAGTGGTTAGCTCATTATCTGCCAAAGCAGCTTCCAGGGAGACTCTGTCTTCTGATTCGAATGTGATGAGACACAGATCCTCTACAATCCTTTCCATGTGAGGCTTTGAGTTTTGAGGGGTTATCTACAAACGGTTCCTGCATCCTTCACGGCCGGGCTTAGCTCCGCCGCAGCGCCGCAGCACTAGCAGCAAAGGGCCGGGCCTTGCTCCGCCTGTTTCCCGGCCGGGCTTGGCTCCGCCGGGCCTCTCCCACCACCAGTGACGCCCTCAGCAGCACCAGGAGGCACATAAAGGCAGCGCCAGGGCCGAGTCCTGTTGAGGGTTATCTACAAACGGTTCCTGCATCCTTCACGGCCGGGCTTAGCTCCGCCGCAGCGCCCCAGCACCAGCAGCAAAGGGCCGGGCCTTGCTCCGCCTGTTTCCCGGCCGGGCTTGGCTCCGCTGGGCCCCTCCCACCACCAGTGATGCCCTCAGCAGCGCCAGGAGGTGCATAAAGGCAGCGCCAGGGCCGAGTCCTGTTGGGAGTTATCTACAAACGGTTCCTGCATCCTTCGCGGCCGGGCTTAGCTCCGCCGCAGCGCCGCAGCACCAGCAGCAAAGGGCCGGGCCTTGCTCCGCCTGTTTCCCGGCCGGGCTTGGCTCCGCCGGGCCCCTCCCACCACCAGTGACTCCCTCAGCAGCGCCAGGAGGCGCATAAAGGCAGCGCCAGGGCCGAGTCCTGTTGGGGGTTATCTACAAATGGTTCCTGCATCCTTCACGGCCGGGATTATCTCTGCCACAGCGCCGCAGCACCAGCAGCAAAGGGCCGGGCCTTGCTCCGCCTGTTTCCCGGCCGGGCTTGGCTCCGCCGGGCCCCTCCCACCACCAGTGACGACCTCAGCAGCTCCAGGAGGCGCATAAAGGCAGCGCCAAGGCCGAGTCCTGTTGGGGGTTATCTACAAATGGTTCCTGTATCCTTGAATGGATAAAGCACAAAAAGCCCCGCAGAAAGAGTGAAAGAGCTCAGAAGCTAATGAATGACTGAAAAGTGTGCAGAATAGCGGCAAAAAATGAGTGAATGCACACAGAAAACCACACTCGAGGAAACTAAAAATGTCCAGTAAAGTGGCAAAGGAGGTAAAAGAGAAAATGGAGAGAGTAGAGGGATATCAGGAAAAAGAGAGCTAGAACATAAGGTAGAGAAAGAGATGGAGAGGAGGTTGTGGTTGAGGTGCAGAGCGTCAGGAAGTGCCGAGGCTGGGGTCAAAATGGCTCCGACCAGGCACATGAAAAGGGCACAAGACACTGGCAGACAAAGTCTCCTTAAAGACTGGTCTGCACTGCAGCCACCATTAAGTAGGAGCTGAAGGGTTAGGGCAGTGGACGAGGCTCAACAATTAGAGGGAGGCAGGAAGCGAGCGTGGTGCGAGAAGGCCGTCTCAGAGGCAGAAAGCGCAAAGGAGAGCTAAAAGAGAAGGAAAAGAGGAGGATAGTGTGAAAAAATGAAGACAGAGGAAAAGTACAGAAAATGAGTGTGATGCTAAAGAGTCCAGAAAGTGTAGAAGAGTGAGCAAATAGAAAATCGCTACTGAGTCAATGCGAATCAATGAAAGAACACAGAAAAGCTCAACAGAATGATTAAAATAAACAAAGCTACGCAGCACAGACAAAGTCGCAGAAAAGTGGCACAGAATAAATGAAAACGCACAGAAAAGTGCAAGAGAGTGAATGAAAAAAGTCTGGCAAAGTGACGAAGGAGGTCAATGGGCAAAGAGGCAGAGAAAGTGGAAAGAGAACATGACTAGCAGGGCAAACAGAGAGAACAAAAGGTAGAGGAATAGAGAGGGAGAGAGGTCGAGGCATGGAGTCTGATGACAGTGTTGGATCTGAACCTGACAGGGCTAGGCCTGGATGACTGGCCGGGTCCCTGTAAGGGTGCAGGTGCAAGGCAATGGCCAGGGGAAGAATGAAGCAGAGATAAAAGAACTATTGACTGTGTCAGTTGCGCTACTTCATGATGGTGCTTCACTTTCTGATATACCATCGAGATTAAAGATTTTGACTGTAACATCTTTAGCAGTGGTGAAAGGAGGAAAACATAAAAGATAGCTACTTTTGAAACATGGCTGAAGGATCTGTTTAATATAGTAACCGACGTAAAAGCAATGTATAAGGTAAATGGCTTGATGTCAAAAATTAGAAAACATATCGGAAGGTTTTCTGACTAAACCATTATAAATAGTGGAGAAGGGGAGAAACACGAGGAGATTGGGAGGAGACTGGAGAGGAGGAGGGAACGGTGGGAGGGTGAAATAGCTATAATTGAAAATAGTTTGATATAATTTTTGGCAATAGAGAAAAATACTAATTACTTTACAAAAATCCGCTGGCTTTAACTTTTTCCAGCAGATTAATTTATATTAGCCTAAATGTGGGTAGAAATTCTGTCGAAAACCCAATTTAATCTTTACTCTAAACCTAAAGGGTCACTTTCTGAATCAAAAGCCATCTCTGCATCTAAACTTGGGGACCGTGTATATCAAAGCGTTGCAATTGCCCTTGTGTCATGCAAGGTCACATAAGGGCAAAGCAACACTAAAGTCAGATTGCCCAAGCCATGATAGGCCACTTTGCGTAGTCCTGCCGTGTTTGGTAAATCTGGAGTAACACACGCCAGAGCAAGTTGCTGCCTTCTGTTACTCTGCCCCATGGAGGCGTTTCATTGGTGAAGAGTAGGTTTTCTCAGGGATCCACACTTGAATTTATTTCACACTCCCAGGTTAACCATGAGTGGTAGGAATGCCTCAAAATGCTACGCGTTCTCAGGGGAGAAATAACTAGGAGCAATATCTTTATTTCTCCTAATTTTGTCCTATTACTATGTATACTGCATTTTGTAGAGGAAGGAGGAAAGAGGAAAAAGGTGTCCCTTTCTGCACAAAAACAAGCCTGCCTGCAACACAGGAACCCTTTCACCATAACACAAGGACATCTGTGTTGGCAGTAGGCAGCTAAAAGGACATGAATGCATAATATACTATTAACCCCTTCCCTGCGCCTCAAATTCCGCCGCAGCGCAGGTGGGGCTAGAGGGTGGGTGTGGTGCTCAGGTACTTATGACGGCTCCACACCACCATGAGTCACGGGCGGCGTTTGCTCATGACGGCGTGGAGACATCATGACCCCGCCCACTCATTAATTCGCCCGCACAGGCGGGGAATTAGTTCCGCGTGGGTTGAGCGTCAGCGGCATGATGACTCCATGCTGTCATGAGCACCCAAAGGGTTAAATATGGTGCATTCCTGCCCTCTCCGTTTCATGCAGCACAAGAAGGTGTATTGCTGCATTGCATAAAATATTGATAAATCTGCCCCAGATGTAAATAGCATATGTTGTAGACTGCTATTATGCAGACTACATTGACGCCTTCCCAAAGTAAGCGTTCCATGGGCCTAAAGCCTGACTCATTAGGATATATGTATTTACAGTAATCCCAATGAGATGTTTAGCAAGAGTCTTTACATGCATTTATGAGTCGGTAAGGGAAGAACTACACTCATTGCCAGGGTTTTCAGGTATGTTTATAGGAGATGCCATAGCCAAGCATAGATTATCAGTAGGCGAAACTCTTCACTGGTTGCCTCAAATATATTTAACCTTTACAATGTTCTTTTGCTTTCAGACTTTTAAGGACCTGGAAACTGTTATATGCTAGGTTTGTGAAGGTAGTGGTTAGCTCATTATCTGCCAAAGCAGCTTCCAGGGAGACTCTGTCTTCTGATTCGAATGTGATGAGACACAGATCCTCTACAATCCTTTCCATGTGAGGCTTTGAGTTTTGAGGGGTTATCTACAAACGGTTCCTGCATCCTTCACGGCCAGGCTTAGCTCCGCCGCAGCGCCGCAGCACCAGCAGCAAAGGGCCGGGCCTTGCTCCGCCTGTTTCCCGGCCGGGCTTGGCTCCGCCGGGCCTCTCCCACCACCAGTGACGCCCTCAGCAGCACCAGGAGGCGCATAAAGGCAGCGCCAGGGCCGAGTCCTGTTGAGGGTTATCTACAAACGGTTCCTGCATCCTTCACGGCCGGGCTTAGCTCCGCCGCAGCGCCCCAGCACCAGCAGCAAAGGGCCGGGCCTTGCTCCGCCTGTTTCCCGGCCGGGCTTGGCTCCGCTGGGCCCCTCCCACCACCAGTGATGCCCTCAGCAGCGCCAGGAGGTGCATAAAGGCAGCGCCAGGGCCGAGTCCTGTTGGGAGTTATCTACAAACGGTTCCTGCATCCTTCGCGGCCGGGCTTAGCTCCGCCGCAGCGCCGCAGCACCAGCAGCAAAGGGCCGGGCCTTGCTCCGCCTGTTTCCCGGCCGGGCTTGGCTCCGCCGGGCCCCTCCCACCACCAGTGACTCCCTCAGCAGCGCCAGGAGGCGCATAAAGGCAGCGCCAGGGCCGAGTCCTGTTGGGGGTTATCTACAAATGGTTCCTGCATCCTTCACGGCCGGGATTATCTCTGCCGCAGCGCCGCAGCACCAGCAGCAAAGGGCCGGGCCTTGCTCCGCCTGTTTCCCGGCCGGGCTTGGCTCCGCCGGGCCCCTCCCACCACCAGTGACGACCTCAGCAGCTCCAGGAGGCGCATAAAGGCAGCGCCAAGGCCGAGTCCTGTTGGGGGTTATCTACAAATGGTTCCTGTATCCTTGAATGGATAAAGCACAAAAAGCCCCGCAGAAAGAGTGAAAGAGCTCAGAAGCTAATGAATGACTGAAAAGTGTGCAGAATAGCGGCAAAAAATGAGGGAATGCACACAGAAAACCACACTCGAGGAAACTAAAAATGTCCAGTAAAGTGGCAAAGGAGGTAAAAGAGAAAATGGAGAGAGTATAGGGATATCAGGAAAAAGAGAGCTAGAACATAAGGTAGAGAAAGAGATGGAGAGGAGGTTGTGGTTGAGGTGCAGAGCGTCAGGAAGTGCAGAGGCTGGGGTCAAAATGGCTCCGACCAGGCACATGAAAAGGGCACAAGACACTGGCAGACAAAGTCTCCTTAAAGACTGGTCTGCACTGCAGCCACCATTAAGTAGGAGCTGAAGGGTTAGGGCAGTGGACGAGGCTCAACAATTAGAGGGAGGCAGGAAGAGAGCGTGGTGCGAGAAGGCCGTCTCAGAGGCAGAAAGCGCAAAGGAGAGCTAAAAGAGAAGGAAAAGAGGAGGATAGTGTGAAAAAATGAAGACAGAGGAAAAGTACAGAAAATGAGTGTGATGCTAAAGAGTCCAGAAAGTGTAGAAGAGTGAGCAAATAGAAAATCGCTACTGGTCAATGCGAATCAATGAAAGAACACAGAAAAGCTCAACAGAATGATTAAAATAAACAAAGCTACGCAGCACAGACAAAGGCGCAGAAAAGTGGCACAGAATAAATGAAAACGCACAGAAAAGTGCAAGAGAGTGAATGAAAAAAGTCTGGCAAAGTGACGAAGAAGGTCAATGGGCAAAGAGGCAGAGAAAGTGGAAAGAGAACATGACTAGCAGGGCAAACAGAGAGAACAAAAGGTAGAGGAATAGAGAGGGAGAGAGGTCGAGGCATGGAGTCTGATGACAGTGTTGGATCTGAGCCTGACAGGGCTAGGCCTGGATGACTGGCAGGGTCCCTGTAAGGGTGCAGGTGCAAGGCAATGGCCAGGGGAAGAATGAAGCAGAGATAAAAGATCTATTGACTGTGTCAGTTGCGCTACTTCATGATAGTGCTTCACTTTCTGATATACCATCGAGATTAAAGATTTTGACTGTAACATCTTTAGCAGTGGTGAAAGGAGGAAAACATAAAAGATAGCTACTTTTGAAACATGGCTGAAGGATCTGTTTAATATAGTAACCGACGTAAAAGCAATGTATAAGGTAAATGGCTTGATTTCAAAAATTGGAAGACATATCGGAAGGTTTTCTGACTAAACCATTATAAATAGTGGAGAAGGGGAGAAACACGAGGAGATTGGGAGGAGACTGGAGAGGAGGAGGGAACGGTGGGAGGGTGAAATAGCTATAATTGAAAATAGTTTGATATAATTTTTGGCAATAGAGAAAAATACTAATTACTTTACAAAAATCCGCTGGCTTTAACTTTTTCCAGCAGATTAATTTATATTAGCCTAAATGTGGGTAGAAATTCTGTCGAAAACCCAATTTAATCTTTACTCTAAACCTTAAGGGTCACTTTCTGAATCAAAAGCCATCTCTGCATCTAAACTTGGGGACCGTGTATATCAAAGCGTTGCAATTGCCCTTGTGTCATGCAAGGTCACATAAGGGCAAAGCAACACTAAAGTCAGATTGCCCAAGCCATGATAGGCCACTTTGCGTGGTCCTGCCGTGTTTGGTAAATCTGGAGTAACACACGCCAGAGCAAGTTGCTGCCTTCTGTTACTCTGCCCCATGGAGGCGTTTCATTGGTGAAGAGTAGGTTTTCTCAGGGATCCACACTTGAATTTATTTCACACTCCCAGGTTAACCATGAGTGGTAGGAATGCCTCAAAATGCTACGCGTTCTCAGGGGAGAAATAACTAGGAGCAATATCTTTATTTCTCCTAATTTTGTCCTATTACTATGTATACTGCATTTTGTAGAGGAAGGAGGAAAGAGGAAAAAGGTGTCCCTGTCTGCACAAAAACAAGCCTGCCTGCAACACAGGAACCCTTTCACCATGCAAAAGGACATCTGCGTTGGCAGTAGGCAGCTAAAAGGACATGAATGCATAATATACTATTAACCCCTTCCCTGCGCCTCAAATTCCGCCGCAGCGCAGGTGGGGCTAGAGGGTGGGCGTGGTGCTCCGGTACTTATGACGGCTCCACACCATCATGAGTCACGGGCGGTGTTTGCTCATGACGGTGTGGAGACATCATGACCCCGCCCACTCATTAATTCGCCCGCACAGGCGGGGAATTAGTTCCGCGTGGGTGGAGCGGCAGCGGCATGATGACTCCACGCTGTCATGAGCACCCAAAGGGTTAAATATGGTGCATTCCTGTCCTCTCCGTTTCATGCAGCACAAGAAGGTGTATTGCTGCATTGCATAAAATATTGATAAATCTGCCCCAGATGTAAATAGCATATGTTGTAGACTGCTATTATGCAGACTACATTGACGCCTTCCCAAAGTAAGCGTTCCATGGGCCTAAAGCCTGACTCATTAGGATATATGTATTTACAGTAATCCCAATGAGATGTTTAGCAAGAGTCTTTACATGCATTTATGAGTCGGTAAGGGAAGAACTACACTCATTGCCAGGGTTTTCAGGTATGTTTATAGGAGATGCCATAGCCAAGCATAGATTATCAGTAGGCGAAACTCTTCACTGGTTGCCTCAAATATATTTAACCTTTACAATGTTCTTTTACTTTCAGACTTTTAAGAACCTGGAAACTGTTATATGCTAGGTTTGAGAAGGTAGTGGTTAGCTCATTATCTGCCAAAGCAGCTTCCAGGGAGACTCTGTCTTCTGATTCGAATGTGATGAGACACAGATCCTCTACAATCCTTTCCATGTGAGGCTTTGAGTTTTGAGGGGTTATCTACAAACGGTTCCTGCATCCTTCACGGCCGGGCTTTGCTCCGCCCCAGCGCCGCAGCACCAGCAGCAAAGGGCCGGGCCTTGCTCCGCCTGTTTCCCGGCCGGGCTTGGCTCTGCCGGGCCCCTCCCACCACCAGTGACGCCCTCAGCAGCGCCAGGAGGCGCATAAAGGCAGCGCCAGGGCCGAGTCCTGTTGGGGGTTATCTACAAACGGTTCCTGCATCCTTCACGGCCGGGCTTAGCTCCGCCGCAGCGCCGCAGCACCAGCAGCAAAGGGCCGGGCCTTGCTCCGTCTGTTTCCCGGCCGGGCTTGGCTCCGCCGGGCCCCTCCCACCACCAGTGACTCCCTCAGCAGTGCCAGAAGGCGCATAAAGGCAGCGCCAGGGCCGAGTCCTGTTGGGGGTTATCTACAAACGGTTCCTGCATCCTTCACGGCCGGGATTATCTCTGCCGCAGCGCCGCAGCACCAGCAGCAAAGGGCCGGGCCTTGCTCCGCCTGTTTCCCGGCCGGGCTTGGCTCCGCCGGGCCCCTCCCACCACCAGTGACGACCTCAGCAGCTCCAGGAGGCGCATAAAGGCAGCGCCAAGGCCGAGTCCTGTTGGGGGTTATCTACAAACGGTTCCTGCATCCTTCACAGCCGGGATTATCTCCCCCGCAGCGCAACAGCACCAGCAGCAAAGGGCCGGGCCTTGCTCCGCCTGTTTCCCGGCCGGGCTTGGCTCCGCCGGGCCCCTTGAGGTAATAGAAATTTTCAGGTAACTAATGTGTCCCCCACTCGCACCCCATCCATGCACCCATGTTCCTCGTATGTTGTGTAACTTCCTTCCCGTACATGCCAGAAAGATGCATATACATTTGCGTCTAACCTTAACATGTCAGCTATCCAGTCCAACATGGAAATCCTGTTAATTAGGCTTCTAGGCCTATGGTGCCAACGTCTTTACATGGTACACTTTTGAACCTTTCACATGTTTTCTCCATGTTTCCCTGGCTCAGTCGAGCTAAGCCCTTAATTGAGGCTTCATAGTCTTTTCTGTCTCTGAAAGCTGCATTTTAGGTATGCATCCCTGACCTCTGCCTTACTTCCTGCCCCAGCGAAGCGCTGCCCGGCTCAGCCTGGCCTTCCTGCCAAACACATTCCAGTCTAGTGAAATAGGTAAACATATTCCCGGCTGCAGAGCAAAGGGCCCGGCCTTCCTGTCCTCCTTGCAAGTGATTTACAGTACCCGTTACCATGGTAGGCCCATAGCCCCGTGCGTTTCACCAAGACACGTATGCACGCACTATTTATTTATTTTTTATTTATTTTGTCAATTTGTAGGGCGCAACAGCTACCCAAGAAGGGTTTCCCGGCACTAGCATCCAGTATTGAACAGCCTCTGTCCGAGAAACCTTTTACTTCAGATACTGCATCTTCCAAACATGAGATACCAGATATGCTATAGGTACAGGTCGTTCTGACATCCCAGACACCAGTCTCCTCTACTAGTGCTAAAGTCAAAGCCCCCAGTTCTCCCCAGCTACACGTCATACTCGGTTGCGCGCGCATCTAGGCCAAGAGTTTCTGCTGACCCTGCAGGAATTTGCTATGTATCCACCCACTTATGACACTTCTTGTGACGTTCCTCTGACATATCAGGTACACGCCCATGTGTACGCCTTTTTTTACACGCCTCCTGTTACGCACATGTGTTCTTATCTTCTACTTTTCACCTGTTACGCCTACTACATTCATTTCAATTCTACTGTTTTACTATATAAAATGTGTGATGTTAATAAAATGTTGAATGTCCCTTCCTGAACCTTAGTGGTGATGGAACATGATGTCCTGTTCCTCGAGGAGCATAATTAAAGCCCGTATGACTCAGATACCACGGACTCTGCCTCTCATTTGATTGAGCTGTCTTTTATTGATATTTAATGCATGGAAAAATAGTCCGGTAATTTTATTTACCACATAATCTGGCGCCCGAACAGGAACCCCCCCTTCCCCTCTCGCCGGCGATGTTACGCAGGCCTTGACCCCTTCTACAGCCGTGACGGATCCTGCGCGCACCTGCGGGTTTTCCTGCTATCTCCCTCAGGCCGACGGAGGAGACGGTGACTGCGGTCCGGCATTAAGACGAGGCGGTGAGGAATGCGGAGGATCCCGACCAGAGCCCCAAGCCGAGAGAGCAAGGTCCGAGGTATCCGGAGGCCCACCTGTTCCGAAGCGCATGCGTAGGAGAAGTCGTAGCAGTCCAGTCCAGTCCAGTTTCCGAGGCCTTCAGTTTCTGCTTCCCGGTGAGTGCCGTTGTTGGGAACGCATATAGACGGGTTCATTAATTTGTGCCCGGTCAAGACAGGTCTGGGTACACAGACCTGGTCCGAACGTGTTCACTTAGGTGAACGCGGTATGACGTGTCTCTTTATGGGACCGGTATTGTCTGTACTGTTTTAGCAGTGCATCTAGTAATCCAGTATTCTAGTATTGTTTCTCGAGATTTCCAGAATATATGTTTTCTATGTACCAGGTAATATCAGTCTGAAATGTTTTAATGTGTTTAATGTTGTGGTATGAATGATTGTTTGCTATTCATTACTGTGTTTACTGTGCCCACGTTCAAGTCAGTTCAAATATGCCACTGTTCTCGAAGTTACGTCAGATAGGAACTAGGAAAGGGATACTCGAGGAAGCAGTTCCCGTCCCGCCTAGGGACACTCCAGGACATTTCATGTACCACAAGCATGGCTTAGATGCCATACTGTACCTAGACTTGTGGGCCGATTATACTAGGGATCTGGAAGAGAAGTATAGATGGCCTGTCTCAGGGACATGGGATGCTGAATGCATCATGAGAGTAGAGGAAGCATTATGGAAGAAGAAAGCCAGACAATCCCAGAAGGACGCTATAGAATTATGGCGTAAAGAAGCGCATAGGAGAACAGAAAAAGAAATCAGAAAAGCAGAGAAAAGTAGAGAAGAATCTGAAAAAGCTAAAGAAAAAGAGTAACTAGAAGAAGGTGAACGAGTTAGAATAGAACAACACGACCGACAAAGAAATGCCCTTATTACAGGCATGTATCCTGTTCTTGCCGAGGGCCTGCCCAGGGCGACCCCGGAAGTACCCTGTAACTTGCCACCACCATTGGTCCTGACTAAAAACCGTCATAAACAGACCGCAGCAGATATTTTCCTTTCTTCCTATTTAGATGATGTAGTTCCAGCCTACACCAATGTTCGCGTACCACCTGTTAATAATGTAGAGCAACCTATTCAGCCTATTCAGCCTGTTCAAGACACGTTACCTCCACTCCCTCAAGACTCGACGCCCCCACCTGTTGTCACTTCCCATCCTGTCACTACTACTGTTACTGTTCCTACCGCTGTCGGTCCTACCAATCCTTTTGCTACACTGACCACCCAGAGTCTGCCTACATTACCTGCACCAACTTTTCAAGCTGTGACACCAGTAGTATCAACACATCTAGTTGATGGTTATGCTTCCGCTTCAGGAGGCGCCGTAGGAGGCCGCCCTGTCACCCCGCCTCAAGTAAAACGAATGACGCTTAGAGAAGTAGCATTACAACGTACACCCAGAGCTGCGACTTTCGCATCCCTTAGACAGTACATTACAGATTGTAGATATGATCCAGTACCAGGTGTAGAAGATATGATGATATTTTCATTACGTTTACGACGTGTTACAAATTATTTGGTTCTTTTACCAGAAATGAATGACCGTTTAGACAACATATATCATTTTATTAGAACAGGGGAAAAACCAGAATGTATTCACGAGGCCATGGCAAATCACAAGGTTGAGACACAAAAAATGATTTCACAGTTTTTGATAAATTGTTTGATAAGGGAACGAGATCGGCCAGGTACAAGCAAGGGAGAGATGAACGCCCTGATCAATTGGAGTAACAATATAGCTGATGGTAAACATAATAAACAAAGTTGTATAGAATCCATGTACAGAAAGATCCGTAAAGAAATTATAATAATACACGAAAAAGAAACTGCAGCTAGGGAAGACGAGAAAGAGAATGAAACAGAGGACGACGATATAGAGGATGCAGGAGACCCAGATAGAATAGCGTACGTAGGTAGAGCGAGACCTTTCGACAGATCCATACGCCTAGAAAACAAGGAACGTTTCCTTTCTCCCATACCAGAACAATGTTCTCTTGAACATGTATTCCAAGCCACCGATAAAATACTGAAAGAAAGAATAGGTTACAGTGAACTTAGTACCATGCATGACCAGGAACTAGCACGGTCAGCAGTGCAATGGGCTGGAAATACTAGTATATATAAAGATGATTCAGTAGCGCAAACATTTTTTAATCTTTCCCCAGACGAACAGCGACTAGCTGGAATGTACATGATCCAGCATCTCATTACACTATATGAAAGCCAACATTCTGATCCAGGTCCCCTATATAATATACTGGAAGAACTACTCCTAAAAAGATGGAGAGGCCTAGGTACCGATTTAATTAATCTCATTCTAGAACAACGCCACAAATACAGAACTTTCCTGACTCCACATATTGTACCTGTTCCACCCCCAGTAAGACAACCATTTTACATAGACAGACAGAATCCCTTACGAGAAGTTCATCCCGTTCTGACCCCCGGGGGTGAGCTTCAGCGAGTATTCGTATACACCCCCTTGACTAAAATGGAATTATTGGAAATGAAGAAATTAGTGCCCTGTCATGATAAAGATCCAGCAGGGTTCCACCGTGAATTAAAAGACATGCTACTCATGGGAGATTATACGTATTCTGACATTCTTAAAATGTTAAAGGTATTGTTGCCTGCTGGCATGTACGAAAAACTTAAAGAAAAAGAATGGGAGGTGGGAGATAAAAAGATTATTTGGACTGAATTAGAAACTGATGAAAATGGGCGAGTCCCAGGTACAGGTCTTGGGGACAAAGCCAAAGCATTACCAGGATTATTAGTACAAGTCTTGCCTAGGTTATTGACAGTTAAAAAGGAAGACTGGGATGCAATCTCAGCCTGCAAACAGAAACAAAACGAAGACACTAGTGATTTTTATTCCAGATTTGAGAAATGTTTTATTATTAATAGCGGCCTGAAAACAAGTAGTGAATCTTATCCACATCTTTTTGTGACCAAATTGGTCGAGAATTCCTTACCCCAGGTTAAGAACAGAGTATTGAAAGTCGAGAGCACATGGCAAGCTAATACTCCTTCCCAAATGTTACAAATGCTACAGTACCACCAGAACCGAATTAGAGAGGAACACGAACATGAACAGAGACGTATGAAAGATACGAAAATGAAAGTACTAGTTGCCCAGTCCGTCCCAGCAGACAGTCAGAAGAGGGGTACGACACAGACTAGCAACCCTGCAGCTCCTGTTAAAGGGAATTGCAATTACTGTAAACAGCCAGGTCACTATATAAACGAATGTCTGGTTCTGAAACACAATATTGCTACAGGCAGGACGAAAGAAAGACCGCGTCCACCTAGACAAGAACATGTTCCACAGAATATTCCACAGAACACGCAATCTCCACGGAATACACAACAGACAGTAGCTGTACCCCAGCCCCAACCCATTGCTGCCACGCAACATGCCACACAGCAAATGTACCAGTATGCACAGTCAGAGTACCCAGATTATCAGCAGTATTCATGAAACAGCCTAGAGAGGGAGGTTGGCTTGCCCCTTATCGAGGTTCCTGTAGATCAAGAGGGTCCCTATGTACATAGTCAGGTATTAGGGAAAGACAGAACATTTTTGATTGACACAGGGGCGAGCAGAACTACCATCAGTCACGACGAGGTTCCAGGGGCACCCCTCTCAGGCTCACAGAATGTTTCCCTTGGATTTTCAGGAAAGCCTATTGTTAACGAAGTGTCAAAACCAGTTCCCCTTGCAGTTGGTCCATTGTCTCGTACTACAGACTTGTTACTTACGAAATCATGTCCTGAAAACTTGCTTGGTATTGAAACATTGAAAGCATTGGGAGCAGTGATATGTTGTTCTCCGGAAGGAGTGAGATTGTTTTTACGTGACTTCAAAGGTCATTATGTGTTGAGAGATTTTGATCCAAGATTGCAGAATGTACCACAGCATTTATGGGCGCAAGGTCCAACTGATGTAGGTTGTATGCACATTACACCCTATCGTGTCACTCTCAAACCAGGTGTTGTACTGCCCCGAATCCAACAATACAGATTGCCACCTGAGGCTGTAGCAGCCTTACTGAAAATTATTGACAAACTCATTGCTCAAGGAGTAGTTGTAGAAACTGACTCTAATGTATGTAATTCTCCAATCATTCCGATTCTTAAACGAACTGACCCAAATGCACCACCAGTCTACCGATTGGTGATAGACCTTCGAGAATTAAATAAATGTATCATACCCCAGTACCCAGTGGTCCCAGATATTTCTTCACTATTGACTGCCATTGATTCCAAAGCTGCGTTCTTTACTGTAATAGATCTCAAGAACGCCTTCTTTAGTGTTCCCATTCATCCTGAAAGCCAGTACCTTTTCGGATTCTGTTTAAATGGCCGAAGCTTCAAATTTGCACGTGCACCTCAAGGGTTCACGGAAAGTCCTAGTATTTACAGTCAAGCTCTGAAATGACAACTAGACAGTATTCACATGCCTACTGACACTGCACTTCTGCAACATGTTGATGACTTGTTAATTACAGCACGGACCGAACGTGATTGCGAACGCGCATCACTGACAGTCTTGTATTTTCTGGCCGAAAAGGGGCATAAAGTGTCCCCTTCGAAGCTACAATTCTGTGCCCAGCAAGTGGTATACCTTGGACACTTGCTGTCCAAGTGGGGTAGACAGTTGACACCAGACCGTATCCAGTTAATTGCACATCTGCCACAGCCCAAGACACAAAAGGAGGTACGGGCCTTCATTGGCCTCACTTCTTACTGCAGACAATGGATTCCACAATATGCATATCTAGCCAAGCCACTCATACAGTTAACAACACAGGAGGCAGCGACTTCGACTGTCCTCCCTTGGACTCAGGAACATACACAAGCTTTTAATGACTTGAAGAAAGCTTTATGTCAAGCACCTGTTTTAGCGACACCATGTTTCAACAAACCTTTTACACTTTTTGTCACAGAACGCGATGGCACAGCATTATCTGTTCTGACACAAGATCAAACAGGACACCACAAGCCTTGTGCTTATTTTTCTAGTACATTGGATCCAGTAGCCCAGGCTTTGCCTGCGTGTTTAAAATCAGTAGCAGCAACCGCTCTAGCTATCAGACAAAGCGACTCCATAGTATTAGGACATCCCTTGACAGTACAGGTTCCACACTCCTTGGAAGTTCTCCTAAACCGAACCCAGACTCAGCACTTGACCATAGCACGACTGACAGGTTATGAACTGACACTGTTTCAACCACACATAGAAATCAGACGTTGCAACATACTCAACCCTGCCACATTGTTACCCTCCATTACAACTGATCGGACACCACATGACTGTGTAGAGGACATTAATACGGTGACAAAGCCCAGACAAGACTTGACAGACATTGCATTGCCCGATCCAGACCTGACACTTTATGTGAATGGTTCATGTATGAGAACAAGCACAGGAGAGTTAGTGGCCGCGTATGCAGTGACCACTAGGACTGAAGTCATAGAAACACATCGTATTGACACATTATCTGCCCAAGCAGCAGAGCTCATCACTCTGACTCAAGCCTGTAGACTAGCCAAGAACAAGAAAGTAAACATATACACAGATTCACAGTACGCATTCGGAGTCGTTCACGACTTCGGTGTTCTCTGGGAAGAAAGAGGTTTTCTAACCTCCCACGGAGCCAAGATACAACATGGTCCCCTCATTCAAGCCCTACTAGAAGCAATACATTTGCCTACAGCCATAGCCATCATGAAGTGCAAAGCACATATTAAAGTCACCGACACTATTTCCCAGGGTAACGACCTGGCAGATCGAACAGCTAAATTCACAGCTCAGACTCAGACAGACATACCGACTGACATGACAAAGACTGAAGTAACTTCACTGACACATTGTATGACAGTTAAGGATCCCACACTAGATGTACTCAACATACAGACCCATGCGACTCCAGATGAAATCAAGAAATGGACTGAACAAGGAGGGATCCAAACAGATCAGGGATGGATGACGAAGGGAAGAGCCACATGGTTCCTCCCCGATTCTATGGTTCAAGTTATCATTAACACAGCACATAGTCCAGCACACTTAGGAGAGAAAGCCATGTTAGACAGTTTGCAGAATCTTTGGTTCAATAAACATTTACGAGCAGCAGCGAAACAGAAAGTGCGTACTTGCATGATCTGTTGTCAGTTCAATCCAGGCAAAGGTATTCCCGTGGAACAAGGTGGATTTCATCCTCCTGACCATCCTTTTGAAGTCCTCCAGATGGATTATATCCAGATGGACAGATGCCGAGGATTCAAATATGTCCTCGTAGTCGTATGTGCCCTTTCCCGATGGACAGAAGCATATCCAGTCCCAGATTACACTGCTGTAACCACTGCCAAACAGCTGGTTCGTGAATTCTTCCCACGATATGGTTTGCCCCGTGTCGTGTATTCTGATAATGGTCAGCCATTCTCGTCCGAACTCATGAAACAGGTATCACTCCTGTTAGGTTACCAGTGGAAATTCCACTGCGTACGACACCCTGAAGCAGCTGGTCTCGTGGAGAGACATAATCAAACCCTGAAAACGCTATTAGCAAAGGTCTGTGCAGAAAAAGGTGTAGATTGGATAGTAGCCTTGCCAGTTGCCCTTTTTTCATGCGAATGGTAGCTCATTCTAGAACCGGATTGTCCCCGTATGAGATAATTTTTGGACGTCCCCCAAACATGTGGGGTACGCCTATGCCCCGAAAAATAACCGATGTTGAAAGTACTATGCTGACAGATTACTTGGCTTCCTTGATGTCTGCACTACTATCTTGTCGTTCACAGGTCGCGGCTGCCTTCCCGGACAACACCCAAGTAAAACCGCATGAGATCGTTCCAGGAAATTACGTCTACGTTCGGAATTTCGACAGATCAAGTCTGCTGGAACCCAGATGGAAGCAGCCAAAACTGGTGTTGATGACAACGAGGACCGCCGTAAAGCTGGACGGTCGCAAGGGATGGCTCCACTCCAGTCATATTAAAAAAGTTCACGGACTGTGTCCAGAGACCTCGATTAAGGACTGCCCCCTTTCAGACACTGACTCTAAACTCCCCCTGTTAGAGAAAACTCCGCACCAGGAGTATCGTTCCAAGTTGAGGTCTAGTAAGTCAGACAGCGTTTAATTGTTTAAGTCCCCCTCGGGTGAAGCGGTTAGACAGGTTTCTGACATGTATAAGATAGACCCAAGTAGTCAGAGAGATAGGCGAATCAAAAAGAGAGAACAATATTGTAAAAATTTGCACAGCCGATGCGTCATCGCATTAATTTGTATGTTTCTTCTGAGTCTTACGATCATATGCATAAGTTTAATGCTACATGTTTTCTTTCCTCTTTATTCTCATGTACATACTTCTTCTAATGATACTGTAGAGCACACTTTCAGTGACCTGCCCCCACACGAGTTGTCCTATCGATTAGCAATGCGCAACAATACATTCATTCGCATGTTACACCATTCTCACCAGACCAGCAATGCCACCAATTGCTGGGTATGTGGCCGACTCCATCCCTATCAGAAATATAAGGGAGTTCTGCCCCTCTTTCCTTATCCGTTCACACATAATGGTTCGTGTGGTGCATGGTTTACTTTAATGTCCTCCTTAGACAGTAAGTCCAAAGTTTCCCAAGGCAATTGGATCTGGGGGAACTTAAATACAGTTATGAATAAAATATGTTTTCCAGACAAGGAAGGTTTTCCCCAAAGGACAGGGACCGATCTAGAAAATGAAGTGTATGGATTAGGTAATTTTACACTTAACTTCATGATTCTGAATGTGCAGTCTGAGACTAATTCGGACTTGCCGTCTATTACAGTTTTGCCAGTGAAAGGCGAACTATGCATCAGAAAGAATGGTTCAGTACATCTAGGACACAGTGATTGTACTACTGTGGTCGAATTCAGTGATAAAGGAAAGTCTACTTTTAAAGCCTCCCGCCATTCCTATTTCATATGTGGTCAGACAGCTTATGTACGTCTGCCATTGGATTGGGGTGGGACGGGTTATATCGCGTTCCTATTGCCACCTGTTTTCCTAGCCCCGCCTGATTATCATCGAAATCCACACCTTGTGCATATAAGACATAGAAGGGAGATCAAGACCTCGATCGTCGATCAGACTAAAACAACGTTGGAGCAATATACAGATTTCAATAAAGGATTCTTTTTCTTTATAGGCCCCATTCAAAACAGTAAATTAATACGTAGGCTAACACGAACTCTGGAAGCAGTAGTGAACGAAACTACTTCTGCTTTAGGTAACCTGACCGAGGAGCAGTCTGCTATGAGACTTGTTGTTCTTCAAAATCGCCTTGTCCTTGACGTCATCCTGACCAATAGGGGCGGGGCTTGTAGAGTCATCAGATCCGGTTGTTGCGTGTTTATTTCTAATAACGCGCCATCTGTGTATAAAGCGATTACAAGGCTTCATGAGATAGCTCATCAGATACATCAGAATCCAGGCACCTGGACCTGGTCCGGTTGGCTCTGGAGTGTGATATCCGCCTGGGGATGGAAAGTATTGTCATTCCTAGGAATAATACTACTCATAGTATTCAGTTGTTGTCTCTGTCTGCAATGTGGGCCAGCGATTTGCGGCTTGTGCGCCACAGCTTGTATTCCCCGTCCAAGTTCACGTTCCCGTTCCCGAATAAAGAAAGATGAACAAATGATACTATATGAACAGATAGATGGTCTCATGAATATAGATATATCCTAAAGGGTGAAGTAGGGAACAAGGAGGGAATGAGGTAATAGAAATTTTCAGGTAACTAATGTGTCCCCCACTCGCACCCCCATCCATGCACCATTGTTCCTCGTATGTTGTGTAACTTCCTTCCCGTACATGCCAGAAAGACGCATATACATTTGCGTCTAACCTTAACATGTCAGCTATCCAGTCCAACATGGAAATCCTGTTAATTAGGCTTCTAGGCCTATGGTGCCAACGTCTTTACATGGTACACTTTTGAACCTTTCACATGTTTTCTCCATGTTTCCCTGGCCCAGTCGAGCTAAGCCCTAATTGAGGCTTCATAGTCTTTTCTGTCTCTGAAAGCTGCATTTTAGGTATGCATCCCTGACCTCTGCCTTACTTCCTGCCCCAGTGAAGCGGTGCCCGGCTCAGCCTGGCCTTCCTGCCAAAGACAGTATTTTGCCTACAGTTATCTGCTCAGCCTCCTCGAAAACACATTCCAGTCTAGTGAAATAGGTAAACATATTCCCGGCTGCAGAGCAAAGGGCCCGGCCTTCCTGTCCTCCTTGCAAGTGATTTACAGTACCCGTTACCATGGTAGGCCCATAGCCCCGTGCGTTTCACCAAGACACGTATGCACGCACTAGCATCCAGTATTGAACAGCCTCTGTCCGAGAAACCTTTTACTTCAGATACTGCATCCTCCAAACATGAGATACCAGATATGCTATAGGTACAGGTCGTTCTGACATCCCAGACACCAGTCTCCTCTACTAGTGCTAAAGTCAAAGCCCCCAGTTCTCCCCAGCTACATGTCATACTCGGTTGCGCGCGCATCTAGGCCAAGAGTTTCTGCTGACCCTGCAGGAATTTGCTATGTATCCACCCACTTATGACACTTCTTGTGACGTTCCTCTGACATATCAGGTACACGCCCATGTGTACGCCTTTTTTTACACGCCTCCTGTTACGCACATGTGTTCTTATCTTCTACTTTTCACCTGTTACGCATACTACATTCATTTCAATTCTACTGTTTTACTATATATAATGTGTGATGTTAATAAAATGTTGAATGTCCCTTCCTGAACCTTAGTGGTGATGGAACATGATGTCCTGTTCCTCGAGGAGCATAATTAAAGCCCGTATGACTCAGATACCACGGACTCTGCCTCTCATTTGATTGAGCTGTCTTTTATTGATATTTAATGCATGGAAAAATAGTCCGGTAATTTTATTTACCACACCCTCCCACCACCAGTGACGCCCTCAGCAGCGCCAGGAGGCGCATAAAAGCAACGCCAGTCCCTCGTCCCGCGGGACGCGCGCTTGCACGCGCCGGGAGAAGCCTGGGACAAGGGCGGGACAGTCTATGACAGTCATAGACAGGAAGAGGCAGGGCTGGGCCATATACTCTTGCCAAACCGTGTCGGGACCTCTGGAGATTCAGGACACTGACATCTGGTAAAGTGTTCACACGGTAGACTGTTTGGTAACCACATTATTGTGTTTTGATTTCCCCTTTGTACAGCTTTGGACACATACCCTGTTTTATTCCCCACCAGTAGTACTAACCTAGGAAATAGGATTAACCATGCCAAGTGCCACGAAGGAGAAATTCACAGCGGGGGCAGGCCCTATTGATAACTACCTGGTGAAGATGGTAAACAAAATCAATAATGATAGGAGGGCCTCCCTAGGTAGGGGAAGCCCACATGATCCTGCCCTAGATTCCCCGACCCGACCCCTCTGGAGAATCCCCCAGAGGTTGCCACCCCTGAAATGGATCCCGCTGTGGTTACCACGGTGGTAGCCCAGGTTCACTCTGAGCCTCATTTAGAAGTTTTAAATACAGCAATCGTTGACAATGAGGAGGCACAGCCTATTACAAGACCAGTTAGAACCTGCAGGAAACAGCAAAGCAAAAGGGGGGGAAGTATTCAAAAAGAAGGGTAGATATCTCTATACCAGCAAAAAATAACATAGATGAGTCTATCATAATACAGGATGAAAGTAATGTGGCTAATAATAAAATAAGTTCAGACCAATTTGCCCAATTACTTTACTCTCTGGAAGCCAAGTTCGAAGCAAAATTAGAACAGTATGTCCAACCCCTAGTGCGTAAACTCGACAATGTTACTGCCGAAGTAAAGAGGCTAGGAGGGCTGTTAGCCAAACAATTAGCTGTGGCTGACAGTATAAAACCAGTTGGGAAGGGCATAGGGGGGCCAGAGCAGGAAGTTAGAGCTGAAAATCAGCTGCAACCCACCCAGCCCATAACTAGAACTGACCCACTTACCCCGGCCCCTACCACTGTAGCGAGTGTAGCAACACGACCGACAACAGGGCCTGATGGTACTTCTAGCAACAATCCTGCTAGGAGAAGTACATTTATCAATCTTCCCCCGGATTGTACCCCCTACGTAGTTGTTTTAACCAATGTCCCGCCCCATGATATGCATTCGGCCCAGACACCTGAGGAATCGCATGACTCCCTCAAAAACAAAACTGTGTCGTGGTTGAACAGGAGGTGTGGTTTCCCTATAAAATTTGCCTCTGACATTATAACAACTAGAAGGGCCAACTGCATTGGCCCCTCTAGAAAGACGTGTAATGGGGACTGCATAATTGTAAATTTTAGACACCCACAACATGTGGCTACAGTTTTGTTAAGGGCAGCTTCTATGACGTACGATGCCAATAGTATTTGTGTGCGCCCTCTTGGGTTCTTTTATAATCACCTTACTAGAGCCCCCCCACATAGTGCGAGACTGAGACCTTATACACCTGTCATGGCTCAGACACCAGGCTCATTGCAGGGACCCGGAGGAGAGAATTATTTTAAATATGAGCCCAATATAGTCACACATAACAGATTTGATGCACTCTCTGGTCTAGAGATGTGCGATTGATGAGAGGTTTGTGAGGGACCAGGAGAAGAGTGCCCCGAGACTTGGTTCCCTTGGTACTAGATCGTCCTACATTGACTTCTCCCGATACACACTGTAACCCCGCAACTATGTGCAATGCGAAGGGGGAAACGGTTAAGATGATAAGTTGGAACGTTGCTGGCCTGCGTTCCAAGAGAGATGATAGTAATTGGTTAAATTTTGTTAAACAACATGATATTTTGGCTCTTCAAGAGACATGGGATATGGACTGTGATTTTTGGGTGGATGGTTTCACATCGCATTTTGTTCCTGCATTGAGATCGTCAGCAGGTAGAGATAGAGGGGGCCTTGTGCTATTGGTATCTGTGAATGTAAGGGGGAGAGTTAAAAGGGTAGATAGTGCCTCCCATAATTTTCTTATTCTGGAACTAAGTCTCACTAATAACACCAAATTAATTCTAGTGAACTGCTATAATTCGCAGCAAGGGGATTCCCCAAATGAACATTTGGTTTGGTTGACAGACTTTTTAATTACTTATAATGCAAAGCAAACCACTTTTTGCCAAAATATCTTGTTGGGCGATTTTAATGTGCATTTATGTAGTCATAACTGTCTATTAATTGATAATGATGGGCCAGATTTCACATCCCCGCAGCATTTCGAGCATAATCACAAGGGGAAAGCACTGGAGAAACTCCTGTCCAATAACGATCTGTTTGAAGCAGGGTTTTTTGATAAAAGTACCCGTGTTGCCACATATATAGGCAGGGATTGTGAAACAATAATTGACTACATATTTCTCTCTTCAGGACTTTTAAAATATGTAATTGCTTATAATGCTATACCTTCTACTTTTAGTGACCACAATCCTGTGGTGATTGAGTTAGTAAATGTTTTTTTTCTTTTAAATAAAACTGTTCCGCCACAGGCTGTAGTGGAGGTAAAGCCGAAGACCAGGGGAGGAGGTTAAATTGGAGTAAGGTTGTGCCAGAGGAATTATTTCATACCATCACTGCTAAGGCCGCCCAGGATTTAAACATCTGTGGAGATCCCCTCTCTAATGGGGAGGATGTAATAACCTCATATGAAGCTATCTGCTTCCAAGTGGCTAAAGAACTAAAGTCCAAAAGTCGACCAGCAAAAAATAAACCGGTAATGGGCTGGTTCGACCACAAATGTACTAAAACCCATAACCTTCTCAAAAAAGCTCTTCAGGATCAACTTAGGAATAAAGTTCCGGTTGCCCAGCTTAGGAGAGAGTATTCAAGAGCAGTTCAGGAAAGGAAAAATGAAATTAAACACGATGCATGGGCTGAGCTTATGGATAAAGCAACCCTAAAAGATAGTGCCAAGTTATGGTCTATAATTAATACCCCCTTGTTTTCCTGTACCCCAAATACTGTCTTAGAAGTAAATATTGCAGAGGAGGACTGGTTGAGCCACTTTGAAAAAATGTATGGAAGTCATCTAGAACTGGAAACGTTAGTGGCCCCAGCCTCAGAACCTCCTGTTATGCCAGTAAGGTTTTACTTAGCGGAAGTTGTCAAAGCAATTGAGGGCACAGCAGGACGAAAGGCACCAGGCCCGGATGGGGTACCCTCAGATATGTACAAGGCAAACCCTATGTACTGGGCAAATATCTTGATTAATGTCTTCAATACTGTGTAGGATTCCCTAAGTCATGGTCTCAATCTATAATAATTCCAGTGTTTAAGAAGGGTCAAAGGGGAGACCCTAGATGCTATAGGCCTATATCCTTGCTAGATTCCTCCATAAAAATCCTAGGGAAGGTTATTCTAGCAAGGATAACAGGGTGGGCTTCGGACAATAACATACTGTCCGACGCCCAGTATGGCTTTAGAGCGGGGAGGAGCATGGAGGACCAATGCCTGAACCTACACCTAATTGTAGCTAAATACACGAAGGCGGCTAGGGGCTCTATTTTCCTGGGCTTTATGGACTTGCCCACGGCCTTTGATCTAGTTAATAGATCAAAGCTGTGGACAATGCTCCTGGAGATGGGCCTTGATCGATCCCTTGTGTATTTTCTGGCCGAGCTGCATAAAGACCTAAATGCCTCAATTAGGATGACGAACGAGGGGAAATGCGCGTCAAGTTTTAAGTCGGGTAGAGGGGTGCGTCAGGGTAAACTCGCTGGAGGTAAATTTGTTAACAGCCACTCCTGACATCCCGCGCATGGGAGGAACACCGATCCCGGTGCTCCTCTATGCCGATGACGCTGTCTTATTAGCAAGGACCCCGCTGGGCCTACAAAGATTGCTGGACTCTTTTGGGGATTTTATGAAAAGCCTGGATCTGGTGGTAAATAATGGCAAATCTCATGTTATGTCGTTAGGTGTCTCAAAAAATAAAGTCAAGACCTTTTACTGTGGCAGTGAAGAAATCACCAGAGTAAAAGTATTTACATATTTGGGAGTAGTTTTTGATGATAGGGGAACTTGGTCCCCACAGCTCTCATTAAAGGTAAACGCAGTGAGAAGTTCTTCTGCTGCAGTGTTAGGATTCGCTAAAAGATTGGGGGGGAAACCCTTTGAGGCGATCTTGGCAATCTATAAAGCCAAGACCATATCTATCGCAAGGTATGGAGCTGCAATATGGGGGTTTACCAAACCCGACCCCATTCAAACAGAAGAAAATACATTTTTACGGTCCCTTCTAGGCCTTCCACAATCCACAACTACCCACTCTGTCCATCTTGAGTTGGGGATAGGATACATAGCAGATATAATTAAAATTGCCTCTATCCTGCTATGGATTAAAATTTGGCTGAATTCGAACCTTTCCCTAAAACACAAGATTCTAAAGGACTGTATCAACCTAGATAATATGAAGGAAATCCAGTGGTTGTCTTATATAAAAATGTTAGCTGTGTACATGGGGCGCCCCGAGATTTTTTTCAATCCAGAATCCAGAATCTCTAAGTAGGGATGACATAGCTTGGGTAAAAACAAATTTTACTAAGCTAAGTGAGGCAGAGCGGGAAGCAGTAGAATTATGTAAAACATTGGTCAGGGGACATGTTCTGGTTACTTTGTAATTAGCGATGTCTCCCTACTTGTCCATAGTGACTAATTCTTTTCATAGATGGCTATTGACAAAATTCCGGTTCAACCAAATACATATGGTACTTTGGGATTTGCAGGGCTGGAGTAGGCTTGAGGATGCTGCTCCGTGCAAATGTGATGATTTTTCCCCCCAAGACACCTTGCACTTTATGATCTTTTGTCCTTTGTACCATGAGGCCAGGAAAAGGTTTATTCTCCCATTACTGTTTATGATTTTTAAATGGTTTGTGGACTGTATTTTTACCTTGTATAACAAATATTTTTAACGTTTTGTATATGTATAGCATACTTTTATGATTTTAAATAATCAAATAAAGTGGTTTGACTTGACTTGACTTGACTTGAGGCTTTGAGTCAGGCATTTGAGTGTCAGTCAGTCAAAATACACTTTATTCGATTTTTGTTAAAATCATAAAAGGCAAGAATAATACATACATTTAAAACATTTTAAAAATACCCACAATACATTTATTTTACACAGCGTCCTTAAAAAAGTCACTTAATTAAACACCATAATGTATAAAAAGAGAGTTAAAATTGATATATTGGTTCACTTTTAGTTTAAAATAATACAGTTCTAGGGATTCTTTTGTTTCTTCCTCTATAAGCGGCTGTTAGAAAACTTGCAACACAGAAAGTGACATGTGCATCCGGTAACCGTTGAAGAAAAAGCAAGGCTGGTCTCACTTGTATGAAGCCCCTAGTTTTCAGGAGAGGTATTAGATATTTTCCCCTCTCCAAATTGTAGAGCCCACAGAAAAACATAAAATGGAGAGTATCCTGATTAGAAAACTGGTCACACTCACAGGGTGGTGCATGCTCTGGTTTTCCACACACAGGGAAACAGCCTAGTGAGTAGTGGATCAGGTTCATTCTAAATCTGGTTAATATAAATCTATGCAAGGGTTTAGTAACAAATTGCAGGTATGGTTCCATAGAGGGGGAAGAGGACAAGACCAAATGTGCTCTTACTAATGGTTTGTTGATTTCAAACTCCTCTCTCTCTAAACGTGTCCTCCCCTGGAATTCCTTCTTAATCCATGCAATGTCCATTTTCCTAATATTTGAAGGTGTTGTATATAGGTCTGGTCTCCCGAGGGCAGTGAATGATGACTTTATGTATTTCAACCATAAACTGAAGGACTCCGCAGGCACACGCCGGGAGCTTCACAGCGCAAATTTTTAAAATTGAAATTGATTGTTTTTTAACCTGTTTACTGATAACCTACCTAAGCCCTCTTGAAACAGCCGTGAAGCGCTGCATAGCGCCGGCTGCAACGACCGCTGCAAACGCCATTCAGGCGAGTCCCTGGGCCACGCCCACATCGCAGGCCACGCCCCCTCCGCTAGGCAGCCTATAAATACGCGCCTCTGAGAGCGCCGCCCTGAGAAACTGAAGGACTCCGCAGGCACACGCCGGGAGCTTCACAGCGTGAATTTTTAAAATTGAAATTGATTGTTTTTTAACCTGTTTACTGATAACCTACCTAAGCCCTCTTGAAACAGCCGTGAAGCGCTGCATAGCGCCGGCTGCAACGACCGCTGCAAACGCCATTCAGGCGAGTCCCTGGGCCACGCCCACATCACAGGCCACGCCCCCTCCGCTAGGCAGCCTATAAATACGCGCCTCTGAGAGCGCCGCCCTGAGAAACTGAAGGACTCCGCAGGCACACGCCGGGAGCTTCACAGCGCGAATTTTTAAAATTGAAATTGATTGTTTTTTAACCTGTTTACTGATAACCTACCTAAGCCCTCTTGAAACAGCCGTGAAGCGCTGCATAGCGCCGGCTGCAACGACCGCTGCAAACGCCATTCAGGCGAGTCCCTGGGCCACGCCCACATCACAGGCCACGCCCCCTCCGCTAGGCAGCCTATAAATACGCGCCTCTGAGAGCGCCGCCCTGAGAAACTGAAGGACTCCGCAGGCACACGCCGGGAGCTTCACAGCGCGAATTTTTTAAATTGAAATTGATTGTTTTTTAACCTGTTTACTGATAACCTACCTAAGCCCTCTTGAAACAGCCGTGAAGCGCTGCATAGCGCCGGCTGCAACGACCGCTGCAAACGCCATTCAGGCGAGTCCGTGGGCCACGCCCACATCACAGGCCACGCCCCCTCCGCTAGGCAGCCTATAAATACGCGCCTCTGAGAGCGCCGCCCTGAGAAACTGAAGGACTCCGCAGGCACACGCCGGGAGCTTCACAGCGCGAATTTTTAAAATTGAAATTGATTGTTTTTTAACCTGTTTAAAGATAACCTACCTAAGCCCTCTTGAAACAGCCGTGAAGCGCTGCATAGCGCCGGCTGCAACGACCGCTGCAAACGCCATTCAGGCGAGTCCCTGGGCCACGCCCACATCGCAAGCCACGCCCCCTCTGCTAGGCAGCCTATAAATACGCGCCTCTGAGAGCGCCGCCCTGAGAAACTGAAGGACTCCGCAGGCACACGCCGGGAGCTTCACAGCGCGAATTTTTAAAATTGAAATTGATTGTTTTTTAACCTGTTTACTGATAACCTACCTAAGCCCTCTTGAAACAGCCGTGAAGCGCTGCATAGCGCCGGCTGCAACGACCGCTGCAAACGCCATTCAGGCGAGTTCCTGGGCCACGCCCACATCGCAGGCCACACCCCCTTCCTCAGCTACATTATGTGTTGTTACCGGACGCGCAGCGGACGAGCGCAGCGGGAGCGCCGTCTACGCGCCGAAGGAGCGCCAAAGGAGGGCCCGTCTGTGCCCGTCCGTGTCCCGGACGCGGCCAGCGCCAGCCCCCTTACAGCTGCCCTCCTACCCTGTAATCGACCGCGTGTTCCCTACTCTCGTGAGTATTTAATTGCACTTAATACTAAATCATGCTCCTGTTCGAGTAAATGGGACCTGGCAGATACTGCTCAGTACACTTGTCAATTATGCACATTTCGCTTTCAACCTACTTTTCCAACCCCTACACAGTGTGCTACTGACCCGTCATGTCTCCGGGCCGGCTTGATCAATGCCAGATCACTGGTAAAACATTCTAATGAAATATTCGAGCTACTAAGTGACAACGAGTTTGACCTTCTCTTTGTCACAGAAACATTGCTCAATGACACATGTAACCCAGTGATTGAACTTGCCATCCCACGTGGCTTTAAAATTATCAGACAAGACCGCCCCCTAGGCAGAGGAGGTGGCGTAGCAGCCATTTTTCGGGATAAATGGACCTTTTCTCTAGACCCTATGGGCCCATCCATTGAGGCTGAGGTACTCCATTTTTCTCTCACTTTAGGGGCTCATTTTACTTTAGGTGGATCTCTGGTATACCGACCACCTGGCCACGCAGGAAAATTTCTAGAGGCACTAGAGGACATGATAGTCCCTCGCGCCTTGAAATACCCCACATATCTCCTTCTGGGGGACTTTAATATCCATGTGGACCCCCTTGATCTATCTGACACAGTTCGGCTTAACGAGGCGTTTGCGATGGCCCAACTGAAACAGTGGATCAAGGCTCCCACCCACTCAGAGGGTCATGCCCTTGACTTAGTATGTACCAACTTTAACATTAATATGTCTGAACCTGAGAAATTAAACTGGTCTTATCACATGCTAATAAGATTCTCCTGGCCCTTGTCCCGCCCTGCTGAGACCAACCATCCTATGGCTCATACACAGAAAATTAATTTAGCTTTGCTCTGTGATCATCTCGATACCTCTCGCCCCTCACTGCCTTCAGAAATTGAACCAGCAGTGAGCTTATTCAATTCATGGATTGAAGAAGGTGTCACTCTTTCAACCAAATCAGGTCGCGTCTGTAGAGTCCGCTCCTCCCCCTCTAAACCCTGGTTTTCCAACACCCTCCGCGACCTTAAATCAGGCTGTAAAAAACTCGAAAGACGTTGGAGACAAGCATACCTCCCTGAGGCCAAGAAAGAACTTAGAACAGCTCAAAAGAAGTATTATGCTGCAATCAAAGTGGCAAAAAGCTCATATTATGAAGGGCGTATTTCCAAGGCCAATAACAACAGCGCAGAAATCTTTGCTGTTGTCAAAAGCTTTGTCTCTCCTTGCGCCGCTCACCCTCTTCTAGCCTCATCGGCAAAATGGTGTGAAGAACTCTCTGTGTTTTTTGTGAAAAAAATTGATAAAATCCAAGAAGATCTACTTACTGTATGTAACAACTTTCCAGCCTCCATGACTACCCCTATCCCTACTATGCCCACTGCTACGGACCAGTTTGCCCTCTTCACTCCAGTGAATACAACTGAGGTTGTGAAAATTCTGGCTACTTTAAAATCGGGTTCCCCTGTGGACCCCTGCCCAGCCAGAGTCCTTGCGGGCCTGGCTAACACAGTCGGCCAAGAGGTGACACATATTGTGAACCTCTCTTTTTCCAGCGCCACAGTGCCAGCTTGCTGGAAACAGGCAAAACTGCTACCACTCCTTAAGAAAAATGGCCTAGATCCAAAAACTCCCGCCAACTTCCGGCCCATTTCTTTACTGCCAGCTCTAACAAAGATATGCGAAAAAGTTGCATTTTCACAGCTGGACCGATTCGTAGAAAACTCCCAAGCTCTTCACCCTGCGCAATCAGGCTTTAGAGCTGCTTTTAGTACAGAGACGGCCCTAGTTGAGGTCTCTGAGGCTATCCGTGAGTGTTTAGACGGAGGTGGCAGAGCGGCGCTGATTTTATTGGACCTCTCTGCCGCCTTCGATACGGTCCCTCACTCCCTCCTACTTACTAGACTAGCAGACATAGGCATAACCGGCCCTGCTCTTGGATGGGTAAGATCTTTCTTAGATGACAGGTCCCAGCAAGTATGGATACCGCCTTTCTCTTCCTCTCCCAAAAAACTTTCTACTGGCGTACCACAGGGCTCCACCTTAAGCCCCCTGCTTTTTAATGTCTATATGACCCCCCTTATCTATCTTGCGGAACAGCTAGGAGCCAAAATTATGGCCTACGCCGATGATACCCAGATCTTGTTTACATGGCCCAAAAACAACCTGGACACGACGAGAGTCCAATTCTGCTTATCATCGGTCTTCCGCTGGCTGGCCTTGGCTCAACTTAAGTGTAATGAGAGCAAATCTGAAATTCTGCTGTACGGCTCCTTCCCAGATAATTTCTATGATTCTCTCTGGCCCACCGATTTTCCCAGCCCCAAATCCACATGTGGACCTGCAAAAAATCTAGGAATCTGGTTTAGCAATAATCTCAGATTTGAAGATCACCTGAAAAAACTCACCGGAATCTGCTTTTCCACTCTCAAAACTCTACGCAGATTCCTTCCTTTGCTTCCGCGATCAGCTAAGGAGACGGTCATTTGCGCTCTGATATTGTCCAGACTGGATTATGCGAATGCTCTCTACTGCGGACTCCCAGCCTATCTGATCCACCGCCTCCAAGTCATCCAAAATGCTGCGGTCCGGCTGCTGTTTAACGTCCCCAGAAGATCTAGCGTCCGCCAACCACTCCGAGACCTTCACTGGCTTCCAGTGGCTCAAAGGATCTTATTCAAGATCCTAGTGCTAGCATACCGTGCACTCCACCTAACAGGCCCAATCTATTTGAGAAAAAGATTTTCTCTCTATGCACCTAACCGCCCTCTCAGATCAAGCAATCTTCATCAAATGACTGTACCAAGGTTCAAATATAGCAGGCTAGGTGGACAATCCATTTCTGTTAGAGCAGCGAGAGCTTGGAATGCCCTGCCTCTGCAACTGAGAACAGCCCCTTCCATCATGGCATTCAGGAAAGGCCTAAAAACCCACCTCTTCAACACCAATGCCTAATGGCTGTCTCTCGTTTGCATTTACTGTGATCTGCCCCCTTCTTTTTTTTCTCCGCGCCAGGATACTATACTATTTAGTAGCAGAGCGCGTTACAAAAGCCTCTATAATAATAATAATATTTTCATTGCCCCCTCCCTTGCAATCACATCTTTAAGAATTATGTGGTTTAAAGACAACTCCGTATTTAACCAGGTATTGGCCCAGAAAAGTAAAGGGGCCAATTTCAGTCCGTCTGTGATATAGGGTAGGCCAACTTCTTCATGTATGGAGTAGGTAGGTGTAGAATTTGGAACCGATAAGATTCTTCTAATAAGCTTGTTTTCTACCCTCTGCATACTATCCAAGTTAGCATACCCCCACAGAGCTGCACCATATGAAGCAATGGAAACGCATTTACTTTTATAGACGTTTAACACAGCCTCCATTGGTTTAGCCCCTAATCTTTTCGTGAAGGCCATTAGGGCTGCTGTGGACCGAGCTAAAGAAATGTTCTTGGCCTTAATCTGCGGAACCCAAGAGCCTTTCTCATCAAACAGGACCCCTAAATATGGGAAAACAGGGACCCTGGCGAGAACCTCACCCTTACAAGTAAAGGTTTTTGTGTGTGATTTATTTTTCTGTGGGCCCACAATCATTGTGTGTGATTTGGTTACATTGATTTTTAAGTCTAAGTTAGCCATAAAGGAGCCAAAAAGCTCCAGAAGGGTCTGTAGACCAATGCCCGTACGGGCGATGAGAACGGCATCGTCCGCATAAAGGAGAGCCGGAATCTGCTTCCCACCTACCCGCGGGACATCTGCATTGCCTGCTAACAAGGACTTCCCTAGGTCATTTATATAAATAGTAAATAAAAGCGGGGCCAAGATGCAACCTTGGCGAACCCCTTTCTTTGACCTGAAGCTGTCTGAGCATCGCCCTTCCCTGGTAACCCGGACCTTCGCAAAGAGCCCCTGATGCAAATTTGCTATGAGGGCCACCAAGGAATCCTCTATGCCAAGCTCGCGGAGTATAGCCCAGAGCTTGGACCTATTAACCAAGTCGAAATCCGAGGAGAGGTCCATAAAGGCTAAATATAGTGAACCCTCCCCGGCCACTGTATACTTGGATATTAGGAGATGTAGGTTTGAGCATTGCTCTAGGGTTCCCCGTTTCTCCCTGAAACCGTATTGTATCTCTGCGAGGCCCCCAGAAAGCTCCAGGTTTGCTCTCAATTTAGTCAATAGTACTCTGCCCAAGATGTTAAAGGCAGAGTCTATTAAAGAAATTGGTCGGTAGCATCCCGGATCCTCCCTATCTCCTTTTTTAAAAATGGGCACTATGACAGATGTTGTCCAAGTTTCTGGGAAGCATCCATCATTTGTTGCCCTGAACACATTGGTGAGGACTTTGGACCAGGTGGTTGGGGCATATCTAAAAAAGTCTACCGGGACTCCATCTGGGCCCGGAGCCTTATTTTTGGTGGAGTCCATTATAGCTTCGTACACCTCCTCCTCGTTGAATTCTACTACCGATAGCCCCATGCCTAACCCCATGACATTTTCATCCACAGTGTCATTACTGCCATATATATTTTTAAAATGGTCAACCCATTTCTCATCACTGATAATGCAATCGGAGATTGTGTTAATCTCTCCCGAGAAGAATTGGTTATTTATAATGTCCCAGAATCTCCTACTATTACGTAGAACATCCACATCAAGTAAATCATTCCAGGCATTATTTTTAATTGTGTTTTTCCTTGTTTTAATAACCAGCTTATACTCCTGTCTTAATTTGGAGATTAAAGTTTTATCCCACGGCTTTGTTTTAAGTGCATTTTTCAGGTCTCTATGGGCTCTAGAACAATTACTGTCAAACCATTTATGAGGCTTAAATGGCAAACGGGATTGGGGAACTGTGAGTTCTTTAGCTGTTTGTGAGCAAATAAAATTAAAAGCTAAAATAATTTCGCTATTGGTGGCATTTTGGTCTAGACAGATACAAATGGGTTCCTCTATCTTTGGAAGCAGGGAAGCCATAAAGGTTTCCTGGACCACCTTACCCCACTTGAGCCGTCTGCCCTGGTCACTGGGCACCGTCGATGTGCAAGCCCTAGGAGAACCCAGGTTTTTGCTCCATAAGTCACTCCAGTGAATCTGAGCAGAAACTGGGTTGTGGTCACTATGTGGAGAGGCAATTACCTCATATTTTTTCACCTTGGAGGTTAAACCCTGAGAAATGAAAATAAAATCTATCACGGACCCACTTTCTGAGCCTTTGTAAGTGGGCAATGGTTCGCCACTGCCTGTACTGTGGGGTTCAAACATGTTGAGGCTAGCAAGAAAAAATTCAAGCGCCTCCCCCACTTTGGTGTGAACAAAATGTAGGTTACCATTGTCAGTCTGACCCTCCGGATTGCCTAAGTTACATTTTAAAACACATTTATGTGTGTTAAAATCGCCTAAAATTATAAGTTCGAAATTAGTGCGTGTTTTATGACTGTAGTCGTTAAGGACGTTTTCCAGGTGATCCACGTGGGCTGTGTCTGTTTGTCTGACCCATGAGTTATAAAAATTTGTAACCACTAGGACACGACCTGGTGAAATAGTCCACTCTATAATTAAAATATTTGGGGAACCGGACTCTAATTGCTTAAACGTCCCTGCCAGTTTAAGTGAAAAAAGCAGAACTAGCCCACCTTTGGCTCTTCCTGCACTACTCGGTATTGCTGGTATAGTAAAGCTTGAAAAGCCATCCATCCAGAAAGTTGGTGAGGTATCCCATGTTTCTTGGGGTGCAATTACATGGTTACTGGTTAGAAAGTCTATCCATGTGGGATCTAGTCTTTTGGTTCTTGTGCCCGCCACGTTCCAGCTAAGGAACTGACATGGGATGAGTTCCCCCTCCCCTATTGAAACTAAAGACGATGGCTGAGTAGATGTTGGTTGTCAGTCATTATCGTCTAAGCCCACCAGGGGGGTAAAACTATTTGCCAGTACCAGGTTGGGATGCGGGCTTTCAGTAACATGTCTTTCTTGTTGTCATCTGGAGGGTATCGTTTGCCATGAGGTACCACCCCTACCAGGCTTTGGGAGTGAATGAAACTGTGTGCTTAGTGGGAAATTACCTTTGTGGGGTGGGTAGAAGAAACCTAATGGGACTGGTTTAATAATGTCATCTTCTTGAATCTCTGAACCGTCCCAGAGGAGTCTATCTACGCATTGTATGTTCTCAAAATTTACCACCACACAGTCACCCCTCACAGATTTTGGTCGGCGCCCCACCCATCCCACCCTTCTTGCAAAGATAACACTGTTTGAAATATTTATGCTCCCACAACTATGGTTTACACACCATTCTTTTGCTTTTCCAATTAGGCTATTAGTGGATTCTATTTCCCTCTCAAATAGTGGTGGTACCCCTACAAAGACCACTACAAAAGGTACAACAGCGGGGGGAAGATGTAAATGTGCTTTAGAGTATGCAACAGATTTTTGATCTACTACTTTACTGGATGTGACTAAAGGAGGTTGTGCAGTGCCTACTTGACAATTCTTTTCACCCGTACTCCTCACTGTTCCCTGTATGGTCGTAGATCTGTTCGTAGGGATGGTCAACAAAGGTTTAGGGGCAGATTGAGTACCACCCCTCGGACCCGTGGGAGTCGGTAGTTGTAAGGGAGCAGGTGTCTCAAGTGTCTTAACTAAATTATCTATAAGTGCACATTTCTTTATTAACCCTTCCAAGCATGTGTTCATGGTATCAACAATATCCTTAGCAATCCCCACTAAGAGGGGTTCAATCCGTTCCTCAAAGAGGGCTTCAAGATGTTCTTTAAGTGTGTCCTCTGTGATGTATTTATTGGTGGGAGCCTCATCTCCTTTCTTCCTCTTTCTAGATGTCGGTTTGTTTTGAATGGCCGGGTTAGTTGACGCGGTGGGAGGGGTGGGTAAATTCGCTGGTGTACCACTAGCTTGTGAATCGGTTTGGCCAGATGTTATTAATGGTTTTACTATAGTTATTTCCGGTTCCAAGAGGGGACCTTGATAGAGATAAGTTTCTAAGGATGAGGGAACAGTCACTTGTAGTCCCAATTCCTGTTGTGCGGTTTCTATCTCTTTAGATAAGGCCCCCACTGCAGATGTCAAGTAGGAAATAATATTTTCAGAGTGTCTGGGCACCTTCGGTTTTTTACCCCCAGCATCAGTACAGGTAGTGTTTTTGCGCTTACCCATGGTCTGGTCGGATTCAAAGGGGGTGGCCCCACCCTGCCTCTTCCTGCTGATGACTGACGAAGACTGACCCGCCCTTGTCCCGGGCTTCTCCCGGCGCCGCCCGCGCGCGTCCCGCGTGCCAGGGTAAGCACCGTTGTTTTGTAGCGCCTCCGGCCGCTGTTGGGCGCGTCACAAGTGCGCCGCCGGGGCACCTGGGGGTTGTGGTCCGCTAGCCGTTGCCCTCACAGCGCGGTGGCGGACCCTCCTGGAAGAATGGCCTCGCGGTGGTCCCTGCAGCACTGGAAGCCGTTGCCCTCACGGCTGTGTCCCCCGCAGAGCCCAGCAAGCCCCGCTGTTTTGTAGCGCCTCTGGCCGCTGTTGGGCGCGTCACAAGTGCGCCGCCGGGGCACCTGGGGGTTGTGGTCCGCTAGCCTTTGCCCTCACGGCGCAGTGGCGGACCCTACTGGAAGAATGGCCTCAAGGTGGTCCCTGCAGCACTGGAAGCCGTTGCCCTCACGGCTGTGTCCCCCGCAGAGCCCAGCAAGCCCCGCTGTTTTGTAGCGCCTCCGGCCGCTGTTGGGCGCGTCACAAGTGCGCCGCCGGGGCACCTGGGGGTTGTGGTCCGCTAGCCGTTGCCCTCACGGCGCGGTGGCGGACCCTCCTGGAAGAATGGCCTCGCGGTGGTCCCTGCAGCACTGGAAGCCGTTGCCCTCACGGCTGGGTCCCCCGCAGAGCCCAGCAAGCCCCGCTGTTTTGTAGCGCCTCCGGCCGCTGTTGGGCGCGTCACAAGTGCGCCGCCGGGGCACCTGGGGGTTGTGGTCCGCTAGCCGTTGCCCTCACGGCGCGGTGGCGGACCGTCCTGGAAGAATGGCCTCGCGGTGGTCCCTGCAGCACTGGAAGCCGTTGCCCTCACGGCTGTGTCATATAGAAACAGATAATTCTCAGGAAAGGCCTGTGTAGTGGTAGGATCTCATAAGACAATGTGTCCATCTTCATCTATTATTTCCAATATCCACGTCTGCCCTCATCCTGAAAGCTAAGCCAGAGGATCTGTATGTTTGCCTTTTGCCAATGTCATATATCTTCTTTTAGGAAATTAAATGGCAGACCATAGTCTAATTTTTTATTAGCTGATGATACTCGGCTCTCTTTGGCAACATGCAGCATTTGACAGTGAGGAGAAGGCTCCTAACGCAGCCAACCATCAAGACTTCTAAACCAATCCTCAGTGCCCTAGCCATCTCCATAGCCTTACTCCTTTTACCTAACAATCTGGACATTGCTTTTCCCCTCATAACGACTTTACAGGTGTTCTACAAAACCACCTAACAACTCTCTGATCCTATATTTGCACACAAATTGTTTTGGTAAACTTTCTTCAGGTAATCTGTCAATTCTTAGTTGTGCACTTCCCAAGAATCCAATTTCCAGTGCTCATAATGATTGCCTTCTTTTGTCCCCATAGCCATCAGTTCAAGGGGATTATCTAAAATGCACCTTGCTAGGAATGATGTTTTGCCAAATTCTGTGCAAGGCCATTTGATATACAAAAAAGGTAGTCCAGTCTGGAGACAGTGGTATGTTCACAGAAATAGTAGGGACACTGCTCTTTATGCTCATGTAGACAACAACAATCATGGAGCAGACAAGGTGGCAGTAAAGCACTCAAATCACTAATGACCCCAGAAAGCAGCAGGAATCTCATAAGATTTATATTCCACCTTTTATCAATGATCAATGTCATATCCTTTCCCAGAGTGACATTGAATTTCAGTAGTTCCAGTAATAGGCTTAAATGTGTTTCTTACAGCAATACCAATCTGATGTTTGTATATTAAGCATATGAGACAACATCCCTCTTCATTTTATTCCCTAACCATTCACATTCCTGGTGGATTGCATTCAGGAAAGCCAGATTATTCATGAATTCCTATGACTGAAGGGCCTAGATCTTCAAAAGATCAAAGAATTGCATTCCTGTGTCTGTCATTGAGTATTTATGATACAGTGCTTGAAGCTTAGGCGTATTCTCCGAGTGTAAAAACATGAGAATCTAGATTTGGTTAAAGACAGGAGGCTAGCTTTATATATTAAAATGTTTGATGCAACTCCTACAGAAACTTCAAAGCAACCTTAGAAAATAATTACATTGGAATTAAAGTTTCTCTCCATTCCACATAGTACATGAACACCCCAACAATCTCCATCTCAGAGAGATAAGGTCCTTTCATGAACTCTTCTGTGTGTCAGGATTGGATAGACAATATTGACAGTTAGATCAATAGCAATACGAGTATTTGTGTGTGGAATTGCAGACTTGGAAGATTGCCTGTGGTTTTACTAAGCTTGGATCCACACCTTATCAAACATGAGAATTGGAGGTGGGTGAGCACCGGCCTACTCATAGGGGTTGATTATGATCCTATTCAGGAGGGCTCTGAATTGGATTTGGGTTCTCTGAATACGATTCGGAACCCTTGTTGCCGACCAAATCATACACAGTTCCCAACGACCGATTACGATGCCTGTAAACCGGTAGGGCTGTCTGAATTGGTTCCGAAAGGCATTCAGAGAGATCGATTCTTTTGGAGCTGATTCGCACAGCTCTAAAGACTTGTTTTCCGAACGAGCAATTACGATGACCATTTCAGACTGCCGTTCCGTATCAGTTTCTTTGCAACGAACCGGCTGAACGAATCTGTCTTTGGGGGCCTCTAGCACGTCCCCCTTCACCGGGGCCCTCCAAATTGACCCATGTGGGTAGCCAAGGGACCCCCCTTTCCAACCATGCACAGTGTGGCAGGAACCATGGGATGGCTGCCATTTGGTGCATGGATTTCCCCAGCCACTCCTTACTTCAATGCAAGCCTGTGCTCTCCTTCGGAACACATGCTCCCATTGAAGTCAATGCTCACTCTTGTAGAGCAATACATTGGTTTAGCCATGAGGCAATGTTCTTAAGTGGAATATTTTTAAATGCTGGGAGGTCTGGTGTGGGATGTCAGAAATACATGTCTTTATTTAGCTAGGTTAAAAGGGCTTCATGGTGTGGTTCTTGACCCCAGTACTAAGAGTTATTAAGAAATGATGATGGAGTATTACAGCACCCATAATTCATGATCCCACATGGCATACTACTACCTTTTGCAGAACACCAATTTCCACATCCATTCCGCTCTTTCTGAAATTAGTAATTAGTAACTCTGGTTACTAAGGACTAAATCTTGCCCTAAATCTGTATTAGCTACAAATGCATGATAAGGCCCTTAGCATTTAAAAGTTCAGATCTCAGAGGAATAAATAAACAAATTTCCTGAGATACATAATGAAAATGTTTTTTAATTTTACCTAGGACATCCCAATAGAACGTTAAAGCCATTAGTGGCGCTGTCCAGACAGTAGTGCTGCAGTTCACTTAAATGTTCATGCATGAAGCATGGTCTTTTTTCCACTTCATTCTTGCAAAATGATTCCACCCATACTCTATCACCATCCCCATATTCAATGTGAAGAAAGTCAGTAACAGCTTTTCCATGCCAGAGATAAACGGCTACTAAGGTGTGCAAGGATGCAAGGGGCTAAACTTGCCATATGGGCAGATGAAGGTGTCCTCTGCATGACAGACATCCCTGAGGAAATGCTCAATGTTATCTGGTAGAAATGTATACAATTTGCAACCACAGCTTCAAATAATTCTAGTGACAGACACTCTATACACTCAGTGTACTATGTTGCAAGTCTAAAAACATTTTCAGGGATGCTTTTAGCAGTTTCAGAGATGGGGGCTTAGAGTATTTAAGGATGATTCTTCTTGAAACCCTTTGAATTCTTTATTTTCATGCTAATACTTGCTATTTATTTATAGTTGGGAGATTTCTCACTTGGCTTGCAAAGTTAGGTTTAACCTTTGTAATATGGAGGATTGATGTAGAGAATGTGAATGTCATGTCCGGTGAAATTCTAGAGAAATTGCTTCTCGTGCCTGATTCGCTCACATGCTGGAATGCTTTTTTTGTCACTGTGAAGCACGGTGGTCACAGAGAGCTTATGTCACAGTGACAAAAGTGAAACAAGCAGGAACCATTAAGGACAGACTGGTTTCAATTTGATCGGTGTTAATGAAGCGTAACTCTGTCCCGAGCACCAGTCAAGACAGGCGAGGTAGTGCTTGAAAGAGAATACCAGGAAATCACTCCAGGACTAAGATCTCCAAGAAAGAATCTGCCCTGTGCATTGGCAAGTGTTCCCCCTGAATACAACAGCATGTCTGCTCCCCTGGAAAAACGCTAGGGGCTTTACTCCCAATCTCTCAACAGGGGGGTAGAAAGCCAAGTAAACATCAAGAATTTGTCTAATAATAAAAAAGTGTGGAGGTGGCCCACCCTGGTATTGGAACCAGTTACGACATCAAAGGGGGCAATACAGTGTTTCTGATACCCTGGATATAGTCTTTCAATGGAGGGTTTTACCTCAATCTGCCCCAGTAGGAAGAAATCCCCTAAGACACTAGACCAAAAGTCATAAAAAACAAAAAGAAGGGGTCAGACATGCCCCTTCCCCATAACGGCCATATCAGTGTTTCTTCTCTCCTGGGTCAGACTGCGGTGTTTATTGGGGTGGGCATAACTCGCGTAATTCTGTGTATTGTAATCACATGGAACTACCTAAAAACTCCACAGAATTACGCAATAAGAGTAATTCTGCATTCAGTGTTATTTTCTTAAAGTAAAAAATCCTCCTCACATCCACATGGATCTGAAGGTGCATTTTATGCTAAGAATTAGCACACAATACAACAGAACATGAATAACAGCGCAGCTAGCAGCTTGGTAAAAGTGCGCTTGGAGTAGGATTTTCCACAAACTTACTTGTGGCATTTAGCACTAGTTTCTTAGCACAAAATGCAACCTCACTTCAGAATGGATGTGAGGGAGCATTTTGCGCTAAGAAAATTGCTCTAAAAGCAACAAAATAGAAACAGCAGCATTAACATCCACTCACATGAGCTAAATGCACTCTTGCAGTAAGATATTTGTTTGATAATCAGTTTTACTGTTTTTTGAACAAAAAAAACAGCAATATTCAAATGCAGGATATAGCAGTAGTGTGATGACACCTCTCTTCCACATCGCCCAAAGGAGGGTGACTCTGTTACATATGACCATAGAGAACCCCACAGGATATACATAGCTTAACATACGGCACACTCACTGTATGTTCATTGTATAAGCCCCAACCATTTACCCCAAACTCACAGTGTTTAGCCGGACATCCTCTGGATTCAAACATCCGCTTAACTTAAGCTGTACACCAATCCACCCCATAGGCCACTTTGCCAGTTTCTGTGATGTTGGAGCTTTCCAGTTAGCAGCAATGTCACATTTGGCCACCATTATGATGGTAGTAAGGAATTGTTTATCTGCCTGACAACTATCTAACCCATCTGTGATTCCCAAGAGTATGTGTAAGGGGCTATGCGTCAACGTCAACTCCCAGCCCAGCATCTCTGTGAGCTTCATTACTATGGAGCCCCAATATCTTGTTATAACCGGACAGGCCCATACCATGTGGAAGCAGTCTGCCTGATCGCAGCATGCGCATATGCATTAGGTCTCATACCTACACTGTGGAGGTGCTTGGGTGTTAGGTGGGCAGTGTGCAAATAGTAGAGCTGCACCAGATGTAGCCTGGCTAAAGTGGAGACAGTTTTTGGGGGCCATCAGCACTTCTTCAAGCGATCCTATCCATTGTTCCCATTGATTCCTTAACTGGTATAGCGTGTTTGGACTGTTGTTGGTGAGGGAGCGATAGATACGTGAGACACCTCCCTTCCCCAAGTCACCTGTAATGGTTTGCGCCTCAGGGGAACTGTACTCTGGGATCGATTCTGCTTGTGATTTGTGTGCTTGGAGGGCGTGACGGAGCTGCAAATATTTGTAAAATTGCGAGTGGTGTAGGCAGTAGCGGGTTTGCAAGTCTTCGAAAGTACGGATATGTATGCTGCCCACATGTCTCCAAGTTGAGAGATGCCAATGAGATCCCATGCCTAGAATCCCTCTAATCTTCTGACTTCCAGAAGTCAATCTCCCTGCCAAAGTGGGGTGTATTGGGTCAGTTTATTCTTCCAGTGAGTGTGACGCAAGAGGCACGGCAAGCCAGGAGTACCGCCTGTGTCACAGTTGGTTAGGTTTTGGGGATAGAACTCCCATACATCATCGCCTGGATCTTGGGTAGACCCAGGTTACCCAGCTCCACTCTGAATGCTGGGTCTGACCAGCCTCTGTTGAACCAATCACGAAGTGTAAGTAAGCAGGTTGCCAGATAATAGAGATACAGGTCGGTCATGCTCATGGCCCCATCAAAGGGCAGAATCCGGCAAGCTCTCTGAACCAGATGCGCAGAAAGTGAAATAGAGTGTTCTGGATCCTGTAGAGGAACCTTGGGAGTATCATCATTTTAAAAAGGGTGATCCTTCCCTGGATATTGAGTGGTAACTTCCACCATTTGTGGAGGTTGTCTCTGGCTTTCTTCACCAGCTGGGAGACATTGAGGGACCCGGTGAGATCAGGGAGTAAGGCCACCCAAATTCACAGATATTTGAAGGACTGCCTTTAATAAGTATCATGGATTGCCAGTCAAAGCAGTCCCTTGACAGGTGAGGGGGAAGATTTACTGGGGTTGAGCTTCAGGCCGAAGACCGGCCCAAAGAGGTGTATTGCCTCGAGGTTGTGGGGACTGGATTGGGCTGGTTTGGCTAGAAAAATCTGAACATCATCAGCATATAATGCGAATTTGTCTTTGTCAGAAATTGGCTATCTCCAGCCTTGAATGCGGTCGTCCGCGCTTATAATGCATGCTAGAGGCTCCATCGCCAGGGCGAACAAGGGTGGTGAGAGGGGACAACACTGCCTTGTACCCCTTCTATTGGAAAACACATCTGAGAGTGCCCCATTGACTAGTACTTGTGCCTGTGGGCGGGAGTATAACACCTTAATTACAGAAGTGTTGTCCCATTCCCATCTTGCTCAAGACATCCTCCAAATAACTCCAGTCTATCGAATTGAATACCTTCTCAGAGTCTATAAGAAGCAGTGCTAAATAGGTGTCAGAATTGGCGATGCCAAGGGCTAGATGGAGACGTCTGAGGCAATGCCTGGTCCCACAAGATGGCATAAACCCACATTGGTTGGGTGGACCAATTTGGAGCCTGTGGGCTAGGATCGAGGCGAATATTTTAACCCTCTGTATTTATAAGGGAGATTGGATGATAATCGGCACATTTTGAGGAGAGGTGTTGTGTTTTGGGGATTACCACAATAATGGCGGCACCCGTTTCCGACAGGAATGAGTCAGTGTCCGCCACTTCGGTGTATACATCTAGTAGATGTGGAAGCAGTGTATCCCGCTAGGCAGCATAGTACTCCTGTGGGAGACCATCGGGCCCGGGGTGAACCTTGAGTGCTATGCTCTCTCATAGCCATAGAGTGCTAGGAAGGGACAGTTATTACCCATGAGATGTGTTTCTTGAAGCAATATTACATCTGCTGCTTGGCTTTGGGCATATCGTAGGACTGAGGTTCGTTTAACCTTGACCAGGAGTCCCTTGACATTCTATGATAGTATGAGGAGTGAAACACCGCTGTTACAAATGGTCGTCATGGTGGGTAAGGGGTCAGGTGGTGCCTGAAAAGCAGGCGCTGGGTGTATAGCTGTCTATGTTGTTTGTAGGTCTTAGAAGCTTGGGTCTCATTCTAGGTCGCTGGCAGGGCCCGGGATCTTTCAGGTGTTGAGTTGAATTGCTGGTGTGGTGAATACAATACAACAATTGAAACTCTGGACAACGGTCTCCTCTTCCAACGCTATCACCCTCCCCCACCCTATACTTCGAGAACAGAAGCATCTGTCTTCTCAAACAGGCAGAAAAGAGAAATAACCAATCTAAAATGCTTGGGTGTGGGTTTGCGTGGAGAGGACCCCTCCTTACATAAGGATTGTGTCACTGCAATGGAAAAAAAGGTTATACATTATAATAGATTTCATTTTTCAGACAATGTTCCATCGATACATCTCTGAGAAGCTCGTCAGCAGCCCGAGTGATCATTTTAGAAGTATCGGACTTTCGAGACAAGTCCGAGTCCACGGAATCCAAGTGTGAGTCCTCGAAGGAGACATCTCCAGGGTCTGAGTCGGCCACAGACATGGATCTTCTCGGGGGAGATGTTCGGCATTGCATGGTCTTTAGGATACACTCTGGGGCTGATAGGTAAATGTAATTTATATTTATATAGCGCATTATCACCAACGGTCTCTAAGCGCTTGCTTTGGGAACCCGTCCTGGTTTTTCCCTGTGAGATAACCCGTACTGGGCACCCCCAAGGTGAAAGCCAGGCATCCCGCCGCGGGGGTCAATAGTGGAGATTAAGCAAGCTATTGCCCAGAGTTGCAGAGTGTGAACCCGTGATTCGAGCAGGCACCGAAGCGAGAATTATCGAGTCCGTGGACATTTTTGGGCTCAAGACCCTGCCGCGTCGGGAATTGAACGCTGGTCCCGGGCCAGACTTCTGCATCAGGGTTTGCCGCTCTAACCATTGAGCCACACTACTCCACATGATTCTGATCTTGCTCCGCATATTTCCCACCCTTTCTGGAAGTGCATGCGTCTTCCACTCAGCTTGAGTGATGTCGCTTGGGTGTCTCTGTTCCAGGCCCCGGCGGGGGGGAGCCGGTGTGTGTGCCCTCAGTGGTCACTCTTCAGTCAACCAATCCAAGCCGCCTCAGCAGAGTCAAAGAAGATGGACTTATTTTAAAACACTACCCGGAGGCGAGCCAGGAAGAGCAGTTGATATTGAAGGTTCAAGGCACATATCTTTTGTTTCACATCAACAAATGATCGTTTTTGTGTTTGAACCTCCCGCATGTAATCTGGAAAAATCATTATAGGCTGTCCTTGGTATAATAGGGATTTTTGGGTGCGCGCCTCATTCAGGATAAGGTCTCTATCTTTGAAGTTATGTATCCTGGCAATAATGGGTCTGTGCCTCGTTACTTGTGGGGGTCACAGGACTAGAGAGCGGGAGCTTGCTCGACCACAAACAAAGTAGAAAGGGAGTCTCTAGGCATCCAGGATTTTATCCATCGTTCGATAAAGCTGCTCATTGGACCCTGCTTCAACCCCTCTAGGAATACCACCAGGCGGAGGTTGTTACGTCTTAAGCGATTTTTTGCACCTTCTGCACAGATGTGCAGTTCATTGGTGTGGGTGTGCAGGCAAGCGACCTGTTCCTTCAATTGGCTTACATCATCTTCGACCATGGAAATGCAAGATTCAGCCTCTGTGATCTGGGCAGTCGCGTTGGGTAGGTCTTGCCGGATGAGATCCATATTGACTTGGACCTCACCAATCTTGTTTTTAACTGAAGTTTGCGATGCGCTGATTGCCTGCAAAATGGTGTTGAGGTCTGCCACGACAGGTGGTGGTGTCTCCGTAGTTCCGCTCATCGCTCCGATATGGTTGGTCATAAATTGGTCCCTCCTAGTCAACGTAGGAGGAGATTTAGGCCTATGTCCTTCCCCATGCCTCCAAAGTATTCTCAATTGTGCAGAGACACAAGTAGCAGGGAGTCACACTCTTCATGGGTTAAAGCACCATTTACCAGGAAGGAGAGGAGGGAAAGAGACGATATAATGCTTCCTTCAGGCTAAATCCCCTGACAGCCCATCGGAGGATGATGACAGGCGGGTAGGTTACTGCAGTGGTTTAAACTCACTCTACCTGTGGGGAAGACAACCGATCATGTGGCAGGATAGGTCAATGGCCCCATGCGTCGACCTTCAGCAAGCTGCAGAGAAAATATTTTCTGAGTGTCGGGTACAACAGCTACGTCGGGAGGCCCTGTTTTGCGGCCGGCTCTCTTCAGGTTACTCCCACAGCAGGTTTGTTGGTGTGCCGAGTGAAGGTGAGTCTGGGATTCACCCCGACCCAGTCATTCGCTTGTTGCTGCATTGCGGGGAGGCCCATATCCCTCCGACTGCGGAGGCTGCTCGCCAACACCTCCAACATGCCTGGAGACACATCATAGGTTCCAGCGCTGCTGATGTCGGGCATCCAGTGGATTCGACAATGCCTCAGTTTGCGGGCACTAGCTCACAATCAGAGCTTAAGGACCTGCTTCGCCAGACTCACCGCCATCTTGGGTAGGTCATGGCCCTTGGTGCGTGGATGACAGTGCTGATTTCTAAATTCCCCACAGCTCACCAGAGCTGACGTTATTAGTGTATATGAATATCGTTAGGCTTGGGGTCGTATATATCACAGCAATGGACAAGGATGGCTTGGCGGATGATGGATGGGTCCGGAGCACTCTTGGAGTGTGACCACCATCTTGACACTCCAAGTCACGCCCCCTCTTGCGGTAAGATCTATTCCATAAATTACTCTTAATTATGTGTTTGTATGTAATTGAATTATTATCTGTATTTTCATGTCAAACAGTAATGTGGATTTACTAAAATTACTCTAGCGTAATTAAAATTACTCCCAGACCTAGTTATTCACCTCAATTTGTTACCCTGGAGCCATCAGAACCTGCTCCACACCCAAGAATGTGCCCAATAGATTTTCTATTGCCATGCTAGGCACATGGGGGAGGTTTACACTCAATTTGCCCCTGTTGTGGGGGTGGACATAAAACCCACTTTACAACAAGGAAAAAACAACTTCAACAAAAAGAAGGGTTGGCGTGCCCCCCTTGGCATCATGTTCTCAACATCATAACAGTCCTAGCAGTACTTTTTGCTCCCCAGAGGTACACCCCAATATGCCCCGCAGGGTAGAAAGCCCACTACACACAAGGGAAAGGGGTCTAAAACGTTAAGGGGTGAGTGACCATTCCAGGTATCGGGCCATGCTCCCCCACTGCTGATTGGGCATTGAAGTCTCTCTCCCCCGCACAGGAAATATTGGGCGGTGTTTACCCCACTCTGTCCCTTTAGGGGACAAAAATCAAACTGCATCCAGGCATGATTTCTTTAAACAAAAATGGATGGATGGGCCACATTGGGCTATACACCCCTCTCCAAAGCCCCAACATTCACTCTGTACCCCGGAGGACAATTGGAGGATTCGCTGCCAATCTGCTGCTGGAGGGGGCAGACAGGCCACTGGATGCCTGAAATAATTAAAAAAAACAATAGATGGGAGTCGGCTTGTCCTGACATCTGGATGTGAATCTACACCCCCAAAGAACAAAACCTTTCTGCCTCTGGGGCCTAGAGAATCCACAACCCCACAGCAAAGAGAGGAAATTGAGCAGATTCTTTTGGGCAGAGTTGCCATGTAGGGGCAGTCATATATCCTAATTTCCTCTTACTTGCCGTAGTGAATGACTGCACTGTTCAGGCCCAGGGTCAGCCAGCACCCTACACATCGTCAGCATTTCTGAAACTTAGAGACCCAAATAAATCACTGTTTTGTGGCTTGTGTGCCCACTTACAAAGAATGTACTGCAAACCTCAACATGTGGTGAAAATCATGCATTTTCCACACATTTCTGTGAGGGAGATTTACAGAATCCACTACAAAAGACAACCCAGGGTATAAGGCAATAATTACTGCACCTATCAATAATCTGGTCTACGTGATCATAGAGTTTGGGTGCTAAGGACCTGAAGCTCAATACCCCTAAGCTTCCAAGGGAATATTACCACAATTTACAATGAAATACAGTGATGCAGCACTTCCCACAAAACAGTAAATAACAAACAAGTATGGCAAAAATTAGAATCCGTTCAGCAGGTCTTTTTAAAAAAAAAATGTTTTAAATGTTCTTTATTCTTATTCCTCAAACGATCGTAGCTGTTGTGTTTCATCCATAAGGACTTCTTCAGGGCTACAAGTAAGTATACAAAAATACACATTATATTTACAATCCTATTTACAAATTTAAAAACATACACTTATGTACAATGATAATATATACAATGGGTATCTTCTATACAATATTGAAGCCAATATTGGCATATCCTGACCATGTCTATCACATATATGTAATACATCATCAACCTAAATCACCTGCTTCGTTAAATTGGGCAGTTTAGCACTATCTAGGTCTTGACTTTTAGGATAATGAATTTTGAGGAAAATCACGAGGAAATGCTGGGAGAGCTCTTTAAGAAAGGAAAAAGCCCACCAGCAGGGAACTTACAAAGTAACAATAAAAAAAGTGAGGGTCTAAAAGATAAATTCTTTTTTTTAGAAAGATTTTAAAAAAACAGGAATTGGGAAAATGGTGGGACGGGGCCACACTAAAAAAATATGTGGAGAATAGAAAGATACTCCGCAGCCTCAGAATATTGATTTTCCCCAATTATGAGTGATTTGTTGGAGGAATGGGAGGAGGGTCATTTTGACTCCTCTTTTCGGATGATGCAAATTTTGATTACTAATGCAGAAAGAAAGGGATTTAATATTAGAGAGGAAATTGCAAAATTGAGGAAGGAAATCCTGGAAATGAATTTTAAAGAAGCTACCTAAAATAATTTTTAAATATTGAAAAAAGAACTGATGAATTATCAAATCTATCTCAAAGATAAAAAACTGAAAAAGATCAATAGGGACGAAACTGATTATGAACGAGGAAGGGTTTTCACCTTTGCTAAAAAGTATGATGATATTGATCCTAAACAGACTTCTGAGAATACAGCTGTAGATAAATCAGTTAGTATCTCATCTAGCAATAGCTCCTGGTCATCCCTGGAGAATGATCACAGTGAGGGAACAAGTAACATCATAGTTGCCCCACCGACCTCCCTTTTTTTACAGGAAGTCCAGCGTTACAGGTTGGGAAACAAAAGGAAAAACTTAAGCGTAGAACAAGACGAGGAGGGAAGAAACTTAAAACCAGGGGTCCAGACACGTCAACAAAGCAAATTGACTATGACAAAGAAGTAGATTGCTCTGAGGAAAGCATGAATCCTAGAGGGGATACGGAATGTTCTGTTACTAATGAGTTAAACATTGTTAATTTGTCATTTAAACTCCTAACTGAAAGAGAGCTGTATGTTCTACAGAAAGGCTTGAATTATTGTATAAGTAAGAACTGTAACTTTGTTGAATTGCATACTGATGTTTACAAATTCATGAGAAATTGCGATTAAAAAATATTTTTCAGAACATCCGCCTATCTCTACTAATGTTTTAAGAAATGAGAACAGTACACCAGAGTTGACAATTGCTGACTTAGATGGATTTCATTAATTGGCAACCTTAGATGAGGATATTCTTGACATTGATATTGTACAGATGTCTGGCTTGTCGGATATTTGTGAATATACCACAGTTGTTAGTGGTTTAAGAAACAAATCTAGATTTGTACCACCAGGAGGTCAGGACCCATATCTAGATGAATTTGTAGGAAAAGTCACATGTCAACTACATCAGTTAGAGGATAGCCAAAGGCAAAAAATCACATTGTAAACATCAATATAATCTTACAAAGGAAGACATGACACTTTAAAAAAATCTTCAGGACGATATTGAACTAGGCAGACAAAGGGGGGAATGTAGTCCTCATGGATCTCAAAGACTACTTGGGAGAAATGTACAGGCAATTAGATGACAACAATTGCTATGAGCGATTGAGAGAGTGCCCTATCCCCAAAATTGAGAAAATCAATGCGCAATTACAAGACTGGCATGAGTCATGTCTCCTTTCAGATAATGAGTACAGATATCTGCAGGTAAAGGATAGTAGACATCCTTATAATTATATACTGCCGAAAATACATAAAGGGGGAGTTTTTCCTCCTGGAAGGCCAATAATTTCGGACAATGGATGCCCAACGGAACATCTATCGGAGTATATAGATGATTTTTTACAACCTCTAGTAACTTACCGGCTTATCTTAAGGATAGTAGGGATATATTATGTAAACTTGAAGATTTTGAATGGAACAGCAAGGAACTCATGTTTGTTACTATGGACGTGGAAAGCTTATACACCTGCATCCACACAGAAGGAGGCCTAGAGGCCTTGAAATATTTTCTGTATAAAAGAAATGGGATGCATTTGGAGCATACGATGATGCTGTTGGAAATGGCACGTATCTTTTTGACCATGAATGCCTTTTTACATAATAGGTCCTGGTACTTACAAAAGCAGGGTACAGACACTTACAAAGAATGTCCTGAATGTACATCCATGGGATTCAGGTTTGCTCTGTCTTATGCAAACCTTTTTATGGGTTTGTATGAGACGGAGGATGCCTGGGGACCGGAAGCTGCAAGGTGGATCAATAGTGTCATTTTCTACACAAGATACATAGATGACATTTTTCTTATTTGGAATGGAGGGGAGGAGGAATAACTGGCTTTCCAATGCTATCGCAATAATAACAGATTTAATGTTAAACTCACAATGTTGCATTCTAGAGAAAGTATTGCATTTTTGGATCTTAGACTATTCGTCATGAATTTATTTATTTATTTATTTTATTTAGTTCATTTATATAGCGCAACAGCTACCCAACAAAGGGTTTCCCGGTGCTAAGGATCCAGTAGTGTGATTTGAAGCAGGTCTTTTAGATGTTGAACAGCCAGGTTTTTAAGGCTTTCCTGAATTTCATGTAACTCAGCTCATTCCGTAATGTATGTGGTAGAGTGTTCCAGAGTGAGGGTCCAAGAAACGAAAAGGATTTGCCACTCATGCGCGACAGCTTAATTTTAGGGATTACAAAATGATTAGCCGTTGCTGATCGAAGGATCCGAGATGGGCGATGGGGACGTACAAGATTTTGCAAATACTTTGGGGCATTATTAGTGGAAATCTTATGCATAAAGCATAGGGATTTAAATTTGATCCGATTCTCAATTTTCAGCCAGTGCAACTCCCGGATGTACTTGGAGGTTGAGGTGGAGATGGGAATTTTCCACAATAGTATCGCTGCTGCATTTTGCACTGTCTGCAGTCTGCGGATTGTGGCCTTTTTTGCCCCTAAGTATAACACGTTACCATAATCAAGCCTAGAGGTTATTAAGGCATTGATAACTGTTTTCTTAGTATGTTCGGGCAGCATCCAGCAGATTTTTGTTTAGCCATTTTAATATTGCGAAGCAGGTGGCCGAAGTCTTCACAACTTGCTGGTTCAAATTGAGAGAGTCATCAATGATGACACCCAGATTACGAGCTTGCGTGACTGGAACCGGGGGAGTGCCCATTCCAAAGGCCAATGTTGGGGTCCCCAAAGCTCTTTGTTCTTCCCCAGGACATTTAACTCGGTCTTCTCAGCATTGAGTTTAAGAAAATTTTTACGCATCCACTCCGCAATCTTACTTAGTCCACATTTTAAGGAGGAGGGATTGCCAGGTTCCCCTGAGGATAGAGAGAAGAGAAGCTGAGAATCACCAGCGTAGGAAAACATAAATAGTCCAGTCTCTTCTACTATTTTGGCATACGGGCTCATATAAATGTTAAACAGTAGCGGGCTCAAAAAAGAGCCCTGCGGTACTCCGTGTTTGAAGGTCATGATGTCAGAGCAAGCGGATTGTGAGAAGGCTTGAAATGTACGCTTTTCCAGCAGTGATTTAATCCAATTTATGGCTGCACCACGAATGTCTATGGAATGAAGTGTCCGGGCAAGGACCGCATGCGACACCGTGTCGAATACTGCACTGAAGTCGAGCAGCACAAGGGCCACAGTTTCTCCTCTGTCCAGCATAAAACGGATGTTCTCAGTTACGCCTAGCAAGGTCGTCTCTGTAGAGAAGCCTGCACGAAATCCTGATTGATGGGAGGGTAACAGATCATGAGTAGTTATGAAGTCAGTAAGAGACCTATGAACATGTTTCTCCAGTATTTTTGCAAATGTGGGCAACAAGGAGATAGGTCGGAAGTTAGCTGGCAGATTAGGGTCCGCTCCCGTTTTCTTCAGCAGCGGATGAATCATCGCGTGCTTCCATTCATCAGGCACAGATTCTTCCTGCAGGGATGCGTTAAGAAGATCAGTGATTATGGCTAGGGCACTATTGTTAAGTTGTTTTAGAACTGAGCATGGCAGTGGGTCTTTGGGCGAGCCTGATTTAATAGTATTAAGTAGTTTGTGAACCGTATCAGGGCTAAGCTTTGGCCAGTTATCTAGTGTAACAGGAGATGCCTCAGCAGAGGAGATGGGGCCTGGAATGTTAGCATTATTACTCGGCTTAACAGGTGGAGTATTGGGCAGGATCGGGTAAGTTTGATTATGTTCATTTAGAGCTTGTTCGATACCCTGATGTATTTTGTCAACTTTATCGACAAAGAGGCAGCCAGTAAGTCGCATTGTGTCTTGTTAAGGTCTGGCGGAGGTTGTAACGTATGTGAACCAGCCAACTCTTTCACTATCTTGAAGAGTGTTTTAGATTGGTCTAGGGCTTCTGTAATTTTAGTGCAAGCGTATTCAGCTTTAGCTTTGCCACATAACTTCTGATAGTTTGTTAATTTTATTTTATAATCTTTCTTGGCTTCAGGGGAATAGGTCTTCCTCCATTGCCGCTCAGCGTTTTTACAGCTGCTTTTTTCCTGCTTTAGTGTCTCATTAAACCAAGGGGCGGGGGGACGGTGAGTATTTTGTTTTAATTTTGTTTTAGGCAGGGAAGCATCAATAGCTTCCGTGAGCCAACTTTGGACAGCTGTCGAAAAATGTTGTACCGTTGACACTTCCTTTTTAAAATTTATGCTGATACTATGCTTGTTTGTCTGCAACTAGCGTGATTTAATACTGCTACTTGCACTTTTAAAATTGTGACTCGTGTGTTTTGGCTCCAGCCTCTGCCGACTTTGGGCATTGTTTACACAGCGTGTGTTGAATGAAGAAGTCACAGCGTGTGTGAGTAATTGTTTTATCTACCTGACTCCACACTCAATCTTGGACGCTGCTTCTAGCGCGGCCGCCATCTTGGGCGAAGGAGGTTGGCACGCTAGTGCTTAGCGTCAGGTGACCTTATAGGTCGAACTTCTCTTTGCCTCCTCAGATCTGTTCCTGAGGCTCAGCCGGGAACTTGCACACACGCACACTTCCTTTTTAAAATGTATGCTGATACTATGCTTGTTTGTCAGCAACTAGCGTGATTTAATACTGCTACTTGCACTTTTAAAATTGTGACTCGTGTGTTTTGGCTCCAGCCTCTGCCGACTTTGGGCATTGTTTACACAGCGCGTGTTGAATGAAGAAGTCACAGCGTGTGTGAGTAATTGTTTTATCTACCTGACTCCACACTCGATCTCGGACGCTGCTTCTAGCGCAGCCGCCATCTTGGGGGAAGGAGGTTGGCACGCTAGTGTTTAGCGTCAGGTGACCTTATAGGTCGAACTTCTCTTCGCCTCCTCAGATCTGTTCCTGAGGCTCAGCCGGGAACTTGCACACACGCACACTTCCTTTTTAAAATTTATGCTGATACTATGCTTGTTTGTCGGCAACTAGCGTGATTTAATACTGCTACTTGCACTTTTAAAATTGTGACTCGTGTGTTTTGGCTCCAGCCTCTGCCGACTTTGGGCATTGTTTACACAGCGCGTGTTGAATGAAGAAGTCACAGCATGTGTGAGTAATTGTTTTATCTACCTGACTCCACACTCGATCTCGGACGCTGCTTCTAGCGCGGCCGCCATATTGGGGGAAGGAGGTTGGCACGCTAGTGTTTAGCGTCAAGTGACCTGCCTCTGCCCCTATAAGTCCAGCATGCCTCCGAGGACGTGCAGCGGACGAGTGCAGCGGGCGCGCCTTATGCGCCCCGGAGGTGCGCCTGAGGTAAGCCCGTCTGCGCCCGTCCGCGTCCCGGAGGCGCCCGGGCAGGCAGGGGACCGTATACATCCAGGCTGCTCTACTGAAAGGGCAATTTCTTATGACCGTGACACTCTATTTAGGCTTGGTAACATCATAAGCTCAGGGTGTGTTAAACATCTATGTAACCCTGCCAATGTCAGCCATATCTGCGAGGTATGCGCATGGTCTTCTTCTACTTCTTCTGCTTCGCTTCCAACACGTGTCATATCCGGCCGGATAAACACTGCTGGGGAGACTTCTGCGAAGGCCCACATGCATCCTTGCATGCTTTTAAATATTCGGTCTCTTGGTAAACATGCCCTTGACCTCTTCAACCTACTCTCAGATCTGAAGCCGTCATGCCTCTTTCTTACGGAGACCTGGCTATGCGACTCCTCCAGTCCTGATATCTCCAATGCCCTCCCCCCTAACTATTATATAGTTAAGAAAGACCGAGAGCTGGGAAGAGGAGGAGGAGTGGCTATAGTAGTAGACAGGCGATACACCTGCTCTGTACTTGAAACTGATAACATTCCAGGGGTTGATTCACTTGGCTTCTGCCTATCCTTTTCAACACACCACTCCTGTGCCGGCCTTTTGGTCTATCGTCCACCAGGCCATCTGGGCCCTTTCTGTGACAAACTTCATCAAACTTTATCCCCTCTTGCTATGAAATACAAAAGAAATCACTTGTACACAATGTACAGGGTTTATATAACTCCTAAGAAACTGGCCAAATATTCTAATATAGTTTATCATTGCCCGAGATGTGGTCAGCCGAAAGCGGATGATGTTCACATGTTTGCCGATTGCCCCGAACTAAAAGAATATTGGGACAAGATAAGTGAATTTCTGGAGAATGTTCTTTCTATGTCAATCACAATCCCCACCTCCACCATACTATCAGGGCTTATTACGGGCTATAAAGTTAATGATCTTCCGACTAAATTTGTTTTTTATGTTATCTTACTTGCTAGACGTGAGATTTGTAGATCCTGGAAGGACCCAGCTCCACCCACTTTCTCAAGTTGTTTACGGCAAATCATGTTAATTAGTAAGTCAGACATAGCCTGTGATCCCGCGAGAAAGGTAAATGTTTGGGCGGCCCTGGAGACTTGGCAACTTCGATGATTGGTTTTCCAATGATTTATCTGGAGCCCTGCTGGTTCCCCGGACTCCAAAGTAGTATGGGCGCTCACAGGTCGGTGAAAAGGAGTTTGGAGGGGAAAGTAGTGGCTACTTGAGGGTGCAGGCTTACCATCTTGCTTTTGGCCGATAACAATAAGGGCCGGATCAGGACGACCAAAGTGCATTGTGGCGCCAGTTTCCTATCAAGAGTTCCAATCATGGTATATGAGGATTACCAAAAAAAGAAAAAAAGAGAAAAAAAAAAAAAAAGGAAAGACCGAGAGCTGAGAAGAGGAGGAGGAGTGGCTATAGTAGTAGACAGGCGATACACCTGCTCTGTACTTGAAACTGATAACATTCCAGGGGTTGATTCACTTGGCTTCTGCCTATCCTTTTCAACACACCACTCCTGTGCCGGCCTTTTGGTCTATCGTCCACCAGGCCATCTGGGCCCTTTCTGTGACAAACTTCATCAAACTTTATCCCCTCTTGCTATGAAATACAAGCATCTTCTTCTTCTTGGAGATTTCAACATCCATATGGACGAACCTGAGTCTAGTGACTCTGTCAAATTAAGGGATGTTACTAACACGTTTGATCTCCTACCATATTTTCTACTGCTACTCATAAAAAAGGTCTTTTGTTAGACCAAGTTTTCTCCTCTTTGTCTATTCAATCTCACCCTCCACTCCCTGTGACGTGGTCAGACCACTACCTGGTAAACTTTGATATTGTGAGTCTTTCTAAATCCGCCTGCACTGAAAATGGTACTCAATCTACGGTTTCCCGCCCTTTCCATCGTGTCACCACCGATATGCTGGAGCAGTCTTTGGCACTCCATCCCTGTCAACTGACCGGCAACCTCGAGTATGACCTCTCCAGTTTTCAGTCCTGGCTTACTCTACGCTTTGAGGAACTGACGCCCACCTCTGCCAGATCTTTAACATCTCAACGTATCTCAGCCCTCTGGTTTACCACCGAACTTCATGTGATCAGGAAAAATTGCAAGAAAGCCGAACGATTGTGGCGAAAAAATTATGATGCCCCCCTGAAAATAAATTTTAAAAATCTTACTAAGATCTATCACAAAGAAATTACATTGGCGAAAAAAGCTTTCTTTGCTAAAAGAATTGACTCAGCCTGCAACATCAGCAAGGAAATATTCAAAATTGTTAGGGATTTCACCTCCCCCCCTGCTTCTAACTTTACATTTTCTCCCTCTGAACTCTGGGTCAATCAGCTGGTCAGCTTTTTCTACAATAAAATTCTTAAAATCCAGGCATCTTTTCTGTCCACTGCCTCTGTCATTGATCTTGGCCCCCTTTCATCTACCATGAGCACTCCGCAGAACACCAATATCCTGTCAGATTTTCCTCCTCTGTCATTGGAGGCTTCACTTATCCTGCTACAAAAACTGAGATACGGCTCTCCCTCTGACCCGTGCCCCGCTAAAATTCTTTCCAAAATGGCCCATGTTCTGAATCCTTTGATTAACCCTCTTCTTAATGCCTCCTTTTTCTCGGGCGAGGTCCCAAAGGCCTGGAAAAAGGCCCATGTCATCCCTCTTATAAAAAAATCTAATCGGAACCCTCTAGAACACTCCAATTATAGGCCAATATCTTTGCTTCCGGCCCTTGCCAAACTCGCAGAAAAACATGTTCACGCCACCCTATCTAATTTCTTAGAAGCCCATGATATTTTGCATCAGATGCAGTCAGGTTTTCGTTCTAATCTCAGTACGGAAACAGCACTACTGGAGGTAGCTGAGACTATAAAGGAAGTGACAGATCGCGGAGGGAAGGCTATGCTGGTATTACTTGATCTCTCAGCGGCCTTTGACACCGTCCCTCATAACCGGCTCCTTTTTAGACTCCATGAGATCGGAATTAGAGGGACGGTGTTCAATTGGATTAAGTCCTTCCTTTCCGAGCGCCAACAAATGATCTGGTCACCACCTTTTTCAGCAACAGTTCCATCTCTTGATGTGGGAGCGCCACAGGGATCAGTTTTAAGTCCCACTTTATTTAACATTTACCTTTCCCCTTTGGCTGAACTAGTGGAGTCCCTTGGCGCGCGTATTGTGTCCTATGCGGATGATACGCAGTTGCTCTTCACCTGCGACAAGAACTCCGATTTCACAGGTGACTCTATCAAAAGCTGTTTGGAGGCGGTCTTCTCCTGGTTTCAGCTGAACAAGCTTAAATGTAATTCAGACAAGTCTGAAATTCTATTTTTTGGATGCTCCCCTGATATCCAATAGAAATCCTGGTGGCCGGCAGATATGCACCCTCCTTCTTCCCCCACGGCGATCGCCAAGAATCTGGGTGTCAAATTTGACAATGGTCTTACCTTCAAACCCCAGATTCTTGTCCTAGTCGGCCAATGCTTTGGCTTACTACGCATACTCAGGAAATTCCTCCCTCTACTGTCACAGGCTCATAGGAGAACTACTGTACAAGCAATGATTGGTTCCAGGCTCGACTACGCCAATGTGCTCTATTTAGGTCTTCCAGAGTACCTCCTATCTCGCTTACAGACTGTTCAAAATTCTGCCGCAAGGGCCATTTTCGGCCTAAGCCGCAGATTCCACACCTCGTCCCTCCTTGAGTCACTGCACTGGCTCCCGGTGAGGAAACGTATCATCTTCAAGACTCTGACCTTGACCTTTAAATCCTTACAAGGTACTGGTGCAGTCTATCTCAGGAAACATGTTCAGTTCTACCATCCTGCTAGAGCGCTACGTTCAGCTACTCAAGCTCTGGCTGTCGTTCCATCCATAAAGCACTCGCGCATTGGAGGTCGTTCTTACAGAGCCTGTGATCCGCAACTCTGGAATAAGCTCCCCCTCTCACTGAGGAAAGCGGACAATCTCTTGTCCTTTAGGAAACGCCTTAAGACCTGGCTTTTCAGCCTTTAGTGTGATTTGTCTCTGCTTTGTCTCTTTCTACAGATCTGTACAGCGCCGGGACACTCTGCTCGAGTAGCCGTGCGCTATATAAATCATTAAATAACATAACATAACATAACTTTGTACAGGGAAGATGGTCTTCCAGAAAAGAGTTAAGACTCTCAATATCAAGTTTTTTCCATTTCCTAACAAGTTGGATAGGTACCGGTGCTTTATCTTTATTTGACAATTCCACCTGGAGGGAAAATTTGATCAAAAAGTGGTCTGACCAGGGCAGGGGCAGGGCGGGATACATAAAAATGTCATTTAAGTTGGAAAAGATGGGATCCAACAAATGACCAGCACTATGTGTAGGTCCCGAGTTCTTCAGGGTCAAATTAAGGGATGCTAGGTCAGTTATGAATTCCTTGGCCATTGAGCATTCCTCATTTTCCAAATGCAGGTTCGTGTCACCAATGATTGTAAAACTAGCAGTTCTCATTACTAAAGGGCCCATGAGTTCTGACATGTCTGTCAACCATTTAGATGCAGTTCCTGGCGGCCGATAGATAAGTGCCTCAGAAAAGGTAAAATTTGGTGCTAGCGAGAGTTTGAAAGTTGCGCCTTCGCAACCCTCACACGGGACTCTATTAAATTCACAGCTATAGATCTTTTTGAAGATAATTGCTATTCCTCCGCCTAACTTCTTTTCACGATCAAGTCTCACTATGGCATATGAGTCAGGAAGTGCCATGGCTATATCTGGGCCAGAGCTTTCTTGTAACCATGTTTCTGTTAGGAACATGGCGTCTGGAACCTCATCTAATAATAGGTTAAATATTTCTGTCTTGTGTTTCGGTAGTGAACGACAATTAATACTGAGAAATGAAAAAGATTTTGATTTAGATGTCAAGTTGTCCTTAATATCTCTGGCCTGTATGGCTCTTGTCCCTACAGGATCTATGGAGAGTAGGCACCATTGGCAAACAGCTTTCTCCCAACCCAGCTTCAGCGTGCTGCAGGAGGGTTGTCTTATGGGTCTTAAGGCCTGCAAATGTTCAGAAGTATATTTAATGTATATGGGGGCGGACATAACAGTCGATATATCTACAGTAAGTTGTACCTGTAAGTGATCTCTAGAAGGTACTGGTGATGGCGCCATAGCCCTTGGGCCCGTCCGAGGCGCGGACGGGCGCAGGCGGGCTGACCTTGGCGTAACTCGGGCGCTGACGAAGCGCGTCCACTATACGCGTCTGCTGGCGCGGAGAGCGTCCGTTTCCTTTTGTAGGGATGGCTAGAGCGCTGTCACAGCTGCCGCCTCCCACTCAAGATGTCTGCCATTGTGAATCTTCCCCTTAGACTCGGTGCACAGCCCTAAGATCGGCTGAAACCGTCAAAGTGCAGGGAAAGGGATTTGCGAGGGCTGGGGTATGTGCAAATAAGTAAAATATGACTTTTAAAAATCGCCGTATAAAATGTAAATAGCACACGCTAGTTATCAGCAGGTTATCGAAGTTAGCACACAATTCAGCAGCAGCCTACCTCCCGGCTCACGCCTCAGGAGGGGTCCAATTAATTAAGCAAACAACAAATACACGAATCTTGCGTTTGCTCTCTAACGGCTCCTTTTGTAGGGATGGCTAGAGCGCTGTCACAGCTGCCGCCTCCCACCCAAGATGTCTGCCGTTGTGAATCTTCCCCTTAGGCTCGGTGCACAGCCCTAAGATCGGCTGAAACAGTCAAAGTGCAGGGAAAGGGATTTGCGAGGGCTGTTGTATGTGCAAATAAGTAAAATATGACTTTTAAAAATCGCCGTATAAAATGTAAATAACACACGCTAGTTATCAGCAGGTTATCGCAAGTTAGCACACAATTCAGCAGCAGCCTACCTCCCGGCTCACGCCTCAGGAGGGGTCCAATTAATTAAGCAAACAACAAATACACGAATCTCGCGTTTGCTCTCTAAGGGCTCCTTTTGTAGGGATGGCTAGAGCGCTGTCACAGCTGCCGCCTCCCACCCAAGATGTCTGCCGTTGTGAATCTTCCCCTTAGACTCGGTGCACAGCCCTAAGATCAGCTGAAACCGTCAAAGTGCAGGGAAAGGGATTTGCGAGGGCTGGGGAATGTGCAAATAAGTAAAATATGACTTTTAAAAATCGCCATATAAAATGTAAATAACACACGCTAGTTATCATCAGGTTATCACAAGGTAGCACACAATTCAGCAGCAGCCTACCTCCCGGCTCACGCCTCAGGAGGGGTCCTATTAATTAAGCAAACAACAAATACACAAATCTTGCATTTGCTCTCTAAGGGCTCCTTTTGTAGGGATGGCTAGAGCGCTGTCACAGCTGCCGCCTCCCACCCAAGATGTCTGCCTTTGTGAATCTTCCCCTTAAACTCGGTGGACAGCCCTAAGATCGGCTGAAACCGTCAAAGTGCAGGGAAAGGGATTTGCGAGGGCTGGGGTATGTGCAAATAAGTAAAATATGACTTTTAAAAATCGCCGTATAAAATGTAAATAATACACGCTAGTTATCAGCAGGTTATCGCAAGTTAGCACACAATTCAGCAGCAGCCTACCTCCCGGCTCACGCCTCAGGAGGGGTCCAATTAATTAAGCAAACAACAAATACACGAATCAGAAATGAATGAGAAGATCCAAAGTAGCACACAAATCGATTTATAAGTTTATGATAACGCAGTAAAAGCTGACTTACAAGTCCTTATGAACACTTTACCCAGCCGAATCCCATTCGAAAATGGCACGGATTTACTCTAGCGTTAGGTCATTGGATTCCCAAACAAAAATGGCGCTTGTTGTATCCTACCCATGCCACCCCCCTGCACCCATGCGCATGGTACCTTCCTTTCCCCTGCGCGTGATCCTTCCCAGCTTCTCCCCTTCCCATTGGTTCCCCCACATTCCATTCCTAGCCCCAGCTGATTCCGTTGACACCAACTGTCATATTGATGTTCCGTTCACCCACGCATCACCACTGTGTGGGGCTGTGATAATAAATCCTACTTCACACGATTACTGTCTGCAGACTACCTTGTAACAGTGGCGACGAGGTTAGCAGAGGAACTACAGCCTCACACTGTGGTACAGCTGATGGATTTTCACCTTGCTGCATCCGGTAATTCTGCGATTCTTTGAGGCAAACCTTCTTACCTGAGGAATTCCTTGCCTTCTCTTCGTGGCTAACGAAGACGTGAACTGCACAGCTGCCCAGGGTGAAGTGGCCGCGTACCTTCTTCCGAGATTTGAGTATCTCGCAACGACCGGCTGCTGCGCCACACGGAGGTAGGATCGCTGCAGTGCTTGGGGGATTCCCCTTCGTGTGTGCCTTCTTCGCGCGCCCGACGCTCCTTCCTGGCTGAGCTGTCCTTGACGCGTTCTGATTCCTGTCAGTGGCACTGTTCTTTCCTGGCGCTTTCATAACGGAAATTCCTGTCAGCTGTTTTCGCGCCTGTGATTCATCGCATCTGCGCATGCCTGGTGACGCGTGACGTCACTGAAACGCAACGCTGGGTGCCATTTTAAAAAAAAAACCTCCCGTTTTCTTCAAGCTAGTGTTCGAGCCTAGCCCAAGCTTCGTGTGACTTTGTCAGTTATACTAAAGTCAAAGGAGGGTCACAAACAACGAGTCTAGCACGTGTCTATGTAATTAAATAAATAAGTGCCATACACTGCAAGCAGCACGTCATTTAGCCTGATCTGTTGATTGAAGGTTCACTTATCACAAGGATTGTGTACAAAGTGTCATCCTCGCAGTGTATATCTTTAGCCTTTAATCAATCAACCGTCATGTGTGCTCTCAGTTCCTTGAATCTTTCAAAACCTCAAGCATTTCTACCTCTTAAAGGTGCACCGTGCATGCCTTGGAAAGAGTGGAAAGAGTATTTTGTCAATTACATAGAGACTGTTGAGGATGATGACTTCACTGCTGAAAAGAAGAAAAAGGTACTATTGTACTGTTTGGGTCCTGGTGGTCTTAAGACCTACAATAACATTGAGAAGAAAGTGAGAACAGGTGATGATGTTTATCAACATGCCCTAGATGATCTCGACGATCACTTCTCGCCCATTGTTTGTGTTGCTGTTGATCGATACAAGTTCTCAAGAAGGAAGCAAGGAAAAGATGAGAGCGTGGAGGATTATGTGGCTGCTCTGAATAACCTGGCCCTGACCTGCAGATTCGGGGCGCTGCAAGAAGAGTTTGTACGTGATCAAATTATAATGCATGCGAGCAACCCCAACATCCAAGATAAACTCTGGGTCAATGGCGAAGCTTCCTTGAAGGAGGTTGTTGCTCTTGTCAAGAAGGCTGAACTTACTGGCAGATGTGCCAAAGCGGTAATTGATGAACCAGCAGAAATAAAAGCCATTAGATCCTCCAAATACAAACAGAAAGGAAACAAAAAAGAAACGAGTCATGATCATCACAAGAGAAGTGAGTCAACCAGATCGAGATATAGCAGTGATAGACGCATGAATACAAGAGACAATGATTTTCCTGATCTCAAATGCTATCGCTGTGGGTCTCCAACTCATCTTGCCGATTCAAAGAAGTGCCCAGCTCTACATCAAAAGTGCTTGTCTTGCGGTATGACTGGACACATCGCTAAGGTCTGCAACAAGAAAATGTACAGACAAAGCAGACAGGTACGGCAAATTCAGGAAGAGAGCGATTCCACCGAAGAGGACTCGGAGTACTCTGACTCCGACAATGTCAGCTATGTTTTCTCAATTGAATACGACGTGTTAGAAGTCACGCCCACAAAGAAAAAAAAACCCATGTGTGATGTCAGTTTGGGAGGGGTGACAGTCAACCTGATGGCAGACTCTGGGTCACCCTTCACGATCATCAACGAAAACATTTGGAAGCAATTCACGGATAAAATAGGTTCAAATCTAGAAAAACCCAGAGTTATTGCTAGAAGCTACACTGGTAACAACATCGAATTCCTAGGAACACGTGATCTGGAATTTGAATTTAAAAATCGAAGAGCATTTTGCCGACTGTATGTTGCAAAAAAAGGCCCCTCTGTCCTTGGCTGGAGTGACCAAGCTGATCTAGGTATCATGCTCGATCCCAATAGTGATGATCCTGTCTTGTCCATAAATGACTCCTGTAAACTGTCTATACAAAAAGACTTTCCCGAAGTGTTCTCAGGTAAAGTTGGTCTGCTTAACAGTTTCGAACACAAAATTGAACTAAAGGACTCCGCTGTTCCTTGCATTCACAAGGTAAGACATCTACCAGTATCAGTGAGAAGTGATGTACAAGCAGAACTCGACAAGCTTGTTAAGGATGGCATTATAGAAGCAGTGGAATCGGCGGAGTGGGTTTCCCCCTTGGTTGTTGTCAAACGTCCCAACGGGAAAATCAGACTCTGCATCGATCTCAGGGACCTCAATAAGAACATTATTGTTGACCAATATCCCCTACCACGTATTTGTGAAATGTTCAGTGCCACCAATGATATGTGTGTATTTTCCATAATTGACTTAAAATCCGCATATCACCAAATTCCCCTGCATGCAGACAGTAAAAAATTCACCACCTTTATCTCACCCTTTGGTTGCTATCGTTTTACCAGGGTACCTTTTGGATTAGCCTCTGCCGCAGCACTTTTCCAAAGGGTCATGACATCCATTCTGGAAGGTGTTGATGGTATCAGGTTTTTCCAGGACGATATCCTGGTCATGGGCAGCAACCAATCGGAACATGACACACGCCTTAGACAAGTGTTTAGCAAACTGAAAATGCATGGTTTGACAGTGGAATTAGACAAATGTAAAATTTCACAGGACAAAGTGGTTTACCTTGGGCACACTATCAGCCGTGATGGGATCAAACCCAAACAGGGTCTAGTGGATGCCATCCTCAATGCCCCATGTCCCTCAAGCAAAGAGGATGTAAGAGCTTTTCTCGGCTTGACGGAGTATTACTCAAAATTTATAAGGAACTTCTCTGAAAAAACCTACAGCATAAGACGACTATTGAAAAACAAAACCAAATTTGTCTGGTCATCGGACTGTCAGAACACTTTTGTTACCATCAAAAAAGAAATCAGCGAGGTGCCTTTTCTCAAAGGTTTTGACCCCAAAGCAGACATTTACCTCACCACAGACGCAAGCAACAAAGGTATTGGAGCTGTGCTAGCACAGAAGGACTCATCTAACCAAGAGTGGGTGGTAGCCTTTGCCTCCAGGTCGCTCACCTCTGCGGAGGAAAAGTATTCTGTCATAGAACGCGAAATGCTGGCTTGTTCGTGGGCGCTCAATTACTTCAGAGCTTATGTGTGGGGTTACAAAATCCATCTCCGCACAGACCACAAACCGTTAATTAAGATTCTGACAGCCTCAGGACTACAAAACGCTTCACCAAGACTCAGCAAAATGTCGATCAAGCTGCTGGATTACAACTACTCGGCAGAATATTGGCCAGGAGTGAAAAACAAAATCGCGGACTTCCTCAGCAGATTACCTCTGCCTCACATGGAAAGCATAGTCGCCCAAGAAGATGAGGAGAAGGTTGCTCTACTTTTCAACACGGACCTGGATGGAATATCAGCGGAAGAATGGGATCAACACATGTCGCGCGACTCCACTCTGCAAATGGTATGCCAATTCATCAACTCTGCATGGCCCGACAAGCGCAACCTACAGGACAATGTTAAAGTGTATTGGGAAACCAGGAATGAACTCAGTTTGGAAAACGGCGTGTTGTACAGAATGGGGAAAGCCATAGCCCCTGCCACGCTCAGAGACAAAATCCTAAGTTTGTGTCACGTTGGCCACCTAGGCATCACCAAAACCAAGCAGCGTGTCAGAGCAAGTTATTGGTGGCCGGGTATTGACAAGCAAATCGAAGTCCTGGTCAGGAACTGTTTGGAATGCTGTGACTCAGACAAAACTCTCAAAACGTCAAAAGTCAGTCTCTCTCCGATTCAACCCCCGCAAATGGCTTGGGAGAAATTGGGTTTGGACATCGTGGGGCCTGTAGAAGGACATGGTGGAGCAATGAAGTACATCTTGGTGGCAATAGATCACTTCTCCAAGTGGCCAGAAATTAAGATCGTAGAAGAAATTGACAGTTTCAAATGTATAGACTTCTTGGACAAGCTCTTTCTCAGTGAAGGTTTACCAAAATCCGTCCTCACCGATAATGGCCGGCAATTCTGTTCCGAAGCATTCAAGTCGTTCCTTGCTAGGAACTGCATCACCCATCACACCACGTCAATTTATCACCCTGAAGGAAATGGCCTCACTGAACGCTTTAACCGTGTCTTGAAAGGACACATTCAACTATCCAGAAATGCAAACTTAAATTGGGAAGAGGAAATATACAAACTCATCTGGGCATTCAGAATTGCTCCCTGTGCAAGCACTCGCACTGCACCATTCATTCTCATGAGAAGCAGACAGCCCATGAGCGTTGATCTAGGATGGATGTCTGAATCAAAACAAATTGAATGGTCACCTGAAAACATAAGGAAAAACATCATCAAGGCACAGAAGTACTACAAAGAATGGTATGATTCTAGACACAGTGCAAAAGATCATTCATTCAAGGTTGGCGATCTTGTTAAAGTTCGTTTAGAAAAAAAAGTAAAGAAAGGAGAAAGCAGATTTACCGCCCCACTTCACATTGATGAACTGTTTAACAATGCGGCAAGACTCAGTGATGGGAAAGTCTGGCACATGAGCAGACTGGCGAACTATCATCCCAGTGACAAGGCCCAGAGTCACCAGCAGCATGTTACCGTTAGCAATGCCTTGTGGGTAGATGTTGATAGATCTAGTACTGATGAGAATAATAGGTCTAGAAACAACAGCACACGTGACCTCCAACCCGACTCTGACTCTGATGATGGCCATTCTACAGATCGGTCTGCAGGTGCCCATCCCAGCACTTCGACTTGTAATCGGAGTTGTCAGGATGACCCTCATTCGGATTCTGAAGTGGTGTCTGATGGTCACAGATTCAGTGGTAGGTTCGGCAGATCTGACTTTGACTCTCATTCGGACACCGAATGTGCACCACACGTACCAGCGACCTCTGGAAGGTTTGGTAGGACCATCCGCAGACCTAAACGTCTGGATGATTACGAATGTGACTAATTACCCAACTGTTTATGCACCTCCTGTTTATCTGTCACCGCTTCCCGTGGCGCTGTTGCCAAAACTCTATAGAGAGGAAGATGTGTTGTATCCTACCCATGCCACCCCCCTGCACCCATGCGCATGGTACCTTCCTTTCCCCTGCGCGTGTTCCTTCCCAGCTTCTCCCCTTCCCATTGGTTCCCCCACATTCCATTCCTAGCCCCAGCTGATTCCGTTGACACCAACTGTCATATTGATGTTCCGTTCACCCACGCATCACCACTGTGTGGGGCTGTGATAATAAATCCTACTTCACACGATTACTGTCTGCAGACTACCTTGTAACAGCGCTGATACAAGTTATATTACATATTTTGTAAATTGTAAAGATTTATCATAAGCCGAGGGTTCTCCATGACAATTTTGTATTCATGTAATTAAGTTGATTTACATGCCCATGGGAATACTCGAAATAGCTGCATTGCATTTAAAAATGGCGCAGACTTATTCTAGCGTTAGGTCGGTGAATTCCCAATCAAAAATGGCGCTGTTAAAACATTAGGCCTTTAATACAAGTTACATTACATTGTTGTTCACTGTCAATACTCGTATATTAGAACATTTTAAAGATTAAACTAGGAGTCAATCTGACAAATTGCCCGGTGTGAATATGGTGAAAGAACTTTGATTGCTTGGTAATACGATCCAGTCCAATATAAGATAGCCGCTGAATTTTTGTTACTCTGTATGGCAATTGAAACTGATTTAGTACAGCTGACTGTCAAAAGCGGGGTATTTAAACGCCTGCATTTTCAGTAGCATCTTATTGACGGTATCGGGAATGACGAAGTGACATGTGATGACGACACTAAATCTTTTAGTAAGAGGCTATCTTGGGGTTTCTCTTTAGTTTGGGGCTCCAGTTTAGCATACTTTATTTACATGAGTTGCGCCTCAACTCGACCGGTTCTTGTTCAAAATTTGTAAAAAAACGGGAGAAGGGTTATGTTCTAAAGGAGGTTTTGTACACTAATGCCGGTCTCTCTCTCTTTTTGATAAGACTGTTCTCTAAAATGGGTACGGAAACGATGTATATACTCGAAAAGTAATAATTTGACCGGTTCTAGGTTAACTTTGTAAAGGACCGAGAGAGGGGCTATATTTTAAAGGCGGTTCAGGTTAATTAATGCTGGTCTCTCTCTTTTATAAATAAGACTGTTCTCTACAATGAGCGGAAACAATGTATATGTTTGAAAAATAATAAATGTGCCTAATGTGATCCACATGTGTTTCTGGCTATGTAGAGGAGCGTTTTTGGCTAAAAGTGGTGTTATGTTTATAAACATTGCCGGCTCCAAAAAAATATATCACTTCAAATTTTGTGAGTATGGGAACGTGGAATGGATAGATTTGGCCACACATGTAGCCCCTCTTACATAGAGAATGTTATGTTTGATGTGATATAATACTTGGACTTGGGTGGAGTAGGGAGTTGGTTCTCCTTATCCCAGACAGGATGTTGATTTGACCGTCTTAAAATGGACTGAAGTAGCCGAAGGGGATAGCCCGACCTCAAATCTATGTATTTTAGCTCTCTTCTCTTTAGATTGAGAGGGATTAACGCCACACATACTGGATGGGGAGCACGCATCAAATTTGAATTTCCCTAATACAGGCTTTAAATATATCAAGGTATGTTTGGTGTTTTACTTAAATCTATAGCACCCTTAAATGTCTTAAAGGTTGGATAATAAGGAGGTACTCTTTATCTTGGTTTAGGTGGCTATCCCTGTACACAAAGTGGAGGATTGGACAAAAAAAAATCCTCATGAGTAACAGTCGAGTGTAGACTGGCAAACAATACAGGGAGGATGCTATACGGAAACAGATAAGGTATGCAGGGACAAAAAACCTTGACTGTGTAAAATTGTATTATAGATAAGGATTAGAATAATAACTGTGCAATCCTGTCCTGCCTGCGTTACTTATAAAGTGCTGCCCTATAAGAACACTATAAAATCATGAGTGAAGATTGGAGAACAAACCAGTACAGATTGAATCACCACTTTGTCGGTAAGCAGAACATGGGTCGCTCAAAGGTAGCAAGCCTTCTCTGTTTGTCCCTTTCGCTTAAATTGAACATGAGTTCTGTTTTTCAAAGTATAAACATTTTTTCTGAAAAAATTAGTAATAAGAAGGCATCCAGTAAATAAGAATTTGTTTAGAAATGACCCCCACTTAGAACTTCTTTCTACAATAAATCTTGGTTATTGAATTATGTCAGCAGGTGATTTAGGTCGATGATGTATTAAACATATGTGATAAAAATGGTCAGGATATGCCAATTTTTTTTTTTTTGTGTCCTCATTAGCCATAAAGTCGATCCAACTATGCTCTTATCCTCTCAGACACGAGGACCGACCCCCCCATAGCACCTAGGAGCCCAATACTGAGCTCCAGGTGCCCAGAGAGCCGGCCCCTATGCTTCCAGCAGAGCTTGAATAGACGTACTCCCTTCAGACCAGTTCGGCCAGTTGTCCAGTTACTGTACGATACCACCCTTTTGGACAGAGAGATTTTAGGCCTAATCATCGGACCCGGGGAAAAAAAAAATAAAAAATAAAAAAAAAACCCTGGGTAGGCTAACTATCCCTCCTCCAATCGATCAAAAGGTGCCAAAATTTAAGAGATCGAGGGCTGCATGTTCTCAATAAGTCCAGCTTTGAAGTTGCGTATAATGAAGACAGCCACTCTGCATGTGTTGGGGGATTTATGTTAATCCAATTTTTACAGATTTCTCTTCTAGCCAGTAAGATGGCATAAAACAGAAAATCTCTCTCTGATCCCTTGATGTTATAATTTAATCCGAAGATGACCAAAGACCATGACCACGGGATAGTGACACTAAGAATAGATTCGAGTGTTGTTCTAACTTCATGCCAAAAGGTGGCAATACTCGGACACTCACAAAACATATGCAGGTCTGACGCTGCTGGTAAGGAGCATTTACTACAGCACTTCCCTGTTTGGAATTTCGACAGCCGTTTAGGAGAGTAATACGCTCTATGAAGTGTGAAGAAATGATTGCACCTCAGCCATGCTGGCTTGATGATTTTATAGAGGAGGGTAAAAGATTCCTCCCAAATATCTCCCCTATCTGGTTCTCCCACCGCACCCCATAGTTTTTCCGGGAGGTTGAAGTCTCGCTCTCCATCCTCTATAATATGCCAATAGAAGAGTGCAAATTCCTTTTTTCCCGCCGGTCTTTCCACTAGGATATTTTCTAAAGGACTCTCCTGTCCCATCATTCCTTTCTTCTTAATTTGAGTCCGAATCCAACTTCCTATTTGTAGATATACTATCCAGGAGAGTGGTGATGTTACTTTAAGCTTGAAGATATCCCAGCCCAAGATTGTTCCTTCCGTCAGCAGATCCCCCCACTTTGTGATCCCTGCGTCCAGCAGGATTCTTTTGACTGTGTTGGCTTCTTGTGGTGCTAGTCCAGGTAGGTCCCAAATTGGGGCATGTTCGGATAAGTGTCCTATCCCGATCTAGGATTTTATTTGGGACCATTCTTTTGAGCTACTCAATAGTGTCTTTAATCTAATTTTTTTGAAAAACTTCTGGTGGCCGAACTTGAAGAGAAAACCATTCACTGGAAGGTCCGAACCCAGTAACATTGCCTTGTACATAAGCCCATTTGCATTTTCCCAGGGGAGCTTAAGTAACATCCTAAAGTGGGTCAGATGAAATGCCCAGGCATAATATTCCAGGTCTGGCAAAGCAAGCCCCCCTTTTTCTCTTCTCCTTCTCAGCTTTTTCCAAGCTAATCTGCTGGATTTATATCCCCAAATTAATGAATTAATGTTTTGCTGGCATTTTGCAAGCTGCTTGGTGTCAAAGATTAGTGGAATGGAATTAAAAATAAAAGTGAATTTCGGGAGAATACTCATTTTTATCAGGCTAGTTCTCCCATTGATGTTAAGCTGGAGAAAAGACCAGGCTTTCATCAGAATTTGGGATTCTCGGAAATACGGGCTAAGTTGTTTTGAGCCAAGTGATCTAGATCTTTAGTTATTGTGATACCAAGGTACCTCATTGAGGATTTTGTCGGAAGTTGAAGATTGTGAATATTCCAGACCATAATTTCGGTTTTTCCTGCGTTGATTTCGTAACCAGAGAATTTCCCAAAATTTTCCGCTTTCTTTATAATGATGGGGAATGCCAATGTAGGATCAGTTGTATATATGAGAATATCATCGGCATAGAGGCCAATCTTCTTTTCCCAGCCCGAAAAAGTTAAATGTGGAATGTTGGTATCCTCCCTGATGGATTGTGCAAACGGTTCTACATATAAATTAAAGAGAAGGGGGGACAGGGGGCAGCCCTGACTTGTTCCTCGGCTGATTTTAAAAGGAGTTGTTTGTGTACCGTTTATTAGTAGAGATGCTCTGGGGTTGTTATATAGTAAGCCTATAGTCCTACAAAATTTGGGTCCCAGGTGGAATTTAGTCATTATTGAATTTAAGTATGCCCAATTTACCCTATCGAACGCTTTGGTGGCGTCGAGGGTCATGATGGCCAGGGGTAGGCCAAAAGTTGAGGCGATATCCGAGGCTCCCACCAGATCATAGGTTAGATCAGCCAGTTGCCGACCTCTGATAAACCCCTTTTGATCAGAGTGAATGATCGAACCAATCTCGCTTCCCAATCTCGCAGCCAAAATTGAAGTAAAAATCTTGTAGTCATTATTGAGAAGCGAGATTGGGCGATATGATCCACATTCGGCTGGGTCCTTGCCGGTTTTTAATATTAAAGCTATATTGGCTTCCCCCCAGGAGCTTGGTGGTGCCTGCCCTCTGATCATTATGTCGTTAAAAAGGTTCGTGAGGACAGGGGTAAGCGTGGAATTAAGTACCCTATATAATTCCCCGGGGAGGCCATCTGGTCCTGCGGCTTTGCCCTGTGATAATTGCTTGATGGTGTTAGAGACTTCTAATTCAGTGATATCTTTGTCAATATTCTCAGTTTGGGAACTTTCCAGTTCCGGGAGAATTATATTATTCAACCATTCGTTCCTTTCATCTACATTAACATTCAATTCCTCTGTGTATATGTTCTGGAAGAACTCCCTAAAAGCTTCTCCTATGGCCATGGTTGTTGACCTACTATTAGCTTCCCCGGTGACCCTCACTTCTTTGATGAAATTTCTTGATTGGTCCGCTTTAATTTTCCAGGCCAACAGTTTTCCTGCAGATTCGCCATATTCGAAGTGGGCAAGTTTACTTGCCTGCCATCTTTTATTAATTCTCTCCTGCAATAGTGTGTCTAGCTTGGCTTTTAATTCGGTTTTCTCCCCTTGATTGTCTGAGGGGAGCTGATCTAGTGATTCTAAACGAATTAATTCTTGCTCAATATGTCTGATTCCCTCTTCATATTTCTTTCTCCTGTATGAGGCCCTCCCTGTAATGCATCCCCTGATGAAGGCCTTCCAAGCCTCCCATACTATGACCACCAAGGTAGAACCTAAATTTTGGTCTAAGAAGGAGACTGTTTCCTGCGTCAGTTAATCTTTCTCCTCCTCCTCCAGTAGAATTGTACGGTCGAAAGACCAAGAAGGGTGGGTAGATTTCTGATCTAATTTTACAGAGAAAAAGATAGCAGAGTGGTCTGACAAGTGTAGAGGGAGGTATGTTATACTTTTAACCAGGTCTTTGATGGATCGACTAAATAAAGCATAATCAATTCGTGATTTATGTCTGTATTTATAGTTGTGGTAAGAGACTCCCAAAACCTTGCCAGACCTTTGTCTCCATAGATCTATTAGGCCAAGGTTCGACATACATCTGAGCAATGTATCCCTCATATTACTATGAACGACCGCTCTAGAAGTGGGAGATTTATCTAGCTTTGGATCTAGGACAAGATTGAAATCTCCCACCCATATTATGGGATCAGAACAAGTAATCAAGTGGTTCTGCAGGATGTTTAAATAAGAAGGGTCGTCCTGTTTAGGTCCGTAATAGCTGATGATGGTAACATCCTTCGAATGTAATTGAGAATTAACTATCAGCCACCTGCTGCTTGAATCTATTTCCCAACTCGTAATCTGGGCCCTTGCTGCTTTTTTAAAAATGATGGCTATACCACGAATGCTAGTGTTGTGATCTGTAGTTATAAATGTATCAACCCATTTGAGCTTTTTAAGTATATCTGTGATCTCCTGTTTATTCAAGTGCGTTTCCTGGATTGCAATGATCTGCGCGGGTGAGTCCCGTAGGTACTGTAAAAATTCTATTTCTTCTAGCCCTAACACGCAGACCATTTACGTTCCAGGATAAAAATTTAGTGTCCGACATTAATATTTAACGGAGTTACCCTCCCCTCTCCTCTGATACTTTTTTTGCAAAGATGCCTATTGTTAATTGTATCTCTTGCTATTTTGACCAAACAGCCGCTTTGGAACACTGATGGATCTATATTCTTCATGATTTTGAAATTCGGTTTATGAGGACTTTTATATTTTGCCTTCCCACCCCCCTCCCCTGGAAAACCCCCCCAACTTACTCTGGCTTGATGTGTTGCCAGCTTGTCGTCTCCGACGTTTTCCTGCTCCATGCCCTAATATCTATCTTATTGGTCACTATGTTTAAGATGTAGGCAGTGATGACTCATAAAGCCCTATTTTAGGTCTACTATAGTATAGGAGTTAGAAGTAAGTCCCAGTACGCTTTTACCTCAAACTATTGAGGATAAGTATGCTAGGGGTATAAGTTCTGTGTGAGATTCCATATTTGATAAACTTATATTTAATTGTCGCACACTACTGTTTAGTTTTCTTATGTTTTTAATAACGAAATTATATAACGTCCCATAAGTGTACATATACTTTTGTGTATTCCCTCTTTATTTAAATTTTTTTTTCCCCTTTCCTTTCCCCTTTCCCTTCCTTTCTTTTCTTTACCCCTTTCCTTATTTTTTCTTATTTCTCTCTTTTTTTTTTTATATCCCCTCCTTTTTCCCCTTTTTTTTTTTTATTTATTCCCCTTCTTCCCCCTTTTTTTTCCCTCCTTGCCCTTCGTGAGTTTTATTCATTTTCTTATTGTTTCCTATTCTTATTCTATTTTTATTTTTCCTTTTTACCCCCTTTCCTTTCTTAACTCATTTAACAGATTACTCTATTATTTATTTAATTATTTATTTTTCACACATGTTCCGGAGGATTTGCATGTTCGCTGATAGTCACAAGTAACTCATCAGCTTCAAAGAGAGACTTGACATTGTACATTTTATTATTGTACATTACCCTTAGAAAGGCGGGGAATCTCATTTGGACAGTAGCTCCTAAACTTCTGAATTTATCCATCCGTTGACCTAGTTCCCACTGTCTATCCAGTGTAGTTTTGGACAGATCCGATCTCACTTCAAAAGAGAAATCTAGAGTTTTCAAGGTCTTAGCTTTCAAGGCTAAAGTCAAAATCCTCTCTTTCAGGGAGTATGTTAAGAAATTCACCAGGATCTTCCTTGGTTTATCTCTACCTGGTTTAAGGCGGAACGGATCTCGGTGTACCCTTTGAATATCTGTTTCTATCTCAGACAAAGGTTCATCCATATTTAGAGAGTCCTTTAATATAGTTGCGACAAAGTTCTTTAGATCTCCTCCTTCTTTTCCCTCCGGTATTTTTAGAAGCCTTAAGTTATTTCTTCTAGAGAAATTTTCTAGGGACTCAACCCTCTCTTTGACTGTATTGCCTTCTCGTCTTAATGACTGAATCTTTCCCTCGGCAAGCTCCAGTTTTGCCTTGAGTTCTTCAACACAATTCTCTAGTCCCCCAGTTCTTAGTGAGAGACCATCCACCTTAGACTCTAAATTTTCACACATTGTCCGGATCTCTGATTGAGTGAGTCTGGACTCCTCAAAACATCTCTTTGATTCCTCGAATCCATTTCTAATCTCTTTCCTCATACTGAGAAGTATGGCTTGAATGGTATCGTCGCTGCCATTATCTTCGCCACCCCCGCTGCATTGATCCAAGTCTTTTGTATTACTTCCCGCTGCTACAGTGGGGGCTTGCTGATCCGGAGGAGAGGTTGCGTCTACTGGATCCCCCATCTCTATGCCTCTGGCTAACTCTCCTTCACCTACCAGTTTCTCTTCCTTATCTCCCAGATTAGCAAGTATAGCTATGGGAGGTGTAGGAGGTATAACAGTAGTTATAAGTCTAGCCTCTTCCACTAATGAGAGTGCAGTTTGGGTACAAGGAGGTTTTTGGGCCTCTTGATTTATATTTAAGACCTGGGGTAGGACCTTAAAATAAGACTTCAGTGAGGGTGTAATTCGGGAACTTTTACTAGTTTTTGTTTTGGAGCCCCCCTTAATCAAACTGGCCTTATGCGGCAGCTCTTTCGGAGCGATATACCGCAACTGATGTTCCTTACCCCTCTTCGCTGACCTTAAGACAGGGGGGTGAAATGTATCAGTTGCGGCCTCGTGCCCCAACTCGACCTCAGACTCAGACTCTTTGAGGGGCTCCTCCCCTGGGCTTTTTTCAGTTCCCTGCGCTTGACCTGTATCACTAGAGCCTGTAGCAACCACTAATTCCTTGTTTTTATTGCTGCCCTTACCCTTCCCCCTTGCCTTCCGCTTCCCCAGGGTTCTAACGGAAGTTATATGCGTGTTCTCATTCGCAATCTGGCTAGAGGTAGAGGTTTTTTGTGGACGAATAAGGGTGGGAAAACATGGCGGCCGCTAGTTAGAGCGGTCCGCTCGTCTTTGGCGAAGCTCCTGGCGTTATGCCCTGGCGCATGAGTTAGCAGCATTGGTCTTTTGGGCTTGCAAGCAGAGGATGGCAAAGTGAGTTAATCCTAACCCTTAAAGACTACGGAAGAAGATTTCGGAACCTCGCCGTCACTTTCGGCTTTGTAGCAGGCTCCGTAGGCAAGGGGAAGTGAAAGGGAGAAGGCGCGGCTGCGGGCAGCTGAGCTGCGGAAACTGAGAATGGCGCAGGGAGCATGGGAGCGGCGGATAACTGACCTGCGGGAGATCGAGAATCGGCGCGGACAGCTATTCCCCAGGACTGTCAAGAGTTTCGCTTGGAAGTTTGGAGCGGGCTCCGGAGGCTTCGTGGCTGAGGGGAGGTGAGAGTGAGAGGGGAGAAGGCGGGTGGAGCTTTCGGCCCCAGGCTCCAGGAGCCCGTGCTGTGCTTGCGGTGTGCTGCAGCCGGTTGAGCTGCAGGGGGGGCAGTGGCGCTCTGACAGTGACGTGAAAAACAGCGAGAATTAAAAAGAAAAAAGGGGAGATCTTGGCCCTTAGACCCTGGCCCTCGGGTCAGCAGTGACAAATCTATTGAGAAGCGGAAAAGGGGCAGAGATTCCTATTGAAAAGGGAAAAAGATCCTAAGAAAGTAAGCAAAGTGAGTTGGTTTATGCACAGGTGGAGAGGGATCACAGCGTAAACAATACAGAGTAATAGATCTTGGAAACACTGACGTTCGCAGAACAGAATAGAGCAGTGATAAGTCTCATCGAAATCTAGAGTCACCGAGATATTGCCTGAAAGTTGAGACGATTTTGGACGGGCTCAGGCTTGGGTCAAGATGCTTCATATACACGGAGCTGGAATCTGTCGAGACATACATTGTGTTGCTTTGCAAACTTAGGGAATGATCGATAGTCAGACGGCGCGAGAACGGTATCAGTGCTGCATTAAAACAAGACTGAATAGAGCTTCCAATGTGTTGGGGGGAGTCCTTTCTCCCCGCACCTTACCGCTGGGGCGACGCAGCCGTGGAGCTCCGAAGAAGCAGAAGGGCAGCGGTGCACAGCATATCAACAAAAAAAGCAGCGATAACCACTTGGTGCGGTAAGGGGGACCAGCAGAGGGAGAGGGCGTTGTCTGCTCTGGGAGGTGAGTTACAGCCTGTCGGTAGTCAGAACCTCGTAGACATACAGGGCTATAATTCCTTGCAAAATCCAGGCCCTGCATCTAAATTCTTTAGATTCAACGCACAAAAAACCTCTACCTCTAGCCAGATTGCGAATGAGAACACGCATATAACTTCCGTTAGAACCCTGGGGAAGCGGATTGGCTTCAATATTGTATAGAAGATACCCATTGTATATATTAGCATTGTACATAAGTGTATGTTTTTAAATTTGTAAATAGGATTGTAAATATAATGTGTATTTTTGTATACTTACTTGTAGCCCTGAAGAAGTCCTTATGGATGAAACGCGTTGGCTACGATAGTTTGAAGAATAAGAATAAAGAACATTTAAAAAAAAAAAGAGACCTGCTGAACGGATTCTAAAGTTCCAGAATCTGATAGGTTCCCCAAAATTCCTACCGCTCAGCTTTACAGCACTCTTCCTAATTAAAATGGTACCCCATATGTATGGCGGGACATAGTGCCAGCAACAGGAATGAGTAATAAAAATTATAACCATAAAACATTAGTGTGATCTATGTTCTTTCCATTATTTCATCAAGAAGTTAATTTGGGTAAGCCATGAGCCAGATAAAAAATAATCCCTTGAAATTATAATTTTATTTTTCAGAAATATATAACTTTCTGGGTTCAATCATGGGGTTCGCACCTGTTTCTACCACAAATTGCTAGCAGGCTAAGTCGACAAAAATTAGGAAGAATGGACAACCATTTACAAAAATTTCAATACTGTATTTTTTTTGTATCTCTGCCGTGGAAAGCTTTGTCAATGATTATCTTATCATCGCAAAGCGCTGCTTGATTACTTTTTTAAAATTAAAATAACATGCTTTCTTGAATAGCATTTTCCCTTTTTTACAAAAAAATAATTTTGTAATATTTTGGGTACTTTTGCAGTTCCCTCCAGGGGAATCCAGAAACCAGTGTGTTGAGGTTCCGTGACAATTGTAAGTGGTGTTTTCGACTCGCTCGAATATGGTCGAGTCTGGTATCTATGAACCGCAAATGACGAGTTTAGTGGGTGTACGCGTTTTCGCTGTGCTAATCTAAACCGTTCGTCTGTTTCGTGGGTCTCTTCATCTGAACCCACGGGTTCCATTTTAGATATGGCATCCATTTTGTTTCTTGCCCTCAAGTAGCCAGCGAACGGACACTGTCCACTTCGTGACCCTGGGATTCCCAAACTCTTGCGGAAGACACGTGTTCCTTTGAGGATGTCTTTATGACGAGGGGGATGACACTGCAAGGCAGATGGCCCCGCTCGAGGCTCATCTTGCCGTGCCGGTCTATTGTCTCAGTTGTGCATTCATTAGGCACGTCTCCTTTTGATCCCTGCAATCGTGTTTTCCGAGAGCACCCCCTTACACTCTTTTCAATCTGTTCACTATCCTCGTCTTCCTCTGCACCTGTTTCTGACTCTTCTTTGATTCGTTTACTGCCGGAATGGAATGCACTAATAGTGAGAAGATGTACTTTTACAGTTGGGAACCGACGATGCTACTGTGATTATGGTCCAGGACCCTGAATACATGAAAGCGACTCCCTATGAAATTTATTGTGGGAACCGGGTTGTAACCTTTTGTTTGCTATGCTGTCCTATGACGAAAAACTGTATAAAAGGAGCGATCCACAGATACAATTTGAAACAGTCTCCTCGAACCTACATGCTATGTACTTCTTGTGACTTCTGTGTTCCCTGCAGTAAATAAACATCGAATCTTTGACGCCGAAGGAAGTGTCCCATGTCTCTGTCATTTGTACGCCGGAACAGGTAACCCACGAAGGTTTCAGGTGTTGTCCCTGGCACCGCTGGGTCTTAGTAAAACCCAGTCCTTCAGTGTATATTCAGAATCCTGAACTTGAGAAAAAAAAGGATGCTAACTTGGCTTGGATACTTTTTGATGACAAAACGCTATGAAGGATTAAGCCTAAAATGCCCAACATCAAGAAACAATGCTCAGTATTGTGTGGAAGGAGTGAGTCTCATCAGCTATGGGGTAAGTATGACAGACAGTGCCTACAAATGATTACACTATATTGTGTATCAATTCCTCCCTATAGGTAAAAGGTAGAATTTTGGAGGGTCCTTCTTACTAGGGGAACACAAAGGCATCCATCATCTCTTGATCACAGAGTACATTTGGGAGGATACGGGAAAATGTCAAAGACAACACACTTGCAAAACGAATGAAAGACCGAGTAGTTTTAGAAGGAAAGGGGAAAAAGAGAGAAAGCAGAATGAGACACATGAAACTGCAAAATACGGAGAGGAAATATGCAGATTGAAAGAAACAGAAAAAATCGTGGTCAGAGTGAAAGACAGTGGCAAGGTAACAAAGTAAAAGGCAGACTGCTATCAGTGAGAATGAACATTAGAGACAGAGGGTAAGAGAAGGATCGAGAATTGGCAATTTGAGTTACCTGAATGCTGAATTACAAATAAAATGAGGGTATAAACTGCTAGTGTTAGTTAAATTGTGTGCGATTCACACATACGTTGTAAAGTAGGAGACATTTTTCTATTGCCTTGTTGCTCTTTTTTTTTTCCAATTATGAAATATGTTGTAAATTTCCATTATCCATGATGAGTTTTTCAAGCAAAAAGCATAGGTGCCAAGTGGCTCTTTTTGTGGGCAAGACCTCCAGGATGTATTGTTTACTGAAGCATTGTATACAAAAAGAAGGTTGTCCCAATGTTCATAGGAACGTGGATGACGTACATAAATTAACTCAGCTTCTCCACGTTTGTTTCAGTGAAACCTTGATAGTATATGGAGGAACAGTTACACTGCTCACAAACAAATATAATGCTTTATGACGTAGTTAATTTGTAAAGAGTCCCAGGTAAATATTTAAGGCTTCCGTCTCAAAGAGTCATAGATAGAAACAAAGGACATAGAGGCAAATTTAAATGCTTCTAGCAGCCCGGTTGCTCCTCCGAAGCATCACTTTTATGATGCGATAGAGGCCCAGTATGCAGTCCCATATCATTGAGGTAAGTAACGCAAAGCCACCCCGCATAGCTTTGCATGGCCTCATAGATATGGAGTAAGGCAAACCAGAGCAAGTCTCTGCCTTACCTTTATCTGGGTCAAAGAGACATTTGATGGGCTTTGCGGTGGGTGTTCCCACGCAACCCCATGGGTTTTGATGCATTTCCGGATTTACAACATGACATAAATCTGGGAATGCGTCAAAACCTTACGCCTCCCCAGAGCAGGCAAATTGAGGAGAAATGTTTTCATTTCTCCTTGTTTTTTAGGTCTCGCCAAGCGAATGCTACGCATGCGCTGCACTGCCTTGGCGAGACTATTGTCGTCACTTTGATTTGTGAAGGGAGAAAAACCATGTGCGCGCCTGGACAGGCGATGTGCACGCGCACAGCGCCATGACACTCCATATGCGTGCTCATCTCTTGTCCCCGTGTAGGGCTAGGGTTACACGTGCGCTTTCACTCCCCCCCATCGGCTCCACGGAGACAGCTTGTTTATAGAAGCCGAAGCCCAACAATGGCACCTGGTTGCATGAGGCGGAGCAGTCTGTGTGGTCTTGTAGCACGCCCAAATCCAACTAGCTGCCCGGAGGGCTTCACAAATGTGCAATAAATCCGCACAAAGGAATTAAAGGTGGTGGAAAGTTGCCCGGCATGTGGAGTTTCCCGATCAGAGGGTCCCCCTTGCCTGCGTTGTGGAGGGAATATAGGTACCATGAGGTAAATTATCTCTTGGGGCCAGTGTGCCCCGTGTCAGGGATGCGGCAGAGGTATGCAGCAGGCGGGGCTCCGCCCGGGTGTCTTGTGAGGTAATTGTGGAGGCATTATTTATTCTAAATCTGTGGGATTTGTTGACAAGAGCTTCAGATGAAGGACTTCTGAAACCACGTGGATTGGTTTCCTAATCAACTCTTCTCTGTGAAAACCGGGGAAATGAATCCTCATTGATAGAGGATTTGTTTGGCTTCGCTGGCTCTCGAGGGCGGGGCGTCTTCTTGAATTTGCTTGTGCTCTATAACTTGCTTCCGCCATCAACACAGGTTTGAGACGGAAACACATCGGCGCATTTTTGACTCCTCCTGATCTTACAATGCAATGAAAAGGACTAAAAGTTTCAAAATGAAAAGCAAAAACTCGGACTGGGTGAGCTGCTGGTGTATGGGCTTGGGAAACACGAGAGCTCTGGAATACCAAACCCACGGCAGGATGTTACTGTGAGGTGCTTTTCACTACTAAGGGAACTAAGGGGCATATTATCAAGCAGGGCATTCAAAATTATCGCTGCTTTAGCAGCAGAGAACTGCTGCTAAAACGGTGATAATGGGCTTGATAATATGGCCTTGTGAATTCCAATAGAAACCCATGTTCTGGGGTGAACATGGGCTTCTCCAGGGCATATTATCAAACTTAATATCGCCGCTTTAGCAGCAGTTTTCTGCAGCTAAAACGGCGATAATTATAATGCCCTGCTTGATAATATGCTCCAAAAACTCTAAAACATTATGTTAAAGCTTTTTTGTAGGGCGGTAAGGGGGGGTGATTAATTTTATACTTGGGGACTACTTCTAACTCGGTCAGTCTTAGTGAAGAATATCTTTTTTTGTATGCTTAACCATTACAAATTTGTCTATAAAAAGACAATGTAAGCAGGTGAGCATTTAAAAAGTATGCATACATGTCAGCGTGATTTTCATATAGTTTGGATTTGTCAACCAAATTTCTCATAATTGAGTCACATCTTTAACTCTTCATGCAATTACTATTAGCATTATTTTGATTAAGTAAATTTAGGGGCATATTATCAAGGGGGTTTATCTCTGCTTTTTTGGCTTTAAAAGCCAAGAAAGCGGAGATAAAATTATCTCCCTATTACCTAGCTGTCGCTAACACCAGTTAGCGACAGCTAGTAGGAGATAGCGGCCATCTTGGGCCCCGCTTTGCATGTCAGTGATATTTATCACTAATGACATGCAAAGTGGGCGTGCCAAGATATTAGCGACTGGAAACAGTCGCTAACATCGCTATCTCCTATTAAGAACTTTTGGAGATATTCGCGCTAAGCACAACTATCTCCAAAAGCTAACACCTGCCCTGAGCAGTTCTTAGCCATGTTATCCAATGGGAGGTGGATAACATGGCTAAGAGCATTTGCTCGGTAATGCATGAATATCGCTGACTTAACAGTGATATTCATGCATTTCGGCCGATTTTTATCGCTTAGGAGATATACCTTGATAAAAGCAAGGTTCCTAAGCGATAAAAATCGCCGCAGCTCGGCGATAAAAATATCGCCGCTAAACCAACATAGCGATGAATATCGCTAGTTGTTGGTAATATGCCCCTTAGTTTCTAACATTGTGTCTGCAATCCAATAAATGCAATAATACTGCTGAGCAAAGTAATTCATTTCTCTACAAACACCTATGCGAAAAACTTTTGCTTAACCAAATATACAATTAAAAGTATGTCACATGCTGTTGGATGACAATATTTTACCTTGTATTTAGAAGATTTTTTTCTGGATTTTCCTCATGACCCGTTTCCTCGCTTCACGCCTTACTCATTGCCTAAAATGACGGTAAGTATTCTTGTTTATATCTCACACTTTAGCCATTAATACGAACTGTTAATAAGATGAGATGTTTCATTAACTTGACAAGTAGGTACTGAACGGGCCATGCATCTGCTTTCAACCCTGTTGCTGTCAGCAGCGCATAGTTACTCAGTAACTGCACTAGTTAGAGCATGAGCTGCAGATGTGCAGCTCGGAAACATGGACCATTGGTTGTTGATCCGTATTTCCGAGCTGTGCTGTCTGAGGCTCGTGCTCTAACAGAACCCCAACGAACTGCTTCTGGCGAAAGGGCTAGAGTTGCATCACCCATGCTCCATGGATGAAGCAGATACTCTCAACGGGAAAGTTGCCAAAGAACTGTTTACACACTCCCGGTCGCAGGCCATCTCAGTATATTTCCCAGCATGCCATTGTCTGAGGTCTCTTAGAACGTTTTGGTGGAAACATCCGTGTTAACACTTCCCCGGTAAATTTCTAAATTCTACTCATTCGACTGAAACGGAGATACCACTCCTACAGAATTGGCACCGCCAAATTTCTTTGGAAATAAAAAGCCTTATATTTTCAAATGCATTGCGTAAGCAAACTAAGTCTCTCATATTCTTTTGATTGGTTTAGCTCTTAACTCAATTGTTCCTTTTTTTCATCAGAACTTATGAGTCAAGTAAACTCTGAGAGAGATTTTTGCATTAAAATTTGATTTCTCAGTGATCCGTTCTGAAAGAAGGGATTTGCACTTTTCAGCAAGTGCCTTAAGGCATTGGTAAGGTCTAGTGAGAGATGTGATTAAGAAAAACCACGCTAGTGAGCATTCTGTTTACAAATACTTTTGATGAATAGCTGTGGTGTGTAGTAACAACATGGCTTCTTAAATCTTTTTTTACTCCTAGCCATCAGCACCTGTTCACTGACTTGAGGGCACGGAGCAGGGAATCCACTGGCAGAAAAATCCCATTAGTGACCTTTATTGTTAACATTTTTATTTTTTTACTCTCCATATTTTGGATTAAGAAAGTGGATATGCCAGACAATAAATGCATTTCCACTTAGGTCCGAAAGAGAGAAGCTTGGTAATCTACATCACCTCAAACTTTAATTGTACTAAAAGTTTTTATAAAGCTCTGCTTGCCTCCTTGCAGTCGCCACACAGCACTGGGGAGGGAGGGGGGAGGATACCTGTAAGAGAGAGTGTGAACAGTAGTCCTAGATATCGAGGAACTAGTCACTCATCCAGAAGAAGGGTGTGCTCGGCTATTGAAAAGCTCATGTCGCCTTAACCTCATATCTTAATCCTGAGATATAGTGAGAGCCTTTCGGAGGGGAGCCCTCAAATTGAAAAAAATGTGCAATGGAGAAGGCAATGAGCCAGACTTAGGTGTCTTGCCAGTCAGCATATTAAAATATCCAGTGTATTTGCAGGAGCTAGATTTGAGAATTGGCTACCCATATGTGTGCTCGAAGAGGTTGGAGTGTAGAGACCACCTCAGTTTCGGAAAGTCGGCTTCTGTTCTAAGTGGTGGGGAGTGCCTTAGAGATGAGCTTTATATTTGGAATGACTTTCACCATATTTCTAACACTGGGTCAGCCGAATATTTACTAGGATGTATTGATAGTCTTCAGGTTGGATGGTCAGAGAAAAACAGCTTTGCTAGAATCACTTTCAGCAGCGAGTGTCTGTAATGTAAGCCTTTGAACTTACTTGATGATAGTGTAATTATATTTATAAGTAAGTGACACTGAAAGACAATTTTCTGGGGACTTCTTTAAAAAAAATCCCCAGCGCCCCGATTAGCGGTTTTTCCGATGGGAGGGAGCAATGCAAGAATAGTCAATTATTCAAAAATGGAGCAGTCATATATCAACCAGCATTAACTAATATTAAATGTGTTTACTCTATACATTTTTACATCGAATATTTTTAATGAGAATTCATTTTAATGGGCATGATCACAACAAAGAATTTGGTTGTCTGACTGTGGTCTGTTGACATTGTATTTGGTTGTGTTCGTATTGTTCAGAAGTGAGTCGCATTGCCAGTGGAAGGCAATGTTAGTTAGAGCAGGCTAGGGCATAGTTCTGTGATGGATTATACTGGATGTGGTTGGCTGGATCGCAATGAAAATGAGTGCAGCATAAGTAGACCCTCCATCAATGAAGGATATTTTATGTGAAACTACCCGTACAAGGTAGTGTCCACCTTTTATAAACTTGATACTATTCAGGGAAATAAAGTGTGCACACCCCGATCTAGCGAGCAGTTGAGACCAGGCACCCTTTAATGGTACTATTAAAGATCACAGATTACACCCACTGGAGTCAAGCTTGGGAGCTAAATCCTGCACAGAATGTACATTTTCTGCTTCCAGACTCCTGCAGCTGTCATTATACATGGAGTACTATAGTTCCTCACTCTTCGAGTACTTTTCTTTGGATTATGTTCAGTAGGATCGAAAGGTGCTGCTTGAGAAGTGAGTAGTGAACAAAACACTGTGAAAAAGTTCGACATCGGTGAGTTGTGGGTTGGTAGAAGTGCTTTACGAATGACGTTGCAGCTTCCGCTTTACGCAAGCACTCATCTAGTCTCCCTCTGACATTTGGCTGCCTCTTTTACGTATGGAGTACTCTGGGAGGGACCAACTCTCATACGGTCTTGAAATTACGACTTGTACTATCCCTTCTTTAATAACGTCCACGTTGTCCTTATCAACTAGGGGCCTCATTTATAAAAAGTGATGCATCGCTGCGTCAAAACAACGATGCGTCACTTTTCACTGCACCCTCCTTGCGACACCAATGAAGCGTCATATTTACAGTATGACGCATCATGTCACAAGTAGTTACAGATACGTCAGTATTTCTGACGTATCTATAGGCAGAAAAGTGACGCATTGCTGGAGAGTGTCTCAAAAGTGACGCAACTCCAGCAATGCGTCCTTTCACATGGGGCAAGCCCCATGTGAAAGGGCCTGCGTCAGTCTTACGCCTGCTGTGAGGCAGGCATAAGATTTTGACGCATTTGAGTCCTAGAAGTGGTGCAGTGAAATCTTATAGATTTCACTGCATCACTTCCATGACCCTTTTTTTGCGTCAATATGACCCACTTGCATACAATATACCTGGCGAAGGTATAATGTGGCACAGGGGTTTACAAAGTGACACATCTACCTAGATGCGTCACTTTGTAAATATGGCGCAACAAGGCGCATTTTTTACGCCATGGTGCGTCACAAAAAGTGATGCACCGGCGGCTTAAAAGTGGCACACAGCCTCATAAATGAGGCCCATGGAATGTTTTAAGCATAGCTAAAAAACTGCACTTTTTTTTAGACTGATTTTGAACTAGTTCCTATTTTGCCACTAACTGCTCTGAGCGTGCTGAAACCCGTTGTGTCACGTTTACCACACCATTCTTCTTGATAATGGATGAAAAATGACGACTGATTGAAAGTCACTCTTATGACATGAGGCCATTTGACCACTAGGTTTAAGGGTTTAAGCCATGATTGAGGACCTGGGTTTGGTGCTGCATGTTTTAAGTTCACGTGCATTTGAACTTCTCTCTTAGGACGGAGTGCCCTATGTAGCACCCTTCACACCTGTTGCTAGACTTCTGTTCTCAGTATTGTCTATGAAATGCTGCTGGTACTTTCATAAACAGGAGAAGGGGTCTAACTCACTCAATGATGTAAGAGGGAGTGACCTGAGCTCAGTGACCGTGTCTCTGACTTCCAAAAGAAGGAGCCTTCTATAAGTTAATATCATGTGTGTATCTTAGTGAGAGTGTCTCTCTGTCCAGATTAATAAAAGTCGGTGCTCGTCTTCTGCCTTCACATTGTTCATTTTTTAATTGCTAGTCACGTGTCTGTCAGGAACAATTTAAGATGTGAGTATTTCTTAGGAAACTCAACGATACAAGATCCTGCTTTCTGCAGTGTTTACAATTCAGTGCCTTTGTAACCATCAACTCAGTTGTCGTGATGCCAGGCTGACTTACGAAACCAGGGTTTTAGTGGCTAATACACCCATAGAGCTGGCCTTGGGCCTTTCTCTACTTCCCCATACATGAATACACACGTCTCCATTCAGGTAGCTGAGTTGACTGTGAACATCAGAACTGAGAGAGAATGTTTGAGGACGTAGCAAGTTTTCTACTAGATACCAGTGATATCATCTGAAAATGAGCAGCCATTTTGTGGCCACTGATTTAACTCCAAGGAGCTGGGCTTGAACTGACAGAGGCTCTGTGGATCTGAGTTTGTGTATCTCCTGTTCCTGGCAGACCTGAATCTTACTCCCTTGGATATCAGCAGGACTTCACAATCTCCATGAACCCGTTTGTCTCCTGTTGGTACGTTGTCTGCCAGCATATTACTCCAGTTTTTATGTCGAACCTGGGCAGTGCATGCGCTGCTCTGCGAGGGATGCTGTATTCGAGTATGGACTTGAAGCCCGCCAGCTCTCTGCCCATATTTGTCATTGGCTTGTGTCATTGTCCTTTGTAAAAGCGGGCTTCTGATTTGTTAATAGGCTTGTTAGTCCCTCCTTAGTACAACCTTGTCTTCATTTGCAACCTCTCATGAGGACTGGTCTTTTTACATCTGTTGTTACATTGTATGTCTTATTTAGTTTGTAAGCACTATTTTCTTTAATGAGTTTCTCCTACTGCAGGCATGACATGCTTTCCTGGAACATTCAGTGCGCCATTCGCGCTTTAACTTTCCAAGCAGCCTGGAACAATGACGGCTGCTTCTTTGAAAGAAATAGGTCTCATATTTACAAGCGTTTGAGCTATTGGCATTGTAAATGACAATGCCTTTTATTTATGTGTTAATTATCAAAACAAATAAATTAAAAATATTGTCATTTACAATGCTAATAGCTTAAACTCTTACAAATGCGAGACCTATTGCATTGCAAATGCTTGTTCCTCTTTCTGTGTATGCTGCGATCTGCAGCACATACAGAAAGAGGAAAATGCCTTCGAAGATTGTTTTTCTGCAGGAAGGTGCCCCTTTCTGCACAAAAGCAATCCTCCCAACAACACAGACACCCTTTTACTGTGGAGCGAGGGTGCCTGCGTTGGCGCATGGTTACAAAATGTGTGCTGGCTCTAAGGACAGGAATGCACCACATCTTGTAAATACGGTGCATTCTTGTCCTAATGAGTTGGTGTTGGGCAGTGCAGCAGGAAGCTGTGCAGCACTGCCCTATGCCAAATTCTTGTAAATATGCTCCACAATCCACACAAAAATTGGGAAAGTACAACTAGAGAGCTCTAGCTTCAGTCACTTTTCCTACTTTCTGAAACTTACAAACGTTTTCTGGAGTATGCATGGGAAGCTTCACCAGACAAAGGTTTCGAGGGATACTTCTGGGATAGTCATGTGACATTTCCAGGCAATCATATTCCTGATGCGCAAAGTACTCCTAAGCACAGAACTCCAAACTGGGCAAATGGGATCCCCTGTGCAAACGCACATTCTGTGTTCTCCCCAACGACACTATCTCTCTGTGTGGAGAAAACCCTTCTCCAATACCCCCAGGAGATCTGGGGGTGATGCGTTTTCCTTAGCTTTTCAAAAGGGATTTTTGCCTACCCTTCGCTGGAGTAAAAAGCTGACCATTTCCAGGGTGAGATGGTGTGTGTGAAAACCAGGAACCAGCTATGATATGAGAGTTTACAAATCTCCAAGGCTATCCACGATTTGAAACTCCCATTTTTCCACACCATGAGTAAGATTAATGGGTGTGAGACCTTCACACTTGCGGCAGAAATCTCTGCACATGTAAACCAGAAGTAAGATACATTTAGCTATAAACTTATATTTATGACCAAATAGACCTTTGTGAAGATGGTCTCAATAGTCCAAAGACAGAGAAAGCTCAAAACATTTCACTCTCTTCCTTTGTGCTGCGTGAATGTACGTCTGTCTACTTGATCACTGTGCAAACCCTCACATTTCAATGTATAGAATCTTGCATGATATATACAGTGCTTAATTTGTAAAAGAATCAGTGCTGGGGCTCAATTTTAGCTCAGAAGGACGCAGCTAGAGTCATGGAACTTTGGGGTGCCAAATACAAAGACTGTGTACTCTTAATTCTTCCTCAAGCCTCTTTAATCCACCAACAGATGTTCCCTACCTCTATATCTCATTTGCACAGGCTCCTTTTCATCCTTACTCTCTCTCTCTCTTTGTCATTGTTCTTCCATTTTTCTCTTCCTTGTTCTTTTCCCCTTTTACTTTTTTCTCTCTGATGATCCGGTTCAAAGTTTGCTGAGGTAAAATAAAGGTTGGTCCCCTAAAATCGATGCTGGTGGTTGTGGGCTTCACCTGAAACTCCCACCTCTTATTAAGCACGGACCAACACAGTCTGTTGCCTCTAGGTCTCAAACCGGGGTATCACAGTGAGGGAGGCAGCAATGGAATGAGTTATGGCCTCAGCATCCCACCTCTGCCCTTTACGGAAGTTGAGCGTTTGGAACATGCCGTGTTCCGGCCGAACTGCTGCACATGGTAGAAATAGGGCTTTCCAGGGCTACAAATTAAAACAGTTCACTGGGAATGCATGCTTTTATGGTTCCCACTCTAATCTGCTGGGAATGTTTGAAAATAATAGTATTTTCTAGGTTTTTATGGGTTTCATATTGCAGTATAAAAAAGATAAGATCATATTTTCAATGCTCGTTTTAGTTTTTATAAGAAATTAAATTAATATATAGAACCACGTTCTGTCTGCAAAGCTAATAAAGACATCCTTTGCTCTGCAACGACTTCTTTTATATAAAAGCTGTACTGCATTTTAATTTTTTCATGGTTTTGGGATCGAAATTTAGAAGAATAAGAACCAAAAGGATTCGATTACAATTCCCTTTCCCTCTTAGAAAATGATACACATGGCTTTGTGTCAGTTGGTATGTGGACTTTAGGAAACTACACAGTCCATTCGTTTTTTTTGTTTGCTATTTCATATTAACCGGTTCCATGCTCATGACGGAGCCGCATGAGCACAGCGCAACTGCGGCTCGTGACGGAGCGGCTCCGTCACGAGCATGCGAGCGCCGCTCGCCCCCCCCCATAGCGCTAAGGTGGAATTGCCGCCGCAGCAAAGGGGTTAAGAGAGGTATCATTTCATCAGGTGAGTGTGCATATACATTTTTATAACATGGATTAAGATTAGAATGAATTATTCCACTATAAATGACGCTATCAGACAAACTGCCATTGCAAATGTGAAAAGGTGAATTATAGGAAACGGCCCTGGCTCCATACTGCACTCGCTGCGCAATCATTCCTTTTTTTTAAATCAGTGAACACACGCACCTACCTTTGCAAATTGTACAGAACCCTCGTTGTCACGACTGCCCACCTTATGGGCCATATTATCAAGAAAGGGCGATACATTATCGCCGCTTTTATAGGCAGGAAACTGTCACCACTGCGGCGATAATGGTCTTGATAATATGTATTTGGGATTTCCCATAGCAGCCCAGGTTCTGGTGTTAACCCGGGCAGCTGTGGGAATTCACAAGGGCATATTATCAAGCCCATTATCGCCGCTTTAGCGGCAGTTTCCTGCCGATAAAAGCAGCGATAATGTATCGCCCTTTCTTGATAATATGGCCCTTTGTTCCTGTGCCTTCGCTTTGCCAAATATCGAAGTCTTCAAGCTAGCAGCAAGGGCCCTGCGCTGATAATGCTGTCTCGAACATAGCAATGAGTGCAGAATATGACCAACCAGTTTTATTTCTAGGCATTGAGGTGTGTGTACTTTTAATTTGCTCTTCATTTTGTTGTGCCTTTGCAGAAAACGCCACCCTGCACATGCACAGTCCCAGCCTACCTCGCCCCAGCTCAGCTACTGGAGCCTGGTGGCAGGCCTCAGACATAATTAACAAATCTGCATCAACAAAATTGACCAAACATGAAGGTCTACGTGACAAGCAGCCGTGATGGCATCACTAACATGAAGATGCGGTGTCATCATGCATGGACTCGGGTGGGCTAACCTGTGAATACATACCAGCCAGCCACCCTGAAGGATAGGTACATTTATTTTTAATAAATATCGGGCCAGCAACCCATGGAAAAAAGATTTTATAGCTACAGCCTGCTAAATAGGTGCCAGTGATCAGCACCGGAAACCACCAGCAGAAATTAAGCACTGGATCTATATCAATACAAAAAATGCATTAAATAACAAATTTGCCTCCCTGTACTTATATTCCTTTTTGCATCTACTTGAGCATTTATGAATCTTTGTCAATTACCAAAATCTTTGTAGGCACAATTGAATTGAATCTCTGTATTCTAACACATTTTTAATTAAAGCAACATGAAGGAACCATTGTTTGTCTTGGCAATAAAAGCGGTTATATTTTTTATGGATTGTGGAAGGGTGGCTATGACAGGTACATTTCTACACATCAGAGCCTGCAAAAAGATGCCAGATAAAAATGCAGGCCTAAAAGATGGTGTCTTTCTTAATATGTGCCCCCATGGTAGCTATATAGAGGTGTTAATAAATTATTTATTGGAGTGGGGCTGTACTTCACAGTGGTAGCATGAAAGAGAGCGACAGCTTCCCTGAACCACAGGGAATGTGAGAGTTTCTATAACATAGTGAGATAGTGAGATTTGGCTCTTTAAGCTGCTGCAAGGGTTGTCATCTATGTCTATGATATAAATACCAACATAGTTAAAAGGAAGTAGCACAATGCACCAGAAGTAGACACATCCCTATTGTAACTTCCACTATTTGTATCATAGAGTAGGAGACAGAAGAGATATTACACCTCTAATAAATAGCTCATGCACCATGCGGGCCCACACTTTGCAGACTTTACTCCCATATAAGGGCTGTGCTGTCATCACTCCCTTCCCCATGAGCCAAACACTGCCATCAGCATCATCTTCACTCAGTTGTCTTCGCATATATCAGCTTGTCAGACATACAAACAACACTAGTGGGACTGTTGACAAAGGTAAATATGCACAGGTATGTTTACTTTTAAGTATTCTTACTACTAGATCTAGTCGTAACACTACACTGTTTTGCTATTCACTATTTCCGAATGTAGGACTATATATGTAGACTTTCATGTCTCCACCCCCGCAAATCAGGGTGCTGAACCTCCTATGGTAGGACAAACCAGTGTAAAGTTGCGACTAGAATCTTTGCCACTGTGATAGGGATTTCCCTTTGGTAAAGTATAGGGAAAATTACTAACGTTTATTATGCCATGAAAATGTTGAAAAATATTTGATGTAAAATTTAAATTAATTTTGAATAAGTATTTCTAACGCAGAACTTATAAAATAAATTGTTACTGAACATTAGCTCGCCAAGTTAAATGTGTAATAATTTAACAATAGTTCTTGTAGCGTGTCATTTTACTTACCTGCCTCCAGTGTTTTCTATAGAAATATGTTTCAGTATCTGTATGTGGCCAAGTGAGGTTCTTGACATGCTCCAAGGCTCGGCTGTTGTATATTTACACCGGTTCTACACCTTTATGGCTGTAGTATCTTTAGAAGTGGAGTTTGTGACTAGCAATGCTTTGCTTTTGTGGGTGTGTTTGTATCAGAATGTCCTTTCTAAACTCCGCCTTAAATTTCTCCAAATCCGTTCCATTTAGGAGTATTCCCCCATTTTACTGCCACTCCTGTTTCTCCTACCAACATTATTATTGAAACATATATATACTTGTGGATACATATTTACCTCAGTATCAGAAATCTGCACAGAGTAAAGATAGCAGATGTGGTAGCAGAGGTCTCGGCCTTGTGTTCAGAATGTTGTACTATGTGAGTAGTACTACTGTAGTATTACTTTATGCATTACCAAATGCAGTTTGTAAATACGTCCGAATAGGTCAAAGACAGCAGTAAAACACATCTGGCAAGCCCTGACATGTTTACTACATGTATGATCCTATCAAACCGGGTATATATTTGTGTTACTACATTATAAAACTAATGTGAAACAAGATAAAGGAAGAGAAATCTGCCTAAAGCAACCCACCACTTTAAAACTCTCTTCGCTTCAGTTTTTAAAATCATGTAACATTAACAAATTTCACCGTGAACAATTTGGAGCCAAGACAGAAACATCAATACACATTCCAGGCCAGCTAGCAGCTCGCTAATTAACAAAGTCAATTTCAATTTACATCTGAAGATAGTTTCTTTACCTCTTAAGACTATATCTGCGAAGCATCAGCAGGCAATACCGCCACGGTGAGTTATTCGTAAATTAATTACAAATCTCTTATCTCAGCTGAGGGAGAGGTAGGGGCAGGTGGGTGCTTGCAGGAATCTACAGAAAACCTCACAATATTATTAAACAATTAGCAATTCCAAGTTCATATTTTCATTAACTAAAATCGTAAATGGCCAAAACTCTCGAGGTTGCTGTCTCTCAATGATTACAGGTGCATTTATAATTAATACCACTTTACTCCAACGGTGACGACCTTTTTCAGGACAGAGGAGAGCTCTCAGGGCCTTCCAAAATACCTCTATGTATTTTCTCTATCAGGTTGTTTGGTATTTATACAACCTAGCTCCTCCGTCTTTAATGTAACAGTAGCCTTGGACAATCAATCAATCCTCTGTGCACGCCTGTAAGGCATTTGGAAACCACTTTACATGACCTTAAATTAAACGAATTTTTGTGGAAGTGTTTTCTTCAATGATACTTAGGAGGGGGTGCAATGCGTCTTCCTTTTACAGTGAATGAGGTTTACTGTGTCAGATTGATATTAACAGTGAACTGCAGGGATGTTTTTCACTGAGTGCTTCCCTGTGACATGAAAGAGATAACAAGAGTGAAGCCTGCGTTTTCTATGATGTCACCAGGAACCCTCAGGTGAAAAGCATTTGCTTTTTACCCATTTATAATTCTATGTTAGGTGTGGCCCCGTTATCATCTGTCCCTGCTTTCAAATTATACAAGGGTGCAGAGGAGTAATTGGGTAGTTATACATAACAAGGCCTCTCCTCCGTGTCACAAATTAAAAATAAATACCTTAACTTCTGTCACCCTCCCGCACTCTCTGTGTCTTCCCATCTTCCTCAAATAGAAGCTGTGCTCCCTGCATGCCAGCACTGCTCTCACAGGCTCCCACTGATTCCAGAATTGCTTTATGTAGTAGCAAAAGTGAGTTGTGAGATCTGTAACCCACTGTTGCTACGCCACAACAGTGATTTTTCAAATTTAGAATGTGACATTTATGCTAATGGCTCACACTGAGAAAAAAAACTTTCTTAAAGAATAATGCATCCAGGGAACCCAGTGCAGGGTTTCATTCAGTGACGTTGGAAGATTGAGAAGAGTGTATTTCACTCCCAAAGTTTACGTTTTGCAGCGAGATGAACTATCTGGGGCCTTACTAATTAGACAACACATGAAGTGGAAATGGGGCATCTGACATATTATCCACATATGGCACGAACCAATGGAACACATTTTGTAGGACAAACGAAATGGAGAAAGCATATATAAATAATCAAAGAGGATGTATTGTCTCCCACTATTGGGAGCCAAAGAGTAGTAGTAGAACACTGCAAAACACTATATGCAAATTCTCCATAGGGCCCAGGTACTCAGCTCCCACTACAAGAGTGCATCTCCCATAACAATGATCAAGTACATTGGGGATCAGAGTTGGACGAGTAGAAAACTATAGTGTTCCTGAGAAATCAATTGAACATGAACATATTGCACAGCTTAGGGCCTCCACCAATAGCTCAATATATGAGATTCTGTGAAGGGAAAGTAGTAGCACAATAAAGAAGGCAGAGAGAGTGAGGTAAGGAAGCAAATAAGTAGTTGGTCAGTCTAAGCAGGCCAAATGAAGGAGTGAGGAATGGCCTAAAACACAGTCTGAAGAGTGGCCACAACAGCCAAAATGACACCGAAGCTAGAGGTCCCTTCTTACAGGGGTCAGGTACATAAGCAGCCTGGCCGCAAAAGTAAAAGGTGTGCTGGAGATGCAGGGACATGGAAACAAATAAGATTAGGATGCAGTATAAATAAGCCTGGGGTAACTCACCCATCTGGATGTCCAGTACATATGGGCCAAAGCATTAAATTGTAGGATGTATTGTGTCCTATCTGATGACCGGCAGAGGGAGGAAGAACAATCATACTTGACTATTAGGCCACAACTGTTGAGATGATATACGGGTCACTTAGTGGATGGAACATGATATGCAGGAATTAGTGGTCTCTGGGACCGCTGCCCTAAATGGGCGTTGATGCATGGACAAGGCTTCACCCTCAGAGATCTGCATTGTTAGGGACACTATCAGGCAATCTGGGGTATATAATATATATTGCGCCCAGCTAGACCTTACAGGTACAGCAGTAACAGCAGTATCTTAGTTTGTTGATTTCAGGTGCACCAGCAGAAAAGTAGACTGTCCTTGGAATGATGCTCCTCATATGTATCTTTCCCTGTAGGGATGGGTATCAGCAGGGATAGTCAGTCCATGTAAAAGGTGGTGCTACCTTGTGCATATATATATATATATATATATGGAACAAGTGAAGTGCAGAAAGAGCCAACAGAGGTGCAAAAAGAGGCAAGAGTTGTGCAGAAGCAGGAAAGAGAAGTGCAGAAAAAGGCAAGAGAATTGCTGAAAGAAGCAACAGAGGTGTGGAAAGAAGCAAGAAAAGTGCAGAAAGAGTCAAGTGAGATGCAAAAACAGGCAGGAAAGGTACTGAAATAGGGATGACGAGTGCAGAAAGAGACAACAGGTAAGCAGAAAGAAGCAAATGAGGTGCATAAAGATGGAAGAGGGGTGTAGAAAAAGGCAAGAAAAATGCAGGAAGATACAAAAGAGGAACATAAAGAGACATCAGGGTTGCAGAAAGAAGCAAGACATGTGCAGAAAGAAGCATGGAAAGAGCAGAATGAAGCTACAGGAATGCAGAAAGAGGCAAGAGAAGTAGACAAAGAGGCAAAAGAATTGCTCTAAGAAGCAACAGAGGTGTAGAAAGAAGCAGGAAAAGTGCAGAAAAAAACAAGTGAGGTGCAAAAACAGGCAGGGAAGGTACAGAAAGAGGGAAGACAAGAGCAGAAAGTGATAACAGGGGTGAAGAAAGAAGCAAATGAGGTACAGAAACAGGCAACCGATGTGCAGAAAGAGGGAAGAGACGTGCCAAAAAAGGCAAGAAAAGAACAGAAATAGTCAAAAGAGGTCCAGGGGTGAAGAATGAAGCAACAGGGATGCAGAAAGAGGCAAGATAAGTGTAAAAAAGAGCAAGTGAGGTGCAGAAAGAGCCAGCAGATGTGTAAAAAGAGACAAGAGACGTGCAGAAACAGGAAAGAGAAGTGCAGAAAGAGGCAAGAGAATTGCTGAAAGAAGCAACAGAGGTGTAGAAAGAAGCAAGGAAATTGCAGAAAGAGTCAAGTGAGATGCAAAAACAGGCAGGAAAGGTACAGAAAGAGAGAAGGCGAGTCCGGAAAGATACAACAGGTGTGCAGTTAGAAGCAAATGAGGTGCAGAAAGAGGCAACAAACAGGCAGAAAGAGGGAAGAGAGGTGCTGAAAAAGCAAAGAAAAGTGCAGAAAGAGGCAAAAGAGGTAGATAAAGAGACAAAAGGGGTACAGAAAGAAGCAATATAGGTACAGAAAGAAGCATGGAAAGTGCAGAATTAAGCACAAGGGGTGCAGAAAGAAGCAGCAGAGGTGCAGAAAGAGGCAAGAGAACTGCAGAAAAAGGCAAGAAAAGGGCAGAAAGAGGCAAAAGAGGTACATAAATAGACAACAGGGGTGCAGAAAGAAGCAAGACAGGTGCAGAAAGAAGCATGGAAAGTGCAGAATGAAGGTACAGGGGTGCAGAAAGAGGCAAGAAAAGAGCAGAAAGAAGCAAGTGATGTGCAAAAACAGGCATGGAAGGTACAGAAAGAGGGAAAACAAGAGCAGAAAGTGATAACAGGGGTAAAGAAAGAAGCAAATGAGGTACAGAAACAGGCAACAGATGTGCAGAAAGAAGAAGAAAGGTGTAGAAAAAGGCAAGTAAAGTACAGAAAGAGTCAAAATAGGTCCATAAAGAGACAACAGGGGTGCAGATAGAAGCAAGACATGTGCAGAAAGAAGCATGTAAAGTGCAACAGGGGTACAGAAAGAGGCAAGAGAAGTGTAGAAAAGAGCAAGTGAGGTGCAGAAAAAGCCAGCAGCGGCCCAAGAAAAGGCAGGAGAGGTGCTGAAACAGGTAAGAGAAGTGCACAAAGAGGCAAGAGAATTGCTGAAAGAAGAAAGAGAGGTGTCAAAAGAAGCAAGAAAAGTGCAGAAAGAGGCAAACGATATGCAAAAACAGGCAGGAAAGGTACAGAAAGAGGGAAGACGAGTGCAGAATGGGACAGCAGGAGTGCAGAAAGAAGCAAATGAGGTGCAGAAAGAGGCAACAGATATGCAGAAAGAGGAAAGAGAGGTGCAGAAAGTACATGAGATTTGCAGATTGAGGTCAAGAGAAGTGCAGAAGCAGAAAGAACTGTGCAGAAAGAAGCAACAGAAATGCAGGATGAGGCAAGAGAGGCGCAGAGGGAAGTAAGAGTGTCTTGCACACCATTATTACCAATTTAACACCCACATTTAGCAATAAGTAACAGGTGACCATTCTAGGTTTGCATAGGGCCTTCCACCACGCTGTAACACTAGTTGCTGTATTTTTGGTAACGTTTGAATCGTTTCAGCTAGAAACAAGGCGTTTTTTGTTCAAATCTGCAGATTAGGGTGCAGATGAGGAATTATGTGGCTAATTCAGAAAATGTATTATTGTGCAAAAGTCGGTGCAGCCGAACAGTCACATAATTCCAGCAGCCCTGCTCATACTTCTGACTAGGTCCACAAGTGCTTCTCAGTGATTCCATCTTTTTTTGTCTCACTGAGTTCATAGTTGAGCTTCTATGGAAATGAGCAAGTCTAAACCTCAGGTTACCACTCCACAACACAGACTACCATACCACATAGTTATTCTCCATAACACATAATCCCACTCTACATAATTCCTATACACTAAATACCTCATACATTTTATCCACATAATTTCACTGCAAAACATACCACATAATTCCACTACACACAACGTACATCCACTCCACTCCAAAAAACATTAGTAAAAAACGTTTGCATTTACAACGTCAATAGCTCTAATTCTCGCAAATGTGAAACCTATTACATTGCAAACATTTCTTTAACTAGTAGTCGTGTTTGCAGAGTGGAGTAGAAAGGGTGCTGGGCCTCCGACCAGCGCTCAGGAATAACGGTGCGTAGGGTTTACAGGAGTTACCAGTAGGGCTTCTTGGCCCCCAAAGTCCCTCAGGAGTAAATTGGACTTCATCCCCCATCCTGTAGTCTGCCAGGAGGTGTGTTTGCAGAATGCTGGAGAAAGGGAGGCATGGCCTCCGAAGACATCTGAGCAATCCCACTGTGCAAGACTTACTGGAGGTAGCAAGAGTGGTAGTTGGCCCCCAAGGACATCCTTGCGGGCCAAGTACCCCTCCTATTACCTCTAGTAAGTTCCACACAGCAGCATTGCTAAGTTCAAAGAGCAGGCCACACCCCCTTTGCCCACCACTCTACAAACCCGCTCCCTGGCGCGCTCATGGATAGGGATTGATGTCCCCTTTGCTGTTGGAGGTCCTTTAGGGGCCAACTAGTCTATCTTTTACCTCCAGTAAACTCCACACAGTGTTATTGCTGAGAGGTGGGCAAAGGCCACACCACTTTCTCCACCACTCTGCGAACACACCCCTTGGCGTGTTGTTAGTTGGGTAATTAATTCCCCTTGAATACTCAGGGTCCCTGGGGGCCAAGTAGCCCACCAGGTACCTCTAATATGGGTGACAGAGCTGGATTGCAGAGAGGTGGTCTGAGGCCACGCCCCCTTTTCACAGCACTCTGCAAACGTGCCTTTGGGAGGAGGTATTACCAGTAGAAAGTTGTGGGTCTCCACAGAATGCGTTGACCTTCCAAAATGGTAAATTTTCCAGTTTGTGTGTAAAGAGAGTTGTGCATAATGCAGGTCAGTTTCCGGATACTTCTGGCTTCAATCTGTAGCCATTTTAGGGAAATTAGGATGGGTGTGATTTTCGTAGTTTCATACAAGTCGCACATGGAGTGTATGGCAGCGTTTAGAGATGAAAGATTAAATGTAGGTATCCCAGTTAGAAGTGCATTTCTGCAGTCTAATCTTGTTAGAACTAGAGTTTAACGTTCTTGGGAGGAAGGAAGTGTTTTACTCCTCACAGCAATTTCATTTGAAATTATACTCCTTTAATTATGTTACTTATGTGTGCTTGGAGGTGAAGGCTCCATAGTATTGATCAGTTTACCCTTTATAAAAAATTTTTTATTGCTTATAGTACATGTGCTACCAGTGGACTTTTCCATCTGCAGCTTATACAGAATAACCAGCAGTGGCAGTGTTTCACAGCAGGATTTCTCTGCATTGCTGAGACTGAAGAAAAAAAAGCGCTCTTCCGGCAGGTAGAAACCAAGTGATGTTTTGCAGGTTACTATAGATGGTTGGCATTTGAGGATGTTGCTGGTTTTCAGCCATATTTGGAATGGAGAAATGCTGTTGGGGAGTAAGATCAGTTAGAATGTTGTCTTTTCTGTGTTCAATTTTAGGTTATATTAGGACATCCATGATCTCTTTGTCTATGTCCTAATGGAATCTAATTAGTTTCAAGGTGAGGGACTCTACATTTGCAGTAAGGTGGCTTTTAGGAACAGCTTTTTGTCATCTGAATAGAAGTGGTATTGTAGGAAAGTGACTCTTTTTGCACGGTTATCCCCCACAATTTGCCTGATGTGATTTTGAAATGTAGGTGCACTGGATCCCTACTGATCAGTTTCACAGTGCCAGATATTCTTTATTCTTCCCAAAACACTGCACTATGACTGGCAGAATATCAGCTACCTCTGTAGGTCTCTAGTAAGTGGTACTCTTGGTACCTAGGACATGTGTACTGAAGAGTGTCCCCTGGGGCTGCAGCACTCTGTTGGCCCTCCACAGGGACCACTCACCAAGGCTATACACTTTGCCATTGCAGGTGGCTTGTCTTGGTGCAGGAACATCCGAAGAGTTGACATCACTCCTCCCTTGCACTACATGAGATATAGGTAAGTCATGGCTACTGCAGGGCTTTATCCCTAAGGCAGGGTGCTCTATATGTGTGAGCATACCTGCATTAGCAGATATGCCCCTTCAATTTCCGGCATGTTCGGGATGCTCTAAGTGAACAGGAAAGCCATAAAGAGTACATTGGTTTAATACTTGTCAACACAAGTTTCCTAGCTTCATAAAGGCTTTACTGATTTCTAGGATGTTTGGTACCAAACATTGTGTCTTAATAAATCCTAACTGATGGCAGTGATGGATGTATTAATATTTTCACACAGGAGATCCTTTTAGAGGGTCCCCTGAAAACCTACCAAGCACTGTGTAGTTCCTACCTTGATTTTGTCAGTCTGCCACCACCAGACATATTTCTGACCTCATGGGGTGGGGGCCAGCGCTCTCAGAGGACAGAGACCAAGCCTGCTGGATAGTGAGGCAGGCCAAGCCCCCTTTCCTGCTCCAAATTTTGTAGAGGGAAGGTGGGAACTTTAGTTAGATGAGGAGGAGGGTCATCACTTAGCCTACACCACCCCTAGGGCAGGGCAGGTGATGTGAACCCCTCTCCCGCATTTCCACCATCTTGAAATGGTGGAGAAACCTCCAATCAGGGCAAGGGAAGTGCTCCTTTCCAATGGAAGGGGTCACTAAAGGGTTTAGAAACCCTCAAGGTAAGTAGTCCATTGGATCCTACCTATTCCCCTTTTAATACCCCTAAAATAAGTATTTAGGTGTCACCCCAAGACCTGAACATCAAATTTGACAGACAAGAGAAGACCCAGACAAAGAAGATCAGCTGCTCGAGAACTGAAGCCTTGCTGCTCCAGGAAAAGGCGCCAAACCCTGCCTGCTGTTCATAGGACTCAAGATTCAATGCTGATGTGTCATCCTGAAACCTGAAATGATTCCAAGAACCATGGAGCACCTTTAACCTTCAATATATCAGCAAGAATCTCCATTGAAATGAAGGTATCTCTCCCTATATACTGCAGGCACCAATCCTGTAAAGTCGGGTTTGTCAACCTGCTTCTTTGCAACTGTCTTGACGCGGCACCTAAGCAAGAAGAGGTACAACAGCTCCAGAGAGTCACATGTGCATCTGCTCCAAGTTTTGAGGCACCAGGACCTACCAGAGCCGCAACATACTCATACCCGGGGTACCAGACCCCCAATGGTAAAAACCAAGAAGAAGAATCCACACCAAACTCTGGAAGCACCAGAAGCAAGCACCCCTCGAGGGACATCAATACATATGGGACCTACTTCCTGAGTGGCCCATTTGTCCTGAGATTGCCTCTCCAAGTTGCTTGCTCCTGACTGTGAGTACCTTAAGACGTCTGGCGCCCGGCTGACCTCATTTTGTTCTGCACCCGGCACCGCTGGCCGCACCACCGACCAATCAGCCCTGCTCCCATGGTCCCCAGGTCCTAGCAATTTCCTCCCTACAAGGAGACCCACTGGACTTACATGTACGTCCACCTGTGCAGTGTGTTTTTAAGGGGCCTCCTTGGACTTTCCTCTTCAACTTCTCCTGTTGGAACTTTGAACCTGGTCCTGACATTGACCTAAAACAGGAAGGTGAACTTCGTGAAAACATTGGCTGGTTTTATTTGCATTTTTCTTTTTTTTCCCTATTGTTTCCCATGGTGTGTAATTAAGCACAAAAGTGATATATTTTCTGAACTTTGAAAAGTTGTAACTCTAAAAGTACTTACCTTAGAACTGTGTTATTGGTGTTAAACATTGCATACAAACGCACCTTTTTTTACAAATTAGTCTCAGATTGTTTCTTGAGTGTATGTCTCAATTATAACCACTGAGAGTACAACATATGCTTAGCACTACCCTCTGATAAGCCCAACTGCTCGTCCACACTTTCACAAAAAGAGCATTAGAATGATCTGCTTTTAAGTCTGCTTACCTCTTGGAGACTCACTAGGCTCTCCTCACAGTGTACTTCATTTTAGTACACTATATAGAGAGCCAGCTTCCTACAGGCATGATATGTTGGAGTTGGTATGGAGAGCACCCAAATGTTCCAAGTGGAGTTCGAAAAGACAGAGGATAGAGCTTTAGAGTACTCCTTGTGGAAGCAGTGTGCTTGTAGAGGGGGAGTTGAGCACTATTATGCATTGAGAGGGATTATGCAAATAGGATGAGCAGTTTGGCAGATGACATCATCATGGTGTTCATCATAACTGGTATCTACCTAGCTAAGGTTTGTCATTGTAATTTGTTAATACAATGTTTTAATTTTAAACTGGCTGACATCACACAGTGGTAGGAGGTCATGATAAACATGACCCACTTCCTACTGAACATTATTGATGTTATGCCTGCCTAAGATGGTCACTACCTATCTGTGACTATCACAAACTCACAGCCTAGTGTTGCACTGACCAGGTGAACATGGTGAAAGCACTCAAAAACAGGTGTCCAATAAGACTGCTAAGGCATTTAGACCTGTGATTAGGACATTTAGGCTATTCATTTGGTTAAGATTTTGTTCTTTCTCTGTCTTTAACAATGTGACTAAGATTGCTTTGCATAGGGTTGGGGGAGTGATCAGTTTGTATGTGATTTTTTAAACTGTAAGTAAGGAGCTAACAGAGTTTGATAATGCTTAAATAATTCAGTATGAAATCTATCAAATCAATGTGGTTTATGTGACCACAGGTCAGATATCATCTCTTTGATTTTCTCTAGTGTGAAAGGCTGAGACAAGATTTGGTACTGCACTAGCATTAGCCAGTCCAGCATGGTATGTTCCAAGTACTCACCCATGGAAGAGTGGTGGGGATCCCCTGGTGGTATATAGGAAAGGCGCACAAGATATTCATCACAATATTTGGGTCCCTTTCCGCTGTCTCTTTGTAGTCTGTGAGTTTATCCCTAAGGGTAGCCTGCAAGGAGGTCCAGTTTGTATTAGTGAGTTTTCCCTTCGGGTCCCTCAGCTCTGTCTCCAGCCAGTCAAGATGTGCTCCCACAGCTCTCAGTATACCACTATATTTAATGATACAAACACCTCTGATAGTCGCCTTGAATCCCTCTGATAGTGAACCCATTTTGTTGACCAAACCAGTGTTCAAAATATTCCTCTATGGTGTGAGAAGTTGGCCTGGTATATGATGTTCACTATTCTAGTGAACACCTTGCACCAGTCCAAACAACCCTTATGGTGATGGTTGTAAAGTCAACCTTATAGACCAGCTATCCTAGAGGTAGCGTGGACAGAACAGTCTTAGGCTAAAAGACTCTTGAGGGCGTGTAAAGCCAGCTGTTTTACCATATGTAACCCCTTGAATATCAAATGAAAGGACACCACACAGGATATATATAAAATATATATGTATTTATTTACTAACACACTCCTCTGAACTCTTTATGAGATCAGAGGCAAAAGCACATAACAAGTTACACTTAGAAATACTTTAAATAGCACAATTTACAGTTAGGCCCTAGGGGCGCGTAAAACCATATACTAAATAAGTGGTATAAGAACCACAACTTGGGAAAGGAGAAGACCTAGGGCCTAGGGAATCACTGGGGCTACACTATCTGATCCTTAAGTTAGGAGTAGGAGGCCCACAGGCGGTGCGTGCAGAGTCAGTACTCTCACGCGAGAGTCAATAGAAAGTCAATAGGAACGTAAAAGGTAAGTAAATAAAGATTTAGGACACTTCCGGTCTAACTAGGATTACACAACTAGCAAAACTGGGCACTAGGATAGTCAATCCCTACAGGAGCAACGAAGTACTCGCGTTACCTCACCCATGGGCTGCGGGTGCAATGGTGTCAAAGTGTGTCGGGTTTTCTCGTCGTTTCCTATGGATCCATGGAAGAAGATGCTGCAGGCGACCAGGAGATAGATGTCCGGGTGGATCCAAGGGTGGATCGGAGTTGAAGAGGACCTGCAAGCAGAGGGGACAGAGTCTAGGTCACTAGCCAGTGACCGGGTGGAACCAGGAAGGAACCAGACATCATCGAGGAGCAAGCAGGTGCTGGGTGGAAGCTTGTCGTTACAGCCACGCGGACCAGGAGGCGTCGAGGACAACCAGGTGCTGGAGAAGAGCTGTCCCATGAAGATTCTCACAGATGGAGGGGTCGGCTTCAAGATCGGAGCCAACAAGCCTAAGCAAAGGCAGCCCATACAGGATACACAAAGAGCTTCTGTTGCAGACCAGGAGTGTCTGAGGTACTTCACCTTTGCAGGGAAGCAAGGGCCAGTCTGGAGCAACCAGACAAGTGATGTATTTTCACAAAGGATCGTCGCCAGGGGCTACTAGCCAACGGGTCAGCAACAGTACAACGCGTTGAGCAGAACACAGGCAGAAGGGCCCCCCCACAGATCTCGGGGAGTGTGGAGGGCTGGTCTTCGGTGCAGGTGGAGCTCGGTGTCGGGGTGTCTCATTCCCCAGGGCACAGCTTCAAGGTGGCCTCAGGAGCTGCGCTGTTAGCAAGTTGTTGACTTTTCAAGGTACCTGCTTCTAGGGGTCCGACGCCTTCCACGGGGCCCAGCTGTGCTGTAGGCCTGCAGTGGGGTCAGAGGGATCCAGGAGGCGAGGTCTTGTCAGGCTCTGTGCTCGGGTTCCGGCGGGAACGGGGACAAAGCAAGCCGTCGAGTTGCTGGATGGTGCCTGGTTTCCCAGGGTGGTCAGTCCTTGGCCACAAGGGAGATTCTTCAGTCTTTAGCTTGGATTAATGTCAAGGGGCCAGAGTTTCGTCTTCAGTCGATTCCAGGAATAATCTAATTTCTCCTGGGTCAGCTCCTACCTTTATCCAACTAAAGGGGGCTGGTTTACTCACTAGGTCCCTTCATATGGGTGGGACCAGGAAGGGGGGTGGTTACACCCCCTTTCCTTTGTCCAGTTGTGCGCCAGAGCTGGGGCTGGAGTGCCCCAGCACCGGTTTGAACTGGACTATGATGTAGCACCTAGTGTGCCCCAGACAGTGTCTGATTCTATTCAGCCCTTCCTGTCCTAATACAGAAAGTCCTGTCTGGGGTGTTGCTCGCACCTCTCCAGGCAGGAAACCTATTGTCCAAACCTCCGTGACTGGAAGGACTCCCAGTAGCAGGAGGTCAGACTTTTGTCTGTGGCAGCAGCATCCATTTTGTGATGCTGGGGCTCTGGTTAACTTTAACCTGGATAGTCAGAACTAACATGTCTTCTCCCTCTAGAAGAGTGGAATGCTACCCCCGTCACCAGAATTGGTGTGGGGGTAGTATTCCAAAGTGTATGACACCTACACGACATGTTTTGATAAAGCCAAACCAAAGTTAGCTTTAACCGCGAGGATTATAATGCACTTAAGAGTATATGGTATGGCAATATCATAGAACAGCTATAAGGACTTGGTTCCGAAAGCTGCAGACAGGCTCAGCTCATGCTAGAGCACCATCTCACACATAACCAAGCACTCTGCCTTCAGGATTGTTATGGCCTGCCATAGGAGTGACTTATAGGTTACTATGTGTCTATATGTAAGTAGGTATAGGAATACTACACCTAAGCAAGGGGTGATTACACGACCTTGCCCCAGCTGAGTGATCAGCCAGTTGTGTCAATTTGAGTGGCCAGCCAGACGTGGCATAATACATGCTGCAGCCCCTGGTAGGCCTTGGGTGCACCTATGCCCGGGGTACCTATGGTACACTATACAGGGACTCACAAGGGTGACCCAATATCCAATTTGGTATGTACCTACAGTACATGGAGTCCATTTTACAGAGAGAGCAGATAGCCTGGGGTCATGAATAGCATGGCCAACTAAGTCGAAAACCAGCTAAACACTAGGCAAAAAGTTGGGGGCAACCATAGTCAGGTGTCCACCTTTCTACATATGGTTTCTTGTAGTTCTGCCGAGAAAGTGTTGTCTAGAATGGCCTTCTTGTTCAGTTTCCAGGTATCCCCCCAGGGCTCTATTCCCAGTGACCGTATATGCAGCACAACCAGGGAGTGGTCAGGCCATATGCAGGTAAGAAGTTGCACATTTGTGATCCATGGGCATACATTTTATAACGGTGTGGAAAGGTCACGGTCCCTACCTTAACGGGGAAGCATCCTCGCGCGGGGGCGGGCTCGTCTAACCCAGATTGCACCTTGTTCCCTCTCCCTAGGAGTTCCTCTCTCTCTCATCCTCTGCAGGTACGCCAGGATCAGAGCGCGGAAGACGGAATACCGGAAGCAGTTCTCCATGACCCCGGAAGTCCCACCCCCAGCTACGGCCCGGAAGGTAGAAAAGCCAACGAACCACAAGGAAGGGGGTTCCAACCCGCGAACTCGGGGCAGGAGGCAGCAAGGAAGGAACCGGAGCTGAGAGCGAGGAGTAAGGAGTCGGAGAGTCGAGCTGAAGAAGTAGAGGAGGACAGCGACGGCGACGTGTGGTCTGAGGACTGGTGGAGTCCTCAGGAGGTGGCTGAAGAGCGGCCGCAACTCACCAGGGAGTTGCGGCCGGCCACGTGAGTAACCATCATCCGTCTCCGTGTGCCAAGTGTAGATAGTTGTAAATAGTGTAAAGCTGCACAACTCTGAGCACGAAAGCACTGTAGATATATACATAGGCCCCTCCTACACAGTGAGCACCCTATCACCCCTTTTTCCCCTCCTATTGTCGATTTCTCCCACCTCCCCGTTTACCCTTCCCTCACCCTCATTTCTTCCGTATCCTCACATCCCGGTGTCGGTGGCAGTTACGTTACTTGCGAAGAGCGAACAACTAACGGCTCTGTCTTTTCTCTCGCCCCAACCCTCCGAGGCCCACCGGTGGAAGCCCAAGACCCAGAGAAGCAGACGAGAGCGAAGGCGCACCCTAGCCCTGACGACATCAGCCCAGCAGCAGGACATCTTCCACAATCCTTCCCGATCCGACGCCTTGTCTCCTCCTGTTATCACCAAGTACCCCAGAAACTCCTTCCCAGAGACTTCATACCACCCCCTGACTGTGTCAACAATAAAACCCGTCAATCATAGAGCACTATATCTGGCCTCCCCGCTTGTTATTCCGGCCCGCCGAGTCCCACACCCCACAAGTGGTGTCAGAAGTGGGATCTCCCGGAGGCATGGAGGCCGCAGTCAAGAAACTGGCTGAAAGCCAAGAACAGCTCGGACAAATGATGGAAAGGTTTCTGAAAACCGCTGAGGATGACCGTGGCCAACTACACAATGTCCTGAAGGGTCAGGGCACTGCGCAGGATCAGGCACTCGGGAAACTCACGGAGGCAATGGGACAACAGAGGCCCTTGGCACCCTTACCTTCTGTGGTACTACAAAAGTATGTAGCGGGAGAAGACCCCGACTTCTTCTTCACGAACTTTGAGCGACTGGCTCAGGCAGCAAATTGGCCTGAAAATCGCTGGGGGCATTATTTGGGGCCATTGTTGACTGGAGAGTTGCAGTCTGCCTAGCAACAGGCCAACCTGCAAGGGCAGACCCCGTATGCCGACATCAAGACCTGCATCCTCGAGCGCTTAGGGATAGACGAAGATTCCTATAGAATGCGCCTGAGACAAGTCCGAGAGGGGCCCCAAGAAACACCGCGGGCCCTCTCCTATCGTATCCAGGACCTAACCACCCGGTGGTTGAAACCAGCTACGTCCACTAAAGAAGAGATAGTGGCTAAGATCAATCTAGAACAATTCCTCGCTTCTCTTTACCCGGCCACCCAAAAATGGGTGCGACAGCATGCACACCTGACCCTCGACAGGGCGGTTGAGATAGCCAGTGCCTACAGCAAAGCCCAAGAAGTACAGAAAATCAAAGAAGAACACCTCCCTCGCGGTCCACATAGTAGTCATGTCCGCTCGCCTCGACCACCTATCCCCAGAAAACCGGATCCTGTCCCTTTCGTGCCCTATCCAGTGATGCCTCGTCCAACCCCACCCGGACCTCAATGCTATCACTGTGGGGGTTTCGGACACATCGCTCGTCATTGTCCGCAAAAGGAGGAACCCATGGAAGTAGGGGTGTCCCGGAATTATGTTTGCCTCACGGCAGGAGCCTCCCCTCCCCCGTTTAGGTGCCCAGTGAAGATCAACGACCACCCCCTGATGGCACTAGCCGACACCGGGTGCCGTCACAGTGTGTTACGACCTCAGGATATACCGAATCCAGTTGGTCCTGTCACCGGGTCCGTGGCCATCAAATGTGTACATGGAGACACCAAGTGCTACCCCACAGCACGAGTTACTGTTCAGACCAGCACCGACCATGGAAGAACCCTGAATGTAGGACTGATACCGAACCTACCGGAACAAGCAATCTTAGGAAGTGATTATAGCAGTCTCCCCCATCTCCTCAGAGACACTACCTGTTCCCTTGAGAAGTGGTGGAAGGAAGCCCCGTTTGCACAAAATCAAACACCGATACACACTTTAGTGAAACCAAACAAAACCAAGAGTCAAAAGAAAAAAGAAAGGAGAGGGTACGTTGGAGTGTATCCGGTACAAGAGGCGCTGCATCCCTGGGAGACAGACCGGGAATTCCGAGCAGCTCAGCAGGAAGATCCTGTACTACAGAATGCATGGGGACAGGCCCAAGACAACGAGGAACCACTACATGTAGGTCCCTACTTCTTCCGGTCTAAAGGCTTGCTATACCGGAAAGCGGGACCCCAGCAAAAACCTCAATTGGTTATCCCTGGTCCGTTCCGGGACAAGGTATTGTTCCTCGCCCATAGCCATCTCCTGGGCGGACATTTCGGGGAAGAAAAGACAGGACAAGCAATCCTCGAGAAATTCTACTGGCCCGGAGTGTATGGCCAAATCAAACAATACTGTAGGGAATGCGCCATATGTCAAAAAAACAGCCGCTACCGACCCCCTAAGGCCTCCCTCCGTCCTCTACCCCTCATAGATATACCCTTCAGTCGGGTCGGGATGGACCTTATAGGCCTGATGTTGCCTTCTAGGAGCGGCTGTAGATATGCATTGGTGGTGGTGGACTATGCTACGCGCTTCCCGGAAGCCGTCGCCCTGAAACAACCCACTACCCAAAATATAGCAAAAGCCCTTGTTTCTATCTTTGCCCGGGTTGGGTTTCCACGAGAGATCTTAACCGATCAAGGGACCCCATTTGTATCTGCCTTAATGCGCCAGGTATGCTCACAGTTAGGCATTAAGCAATTAAGAACCTCGGCATACCACCCCCAGACCGATGGATTAGTGGAACGCTACAATGCCACCTTAAAAGCTACTCTTAAAAAACTGTTGGGTTTGGAAAGCAAGAGGTGGGAAGAGATGCTACCTCTGGCTCTGTTCGCCATCCGGTGCAAAACCCAAAGTAGCACCGGGTATTCCCCATACGAGCTGTTGTATGGGAGGCCTCCCAGAACACTGTTAGATATGGCTCGCGAGGCCTGGGAAGCGGAACCCGACCGTACCCGACCCTTGCCCGAGTATGTTGACAACTTGAAAACCCACCTAACCCAGATCAGAGACATTGTAAGGCAGAACCTCGAAAATGCACAAACAACCCAAAAACAGCAGTATGACAAGGGAGCGAAGAAGAGGTCCTTTGCTAACGGTGATCTGGTGTTATTACTCCTACCATCCTCTGACCACAAGCTTTTGGGGCAATGGCAGGGTCCGTTCTCAGTTATCAGACAAGTAACCCCCGTTACATATGAGATAGAGACCGAACCTACTCGAGGGGTCCGCCAAATATACCATATCAACCTCCTGAAGAAATGGGAGGGCCCCCGCCCTGTCATATCCGGTGAACCGACGGATGCCCCTAGGCCCTTTGAAGGATGCATAGACCCGGATCTACCCCCTTCCTTGAAAGAAGAACTAAGACATATGTTGTCCCCGGTACAGAGCGTCTTCTCCTCTCTACCTGGACGCGCAAAACAAGTAGAACACGCTATCCAGACTGACCCCGGGGTGACTGTGAGGCAACGGCCATATCGTGTCCCGGAAGCCCGCCGAAATATAATAAGGAAAGACACGGAACAAATGTTGCAGATGGGCATCATCGAGCCGTCGGTTAGCAGTTGGAATTCCCCGATAGTCCTGGTCCCCAAACCCGACGGCTCGGTGCGGTTCTGTATAGACTTTCGAGAAGTAAATAAAGTCTCAAGATTTGATTCTTATCCCCTTCCTCGGGTAGATGAGATGGTGGAAAGGATAGGCAAAGCAAAGTACATCAGCACACTCGATTTATGCAAGGGGTACTGGCAGATACCCCTGAAGGAAGACGATAAGAGGAAGACCGCCTTCTCAACCCCTGACGGTCTGTTTCAGTTCCGAGTGATGCCTTTTGGGTTGCACGGAGCCCCTGCCACCTTTCAAAGGGCCATGAATAGGGTCCTACAGCCACACTCCAACTATGCGGGGGCCTATCTGGACGATATAGTGATACACAGCAACAATTGGGAACAACATCTGGGACATTTACGAGCGGTGGTGTCCGCTCTGGGCAACAGTGGGTTTACCATAAACCCGGCCAAAACGACATTAGCCGCTCAAAGTGTCAAATACCTAGGCTATCTTTTGGGCGAAGGCCTCATCCGTCCCCAAGACAACAAAATAGAAGCCATTCGATCTATACCATTCCCAAAGACCAAGAAAGAACTTAGGGCCTTCCTGGGACTACTGGGCTATTATAGACGCTTTATACCGAACTTTTCACAAACCGCTGTTCCCCTGACGGATTCATTAAAGAAAAGTAACAAAACAGAAGAGGCCCTAAGACATCCCACCGTTCCTTTGCTACATGCTTTTGAGACACTAAAACAGGCCCTGATGTCAAGACCCGTCCTTGTTAGCCCAGACTATAGCCAACCGTTCATCCTACAAACGGATGCATCAGATCAAGGGTTGGGGGCCGTCTTATCCCAGAGAGACCCCTGTGGGAATGAAAGACCCATATTGTACATAAGCAGAAAACTCTACCCCAGGGAAATGAACTATGCCTGTGTTGAGAAAGAGGCTTTAGCAATAAAATGGGCAGTGGACAGTCTACGCTACTACTTCGAGGGACGTGAATTTGTGCTGTATACAGACCATGCCCCCTTGGCATGGATGGCGCGCAACCGAGGCCACAATGACCGTGTCCTCAGGTGGTTCCTTTCCCTCCAGCCCTATAGGTTTACAACCGAACATAGGAAAGGGGCCGAACAGGGTAATGCGGATTACCTCTCACGATTTCCTTGTTCTCCCACACCCACAAGAAAGACAGCTAGGGAAAGGGGATGTGGAAAGGTCACGGTCCCTACCTTAACGGGGAAGCATCCTCGCGCGGGGGCGGGCTCATCTAACCCAGATTGCACCTTGTTCCCTCTCCCTAGGAGTTCCTCTCTCTCTCATCCTCTGCAGGTACGCCAGGATCAGAATGCGGAAGACGTCATACCGGAAGCAGTTCTCCATGACCCCGGAAGTCCCACCCCCAGCTACGGCCCGGAAGGTAGAAAAGCCAACGAACCACAAGGAAGGGGGTCCAACCCGCGGACTCGGGGCAGGAGGCAGCAAGGAAGGAACCGGAGCTGAGAGCGAGGAGTAAGGAGTCGGAGAGTCGAGCTGAAGAAGTAGAGGAGGACGGCGACGGCGACGTGTGGTCTGAGGACTGGTGGAGTCCTCAGTAGGTGGCTGGAGAGCGGCCGCAACTCACCAGGGAGTTGCGGCGGGCCACGTGAGTAACCATCATCCGTCTCCGTGTGCCAAGTGTAGATAGTTGTAAATAGTGTAAAGCTGCACAACTCTGAGCACGAAAGCACTGTAGATATATACATAGGCCCCTCCTACACAGTGAGCACCCTATCACCCCTTTTTCCCCTCCTATTGTCGGTTTCTCCCACCTCCCCGTTTACCCTTCCCTCACCCTCATTTCTTCCGTATCCTCACATCCCGGTGTCGGTGGCAGTTACGTTACTTGCGAAGAGCGAACAACTAACGGCTCTGTCTTTTCTCTCGCCCCAACCCTCCGAGGCCCACCGGTGGAAGCCCAAGACCCAGAGAAGGAGACGAGAGCGAAGGCGCACCCTAGCCCTGACGACATCAGCCCAGCAGCAGGACATCTTCCACAATCCTTCCCGATCCGACGCCTTGTCTCCTCCTGTTATCACCAACGACCCCAGAAACTCCTTCCCAGAGACTTCATACCACCCCCTGACTGTGTCAACAATAAAACCTGTCAATCATAGAGCACTATATCTGGCCTCCCCGCTTGTTATTCCGGCCCGCCGAGTCCCACACCCCACAAACGGCCAACAGTAATCTGGTCACAACCATTTGGAATAAAAGGTGCCCTTTCACTTGTCAGGGTGTCTCTGTCGAGGGGAGCCAGATCTTTCCTCAGTGTCTTATAGCATACAATTAAAGTCACGCCCCCATAGTAGAGAGGTAGGGGTGGAGGAATCTATCATCCCCCTGAGGTAATATGAATTTTATGGTCAGTTATGTCCCCTATCGTAGACCCCATCGGCTCCATGTACGCGCTTTAAGTACATGTATGTTCCCTCCTCCTTCAGCTATGGAGAAGCAAATACATTTGCGTCCAACGTTAACATGTCCTCTTTCAGATCCACCATGAATGGGTCAGATATTTCGTTCCCAAGTGGACCTTGCCAACGTCTTTATGTGGTGCACTTTCATGATTTCTAGCTCTGGCGAGTTAGGCCCTGATTTCTGCCATCGAGCCTCTTTCTGTCTTCTGTCTCTGAAAGCCGCAGCCTGCTGCTTCCTGACCTTTGACTTACTCCCTGCGCGGCGAGCTGTGCCAGGCTCGGCCAGCCTTGCCTGCCAAGACTACATTCAACCTTCAAGTTATCTGCTCCGCTCCTCGAAAATACATTCCTGTCTAGTAGTTTACGAAAACATCCTTCCCAGCTGCAGAGCAAAGGGCCCGGCCTCACTGTCTCCATGCAAGTAATTCATAGCTTCCGTTACCATGGTAGGCCCATGGCCCCTCACATCTCATGTAGACACGTAGGCGCATATGCACGCACTAGCAGTCAGTATAGAATAGCCTCTGCCCGAGAGACCTTTCCCTTCAGATAATACAGTTCCTCAAACACCAGATACTAGATATGATTTGGGATTAGGTTGTTCTGACACTTCAGACTTCTGTCTCCTCATGTAGGGCTAATGTCAAGTCCCCTTCACCCTCCAGTTCCACGTCAAACATACTGTAGGAAGGTACCTCCTGACTATGGTTGCCCCCAACTTTTTGCCCTGTGTTTTAGCTGGTTTTGGACATAGTCGACCTGGGACCCTGCCAATCAGGACCCCAGGCCTACTGATCTCTCTTTAAAATGGATTCCATGTACCCTAGGTGCATTTCCAATTGGTACTGGGCCACCCTATCAGACCCTGTAACTCAGGGCATGGGTGTACCCAGGGCCGCCAGGGGCTGCAGCATGTGTTATGCCACCCCTGGCTGGCCTCCTAAATTTGACACAACTGGCTGCATGACAGCTGGGGCAAAGTCGTGTACTCACCCTTTGCTTTAGGTATAGTAGCCCTATATCTAACCGTACAATGGACGCATGAGTTCCTATCAGTCACTCCTATGGCAGGCCTTGACAATCCTGAAGGCAGAGTGCGTGGGCTCGTGTGAACTAGGCTCTGGCCCGAGCCAAGCCCGGTTGCAGCTTGCGGGACAAAGACCCAATGGCTGTTCCATGATAACGCGTACCACATCGGTAACTTCGGTGTCGCGTTATCAAGACATGTCGAGTAAGGTGTCATACGAATCGGGATGCTGCCCCCTCACCAATTCTGGCAACGAGGTTAGCATTCCGCCCTTGTAAAGGGACACGACATGGACGTAACTGTGAACCCCGGTTAAAGTTAACTAAAGCCTCAGCTCCACCAAATGGATGCTGCCACCACAGACACGAGTCTGACCTCCTGCTGCTGGGAGTTCTTCCAGCGAGGGGCGCTTGGACAAAGGGTTTCCTGTCGAGGGCAGTGTTCGCACTGTCCCAGACAGGGTTTGTGTATTCTGGGTAGGTAGGGCTTCTGCGAGAAGGTGACTGCGGAGTGGCACCCCGGTGCTCACTACGCATCTGCCGGTCAGAACCAGTTCCAGGGGCGCCAGCCCTGGCCTGGGGAAAGTCCGGCAGGGGAGAGGGGTGTAACTACCCCCCTTCCTGGTCCCACCCTTAGGGCAGGACCTAGTCATGTACCCACCCCTTTCTTTAGAATAAAGGCCGGAGCGGGGACCCTTCCAAATTAGATCATCTTTGAATCAAGAATATTTTCTACGAAAGGACTTCGAGACTCTTCTCAAGATTTCTCCCTTGTGACTAAGGAGTAGTCACCCTGCATCAGCGGGCACCATCTAAGAACTCTGCGGTTTGCTGCAAGTCCTTCCTCAAGGATCCGACAGCCCAGCTCAACGAGAACCGGCTTCCCTGGCACCTCTGACCTCTACCCACGTCATCAGCTCAGCTGTGATCTGTGGGTGCGACGAGACCTCGAGGGACCGGCCATCATCAAAACCTGCACGCTTTCTTAACCAGCACGACCATCGAAGCCATTCTCTGGTGAGTGCTCTGGGGTCCGAGAAGCCCCGACCCTGAGCCGCTCCAGCACCGAAGTGCAGTCTCCCAGCATCTCCACGATCTGCGTGGGGCCCTTCTGCTCGCTGCTCAGCACGTTGCCTGGCCACTAGCCGCTGGCTTGTGCCCTTCTGTGACGACATCCGACAATCAACGCTGCTGGTCTGGTTGCTCCAGACCGGCCCTTGCCCCCTTTTCCGAGAGGAGCACCCCGGACCCTCCTGGTCCATTCAAGACGCCATCTTAGGCCTACCACGTGGCCCTGAGATCTGCCAAGGCTTGTTGCCCCAATCCTGGGCCCAGCGACGCCGACAGCATCATCCTTCGTGGGACAGCTCGCACCTCCATCCTGGTCGCCGACAACGCCTCCTGGTCCGTGAGACTGCAGAGCCTAGCATCGCCCACTCACCTAGCCGAGGTGACGGCCAACCGGTGCCCTCCTGGTACCCTCTGACTACTGGCTAGTAGTACGAACTTGGTCCCCTCTGCTTTCAGGTATCAACGATCTCTGATCCAGGCTTGGATCTCTACGAACTATTCATCACTGGTCGCCGGCCAGCAACTCCTTTTCTTCCGGCTCCTGGCTCGTCAGCGAAGACCCCGACGCCTGTAAGACTTGTGAAGCCGCAGCCCTCGTGGCTAGGTAACTCGGCATTTCGGTGCCTGCATAGCCTTTTTACTCTAGGGTCCCGAGTCCCTCGCTTCCGACTTGCCTTATCGGGTCCGCCCGAGACCACTAAACTTAATTGTGCACTTGAAGTATTTTCCTAAGAGATTTGGTTTGTGCTTAGTACCCTGTCCTCATAAAGAGTACAGGGCTGTTGTGATTCTTAATAAAAACCTGTTTATTTTCATAACACTTGTGTGGTGTCCTTTCACTTGGTGTTCAAGGGGTATATGTGGTATAACAGCTGGCTTAACACGCCCTCTCGAGTCTTTAGCCTTAGACTGCTCGTATCCACGCTACTAGGATAGCTGGTCTATAGGTTGACTTACAACCAAACACCATAAGGGTCGTTGGAACGATACATAGCGGTCGCTAGAATAGCGAACGTTGCATATCGGGCCAACTTCTCACATTGGTGAGCAGCGGTTGGGATTTGAGCTTGCTGTTGTTTTACCACACGTATCCTAAGAATATCTTGTTGAAAGATCGCATAAGTACTGTTAGTACATATAACTAAAGCTTAGAATACTCTGAGTTCTACTGAACCAGCTGTTGCAGCTCCTCAAGGCGTAGCACACCTTGGCTGCAACTCTTAGCAAGGGAACAGTAGGTAAACACATAGTGTAGGTAGGTGCATCACTTACACCACACTAGAAACAGTATGTCGGACAAAGGAGGAAACTCTGAGTCTCCCCTTGTGTCAGTTGACCCTCCACAGGTCATCCCTTCAAGATATACTGTGCTGAGCTTCAAGGAGTTAAGACAAGTGTGTCACTCCAGGAAGATCAAGCAGGGGGCTAACCCCACAACGTCCTTTCTGATTGGTCTCTTGGAGACTTATGATGCCAGAAAAGCTGAGACCCTTCTTAGCTCTTCTAATCCAGAAGGAGACATGCCTCCCCTTGAGGGAACCAGAGGCGATCCTGACCTCATCCACCTCTCAACTGAGAACGAAGATGTGGAGGATGATGAGGATGAGGATCCCTCTGGGGATGAGGCAGATAAGGGACAGGTAGAAGTCGTTAGACTAAGCAGGTCCAACTTAAGCAAACATGACAGTGGTACTGGGGGACCCCCGGGGCCACCATCAGGTCAGCTTAACATTGGGAATGGACGGGCCAGATCTCTGTCAAGAGACTCTGGCAGGTCCCTTCAAACCAATGGCTCTCACAACTCTTCGCAAAGAGGGATGACGTCCCCTCAGCGGAGAGTGTACGAAGCTAAGGAAAGGGCAGCTAATCTGAGGATCGAAAGGGAAGAACTTGCCCTGGCCAAAGAAAGGCTTGCCTTTGCTAGAGAGCAACAGTTAAGTGGGGTAGTCCCCACTGGTGGCAGCATTGTACCTAGTAATAGGGAAAGGAGTTTTGATACAAAACACCTTGGTAAGATAGTGCCCCCCTTTAAACAAGGGGACGACATCCACAAATGGATTACTGCTTTGGAGAGGGCATGCACTGTGCAAGGTGTTCCCCAGAGTCAGTGGGCAGCTATCTTGTGGCTCTCCTTTGAAGGTAAAGGTAGAGACAAGCTCCTCACCACAAGGGTAGAGGAGGCTAGCAATTACCAAGTCTTGAAGAATACACTGGTTGAAGGGTTTGGCCTAACCACTGAGCAGTACAGGGTGCTGTTCAGGGATACCCAGAAAACGCAGTCTCAAGATTGGTCTGACTTTGTTGATTGTGCCACTAAGGCTTTTGAAGGCTGGCTACTGGGTAGTAAGGTTACTGATTTTAAAGGATTGTATAATCTAATTATGAGGGAGCAAATCTTAAATAATTGTCAGAACCAGTTATTACATCAGCACCTGGTAGACTCTGATCTGACCTCTCCACAGGAATTGGGTAAGAAGGCAGACAAATGGGTCAGAACCAGGGTTAGGCCTAAAAACCAGGGTGGTGACCAGAAAAAGGAATCAACCAAGCCTCAAGAGAAGGGTGGGGATAAATCCACAGAGAAGACTTCTCAAGGGCCCCAAAACTCCAACAAGGGTGGTGGGTCCCAGAACACTCCTTCAGAACAGAAGAAACCTTATTGCCATACCTGTAAACAGGTGGGCCATTACAAAAGTGATGCCAAGTGCCCTAAAAATAGCAATAAGGAAAACATACCCCCAAGTAACACTCCCAGACCTCCTGTTACCACTAGTGGTAATCCCCCAGGTGGTGGGAGTGCCCCCAAGAATGTGGTGGGCATTACTTTGGGCAATCAGGAGGACTATGGCCTAGCCAGGTTCCCTGACCACACTCTTGTCTGTGAGACTGGCATGGGGTTTGCCAACTTCACTACTGGACCCCACATTTTGGGAAAGTATAGACAAGAAGTTTTAGTGAATGGTCAGAAAGTTGAGGCATTCAGAGACACAGGGGCCAGCCTCACCATGGTGAGTGACCATCTGGTCCCCTCTGCTCAACTGACCCCTGGTTTTACTTATCAGGTGACAGACATTCATGGAATGAAGAGAAGGCATCCCATGGCAGTAGTCAAGCTCAGCTGGGGTAATGTCACAGGGCCCATGAGAGTGGCAGTGACAGATAACCTACCTGTAGATTGCTTACTGGGGAATGACCTGGAACTCTCAGCATGGGCTGAGGTGGAGCAAGACACTCATTCCAGAATGATAGGCCTATCCAGACAGGTTAGTGGGGCAGTAATAGCTACAGCCCCAGTCCAAGCACCAGTCCTCCCTAAAAAGGTTGGAAGGGCAGTGGTAGCCACTACCCAGGCTCAGACAGACTTTCCAGAGCAGGATAGGAGGGCTGTGACAGTCACAGCCCAAACACAGACTGAGTGCCCTCCTGAAAAGGTTGGCAAGGTTGAAATGGTCTCAGCCTCTACTCAGACAGATAGTGAGGTTGTGAAGCCTGAAACAATGGATCACTCCACTCAAACAGAGAGCATTGAGGAGGAAGAAGAGTCTTCCCCCTCCCAGACACTAGGTGAGAGCCAGCCTCCTCAGGGAACTGACTCTACTTTACTCTACTTTTGCTAAGTCGTCTTTTATGATTTCAATTATCGAAATAAAGACATTAAAACCTGAAAACCTGACTCTACCCCTGTTGAAGGAACTGCCCCAGAGGTAGTCAGGCCTAGCCTGGCAGAGCCCCTGATGGCAGTGGACCCTTCCCAGGTGGGACCCAGTCTGGAGCAGGTAACCTGCACCTCTCTACCCTGCCTCAGTCAGCCCAGGGCTGAAGAGATCAGGGAGGCCAGTGGTGGACCCAAAAGGGCCCCCTGTCCAAAAGAACCCCTTAATCAGCAGATTAGGATCACTGAAGCTGGTAAACCTAGCCAAGTGAAAACAGAACAGACTCCTGAGGGATCCCCCTTAAAAATATTTAGGGAACTCCCACAGCTGGACACTGTTGGGCACAGCCAAACATGGGGCCTAAAAACCCCAGACCTGACCTGTCCCTCCAGTAAGCCAAACAGAGGGACTCAGCCTCCAGCTTTAGGTAGCCAGAGGCTGACCCTGAGAGCTCAGTGCATCTCAGCTAAAGAAAGGAAGGCACACATGATGAATGGTGATTGGAGGAAGTTGAGCCCAAAGGTAGAGGAGCCTCACTTCAGTACTCCATCCCAGCATCAGCCTTCTTCTTTCCCAAGACACACCAGAGACAGAGATTCCCTATGGTGGAGACCCTCAGATACCCTTAGGGTGAGGGGTTGCCTAGTGGACCATGACACAGGGGGAAACCAAGCCAGAGCTGGTCCTTCCTTATATGGCCACTTAGGTAATAGAGGCTTACCTGGACAAGGATAGCCTTATCTCCTTTCGTTTGGGGGGGGGGGTTGTGTAGGAAGGTACCTCCTGACTATGGTTGCCCCCAACTTTTTGCCCTGTGTTTTAGCTGGTTTTGGACATAGTCGACCTGGGACCCTGCCAATCAGGACCCCAGGCCTACTGCTCTCTCTTTAAAATAGATTCCATGTACCCTAGGTGCATTTCCAATTGGTACCGGGCCACCCTATCAGACCCTGTAACTCAGGGCATGGGTGTACCCAGGGCCGCCAGGGGCTGCAGCATGTGTTATGCCACCCCTGGCTGGCCTCCTAAATTTGACACAACTGGCTGCATGACAGCTGGGGCAAAGTCGTGTACTCACCCTTTGCTTTAGGTATAGTAGCCCTATATCTAACCGTACAATGGACGCACGAGTTCCTATCAGTCACTCCTATGGCAGGCCTTGACAATCCTGAAGGCAGAGTGCGTGGGCTCGTGTGAACTAGGCTCTGGCCCGAGCCAAGCCCGGTTGCAGCTTGCGGGACAAAGATCCAATGGCTGTTCCATGATAACGCGTACCACATCGGTAACTTCGGTGTCGCGTTATCAAGACATGTCGAGTAAGGTGTCATACGAATCGGGATGCTGCCCCCTCACCAATTCTGGCGACGAGGTTAGCATTCCGCCCTTCTAGAGGGGCATGACATGGACGTAACTGTGAACCCCGGTTAAAGTTAACTAAAGCCTCAGCTCCACCAAATGGATGCTGCCACCACAGACACGAGTCTGACCTCCTGCTGCTGGGAGTCCTTCCAGCGAGGGGCGCTTGGACAAAGGGTTTCCTGTCGAGGGCGGTGTTCGTACCGTCCCAGACAGGGTTTGTGTATTCTGGGTAGGTAGGGCTTCTGCGAGAAGGTGACTGCGGAGTGGCACCCCGGTGCTCACTACGCATCTGCCGGTCAGAACCAGTTCCAGGGGCGCCAGCCCTGGCCTGGGGAAAGTCCGGCAGGGGAGAGGGGTGTAACTACCCCCCTTCCTGGTCCCACCCTTAGGGCAGGACCTAGTCATGTACCCACCCCTTTCTTTAGAATAAAGGCCGGAGCGGGGACCCTTCCAAATTAGATAATCTTTGAATCAAGAATACTTTCTACGAAAGGACTTCGAGACTCTTCTCAAGATTTCTCCCTTGTGACTAAGGAGTAGTCACCCTGCATCAGCGGGCACCATCTAAGAACTCTGCGGTTTGCTGCAAGTCCTTCCTCAAGGATCCGACAGCCCAGCTCGACGAGAACCGGCTTCCCTGGCACCTCTGACCTCTACCCACGTCATCAGCTCAGCTGTGATCTGTGGGTGCGACGAGACCTTGAGGGACCGGCCATCATCGAAACCTGCACGCTTTCTTAACCAGCACGACCATCGAAGCCATTCTCTGGTGAGTGCTCTGGGGTCCGAGAAGCCCCGACCCTGAGCCGCTCCAGCACCGAAGTGCAGTCTCCCAGCATCTCCACGATCTGCGTGGAGCCCTTCTGCTCGCTGCTCAGCACGTTGTCTGGTCACTAGCCGCTGGCTTGTGCCCTTCTGTGACGACATCCGACAATCAACGCTGCTGGTCTGGTTGCTCCAGACCGGCCCTTGCCCCCTTTTCCGAGAGGAGCACCCCGGACCCTCCTGGTCCATTCAAGACGCCATCTTAGGCCTACCACGTGGCCCTGAGATCTGCCAAGGCTTGTTGCCCCAATCCTGGGCCCAGCGACGCCGACAGCATCATCCTTCGTGGGACAGCTCGCACCTCCATCCTGGTCGCCGACAACGCCTCCTGGTCCGTGAGACTGCAGAGCCTAGCGTCGCCCACTCGCCTAGCCGAGGTGACGGCCAACCGGTGCCCTCCTGGTACCCTCTGACTACTGGCTAGTAGTACGAACTTGGTCCCCTCTGCTTTCAGGTATCAACGATCTCTGATCCAGGCTTGGATCTCTACGAACTATTCATCACTGGTCGCCGGCCAGCAACTCCTTTTCTTCCGGCTCCTGGCTCGTCAGCGAAGACCCCGACGCCTGTAAGACTTGTGCAGCCGCAGCCCTCGTGGCTAGGTAACTCGGCATTTTGGTGCCTGCATAGCCTCTTTACTCTAGGGTCCCGAGTCCCTCGCTTCCGACTTGCCTTATCGGGTCCGCCCGAGACCACTAAACTTTCTGTGTCCTCGGACACTTGTTTTAATTGTGCACTTGAAGTATTTTCCTAAGAGATTTGGTTTGTGCTTAGTACCCTGTCCTCATAAAGAGTACAGGGCTGTTGTGATTCTTAATAAATAACTGTTTATTTTCATAACACTTGTGTGGTGTCCTTTCACTTGGTGTTCAAGGGGTATATGTGGTATAACAGCTGGCTTAACACGCCCTCTCGAGTCTTTAGCCTTAGACTGCTCGTATCCACGCTACTAGGATAGCTGGTCTATAGGTTGACTTACAACCAAACACCATAAGGGTCGTTGGAACGATACATAGCGGTCGCTAGAATAGCGAACGTTGCAAATCGGGCCAACTTCTCACACATACGTCATGCTGCTGCGCGCGCATCCCTGCCACATATTTTCTGCTGACACTGCCGGATCCACTTATGGATCCACCCACTTGTAATACGTTTCATGTGACGTTGTCTAGCACACGCCTTCATGCACGACTTCATGCACGCCTTCTGTTACGTCTTTATCTCGTTTCCCTCAGCTGTTACGCCTCCTGCATATGTTTCAATGTAAATGCATTGACTATATATATGATAACCTGTCAATAAAGTATTGTCTATCCCTTCCTGAACCTTCGTGGTGATGGAACATGATTGCCTGGTTTAAACCAATTCCTTTTTAAGGAATAAAACCCTTTTTAAAACCTCAAATACCACGGACTCTGACTCTTATTTTTGACTGAGTTATTCTTATTATATTTTACCGCATAAATTCCGCATAGGTAATTTAAATTTACCACATAATTGGCGCCCGAGTAGGGACCCCTCCCCCACCTTACGCGCCGGAGGTGTGTTGCAGGCCTGGTCCCCTGCCACAGCCGTGACGGACAACTACGCGTACCCGCAGGATTTCCTGTATCTCCCTCAGGCCAACGGAGGTGACTGAGGCTGCGATCGACACCCAGACGAGGCGGTGAGGAGTGCGGAGGATCCCGACCAGAGCCTAGCTGAGAGAACAAAGTCCGAGGTATTCAGAGGCCCACCAGGTTCCGAAGTTCCGAAGTATCTACGTCACGAGTCCAGTCCAGTCGAGTCCAGTCGAGTCCAGTCCAGTGTCGAGTTTCCGAGGCCTTCTGTTCCGTGCTTCCCGGTGAGTACCGTTGCTGGGGACGCATCTAGACGAGCACATTAATTTGTGCCGGTCAAGACGGGTTTGGGTACACAGACCCGGTCTGCACTGTTTTTAGCGGTGTATCTGTACTGTTTAGCAGTATATCGAGTATGAAGGTAGTTAGTTTTATTCTAATTATTATTGTTCGTTCTTAAATGTTTCAAAATGTGTTTTAATGTTGTGGTATGAATGATTGTTCGATCTGCATTATCGTGGTTATTGTATTAACTGTGTCCAAATCCAAGTAAGTATCGAGTAGTAAGGTTCAAGATGCCGTTATTCTCTAAACTAAGACAGATAAAAACCAGAAAAGGGGTACTAGAGGAGGCTGTTCCCATTCCACCTAGGGACACTCCAGGGTACTTTATGTACCATAAGCATGGCCTAGATGCCATATTATTTCTCGATTTATGGGTGGACTATACCAAAGATCTAGCAGAGAATCAGAGATGGCCCGCTGCTGGGACATGGGATGCCGATTGCATCATGAGAGTAGAAGAAGCATTATGGAAAAAGAAAGCCAGACAGTCACAGAAAGATGCCATTGAATTATGGCGTAAAGAATCGCATAGACGTACAGAGAAAGCACTCAGAAAGGAAGGGAAAAGTAGAGAGGAGTCAGAAAAAGCCAGAGAAAACGTATTAGTTGAGGAAGGTATACGAGTAAAAGCTGAACAAGTAGACAGACAACGAAACACCCTTATGAATGGTATGTATCCTCTCCTGACCGAGGGTTTACCTAAGGCCACCCCGGAAGTACCAAAAGATCTGCCACCTCCATTACTCCCGACAAAATTACACCACAAGACCGCAAAGGACATTTTCCTTTCTTCCTATTTGGACGATGTAGCCCCCGAATATGTTAATGCTCCACCGCCACACACACCACCTGCTGACGGAACTCCACCCGAGGTAATCCACCGCCACCTCTGCAGCAACATACTCCTCCTCCCGTTCCAACCTTTCCGCCCGTTCCTCCGCTCCTTCCTGCACCTATTCTTCCTACTCTACACCCAACAAATCCTTTTGGACCTGGCACCTCAGGAGGTGCAACAGGTTTTCAAACCCCACCACCAACACATCGATTGACTTATAGGGATTTAG